>NW_022681462.1:31042537-32432037 GCF_009764315.1 Trachypithecus francoisi
TGGATAAGAACATTCCCTGACTGCCCCACAAGATTCAGCTCTTTGCATACACTATGCCTTGGTCGTATTTTTTTTTCTTTGACTTCAGAAAAACAAACATATAAAACGTTTATTCTACATATGTCATCAGTATTTGTCACATGTATAAATGAGATCAATGATCTTTACTCTATTTCAGGGCCCCAGAAGGCTATGGTCATAAACTGATCTAACCTCCAATGGAGGATTTCTGACTAGGAGATATGGGGTATGAATGCTAACTACAGTGTACTCAAGCTATTGGAAAGGTTGAGCTGGGCACCCAAGATGACTCACTTGGATGCATGAGGGTTTATTTGGCTTCTGAGCACTTAACCAGGATGTTGACCAATGGGCCTCGTGGCCTCTCAAAAATAATGGTCACAGGGCAGCTGGACTTCAGAAACAGTGGATGGCTTTCCCCAGAACGTCCCAAGGGGGCCAGACAAAGTTTTGTGGCTTTTTATGACTTAACCTTGGAAGTCACGCCATGTCCCTTCTGTATCTATCTGTGATCTATCCATTAAAGCAGTCATAATTGTACCCAAAGGGAGGAGACAGACACCTCACCTATTAGTAGGAGGACTCTTTTTAAAAAGTGAGCCATGTTTTAAAACTACCAGTGTCTCATCTTCTCAAAATCGGTTATTTCTACTTTCTTTTTAACTTGTAGTTGCAATAGCTTTTCACTATTTTGTTGGTTTCCCCATGTTTTAAGCTTCCCCAAAGTACCACAAGGGGTAACTCTTTTAATACTTTCCGCAACAGATGCGTGTTAAATGTCCACTACACATCACCAGGATTTTGCAAGAATTTTGTCACACTAAATAAATAATTGCAGTGAACCACAAGTTATCATCAAATCATTATCAGTAATTGCTATCTAAATCAAGAGTACATTTCCCTACTCCCACATCATAAACTCTTGAGTCTCATATTGTTTTTTTCTGTTGAATTCCTGATGCCATTTTATTCTGAATTTGTCCAGAAAATCTATCTGGTCATGCTTTATAATAGCAGCACAAGAAGTGCCATTCATATTTGACTCTGAGTTATACCATCTGGATCGAGGGCTTAGAAATATATCCTAGTGAAATTTCATGAAAACAGGCCATTGAAAAAAAATGTGCATTGTTAATCTTTGGGAAACAATAGAATAGAAATAAAGATGGCATATTTTTTCAGTTTAATGAACCTCGACAGTCCCTATTGTGGCTGCCGAAGCGGGTTTGATTGCCAGTGGTTAAATGAGCCTACATCCCGAAAAGTGAGAGTAGATCACTCAGCAGAGCATCAGACAGATGACGTTTGCTTTAAAACAGTTCCACAAGGGCCAGTGCCCCACTGCTTCCCCAAGGCAGCAGGTAGAATCTGCCCTTTCCTCTGCATCCTCATTTCCAAGACTTTTGCGGAATAAAACAAGTTCCATCAGTCCCTGGTCCACAAATGTAAAGACAGTGATAACACAAGGAAGATTTGAGAGAGCAATTGAGGAAGTTGCTGAGAAGTATGCCATGCCTCTCCTGAGCTGGGTTGGCCTCAATGCCATCAATTGTTTCTGGAAATTCTCTGGTCACCAGTCCAAGAGAGGGTAAATGCTCAAAAATGCCTTTATTAAGTCACTCAGTCTCTGGAGGTATATACGTCTCCATCCACAGGAAAAATAAGTGACAAAGACTCTATTTATAGGTTCTCAGTAGATGAGACATAGTACCTAGTATAACTGAAAAGAGGATGAAAGTAAGTATCCCCCCAAATGGCTCTCTTCCTCCAGCTTGGATCCAATTTTTCACATTAGAATTACTGATGGCTCAGAGCTGTGGTGTTCAAACTTTTTTACAGAACTCTATGTTCGAACAATATCTTAATTGGAAACCCATTATAAAAAGCAGCTACTTGTTCTAGCAGAAGATGGAGGAACCATTCAGACCCACTCACCTCCAGGCAATCAAGAGTGCCTCAGCAACCAAGGACTAGGATTTGTCCGCCAAAGGACGTGAAGAAGATGCTCTCACTGTTTTGTCAGTTGAGCAATTCAGTAATAGCTGTGCTTTACAGGATGTACATTTTCTGCCGGACACTTGCCTAATTTTTAGTTCTCATAACCAACATGTACTCTAGGTATTATTAACACCATTTTATAAGGAAGCGGTAGCTCAAGAAAGATTAATAATTTGCCCAGGTTGAGAGGTATAGCACGGATTCAAATGTAGATCAGCTGGATAGTTATTTTTGTGGCATGTTATCCTATGCATGTAGGATGTTTAGCAGCTTCCCTGACCTCTACCCTCTTGATGCCACTGGCACCACCACCCCCAGCTGCGATGCCTGAAAATGTCTGCAGACATTGCCAGATGTCCCCTGGGGTAAAATCAGCCCTGGTTGAAAATCTCTGGCCTAGACCTTGTCCACAGCTGTAGGGATTCATTATCTCTCCTAAATGAAGTAACTTCAGTTCCTTTAGGCAATTTAATTCTGTAGGCTTACACTGTCCAATCCAGTAGCCTCTAGCCGCATGTAATTATTTAAATTTAAATCAATTAAAACTACACAAAATTAAAATATGACTCCCTCAGTCACACTTACCACATATCAATCTGTTGTCCATAGCCACATGTATCCAGAGGCTACCAAATGGGACAGAGTAGAATAGAATATTTCTATTATGACAGTAAGTACTATAGGAGAGCACTGCTGTAGACAAAACCCTACTAACAGATAAGTGAATATCTGGTATTTGGAAATGGGAGTTTCATCCCTTATGATTCCTTAGGGGGTTAGGGAAGAAGACAGTCCCCAAAGAACTTGCTGTGCTGACTCTGCTGACAATCAGCAAGCCTCCCCTCCTTGGATATTCTCCAGTGTATCCAGGAAAAGGGCAGCCTACATGGGCCCAGTGTCTGCCCATGACCTTCGTGAATGCAGAAAAAATCCAGACGAGACCGTCCTGAAAGGAAACTACAGACCTGTTCTTTTCTTCATAAAGGTCAAAGATAAGCAGATTTGCTACCCACAGGGGAAGGATTCAGGGTACGGAATCCTGGGTCTATCTAGAATTGGGGAAAATTAGCAAGGGAGAGAGCCTGAAAAGTAGTTGAAAAGAATATAAGAACACACATAGAAGACAATCTCCCAGGTCAGAGTTGAAAGGTAAGCGACAACCAGATGCAGGAGTGTGAGCAACCATGTAGTCCTAACAATGTGTTACAGATATGTGCCTTTCATCTCATCCTACCAATACTAGGGGGTCACTGAAGGTTCATGTTTGTGTGTTTTAGTGCCCCTATGACACAGACATTTCATTAATAGTAAGACCCTATGGTATAACCAAAGAGGAGGCTGCTGTAGGTCACTTGAGGAAAATAATGGTTTAAAGGCAGTTGTAAAGAAAATAGGATCAGCAGATTTAACAAATTAACAACAACAACAACAACAGAGCATCCAGTTAAATTTTGAATATCATATAAACAATAAATGATTTTTATTTTTATTTTATAATTTTTTATAATTTTTAAAATTTTTACAAAATTTATAATTTATTTTTTATAATTTATAAATCTATAAATTATTTTTATATTTATAATTATAAAAATTATTAAAAATTATAATATTTATAATATTATAATAAATGATTTAAATTTTGAATGTCATATAAACAAATTGCAAACATTGTATGGAATCTACTTATACTAAAATATTTGCTGTTTATCTGAAAATTACATTTAATTGAGAGACGTGTATTTTATTTGGCAGCCTTAAGAGAAAGTGGAAGACTTGCAGAGGAAATGCACATCTTCAGGCAGTGAGAAGGGAGGGGCAGTGATGATAGAAAAGAAAGTGCATTTAATTTAATGAATATAAAAGTCTTTAATTAGGATAAGGGAAATCTAAAGACACAAGAGAAACTTGATTTTTGCTTATTTCCTAACAGAGCTGAGAAAGTGAGAGTCAGCATAATTCTCAGGTACACTTGGTTATAACCAAAGCCAGGAATTTCAGTTCAATGAATGTATTGAGTGACTCTTGGATAGCAAATATATGATGTCATACACTGGAGAACTGAAATTAAAAAGGCAAAATCACTGCCCCAGAGTAACTTGATATCTAGTGAAGGAATCACACAAGCAAATTGACATTTGGGATAAACTGGCGTATAAGTGAATCTACAGCTATGCACACTAAGTATGCAGGAGGGAGCCATTAGTTCTACTGGGGGTCAGGGAAGACTGTGTAATGAAGTGAAGCTTAAGCTAGACTTTCAGGAATGCAGGCAAGAGTGCACAGCAAGACTTGTGAAGGAACAGGCGTGATCAGGAACCTGGCCACTGGTCAGCGATGGTAGGAGTCTGGGGTGCGTACAGGTGGGTAGGAAGATTGAAATATGGTTAAAAGACGGGCTGGGGCTGGAACCAAGTCATTAGGGGCTACAGTCTAGGGGCAAAGAGGAGGCATTTGAGCAGGGAAGTAGCAAGATCTAATCTGTAATTTAAAGTGGTAACAATAGAACATTAAATGGCAGTATATTTTAAATGTTTTGAAATTATAGGATGAAACTTTGTAGTTAAATATCTTCTTAATATCTCTTTAAAATCATCTCATTTTTGGCCAGTTTATGTGTCATTCATGAGGGGAGCAATAGAGAAAAACGGTTAAGACCATGGACATTGCGTCAGATGATGCTGGAACTGAATTTTGGCTTTGCGACCCTGAAGTCATCAGTTTAACATTTGATATCAACCATCATCTGAAAGATGGCAAAACAACAATCCCCATACCCCATAGGGATGTGTGAGTTTTAAATAATAGACACATAAAATGCCTGATACAGTGCTCAAGAGGTAAAACTTATCATACATTTTGATAGAAATAATGAATTCATTTATTTCACATTTTTATCTAGAGCTCATGCACCTAGCTAGCTAATTTAGGACCTCCAACCCCCTTGAACGTTGTGAACTCAGCTGTTCCTAGGAGCCTGGGGACCTCTTCACACATGTTCGCATCCAGTTCACTTGTGGCTGGTGCTGCCTTTGCCAGGCACCAGGTTTTGCGGCACCATTTCTTCTGGCATCAGAATGTCTGCTGCTCCACTGGGCATGGGAGGATCCCTGGCTTCCACTGAGGGCACTTCTGTGTTCATGGTCCCCAGGGCTCCTGAAGCTGTACTGTTGTCTTTGCCAGTAGTTTTGTCTTTAGTGTATTCCAGAGTTTAATGAAATTGCTCTTTATGAATTTTTTTCCCGATTCTGCTCTTTGTATAACCCAGACATGTGTCTGTTAGGAGCTTGGCAGAAAAAGAACCAACTGTCTCCAGAATTGCCCCTCCCCTCTAAAGACCAAACTGCTGAGGGATTTTGGCTTGTGGCCTATAGGATTCTCAGTCACCTGCTATCAGGAGCAATGTCTCCCCTGCCATGCCCTTTCCTCCCTCTTCCCATTACCCCTACCCCAACACATTAAGTTAGCGTAGGGATCATGGATCCAGTAAGACTTCCCTTTATGAGCTGACGCTGCCCATTCGAGTTACCTATTGACAAGCCATTTGTCCCTAAATAGCTACATCAGAGTATTACCACACACAGGGTGTACGGTGATGTGGAGAGTCCTAGTCATATATTTAAAACCTAGTACACACCTCTCTACCACCCTCCTAAACCATGAAGCCACAGAGTATTCATTACAGGGTGAGGCTGCACTAAGTCCAAGTATGAGCAGGGCTGCCCTGCGTTTGTTTCACTTATCCAGTCAATGTGTTCCTTCCTTTTCTTACAGACTCTACAGACTCAGGGTCTGTGGCTTCCAGCTGACCGGTAAATCACAGACATATGCGGCTAATCATTTTCCCCTTGCAGTGTATTTACAAAGTCAGCGTGCCACATGTCCCTTGCATTGTGCTCCCAGCTACTAGGCCTATGTGTGCCATCTGTTGAGAGAGCGGACCCTTGCTTCACAGTGCTGGGTGTAGGAGAAGTCAGTACAGATTGGCCAGCAACCTGAGCAACAGTAAAGAGACCCCTGCAGGGAGAGGCCAACAGGTTTCCAAATCATAGTGGCCCTGATGAGTACAAGCCATAGACCCAAACCCTGACTGAAGAGAACATTTATTATTTATTTATTTATTTATTTATGAGGCTGTCTCACCCTGTCACCCAGGCTTCAGTGCAGTGGTACGATCATGGTTCACTGTAGCCTCAACTACAGTTGAGGAATCAAGCAATCCTCCTGCCTTAGCTTCATCCTCTCACCTCAGGCCTTTAACTGGGATTACAGGCATGCACCACCACACCCAGCTAATTTTTTTTATTTTTTATTTTCCGTAGCGATGGAGTCTCATTATCTTGTCCAGGCTGGTCTAGAACTCCTGGGCTCAAGAGATTCTCCTGCCTCCTCAGCTTCCCCAAGTGCTAGGATTAGAGGCGTGAGCAATGACACGTAGCCAAGACTTCTGTATAGAGAATGTGACCCATTAGTAGTTTTTCATGGAGGCGATATATAATGTTACCATGCAATACTATTCACAATTGTTCTAGTAACAAAGGGATTTTGTAAAGAGTGCCAACTAGCAATGTTTGGGAATCTTATGAGAATATTTAGGATCTCATAGGATTGTCACTGATAATTATTCCTCTAGTCATGAGAACATCTCTATTTTGAGGTTAAATGTGTTATTTCACAGTTGTTGGATGGGACTCTTACGTCATTCACATAATGGTGCATCTAATTCTTTTTTTCTGAATTCTGTTGTATTGTGTATCATTTCAAAGGAAAAATAATGTTTGGAACATGTTTCCTGTGGTTTCTAAACACAGGTAGATTCAAGCAAATAATAGCAATGGGGACTTAGGTAAATCTTATTCTGCCAGATAGATCATACTTTAAGTGTGAAAGCTTATTGTTTATCCTTTACAAAAGTGAATAATAATTTTTGCTCCAAAATGCTATACCAGCACATTTGTCTATAAATTTACATTTTTGGATATTAGCAAAATTGCAAGGGAATAACAGGATAGATCCCAAAATCAATTTGAAAAATAGCAATAATGAAAAGTAAGGGCTAGTTTAGATCATGAAGCAGTGAAGAGAGTTGATAGGAAGAAAAGGAACTCTTCTTCCCCCACAGAGACCATTGCTCATGCCATTGTCTCTCCCTGAAGAATTTCTGAGGAAAATGGAAAGACAATGGCTGCATTTCAGCTGAAGCCCAGGCCTGGGTGTGCTGCTCCTCATGAATAGGATGTGCAGAAAAGTGCCCTTTCCATGGGAGCATTGCCCTGTCTTCGATTTCCCCCAGCACAAAGGCGGAAAAGTACTCTTGTCATTTTCTTCTTGGTTTATTGAAAATTCATTTTGTTGCAGTGCACGTTTCCCCTAAACAAAGCTGTATTCAACTAATTCTATTTCTAAGAGAAGTGGGTGTTTTAAGTAGTTGATGTAGCTTCTTGATTTTAAGGACAGCATGGATACATCAAGGGTAGAGAAAGCTATTCAATTAGAATGTGACCTTTAACAACATAGACTCACAAAGTGTTTGACTTGTTTAGGACTTTAAATATTATCTGAAATACTAACATTTTCCAAAAAAGAAACCACGTTGAGAGAGTTGTGGACATTTATCCCAAACTTGTTTCCTTGTCTATGAAACAACAGTAATAAACTAGATAATAGATACAGCTACATACATTTAGCCATGTTTCCTTCTGTATATCTCAATTGATTAATGAAGATGATAGCTTTCTTCATTAGAACACATAATTTGCCCAGCCACATGCACATATACAAAAGTGTGTATGATACAGGTATTATCTTAGATGTCATATAGCTGTTAATTCAAGCCATATTGCATTCCTATGTCAAATAAGGCAACCCGCCTTTCACTCTGTGATTTGTTGCTGCTGATTTATCGATTTAGTTATGAGTTCATTTGCCAGTTGAAATTGCAGATTGCAACGCATGCATTTGAAAACTTTCTATAAAATTAAATTGGTATAAAGAGTGTGCTGGTGAAGCTCTTCTTACTTCAAATAGAGTAAAACTTAAGTGTATATTTTTAAACAATTTCTTTAAAACCAGGTACATTTAGTAACTGAAGTCGTGTAACTATGAATTATCATCCATAGAAGTCTTTGTTGACCTGACTTATCAGGTAGAGAGGATTTGAAATACATAGAAGCAGTTTGCCTAAAAGAAATGAACAGTTTGCTCTGACCATTTGAGATAAGCTTCCTTTCATGAGAATCCACACTCAAGGAGGCAGCTTCAGAGGTGTCCTTATAAGTACAGATGGGAGAGAGGATCTACATAGCTTTTGGGTGCGCACACCTAATAGAGCTGAACTAAATAATGTCGGGTAGATTTTGACTTTATATTTTTTTCTTTTCTGTCATCATTCCATTTTTTCCTGCTTCATTTGTTCCTTATGTCTTTGATGATACGTGAGTAGTATTTTAGGATTATGCCTATCAAAAATTTTTTTGATGTTTTATTTTCAGTATTTTCCTTACTTTGACATACATTCACGTTGTTACCATAGACTTCAGCAGAAGTTAGGACTTGTCTTTATGGCCTATCTTTATACTCGCAAGCAAATTATTCATCACTTATACTTATTCTAGCTTTTCCTGTTTAGGCGAGTGTCCGTTTGTCCTTAGTTCCAGTCAACATTTCCAGGGGATTTTTCAAGGTGACTTCCTCCAGTTAGATATATTCAGAAAGTGGCCCCAAGGTGGTTGTGTACATGCATGAAAATGCAGGTAAATAATGTCAACACAACTTTATGGTTGAGCAATCCTCAATAGTTTACTAAATATCTCTATCGTATGAAATTGTTGTTCCCGTTTTACGAATGAGGAAAACTGAGAAGTCAAGTAATTTTGTTACATGGTGTAATTAGGCCTTAAGGCCATTTGTCCTTTCTCCAAACTAAGTGACATGGACTATGGACTAATGACACCTTTGATTAGCATTGTTCTGCCTCTTTCAAACTGTAATCAGTGCAAAGGTGTCTGTCATCTGCAAATCTTGTTAAAATGCAGTTTCTGATTCTGTCTCAGGTCTGGGATTTTGTACTTCTAAGCAAACTCCTGGCCCTTGATGCCTGAAATTCCACACTTACAAGCTCTCTGAATGCTGGTCCACTAAACACACATTGAATAATAAAGCTTTTAACAGTCTTCTGTTCACACAGTGAGGTAGCACAGCACATTCTCCCGAATTTCATTACATTTTCCAATCTTTATTTTTTCAATGTGGTTAACTGTCTTTTGTTAGCAAATTTGTATGTAGATATGAAAGCATATATCTTCATACATATGCTTTAAGTCTTAAGAAATATTTTGAATTATAATCGGTATCAATAAACAGAAATCATTTTGTATACAAGTATTCATTTTACAAAGTAAGACAACAGGGATAAGTTTAGTTAAGTGGACCATACAGTGGGCAAACAGTGCTCTGAAAAGTTTTGCCCCCCTTGTGGCTGCAAACCGGAGGCATAAAGAAAATAAAAAATGCCTATTCACTCTTTACATTGTATGCCACTGCTCAGTTTATGCAATCAGATGGGGGTTTGATTGATTCTGAGGGCCGGACCTTGCTGGCTGTGTCGTAAATGGTTGGTCATTAAGCTTTAAGCCTCTAGGGAGCCATTCACTTAATTGAAATAAAAACAACTCCAGCGGGTTTGTGTTAGCATTTGCTTTGGTCACAATTCTGAGAGACCCTAAACCAGGAGGTCAAAACTATGTAGGAGTGATTCTGAGAGCAGCTTAAGTTCAAGGAGCTCCAGGTTGTTAGAGTGAATTGTACATAAAGTGAAAATTCCTCACTGTGATTCCTTAACCCTGCAACTGTGCTGCAATTTGCCTGTTGTACACTAATGCCTTTGGCATTATTTCTTGGCCTCGAGGAACAGGATGGCAAGGCTAATTGTAAAGGTGGTGTGTTGGGTGCCAGGCAGGGGTAGGATGAATATGTGGTTTCTGGAGGACAGCCAAGTCTACAGTCCCACCTCTCCATTCCTTAGGCGTAAGGACTAGTGAGCAGGTGTAATTAATATTACAAGGAGCTGAGGGAACCAGAGAACCTGCTGCCCTAGGAAGGGAGAAAAAGGACTTTGCAAAAGTGGAGGAGCTGAGGCTCTAACCCCTAGTCTTCTGTTGCCAGGGATGAAGTGTACTGGTAGCAGAAGAGATTACCTGTTATCTGGAAGTAACAGGCTTTTTACTGAAGCACCTGAGGTGAGGTAGGTGGGGTACTGTAAATCTCTCCTCAACATGGCTCATCTGAAATATCTTCGTTTTTAGTTTCCCATCTTAATAGGGTGAGGATAGTGGAGGGGGTGAGTGGGAAGAATGCTGCTATTTTTATAATATCTAAAGTTAAATTAAACTATTTTTATAATATCTAAAGTTAAATTTTATAATTTATGACCCTGACTTTAGGTACTTTTGACATTTCTTTTGTTGTTGTTTTTCGAGACAAGGAGACAAGGTCTCACTCTGTGGTCCAGGCTGGAGTGCATTGGTGGGATCCCAGTTCGAACTGCAACCTTGAACTCCTGGACTCAAGGAATCCTTCTGCCCCACCTCTCAAATAGCTACGAGTAGAGGTGCACACCACCATGCTCAGCTTACTTCTTTTCATTTTTTTAAGAGACGGGGTCTCACTATGTTGTCCAGGCTGGCCTCGATCTCCTAGCCCCAAAGGATCATCCCAACTTTGCCTCCCTAAGTGCTGGGATTACAGGCACTTTTGACGTGTCTATTCCATTTCTAACAGCTTACATTCTGTCTACATGGTAATGACTTTGCTTGTGTTGGGAGCATGTACATTTCAACTCTTCAGTTTGTAATCCCTTCCCCTCCCCAGTAATCATGACTAGAAGTTGAGAATAGGTAGCCAGTGGGCCAAATCTTGACTGAAACCACATTTTATTGGACCCACAAAGTTGATTATTATTATTTTAGTTGCTAAAATTTAAAAATTGAACACTTTCATATAAAAATTCAGATTTCCAATGACTCTTAAAAACTGAGAGACTCCTCTTTCTAGGGCCTGCCTTGCTGTGTAGCTGCCCATGTCTGGGACTGCAGAGCTGCACTCCTCTTTATGCTGACAGTACGCTCTCCAGTTTACCAGTCTTAACCACTTGGTTAAGCTTGGTCCTCTGCTCTCACCTGCATTTGAGTTTGTGACCCCTGATGCAGAATAGCCTTTGCAAAAGTCTGAGACCATGTGAGTGTTCTGGCATGCCGTCGGTGCAGCTGACCAAGCTCCAGAGAGCTAAGTGCATCCCAGACTGGCCAAACCCAGTATACATGCAAAACCATGTTTCTGACTTCTGACTTCAACTATCTAAGCCAGAGAGTACAGGTGCAGATTTAAGTTATCTGGAAGGGTTTAGTACAGAGATTGTGTTTAGCTGTGGATGGCTGAAAATCTAAAATAATAGTCATTTAAACAACTGGGCAATGCATGTTCAACTGTCACAGAAGTCTGGATGCATGGGTCACAGCTGCTATGAGTCCACAGCCGTCAGAAATCCACATTTCTGATGAGGATCGTACATCTTCAAGATGGGGCTTCTCCTCTGTGAGTTGAGATGACTTCTTTGTCTCTAGCCTTCTCTTGCTGGCAGGAAAGAGAAAAAGCATGAGAAAGGCATGCCTTCTTCTTCTAAAGAAACCCTGTAGACATTGCGTGCATCCCTTCTGCCTATATCTTTTTGGCCAGAACTTAGTCACATGGTGATAACACAATTACTTTTGCACCAACCTAATATTTAGCTGCAAGGAAGGCTAGAAAAGAGTCTTTATTCTGGGTGACCTTGTTTCCAACTAAAGATAAGCAAGGAGACAATGAATATTAGGGTGCTACCGGTAGTCTTTGCATGGACTGTATCTTGTGGTTGTAAGATTTCCCAGACGTTGCCCATAGTGGGCATTAGGTAAATATGGTAGAGGTAAGGGAAAGACGGGGATCAAGCGTCAGTGATCCTTACACTCAACTCCTGGTTGCCATACCATAAACCATATATATTGTCCTCATTCCTTTACAAACATCCTTCATTCCTTATTCCTATACATTTTGCTTTGCGTTATTGCCCAGTGCAAGTGTTTCATCTGTAATCAGCCAAGTGTTTAAATGCCATGCAAGGTACTATGAAAGTATCAAGAGGCAGGGGCTCCTTCCCACATGGAAAGGCAAATGTCTCATCAGAACTCCCACCCACAATGAAGTGCAGTTTCCCAAGCTGATGCGCATGATTGATCCTGGAACTTCACCAACTCTGGCAATATCAATCTTAACCTTCATCATAAACTCAGTCTCCACGGTATAGTAGGAATCAGTGCTCTCAGTCTAACACTTCTCAGTGACATGGTCTCCTCCTGGCCAGTAAGCATAGAAAAGTTTCCTCTTGTGTTTAGTTGTATGAGAATCTGAATTTACATATCTTCACTTTTGGAATAGGTGGAGTTAACTCATTTAAAAAATTCATTCTTTATATTTTTGTCAAAGAATATGTGTAAGGCCTTATTCTGTTTAAATATTAACCACTTTACAAAGGTTTACATAAAGCTTTTAAAAAGTAAATCCATGGGATAAGAAGTATACAAAGTGTTTTTTTTTTCTTTTTTTTTTTTTTTTTTAGGAAGACTGAGACATAACTTTGTAGATTCAAGATTAGACCTCCCCCTGCCACACCCAAATACTCTATTCAACTATTGGGAATATACCTGATTGTTTCTCGATTGGGACAAGATAATGAAATTACTTGTTGTTCAATAAGAATAGCATATAATTTGTCCTGAACTAACTTTCTGAAATACACCATTCAGATGGAACATGTATGCTTTTGGTTCTTTAAATAACATTTTTAGGCCCTAAATGTTAATTAAAAGAGAAAGTCTCGAACCTTCTTGAGAACAGATATCTGAGGGTGGCCTTGGGTCTGCAGAGGATCCAGCTCTGATGATGACACTTGCCCTTTACATCCGGGCCCAGTGCTTCCATCCCTCCTTTTCTCTCTGGCTTCCACTCACCGGCAGTCCTCAGATGCTGTATTAGGGAACACAAGAATTTAAGGGGGACAGGAGGCAGCCTACATTCTGAGCCCAGCCTTTCTTTTGTCCCTTGATCATTTCAGTCTTTGGCATATCCCCATGAGCAGGCAAAGGAAAGGACTAAGACTTCAAACTGGACTTGAGCTCCTGAGAAAGCTACATCTCTAACAAAAACATTTGGATTTGTTTTATGTGTTTTGGACAGGGCCATGATACTTTCATGCGACAAGCCACAAAATGGAAACATTATAGTCTGAGGATCTTCTTGCTATCCTAGCAGATACCCCTCTTGCTTTTAAAGAAATAAAAGGAAACAATATCTTTCATACTAAAAATGAGAACAAAAAAAAACCTAGCTAGGAAAAAAAAAAATTAAAACTCCACAGTAGCTCCTAGACAGACATTTATTCACACATTTGTTTTTTAAGAAGTAAAGAATAAGTATGTATAGTGAGTGGCCTCCAGAAGCAGCTGTTTAATTTTCTCCCTGTTTCCCTTCATCTGCAAGTGTAACCTTGTTGTATTCAACATCTGCTCTGCAGTTTCTCTTGAGAGCTGTAATCGAATACTGGGTCTTCTTGTCATTCTGTAAGATGAGTTATTCTGGGGGAAGAATACTTAGGGAATTCCATATAAAATACTGGTCTTGCAATATCCATATAGTTTTTTAGTTTTAGTTTACAAAGTTTAAAGACGATACGTAGTTTTCATTAATCCCATTTTGCAGAAGAGAAAACTGAGGGGTAGAAAGTTTTGTCAACTGGTCACATGGTAGATAAGGACAGGACTCCTCCTTTTTGATCAAGGGCCTTTTATGAACATTCTGCTATATCATGTTGATATTTCCAGTTATTTTCTGAGAGTTTGCCACAAACAGTGATGTGAGAAGGAGAAACATTTAAAATGACTTTTGTTCTGAAGGAGTCCATAGGCCTGCCAACCCAGCAAAATGTGTTACTTACAGGCATAAAAGCAATCCGACCTTTTAACTACACACTAATGACCACCCAGGTGCTTGGCCAAAGAAGTAGGATCTTGGGAGGTGTTTAGGTAGATGTTATTTTAAGTGCCACAGAACCTTAGACTATTACAACTGGAAGTGAAGATCTTCCAACTCAACTCTTTCATTACGCAAATGCAACCACAACTACAGAGGTAGAATGAATCCCTCAGACCCCCTGCTAAGCACTACACAAAGCCCACTCATGGGATTCCTCCTTATGCTTCCTCAAGCATTTTCTCCTGCGTTACAAAAAAAACAAAAAAAAAAAAAAAAAACACTGATAAATGTGCCAACCAGGAAATGTGTGTCAGCCAAGTTTTCTGATCTTCTCAATTTACATGATGTCTGCAAAGGATTTTTAGTTATCCACTAAGCAGCTCCCTAATTGACATAATACCAATGTTCCTTCTTTTCTTCTGCATTTTGCTCTTATTCTTTAAAATGTGTCTAAATTATTGTTAATAAGACATTTTAAAAATATCTGCTGAGAATCACAATGACACTGCATTTGTGCAGTTATCAGGTAGACTCTTGGATTTAGGGATACATTCCTGTTAGCCCAGCACATATACACCCCAGGGCTCATGGTTTTTGACCCACACCTTATTTTGTGGCATGTAGTTCAGTTGCCCTGACTGGGTACTCCTATCACAAATTGCAGCAAGATTTATGCAGGGCAGACTTAGCTTACCTGTGTTACCTGGCATGACAGGTGAAAAGAGGTGCTTACAATACCCTGGGCCTAGAACAGTGTCTGGCACTTGTAGCCCAATAGAGTACATATTGTGAATGAATAAATGCACATTGAAACTCTGCCTTTGCAAGGAATTTGAGTCAACAGCATCTTAGCCTCCTTGACGAAGCCACTAGTATTTTGCTTCCTTCACAACTGCCAGCTTCACTGGAGTCTCCCGGATTCTTCAGGCATGTCAAGGAATATTTTAGTCGCTTGGATACCAGCACACTGTTAGGATAGTGGGTCCAGATCACTGATTCCATAATAATTCTGAGAGATTCAAAGCCATTTCTCCCCATCAGCGTGTGAGCCTATCGCTAAATAAACTTCCTGGAGTCAAGACGGTGGTGGCACCCACGCACCTCGCTTCTCTTCTTGTAACCATGGCAACACACTTGCTCTCTTGCCCGCCCCACTCTGTTCTCAATCACCACAGAGCTGCTGGATTAATAAAGCCTGACAAACTTAAACAATGAGGATTTCTGGCCTTAAGGCCAAGATCTTTATTAATTCACAGCAGCCATAACCATGTGTCGCCATTGAACTGGCCTTGCTTGGCATTCAGGAACAAATTCGCAACCATGACTGATTCCTACCACCTAGTATCAGCTCAGCTCTTCCCTTTCCAAAAATCAATCAGTCAATGAATCGATTCACCTATTAGGGGAAAGGATTAAACTATTTAGGTGCTGAATAAAATTTGCTATTTTGTCTCTCTAGACCAGGATTTCTCGATCTCACAGAGTCCAAGAATGAGCAAGGAAGAATCATGCCAAGGATGCTTGGCTTCCAGTCAGAGCACAGTGTATATTTGCTTCTGTCTGGTAGCCTCACCCTTGACTTCACTGCCTAGTCCCCCTCCCATAGGCTCACTGAACGGCTTGCTATACCTCTGCAGAAACCACCCTTACAAGACATTTGGATGAGAGCTAAGTCAAGGCCTGGAGGCTCTCTGTATTGAACTGGGCTCTCAACATAGACGGCTAAAGGCAGACACAGCTGGAGAGGCTCCTGCAAATTGTGACTGAGGTGGCAGTGGATCTGGTAGCAACTTTGCCATCTCTAGGCCTCCCAGCCCAGAACTGAAAGATAATGGCGTGCCTTGGAGCAGAAGCAGCTGCTCTCATTACCCTTCTGATGCAAACAAGGCAAAACCATTCACTATCTCCTATTTCTTACTGTATAAACCCCAAACCCCATGACCTGGCTCCTCGCATGCCTACCTCTCCCCAGCATCTCTTATCACTGTGTGATTGTCATCTTCTCCCTCTGCTGTGAAGAGTTGTATATATCGTTTTCTCTCTTTTTTCTTTTTATGTACCTGGACCTTGTTCTTACAGTTCTATTGACCTGGAATGCTCTTTCTTCTTTCCTTCCTTTTCATCCTTCAAAACACATCCTAAATGTCCAACAAGAAGACAGTGGATACATGAATTACGTGGTATATACTGTGGTTTGCCATCCATTTCTCCCTCTTAGGGGCAAGGCAGTCACCGACCAGCTGTCAGGAGTATTGGCCGCTGACTGTTCACAGCTGAGGCCCTCTGCTCTTCTAGCCTTGGGTTGAAGGAAGTTGCTTTGCCCAAGGTTATATGCACCCCCATCCAGTGGCCAGTTCATGCAAGGGTACAGAGGCTAGCACAACTCCAAAGGGCCACCCTAGCTGAGACCTACCCCCTGGAATGGCCTGAAGCCTCCATTGCAACTGCACCACATCCCAAGCTCTCCCTCTGCCCAACCCTTCCTGTCTTGCTTCCTTACAGGCAGCAATCAAAGTGTCCTCCCCAGCATGTAAACCTCCAGTTCAGAGTATGTTTCCCAGGTAACCTAAAAACAAGGCAAATGTAGGAAAAAATATGTAATCATTAAAATTTTTAAATTATGTCTTAAGAATATTAATGACAGAAAAATGTTCAAGTTAATGAAGTAAATACAAAAACAAGAGGCAAAACTGTGCATACATTATGTTCCTGATTATGTAAGAATATAATGACAAAAGAGAATGAGACAAAAAAGAAAAAAATAATCTTTTCAGGAAGAACTATTCCTAAAATAGAACACAGATTGTGCATCTCTTTAGAATTTTGTTTCAGTTTTCTCTTTGTTTTAAACATTCTACAATGAGCAAGTAACACTATAAGATTTAATTAAGTCATTTCAAAGGAAAAGGGCATAATATTACTAAACAAACCCCCAGAACACAAAATACATAAACAAAAGTCTAGCTAACTCACCATTAGGGGACAAATGAAAAGCTTTGGCTTCCATGGTCTTTCTCTGTGCTGTGTTCCACTCGTATCTGCCCCTGTCCAAGTCCATAAAGTTGAATACTTCCTTTTTTGTTCGAATATATATGTCTATATGCATCTATCATTACATTTTACCAGTGGTACTGCAAATATTTAAATTTGTCTCTTACAATACACTGAGAGTTCTATGAAGATAGAAAATCATGTTTTCCATGCCTTGGATGTGGCCTCCACTCTGTAAACACTCAATGTATTTTATGGATGAGTGAATGAGGGAATGCGTGAATAAATGAATGAATCAATAAAGTAACATTTAGAGGCTAAAAGCATAAAGAATTTGATTGGCATGGGGGCAAACTACTGAAAGTAAAGTAAAAAAATGTAGAAAGAAGCCTTGAAATCCCAATGAACATTTCCTGATTGCTTCAGAATAGAACGCTGTAAATGAGAGACTTTCAGCCTGCCTGCATTTCAGTTCTGTGCAGCTTACAAAGGAACCCAGGAAAAAGCTGACATTGCCACTGTAGCTTTGAGGCTTTCGTGATAAGCATCAGCTCGGGTTCAGAGGAAATGAATGGTGATGAATATTGTCTTCAGCTTCACAATGGTCCTTTTAACTATTGTCATTCTCAAAAAGAAAGAATAACTATTTCTTTCTCAAAAAGAAAAAAATGCTAGTGTTTCTTCTGGAATATTTTCAAATTTCTCCAAGTTTAATTTTGGAAAATTGCATTTGAAACTTTCTCGAAGTAGTCTTATTCTCTGTCCTTTCCGTCCTCATCTATAATTACTAATAAGTAGTCTCTTTCTTTTATTAAGGTAAAATTCATTTGTGGTATAATTCACCACTTTAGCTATTTTAAAATGTACAACTTAGTGTTGCCTTTTTGCCCTGTATTTGGCTTCTTGAAGTGACAATTTAGCCAGTCTTTGCAAAGGCATTAACAGGTTCTATTGAGTTGACATTGCAATAATGCTCCTGGGTAATACATTTACATTTTAATAAGAACATTGATAACTCAAAGGACTAACTTAATTCTTTTATTCTCCCTGTCATTTAGAGGATATGGGATCAAATTTGTTAGCAATATACATAAGAATCTTTGTAGACTGGCCCTTGCTTTCACCATTTCCTTTTCCCTGAAGCACTGTGATTTTTTTTTTTTTTTTTTTTTTAAGTCTTGGAGTCTTGCTCTGTTGCCCAGGCTGGAGTGCAGTGGCACAATCTCGGTTCACTGCAAGCTCCGCCTCCCGGATTCACGCCATTCTCCTGCCTCAGCCTCCAGAGTAACTGGGACTACAGGCGGCGGCCACCATGCCTGGCTAATTTTTTTGTATTTTTAGTAGAGACGGGATTTCACTGTGTTAGCCAGGATGATCTCGATCTCCTGACCTCGTGATCCACCCACCTTGGCCTCCCAAAGTGCAGGGATTACAGGTGTGAGCCACCGCGCCCACGCCCTGCCAAAGCACTGTGATCTTAAGGTATACTCAAATACTTAAACTTCTTCAAGTAAGCCACATTCTCTCTTGCCTTTGTATTTTTTTCTTTTTCTGATTGGAAGCTGCCTACACATCCTTCCTTAAAACAAAGTCCAGGCATTATGATGCCTGTGAAACCTCCTCTTCTCCCTTTTGCTCCCTTCCTGCCCTTTCCTCCCTTCCTCTTTTCTTCTCTCTCTCTCTCTCTCTCTCTCTCTATTCTCTAGGCAACTTCACATGCCACCAGTTCAACGTTTTCCATATTGTCTTGTAGCTGTCAGTCCCATTGTTTTCCAATAAGATTGTAAATGCTTTGAGCATAAGGACTGTTTCCCTATCTTCACTGTTCAATGGTCTTGAAATGTAATAGATTCTCAAAAACATTTATGAAATGTAAAAAGAAAAAAAGAAGAAGAAGAATCTCACAATGTTTAGAAATCCCTGGCAGACTGGTAAAGGAGAATTTGTTTTTTGTATTGTAGTACCTGTTTAGGCACTTTTCAAGTGAGTGTCTACAGTTAGGACTATACCTGATTAACAGTATTTGCCTTGAAGGCATCAGAGGAGTAGAAAGCTGGAATGCTTGCACCCTTGAAACTTTTCTGATACTCCTTAGAGAAACATGCAAACTATTAATTAGATGCATATCATGACAATGTGTATCTTACAGCATTGATAAACCTGAACATTCATTCCAGCCTGTTTTATTCCTGTTTCTCTTGAGCTTCAACACTGAATTTATATTTGTAACACCTGCTGTTTCCATCCCAGGATAATAGACTATTTAGCATTTTATCATTTCCAAAGTATAAGAATTCACACTCTACCCACCCCTAGTTATTTGATATGGATCTTTTCTGATGGCTCCCTGGGGATCGTTCTGTAGTCTAGGCTACACTACCAAGGCTGTAAGCTGTCACACCAGTATATAAACTGAAAATAAAATAAAGAGAAAGATGTTCAGATTATTGAAAACAAAAAGCAGTAATGAAAATATGGGACTGGAGGAGGGGAAAAGAGGAGAGGGAGAGAGAGAAGAAAACAAAACAAAACAAAGTTATAGTTGTTTTAGTACTCAAATCCTTGCTGGCCAGTCTTCCATGCAGCCTTCCTCATTCTAAGCTGACATGCTCACTGAAGCCTTCAGTAGAATGTGAGGGCTGGGTTATCCAGTGTTCATGTGCAGAATAGTCATCTGGTAACTTGTTTAAAATGATGGATTCCTGGCCATGATGCTGATTTCTGACTTTATTTCTCTGAGGAGTATCTCGGGAATTTGCCTCTTTGACAAGGCCCCAGATGATTCTGTTAGAGGTGGTCTGATCAGTGAACCACACACTTTGAGAAACACTACAGGACCATCTTTTAGCCTGACTGCATTAATTAGCACTTTATGCTCAAACAACAGGCATATATTAGCTCATGTTTTATTGTGGGTTGGCAATTGGAGCTGCATTCAGCTGAACGGTTCTTTCACTGGTATTGCCTGAGCTTGCTCTTGAAGCTCCAAGTAGCTGGTGGCTCAGCTGGGGCTGGATGGTTAAAGTTGGCCTAGTCTCATGACTGTTAGGTACCAGGCTGTTGGCCAATGGCACGTCATTTCTCCTTCATGTGGTCACCAGGCTGGCTTGGACTTCTTCATGGGATGGTCTCAATATTTCCAACAGGAAGAAAAGGCATGCCCCAAGGTGCAAGCACTTTCCAAGCCTCCGTTTATACTATGTTTTCTAATGTCAATTGACCGAACAAGTCATGTGGCTAAGTATAGAATTGAGGAGAAGAGAAATGAACTTTACCTCTTAATGGGAAGCATGGTAAAGTCACATTGAGAAGAACAGGAGGATTACCAGGGCCATCTTTGCCAACAATCTGTCACATCTATTAGATCAGTAAACTATTGTGTCTGATAATGGTTGAAGAATCAGATTTTATGAAGAATCTATACTTTAATATATAAATTAGTGCAAATGCAAGTTTATCCTCCAAGTAAAAACCCTTTTGCTAACTTGTAACATTTCACTCAAAAAATTTTTATTTTAAGTAAGAAATCAGTGGGCTTATGGCTACTGTGATGGGAATTGTGCATAATATTGAATAGACCCAGGGAAAACTATAGCCCTACTAATATCATCTGCCTTGAATTACTTGTCAGAAAAAAAAAATTAAGTACTGTGGCTCTACGGACCTGGGAAGAAATTAAGTAAGGGGACAGATGAGGATCTTCTGCTTCACTGCTTTTGGCAGAAGCCAATAACCTAGCGGTAAAGAGCATCATATCTGCCTGTTTAGGTTCCATTCTTGGAATTGTCCATTCTTTTTTTTTTTTTGAGACGGAATCTTGCTCTGTCACTAGGCTGGAGTGCAGTGGCATCATCTCAGCTCACTGCAATCTCCGCCTCCCGGGCTCAAACCATTCTCCTGCCTCAGCCTTCCAAGTAGCTGGGATTACAGGTGCGTGCCGCCACACCTAGCTAATTTTTGTATTTTCAGTAGAGACAGGGTTTCACTGTGTTGGCCAGGATGGTCTCAATCTCCTGACCTTGTGATCTGCCTGCCTCGGCCTCCCAAAGTGCTGAGATTACAGGCATGAGCCACTGCACCCAGCCTGACTTTTCTATTTGTTTTCCTTGGTTACATAAATTACCTCACTTCTCCATACCTCATAGTGTTGTTGTAGATTTAAATAAAATTATGTACATTGTAAAAGCTCACAAAGCATCAGCTATCATCATCTTCATTATCACCATTCTAGAAAAAAGTATGCTACCCTACCATAGCTCTCTTTACCCACCTTGGAGTGGATAGCTACTTAAAGAATGTATACTCACTGAGTCCTTGCTTGCCTCTTTCCATTTCCTGAAATAACTTAAAGATTGACCGACACTTTTTATTTCTTTTTTTTTTTTTTTTTTTTTTTTTAATTCTTATTGGTATTTTTTCTTTTTTTTTTTTTTCTTTTTCTTTTTTATTATTTTTTTTTTTATTATACTTTAAGTTCTAGGGTACATGTGCATGACGTTTATATCATGTATACTCCCCAATGCAATCCCTCCCTCCTCCCCCCTCCCCATGATAGGCCCCAGTGTGTGATGTTCCCCTTCCCGAGTCCATGTGATCTCATTGTTCAGTTCCCACCTATGAGTGAGAACATGCGGTGTTTGGTTTCTCTTCTTGTGATAGTTTGCTAAGAATGATGGTTTCCAGCTGCATCCATGTCCCTACAAAGGACGCAAACTCATCCTTTTTGATGGCTGCATAGTATTCCATGGTGTATATGTGCCACATTTTCTTAATCCAGTCTGTCACAGATGGACATTTGGGTTGATTCCAAGTCTTTGCTATTGTGAATAGTGCCGCAATAAACATACGTGTGCATGTGTCTTTGTAGTAGAGTAATTTATAATCCTTTGGGTATATACCCAGTAGTGGGATGGCTGGGTCATATGGTACATCTAGTTCTAGATCCTTGAGGAATCGCCATACTGTTTTCCATAATGGTTGAACTAGTTTACAATCCCACCAACAGTGTAAAAGTGTTCCTATTTCTCCACATCCTCTCCAACACCTGTTGTTTCCTGACTTCTTAATGATTGCCATTCTAACTGGTGTGAGATGGTATCTCATTGTGGTTTTGATTTGCATTTCTCTGATGGCCAGTGATGATGAGCATTTTTTCATGTGTCTGTTGGCTGTATGGATGTCTTCTTTTGAGAAATGTCTGTTCATATCCTTTCCCCACTTTTTGATGGGGTTGTTTGTTTTTTCTTGTAAATTTGTTTGAGTTCTTTGTAGATTCTGGATATTAGCCCTTTGTCAGATGAGTAGGTTGCAAAAATTTTTTCCCATTCTGTAGGTTGCCTGTTCACTCTGATGGTAGTTTCTTTAGCTGTGCAAAAGCTCTTTAGTTTAATTAGATCCCATGTGTCAATTTTTGCTTTTGCTGCCGTTGCTTTTGGTGTTTTAGACATGAAGTCCTTGCCCATGCCTATGTCCTGAATGGTACTACCTAGATTTTCTTCTAGGGTTTTTATGGTATTAGGTCTAACATTTAAGTCTCTAATCCATCTTGAATTAATTTTCGTATAAGGGGTAAGGAAAGGATCCAGTTTCAGCTTTCTACTTATGGCTAGCCAATTTTCCCAGCACCATTTATTAAATAGGGAATCCTTTCCCCATTTCTTGTTTGTCTCAGGTTTGTCAAAGATCAGATGGCTGTAGATGTGTGGTATTATTTCTGAGGACTCTGTTCTGTTCCATTGGTCTATATCTCTGTTGTGGTACCAGTACCATGCTGTTTTGGTTACTGTAGCCTTGTAGTATAGTTTGAAGTCAGGTAGCGTGACGCCTCCAGCTTTGTCCTTTTGACTTAGGATTGTCTTGGCAATGCGGGCTCTTTTTTGGTTCCATATGAACTTTAAAGCCGTTTTTTCCAATTCTGTGAAGAAAGTCATTGGTAGCTTGATGGGGATGGCATTGAATCTATAAATCACCTTGGGCAGTATGGCCATTTTCACGATATTGATTCTTCCTATCCATGAGCATGGTATGTTCTTCCATTTGTTTGTGTCCTCTTTGATTTCACTGAGCAGTGGTTTGTAGTTCTCCTTGAAGAGGTCCTTTACATCCCTTGTAAGCTGGATTCCTAGGTATTTATTCTCTTTGAAGCAATTGTGAATGGAAGTTCATTCCTGATTTGGCTCTCTGCTTGTCTGTTACTGGTGTATAAGAATGCTTGTGATTTTTGCACATTAATTTTGTATCCTGAGACTTTGCTGAAGTTGCTTATCAGCTTAAGGAGATTTTGGGCTGAGACAATGGGGTTTTCTAAATATACAATCATGTCATCTGCAAACAGGGACAATTTGACTTCTTCTTTTCCTAACTGGATACCCTTGATTTCTTTCTCTTGCCTGATTGCCCTAGCCAGAACTTCCAACACTATGTTGAATAGGAGTGGTGAGAGAGGGCATCCCTGTCTTGTGCCAGTTTTCAAAGGGAATTTTTCCAGTTTTTGCCCATTCAGTATGATATTAGCTGTGGGTTTGTCATAAATAGCTCTTATTATTTTGAGGTACGTTCCATCAATACCAAATTATTGAGCGTTTTTAGCATAAAGGGCTGTTGAATTTTGTCAAAAGCCTTTTCTGCATCTATTGAGATAATCATGTGGTTCTTGTCTTTGGTTCTGTTTATATGCTGGATTACGTTTATTGATTTGCGAATGTTGAACCAGCCTTGCATCCCAGGGATGAAGCCCACTTGATCATGGTGGATAAGCTTTTTGATGTGCTGCTGAATCCGGTTTGCCAGTATTTTATTGAGGATTTTTGCATCGATGTTCATCAGGGATATTGGTCTAAAATTTTCTTTTTTTGTTGTGTCTCTGCCAGGCTTTGGTATCAGGATGATGTTGGCCTCATAAAATGAGTTAGGGAGGATTCCCTCTTTTTCTATTGATTGGAATAGTTTCAGAAGGAATGGTACCAGCTCCTCCTTGTACCTCTGGTAGAATTCAGCTGTGAATCCATCTGGTCCTGGACTTTTTTTGGTGGGTAGGCTATTAATTGTTGCCTCAATTTCAGAGCCTGCTATTGGTCTATTCAGGGATTCAACTTCTTCCTGGTTTAGTCTTGGGAGAGTGTAAGTGTCCAGGAAATTATCCATTTCTTCTAGATTTTCTAGTTGATTTGCGTAGAGGCATTTATAGTATTCTCTGATGGTTGTTTGTATTTCTGTGGGGTCGGTGGTGATATCCCCTTTATCATTTTTTATTGCATCTATTTGATTCCTCTCTCTTTTCTTCTTTATTAGTCTAGCTAGCGGTCTGTCAATTTTGTTGATCTTTTCAAAAAACCAACTCCTGGATTCATTGATTTTTGGAGGGTTTTTTGTGTCTCTATCTCCTTCAGTTCTGCTCTGATCTTAGTTATTTCTTGCCTTCTGCTAGCTTTTGAATGTGTTTGCTCTTGCCTCTCTAGTTCTTTTAATTGTGATGTTAGAGTGTCAATTTTAGATCTCTCCTGCTTTCTCTTGTGGGCATTTAGTGCTATAAATTTCCCTCTACACACTGCTTTAAATGTGTCCCAGAGATTCTGGTATGTTGTATCTTTGTTCTCATTGGTTTCAAAGAACATCTTTATTTCTGCTTTCATTTCGTTATGTACCCAGTAGTCATTCAGGAGCAGTTGTTCAGTTTCCATGTAGTTGAGCGGTTTGGATTGAGTTTCTTAGTCCTGAGTTCTAGTTTGATTGCACTGTGGTCTGAGAGACAGTTTGTTATAATTTCTGTTCTTGTACATTTGCTGAGGAGTGCTTTACTTCCAATTATGTGGTCAATTTTGGAATAAGTGCGATGTGGTGCTGAGAAGAATGTATATTCTGTTGATTTGGGGTGGAGAGTTCTATAGATGTCTATTAGGTCCGCTTGGTGCAGAGATGAGTTCAATTCCTGGATATCCTTGTTAACTTTCTGTCTCGTTGATCTGTCTAATGTTGACAGTGGAGTGTTGAAGTCTCCATTATTATTGTATGGGAGTCTAAGTCTCTTTGTAAGTCTCTAAGGACTTGCTTTATGAATCTGGGTGCTCCTGTATTGGGTGCATATATATTTAGGAGAGTTAGCTCTTCCTGTTGAATTGATCCCTTTACCATTATGTAATGGCCTTCTTTGTCTCTTTTGATCTTTGATGGTTTAAAGTCTGTTTTATCAGAGACTAGGATTGCAACCCCTGCTTTTTTTTGTTCTCCATTTGCTTGGTAGATCTTCCTCCATCCCTTTATTTTGAGCCTATGTATGTCTCTGCATGTGAGATGGGTCTCCTGAATACAGCAGACTGATGGGTCTTGACTCTTGATCCAGTTTGCCAGTCTGTGTCTTTTAATTGGAGCATTTAGTCCATTGACATTTAAGGTTAATATTGTTATGTGTGAACTTGATCCTGTCATTATGATATTAACTGGTTATTTTGCTCGTTAGTTGATGCAGTTTCTTCCTAGCCTCGATGGTCTTTACATTTTGGCATGTTTTTGCAATGGCTGGTACCGTTGTTCCTTTCCATGTTTAGGGCTTCCTTCAGGGTCTCTTGTAAGGCAGGCCTGGTGGTGACAAAATCTCTAAGCATTTGCTTATCTGTAAAGGATTTTATTTCTCCTTCACTGATGAAGCTTAGTTTGGCTGGATATGAAATTCTGGGTTGAAAATTCTTTTCTTTAAGAACGTTGAATATTGGCCCCCACTCTCTTCTGGCTTGTAGAGTTTCTGCCGAGAGGTCTGCTGTTATTCTGATGGGCTTCCCTTTGTGGGTAACCCGACCTTTCTCTCTGGCTGCCCTTAAGATTTTTTCCTTCATTTCAACTTTGGTGAATCTGGCAATTATGTGTCTTGGAGTTGCTCTTCTGGAGGAGTATCTTTGTGGCGTTCTCTGTATTTCCTGAATTTGAATGTTGGCCTGCCCTACTAGGTTGGGGAAGTTCTCCTGGATGATATCCTGAAGAGTGTTTTCCAACTTGGTTCCATTTTCCCCCTCACTTTCAGGCACCCCAATCAGACGTAGATTTGGTCTTTTTACATAATCCCATACTTCTTGCAGGCTTTGTTCATTTCTTTTTCTTCTTTTTTCTTTTGGTTTCTCTTCTCGCTTCATTTCATTCATTTGATCCTCAATCGCTGATACTCTTTCTTCCAGTTGATCGAGTCGGTTACTGAAGCTTGTGCATTTGTCACGTATTTCTCGTGTCATGGTTTTCATCTCTGTCATTTCGTTTATGATCTTCTCTGCATTAATTAGTCTAGCTGTCAATTCTTCCACTTTTTTTTCAAGATTTTTAGTTTCTTTGCGCTGGGTACGTAATTCCTCCTTTAGCTCTGAGAGTTTGATGGACTGAAGCCTTCTTCTCTCATCTCGTCAAAGTCATTCTCTGACCAGCTTTGATCCGTTGCTGGCGATGGGCTGCGCTCCTTTGCAGGGGGAGATGCGCTCTTATTTTTTGAATTTCCAGCTTTTCTGCCCTGCTTCTTCCCCATCTTTGTGGTTTTATCTGTCTCTGGACTTTGATGATGGTGACGTACTGATGGGGTTTTGGTATAGGTGTCCTTCCTGTTTGATAGTTTTCCGTCTGACAGTCAGAAGGACTGTCTGTTGGTCTGTTGGAGATTGCTTGAGGTCCACTCCAGACCCTGTTTGCCTGGGTATCAGCAGCAGAGGTTGCCGAAGATAGAATATTGCTGAACAGCGAGTGTACCTGTCTGATTCTTCTTTGGAAGTTTCCTCTCAGGGGTGACGCCACCCTGTGAGGTGTGGGGTGTCAGACTGCCCCTAGTGGGGGATGTCTCCCAGCTAGGCTACTCAGGGGTCAGGGACCCACCTGAGCAGGCAGTCTGTCCGTTCTCGGATCTCAACCTCCGCGTTAGGAGATCCACGGCTCTCCCCAAGCTGTCAGACAGAGTCGTTCGCGTCTGCACCGCCCCCGCTCTTTCCCCTAATGGACTGCAGCTGTGCGCTGTCCGCAGAGGTAGAGTCTACAGAGACAGGCAGGCTTCCTTGAGCTGCTGTGAGCTCCACCCAGTTCGAGCTTCCCAGCGGCTTTGTTTACCTACTTAAGCCTCAGCAATGGCGGGCGCCCCTCCCCCAGCCTCGCTGCTGCCTTGCGGATAGATCGCCGCAGAGGGCTGTGTTAGCAGTGAGGGAGGCTCCGTGGGCGTGGGACCCTCCCGGCCAGGTGTGGGATATATTCTCCTGGTGTGCCTGTTTCCTTAAAGCGCAGTATTGGGGTGGGAGTTACCCGATTTTCCAGGTGTTGTGTGTCTCAGTTCCCCTGGCTAGGAAAAAGGGATTTCCTTCCCCCTTGCGCTTCCAGGTGAGGCGATGCCTCGCCCTGCTTCAGCTCACGCTGGTCAGGCTGCAGCAGCTGACCAGCACCGATTGTCCGGCACTCCCTAGAGAGATGACCCCAGTACCTCAGTTGAAAACGCAGAAATCACCGGTCTTCTGTGTCGCTCGCGCTGGGAGTTGGAGACTGGAGCTGCTCCTATTCGGCCATCTTGCTCCGCCCTCCGACACTTTTTATTTCATGAGAATAGGACAGAATGTCTTTACCCAAACTCGTTCCTATTATCTACAGGGACTTGGTGACTAGTACTCCTACTGCAGTAAGGGAAAACTACAGTGGTAGGCAATCTTTAGGATGGGCGCCAATGTTCCCTGCCTTATGGTATCCAGACTTTTGTTTAAAATTACCCTCACACTGAGTAGAGTTGACTTGTGTAACCCAAAAGGACATTACAGAAATGAAGTGTGCAGAAGCATTTTAGTGTGATGTAACCTCATTTGTCTAGTCTTGCTATTGTTGCCTGTACTTTTGGCACAGTAGATGAAACAAGCAACAGATTGAAGAGACAACCTATGAAATGTGAGGAAATATTTTCACACCTTAACCTCTTACATTTGTTAAGAGGTTAATACCTAAAATATATAAGAAATGCAAACAATAGCAAAAAAAAAACAAATAACCCAATTACAAAGTGGGCAAAGGACTTGAGTAGACATTTCTGAAAAGAAAACACACACATAGCCAACAGGTTTATGAAAAAAATGCTCAACATCTTTAATCATCAGGGAAATGAAAATAAAAATCACAATGAGCTATCACCTCACACTTGTTAGGATGGCTGTTAATAAAAAGATGAAAAATAAGTGTTGATGAGAATGTGGAGAAAAGGGAACCTTTTAACCCTGTTGGTGGGAGTGAAATTAGTACAGCCATTATGCAAAACAGTATGGAGATATGTCAAAAAATTAAAAATCAAACTACCATATGATCCAACAATGCCACTACCAGCTATATATCCAAAGGAAATGAAATCAGTATGTTGAAAAGATATCGAGGCCGGGCGCGGTGGCTCAAGCCTGTAATCCTAGCACTTTGGGAGGCCGAGACGGGCGGATCACGAGGTCAGGAGATCGAGACCATCCTGACTAACACGGTGAAACCCCGTCTCTACTAAAAACTACAAAAAACTAGCCGGGCGAGGTGGCGGCGCCTGTAGTCCCAGCTACTCGGGAGGCTGAGGCAGGAGAATGGCGTGAACCCGGGAGGCGGAGCTTGCAGTGAGCTGAGATCCGGCCACAGCACTCCAGCCTGGGTGACAGCGCGAGACTCCGTCTCAAAAAAAAAAAAAAGAAAAGATATCTGCACTTCCATGTTCATTGCAGCGTTATTCACATTAGCTGAAATATGGAATCAACCTCAGTGTTCATCAGTGAATAGATGGATAAAGAAAACGTGGTGTATACACGATAGAACCTATTCAGCCTTTAAAAACAAGGAAATTCTTTCATTTGCAAAAACATGGATGAATCTGGAGGACAATATGTTAAGTGAAATAAGCCAGGCATAGAAAGACAAATACTGCATGATCTCACTTATACGTGGAATCTAAAAAAATAGAACTCATAGAAACAGAGAATAGAATAATGGTTACCGTGGGGATTGGGAAAGTGTTGGTCAAAGGATACAAAATTTCAGTTATATAGGAGGAATAAGTTCAAGAGATCTAGTGTACAACATGGTGACTATAGTTAATGTATTCTTGAAAATTGCTAAGAAAGTAGATTTTAAGTCTTTGCATCACAAAAAAATGAAAAGTATGTATATAATACATATGTAAATTAGCTTGATTTAGCCATTCCACAATGTATACATATTTCAAAACATCATGTTGAACACCATAAACATATATAATTTTATTTGTCAACTGAAAATAATAACACCAAAAATCATATCTGGAAATTATCCTGGTCTGATTTGTTTTATCTTTCCTAAAGTACGTATGTAGAATTTCAAATGTGGATTGCCATAATGTTGTTTAAGGAAAATTATTTTTGTTTGCTTATTTCCAACACAATTTCTGATGGATTTCTTCCTCACTGCTCTCTTTATCTACACAAATAAATGTCAAGCTATTCAAAATTTTACACAAAATATATAGAAAAGGAGGATAAAAGAAGAGAAGTGTGACTTTGGAGGCTAGGTCATAAAAGACATCATGGCTTTCACCCTACTCTTCTGGATCCCTTACTCTGGGGACAGCCAGATGCCGTGTTTGAAGGCTACTCAAGCAAAGCTGTGCAGATTTCCATGTGTCTAGATCCTAAGGCCTCTTGTCAACAGCAAGTACAAACCAGCCAACCATGTGAGTGAGCCATCTTGGAAGTGGATGCTCCAGCTCCAGTCAAGCCTCGAGGTGACTTCAGCTGTCACTGACATCTTGACCGCAACCTGATGAGGGACCCCAGGCCACAACTACTCAGCTGCTCCCTGACTTCTGATCCACAGAAACAATGAGATAGTAAACATTTGTTGTTTCTTCAAGCCTGTAAATTGCAGTGTAATTTGACATGCAGTGATAAATAACTAATACGCTTGTTTTGATATGGGGAGGAGGAGAAAGCATAGATGCACTGGCAGATGGAAGGAGAGAGGCAGGAGAAGGACCCAGCAGGCAGAGGCTGAGAATGACAAAGAGCAACCTCACAACCTCACACTGTTGCTTATAAGCACAGTACTGGAGGCCAGTGTTTTTGGAAGAGGACCAGCAGAATGGAGTGCACTAAGTGAAGTACTTAGAGAGCCTGCAGGGAGTGGCACTAGGTAACAAGGAGGTCATGCTTCTCCTGTTTATCATCTTGACCATTAACTAGAGTGAAGCTCTTTGTGGGAAACATGCAAATTGCCGAAAATGGAGTTGAACTTCCTCCATCTCTCTTTAACTGGAAATATAATTGCAACTCCTTGCACATTGCGATGATTTTTTTTTTTTTTTAATCCTGTCACGCTTTGTTGGCTCACTGCTTTTCATCTTAATGTTTATTAAAACAGCCCAAGTTCCCTTTGATGCTGAAAGCCCAAGTACGTGATTGGAGGCCATTGCCAAATTACAATGTATTTTTACTTGATACTGAGTTTTTTGACTGTTCATTTTTAACTTTTAATAACTTGAGAGTTGGGGAGTGAAGGTAGGGAAAAGGAAAAAAAGTCAGAAACAGTGACTGGCCAGTTTGGAACTCACTCCTGGACTCAACAACCTGACAGTTATTTCCAAAACACCACCACAGACATCTCACATGTTTTTGTATGAGACTCTGTTCTTACACCCCTGACTAGTGGCAGGTAGAATGAGCGATGATGCATGGTCCATGGATGGATGAAAAGATACGTTATATTTTCCTGATGGAATGATCAAAGACTTAACACGTTAACACACTGCATTAGTCAGGATTCTCCAGAGAAACAACCAATAGGATATGAACAGATATAGGAGAGGAGATTTATTATGGGACTTGGCTCACTATTATATAGGAGGCCAAAAAATCCCCTGATAGGCTTCAGAACTAGGCACATAGGGGAAGCCTAAGGTGGGGGGCAACTGAAAAGCAGGAACTCCAATGTCCAAGGGCAGAGAAGATAGATGTCCCAGCTTGAGGAGAGAGAGAGTTCACCTTTCCTCCACCTTTGTGTTCCATATGGACCCTCAGCATATTGGAAGTTGCCCTAATGCCTGTGCACACTGGTAAACATAGTTCTTCTTTACTCAGACTACCAATTCAAATGCTTATCTATTCCAGAAGCACAGTCACAGAGATAAGCAGGAATAACATTTTGCCAGCTACCTAGGCATCCCTTAACTCAGTTAAGTTGACATATAAAATTAACCATCGCAAATCTACCCTTTGTCAACATGGTACTCATAAACCTTCTTAAATCACACTTTATCTCTAAATCAAAATAATAGAAATTTATAATTCCACCTAACCTGATACAGCTATCCTCCATACATTTGAAAACATACTAATTCCTTCCCCAAAAGAGAAGGTAAAATCTTTGTTGACTGATGTTTACTCTTTTCCTGATAAACCATAACTTAAATTCTATGATGTGAAATTAATAATACTTAAATATTTATATAAAGCCAAAACATATAATGTTATATTATAAGGGAATAAGAGAGGAAATAAAATAAAGATATTTGCTTAATATATGTATGTATGTGTGTGTGTGTGTATGTGTGTGTGTAAATTCATAACTAATTAAAAAGAAATACTCATGTCACTGATGGTCCTCCTTTCTGTAATGGGCCATGGCTGCTATTTATAGCTACCTTCTTCTGCTATGCATTCTGTTCCCTTTGCCTTCAGCAAGAACCTTAACAGTCATGCGTAGTAGGTTGACCCAAATCTTTATGCCTGAAGGGTCTGGGCCATTTGTACTTCTGTCTGGAATGTGTTGTTGTAGTTTTCAATTCACCTTAATCACAGGGCATGGTAATACTAAACTAAGAGATCCTCTATATTCCAGACATATTCTTTCTTACCCCAACTGTGAATGAGTGCTACAATTTGCCCTGGTTAGTCTGGATCAATCGGCCCAGCCAACACAGTAACTCCCTTCTCAGTCTGTTCACTCATAGGCACATTTAACCCTTTACAGTAGTGGGTGAGATGATTCTAATCTGATCTAACTAATTTTGCAATAAAGCAGAGATGGGCGCTCCAGTTTTCCTGAAAAGGTAATTTTGCATTGAGTCTAGTCTACAATAAGCAGGATGATGCCCAGGAAGAAATACTACCTGGATGGTTTCCAAAAATGTTCTATATGAGGGGATTATGTATAAGAAGTGTATTAGTTTCCTGTGGCTGCTGTAACACATCATCACAAACTTGGTTGCATAAAGCAACAGAAGTTTATTTTTTCACAGTGTCAGCCTCCAGAAGTTCAAATTGGGCCTCACATCTGTAATCCCAGTACTTTGGGAGCTGAGGCAGGAGGATGACTTGAGCCCAGGAGTTTAATACCAGCCTGAGAAACACAGTGAGACCTTGTCTCTACAAAACATAAAAAATAAAACAAAATTAGTTGGGTGTGGTAGTGTGTACTTGTAGTCCAAACTACTTGGGAGGCTCAGGAGGGAGGATCGCTTGAGCCTGGGTGGTCGAGGCTGCAGTGAGCCATGATCTCACCACTGCACTGCAGCCTCGGCAACAGGGTGAGACCCTGTCTCAAAAAAAAAAAGTCTGAAATCAGTTCCACTGGGCGAAAATCAAGGTGTGAGCAGACTCATACTCCCTCTGAAGGCTCTAGGGGGAAATCTCCTTTCTTCTTCCAGCTGCTGGTGGCTACCTACATTCCGTGGCCAAGTAACTCCAGTCTCTGTGCCCATGGTCACACTGCCTTCGCTGTGGTCTGTTTGTGTCAACTGTTTCTCTGCTGTCCTCTTATAAAGATATATGTGATTATATTTAGGGCCCTACCAAACAATGCAGAATAATCTCCCTATCTCAAGATCCTTAACTTACTCATGTCTGCACAGACTCTTTTTAAAAATCAGTTAACATTTACAGGCTCCAGGGATTAAGATCTGATAGAGTTGAAGGTCATTATTCAGCCTATTACAAAAAGTTTCACATCATTTCATCGCGAAGCCTGAGCCTTGCTCTATTGCACTTCAATATTTCTCTCATTGGTGCTGTATTCTAGTTGTTATTATATCATAGAAAGAAAAAAAATTTGTTTTGAAAAACTAGAGGACAAACTCATTAAATGGAAGAATTGTAGCAAGAAAGGAAGGAGAGATGGCAACAAAGTTTTACAGAAATATACCCCTTTCCCATTCCGTGCTGTCCAATTGTAGCATCCTGCTCTGTTGAATGCCTTCCTTTGAAAGCTTCTGTAAATTTTTACTTTGAAATATAGATTTGGTTACCCATTCAGAAATTGCCATCTCACATGTTCAATCAAGACCTTGCCTGTCATTGTTGCCCACTACAAAGTTTTATCTAACCCTGGAGTGAATTTACTGTTCTACTCCCGCTGTGGGCCCCCTCAGGTGGTGTGTGGACCTGAGATGAAAACCACTTGATGTATGGTTGAAGGGTAATAGACTGCTCTCACCCAGACTGATAAGTCATTACAGGCCCTTACATCCAATAAATCTGAGCTGGTTCCCAGCTTGCACTTAGTGTGGGGGAGGGGAGGGAGGACTGAAGGAGGACAGAGTCTTTTCTAAAATGCTGTTCAGCCTTGTACATAGTACTTGGTAACAGAAGAGCTCATCGGCAGGGGTTAGAGAATGGTTGTTGAAGTGGTGGCACATTTGGTGGCAAAGGTGGTACCACATGTAATTTCTGCTGCAGATGTACCAGAGGGATTCTCGGATTTGGGGAAAACTTGCATATGAAAATAGTAAAGTTTATCTCCTGCAAAGTTATTGGAAGAGAACGAGAGGGAGGCACTAAGACTCAGATCAAGAGGAGAAAATGTTCCAAATGCTTTGGCAAACGGATCTTACATATTGGCAGATTTTGACCCTTTTCAGAGTCAGGCAATGCTTCTTAAGCTGGAGTCTATAGATAGACATGGAGAGCTCCACAAATTCTCAATTAGAGAAACGCTGGCTTTAAAAATAGTGTCAACTCTTAGCCTGATATCTCAGTGTCTCCCGAATCTAGCTCCATCTGCCCCTATTAGTCTACTTTTCTCGCCTCCAGTTTTCCAATTTGGGCTACTCAGAATTCCACAAGACATCTCATATTTGGTACTTTGCACAGATCATATTTCTCCTTTAAAATGTCACCTACCTTTTCTCCTCTTTTTCCTCCCCAACCCCCAGCATGTCCTCTGCCAAAAGTTCCAAGCCCTGCTCCGGTTCTGCCAGGTTCCTGGTGCTCACTCTCCCTCCTGATTTCTGTAGCACTTAAGCTTGGAAAAGGGCCTTCTTGGGTACCCCACTGCTCTGTATCACTTTTATTTTCTATTTGTTTAATGTTTAAGATTTTGTCTCTGTTTCTCCTGTCACATATTTCTCAAAAACTACATGCTTAGTGTAAGTACATAGAGTATCTTCATTTCCATCTTTGGAAGTTGAAAAGCCCTGCCACTAAGAAAATCCTCTGGAGAGCTCACCCTCCTCCCATCCACCCTTCCAATACTATTCAAGGTGCAGTGCTGGTCTTGTCCCACCTATTCCAACTAAAACCGCCTAATGCATGTCATCAGTGAACTATTGTGGGCAATGCAAAAAGGGAAGGTGGAGCAGAGTAGCGATGGTGAAGAGAGAGAATCTGTAAGAAAACAGGGAGGGTCAAGGGCCACCGAGAAACCTGTGGTGGTAGGTAACAGAAAAAGACTTCCAAGAAGGAAAATGAGGGATGTTCCGTTTGACATTATTGTTTACATTGTTGCAAGTAGAACATCCCCCAACTCAGAGTCAAACCTTCTGTTAAGTCAGTGTCACAAGTGTGATGTATGAGTCTATTTTCATGCAGAAATTAAGGGAAAAAACTGGTTTTCATTATTGAATCAAAGTGAAGCAATTATCGTGAGTAGAAGCCAGAAGCTTCCTACAAAAGTGACGATGAAATAGTAAGCACTGAAAATATCTGGAGAAATGTGGGCTTATGGCATAAGGCTGCAGCCAATCTTCTCTGCATCTCATGGGGAAAGAGATGCCAGGTGACATTTTAAGGAGTTCAAGGGATTTGGGGGCTAATCAAAGAAAAAAAATATGACCACAAGGTGGCAGTAGCACACACAAGCTGTGTTAGGCCCTTCGACAGGTTTGCAGGCAGAGATGTTCCTTGCTGTGGAAGTCTGTCCTGAGGGTAAGCGTGGAGGTCCCCGTTCAGAAAGGAAAAAGGGCAGAGATCATCAGAGATTGTGTATCTAGGTGATGTCATTGGGCAGCACAGCAGGGGATCTCTGTGTCTGAGTGCTCAGAAGGGTAGCAGCAGCTTGAGATCTTTACACCCAAAGCTTATGTTATCTGTGGCTACAGGTGTTGGGCACAGATTTGTGAAGTGTGCAAAGCAAGCAGACTCTAATTTACTGAAAATCTGCTTATTTGGGCAATCTTTAAAATAATTAGATTGTAAACATTTGAGATTGGTGCCAGCAGGCTTTTGGGCTAATGGGTCTCAGCCTATGGCGAAGAAATACAGAACCCAAGTACCAGTGTGCAGAGGCCCTCTTTGGTTTGTTCATAAAACAAACATCTCTCTCTCTCTCTGTCTCTCTGTCTCTCTCTCTCTCTTTCTCTCTCTCTCTCTCACACACACTTATAGGATTGGGGTCATATCACATATGTTGTTTTATAACATTTGCAATAATAAGCATTTTTCAATGTCATTACGGACTCTTCTGAAACATTCTTTTTTAATGGCTGCATATTGTTCCATCATGAGCTTCTCTCATGATTAACTAATCCCCTATTTCTGATATTTTCTAACAGATAGTCCAGTGTTTCTAATATTGACCTACGGGTATGTAGTGATGGAGTCCGGGGCTTTTTGTTTCCAAACCTGTTTTGGATTCTTGACTTTACTAAGCAACTGTTTAGCTGGGGAATCACCAAATGATTTTTGAAAATAATGTTAGGAAAAAGGCATTTCATTAAGATTCTAAAATATTTAATTACGGGCTGATTTATTTAGTATTTATTTATTTTGCAACGTGATGTATAGCCTAAGCTTGTAGATTGGTTTTAGTCAAAAAACAACTGTGCTCATCAAATAAGCCCATTATGCAAAGCACACTCCATCATATTGGGTCCCCGAAGAATCCTAGTTTTGCGGTAAAGAACAGACCCCCATCTGGCTACATGTTACCCATCTGCAACAAATCACCATGACACAAAACATTTAAGGAGACAGTAGTTGTATTAGGAATGGCATTTCCCCATTTTGAAAGATGTAAGTAAAAACACTATTTAACATCTGAAGTTCATTTGCAAAAAGAGTGGATGAGCTAGAGAAGGTGGCAGAATGACAGTGTGACTCCCACTTTCCTCATTGTGTGTCTGTGTGCATGTGTGGGGTGAAATAGAGGGCTTATACATGGCAAGATATGCTACAGGAACAACACCTGATCACACAACCTGAGTCCTGTACTCTCAATGCAGTTGCAGGGGTGATTCTCAGAGCTCTTCCCCTTCAGTGACCATTTGTGTATTAGATGCTACTTAAACCTAAGGGGAAATAAGGAGCAAGAAAATAAGATGAGGCTCGAATAGTCTATGCCAGACAACTTACAAAACACATTTCTCTGCATAATTCAGTGGAATCACCCCAAATAATACTGCAAATCATATGTCTCCAATGTTCAGATTAGATTAGGTTACTAAGCCTTACAAATAGTGACTTCCTCAAGATCCTGGCTGAACCATATTTGAACTTAGTTCTGAAACTCTTCAAAATCTGTGCTGTTTCTAAAAGATTATACAGATAATTTGACAATTGGGGAAGTCAGTTAAAACCACTGTGTAGCTGAACATTTGACTTTGATTCATTTCTACCAGGCCTGTCCATATCCCTTCCCTTACTGCTTTCTTCTTTTTGTTGTTGTTATTCTTGTTTCTCCTTTGGTGTTTGCACTTCTATCCCTGTGTGATGGGAAGCCTTTCGGCTTTTGGCTTTTGGCTGCCCTAGGAAGGCCATGAGATAGGTATTGGAACTTGAACATACTTCAGCTTTTTCTTCCATTGTCCATATCAAGATACCTGTATCCCATATTCCTAAACCATCCATTCTTTACCATCTAAGATGTTAGGGAAAAGTGGCTTTTGATATACACACTATCTCAACACAGAGCATAGTGGTTAAGAGGAAGGATTTTGGAGTTAGTTGTACCTGAATTCTATTCTGGGCTCTCCAACTTACTAGCCATTTCACTCTTGGCAGTTCAATTCTCTCTTAGTGTGTAATTTTCCTTCATTGCAAAATGAAGGTAATAATAGTGTCTACCTCGTAGGGCTGTGTAAGGGTTAAATGATGTACTGTGTATAACTTGCTTAGGAAAATGCATTGAACATAGTCCTCAAAAATAACTGTTATAAAAATAATATTTATAAATCAATTATTGTTATTATATGCTGAATCCACCTGTGTCTTAGGCCATCACTCTAAAAGACTTTATTGACTATGAAATACTTACTCACCACTAGTTAAAAGCATGTGTATTGAATGGCTGGAGACAATGGGGAAAGGAGTGCTAGGTAGTTTAAGGACTTTGCCTTCTGCCAGATAAGGACCTACTTTGGGACCATAAGAAATAAATACAACTGCTTTTTTCTGTTTTCTAACTGTATCTGGCTCCCTGATAAGAATTTATCAAGCCCTCCTTTCAAAAAGCCTCAGTGCCACAAAGTCCTCCCCACCTTCTCAAAAAGGAAATCTGCAAGTATTCTTTGAAGGCCTCTTTGGTGTTTAGCCTTGTGCTGGGTGTAGGGAATGGAGGTGGGCTTCTAAGATGACATCGGTTTCAGGTTTCTCAACTTACCTACAAACTTTTCAGCATCATTTTTTTTTTTTTTTCTTTCTGAGATAAGATCTCACTCTGTTGCTAAGGCTGGAGTACAGTGGTGCAATCACGGTTCACTGGAGTCTCCATCTCCTGAGCTCAAGTGATCCTCCCTTTTCAGCCTGCCTAGTAGCTGGGACCCCAGACATGTGCTGCCATGCCTGGCTAGTTTTTCTTTTTTTATTTTGTAAAACAGAGATCTCACTGCGTTGCCCAGGCTGGTCTCGCATTCCTGGGCTCAAGGAATCCTCCTGCCTTGGCTTCCCAAATTTCTGGGATTACCGGCATGAGCTGCTGCACCTGGCCTTTTTTTTTTTTTTTTTTTTTTTTAACCTTAATCATGTTCTTTGTGGAGTTGTACTTTGCATATCACTTTGCCCCTCTCACTCATTACTTCTGACTTGGATCCTGTTCATACTGCCTCTTGCTAAATAATTTTACAAGCCTTATAACCAAGTAGACATTCCTTCCCTAATGCAAATATATAGCCCCTCTATGTTCTAGAACTCACAACAAGAAAACAGAGAGTTGCTAAAAGATAAATAGGAGATGCTTTAAAAAGTTAGGGACCCACCAGAAGATTGAGACTATTCTGGTGAACACAGTGAAACCCCTCCCCAAACACAAAAAAAATTTATCTGGGTGTGGTGGCGGGTGCCTGTAGTCCCAGCTACTCAGGAGGCTGAGATAGGAGAATGGTGTGAACCTGGGAGGTGGAGCTTGCGGTGAGCTGAGATCGCACCACTGCACTCCAGTCTGAGTGACAGAATGAGACTCCATCTCAAAAAAAAAAAAAAAAAAAAAAAAAAAAAAAAAGAGACCCACTAACATGACTAAGTTAAAAAGCTTGATAATGCCAAGTACTGGAGAGGATATGGAACAACTGTAACTCTCATATATGTTTGGCAGAAATATAAAATGGTACAACTTCCTTGAAAAACAGTTTGGCAATTTCTTTGTTAAACATAACATTTACCATAGTACCCAACAATAACACTTTTAAGAAAGTAAATAACACTTTTAAGAAAGTAAAATAAAAACTATGTCTTTAGAATGAATTATACATTAATTGTTGTAGCACCTTTATTAATAATAACTCTAAACCGGAAACAACACATAAAACCTCAACAAGTATGAATGGAGAAATAAATTATAGTATATTCACAAGATGAAATATTACTCAACAATTTTTAGAACAACAGCAACAACTTGTGGTTAGGCACGGTGTCCCACACCTTTAATCCCAGCACTTTGGGAGGCCAAGGCAGGAAGACTGCTTGAGCCCAGGAGTTTGAAAGCAGCATGGGCAACAAAGTGAGACCCTGTCTCTATTAAAACAAAAACAAAACAAAGCAAGATAAAACCTACGGATACACATAACTAAACAGATGAATCACAACATTTTGCTAAGCTACATCAGCCAACCTCAAAAGAATATATACTGTATTATTTTACTTATGTAATTGTTTTAAAATACCCAAACTAATCTGTAGTGACAGAAGGTAGATTAGTACTCACTGGCAGCTGGAAGCAAGAGGAGCACTCATGACAGAGGGCACAGGGAGCTTTTTGGAAAGATGGACGTGTTCTATATCCTGGTTGTGGGTGTGGTTATAAAGGCATGTAGACTTTTCAAAGCGTGTAGACTTACTGAATGGGTACACAAAATAAGTACATTATATAACTTGCTAAACATAGTATATTTTTATGTAGTAGATATGAAATGTATTCCAATAAGACTAGCAATTCAGAAAATAAAAGGTAGGGAAAGATTTCACTTGTCCTACAGTAAAGATATCCAGAAACATATGAATCTATCCAGTGTTTATTTGACACATTTATTTATGCACTTAGTCATTTATTCAACTATTTATTAAACTGACTAGATGCTAAGTCCAGTGTTAGGTGCCTAACATACAGAAATCAAAGATAACTTTGTAACCACAGAATGTATGCAGTTTTGGCAAGTGGACCAACTTGAAAATGATTGCCACGCGGAGCTTCAACAGGAAGTGCGGAGGACCATGGGTGTGTGGGAGAGGGGCATTTAACTGGGAGGACCAGTGAAGGTTCCTGGAGGAGGTGAAGTTTGATTTGAGTACTAGATATAGAATGGGATGTGGATGCTCCAGGAAGAGGAAACAGCTCTTGCAAAGCCATGGTGGGTGTGGTGGCCAGTGAGGAGCAGAAAAGTGGACATGGGTCATGTGATGCAGCATTTCAAGAGGATGGCATGTGTCCATTAAGCTTTAGAACAGCCTCGCAGGCATCTGTATGGTGTATTGATTGCAGAGGTCACCAGTGATCAGAGGTTGGGTAGCAAACCACTAACGTAATCTAGTAGTGGTGGTAAGAATGAAAAAATAGGACATTTGAGGCCTGGCCTCTTCTGGCTCTTTGTGAAATGTAACAACCATCTTCCAGCTCCATCTGGTGCTGCTTTTTTGTTTTGTTTTGTTTTTGCTTTGCTTTGTGTGTATTTGTTTGTTTCATTTTGCCAGGGGCATTTGGTGCTCAGCCCTTATCTCCTGTGTTTTGTGAAGCATATCTTATTCTCCAGGCCTGTCTTATTCTCCCCTCCCTTTTCTTTTGTCCTGAACACAGGCTAGGGGGATGACATGGTTTCCTTTTAGGTTTTAGAAGAAACTAGAGTCTTATTTGATTCCTCCTTTGAAAGAACTGCTGCCATGGGTGATTTCCTCACTGATGCAAAGAAACTATGCTTTGCTCTACCTTTGAGAGCATTTACAATGGAAAGTCTACTTACTCTTCCAGCCAACTGATAGATACTTAGTCTCTGCCCTGTGTCTGGGACACTGTGAGATGCTGGTGAATATGCTAGCTGGCGTGATGGATTGTCCCCTTACTTCCCTGCTTTCACTCTCCAACAGATGATTATTGTTCCCCTATGCAAAGTACTGTGAGGACTCTTTGAAATAAAAAGGTAGTCTCTGCCCTCACCTGACATATAATTTTAAAGGGAAGACAATATGGCTGCCTGATAAAACAAAATGGGAAAAGCAATATGAAAGAGGTAGAAGGAGGTAGGTGGAGTGTTAACAAGTGAAGAAGAACGCTCACCCAGGCAGTAGTGACTATACTGACCTGGCTGCCCTGCGGAGAAAAAATTTCATAAATACCATGGGAGCTCCTACTAAGTGCTGTAATTTCTGTTACGTGCTGGGAATACCAAGAAGAAGGAGAGCTAGCCCTGCTTCTAGGAGCTCCAGGACGCAGATTAGTGATAAAATGAGTCCTGCGGGGCGCGGTGGCTCACGCCCGCAATCCCGACACTTTGGAAGCAGAGGCAGGCAGATCACAAGGTCAGGAAATGGAGACCATCCTGGCCAACATGGTGAAACCCCGTCTCTACTGAAAATACAAAAAAATTTGCTGGGCGTGGTGGCGGGCGCCTGTAGTTCCAGCTACTCTGGAGGCTGAGGCGGGAGAATGACGTCAACCTGGGAAGCAGAGCTTGCAGGTGAGCCAAGATCGTGCTACTGCACTCCAGCCTGGCGACAGAGGGAGACTCCGTCTCAAAAATTAGAATAGAATAGAAAAGAATAGAATAGAATAGAATAAAATAAAATAACCAGCCTCTTTAGTTTCAGTTATTATTGTGTTAGTGCCTAAAGTTTGAGATGATCCATCTGCATTGTGGAGTCAGGATTTGATTAAAATAGTGATTTGAGCCCTGCCCATCAATGGGCCTTTAGAAGTTCACTGCTCCAGGTTGGTCTGAAGGTTCAGGTGTGGAGGGGACTGGTTCCCCCAGTGTCTTCCAGGCTGCCTCTTTGAAGTGTGGGGGCATGACAGCATTGTAAAATGTGGCTCGTACGAACCAAATAAACCTTAAGTTTAGTTTGGAATGGGAAGAACAGAATCATTAAAATATTCTTGAACAAGGAAGACAAAGTTGGAAACTTACCCTACCTGACTTTAAGACTTACAGTGAAGCTGCAGTACTCAAGACACTGGTTTTGGCAAAAGGAGAGGCAGATGGATCAACGGGAAAAAAATGGAAAGCCAAGAAATAGACCCACACATACATGGTCATATGATTTTCGACAAGGACACCTCGACAATTCGATAGGGAAACAGCCTTCACCTGTACCTTACTACATGTACAAAAATCAATTCACGATAGATTGTAGAACTAAGTATAACAGCCAGAGCTACAAAGCTAGTAAAAGAAACATGGGAGAATAGCTTTGTGACATTGGGATAGGCAAAGATTTCTCAGGGATAATCCCGAAAGTATGATCCATAAAGGGTGGTTGAGACTTCCCTGTTTGGAGAGAACTGTGTTGAGAGCCTGCATACACATCTTTTATTTGGAGACCTGATTCATTGATTCATCCTGGATCTTTCCTATTTGTAGCACATCAAATTCATATGCACAGTCCCCAGTGACCTTTGTTTTAAAATCTTTTAAAAGCAAGAACTGAATTTCAACAATGAAGACAAATCAGACACAAACCTCTGTGTATTTCTAAAGTCTAATCTCTGGTATATATCAAGCTGTATTATAATTAAAATCTCCAAAATCAGGACACAGCAGTCTAGTTGTGAAACAAACTGTCAGAAAGAAACTACTCGCAGGCCGCAGGCGCACACATTCTCCCACTAAAAAAAAAAAAGAAAAAAAAGAAATGCTTGCTGTGTTGCAGATACATGGGACATACTTCATACGTGTGGAACCAGTTATAGAAATGCCATTTGAGGAGGGAAGCAAGGAAGCAATAAAAACAGTACATTAGTATTTTAAATGTTGGTTAAAAAAAAAAAAAAAGCGTGTTGGGGTGAGGAGCAAATGCTTAAAGAACTTCCCCTTAATAAAAACAACATTCTTGGTTATATGACCCACAGCAAATCGGCTTCAGCTGCGTTTTTATTTAGCCATTCGTGTTTGGTGTTTTCGCTTGGAGATGCTCCCCTATTCCATTTTATGGCAGTCTTTACATAAATTTCGAGGAGGATTGGGGTATAAAACTGTCAATTCCCAGCAGCTCATAAACTAATGGATTTAAATTTTGAATGGGGGATTTGAAAACATGCGGGGGCTGTGTTCATTATCTGATAGTGTGTATCTCCAACAATAAGTGGCAATCTATAAACGCTGCAGTGGCTCCCTTCACAAACTTGTAATAAGAAAACTCTCTCTCTCTCCCCCTCCCTCCTTCGCTCATTCCCTCTCCCGCTTTCTGTCTCTCACTTTGTTCTTTTTAAAAGAATGGAAAATCTCAAACTCCAATGAACTTCAGCTTTGCAAAAGACATGATATAAGTTGCTTTAAAAATTGATTGGACTTGGAGAAACTTTATTTTCCCTCATAAAGCTCTTTCTTGCTTACCCTTATTCTTTAATTTCACTCTTTTTTTCTCTATTTTCCATCCAAGTTACTACTCCCCTAAGACAGTCTCTCTCTCTTGCCTCTTGCTCTCTTTCTCTATTTCTGTGTGTGTCTGTGTTTCTCTCTCTCTCTCTCTCTCTCTCTCTCTCTCTCTCTCTCTCTCTCTCTCTCTCTCTCTCTTTCTCTCTCTCATCTTTGAAAACCATCAATATAGGCAAGTATCCTGTATAGAAACCCTTTTAATAGCTGAGGAAATAATACTAAATCCATGTTTGAAGACTGATTATTCTAGACTTGGGGACAACTAAAGGATTGCAGCTAGATGCAGGAGACAAAGTACATGAAATTTCTGTTTTGCCTTAAGTCTGGTTTTCTTTGAGTGCTGGGTGATTATATTAATATTGTGGTGTTGGAGGACCTAAGTGTAGGAATTTAAGGATGTTTCTCCAGAGGTTTCCAATATATGGTTGCTCTGAACGTTTGGTGAAATTTCCATATCAAACCAAATGGAAATGCTTTTTGAGTCATATTTCATAATCTGATGCTTTTTTTTCTAGTTCCTAAATAACTTTAGGGAATTAATGATATTTCTTTTTGTTTCAAATAGTTCACTATTTTTGGAGGTTTTGTTTATTTTGGTTTCTTGTTTTCCATTCATTTAAAAAGTATTCTAAACAGACCGAGGAGGGTCAGTATTGACTTCTCTGATTTGGCATCCCCAGCACCTAGCAGAGTGGGAGCATAACTTATGGTATGTACTTCATAATGTTTTATTGAATGAACAAATACATGGAGCAGTAAATTTCAACAAGGAATTTACAATCTAGGAAGAAAATTCAAAAGTTTTGCCAAAAAGATTTTTTGGCCTCTATTTGCCTGAAGTCCAATGCTTTTTAGGTTCTTGGGTGAACTCTGGGCAGGTGCATTTGCTTGGCAGTGACTTCTGGATACATGTGATGGTAATGATATTTGGATGAATTTTGGGAGAGTTTTAACATTCAAAATGAGTAGATGTATTTTATTTTCTTAAAAACTATTTCTATCCCCAAACAAGAAGAAGAAATTGAGCATTAAAATTATCTTTATTAGATGACCAGCATATGGTGTCACTGTGAGGGTCAAGTTGTTTTCTTTACTTCTTTATATGCTATAGCTTTAAATCACTTTTAAGCAATGGAGTTTCCACAGTGTCACCTGGGAGACAATTGGGTGTTGTAACCAATATCTTAATTAGATAATTTACAGCACATTTACATTACAGGGCTGTAATAGACTGTGCCCTGTGGTTTCTTGCACTCAGAAGGTAACTTTCCATGCTCCATATTGAATTGTAGTACAATTATTGTTGGGTTTCCCCTATCTTATAAAAAAGCAGGGGTATAGCTTCTTGTTTTAGGAAGTGTTTTGATTTTTCCATCACTGAAAAAATATAAGGTTTTCAGTTCCAGTTCCAGGGAAACACCCCTAGAACCTGGACATTCAAGACATGGTTTGCCTTGATTCTCTAGACTCCGTTATCATGAATAGACTGGGGCTGTGAAGTCATTGATGGAATGACATTCAAAGGTTCAATCTGTATCAGACTGTCTTATCTTGCAAATAGCCATTGGAAATTTTAAAACTAGTTTCATCAGTACTAGTTTTGAAATTCCCCAGCCAGAATGGATCTGGACTGAAACATTTTGTTACGGGAGCATTGTTTTAACCTACTTGGTTCTATTAACTGCTTCAGTAGGCTGCTTGGCTGACACACTAGCAAGCTGAAAAGAGATCTTCAAGACTCTGGGTCACAGAAGAGAGTTAGAACCATTGAAGTTTCTGTATTTGCCTACAGGGGTTAGGACCATGCAGAAGATGTGCATGTAAATTCTAAGCATCTCCAGTCAAATTGAACATATTGGCTTAATGTCTAGGGAATAAGGCAATGTCAGAGAAACATGAGAGAAGGAAGCATTCCTGTGTTCTCTTTATTTTCAATAGGATGTTCTTGAATAGTCATTTTTGGAAACTTTGTCAGAGTCACCAGCCTTGCTGGAATATTCTTACTTCAATATATGTGTAATTCCATGTGGTATTATTTGAGTAAGGGACCTTGCTATTTCTTGCTTCCTATATTATACCAGGCTTCTTTACCAAACTTTACATTGTATTTTTTCATTGTGGGTTAAAGGCAATACATTTATGAATTTTTAATATTCCTGTCAAGATCTTACAAGAAGAAATTACTTTGTGAGGTATGTAGGGATGCTAACAGTAGGTTGGGAAGTGGATCATAATCTCAAAATAGTAAATGCTAGCTCAGTGGCTTTCCCACAGAGAGGTAATGTATCTCTATGAGACAAGAGCATTTGTAGAAGAGGGTTTATTTGCAGCTCTTCACCCACTGCCTTCCTCTGCACCAACCCCATCTCCTGGGCTCCCCTGGAATCACGTTCTCTAAGTACATCCTCAGGAAGACCTGCATTACCAAGGAAAAGATAAAGGTCTCTTTCTTTGCCCTCAATCCGTTGTTTGTGATGGGATTTAGGAGCAACTCAGAAAGGAATGACAGGAACTATTGAGAAGTTGACAGGGGGAAATAGAAATGAAATCACAGAACAAGAAAGCAGGAAGGCACTCTAGTAATCATCTGGTAGAAATACCACCCAGTGCTAGAACTGTTTCTGTGACATTTCTGATAGATGTCCTCTGTTGGACATTTTCATTGACTCAGAACACACACAATGCTTCTTACAGGCACCGCATTCTTTTGTTGCAGAGCTCTAATTTTTAACGAAGTCCTTTTTATTTTTCTATTTAATTGACTCCAGATCTCTCTTTTAGGATGTCCAACCCATTGCCCTTGGCTCGTTATATATGACAATACTCTTCTAAGTCCAGGAACACACAATCAGCTCATGTTGAATTTGTCAAAGAAAACTTCAGTGTAATAAGCAGTTATTATATTGCTTACTGACTTGATTAATGGAAGCAAATTTCTGGAGAAATCATGCTTTCCACACACCTTCAGGATGGTATAAGACAATCCTGCATGAATACATTAATTAACTACTTAAGGAATTTTCTACCTGATTATGGCTTATTTTACTTACTGTCTGGTTGGCAGTTCCTGAGGCACTCATGTAAATAAGCAAAGGAAATGGTCAGGGGAATTACTTATATTTCGCCTCCACCTGTGATGTTCTGTGATGTTTTAGGTACAGGAATGAAGATGAAAAAAATTGTGAAGGCAAGTGTGGCTCTCAAGGCATAGCATTGAACTATATGACCAACAAAAGGAACATTACAAAGTGGAATTTTGGTATGAGTGGGATTCCTAGAAGAAGCCGATAGTAATATGTGAGTGATTGTTGTGAAAAATGTTTGAGGGGTAAGTTGAGGTAAAACTGATAGAAGACCTTAAGTGGCCAAAGAGGAACTAAGATATCTTTTTATGAGCATGGAAAGCCCATTGGTTATTCTAGATATATCAGTGAGAATAGGCCAAGTTAAGGTGAACCAAAATCTTTCAAATTTCACAGTCTTGATGCAGCAGATGCTTTCTTATTCATTTTCCATGACCAATCTTGGTTGGTAAGGGCTCTGCTCACCACAGTTGCTCAGTGTAGTCTTGTGTCCTCAGCTTATGTTCCTGCAATCAGTGGGGAAAGAAATATGGCCCATAATGCACTGTCCCTCAGAGCTTCCTTTAGAAGGTGTCAAACATTTTCTCTGTTCACATTTTGTTAGTCAAAGCAGGTCACATTGCCATGCCGAAGTTAAAAGGGTGCAAAGACATCCAATCTTAACCGTGGTGCAAAAAGAGAACACAGACATTTCCTAACAGTTCTAGTAACTTCCACTTCAGAGCACAAGAGAGAAATTACGGGGAAAAAATAAGGCCTGTGGTGGTGCACAGTTATGTATGCACACCTGTCTTCCTGAGACATCTATAATGGTTGAATTCTAAAGGCTGAGTGATTTTGAAAAGGTTTAGTTTGTTTAAAACTTTAGAGGGATTTACTAAAGCCATTATTTCACCCTACTTTTTGCATGTTGTCTGTCTCTGGATCTTTTTTTCAAGTTCTCTAGCTGCACCTATATTGATGAGTTACCTCGGAATGATATGGAGAAGGGCCTTTCATGACTACTTATAAGGTTCCCTCTTTGTGTCAGTTTTGCTCAGTATTTTTATTAGTGACTTGTATTAAAGAGAGAAAAGAGAGAAGGGTGAGGGAAGGTCTGATGCTGACTGAATCTACATAAGGCAGCAGGCTGGCTCAGAGAGTTAACACAGCACAAAATTCAAATTGATCTTGATGGAACATGTATGCCTGCAGTTAAACTTAGCAAGAAAGCATAACACTGTATTTAGATGTTTTGTAAATCACCTATATATGCAGACGTTTGGGAATATCTGACTTGAAATCAGTGATTCTAAATCCTCCTCAGAGCCATCATCTTGTTATAAGTGATAGAAGACAGTAGGGTGATTTGGCGATTTAAAAAAAACAATACTTTCTTGATTAATGAATTTGACCCAAATGTTGCAGATTCTGGCATTAGTGGGTACTCAAAAACATCTATCAAACAAATGAATAAATGAATTAAAACAAGGATAGGTATTTTCTAGGTTTCCAAATGAAACACACACATGTTTAAGGACAATTAAAGTTCCTTCCTTCTATAGGAGAAACCCATGTTTGTTCTAAATAACCAAAGGCCACACAGACAACGTTTCTATTTTTGCTGATTTAAACTGTTGAAAAAAGTGAAATGCACCAAGATAAATAAGCAAACTAAGGAGATGGTAAACTGGGGTCATTAAAAGACCCAGTTAATTTGATCCAGAAATTCTTGGTCAAAGACTTGATTATTTGGACACCTCATTGTGAAATGTGGAATCAAAATTTGGGAGACAGCAACACAGTGGGCAAAAGGGCTCTGACTTAGGAATCATGGAATTGGGTCTTGGTTCTGGCTTTACCATTTACTCACCTTAGGACCCCGGGCAAGGCATCTAACCCCTGTAACTGAAGTTACTAAGTTAACCCTAGCTAACTTAGGTTATTAAGTTTTATCTATAGGCAAAGGCTTGGAATGTGTAGACTGGGGTGAAGCCTGCCCTGCCAACCTCACAGAGCAGTGGTGAGAGCTAAGTGATATAATGTACAGGAAAGCACCGGGTAAATTGCAAAGCATTTTACAAAGATAGGAAGCATTATGATGACATTTTCCAAATGGCCTCAAGAAACTGATTTGGTTGTGCAACATAAACATACTACTGGGAGGCCGCGATTACCAGAGTCTCTATCAGAGACTTTTCAGAATAAATGCAGTGACTCAAATGTGTTTCCAGATGATGCTTTGAGGATTACTAACAGAGCAGCTATTACAAAGCAGTCAGACCCACCGGCCCATGCCCTAATCCTATTATAAGACAGACCAGATACCACTTACTTTGCTATGTCAACCTTCCTTCGACTGATAGTAACAATTGTTAGGCCTGTTATAAAAGGCAAGCTGAACAGTGGGGAAGGCATTTCACAGCAAGTTAGCAATTGTAGCCTTGCAAATTCTAATTGTCTACACCTTCAGGGTGTAGACAATTGTGTGGTGACTTTCTATTTATATCCTGAAATAAGGGAAATAAAACTGAAAACCTAAGTGATATAAGAATACACGGGCACAGAACATCACTGGACAACTCCCATCAAGTTGAGTAGTATATACTGAGAAAACAGGTAGAAAGGTGATGTGTGCGATATATGTCTGTTTACAGTAAGAAACTGAGGTCCAAGCTAGTTACAAGGAAACAGGTCAAATCAAAAAGTATAACAGCTTAACCCACAAGCAGATATGCAGGTCTGTGTAACTGCGGGATGGATTTTTCCTGTGAAGTGGGTCTGAGGCTTTTTATGTTTCCTTCTATTTGAAAGTAGCCTTCTGGGTATAGCGAAGTTCTCTAGCCTGTGTGGGCTGTTCTCTGGAGTGAGCGGGGTTGGCAACCCTGAGGAAAATGAAAGTTCTCTAAGGTAGCACTTCTCAAATATTAATGTGCATGTAAATCACCTGGGCATCTTATTAAAATGCAGATTTTATTCAGTATGTCTGGTCTGAGGCCTGATATCTGCATTTGTAACAAGCTCCTAGGTGATGCCCATATGGCTGGTTGACAGCCCCCTCTTGGAGTAGCAAGGGAACTGTCATAATTCCAGTCCTGGCACAGAGGTGTAAGGCAGACTTGGCTTTTTCCTCTCTCTCTCTTTCTCCCTCTCTCTCTTTTCACTCCCTAGTCTCACTTTATCATTCTATCTTTGATACAACTGAAAATAGTTCTGAAGTCTTAACAAGAATGAATATGAATGGGCTGAATCACGTATTAATCACTTCAGCCCTTGCCGACCACCTGGTTCTCGGGGCAAGGAACTACCAGTTCTGAGGCCCTTCTTGTTCATGGAAAGGTGGCTGTGCTATTCCAGCAGCACAGGAAACGATGAACCTCAGAAAGTACCCTTAAGTTCAGAAAAACTCACTATTTAAGATGTAATCATCCTAATATCAGTATTTTGGAGGAGAAATAAAATTCCTGGTTAAGCTGGAGTTGATAAGTATAACCAATAATAATAATAATAATACTTGTCGTTTATTCAGGGCTCACTGTCTGCTATTTGTTTTACTGAAATCATCTTACTAAATCCATATATGATTCCTACAAGGCAGACACTATGTAATTATCTATATTTTATGAGTGAGGCATCTGAGCCTCGAATTAAAGCCCAGCCTCTGAACCTCACTGCTACCCTCCCTGTTGACATGACCAGGCCACATTTTAGCCTAAGGCTGTCTTGTCCCTTATTGGTTATTTGCATGACTAAATACTATGGGTTCAGCATATATTTGTGGAATTAGTGGGAGTAGACATATTCATTCAACAAGTCTGTACTATATATTTAAATATAAGCTATTATATTGGGAATGCATACAGTATACTTTCTGTTGTTTGTTTCTTCTTTAAAAAATATTTGCCTTGAGTAGGTACTTTGGTTATTATTTTGGTTTTGTTTTAAATCAAGACAAGATTATATGCACATAGATGCTCAATTGGTATTTGTTCAATTATGGGAGAAAAGAAAGAAGGATTGAAAAGTGAAGTTGTTCAACAAAGCGAGAGTTGTCACTTGGGCCACTTTATCTTTAGAGGAAGAAGAACACTCAACATGTTTGAAAGACCCTGAGACTTTGTGTGGCTTAAATCACTGTTAACTGAGACCTACAGCTCTTCTGTTTGTGTTTCTTTCCTGTCAGACAGAGGTTTCTGTGCATATAACGTTCCTACTCCTGCTTGGAAATTTATAATAGACAACAGCAAATTGGAGAGCATGATCAGTGGAGGGGAAAATAAACCCATTTCACAGTATTTAGCTCAGTGTTTCCCATCCTGATTACACCAGATAAACTTTCATGCATGGAAGACCTATTACCCTCTCCAGGAGGCCCATGAAAAGTTCTTTGGCGTGTACCATTTTAGAGGAACTATTTCTCCCTCCTTAGCTGTTTTTTTCTGAATTTGATTTTCTTAGTGGGGGAGTCCTGTAAATTCTGGATCTCACAGTGTGTGCCAGTTTTTAAAATGGACTCTTCTAGAATTGTGGGAGCAAAAGTGGGAATTCCAGTTGTTGGAAAATGTAGAGCTAGACTCTAAAGACAATCTATATTCTCACTTCCATTGAGGGTTTCTCTGGAAGTCAAAGAAAGGAGTCACCAATAAAGCAAAGACATAGGTCAAAGGACAACCAGGGTCTTAGCAACTCAGTTTCTTCTTTAGTGCCCTCCCCTTACACCCCACACTCCCTTTTGCATTTTGGGGGTTCTTTGCCCTGCATGCTAAACTTGACCTTGAAAGTTCTCTCTTCCTTCCAACCAGTTACACTCATGGATGCTTTTTTATTTTAAGGATTTCACTTCTTTCACCATAGTGAAATAAAAGAAACAATAAAATGCAAAAAAAAAAAATTAGTAAAATTAAATTAAGAAATTTCTCTAGCAGTGAGCCTTGACCTATAGTTTCTGACTCCGTTTTACAGTGAAAGCACCATTTGGCCTCACCCACTCCCTTCATTATAAGTATTGTCAGCAATTTACCACCCCACTCTGCTTTCTCTTCATCAGACCTTGCTTTAGGGAAGATCCAAGGGACACTTTTCCCAGTGTCCTCATCTTCCCAGCCAGCGGCTACAAACTTAAACAAATGAACAAACAAGTTATTTTGTGTCAAGTGGGAAATGTGGATCTCTGGGGCCCTCCAAGCTGGAGGACTTTCATTTCCCCAGCTCTCCCCAGTTCTCTGCCTTTGCCAAAACTGATGCCCTCAGGTGTTTTCTGTCATCCAGTCAGGGTGTTAAAATGTTGAGTCTATAAAACATTGTTGATCTGCCAGGATGTGGGATGTTCATTCAGGGTGTCCTCAAGAGAGGTTTGTCAAATTGTAACTTAGAAGTTAAAGTGTAGAGATGGTGGTGACCATAGTGGAGAATCTCTGTGTGTGTGTGTGTGTGTGTGTGTGTGTGTGTGTGTGTGTGTGTATGCATGCGTGTGTCTGTGTGTGCATGCCTGTGTGTGAGTTTTGCTTGTGGAACACAGTCTGTGTGCTTGTATGTATGTGTTTGCATATGCTCAGTGGGTGCTTGTGCGAGGCCCCTGTGGCCAAGGAGACAGGACTGAACTAAATAACTAAAGAATAGACAGGCAGTCTGCTTCTTGCTACTACAAGCACCATAGGAGGACCATAGTAGGAATACTGTACAGTGATCACAGGGCTGTCCTGGACTGAAAAGTCTGGGAAGCACTCCCTTTGGGTGCCTCTGGTAAGAATTTGAAAGTTAGTTGTTGTTAATTTGTTCTTAGCTTCAGAGCATGAGGATGCTTGTGAAATACATAGCAAGTGGCCCATGGGGCTCTTTCCAAAGTGAGTTAGGATGTGTGTTCAGTTCTTGAACCTCATCTTATACAGCATGTACTTGTGTGTGAATATGAGCTCAAAATTTCCATAAAAGAAGTTTATATAAGAAAAGGTGGAAGCCTTTTCAGGGATATGCAAAGATGGAATTGATAACAACATGAGGCTGAAAATATTCATGTGTAGGTTGGATGATTCCCTGCATGAGTATCATAGACGTAATCCAAACATCACATAATGAATTGAGCCTGTAAGTCCTTTTCCAAAGCTAAGATTCAAGTTTTTGTTTGTAGCTCTAATATGCTCTCTCTCATTTTCTTTACATTGAATTTTCTGGAGAAGATGAATAGAATGTCAGTAATGGTCAGGAGAAGAATTATCAGCAGAGAATGTTTTAAAATTGAAAGTACTATATTGCTTTTTTTTTTTAAATGTTTGGTCTATTTCATGTCTTCACATAGATTTGAAATTGTATTAACACATGAGTGTCAGAGAGGTATAATCTCATCTAAATTTCAGCATTAGACTCCAAGTAGTTTTAAAGTTTGATTAAACATGCTTATAGTAATTAGATTCAAAGCTTTTGGAATTCCAGCAGTTTTTTGAAGGATTCAGCATCTAATGATGTAAAATAAATTGCAGGGCTCTTGGTCAGTGAATAAGCACTTTTTGCAGCTAAGAGCTACAGTTTATCAGTAGGACTCGTTACTATTCGACTTGTTTTCTAGCTTTCTTTGAAGGTTTAAGGACCATTGTCCACCCACACATCAGGTTTAGTCACAGGCTATTATGAAAAGAAATAATTATTTTTCCAAGGTCTTCAGGACCAGATTCAGTTTTGGAAAATGAGCTGATACGATGGTCTGTGCCCTATCTTATCAGTCAAAAATGCTAAAATGTGTAGGACGCAGAAAAGTTGTAAAAATGATTAGAGAATTCTGATGGTAGCTGTAGGGAGTTGGGCTAGAGCCAGCATGGTGCTCACTGTCTACAGTCTGGTGTAAACCAGGACAAAACTGAACACCTGGGCTAGAGTTAGGACAGAGCCCCAGGAACCAGGTCAGATTGAAGGGGTATCATGCCAAAGACATCTGAAGGAGATGCCAGAAGAGCAAGGCGAGGCTCCCTAGCCTCATTTCAGCTGTGAGGTGGTGGGATACCGGGAACATCAGAAAAAATGGAGCACAAAGTAGTTGGAAGTTTGGGCTTCAAGACAATATTGAACCTATGAAGCCAAATCAATCACTTGGTTTCAAGAAGAAAGATTGGACAAGACAGGAGCATATCCTAATCAATTTATGCAAATCCTCTGTGAGACAGGATCCTCTGGCCATCCAAATTGTTGTTTTAAGTTAAATTTTTGTTTTAATTTTGATGCTTTTAGAAATACCCCATATTTGTTACCTTTGTTTTCTCTTTTTATTAGCCGAAAAGCTTTTTTGTGCTCAGGAAATGTATCTTATTTACTTTTGTGTCTCTAGCAGTCACCACAGATGATCATTATTAATAGGTGTGTGTGTAAATTATGGTTCACCTTGCATTTGAACTGCCTCTGGGATTCCCTTTTAGTGGAGTTCCTCTAACCCAAGATCCTCTTGGGTTTCTGATCTGGAGATCATTAGACAGTGGTCTCCTAGAACAAGGCAGTTCAGCCATTGTAACTCTGCACAGGTGCAAATAAGTAGTTGTATAGCAAATATATGTCACAAGAATAAACTTGCATTCCTCATCAATAGGAGTCAAAGAGATAGCTCCCTTTGTACTGAATAGCAAGTACAAATAAAGTTCTAAATTCAGTAGAAGAAAACAGGCAAACACCCATCACCTTAGTCCCCTCCTTCCCTGTATCTTAAAGCTTTCCCACGTTGCCTTGAGAATGTGGTTTAAGAATCTGAGTGGACTTTCTTTAGAGTGATGAAAGGTTTAGGGTAAGAAACTGGCAAAGTGTATTGACAATTCCTCTTCAGTGACATGAGAAAAGAACTGTTGAGAGCATTGCTTCATTTCAACATTTCTTTTTCTTTTCTTTTCTTTTTTTTTTTTTTTTTTAACATAGAAGACTGCCCATCCTACCCTGCTAACCTTTCCAGGAAGACAAGATCATTGCCATGGTTACAAATTGCTTAATCAATAGTCTAGGAAACAGTAGCAGCCACTGCTTACTGGTCTAGCTGTTGCCAAGGTCTCTTATTGAGGAGAATGTATCTTCTCCTTCAGCTCCTATTATCATGACAGCTTCTATTCCATCTGGAGATTCCCTTGGATGGGATAAAATAAACTTAGATGATTTGAAGAACAAGCATTAAGGGTCAGATAGCTTATTTTAAAGCTCAAATCTTCATTAAATTATACAGGCATATTTTATAAACACCAATTAAAAATGCTAACATGAAGACAAGGATATAGACATTTGTTTTAAGTTATTCTTGAAAGAATTGCTTCAATTCTTATGGTGGTTGGAAAACACAGATTCATTAAGAATACGTCCTGACTAACAGTTAATTTTCTTTTTCTACCAGTTTTACCATTTACTAGCTGAGTTTTTAGTAGCTTAGTTTTCTGGACCCCAGAAAAAGCTAATGAGATCTTAGGTTACATCAATAAGTACAAAGTGGGCAGACCAAGGGAGGAGATCGTCCTGTATCTGCTTAGTTACAACCCTGCATGTTGGATACATTGATAAACTCGCAGATATAGGAAGAAAGTGAGCAAAGTTGTTTAGTGGTCAGAAATCCTCTCTTGGGAGAAACAATTGAAGCAACCAATTTCATTCAACCTGGAGATGAATTTACTCAGGAGAACCATGTTAAATATCTTTGGAGATTTAAATGACTGGTATATAGGCAAGGGGCTGAGTATTAATGTATTATCAGAAGGCTGAAGAAGTTCCAGTGTGGTGCATGGTCACCAAAATGCAGATTGCAGATCAGTTTAGAGAATTTTCAGCAGAGTCATCTAAACTTCATATTTCTGGTGCTTCCATCATAGGTACAATTGCCAGGTTTGCTTATGTTTTTACTCTCTCCTTCAGAAAAAAAAAATTATCAAACTGTGATTTATCAAATCACATTTATCAAACTGTGATCTGGAGACAACCTGCTACAGATTCAGGGGGTGGAGAGATGGAAGATGGAAGAACCAAGAGAGACAGTAAAAAATCATATTACTGGGCCCGACCCTAGAACTACAGAGTCAGAGTCTTTGTCTTTGTAGCCGTTGAATTTTCCCTTTTTTTTTTTTTTTTTTTGTTGTTGTTGAGATGAAGTCTCGCTCTGTTGCGCATACTGGAGTCCCATGGCGCAATCTCAGCTCACTGCAGCCTCCACTTCCCAGATTCAAGCAATTCTCCTGCCCCAGCCTCCCAAGTAGCTGGGATGACAGTTGCCCCTACGCCCAGCTACGTTTTTTTTTTTTTTTGTAATTTTAGTAGAGATGGGGTTTCACCATGTTGGTCAGGCTGGTCTCGAACTCCTGACCTCAGGTGATCCACCTGCCTTCATGTTGGTCAGGCTGGTCTCAAACTCCTGACCTCAGGTGATCCGCCCATCTTAGCCTCCCAAAGTGATGGGATTACAAGTGTGAGCCACTGCTCCCGGCCATGAATCTGAATTTTAAACAGGTTTTACTGATACTTACTAAAGTTTGCAGTCACTATAGGTAATACATCCTGAATTCCAACAAGTGGATCATTCTTCAAATACTGCTTTAATTCCTGGTTCAATAATTTACTTGTTAGCTTTCTAAAGTTTAAATTCCTCACAAGTAGTTTGAGTAGCCTTGATAATTTTGTCTGTTTCAATTTTTAAGGTTCTCTCCAGCCACCATCATGCCTGTCCTTCAAGTCTTGGTATCTTCGTAGAATGTCTTCAAGCATTTTCTATTTACTATATATTTTTTTTCACACATTTTGAAATCCTTCTAGTCAGTGTCATGAGACTACTCTTGAACTTTGTGAGTTCCACTTTCACTTGGGGCATGCAGGTCTTCTCTCTCCAACCGGTAAGAGGAGTCTTGGAAGCACCTGGCATAGGGCCCAGCCCAAGATATTCCAGGTGTTTGGTGCTTAAAGCAACATTTTAGGTTGTTTATGGCAACTCATCATCTGAGGCTTGAATCTCTTGTATCAAGTGGTTAATCAAAGTCCAACACTCTCATCAACATTGGTAAAAACCTTAAACCTTCTGAGCATACATCTTCCACCTCCAGCTTTGGAGAAGTTGGACCTAAGATATTTTTTTCATTTTGAGCAAAGATCATTCTCCCTCTAACTTCCACTTGTCAGTCTAGGAGTCTGCTGAGTCTTCATAGAACATACTTCATAAATGCCTGCTATAAAAACATCCCTTTGTTTCTCATAAGCCTCATTAAACTTACTCTCCTGATGTGTTTATGGGACTTCTTGCTGTTGTAAGTCTGATTAGAAAGGAGAGGATCGTTCGATATGAAATAAAATATCCAAGTGAAATGATGTCCTTTTACTTTTTTGAGAAATATCTAGTGGATATTTCAGAGGATTTAAAATAGCTCTTATATTTCCCTACCCTTAGCATATTAACTACCACAACAAAAAGGTTTGTAAAGTGTCCATTCTGATGCATTTCCCTTTGATAATACATTCACAGTGAACATTCTAAAGTGCTTTGTGATTGCCAGATGACAGCCCCACACTTTCAACATAAATTCTGTAAGAGCCAAGTTGATAACATTGAAACAGTTGACACTGTACATTATGATTTTAATCTGCCAAACCATCTTACACTGACTCCTAAAATTAAAAATAAATATCACACCTATGGCAATTTTCACTTGAACTGATTCTTTTTTATTATTATCTTCTTCTGAAACTTTCATTCAGAAACCTGAAATGAATACATTTGTTTAATCAGGTCTGTGCCAATAGCCTAATCTCAATTCTCCTCCTAACAGCAAAAGGAGGCATCATTGAAGCAAAATAGTTTGGGCGGTAATTCAGGTGCCATCCTTCATGTACAGAAATGTGTTATCAGCGGGATGCTTGCTCTGCATCTGTCCTCTGCAGCGGAGGCGGATCATGGCAAGGCAGCATGGCAGAATGTCTCCTCTCTGGTTCCTCCTGTGACCAGTGTGTCTTTAAGGGACAGTTGATTGATTAGAGATACATTAGACAAAGGAATCTTCTTGGTTCTTGAGTTTCAAGTACGCAGATTCCCAAGGGTGTGGAAACATGTTGGTTCACTTCCTCTTCACCAGGTTGGCAAGGGAGGGAGTCTCACCCTAGGGTTCTAGGTGTGACTGAATGTCCTAGACTAGCGAAGTCTGCTCTTGTAGGTTCTTATAGGACCATGTAATGTTTCCACATGTGATCTCTCATAGCTGTTAATTATAAATTTTTTGTGGTGATTTTATTTATTTCTGGCTCTCCTATCAGCAAACTGGGTTCAGGCAGCACCTGTGTGTGGCTTTGCTCCCTCTTGAGCTGCAGTCTCTCTGACAGTACCTAGTGCCCAATATAAGGTTGGTAGGCAATGAGTATTTGTTAAATCATCGAAGGCATTCTGCTCAGTGTTACAACTAATGTTTCCTTCCAATCTTTCTCATATCTTCCTCTTCCCAGAACTGATGTCTGATTCACCCTCTTAGTGTGTCTTGACTGATGTTGGCAGTAGCCTCCAGAAGGAGAGTCCTCCCACCTTGTCCCTGTCCCATATGCTGCTGCCAGACTCATCTTCTCCAAACTGTTTTGATCACATCGCTCTCCAGGACAATCTGGCCAATGCTTCGCCCCTACAGGTCCCTGGTGCTTACCTCATTCTTTGATTCCTGTTTTAGGCAAGGCCTGCTCTATTTCTCAGCAATCCAACTTGCAATACACTAAATTAATTTGTTTATTTATTTATTTACAGACAGAGTCTCGCTCTGTCACCCAGGCTGGAGTGCAGTGGTGCAATCTCAGCTCACTGCAACCTCTGCCTCCTTGGTTCAAGTGATTTTCCTGCCTCGGTCTCCTGAGTAGTTGGGACTACAGACATGCACCACATGCCCAGCTAATTTTTGTATTTTTAATAGAGATGGGGTTTCACAACGTTGCCCAGGCTGGTCTTGAACTACTGACCTCAAGTGATCTGCCAGCCTCGGCCTCCCAAAGTGCTGGGATTTCATATGTGAGCCACTGCGCCCTGCCCTGGTCCACTAAATAAATTTTAAAAGCAACTATGTGTCAGGGACGATGGGATAAAAGGGTTATTGTGACATAGGCCCTTCCACAGACTGGATCATAGTCCAGGACAGTGGGTGCAGACCTAGAGCAAATACTGCAATGTGACATGAGTTCTATTCCAGAAGCACTGCCAGTGCTGCAAGAGCCCCAGTGAGTGAGGTGGGAGAGCAGCTTCAGTAGCTCCTGCTCATATGTGGGGGCCATCTCTGCACTGCCCTACCCCGGCATTGACCTACAGTCATCACATATCCTGAGTTTCCTGTCCTTGATTTTTAGTACCTTTATTAGTCCAATCCAGCCACCATAACGAAGGGATGCATACTTGGGGGCTTAAAGAATGAAACTATTTTCTCATAGTTCTGGAGGCTGAGAAGTCCCAGATTGGGGTGTCAGAAAATTTGGTTTCTGGTGACAGCTTGCTTCTGGCCTTTCAAACAGCCATTTTCTTGCTATCTCCTCATATGGACTTTACTCTCTGCGTGAGCTTACAGAAATAGAAAGAATTCTGGTGTCTCTTAATCATCCTAGAAGGACAGGAGTCCTACTAAATTAAGGCCCCACCCTAATTACCTCATTTTGCCCATATTACCTTTTTATAAGCCCTGTCCCTAAATGCAGGCATATTAGAGGTTAGGGCTTCCACATATGAATTCCAAGAGAGGTATAATGTATTCTATAACAATCCAAGTGGAAGATACCTGCTATATGAATCGGCTCTGACTCCCTGCAAGTTGGTATCCCCATTTAACCAGATGAGCAGTCCTTGGCTTCTGTGTATCTACTCCCAATTCATAGGTGTTATTTTCATGGTGTGTGCACACACCTGAGTGAGTACTACACAGTTCCAGTGTTGTCTGTACCACAGGCAGCTTACACATTCTTTTGTTTTTGATTTTTTGAGACAGAGTCTCACTCTGTCACCCAGGCTAGAGTACAGTGGCATGATCTTGGCTCCCTGCAATCTCTGCCTCCTGCGTTCAAGTGATTCTCCTCCCTCAGTCTCCTGATTAGCTGGGATTATAGGCACCTGCCACCATGCCTGGCTAATTTTTGTGTTTTTAGTAGAGATGGGATTTTGCCATGTTGGCCAGGCTGGTCTCAAACTCCTGACCTCAGGTGATCCACCCTCCTTGGCTTCCCAAAGTGCTGTGATTATAGGCATGAGGCACTGTGCCTGGCCTAAGTAATGATTTTCAGCCTCACTTTTCTCACAGTAATACTAGACTGCCAATCTCTCAGGCATGTTGGGGGGATTGCATGCAATAACATATGCGAAGCACTAGACTGTGTTCGAGTATATAATTGGCTCTGCTCAAGAGTTGGTTCTCCATTCAAATCCTGCCCTTGCTACTCTTATTTATCAGCTAAGCTTTTGGAGGACAATACTTACGCCTTCTCCTATCCCTCTGTCCTTCTAATAAAGACTCCTGTCCCAAAGGCAGATAGATGGAATGCCTGACTGAGGCAAAGTAGGATGAGAGAGGAGAGAGAACAAATCCAAACAGCCAAAAGGAGCAACCTACAGGGAAGCCCCTATTGTCCAGAAAATGCTTCAGAGGGTCTCTGTTTGGTCTTTGCAGCCAATAATGCTAGAAAAACTTCCAAGCGACAATAAACCATTCCCACTGGCAGAATACAATTTTGTTTGTTGTTACACTAGTCATTCATGAGGAATATCTTTGCTTTGTTCTGGGTCATTTACCTTGAGTTGGAAAGATGCGAAATGAATTAGCCCGGAGGCCAGGAGTGGGGGGATATGATTTGTATTAATATTTTTTGAGATATGATGTTGGTATGCAACCATAATAACCAACACATTGAAAAGTTAATTCAGCAGGAGTAATTCTGAGAAGTAATGCAATGTATTTGTCACTAAGGAGGACTGCATAGCCAAGTGATTTCTTTATGCATTTTAAAGTGTTTTTAAACCCTTGGGTAGCTATAGTCAATTTTTAAACATGTTTTCTCATTAATTTTGAATTTGTAAATGTACATTGTACAGGAGTGTTTTAATCATCTGGGGAGGCTGCTTCACAGATGGCTCTTGTGTGACCTAAAATTTCAATGATTGTAATGAATCAGAATGGATGATGGTAAACTTGCTTGGAGATTTGCTGATTGTCAACAGTTTTACAGCTTTGCTACTGTTCTTGAATGTTTCGTGCTTCTTCAAAATGAAAGGAAAGCAATTGTAATGGGACCATCAGGACCAGGAGTTGCCTAAATGAAATAATTTCAGTCAGTTCCTTACTATTCTCTGTGGAATTCTTTTCAGTGAAAATACACCAACAGAGTGATTGATTATGTTGAATCCAACACATGTGTAGAGAGTGAGTCATCAGCTCTCCAAGCCTACACATGACAGGCCATTTCATGCCTCTCTGTGATACTATATGCAGTCCTAATTAAAATATGAGAAAATCTAACAAGAAATGCTCTTATGAATTACTTATGCCAATGTTCTCCTTCTGTGGCACCAGAAGCTGAGAATTGCCTGGGCAGAGGGTTTACCAGGTACATAAAGCTTTACCTATCACTGCTAAAGATTTAACTTGGCTGAGTGCAGTAGCTCACACCTGTAATCTCAACACTTTGGGAGGCTGTGGCAGAAAGACTGCTTAAGACCAGGAGTTGGAGACCAGCCTGGGCAACATAGTGAGACCCCATCTCTACAAAGAATAATAACAACAACAACAAAAATAACCAGGCATGGTGGCACATGACTGTGGTCCCAGTGAGTTTGGAGGCTGAAGATCCCTTGAGCCTAGCAGATGGAGGCTGCAGTGAGCCATGATTGATCATGCCACTGCACTCCAGCCTGGGCAACAGAGTGAGACTCTGTCGCAAAAAAAAAAAAAAAAAAAAAAAAATTGAATTTAAAATGCATTTAGAAACCAGAATTATAGTAGACAAATCCATTTATGAGATCCCTATTTCTGTTTGTTTGTGCTAGAATCGTGTGTGTGTTACACCCGAGGCCTTACCATGCAATCTGCCTGCAGCACAGTGCAGGGAAAAGAAGATAGTCTGGGACATTAAGAGTCACACATGTTCTCACTCACTAGTGTTACCCACACAACAGGTGGGTTCAGTCGCTTGGCAGGTAGCAGTCCAATGATAACCAAGGAGGATTTAACAAGGGGGTTTTATGACTTGCCACAGGTACGGAGGATACCAGGGATAGGTCCCAAAACAGTGCCTGCCCTAATGAAGGTGAACACAGGGCTTTTATTGGTCTGGTTAACTGAATCATTGTATGTAGAGATGGCACACAGGCAGCACAGGCACGGCCACCGATCATGCCTCTACATATGTCACATGTATAGAAAATGGCCAATAAGCTTCTCCCTGGGTTTGGAGGTTAGTATGGTAATGAGTGGAGTTCGCCAAAGTCCATCTCCAACTCAGGCATCTCTGGATCCCATCAGTTTTGTTTTTCTTGGGCTGAGCTTCTTCCTAGAAGTTTTGTTGAAACAAGAACTTAAAGTGCAACAGTTACAAGTGGATACATTTTCACAATAATGCATACCCAGAACCCAGCAACCCTGGGTTACACTATCTATGTGTATCTGTGCATAAATTAGCCTTTCTGAATTTTATTTTTTTGAAACAGAGGACGGTTAACTCTGCCAAGTGGAGAGACTGTGAAGGTGAAGTAACACGCTTAATCCTGGCACAGAACACACTCCACAAGTAGTAGCTCTTTCTTGGTCTCTTACTATGCTCGTCCTCTGTAAGAGGTGGCCCCCAGACTGCACATTCCAAGGCCTCATGAATTCCAAGAACCTCCACCTTTAGTCTCTATGTTTTCACATTAATAATTCTTAGGAAATTCTGGAGACTGCCATTCACTGGCAGGTGTTTGAAACTCCAGATTCCTAATGCTGCTGAGGCTCTTCAGGAGGGAACTCCAGGAGAGGCACCAGGAGTGAGATGAGGCCAGGATATTCACTGTCCAGATGTCCCAGGCATTCTAGCAGGAGTCTCAGTACTGAAGTGGGACACACAACGCTTGTCCGTTGGGAGCCCTGGCAGGGAAATGTTATTTCTCATTCCCTATTTGAGCAGGTACTGGTGTGAGAGTTCTGCTGAGCATGGTATTGAGTACCAGCCTAGGAGACTCATCTTCACCTAAATTGTGAGTCATTACTGTTTATCTTTTCTGACCATACATCACTCCCAACAGTACCCTGTTGATAGAGACAGAAGGCAGAGAAACTCTAGGCAGACAGGGCAGGTCCCTGGTGAAGTCCCACCTTCCAGCCGAAAAGCATGAAACCCATGGCCCAAAGTGAGAACTTCTATCCCTGTGTGCCCACTCTCTCTTGACTGACTCTTTCTGAATTGTATCAGAAATTTTACCAATTGAATGTTGCCTTTTCCAAAACTACCTGTGGCCCACCCTGCTCCCCATCCTGTGTCTATAAAGACCACAGACTCAGTAGTAGAGAGAGAAGCAGCTTGACTAGAGAGAGGGAACTTGATTTCAGAGGGATGGTTGGCCCTAGGAGGAGAGATGGCTTAACTTCAGAGAAGAGCCAGCCAGAGACGGCTGGACATTAGGGAAGATTACCTGTCCATCCTGTCGCCTCTCCAGCTCCCCTCTCTGCTGAGAGCCATTCCCATCGCTTAATAAAATTCTCCGCCTTCACCATCCTTCAAGTGTCTAGGCAACTTCATTCTTCTTGGATGCCGAAGAGAGCTCGGGACTCACGGAGTGTGGGTACCCAACAAAGGCTGTCACATTGGCCCTTTGCCCTTGCTAGCAAAGGGCAGCCACCCCCCAGGATGAGGCAAGGGCCCCACTGAGCTGGTAACATACCGCTGTCCATGGATGGCAGAGCTAATAGAGCATTGTAACACGCCCTCTGGGGCTTTGGGGGTTGCAGACACCCCACCTGGGTGACACCATGGGGTCTGCACGGAGCCTGCTCCTGCTGGAGTCCAAAGCTGCTGGCCAGATTCTGAACTTGCTTGCTCATGTGATCCCTCCCACAAGAGGTTGAGTGGGGCGGGCCGAGTAAGTTGGCACCCCTGTCACAAATATGATGAAGGGGTCGAGAAGAACTCTGGTACTGCTGTCATCTAGCGGGCCCGGTGCCTTACCTGGTCCCTGAGCCAGTCTTGATAGAAGAAAAGGGACATTCGATAAGCTTTATGCTTCTTGGTTGAATGTATTACTCTTCCCAGAGACTTTTCACTTTAATGAGAATCAAGTAGAGTAAAAAGTCAAAGGAGGCCGGGCTTGGTGGCTCAAGCCTGTAATTCCAGCACTTTGGGAGGCCGAGATGGGCGGATCACGAGGTCAGGAGATCGAGACCATCCTGGCTAACACGGTGAAACCCCGTCTCTACTAAAAAATCCAACAAACTAGCCGGGCGAGGTGGCGGGCGCCTGTAGTTCCAGCTACTTAGGAGGCCGAGGCAGGAGAACGGCGGGAACCCGGGAGGCGGAGCTTGCAGTGAGCTGAGATCCGGCCACTGCACTCCAGCCTGGGCGACAGAGCAAGACTCCGTCTCAAAAAAAAAAAAAAAAAAGGTCAAAGGAATGAAACACCTAATACTGGAATATCAAATACGAGGAGCCCAGAGGGGAGCAGCCTTGGGTAGTCTAGGCTTTGGGGCCCTAAGGAAGATGGTCTCCACTGACCTACTTAGGAAGGCTCTCATGTGGGAAACAGTTTTGTTCCTTATGCAGCAAGTATGTGGGTATAGGCTAGTGTTCAAATATCAAGACTCACATTAACCAGAACACCCAGTAAAATCACTGTTCTGCCCCTTACCCTATTCCCTTGGCAGACAGACTCAAGAGAAGTCCACTCTCAATGATGGTGATGGCAAATAGCTATGCTGCCACCCTCTGTCTCCCATGCTTGGCACATCCCACTCCTCCATCCTGGTTGACTTTCCTGCTGAGCCCATGCTCACTCAGGATCCTTCTCAACCCTCCGTCCCAGGCAAATATTATTGTTTCATCAGATTTTACTAATGCGATAAAATAGATCTGCCTTCCTCAGGCTATGAGGTGCACATTCTAGATAAAGTAGGCTGCAGAATCAATATTGTTTGCCATTTTGCTGATTTTACTCTGTTTAGAGATGGCCAGCAGCTTTCCCAAGGTCATCCAGTGGTTTATGGCAGAAAGACACCTCAAAATGGGATCTGACCTCTTCAAACCCTGCACTTGTCTACTCTGTGTAGCTGTTTCCTTGAAATCACAGGTTCTTCTTTTTTCTTTACACACTTTAGGACATGTTAACACAAAGGTACTGCCCCCAAGGGTGTAGATTTTCACTAAAACAAAGCACACACCAATTCTCTGCTTAGCAAATGTCGTGGGCTTAGGATTCATGTGTGACCCCATAAAAATTAGGAATTATCTCACATATCTCATCACATACTTCCCTTTGAAAAGCTGCCTTCACCCTTCACCTACTGGGACCCTGGTCAGTAAGATAAACATACTGGTTTCGATGATGATAAAGTTCAAGTGAGCCCCAGTTTTAGGATTGTTCCATGAATAAGGTGTTTTATTTACACTGTCAAATTAAAAGAAATTTATTGGACTGGGCATGGTGACTCACACCTGTCATCCTAGCACTTTGGGAGGCTGAGGCAGGCAGATCATGAGGTCAGGAGATTGAGACCATCCTGGTCAACATGGTGAAACCCCATCTCTACTAAAATACAAAAAAAAAAAAAAAAAAAAATTAGCCAAACATGATGGCATGTGCCTGTAGTCCCAGCTACTCAGGAGGCTGAGGCAGGGGAATCTCTCGAACCCAGGAGGAGGAGGTTGCAGTGAGCTGAGATTGGACCACTGCACTCCACCCTGGGCAACAGAGTGAGACTCTGTCTCAAAAAAACAAAAACAAAAACAAAACAAACAAACAAACAAACAAAAAAACGTATTGACTCCCAGGTTAGCCTCTGTCATACAGAGCTTCTGGTCTCCAGGCCAGTACTACATTGTCACCGGGAGGCATACTTCCAAAACGTTTGGTATTCTGAATTCTAGGAAATGGCCAAGTGTAGCGTTATGTTCTCTGCTTCTTAAAAACCTTTCGTTTGGCATGGAAACACACGCTCTGATCTGTATGTCAAGTTTTTCTGTGTGCGGCTCTTCAATTCAATTACCCAATATTGGACTATTCATAGGGAGTTCTTCTGAGAACTGAGTCAGAACTCAAAGGCTGGCCAACTCCCAGGGCTCTCCCGGCTCCCCACTCACGGTGCCCACTAAATGCGTTTTTACTTCCTCCACCAGTTCTCATCATCTTAAAATCTAACTCAAGCCATGGTTGTCTATGTGACCGTTGTTGACTAGTCTAACCTGTATTAATTTTTTCTTTTATCTGAATTAATACAGTGTGCATTTTGATAAGAACTGCTTTTTATGGTTGATTGTGTGTGCACTGCACTACCGTAGGGTCCCATTCTCAGTGTTGTCTTTGAAAATTTGTGTAGTTATCACTCCATCATTCCAGCATACAATAGGAGAGTGCCTTGAAGCAAGGTACTTAGTTAATGCACACGACGGTGCCATATTGAACAGGGAAAAAGCTACCCACCAGTTCCAACTACCCAGTCAGACACTGGGAATTCTCTTGTTCTTCTCTACAGGGCACGCACCTTGAGGTCTAGAGGAAACAATCATTGACTGGATATCTATTAGGTTGCCAGAAACTGGGCTGGGCAGCATGTTACTTCACTTCATTCTGTTAATAATTATAAAGTTTAAGAATTGTCTCCTTATTTTAGAGGTTAAAATATAAGTAATTCGTTCAGTTATGTAGCTGATCATGACAGAGCATTGATTTGAACTCTGATCTTCCTCATTTCAAAGTCCACATTATTTCCCTCATATCCCATTAGTCCCCAGTATATATGGCACAGAGATCAACCCTCTGTGGATTCTCAGTAAATGCTATGAGAATTAATTGGCTAAAGAAGAGTAGCAGAGAGCAGTTCATGGGTCATCAGGGTTTTGTTTATAGCCTGTAGAGTTTAGCTGTCCTATCCCATGGTGTAGGTGAGAGAAAAAGTACTGACATGGACCATGTGGACCCATAGTTACTTGGAGCCTCAGCATCAGGACTTACCATCCAACCTTACATCTTCAGAATTTCCAGATCTTCCCCTCTGTGGAAGTGGCACCACTGTAGTAGCGTGGAAGGTTGATTGGAACTTGGTGGATATTGACTGAAACATCTTAGAAACTCTCTGGAACCCAGAGACGCCAGAGATGAAACTTTGGTTGAAACTCATTAGAAGAGGATTGTATTAGTCCATTTTCATGCTGCTAATAAAGACATACCCTAGACTAGGTAATTTATAAAGGAAAGAGGTTTAATTGACTCACAGTTCGGCATGGCTGGGGAGGCCTCAGGAAATGTATGGTCATGGCGGAAGGGGAAGCAAACATGTCCTTCTTCATATGGTGGCAAGAAGGAGAAGTGCTGAACCAAGAGGGAAAAGCCCTTTATAAACCATCAGATCTTGGGAGAACTCACTCACTATCACAAGAACAGGAGCATGGGGGTAGCTGCCCCCATGATTCAATTACCTCCCACCAGGTCCCTCTGGCAACATGCGGGAATTATGGGTACTACAATTCAAGATGAGATTTGGGTGGGGACACAGCCAAACCATATCAAGGATAATTTTAAAGTCTTCTAAATTCTGTTTTATTATTCAGCATCTCACATTTAAAATGTTTAGGCTATATGGTCCTGTGAGCAAGGGTGCCTGCCTGGGGGCTGTGACTACGTGAGAAATCGGTTTGCTGCAATAAACAGAGGCCTGGATGTGGCAGGAAACCCACATTCCAATGCAAGCCACACGTGACCAGCTATCCTCTCTGGCCAGTCACTTCATCTCTCCACGTTTACTTACATATAGAATGTGGAAAATAATCTCTTCCCTTTACCTATGAAGGGCTTTATGTTGAGGTAAAAGCATTTTTTTTTTTTTTTTTTAGACAGGATCTAGCTTCTGTTTCCCAGGCTAGAGTGCAGTGTGACATGATTATGGCTCACTGCAGCCTCAAACTCCTGGGCTCAAGCGATCCTCCTGCCTCAGCCTTCCAAGTAGCTGAAACCACAGGCATCCACCACCACGCTAGGCTACTTGTTTTACTTTTTGTAAAGATGAGGTCACATTATGTTGCCCAGACTGATCTCAAATTCCTGGACTCAAGCAACCTTCCCGTCTCAGCCTCCCAAAGTACTAGGATTATAGGCATGAGCCGCTGTGTTTAGCCTAAAAGTATATTTTTATGTAGAGGTGTTTTGAAGTTTGCTAGTGGCAAATGCTTATCACTATATGGCTAATAATAATATTTAGCCATTCATTTTGAGTATCCAATAAATATTATTAAGATCTGTCTTTCACAGGCACTGTTCTAGGCACTGATGATACCTAGTTGAAAGAGATGCAAATGGTACCTGTTCTTGAAGAGCTTATATCTGAATGAGGGTAGATACAATATAAAATTTAGTAAACTGTTTATAACAAGAAATAAATGTATAATATAGTTTCAAATAATAATAAGGATTTGAAGTAAGACAGGGCAATGAGATAGAGTAGGGGTGGGGCCGCATCTGGCTGGTTACCTGTTTTTGTACTGCCTTGGGGCAAAGATTTGTTTTTAAATTTTTAAATGGCTAACATTAAAAAAAAAAGATCTCTTGATATGTGAAATTATATTACATTGAAATTTTGATGTTCATACTTAAATTTTTGTTAGAACACAAATACTCTCATTCAACGGCAAAATTGAGTATTTGCCACAGAGAACATAAAAAATATTTACTATTTATATTACTATTTGACCCTTCATTGAAAAAGTTTTACTGATTGCTGTGATGGACTGTGATGGGGACATAATTTGTCTAGGTTGATCAGAAAAAGGCTTTACAGGTTTCCATCATCACCATTATTCATCATCATAATTATTATTTTATATCTTCTAGATGAGCAATCTCTGACAAACTATTTAACCCATCATTATTACATTGAGAACCGATAAACTTTAAAGTCAATTCCTGCTTGATTTTGTGACCCTTTGAATGATGTATATTCAAGTTTCTCTCTGTTAGAAGTTGTTTTATTTGTTTAAGTATCCCCAGCAAAATTTTCATCCTTCCCAGCTTCTCATTGGCACCTACCTGCGTTTTTGTGCACCCCATTCTGTTGTCAGATGGTGTGTGCCAACAAATTGTGTTAGTCTGAGGAAAACATAATTATGAAGGTAAAACTGATACAAAATAAGGTCATTAGCTCAGCCAAATATAAATTATATTTGGATCACCTATTGTTTGGGATTTTCTGCCTCAGTGCTCCCCCCATTAGAGAGCTAATCAGGAGCCAGCTGTGACTGCGACTGGCGCAGTATCTTACGTGTGAGTTTCATAAAGACTGATTGGTGCAATGATTAGCCGATGCCATCTATCAGCCAGTGCTGTGTGGCTATCATACCCCTGTGTTGAAGTGTGCTTTACAGAGATCTGGGAGCCTCTTTAGGCATATTGCTGGAGGCGAGGAATGTACCACATTTTACCCAAGAGGGAAGGCAAGAAAAGTCAGAGAAATGCAGGAGGTAAATGAATCGCAAGTGAAAATCTGGAGATGTAGCCTTTTGGGGTATACATATAATCAGATACTGTAAAACATTCAGTGGATCCTCATGTGGGAATAACTGTACATTTAACTTCTAATGACCGATAACCAGTGGCAAACCAAGTTATTTTAAAATGTGTTAATCACAATTGTATTGACGTACATTGAGGACAGAGCAGTACAGGTGTACAAAAGCTATTTTCATTCAGTAAACAGTTCTTGTTGTGCATGTGGATTTGAATTTTTTTTTCTATAAATTGCAGATCCACCATGAGTCTGTTTCCCATAGATTGGGAGTCATTCTTCCGGATCAGGAATCAGCAAGCTACAGCTAGTGGGCCAAATGTGGCCCATCACCTGTTTTAGTAAATAAAGTTTTATTGGAACATAGCACACTCATTTGTTTACTTATTGTTTATGGCTGCTTGTGCACTATAATGGCAGAGTTGAGTAGTTGTGACATAAACCATCTGGCATGTAAGCCAAAAAACATGTATTATCTGGCCCTTTACAGAAAAAGTATGTGGACCCTTGCATTCAATTATTGTTTTCTCATGGACGAGAGTGGGTTTTTTAAAAGATATTTAAATCCCAGTGTATCCTAAATATGCAAGTACTATCTGGTAAGGTGGAAGAAAATATGATAAAATCATTCATGGGATTCTGAAATATTAATTCTAGATATTGTGTACATTTCTGGAATAACAAAGCTAAAGAATATTATTTATACAGGCAATTCCTTTGCCTCTATAACCATCTATTTATTCAATCTACTTAAAAAGAATTTTGTTTTTCAGGGCAAACTCTTAAAATGTTTATCACCATTTTATTATCTGCATCCTGACATGTTTCTGAGTGCCCCCTTTCTGATGGGCACTGAGAGAAGATCTGGGGGCTTAATAATTTGAACACAGAGAAAATTCTATCTTCTAAATAGTGTAAATTGTTCTTCTATCCTCTGGGTATATCTGTCTCTTCCTCCTCAGTCCTCAGAGAAGAAGAAAAATATCTGGTAACTTGTGTTACTTGAAAGCTCAGATATACCCTCTTTTATGCAATAGGAATCGGTTAGGTTCCTGAATGGGGAAACTATTGTGATTTCAGGATATCAAATCCAGAGTTTTATTCAAATACATTTTTAAAAACCCTAGGACATATTCTTTTGTAAAGAAAGTATTCATTTTTAAAACATGCTAGATTTTATTTGCAGATGGTAGATTTTCTCTGTTTAAGCTTTTTACCCAGGATCTGTGTTCCAGCCTGGTGGCCATACCCACTGGCTATAGTCTCTGCTTATTTGACATGAAAAGACTTCCCATATTTGGAGTGGAAACAGAAAAAATAAAGAAGCAGCGAATGTTCACATGCAGTGTCCAGTTAGAGGAACACGCTGGCTTTCTGAGGGAAAAGGGCACTCACACAGAAGTTCAGGAGTCAGATAAAAGTTACATTGCACTGGGTTCCTATCCCCACAACCATACTTTCCACAGAATTACATTTTCTTTTCTTTTTTTTTTTTTTTTTTTTTGAGACGGAGTCTCGCTCTGCAGCCCAGGCTGGAGTGCAGTGGCCGGATCTCAGCTCACTGCAAGCTCAGTCTCCCGGGTTTACGCCATTCTCCTGCCTCAGCCTCCCGAGTAGCTGGGACTACAGACGCCCGCTACCTCGCCCGGCTATTTTTTTGTATCCTTTTAGTAGAGACGAGGTTTCACCTTGTTAGCCAGGATGTTCTCGATCTCCTGACCTCGTGATCCGCCCGTCTCGGCCTCCCAAAGTGCTGGGATTACAGGCTTGAGCCACCGTGCCAGGCCTAGAATTACATTTTCTAACCTACCTTTTCAAAGGGTGGCTGAGATTTTTGGGTAGGGCCAGATACCACTCTGCTGTGACTTCAGCTTGACAAGGTGGCTGAAGATACCCTCACAAACAGCCTGATTTTTGCTCCATGGTTTCCATCAAAAACATCAGTTCGTATCTTCATCTTATTCCAAGAAACTTTGATGAGGAAATGTGTATCTGAGCCCTGTGGTTGACCCTTGGACTTCCGAGAGCCGACTGACCTCATAAGGTTGGCATTGTCAGAAGCTGTGTTTACACCTCAGGAAATGATCCGCTTCTTCCAGAGCAGCCTACGAAAGTGAAGGCAATAAGCAGCTAATGCAATGAGATCAGCGTTCGAGGTAGTACTGAGTGTCTGGGGGCCAGTGATACTTACACACACGATTTGTTAGATAATGCAGCAAGAGCTGAGGCCTGACTCAGGCTTCACGCTTTGTGAACTGCCAGTTTTAGTGCTGTTTCTATTTCCATCAAGGCCTTCCCTTGCTGTGTAGCCCAGCCTTCATTGGTCTAAGAATCATTCATTCACTTACTCTGCAAATGAGTACCTGCATTTGCAAGGTGTGATTCTGTGTGCTGTGAGACTATTTTAACAGACACGGTATACATTTATGATAATTGATTGAGAGAATGGAACCTAACCCTAGAAGAAGACATTATCTACCTGACACTTGAAGAAAGGGAGGTAGACAGTACACTCCATCTTCTGAAGATTGGGCTGTCAAGGAGCTGAGAATTTTAAAAAGATCTTTAGGACCATTGTCTTCATTCCCTAAAGGCTGGAATAGAAAGTATCAAAATTAATTGTGCCAGTAAAAGCAAGATGACAATCTTAAAGCATGGTAATGAAAGAGAGAGAGAGAGAGAGACAGAGGTTGCTGCTCATGAATAACATGGTGTGCACTAAAGATTTGGGACAGAGGGAGGGCACACGTATAGCTTGTAGGATGCTGTGTCCTGGGTAGGGTGCTATTTCTAGAGTGAACAGTATGTGCAGAGCATAGCCACATGGAAGGGCAAGGTTCTGGGAATGGAAAATAATTCTAGATTGTTAAGGAGACATGAAAAAAGATGAGGGCAATTATAACAGTTAAGTAAAGAGTTCTGAAACCTAATGACCAGGGTTTTGGTCCTTGCTTCATTGCTATAAGATGTATTTGGACAGTTAACGTCTCCATGCCTTTGTTTCTCTATCCATATGGATAGGAAATAGGATATCAATCTGCCCGAAATGGGGGCTGTAACATATTATTATATCAACATATATATTAGACAAATTATAAAGAATGTCTTATGGTATAGAATCAAGTTTAATAAACTGGTTTTTTTTCTGTAAAGGTCAGGCAGTCAATATTGTGGGCTGTGGCTGTGGGCTACCTATAGTCTCTGCTGCTATTTCTCAGCACTGTCATTATAGCACAAAAGCAGCCACGGCCACTACATAAACAAATGGGTATAGCTGTGTTCCAATAAAACTTAAGTAACAAAAACAGGTTGTGGGATGGATTTGACCTGTGGGCTATAGTTTACCATGTGTTTAGAATATGGACTGTGTTCTGGCTGTTACGTGTTCATGTGTGTTACAGGGTTGGGTGTAGGGGATTCATTCATAGTTTTTACATTAATAGCCCCTAAAAAGCTAAAAAAAAGAATGGCACAACTAGATTTTAGAATTTAGAAAGATAGCACTCTTTGAACAGAGTGGTGGAGTTACCAAAGTGTGCAATTTTATGTATATGTTTGTGTGCATATGCATATGCTTGGGAATTTGTGTTTGTACATGTGTATGTGTGTGTTAGCATTGGCAGAAGTGAGATGAATCTACAAGCTACTGACATAGTCTAGAGATTATGAGAACTTGGGATAAGATAGGGCATTAGAAATAGAGAAGAGAGCACCCTTGGGTGACAATGTGTTTAGATATTTTAGGATGACAGCCAGGTTTCTACCTGGGTGATGAGATAACAGCTACTGGAGGAACAGGCTCAGGGAAGATGCTACATTCATGTGAGGAGAGGCTGAGTTTGATCAACCCATCAGATATGTTTTCTTGTGGGCATATTGAGTTCGGAAGAGACAAGGTGTGTAGATACAACTGTGCAAAGCACTATCATATGCCTAATCCAATCCCAGAGAAGGGAAAATAGAAGAAAATAGTGTGTGTGTGCATGTTTGTGTGTGTGTGTGTGTGTGTGTGTGTGTCTATGCAAAAGTTGTTTAGCCTAACTCATTCATGTGTTAACATAAGGCCAGAGATACATGGACACACTTGGAAGTTCTGGGAATTGGGAGAAAGAAGATTTAAAATTTTCTTCTCCTAATATTGCTCAAATTCAAGAGTGCCTTTCCACTATGAAGGTGTCAGTTATCAAGATACTTAGAAGCTATTTAATTCCTTATCTGTAAGAGTATGTAGAAGCTAAAGAAGTATCTTTATGTTGGACCTTTAGGCAAGACAGAAGGACCTGTTTTTAGTGAACAAGTGGAGAGAATAAAATAGAAAACAATGCGTATAATACTCAGACTGTAGTTCTTTACTCTAATGGAGGATTTCCATAAAAATCCTTTTATTTGACCTCAAGGGCACATAGTTTACATAAATTCCATATGTATGTGGCTGGTCTCACTGACCTACCTACCTAGAGTTTCCCTGGCTTCTTTTGAGTTCCCATTTAGGTTTTTTAAAATTATATTTTATTCAGCATAGATGGTTCCTGTGTGAGAGTGTGTGTGCGTGTGTGTGTGTATGTGTGTGTGTACAATGTGTCCCCAGCAACTGATTCCAAAAATGACTTGCTGAAATGCACAATTCTGGCTGAGCTGGCACTGATCTTTGGATGTGGGTGGATTTCTGCTGATTTGTGGAAAGCTTCATGCCCCAACCCCCTGTGAAGTCACAGCTGGCTTTTCCAGGCCAGTTGGCTGGAGGTAAGAGTACCATCTGGGGCATTGCAAAGCAGTGAGACTAACTGGTCTACTGGGGAGATTGAATAGGCAATGTGGATCATGCTGGTGGCAGCCTCCAATGAGTGCACTTCACTCTACCAAAATGTTCAAATAAGACTTCAGTTTACAACACATAGTTTGGGTATTATATTAATATTAGTGTTTGCCTATTATCTTGCCTCTGACTCTGGAAAGAAGACTGATTGTATTACCATCATTTTATATATATATATATTCTAATCCTAACAATAACCCTATGAGGTGACTATTATTTTTCTTCATCCTTATTTTAGAGATAGGGTGACATATGGAAAGGTTGTTACATACTCTGTACATGGAAAGAAAAGATACTGGCATAGTTGCTAAGAGCCCAAATTATTAACCAAGACAGGCTCCTCTTTCTCTCTCTCTCTCTCAACAGTTACCTATCACCCAAATGTGGTTTGTTTTTTTATCTGTGTTCCTTATTTTGAAAAAATACATTGTGTTAAAATTGGTATTCTTTTGATGACCAAGTCTCAAATTTGGGACTTTCCTTTTATCTGAACATTTTTTTGTAAAACATCTAATCTCTTGCAGTTATATCACTTTATTCAACATAGACATGGGGAATAAATAGCCATATAGGAAGACCCAAGCCTTCTAGGGCAAATCATCGTTGGAATGGAGGAAGTCCAGGCTTTCCATTTTCCTTGAAAGAAAGTTTTCCTTTCCAAAGAGCTCTTTCCAAACTCGGCCTTTCCAAATAGCAGAAATCAGAAACTTTATGAATCAGCCTTGTATTTATGCTTCCTTAACTTCCATGAAGGCATGATTTGTTTAGTTTAATAAGGCTTTGATTGCAGGTATCAGCACACAAGCATTGACTGAAACTGGGTTTCTTTTGGTAAAACGCAAGCTGTGTGAAATTCATGGAAAATGCAATTACGTTCTAATTAACTCAATGTCATTGGCTTTAATTATAGTAGATCATATTTTTGTGAAGCCAATTCATGATCATCTTTAACAAAGGAAGTAGAAAACATAAGGAAATTTGCTATTTTTCTTTGAACATTAATACAGAGCTGGTTACTTTTTGGCTACCTTTCTGAGAAGTAGCAGGCCACAGGTCAGCATCCCCAGGCAGAAAGGCCTGTAGGGCCCCAGCCGAGGCAGCTTGTCTGCTGCAGAGGAGCCCGGCCAGGCCTCATGTGAGTGCCCTGGGAAGACATCTCTATTCTTAGCCTCTACTCTGATTCTTCACCACCATCCATCTCACCTATCTCTTCTGTTTTGTATTGTCTACTTCTCAGGGTGTATCAAAGGTAAAAACTGAGTTAAATGTGGATGCAATATGCTACCTTCTTTTTAATCAGATTAGAGGCGTTAGGATGCAAGCAATCAAATACTAACCAACCAGAAGCCCAAGAGTGGGCAGAACCACAGTTGTTTTAGCAAAGTCCTCAAAGACACTGACTTTTTCTAACCTCAGCTCATAGGCTTGATCCTTAGTCTTGGTTTGTCATGGTGGCAAAATGGCTGTTGCAGTTGCAGGCATCTTATAGAGGCCAACCGTATTTGATAAGGAGAAGTGTCTTCTGCCATTTATCTATCAGAGAGATATCAGGTTTCCCAGATTTCCCTGACTCTGTCCCTGACATATGTCATTAGCTAGATTGGGTCACCAGACTATGACATGACAGGAAGAAATGCAGAGGGACAGGGGTTGGGGAGACATAGCTGGCAAGTTATTCTTGCAAAGAAAGCACCTATGGGAGGAATATGCAAGAATTAGATAATGGTAGTTGGATAAACCAGTATCTGTGTCTGTCATACCACTAATGATGTCCATCATTAGTTTTGATATATTCATGTAGGTGTGAAATTATTAGGTAAATGAACTTATAAGTCAAGATCAGCCTCCTTGGCTTTGAAAACATATATGTCAGCTGGCATTCATAAATAAAGGCATAGGAGGTTCATGCAAGATAATTGTATTTACTTGTATCAAGATTTCCTGAAAACTTTATAGTTTCTGAATCCTCAATGTGAAATGATTCAGAATAATTTTGAAGAGAATTGGAGACAGGTAGTCATCTATAACTACATTTTTATATGCTGTAAGGGGAGGAGGGATTAAAAAGTTTTGGTTATGGGAATACTGTGATGACACTTCTTAATGTGATCTCCAGTGGACCATGTAAGACAATGAATCTAAAGTGCAACAATTTATGCTAAACAAGGTTAAAATGTGGCAAAGATGGACTAGGTTTTAATGTGCTGTAAGGAAATTAAAAGCCTCTGGCACTCTATAAACACTAGCCTTTGGTTTTGACTGAAGTGCCCATTACCCACAAAAGGTTTAGTCAGTCACTGTGCTGATAACACAATGGGTAATTACTAACAGGTTCTGCATTGCTGAGGAGGAACTTTTTAAATTTTCTTCTCTTTCTTGAACCAGATCAAAGTTCCTCAGCACTTTTTTAACAATCATTTTAATTTGTCTGATAGTTTTTACTTCCTTTCGCAACTAAATTGACTGATGACAGTCAGTAGGTTTTCATTCATTAAAAGTAATAGCTTACTGTGTTTGCTGAGCTAAACATCTATAAATAATTTCCAGTGTAAATTTTGTGAATACGTGGGTGCAATTTTACTCTTTTATTTCTGTTTTAAGTATATTACCTTCTGAAGAGTAATATTTGGATTTTGCTGACATGCCATGGAAAACTTCGGGATACCCCGTGGTCTAACAAGAATCGGAAAAATAGAAACTGAAGGAACCTGAGTGCTCATTGGATCCTAGTTTTTCCTTTTAGGATGGATGAACTTGAGACTAAGGAAGGATTTTCTTCCAAGGTTAAGAGTTGCATGGGGATCAGTGGCAGCCTTTAACTGGCTCTTTCTAATGCCTTCCATGTTTGGCATAGGGCTGTAGACACGGCAGCCACCCAATGTTTGCTATTTGGGTGAATGAATTATTCAAGGACATTTGTGTTTTCTTTTACTCAGCTGCTAGGAAGTTATGGCAATGATGTGGGGATCATATTGGCCACAAATCATGATGGCAAGTAGGACAGGATTTCAGGACTCTGGGTCTTATTTTTCTGAGGTGCTCTTAAGGCCATATACCTAGACTTATCTATTTAATCTGATTGCAATTGGTTGGTGGGATGGTTGGTTCAGAGCAGGAACCACTGACATTTGGTTTAATTGCCTTGGAACAGTTATGTCCCATGTGCCTCAATGATGGCCATCTTGGATAAAACTAATAAATAAGTGGAGTATGTGGTATAAATCGAATGCCTACTCTATATTTTTTCCACATGGAACAACATGGCTAATGAAGGCATCTACTCTCTGGGGCATGTCAAAATCCAAAAGATATGGCTTTGTGTTTGCAGAAAATGCTGATAGAAGCCATTTCCCAATTCATTTTGTTTTAAGCTTTTGAAGCTATTATTAGCAAATAATTGTCTCTTAAGTGAAAATAACAGCCTCTCAAAGGCAAACCATTGAATACCACAGAATCAACAGATTAGATGATAATTTAGATTAGATTTTAGTTTTTTACAATGTAGATATAGATGAGAATTTCAGCTCTACTACTTATTAGTTATATCACCTTGAACAAGTCACATACCTTCTCTGTACTTCAATTTATTAATACGTTTAATGAGAATAATCATTATTATTACTTTTACCTTCTCCTGCTGGTTAAAGAGTAAAACAATGCATGTGAAAGTTTTGAAAACAGTGTGGTATCATGTAAATCTAAGAGATTAGTATTTAATGTCTATCAGAACCATACAGCAATAAAAAATAACAATTATAGTGGGAGACAGTTTTCCACAGTAAGAGTCCTAGAATCATTAAAAGTATTGAAGAGGGGCTGGGCGCGGTGGCTCAAGCCTGTAATCCCAGCACTTTGGGAGGCCAAGACGGGCGGATCACGAGGTCAGGAGGTCGAGACCATCCTGGCTAACACGGTGAAACCCCGTCTCTACCAAAAAAATACAAAAAACTAGCCGGGCGAGGTGGCGGGCGCCTGTAGTCCCAGCTGCTCGGGAGGCTGAGGCAGGAGAATGGCGTAAACCCCAGAGGTGGAGCTTGCAGTGAGCTGAGATCCGGCCACTGCACTCCAGCCTGGGCGACAGAGCGAGATTCCGTCTCAAAAAAAAAAAAAAAGTATTGAAGAGGATCTAAGAAAACCTAGAATGGCAATCTCACACTGAAGATGAAGGAGCTGATGTTCAGTGGAGTTTAGTGATTCTCCCAGGGTCTGTGGGAAGTGGCAAAAGTAAAAATCAGGGCCTTCAACTGTTCATGACATATTCCTTCTTGATCACAAGGTTTCATTAATCAGAGAGAGCCTATAGGGAAGGTGAATAGTGTAATTCCAAAGTGAAAATCTAACCTGGATGAATCAACCCATAGAAGATTACTGAATATCCATTATATGGTCAACCTGGTCTAATGGGAAATGAAAAAGGCTTGGCTACTGACCTGGAGGAGCTGTTCATCCATTCAGAAGATCAGACATGCCCCTTGGAAAGATAAGGGATGGCAAAAATGAAATATGAACTGCACATGAAGTACTGTGGGGTGGCAAGGCAGGGGGTGTAACAGGGAAATTGCCACAACCCATCACTTAGTTTCCTGGATTTGGTCACAAATGCAGAATCTTGGAAAATGACTTCATTCCCTGGTTTGACTGGTAAGAATCACTCAGAACACTTAATAAATTCACAGGTTGCTTACTTCTTTTACTATAAGGAATTACGTGGCTCTGGGTTAGAGCTTGGAATCTCTCTCTCTCTTTCTCTCTCTGCTTCTCTCTCTCTCCGCCCCCCTCCTGTTTCTCCCTCTTTCTTTCTTTCTTTCTCTCTCTCTCTCTCTCTCTGTCTCTTCCCTCTCTCTGTTTCCCTCTCTTTCTCTGTCTCTGTTTCTCTCTCAATCTCTCTTCCCTCTCTCTGTTTCCCCCTCTTTCTCTGTGTCTGTCTCTCTCTCTTCCTCCCCCCTTTCTTTTTTCCTCTCTCCCAGCCAGCCCCCTTTCTCTCTTTCTTTCTTTTCCCAACGTAATTTCCACTTTCAGGCAAGATTAGGAAACACTTCTGTGACTGATATCATCAAACTGAATCTACTTTTTTTCTTGCTGAAAATTGGATGGTTGAAGTAGACCAGCAGTCATTTTCAAGCTGTTTTCAGAGTTGATCTGTTTTACATATTGGTTTTCCACATATGCATTGCTCTGTGGAAATTGACCCAAGATTTTGATCCATGCTTGGCAGAGGGCTGTGGATACAGTCCTCAATACAGATCCATAAATATCTGCTAGTTAAGTTAGTGAATTATAGGTAATTATATAGTTATAGTATAGGTATAGCCATAGGTACCTATGCAAAAGTGTGTGTGTGTGCATGTGCACATGTGTGTGAATAGACAATACAGTCCCTGCTGTTGGGTGGCTTACATGACACTGGAGAGTGAAGACATATGCTGTGAGTGGTTGGCAGAGGCAAAGAGAATATTTCTGTTAGTTTCCTGAGCAGACTGCAGAGTCAGCTTATCAGCTCCTGGAACTTTCCCTCATCCTGGAAGGCAAAGCCCTGCACTATGCCTACAAAAACCAAAGCAGAGCTCATCAGCTTCAAATGGAACTGTCTCACTTCTGCTGTCTCTGAGGGTGATATGGTGTGGGCCCCACCACCACCTTCCTCTAGGGATAGGTTCATCCAGTCTCCGGTCCTCTTTCACTTGTGAAAAGAACAGGGAGAGGCTTAATTCATGACTGCTGCCTACTTTCTGCTTATTCACTGGCTTATTTCATTAAGCCCTTTCAAAGCCGGCCATTGGGCTTTGCCTCATTCAGCTCCCAAGCATTTCGTTCTTTTCTTATTTTCTGCAGATTATGGAGAAACCAGGTCGTCCTTGCACCCTTCCTGAAAGAAAACAACTTAATGAAGCAGACAAGTGCTAAACAATGCAGAAAGACATGTTACAGGTTTAAAGATGATCAGAATGGGCTGCAGAAGTGATGAAAGGGTGAGGAAGAACATCTTGAGCTTGTCCTTAAAGAGGATGGAGAGCATTTGAATTGTTAGTGGTACAGGAAAAAAAAAATACTCCAGGTAGAAAAGGATGTGAAAGAAGGCCTGGAGATATTAATAACACATAGAATTCAATGGGAATTTTCCAGAAACTGGTCTAGGCATCACTGGGCTAAAATGTTACTTCTGAAGGTCTACAGAATGCTAGTGAACAATCATTTCTCAAATCTGACTTTCCTATTTCTTGTTCAGTATGTATTGCCTTGCCCTGCTTTCCTTCCTATTTTTGGGACAAAAGTACTTATAATAGGTCTTAAAAAGAGCTTTGAAGACTGACAGTGAAACAAGCACTTATGAAATAACCACCCAGAGAAGGCAGAATCCGATTTCACTAGGATGTTACTAGATTCCTCTTCCATTAGATATTTTCACAGGTCCTATGGCAGTATGGGGCTTGTGATGGTAGATACCTTATCCATCTCTCTAGTTTAATAAAGAAATTGTCTGAGGGAAAACAGGGTACAGATTCTTAGGACTGGCCACATTCATTTGCATTTGGGCCCTGACCAAGCCCCCAGCATAGCCCAGCAGGGGCTCTGATCTCCCTTTACACTCCGAGATAGATGCTTTTGAAATAGGCTGCAAAGGCAAGGAAGCAGGGTTGCTGCTGTTCACAAGCTCCCCTCTTTTCTGCCTCTCACATCTATCCCTATAGTTTTGGCTTAGAACCAGCCACACTGTGAGACTAATCCTTAACTTCAGCAGGAAACGTCACTGAGCGAAGTCTTAGTGGCATGTCATGTTCCTTTTTGAGCTTTATGCCCCAGATCTATGTCCAGACACTGTTTCCACATTTACCAATGTCTGCCCTGCATTTCTGATTGAAATTATGCAGAGTATCCAGTCCCAGGTGCCATCTTTGGCTCAGAGCCATACCCCTGGGACTGGATTAAGTGCTTACATACCTTGCCTCATTAGATCCTCATCATAATCTAAGATACTTTTTGTCCCCATTTTACCAGTGAAGACATTGAATAACAGAGCCCTTAAGAGAATTTCCCAAATGCATGAATCAAGAAAGTAGAGGTCCGGGGTTTGCAACCAAATATAACTTTATATTCTTTATAAAATATGCTCTCTATTAGAATATATTCTCATTTTTTTTCATACATAGTCTACTGAATATGTTCTCTTGTATAGTATAAAGGTTGCAGTTGTATGGAGACATTGGTATTTGCTTCCCTACCCAAAGTTCTTGAGAACCAAATTCTGTTTCATCAAAGAGACTTGATCAAATTGTGAATATTTAAATCCATTTCCTAAATGTACAGCATTGCCATGCATTGCTTTTCCCAGGGGTTGACCGAGGTTACCTCTCCCCTTCCTCTTCCTCTGAATAAATATGCAATCTTTGCAAGTCCTCAAAGACCCCTGTCAAGGTTTGGACATCAGCAGGAGAGTTTTAGAAACATGTTGAGGACACTGATAGCTTTGCAGAGGAAGTTGAGCAGGAGAATGAATAGACCTGGAAGGCACATGGAGGAGCTGAGAGTGGAGCAGGGGCCAAGGCAGAGGGGAAGATTTAGCATGGCCTATTCAAGGGACAATCGGTGCTGATTTGCAAGCTCAGAAGAGAACGCCAGTACCATTTTAGACATTTAACAAAATGTTTTTGGAAAGAACATCAGTGAACCAGTTTGGATGAGAACCAAATCTAGGTTTTGTCTGAAACGACTGAAGTACAACAAATCTGGGGCATCAAAATCTTAGAATTTTATATCTGGTGTCATTTGGCCCAAATGACATTTTACAGCAGAGGAAGATGTGTTAAGAATGAAGTTAGTTACTCTGTGTCATTCAAGGTGACAAGTCTGGGCTCAATCACAGGCCCCGGCTCTCAAGTCCATTGCTGGCTCCACTGCACCATGGAGCCTTCCCCAAATGGAATCTGAGCAACAATGATGGTGTCCTCAGTCTGGGGACCCATGGAGATTACAGTGACAAGGACTATCTCTGATGCAAAGATTTAAATGAGATGATAGACAGCTCTTAGATATGGACAGATCAGTTTTACGAGATCATTTGGCAGCCCACAGGGATGTCGGTAACTCATGAAGCTGACCATTCCATCTCATGCAAGGAAGGCATCTCTAAGGCACACATGCAACCTCTGCCATCCTGTGCATAGAGCAGATGTCACTATCTAGATACCACAGCCTCCTCCTACTGGTCCCAGGTGGCAAGAGAATGGTTCTCATCAGACTCCTTCATGAAGCTGGCTTTAATCAATTGGAGTTGGCATATGAGATGAAACTCATTTGCCATTTCTGCTCTAGTACCTGGTGCTGAAATTGGAGATATCTTTCTGATTTTCTTCAGGCCAATTCTTAATGCTTTGTGGCACCACCCCTAATCTCTACAACCTGCTACAATGGAAATTTTTGTGTAAGGCAAAATGATATCCACACACAGGCCAGTAATACCCCCCATGATAGAAAGCCCAGGGAGACAAAGGCTGTTGTACTTTTATTCAAAATGGGAATACCGAAGCACCTGGTTCACTTTTGTAAAGAATAAAAGCAATAATGGTTGGAAAGTGCTTAGTACCATAACTCGCACTCAGTAAGCCATCTATCTCTATAAATGTTAACTCCTTCCTCTCTTGCCTGATACAGGGATTTCCCCATACTCTTATACAGATTTTTGCCCTGTGTATAGTTGTGCTGTTTCTGCTCATGCTTCTTTGCCTACAGTTTTACCTTTCTCCTGTGTTTTTTTTTTTTTTTTTCATTCTTTTTCTGAAAAGAAAAATGAGGCAAGGTATTTTAAAATTTGCAAAACTCAAATCTAAAGCATAGTGTCTGGTTAATAGTAGGAGCTCAGCATCACAAATGTTAGATTGGGTGGATGGTTATAGACATAGAGAGTTTAAAATGACTGTTTTAAAGCACTGCCATTGCATGACCACCTCCTCTCCCTAATGATCCTCACCATATATATTCCTAGAGTGAAAGTTAAGGGGAATCCTCAAGGGGAGATCTTCTCTGGCCCATCTTCTGTTTCTCTTTGCTCTAAATCTCTTAACTCCAACTCCTGCCATTCTCTCTCTCTCTCTCTGTCTAGATCCCTCTCCCCAATCCCTCTCTCAATCCCCTTTATTTCTTCTTAGGTTATTTTCTTCTTTATTCTCTCCTCCATCCATTCTGCTTTGCTTTTTCCCTTCCTTCCTTCCTTCCTTCCTTCTGTCTTTCCTTCCTTCCTTCCCAACTTCCCTTGTCTATGAACTTATGGCCTACCCTTCTTTTCCCTTTCCCTCAGGGCTTCATTAAATCATAGTTGTCTGATTTAATCTCAGCTACCCTTGTTCTGTTCTTTCTCTTGCCTTCCAGCAGTCAAATCTAAACCTGAAGAGAGAGACTTGGAGAAAGAGAATGGACTGGATGAAGCAGCTAAGCAAGTTTAAGAAAACCACATGGGGAGGAGGAGGTGTAGGAATGGGAACTCTGTTCTGTGTTTCCTTCAGCTCTTCTCCTTTAAATATGGCTCTTAGTCACAAGTGCAGGTTGTTGCTATGATTCATCAGTGTTGTTTTCTCAGACAAAAGCCAGGAAACATTTTTGGAGAAAAATGAGGACTAGGTTGCATTTTTTGACAAGGCTGACCTTGCAAGTTAGTCAGGTAAACAGATGTTTGCACTGTGATTAGGGAGCCATGAACAGAAGTGTCTGTCCCCAAATTCAACTTTATAGCCAGTCTTTATCATAACCATTTACTGTTTTAGATCAAAAGGTTTTTTTTTTTTTTTTTTCTTGGTCTGCATAGAAAGCTGCAAATAATAGATTATTATATTTTAGCTGTATATATGTTTGTTATTAACTATACACCTTAGCTTGTTGTCCCTGGAGAGAGAGGAACTCCAGCTATGCCTTTTGGGGCAGAAAAAGATAATATCAGGAATAGATATGGAAACTGACATGAAAGTGGCTAACACTATGGATTGACTACTAGTTTCATAATCATCAGCCTTTCCCTCCAACCATCTAACATGACATGTGGAAATCTGTATGGCCAGATATGCATGTAAAAGCTAGGACATAGCCAAGTGTATGGACATGAACAGTTATTTGGAAGAGATTCAATCCAGGTTGTTTAAATATTTGACTCCATACCCTAGCCCCTTCTTCCTGCCCCTGAAGAAGGAGAATAGAAAATGAAGTAGAGATCTGTGACTGCAAATTAGCAGTTAGGATGGTTATCTTGCTGGAGTGATTTTAAAAGGAGATTGCACTTGAGGGAGACAGAGTCAAGACACTAATGCCAAATGTGTCATTTTGACCATTTACTGAAATGCAACTCTCTGGAACTCTGGGCTATCAATTAGTGTAGGATTTGCAGGGATCATTAGCCTAAAGAGGGACATTTTTTACTTGGAGTACAGGGGTCAGCTATTCTTAGCTCAGTATGATCTCTTTGGGAGAGTTCTTATTGGTCACAACTCTCTAAAGTCATGGATTTCCTAAAATATGAATTATATTCAGTGATATGTTTTGCAAACTTTTGGACAGGCGATTGTCACAGCTCACTCTGCTCAGCGGTTTTGATAAAATATGCTGATGAAAGTAGTCAGATTCTTCTCAGGGGCAATGATCAAGAAGATAGGTTTTTGGGGAAAGGAAGAAATTTAGGAAGCTACAGGAAAAGAAAATTGTGCCTCAGGGTATCAGCCACTGGCAGAAGTTGTGATTGGGTTTGAAATGTTTTTGACAATGCAAAGGCCAGAACCAGTCAAGCTGTGAAAACAGAAGCCTGGTGCTCTAATGGTGGAAAGGAATTTAACTGCAATTACTCCAAATGTGATTTTGCTCATTTGAGTGATCAGTGTTAGAGAATCCTCAGCTTGCTACTATGAGAGGCACTTAACCTCTGATGGGAGTCAGCACAGCTGAGGGCTTTGGGAGGATTGACACAGCCAGCCTCTGTGAGCTCAGTCTAGTCCCTATCCTCTCTGGGCCACAGCTTCCCAAAGAACAACATCAGAATAATAACATCTGCCCTCTGCCATGCGTGGGTGTTTTCAAAGCAACATAAATTAAGAGATGGATAAATAATGGGCCAGTGTAAAGTACAGTTTGTATAACTTTAGACAATTCTAAATACCAAAAATTTACCCAAAAAACAGTGCCGATTAAACCCATAAAGATCAGAAGTCCAAGTAGCAGTGACAGTGTGCCAAGTACAAATGGTTTTCTGTTTATATTTTTCTTTTCTATAAGCTCAGGCAGTCCTGAGATAGTGTCTTTTGATATTTTATCTGTTCCATCTATATGACCCCGGAAGTGATTCCAAAATTACTGACCCATGGGTAGATCGGCCTTAGACCAGGTTTGGGAGTCATCACCAGGCCATTTTCAAGTGGAAAAGGAGAATGCCTCAAAGTCCATTCACACACTACCTTAACATTATGCTTTGCTCCTGGATATTGCTTACAAATGGAAATAGATGTGCTAGCCCCTTCTGTAGTGCAGTCTATGGATGGGGATATAAGACAGCATAAATAACATCATATGATCTACACTTCAAAGAAAGTATGAAGCTTCTTTTAGGTATTGTCAGTTCATGCCAAGATGTGATTCTAAGATGGAATTAAATATACAGGAGATCTTGGGAAACATACCTGTAAATGATGGTGGGAGTAGACATGATGTTTGGGAGAGCCTCAAACCATGATGCAAGTCTAACATCTGTGGATGGACAGAAAGAAAGAAGGACTATATAGGAAGGGCCTTGAATTGCAGTCCTGGCTGTCTCAGTAAGGCTGGTGGGAAGGCCCTGAACAAAGTCTATTACCGGGGTCCCACATTAAGCAGGAATTACCTCTGTAGCCTCCATGCTCAGTAGCCTCTGTAAATGCCATGGTAGCTTCAAAGGAGTGGCAAATTAAAACTATCAGTTAACTGCTCTTCACAGCAGGTTGTCTTGCAGGGAGACACAAGTAAGGCACCTCCATGGTCACCACAGGTATTACTGATACCTCCCATCCTGCACTGCTCAGCCCCATGTTGGCATCCCTAGGCACCTCTAGGGCCAGGTGCCTTTGCTGTATGGCCAGACTATCTACTGTTGGTTCAGTTACCCAATCAACTCAGCAGTCACCAAATACTCTAGGCGCCAATCACCACTGTTAGTGAATTTTTGCTAGATGTCAGATGCCAAGCTAACTGCTACGCATATAAGATCATCTCATCCTTAACTACAACTCTATAATGTAACTACTGTGAAAATCCCCATTTCACAGATGAAACTCACAGCATAAATCACTTGTTCTGAGTCCACATAGCTGGTAAGTGATGGAAATTCCTTTGGAACCTGGATTGGCCTGGTCACCTGGCTACTCTCCTGTGCTTCTGCCCATCTAATGCAAGTCTGCAAGTCTCCTAGGTAACCTGGGAGTGCAAGTAACCTGGGAACTATGCTAAATCGTGGGGATTTTGTGATTATGATGAGCATCAGAACTGAAATCTAAATAAAAAAATATGATACAGGTCAGTATGGGAATTGCTCAGAGCACTGAGATAAACTGGAGCTCAATCTTGCAGGATGAGAGGGGATTACCAACCTGATCAAAAGAAGGACAGAAACTGAGGCAGACCAAAGAGCATTTGCCAAATCACAGTGGTGCCCAAAGAGAACCTATAACTCTTTCACTTGCTCACAATTTTTCCAATCAGTGTTCTAGTCAAGCTCTGCTGTTTTAAGATAAGATCTACTTGCCTGGAAAGCTTATGTTTATTAAAACAGCCATTTAAAACCATTATGTTATGTAGAGATCAGTTACAAGGTGTAGTTCAAGTAATTACTACAAATAATTAAAGCCCTAGAATTTCTGCAGGCTTTACTGTTTCTCTAAATTGGAGCACATTCAAGGTAATTCCCATTATAGAGCAGTCTGTCACGTCTTCCAACTATTTTTCATGAGTGGGAGAAAAAGAGATAAGAGTTACAACTATTGCTCTAGGAGCTGCAGTTGGGAGTATGTCTCCCACTCTCCTAACTTGAGTATCATCTGCCATTTGTATATCAGTGAGAGAAAATGGTTGAAAATCACTGTAGTAAAAAGATGAAAGTTATGTATACAGAAAACATACATGTCAAAGTAGAGAAAGATTAAACGGCAGGGAACACAGTCAACCCGTGATGGTGGTTGTGTCTGAATGCGGGAGAAGGAGGCTAGAACCTAGAATGAGGATAGAAGATACTTTAACTCAAAACAAGTATATAAATAAACAGCAAATCTGCCTTGAAGTCTGTGTTTGTTATTTCTTGTACTCTGGTTTTTTTTTGTTTTTAATTTTCTGATATAAAGTTGCTTTTTAAAATGTTAATGGAAAAAGAAAAAAAAGAATTCATGAAGCCCAGATAAGTAGGGGATGGAAACAGAAATGAGGCTCGCAACAAGAGTGGGGCAACTCTAGGAAAATATATTAATTCGCCTTGTGATTGAAAATAATAACAATGAATCTATATATGAGAGAAAATGTCAGGGCTATACAAAAAAAAAAAAAAAAAAAAGAGAGAGAGAAGAATTGGTAAAATCCGAAAAAAGCATATGGTTTAGTCCATAGTTCATTTTATTGTACCAATGTCAATTTCCTGTTTGTTTTGAGACAGAGTCTCTCTCTGTCGCCCAGGTTGGAGTGCAGTGGTATAATCTCCACTCATTGTAGCCTCCACATCCCTGGGTTCAAGCAATTCTCATTCCTCAGCCTCCTGAGTAGCCAGGACTATTGGCGTGCACCACCACGCCTGGCTAATTTTTGTATTTTTAGTAGACATGAGATTTCACCATGTTAGCCAGACTGGTCTCAAACTCCTGACCTCAAACTCCTGACCTCAATTATCTGCCCACCTTGGCCTCCCAAAGTGCTGGGATTACAGGCATGCACCCCTGTACTATCGTCATGTAAGACATTAGCATTGAGGAAAGCTGGGTGGAAACATACACAGAAACTCACTGTACTATCGTAGCAACTTATCACAGGTTTCCTACTATTTCAAAATTAAAAGTTTAAAAAATCGTAATGATGGTATAAAATTCTATCTACTTCTAAGATATTTCTGTTCTTACAGAGGATTTTTGTCATCACTGCACTAGAACCTAGAATGAGGATAGAAAATTTACTAAAGAGCATAGCTCTCTAAGAGTGACAAATCAGGTAGGGGGTAGAATTTTCCAAGACAGCCCACAGATTCCATGGCTCTGATTTTTTTCCACCCGCCTCAAAGTCTAAGCCTCACCATGTGTTCAATTATTAAACTTGTACATACATTCTCTCACATGTTCTTAAATCCTCAAGAGTAGTCCTTCTAACAGGTATCTTGTGCAGGTCATTAAAAACTATCAGCCGGGCACGGTGGCTCATGCCTGTAATCCCAGCACTTTGGGAGGCCGAGGTGGGTGGATCTCCTGAGGACAGGAGTTCAAGACCAGCCTAGCTGACGTGATGAAACCCCATCTCTACTAAAAATACAAAAATTAGCTGGATGTAGTGGCAGCCATCTATAATCCCAGCTACTCAGGAGGCTGAGGCAGGAGAATCACTCGAACCTGGGGGTGGAGGTTGCAGTGAGCCGAGATCTTGCCATTGTACTCCAGCCTGGGCAACAAGAGCGAAACTCTGTCTCAAAAAATATATATATTTTTGTGTATAGATAGATGGATAGATAGATAGATATAAATATCTATATATATATAGATAGATATCTATATCTATCTATCTATATATATATCTTGTGAAGTTTAATTTTCTGCTTGGATGATATGCCTGCTATTGTGATGTTTGTGGAAGTGAAGACGTCTTAGCACGTACTGTTAGTTAGAGAACTCTGGAGGAGGAGAGTAGACACATTCCTACCAAAAGCTTCATGCTACCAGCCTTGAGAACCTTGCGCTCTCCTTGCATGAAGGTGGGAGAGAGGGCTCTCTCATAAGAAGGACTTCAAGGAGTGGTAGAGATAAGACTGGTCTCCATCTGTTTCAAGGTTTCTTTCATGCATCTTCCTTCCAGGTATGCTCTAGTTAAAATATAAATGATCACGGGAGAGAGATACATTAATTTCTCTCCGTCAAAACTGAGTATGTATTTATGATATACTATCCAAGTGCAAAGTCTAGAAGCAATATAATTCCCTCCTTGGATGGGTGGTATAGGGCTTATCATTGTTACTACCTTTGAATTGATTATTTATTTCTATTTAAAGTAACAAGTGACTCTTGGCAGCCCAAATACTCAGCCGTTAACTGGAATTGGAGAATGGGGGTGAGAGTCAAGAGCAGAACTCCTATAAATGCAGGCTTTGATGTGAGTAAAACTAAAACTGGCAGAATGTTAATAATTGTTGAGGTTGAGCGACAGGCACTTGGGGACTCATTGTCTGTTATTCTATTTTGTTTATGTATATTTGACATTTTCTGTAGAAAAAAAATTAAAAAGAAAAAATAAGTGATTTTGTATTCCAATGTATTGTTAGGAGATTATTAGATGTTATAATAATTTTCAAAAGAAGGTAAAATCATGATTCTCATATGGATATAAAAATGAACACCTTGTTATGGATTGAATTATATGCTCCTGAAAGATATGTTGAAGCCTGAACTCCCAGTACCTGTGAATGTGACCATGTTTGGAAATAGGGTCTTTGCAGGTTTAATCAAGTTAAGATGAGGTCTTTAGATGAGACCTAATTTAATATGGCTGATGCCCTTATAAGAAGAAGGAATTTTGGACACAGACATACAAGGAGGATGCCATGTGAAGACACAGTTAGAAAAGCAGAGGGAAGATGGCCTTGTGTGTAAGGAGGCAGAGACTGGAGTTATGCTGCCACAAGCCAAGGACTACCTGAGCTGGAAGAGGCAAGGAAGGATTCTCTCCCAGAGGGTTCTGAGGGAGCCTGGACCAGCCAACAACTTGGATTCAGATTTCTAGCTTCCAGAACTATTCAATAATAAATTTCTGTTGTTTTAAGCCACCCAGTTTGTGGCACTTTGTTATGTCAGTCCTGTGAAACAAAACCAAAAGAAAAAAAAAAAGTTAAAAAATGTTATTTAACTCATAATGTGGAAATAGGTGAGGTGTTACAACCAATTCAAAAGAGAAGTGAAAAACAAGCCCAAATATATAGAGAGTAAAGGAATGTTGAAATGAATGTGCAAATGGAAGCAAAACTAGATTCTTCTACAATGGGGCAGAAAAGTCAATTGAACCTCTACTGGACAGAACATAATTTGCATGTGTATAGAAAAAAATTATGCATTGTTCTCAGTTCACCTACAATTTACAGAGTTGCAAAATAGCTACTGTTGCATCAGAATCAGATAAGTTTGACAGGTGTTCTTTAAACTATGGGTTGTTTTCTACTGAACTACATAATTTTCTCTATATGACTAAGCAAAACAATTTTAAAACCTTCAATACAAATGCTTATTATGGAAAAAGAAAAAGAATGGAAAATTAGATTTAAGACAGACTATATGTACTGAATTGTGATCGCTGAGAAAGTTAATCAACTCTGTGACCCCTGTTCCTCATTAGTAATATGGGAATAATACTAATAATTCCTGTCTATTAGCTCATGGTGAGGGTTAAATGAGATAATGCACTCAGAATACGTGACAATGACTGGCTCAAGGTGTTCAATAAATAATTGCCATTATTGCTGTTATTATTTTACAGATTGTTGGGAAAATTAACCCAGAGAATCAATAGAAGTATTGTACATTATCAAGTATTCTTCGACTCTAGCTTCACCCAACAATCATTACTAACTTGAATACAGGACTTGTTTTAAGATGAGAGTAAGCTGAAAAGGTTGCAAGCTGGAGTAGGATTGTGTCTGAGAAACGGAGAGCAAGGAAGGAGGCCTAAAAATGAAGGGAGCAAATAAGAGTGAGAAGAGGGGCATGGAGGGAGGAGGCAGGTATGAGAGAAATGGAACCAAGGCCAATTGATGGTTGCTGTGCTAAGTGATGACCCTCCCCCAAACCCTTTGCCTGGTAAATGATCACCATAATGGATATGCAACACTCTAATGACCCAGTTTGTAAACCTTCCGGGGGGGTTGCAGAAAGCCCCTTAATCAACTTCAACTTCATCCATGTTGACCCTGAGACCCCAATTCTGAGGGCAGACAAAAGAGGAAATGGGTGTTATTCAGATGCACAGGATAAATGGAATTAAGGCACACTCATGATTGGATGCCTGTGCCATGCTATTCATGAGGCCAGCTTTCTCTCTTCAGCATTACATTCAAAAGAGCACTTCTGACCAAAAGCCACCACCACTGTTCTGCCTTTCCGGTTGTGCTTCCAAGCTGTTATTGTGTCACTTGTTCTGGGCTTGAAATTGTTCCTTAGATTTCTTCCCTGAAAGAGTTTACAGACATTGTAGAAAGAAATTAATTAAGTAGATTTTCCATTTGCACAATTTTAATGAATAAATGATGTTCCTATTTGTTTATCTGCTTTCTAATTATAACACAATTCAAAACATCTTGGTTTTCTGCATTCCGACAATGTTATTGTTATGGTGGTGTTATTGCTGTTCTCGCAGTGCAGGTAATATTATTTTTTTTAAGATAGATGCCAGGTGCAGTATTCCATATTTATTAAAATGTGATCTGCATATTTTTATTTTTTCATGTACTGCTTATCTGTACAAGAACAGAAAGTTAAATATAATGCTCTGCATTAAAGAGCCTGAAAAGAGTTTCACAGACAGTCTGAGGATTTGTGGTCTGGTGTGGGGATTAGGCTTGGGTGATGCAGTTCAGGGCCAATAGGGAGAGACCTGGGCTAGGGGCCAACCAGCAGGACCTAACCTTACTACTCCAAGCAGCCAACAGGCAGGAACTCTGGCAGGAAGACCTGACAAATGGAATTTTCACAAGGAGACAGATGTCAGTGGCTCAAAAACCAACAGGCCTGAAACTCACAGGGAGCAATCCAGAGACAAAGGAAGGAGGGCTCTGGACAGGAGATACAGCCTCTTCTTTCTTTGTTCTAGAGTTTTGAGGTGGGTAATCCAGAAATCATAAGTGTTTGTTATAGCTGGAATTTAGAGGTCTGTAGAGGAATCCTGGCTTACTGAGGTTGGGCAGAAGTCCCAGCTCTCTTTTCTGCCCTCTCAGGGTGCAGGGAGGCATCATTGTACACTTTTACCCTTGACTGGAGGAGTCATCTGTAAATCTGTCCTGACCTCAGGTAGGCACTTGAGAACCACTCAGTTTAATGACTGATTGTGGGCCTCCTATGATGTGTCATTCACGAAGCTAAGTGCTGGGAAGACAGTCCTGTTCTTCAGGAATTTACAGTCTAGACTCCAGAAACTGCACTGGGAGACCTCTGTAAATAGGAATCACTTGTCTCCCTGGAAGAGTTGTATCCTTGGCCTGCACTGAGGTCAGATGCTGTGGATACTGTTCACAGTAGCTTGAAATTGCACTCCGTTTCTCCTTGTGCACGCCTTATAACCCCAGGGTTAAGAGGATGGTTGTATAGAACATACTCACTGTCCATGCTTGCTAACCCATGGTAAAAGGCAGGGTGGTATAGAGGAAGGAGAATTTTGAAGTAGAGCAATCCGGAATCCCAAATATTTCCTGCCTTAGTTGTGGGATACTAAGTAGGTAAACTTAATCTCCCTGGCCTATGTATCCTACTGTGCACAATGATGACATGATTCTTCGTTTTTGTATAGTAGTTGTAGCATCTAGATGAGGTGATAGTTGTGAAGTTCCTGAGAAGTGCCTGGACGTTAATAAATGACTGTTCTTAATGCATAATGACGGTTCTTGATGCATAGACCTGTGGAGGAGGCAAGAGCATTGTATCATTGTCCAGAATCTGGGAAACTTTGCCAAAACCTAGCTGTGTGACTTGGTCAAAGTGCTCAACCTCTCACCCTTAGTGTCTGATTTGTGAAATGAGCATTTTGGATTAGAAGAACTTTGGCAGGAAGATCTTGTGATTTATTGATTGCTATAGTCACCATTGCCATTGCTAAGTTTGTTGGTTTTCTTTTATGAATAGTCAATGTACCCTGCTTGGAATCTCCCTTCTTGCGGTTTCCAAAACTTGACCTCTTTCTTGTGCAGTTTCCTCCCAGTGAGCACCCTAGTCATCCTTTATCCTCACAACTATAGTTCTTTTGTGTTGGGTTCTGAGCTTCTGCTTTACTTCTCAGGGATTTTGCTACTGTGGACACTTTCATCTTTTGTATGTTATTTCCTGTTCCTTTCTTTGGTGACTTTCTTTTTGTCTGAACTCTTCGCCCTCTTGCAAAAAGCAGGGCCATTGATCTTTATACTCTTCTTATTTTATTTTTCCTGAGTCTGTTGATTAAATTTTACATTGGCCACATACTATGTTTATTAATGAAGCCACCATTTAAGTGGTAATAAAGTCTAGTGTAATTGACTTTATTGCTTCTGCCCAACCTCTTTACTGGACAGAAGGTCAGTCAAATGGATAGACACATGTTTATCTCTTTACAATAGCAGCACACAACTTCTGCTGCATGAAGGTGGCCTCTTCGTTGCCTCCCTCCTTAAACCATGACACCATGTTTATGTTATCTTTATGTAAGAAGATCTTCTTTCCTGGTCAGCCATCAGTGATGTGCTCCAAGCACAGAAAGTGCTTGTGGTAGCCAGGAATTGTAACAGGGCCGGAAATAAAAGGTATGTCTCTTGTTCCTGAGAAGTTTATAGTTTACTGAGAGAGACGAAACAGCACACAGGGAGTTACATATAATCTGAGCTGTTATCAGGCAGAATACAGATATTTTGAGAAACCTACCACAGTCCACGGTGGTAAAGGAGGGTTTATTTCACTCTATACTGAGCCTAATTGAGGGATAGGAGTTTGGGGCTGCTAGGAAGGAAGTTATAGGCAATTGAATTTGGCTTTAGTAAAAGGATGAACTATAAAACTGTCAGAGTTGCTCAAAGATATAAGAAGCTATTTCATGAAGTGGTGAGTTCCCTGTCAAAGGTGGTAATAAAATACCTGATGGGAACATTTTGATAGGAGTTACAAACTAACGGCGAATTAACAAGGCAATTTAAAAAATCTCCTTGAATTCCTGGGAGTCTGAGACTTAAGACTCCCTGGACTAGGGAGGTAACGGGAAACTTCTTTGAAGAAATGGGACTTTGAGGTCCCATTAACTAATGAAAGGCTAATTAAGCAGAAAGCGTTGGAAAGGTGCTCTCAGGCAATGGGATAGAATAAGTTAGGAGCTTGGATATTGGCTGATACTCCAACATAGGAACATACACATAGGAATCCATGGGATGGGTTTTAGAACAGCTGGATCTCCTGCCTTTTTTTTTTCACTAAGTTCATTAGCCATTCAGATAAACTAGGGCATTTCTATTGGGACTTCTGTTTATTTTTGGACACTTGATCATCCCATTGCTGGGATTTTGAATAACAAAGTATTGTGAATAGAGTGCCCTTGGCTGCAGTTTCTCAAACTGTTTTGCTAGGGGACACCTGACCCACTCCAGCATGGCTTCATAAGATGGAAGAATTAGCTGTTACAGCTACAGGTCATTCTGGTGGCATATGGACAGGTTCAAACTCAGTTTTGTGTCAGTTTTACAAAGGAGAGGATTAGGTGTGGAAAATAAAGAAAAATTGATATGGGATTCCATAGAGCATCCTGGAAGTATGACAAACCTTCAATCCTTTGAACTCTATTAAATGCATAAGTATCTTGTACTGCAGAAGAGGGAATAAACAATCAATTCACCCCAGTGTTGACAGAGTGATGTTAGAAAAACCTGGATCTGATATGACTCCTTTGCTTAAAATCCTTTAGTGTTGCCTAATCACTTCCTATAAGAACATCAAACTCCTTGGGGTGGAAAAAAAGGCAGTTAATGATTGACAGCATGAACTTTAGAGTCCCATTGCTTGGGGATAAATGTTGATCTTAGACTAGTTACATAGCCTATCTGTGCCTTGGTTTCCCCATCTGCTAAATGGAGAGTATTGTAATAGCACCTACTTCATCAAATTGTTGTGAGGATTACATGTGTTAATATACATTAAGCATGGAGAACAGTGTCTGGCATGCAAATATTATCAGTACTGGGTTTTGTACCCCCTGCTCATTGTGAGCTTCTTGAGAATAGGTATCATGTTCTTTATGTGGGCATCTTCCCAAGTGCCCATCACAACGCAGGCCTAGCACATGATATGTGTGAAGGTTAAGAACACAGGTTCAGCAGCTGGATTGCCTGAGTTCATATTCTGGTTTCATCATGGGACCATCTGCATGGTACTAACTCTCCTCATTCTTGATTTTTCTCATCTGTAAAAATGAGATGAATAAATGAGACAATACCAGTAAAGCATTTCATTAAGCACAAAACCTGGCACTAAAATTGTTAGCTAATATTATCCTGAGAGATCAATAAAAATGCTTGCAGAATACATATTCAACATTCCGATAACAAATACTAAGATGTGTCCAATTTTTTGTGCCCCTCTCCCTTTTTTGCTGTCATAGTGGCCAATGAATTCCCTGTACCTCAATTTCCATGTTGACTATATGGTGATAATTCCACCAAATGTTTACTTCCCAGAAGGACCAAGAAGATGGATGTTCGTATTTTTAGAGTTGCTCTAAGCGACCTATGGAAAATTGCAAGTGAAAAGTACTGTTCTCGTCATGATTATTAATTGTTTCTCCAACCACTCATCAGTTGGAATATGACTGATCCACAGACTCTGGAGGAAGATTTATCACTTGCCTCCCCAAACCTATGGATGTGCCTTTCATTAAATGCAATTATCTCCCAGCCAATGCACGCATCTTGAGTCCACCGCCTCTTACTCAATGAAATCATTAAACCTTTTTGCAGCAAGGAGCCGTCAAAAGCCACCTGATGAAAAATGACTGTAGATTGGTATTTGCGTTTAATTATAAAATATCTGCTCCTGGAGAGTTTCAAGGATGTTGTTCTGTTGTCTCTGCTCCCTCCTTTTTTTTTTTTCTTTTATTAAATATGGTTTAATACTCCTTTCCATTTCTGTACGTCACGACACCAAGATTTTACTGCTTAGGATCTCTCTGCAGAGGCAATAGAGAATGCAAAGGCCACAGTTTTCACCTCCTCTTATGTATGTGTATGTATAAGTGTAACATATCAGTATATATTGATACACACATCAATATATAATGCAATATATATCACCGAAGAGAACACATTGATTAAAGAAACACAAAAATGTGGCATCATTTCCAAACTTACATAGTAGAAATGAAAACTGCAAAAGGAGCTGCATACCCTAAATGTATCAGGTGAAATAACAAGCACATTCAACAATGTAAATTTACATCCAGTTTCTCTGGTCTTGTCATATCACATCAGACCCATTTACAATGGCCAAACCCTAAAGTATTACTGTGAAGAGAGCATGTTTGCTTGATCTTGGGTGTTCTGCAAACAAATAGCAGAACCCAAAGCAAAAAAAAAAAAGCCTATCCCAGTGAAGTCTCCCATGTTGGTGAACACCAAAGAATCAACTCTTCTCACTGGGGGTTGAGACATCAGGTTACCCGTTGACAGACAGTATTTGGACTTCAGAGTACAGTGTGAGAACCGGAAACTTTACATTTAAGCCGTACTCCCTTCATTCAAGTGAAACAGGATTATTGGAATGATAGGCAGGTCTGTAACCTGGGAACAAGGAGCTGGTTCAGACCAATAAAGCTATAAGTGACTGAATCAAGTCAGCAGAGTACAGCAGTCAGGCACGAAAGTGTTAAAAGTACCCAATTTGAAAACCAAATGTACCCCACTACCCTGGTTAGTGTGAAGGTGATACCAATTGACTTTTAAAACCTTTGGTCCTTCAAAGTCCATTTGGTATACTTTTTATCATTGCTACTACTGGCCACATACTATACACTTTGTTCCCTGTCACTACCTCGGGCACGCCATTACCTTGCATGTCAGCTGGGTTCAAGTCTAACTTACAGCCCAGCTGTGAAGCATAAGCTTCAGGTTTCAGGTCACCTTTTGGATCCAACATGGTCTTAAGTCCATGGTGCCAGAAGCTGTGTTCCATCCCTTCCCGCCACACCTAATTTCTCATGTGTGAGGTGCTTGTACGTCCCACATTTGAAACAGATGCTCCAACCCCACCAGGAGGTCAGGAGTTTATAATTACATGCAATCATAAATGTTTGTCATTCCTGTGAAAAACCTTGTAGTTCATTTTAATAAATCAAAACATTCACATAATCTCATGCCATCCAACACAAGGAAACACATCCACCTCCCTTTTAACAGGGATTGACCCAAGCAAAATAAAATCCTCTTTAAATTTCTTTGCTTCCACTTAAATTGCATGTTTTATTTCTCCCAATCCCAGCAATAGCACAGAAGCCCCATCATATCCATCCTAAACTGATTTCAAGTAGATTAAGGTTATAGGGACCCTTGTCAGATAATTGATACGAAGGGCTCCCAAACACCGGGCACAAATGTGTCTGCAAACAGATGGAAGTAAACAGCGCACCGGCCCAATGCTTCATGATTCAGTTTGATTTTTGCAATGCAATTTGCATCCTTGAAACTGCCAGTCTGGGCTCCCTCCTTTTTTTAAATTTGTTTATTTATTTTTTTTACTCTGCCCTCCCTTGTTACTGTTTTAGGATATAGAATACCAATGTATGTATTTCTCTGTGCCTCTTCTTAGGACCGCTCCATAGACAGGAGCCTGCCTCAGGAAAGATGGACATATTTGAGAAGAAGGGTGACAGAGTCACTCAGGGATGGCTGTCTAGAGCTCTCTCTTTCTGACATCCTCACCAAGAAAGAAAGCCTTCAAATAAATATTAGCGGTCTCCCAGAGACCACAATTCAACATGTAACACGGTTTCCTTGAAGGAATTTTCGGAGCCCTCTAATATTAGCTATAAACAGACTTACCAAGCAGAGGATGAGGTTTAAGAGCAGTAAGGTTCAAAGAAGGATGGAAGGCTAAGATAATCCACAAACTGGGGAAAACTTGGGGCATATTGTGAGTGAGGAAGGAGCATTAAAGGGAGAAAGAAAACCACCAAAGATAAATATCCACCCCCTCCAACCCTGTGAGCTCTGCCTCTTGCCAGCCTCATCTTGCAGAAAGAGCAAGCCCAAGTGAGGTGACTTTAGGGTTGGGGCAGACAACATAAACCAACATGAAGGGCAATTTCTATAGGCTGAGTTCCACCAGTGAGATGGAGCAGGGATCGCTCTTAGGGGCCTGCAGGGCCCAAAGCATGGAAATAAAGGAAAATCTTGAGTTCTTCATGGGAAATTTCAGGCATCTAGCTAGCCCTGAGAAGTAAATGAGCAACTTGATAAGCAAGAAGGTAATAGTAGCTTAAAACAGTATCCAACAAAGAATCATGGGACATTTGGTTCCCTATAGGAACTAAAGATAGAATTTTTTATTTTTTTGAGACAGGGTCTCACTCTAAAGATAATGTCTTAACATATGTCCCTGAGTTGTTTTTCAGAAATCCAGATCCCCACCAAACGGATCCACTGGCACATAGACCTCAGATAAGGAGGAACTGAGGACTGAATTCTGACGTCTGTTCTTTGTTCTAAATTTCTTCCTGAGGGACCTGGAGGTCAGACATAATATTCTGCTGATCCCAAGTTTTTAGAGAAAGCTTCGCCTCCTAAACCAACTGCAAATCAGAAAAATTTTGGATCCACCTATGACTCATGGGCCCCTGCCTCAAGATGTCCCACTTTTTTGGGTCAAACCAATGCCTACTAATGTGTTTGACTTATGACTTTGCCTGTAACGTCTGCCTCCCCACCTTTAAAAACTCTTACCTGTAAGTCATTGGGAAGTTTGGGTCTTCAGCATTAGCTGCTCACCTCTTCCTTGCTTGGTGCCCTGGCATCAATGCCTCACTTTCTCTCACTACAATCCCTGTGTCAGTGTTTGGCTTTGCTGCACTGAGTGAGCAGACCCCAGCTTGGTTTGATAACACCAGCAAGAGAGTATTTGAGGATGCCTTGGAAGCCCTAAAATAAGGAGCAGGGAGAACTGTTAACAGATAAAAAAGCAGAAAATGGAGGGAAGGAAAGAAGATATAATGGAGCTGGCTATCTGGATATGAAGCATTCTGTTTGTCAATTGCAAGTCTCTGAAATACCCTGTGTGTAAGCTGAGATATTTTCTCAAACTTCCACAATGCATATGAACAATGAGGCCGTACAAGCCCATCCAATCCACCTTATTTTGTGGTTGTTCTATTTTGTTTTAGGCTTTCAGCAGCCCAAAGCCATGGTTTTTAGTTTCTGTCTCTAGTGGTAAGTGGAAAAGAGAGATGAAAAAGGGGTTTACTGGCCTAACCAGAAACGGAAACTAAGGACCCATGACTGTATTCTCCCCCTTGGACAACCTGTATGAAGTAACGAAGGGCCATTGGATCATCCCGCAGGTACCCCATCAAGATTAACTACCATTGACAATGCCTCATTCTCCAGCAGCCCATGTCTTTGATGCTAGGTGCTAATGCTAAATGGATGTGAAAATTCTCTCTGCACTTTGACTTATGGTGCAAGTGTCCTTCCTCCAAGAGCCTTCCTCAGAGTTTACTCTGATATTTAGTCACAAGAAAAGTGAACATTCCTGAAGGGCAACAGAATGAGTTCTATGCATTTTTTTGTTTTATATTATTTGTGACTGACAAATCATAATTGAATATATTTATGGAGTATAAGTAATCTTTCAGTACATTCATACATTGTGGAATGGTCAAATCAGGCTAGTCAACATATCTACCACCTCAAGTATTCATCATATTTTTTGTGAGAACACTTCAAGTCCTCTATCTTAGCTATTTTGAAACATGAAATACACTATGACTTACTGTAGTCACCGTGCTGTGCAGTAGACCACCAGAAGTCATTGGTCTTAACTGAAACTTCATACCCTATCACCAAAGTCTCCCCTTTCCCCACTCATGACCCCTCCCCAAGAATGAGCAATTTGGAGTAGAAGATAGATTTCATGATACTACATAAAATACATTCCTACATTCTCCTTTCAAAAAGAAGCAAGAAATAAAAAAGAAAATCAAAAACATCAAAGCTAAAGCAGCCCTAACTGTGACCTGAAACTGCCTGAGGGAAGGCAGGGGAGGGATCACATAATTGCAGTTTGAAGCTCTGTTTTGCCAAATACTTGAGTGGAAAAACCAGTTCCAAAGACCCAGTAAGTGTGACAACTTTCTTGTCAAAACATTAATTCACATTTTGCTTTGATGGAGAGAATTTAGATTTTAAAATATATCGGCAGGGGTACATAAAGCAGTCACATCTCATGTTTACTATCGTTGTCTTAATAATTTTGAAGTTTTGGGGGCTAGAGGTCTTTCCCCCAATTAATGAGGAGACTAAGTCCAAAATGCTTCTGGCCTTCCTTTTTCTTTCTATTTGATGATGATGCTTCTTTAGGTTTTTGTCAGTTTTGCCCCATACAGTCTTTTAGCTGTAATGCAAGTGTTTCATACTTATAAAAATAGTAGGAAGCTTGAGGGACATTGACAAAATGTGACAGTAGTGGTGTTAGTGCAGCGGGTTACAGTCCTATCCACACAGAAAATGAAACTTTTAAGTCCTAAGTAAGAAGTTGGCAGCAAGCAACTGTAAGAGGTACCACAGATTCCCGATAGATGCACCTGGCTAAAATACAGCCTCCTCCTTAACAATACCAGAAGAAAGCTATAGACCCTGTGAGTTTATGAAAATTTAAAAAGATCGTTAAGATCTGAACCTGTAATAGGAAATGAGTTTTATTTAAATCACTAACGACAAACCTAAGTACAAATGTAAGAATACAACAACTTATCAATAAGGCAGTGTCATAGCAGTATATTTCTGAAGCTGCTCACCAATCACTTCTTCCTAAGTCATCACTAGAACATGTAGAGGGCAGTGTTGAGAGTTTTTCCCTGTCAGAGGCCTGAGCGGCCTCTTACTCTTTATTTGTCCTCACTCATTTCAGCTGGTGTCCACTGTTATTTTTCACTTTCGCCCAAGTCACTTCCTGTTAATCCAGTTATATTTGTCTGTCTGTAGTTGATCAATAGACCTGAGATATTTTGCCTTAACCACACAATCTTCATTAACTACATTACTGTTGTTCTTCATTTGTTTCTCATTCATCATTTCTCGTCCTGAAAATATTTGTGGAATACTTACTCTATGGCAGAGTTTGTTACTCTCATCACAACTGACATTTGGGGCTGAGTAATTCTTTGTTGTGGAAGACTGTCCTGGGCACTGTGGGATGTGTAGCAGCATCCCTCGCTTCTACCCACTGGATGCAAGTAACACCTCTCCCCCCAGCTGTCACAACCGAAAATGCCTCCAGACATTGCCAAATATCCTCTGGAAGGCAAAATCACCCTTGGTTGAGAACTGCTGCTGTCTGTCAATCACTGTTCTAGAAGCTGTGGATACAGAAATGAAGAAAATCTTGACACTGTAAATGCATACAATATGACATGTTGACATAAGAAAATCTCCTTAGTTACTAGCCTATGTGCCCTGTTTGAAATAAATGATCTATATAAAATCTACTGCAGGCTGGGAGGATATTTATAGACCCACAAGGCTGTAGGTGGCAGCAAAAGGCATTTTCTGGGTTGAATTCTCCCTGGACGGGTCCTCTTATCTACACTCAAAGCATTTTTCTCCCCAGTCATTCATCCAACAAATATTTATTGAGAGTCCACTGGTTACCAGGCATGTTATGCTTGTTTCCCCTTCTCCCTTTGATTAGCTTTCTCCGTGACCTCCAGAACTAGCCACTAGCCACCATTGGGGGTTTTAAAAGCTATTCATTTGCAGTACCATGCTGCCTCCCCAAAGCATTTCTATTTAACTGCCATGTGCCTACTCCATATGGAATACACAGGAGGTCTGGAAATTCATGATTCAATTAACAGGAATTTAATTAGTGCCTACTCTTTGTGAGGTAGATTAAGAAGAATATGATATGTGTCCTTCACTTGACCATGAGCCATTCTGGAAGTTGGGACATCTTGTTTCAGAAACCCTGGGAGCATTTTCCTAGCAGATCAAAGTCTACCAGAGAGAACTGTTCAGGGTGGTTCCCACAAAGATTTATAATATTCATCACCAGAAATCTAATGTGTATAAGACTTCACAGAAAAGGTTTCATTTTTCTTTTCAAAATTCTCCGTTTGCCGCACACACACACTGGTAACTTGGTCTTAGTTGCTGGGGCGGATTATAGATGTCTAAAGATGTCTCGTGTAATATTTTTACCACTTCTACCATTGAGCAGTGGGGGCTATTTCCCCCTCCTCTGGAGTCTCCTCGCTTTGACCCATAGAAAGTGGCAGGAGTATACTCTGTAACTTCCACGGCCATGCTGTAGGAGATCTGCAGTGGCTGCTTCCAGCTATTTGCAGTACTTTCTCTTGGAATATCATTGCAATGCTGTGAAAACCTCAAGCCATGCAGAGGAGTACTGAGGTGCTCCAATGGACAGCCCTAGCTGGCTCTTCAAACAACAGGGAGCCTTCACTGGCAGCCATGGAGGTGAGACTATTTTGGATTTTTCAGTTGTTCTGCAGCACTAGACAATAACACATGGAGCGTAGATTAGCTGTCCCTGCTGAGCTCTGCCCGAATTGCAGAATTGTAAGCAAATACGTGATGTTTCTGTTTTAAGCCACAGTTGTTCCTTGGATTGTTACTCATCAATAGATTCAACAGACAACCAAGACAGTTACTTAAAATTTCTTCCCTCTGAACTCTCTCTAACTTTCTGCTGCTTGGGAAGTCCAGTCTCTAATGGCCCAATTGACTATCCCTGGCATGGCCTTTCAATTTAGCTTCTCCATCCATTTTTTTCTCTATCCTTGATGAATTAATTGTCTTGCCTTTGGGGAAGAAATAGACCAATCCCCAAAAGTTACCTACTTACTCTTTCTTGCTCTTTCTTGCTCTTTCTTGAGTCTAGATTTGGACTACAAAACTCCCACTTTAACTGGTTAACCAAGAAGATTGATCATTTTCTAGTTATAGATTCAATTTATACTACTGTTTTTTGAAGTGGGAAGTCCTCTCTGGTTGTTTTTTTGTTTGTTTGTTTTTTGGTTTTCTTTGTTTTGTTTTTTTGAGACAGAGTCTCCCTCTATCACCAAGACTGGAGTGCAGTGGCACAATCTCAGCTCACTGTACCCTCTGCCTACTGAGTAACTGGGATTACAGGTTTCCACTAAAGTAACTGGGATTACAGGTTTCCACTACCATGCCCTGCTAATTTCTGTATTTTGTATTTTATCTATTTATTTATGTATTTATTTATTTTGAGATACAGACTCCCTCTGTCACCCAGGCTGGAGTGCAGTGGTACAATCTCAGCTCACTGCAATCTCCACCTGTTGGGTTCAAGCGATTCTCCTGTCTCAACCTCCCAAGTAGCTGGGATTATAAGCACACGCCATCACGCCTGGCTAATTTTTCTGTTTTTAGTACAGACGGGATTTCACTATGTTGTTCAGGCTGGTCTTGAACTCCTGACCTCAGGTGATCTGCCAGCCTTGGCTTCCCAAAGTGCTGGGATTACAGGCGTGAGCCACCATGCCCAGCCTAATTTTTGTATTTTTAATACAGTCGGGTTTCACCATGTTAGCCAGGCTGGTTTTGAACTCCTGACCTCAAGTGATCCACCCACCTCGGCCTCCCAAAGTGCTGGGATTACAGCCCTCTTTTGAATCACAGGAATGTTAATCGGTGTGGGGTAAAGACTGAACATAAAAATGGTGAATGTCTATTAATGCTCTTTTTGGGAACTATGGTCCTAGCTGAGGGGCACCAAGATTAGAAGAAAACACTCACCACCCATGATGAACTCCAATAGGACTCCCTGTCAGATTTGCCAACAAAATACCCCTTGTAAATCATTTTTAGGGGCCTTTGAATCCCTAAATTTCAGCAAAGTCCTGTTGAGATGCTGTATATGCTTTTCTTATGTGAAATATTTAATGGTCCACCTCAGCCCCTTGTAGCAGGCTAATGCATTTCCTCTCCTGTTTTATCAGCAGTGTTTTCTGTTAGAGTCATTTATACCATGGGGTGGACTTCGCAGCCCCTACCTCCCCACACCCACCCACCCAATCTTGTTACTATATTCATTTGTCACATACAGTACTGTGGTTCAGTAGAGAAACACAATTGATCTGCCATCAAATTGCTCCTGACAGAGCGGTTTTAAAAGCTTTTAGAGCAGATGTACAGGAGAAAGTTTTGTCTTCATGGACTCAGTGTGGCTCATCTGTCTGTATTAAATGTCTAACAGTTACACTGAACAAGAATGACATTTTAAATAAGAGTAAGTACTGCTTAACTTTTTAATGTCATTTTTTTAGAGCCAAGGATTTGAGTTTTTTTTGGTTAATGTGCATAGCTCACTTTATAATATAGGCTTTCGTTTTTTTCTCCACTCTTTCTTCCATTGCAAATATCTAAATGTCTCTATTTTCAGTTTAGTTGGTAGAATCTGTCTCTCTTGAGATGTTCAGGGATTTCTTTTCAAAGGCATTGACAGATTTCTTTCTGTACAGGCTTAAAGTTAGCCAGTCTTGTCTGGATTCAGGGGGTTACAAAAGTAGCATCAGCAGCAAAGACTGCTGAGTACAGGGAAGTTGGGAAGGTAAAACATATCATGTGAAAGACAAGGAACTGGGTATTTACAAATCAACAGTCAGGTGGGCAATAGAATCCCAAAGACTCCAAAGGCTAAATGATCACTGATCCAGTCAGCATGTCCCAGTCCTTGCAAATAGCTGCCTAAAGGCGTCTGGGGCTGCAGGGGCAAACTGAGGCAGGAGCTCATGTGCACTGTGGGGCAATGCACCTGAGAGAGCAGAGGAGCAGCACCAGAAGCCAAGTATGGGCCTTACCACCAAGGCCACCTGTCCCAGCTTCAGGCCTTTATTTTATGAGATTTGATTCTGATGAGCATGGTTTTCCCAAGCTCTTTGCTGAATTTCAGTTATATTTCTCTGAGGCTTTGAAAGTTTATGAAGGTATGCCATATAGAGTGTAGTTTTCCTTAGGTTCCATAAGGAAACCTGTCTTCTTCAAAATAAAACCAGACTCTCCTAGGCTTGGCACTGGAAAGAGCATCTCTGGATGAGAAGAGAAGGTCGACCCACTGGCCTCCTCTGTGCTCTAAATCAACTTCGGGCTGCAGATCCTCTTCTTTGTCGCTGCCTTGTGTGCTCCACTCTTCTGTTCAGTGGATGGAAATCACTTTCACCTGATGCGTCATTAGCACTACTGACCAAACTGGATTTTACCAAATTAAAAAAATAAAACTCAGAAAAACTTCAACATTCTGACTTACTTTATTATATTTCTTTTCTTTTCTTCTCTTTTTTTTTTTTTTTTTTTTTTTTCCAGACAGGTTCTTGCTCTATCATCCAGGCTGCAGTGCAGTGGCATGATTTGATCACAGCTCACTGCAGCTTCAAATGCTTGAGCTCAAGGAATTCTCCTGACTCAGCCTCCAGAGTAGCTGTGACTACAGGTGCATGCCAGGGTATCCAGCTAATTTTGTTTAAAAGTGTTTTTTTTGTAGAGACAGGGTCTTACTTTGTTGGCCAGGCTGGTCTTGAACTCCTGGCCTCAAACAATCCTCTCCACGCAGCTTCCCAAAATTCTGGGTTGACTTATAAAATACGTGTTTTTGATCCTGTTATGAGAAGTCTGTAGAAACGCTGCCTCTAGAAAATGTACTGTTCACACTCCAAGATATTTCTCTATAGATGGATATGTACATACACATGTGCACACACACATCATATCCATTTAACAGGGCTCAGCCCAAATATCACCTTCTCTGTTCACTACAGCCAATTACAGTTTCTTATTTCTCTGTGTCAGGGCTTTTCTAATAATATGTCCCCAGTCCTTGTAGTGCTTAAGGCATTAGGCCATGGAAATACCCCTTAATATGCACCATTTGTGTAGCATACTTATGTAGCTGTAAGCCTAGCAGCATTATCTAAGGAGATTGCCTGTGTAGACACTGGAATTTCCAACTGCTAGTTCCTTTCTAAGTCATGTTGATTAGGTTTCTTAAAGAAGATCTTCAACTCTAGATTCAGGGAATACTCGATTAGATTGGATCACACACACACACACACACAGTGTATTCACTTTCTGAAAGTTTATTAGACAATGACCCAAGATGCAAATATTTAGTTACAATTTTAAGCCACACTGAAGATCTTGTTTAAACACAAAAAAAATCACATGCCTGAAGAATGAAGAGTGAACACCAAAGCATCCACCCCAGGCCTGTTCATTATCTCCTGCACCTGCACCTGTATCTGTTGGCCTCTTGGGTCTTGTGCTGGTCATCCTCAGGCTCCAGAGGCCCTCTGCACATCTTCTCAGGGTCTGATTAGTATGATAAAGTGATTTGTTGCCACACTGTGGAAAATCTTTTACTGAGATGGTCATGCCTGCATTACTGCTGCCACCACTGAGGAGATTGCTGTGGTGATGCTTTCATTTGGCTTTTACAGCTTGGCATTGTGTCGTCTGTGAGCCCAGACTCTCTTTCTCTCTCTCTCTCTCTCTCTCTCTCTCTCTCTCTCTCTCTCTCTCTCTCTCTCTCTTTCTTTCCTCTGCTCATTATCTCCTCTGAGGCTCCTCTTTCTGACTTCACAATTCCATCTCAAACTTTATATCCTCTCAGGGACCCTGACTTTAGCTCTCTAGCCACAGGGTCTCAGTCTCACTGGCCCCATCTCTCTTCTTCAGCCTTGAGGACCTTGCATGCCGCCCAATTGCTACACTTTGGTCTCACATCCTCCCACTCAAAAAGTGATGGAAACTGAGGCTTCTGGGGCAGATCACTGGGGTCAGATTGGGAAAAGCCTGGAATGCCACACCAAGGAATCTGCATTCTTTAGGAGATATATAGACTGTTTTTCGTGTTTTCAATTCCAAGCTACAACTTTGAGGATTTTTGGATTTTAGAATACATGTGATTTGGAGAAGGGCTTACAGTCTCTCAGGGGACCATCTGGGAGAAAAACCATACAGTATGATTATTGTATTTAAATAAACACTGGTGTTGGTTCAGAGCACTATTCCCTGTAATTGCCTACTTAAAGCAGTATGCAATGCTGGAACAAAAATGTCACCTGTTTTCCCTGTGTGGTTTCTGAAAATGGATAATTACACTGACACAGTACACTTTTTTCAACTTGGAAAAATATATCACCCTTTTATTTTCATGCAGATCATGGAACTATTTATTTTTTAATGTGAAGTATGATCGTGGGCAGGTAGACTGCTGGATGTGGAAAGGGAATCAATCTCCCGTCACTTTCTCCTCAGGCGAAGCTGAAAGCTCAGCCTGTTGCCCACGAGGTTAGCTGTCTAGAATCCACAGAGGGCCATCCCTGGGCAAAAATGAAGAAGTAGGCAGGGGCATTTCTCTATGAGCCTGCTTTAATCTTCTCATTCTTTTTTATGACTCCCTCTCCAGGCCTCATTGCTGGGCAGTTTCCTCCCAGGCTCTGTGCCTTCAAGCAGCTCAGAAGCCTTTGTTTCCTTCCTATTTGGTCTATTTATATTCCCCCTCCAAGCCAACACACTGCCCTTCATTCCCTGCAACAGTGATATTGAGATTTCTCCTTCTGTCTAATCTGGATTCAATTTCATACCAAACTAACTAGAAATGGAGTTTAGTTCTCCTAAGTGAATAGGCACAGTTTCTCTTGAGCTACAGTCTAGTGTGGAGTGTAGAGTCCTTTGATGAGGAGTTCTAACACTAATGAACAAGTTATTGCTTCTCTTTGAGGCTTGATTTCCATAGCTATACAATGATTGTGAAATATACAGTAAGAGCCACAAAATAGCCTTTACTCACACAGCACTTTCAGGACTCGAATGGAACCCCACACATTTCTTCCCAGATTGCTCTGAGCACTCCCTGGTGTTTCTTACACGTATCGTAGAAAACACTTGACTTGGCAGTACAAGATCTCTGCCATTGTCTTACTCCTTCTTGCTCCTTCCCACCGTAAGCCCACATAGCTGTGCCACCAGCATCCATGACAGGCTCCACCACTATTTGCTGAGCATCACCAAAGTCCCCATGGTTCCTACTGGTCCCGATTTCTGTGTCATGGCTGGCACTACCCAATGTTTCTGGCAAGGGTTGCATGCCTGATATCTGGGGTCCAGCTGCTGCTGCCAGTACTACCTCTTCTGCTGCCAACCCCACTCTTTTCATCCTCCTGCTGCTTCCACCAACATTGCTGCTGCCATCGCCAAGATTACGTCTGCTGCCGGCACTGCAGCTTTGCTTCCCCGCTGCTCTCTTGTTGTTGCATTGCCATGGGCATCAGACAAGGGTTCAGGGGCCTAGGCCAAATGGCACTGTGGCCACTTGTATGTCTCCCTCCTGGAAAATGCAGGCTATCCAATAAAGGGGAGAGAGGAACAGGGCAGAGCACTATAAAAGGCAGTGAGCAATTGGTAAAGATAACTGGGATATATATGTTTTTTTTCGTCTTTCTAGATTGTGGTTTCATACGATTCAGTTAAGACTACTTGATCCCAATATCATTTCAACACTTCAGCATCTGTGAGTCTTTTCAGTGGAGACCCAGAACCTCTAAGTGGATGGAATAGGGCAAGTGGTATAGGCTTGTGGCAGATCCCGGAGGAGAACCAATGCCACTTGATTTTTTTTTTTTTTTTTTAATCCATGGCATTCCCTGTGTGAGACTGTGCATGTGTGCTTATGTGTGCATGTGTGTCTCTGTATCTGGTGTCACTACTACAAGTTTTGCAGAGCAGGGGTTAGTTCTCATTATAATCACATTAACCTCCACGCATGCACTCTGATGCCAAGCTGTAGCATTCCATAAATGTTTGATGAGAAGTTTTTCTAAGGTTTTCATTCAGAACATTTTTTATTATTAAAAGCTACAAATGACTAGGAACAAAGTGCTTAATGTTCTCCAGCAACTCCACCCAGTCAGCACATGAAAAGTTACCAAAAAGGGACAAGAGAAATCAAAGAGATGCAAATGAACATAATGTCACCACCTTGACTTTATTGTACTTAAAAAAAAAAGGAGAGAGAAAAATTTTCTCACACAAATGTGTTCTGTTGTTCGTTAAATATTGGAGATGTGGAAAGGGACATGGGAAATGTCTATCTGTACAAGCCACAACTTAGGCCTTAGCTCCTTTCCTGCTAGAGTTCAGAAATCTTTGGATATGATTGTTAAGATTTGGGTAACAATAAACCCAAAATAACTGTATTTACCTTTATTTTCATGCACCTTCCCTTTAAGAACCCCAGCCTTTTATATTCTTCCCAAATAGCTTTAGAAGTCCTCAGAGGATCTAAATTGTGTTTCTAAAATCAGCTATTTTGACAACTGTATGGATCTTTGACTTTTTCCTCCTGCTCCCTCAGAACACCACGGTGAAATCTACAGCAACATCTAGTGCCAAATTTAGCATCCAGATCACTGGTGCCATGGAAAGCGTTGCCACTGATGCTTGTGCTGGGAAAGGCACCTCGTCTCTGCTTCAGTGTCCATGCTAAGGATGCTCATACTCGAGGCTGAAGGTGCCATTGTTTCCATCTATCAGTGTCTCCAGGGACTTCCTGAAGGGTCTTTTCATCCTGGGAGCAACCTATGGTTTTGTCCTTTCTCAGTATTTGTCATCCTGCCTTGCCTGAGTGCCATTACTTCAGGGCTAAGAAAGAAGATGCTCAGTGGTTTTAATTAGGTTAAGCTAATCCCTCCTGGTATGTTATCCTTCCAGGAAACCTAATGCCTCACACTGATAATAATGCACCCAGTGGATCTTAAAAAGTAGTGGACATTGTGCCAGGTGTTGGCCTCATTTGAAAGGGAGGATCTGGCTCTTCCTGGAAATAATAACCGCCTCTTTTCTTTTTGCATCAGATCAGCTCCCTCTTCTTCCTCCCTGCTCCTTCTTTTCCTGACCTCCATTCTTGTGGATTAACTAATTAGTACAACAAGCACCACATAGATGAGGCTTTATAGCAAGGGTAGAAAGAGCAGATGATGTTGGGGACATGGAGAATTATATAGCTAATTAAAACAACAACAATAACAAAAATATTCAACAACAACAAAAACCAGCAGCTGCCTCCCTTCTGCTTCTGGAGGGAAAACTTTGAATCAGTTTGTAAAGTTCATTGAGATGTACAGAGCATTGGAGGAATAGAATAGTAGTATTATTACACTCAAATTGCATGGTTCTCCCTGAAATATGAGAGTGAATATAGTGTAATAAGAACACAAATCTTGTTCCTGACTCACCACTTCCAAACTCTGCAACCTTGAACAAGTTACTCTCTCTGGGCTTCAGTTTTCATATCTATCACAAGGAGAAAATATTAGTGTCTGTCCCATAGACTTGTTAGAAAAATGTAGATGAAGAAAGACCTGTGTAATAGAATTGTGGCTGATACAACATTAGTACTTAATAAATATTAGCTATGCCCTGAAATTTGCTATTATAATTATTATTTAGGCACTGCCATCCACATTGAGTTCTGCAGTTTATTTGGTTTGATTATTTTTACCAAGAGAAGGCTCATGGCTTTTTGGCTATTAAGCATTTTTTTCCTGTTGGTATTTTAGAAGGATATAAAATGGCATCTCAGAAGGGCCTCTAGCTATTGGAAAGGTGATTCACCCACTGGTTTAATTAGAAGAGATATTTTCAGGTGGTGCCCTGAAAAATGAGATGATGTTTCTTGAAGAGCCACTGCTACTGGGGAGATAGCTTATCACGGTGTGAGTATCCACAACGCCAGGAGCCAAGTTCCAGGAATAAACCGAGCTAAGAAATATATTCCGAATATTAAATGTGATTATGAGGGGTAGGGAGCCTGAAAACATATGACATTAAGGCAATTTTTTTAGGGACAGAAAGTCATACTCTATTAGGTCTTTTGGTCTCATAAAGTGCTCTAGGCCTCTATGGGCATTTTGTGTTTGTAAGGGTAGACAAGATTGTGCTGAGAACCTACCTAATCCCCATCCCAGTGGCTTAATAAAACAAAGAGTTATTTCTCACTCCTGATACCTGCTAAGTGGAAGCAGCTGCAGGGGTGAGTCCTGTGTGTCTCCTCCACTTGTCAGCCCAGATCTCCAGGCTGGTGGAGCCTCCACCTTTAATAACAGCCATTCTCAAGCTTTTTGATTTCCTAGATTCCTTTACATTCTTAAAAAATATATAGAAGACATTTGTTCATATGAGTTATAACTATAGACATTTACTGTATTATACACTAAAAATGAGATTTAAAATGTTTATTTACTCATTAAAAGTAAGTATAGCGCTAATACATGTTAAGACAAATAACACTTCATGGAAAATGACCATATTTTCCAAAACAAAACAAAAGAGCGACTTTGTTTTGCACTTCCTTGTCTCTTTAATATCTAGCTTAGTTAAGGACAGCTGGATTCCCATATCTGCTTCTGCACTTAATCTATTGCCATATGCTTTTTTGCTTGAAGAGAAAACCTAGGCTTTCACAGAAATGGTGATTAGAAAAGAGACAATCTCTTGAACCTCTGTAATGGTCTTAAGAAAGCTCAGGGGTCCTTGGATCACAGTTTGAGGACTACTGATGTAGAACTTTTCCAGTCACTGTGGCTGAGAACAAGAGTGATAGTTCTCCAGCTCTTTAATATCAGAAGGAATGTAAGTCACTTTAGCTTATAATTCATTGCGTGCAACTCACCACATGATCAAGCCTAACCTCAATTAAGGCTGGGAAATACAGGAAAACAAATGGAGTAATTGATGAGGAACACTGTTTCTGCCACAAAATCATCCACTTAATATCTTGGTAGTCCTTCCTTTCCTTCCCACCTCCCTCCCCAGTTACTTGCTTGCCAGTGAGTTCTTGGTTTTCTTTCTCTTTTTTAAAATGCTGACCTGTAGGGTACTGAAATCAAACTCAATGGAAGTTGGTTCAGAAAATGGGATATCAGGGAGAGCTGAGGCAGACTGGCAAGCCCTGAGCTGCCTTTATTGCAACTGTGTGACACCTTCCTCGTGTTCTTTTCTAGCATTGCTATCTACCGTCCTGCTGTAGCTGTGTTCTCTTGGGCTATTTAACCCTCTCAAAATTAAAATTATATTGGTGTTGGATATTTTTTGTGTCCATTGAGATTCAAATCCATATATTCATGTATGACCATTGTATTCACATAAACTATTTTCTCAAAGCAGTTCTTGGATGTGAAGTAGAGATGATTCACCTTGGGCTTCTGGAACTTTCAGCATCCATGTCTACCTGAGGCCTTCTCTTATCCAGTGCTCTAGGCCACTGTTGCCCAAATATTAGCATGTATATGAATCACCTGGGGCTCTCGTAAATGCAGATTCTGAGTCAGTAGGTGTGAGGTGAGACCGAGATTGTATATTTCTAACAACCTCCAAGGTGATGTGGATGCCATTGATCCTGGATCACATTTTGAGTTATAAGGCTCTAAACCCAGTCCCTAACTCTGGGAAGCCATTCCTCTTGATGGTTTGCCTCTTACTCCAGAAGAACTTTGGCTAATCTTCCAACTCTAGCCAATCATTCAAAACTCATCGTGAATCCCATCCACTACACACTTTGCACCACCAACATATCTGAAGACGTTCAAGTCTTTGCGATAGAAATATGATGGTTTTATGGTTTCTAATAACTGCCCAGAACTTGGTGTGATGAATCCTCTTTCCTACTTTGCAGTAGCTCTCTTAAAATTTGCTGAGAGTCTATCATTTTTCAGTTGTGTGCATTTACTTACAAATACGAATTTGGATTTCTAAGGTTCACTGTGCTTCATAGCTAGTAATCGCTCTTCTGTGCCTGGGCTGGTGCCCCATTTAGCAATCTAGGCTTAGGAGAAAGGAGAAAAATGTAGGTTGGTTTGGTGCTCACATATCATGCCCTCTTTTAATTATGGTGCTAGTGGACAAGAGAAATGGAGAAGGAATAGGTGAGAGTCTCCTCACTTGACACAGCTGAGCTTCACTCCTGGTTAGCTGTGACTGCTATTCAGCCTCACTATCTACAGACTCAGCACAGTTAGATGATGGGTACTACATGCATTGCTGATGAGACACACATCTGTGAACAGATACCTACTTGTGGTGATCCGTTTGGTCACATCCTTCATTTGGTAGAACCATACTTACTTTCTTTTAACCCTCAAACTAGAGTTGTATTAGAAATACAGAGGCCCCCAAATTTACCTTCTCAGAACTTTAAATCCAAGCAACATTTGATGTTTATCTTATCCAAAATGAGGAACTCAAGAGAAGGGAGAAGGAGAACTGATACTTCTTGTTCTACCCCTCTCCATGAGATTTTCTGTCCCAATTTCTGGTTTTCCCACTCTGGTAGTATAGTGCAGATCGGCTAGTTCACTGGCTAAGATATACACTGCGAAGAGGAATAGAATGTAAACCTTCTCTTTTCTTTCCTTGTTGCAAACTTCTTCAATCTTTTCAGGTTATTCTCTTCATCTCAGGGTAGAAAAATATGTTCTTTCATCTTCCCTAAGAGGGGATGAATAAGGCAAACCTGCATTTAATAAAGACTGCAGTTTCCAAAAATGCTCCTACCTTTCTCACCACTCTGTCACTTATATTGAACAGAAAGCGGGGGCGTGGTTGGTGTGAGAAAGGGTTCTTTGACAATTCTCAGAAAGCCCAGCAGGAATGGAGAGTATCTCATAGGTCCTACAGGACCCTGAATTTCAAGGAGAATTTAGTTCCTTTATTCTCAACACTGAGCCTGTAATATGAATGCACAACAACTGGAAAAATCCCAATTGACTGCCTGTTAGATGTGTGTATGTGTTGCATCAGATCTGTTCATCAGTTGAGTGAAGATTCGTGACCAATTTTTGTTTATCAAAACCGTATCAAGTGGAACTTGGACAGATGAATGGTTTCTATTTTTTTTCTCAGCTGTTCTGGTGCTGTGTATACTGTCAGAATTAGGTCAAGGGAAGGTAGTTATTCTAATTTGCTAACACTTTCTCTGTCTGAGAATGTTTAATGCAACCACATAGAGAAAACAGACATGTTTAAAAGATAATGCATGTCTGTGATATGTGCTCTTCCTTGACACATTTGTGTCACAGGTGCCAATTCCTGCAGTTTACTGGTGTTCCACACCTCAGTTCTGCAGCTACAAAAGGTGATGAGTGGAGGCTGTGCTTGCCTTAGCTGGGGGCAGCGCTCACCAATCAAAGATCAAGCATACAGACTGGCAGGAAGTTTAACAATTCCCTTTCCCATCCATGGAAATTCAAGCTCTTTTGTCATCACATTGCTTTTATTTCTATGTGATATAGCTTGCTGAGCCTCTCATGAGATTTCAAATATGAAACTGACCAGTTAGTTAAAAAGCAACTTAATTTTTTAAAAACTCAACCTCATCACCCTGCATCACTTCAATGTGGTGCTTTTGAATACAAAAGTCTCAGAAATAGCCTCTTCCACCCAATTAATTCTGAACCAAAGAGATCATCAGAGAGCAAGGTTGCCCCAAGGTCTGTGCTCCTTCTTGGCCTCTGTCCATCAATCTTCTGGATCAGTGGTCTTCAAGCATTTTGACTCAAGCACAACCTCTTAAAGAGTTTTGAAATATCATGTACTGTCTCATATATTGAAACAGAAAAATTTTGAGATAATCATCTATTCACATGCATTTCACATGTCATAACTAATACAGAGACCTATATACTCTTTCCCTAGCTTCCCACAATGGTAACATCTTGTAAAAGTGTAGTACAATATCCCAACCAAGATGTTGTCATTGATACAGTAAGATACAGACTATGTCTATCACTACAAGTATTGCTCATGTTGCTCTTCAATAGCAACACCCACTTCCCTGCCAGCCTCACCCTCTCCTTACCCCTTGACAACCACTAGTCTGTTCTCCATTGCTATAGTTTTGTTGTTTTAACAATGTCATACAGGCCGGGTGCGGTGGCTCACGCCTGTAATACCAGCACTTTAGGAGGCCGAGGCAGGTGAATTATGAGGTCAGGAGATCGAGACCATCCTGGCTAACACGGTAAAACCCTCTCTCTACTAAAAATACAAAAAATTAGCCAGGTGTGGTGGTGGGCACCTGTAGTCCCAGCTACTCGGCAGGCTGAGGCAGGAGAATGGTGTGAACCTGGGAGGCAGTGCTGGCAGTGAGCCGAGATCACGCCACTGCACTCCAGCTTGGGTGACAGAGCGAGACTCCGTCTCAAAAAAAAAAAGAATGTCATACAAGTGGAACCGTACAGTCTGTGACATTTGGGGATTGGAATTCCTTATTTATTATTCTCTGGAGATTCATACAGGTTGTTCAGTTGGACCATTCATCCATTGAAGGACATGTGGGTTGTTTCCAGGTTTGGTCTATTATGAGTAAAGCCATGAAAAATATGTGTATCTAGTTTTTGTGTGAACACAAGACTTCATTTCTCTGGGATAAATGCCCAGAAGCACAATTTGCATGTTTAGTTTTTTGTTTTGTTTGTTGTTTTTAAATAAAGTTTATTTTTTAGAGCAATTTAAGGTTCACAGCAAAATTGAGAAGAAGGTACAGATATGTTCCCTATATCCTCTGCCACCACACGTTGTTTAGTTTTTTTAAGAAATTGCCAGATTGCTTTCCGGATTAGCTGTAACATTTTACATTCTCATCACAATGTATGAAGTAATCCTGTTTCTCTGAATTCCTGCCAGCATTTGGTGTTTTCACAACTTAAAAATTAGTCACTCTGATAGGTATATAGTGATATCTCAGTGTGATTTTATTTTGTGTTTTCCTAATGACTAATGATGTTGAATATCTTTTCATGTGCTAACCATGTATCTCCTTGGTTGGAATGTCCCTTCATATATTTTGTCAATTTCTAATTTCTCCTGCCTCAGCCTCCCAAGTAGCTGGGATTACAGGCATGCACCACCATGGCTAATTTTTGTATTTTTAGTAGAGATGGGGTTTCACCATATTGGTCAGGCTGGTCTCGAACTCCTGACCTCAAGTGATCCGCCCACCTCAGCCTCCGAAAGTGCTGGGATTACAGGTGTGAGCCACCATGCCTGGCCCGTAACTTCTTTTGTAATCCTCTTAACAGGACTTTTCACAGAGCAAAAGTTTTCAATTTTGAAGTTCAATTTATGTACTTTTCCTCTCGTAGATTGTGTTTTTGGTATCAAGTCTAAGAACTTCTTTCCTAGTCCTAGATCCTAAAAGTATTCTCCTATTTTTTCCAAAAGTTTTATATTTTTCCATTTTGCATTTGAGCTGTGATCTATTTTCTGTTAATTTTATGTAAGGTGTAAAATATAAGTCAGGCTTCACTTTTTTGCCTATGGAGATCCAATCGCTCTAGCACCATTTGTATAAAAAGCTACCTCTTCCCCATTTAATTGATTTTGTACTTCTGTCAAAAATGTGTCCATTTCTGGGTTCTCTGTTCTGTTCCATTGTACTGTGCATTGATTTTTCCACCAATATGACAGTCTTGATTACTGTAACTATAAAATAAATCTCAATATTGAGTTAAATAGATTCTTCCCTCTTTAATCTTATTTTTTAAAATTGTTTTCAGTATTCTAGTTCCTTTGCCTTCTCATACATTTTAGAATAATGTTATTTATATATACAAAAGTTTTGCTTGGATTTTGCTAGAAATCATGTTAACCAGTATATCAATTTGGGTAGAACTGATGTCTTTATTACCTTGAATCTTCCAACCAATGGACACAGTATGTCTCTCTATTAAGTGTTTAATTCCTTTTATCATCATTGCATAGTTTTCAGTCAACAAATTCCGTGTATGTTTTATTGGATTGACATCTAAATGTGTTCTGTTTTGAGTGATTATAAATGGTGTTATATTTTTAATTTCCATGTCAGGTGTTTATTACTAGCATAAGAAATAGAATTATGTTTCATGTATATTGTATCCTGCAATCTTGCTGAACTCCCTTATGAGTTCTAGGAGTTTTTTGTAGATACCTTAGATTTTTCTAGGTAGACAATCATATCATGTGCAATATACTTTTTTTTTTCTTTTTCAATCTCTATGCCTTTTATTTCCTTTTCTTGCCTTATTGAACTGGCTAGAACACTATGTTGAATAAAAGTGGCGAGAATAGACATCCTTGGTTTCCAATCTTATGGAAAAATCAATCTTTCAGCATTAACTGTAATGTTGGCTATAGTTTTTTTTTTTTTTTTTTGGTAGATACATTATATCAGGTTGAAAAAGATCCCTGCTATTCATATTCTTCAGAGAGTTTATTTTTAATCATGAATGGTCATTGATTTTTGCCAATTGCTTTTTCTGCATCAATTGATACAATTGTGTGAATTTTCTCCTTTAGCTTTTTTGTATTTTATTTTATTTTATTTTATTTTATTTTATTTTATTTTATATTTTTGAGACAGAGTCTCTCTCTGTTGCAAAGGCTGGAGTGCAGTGATGTGATCTTGGCTCACTGCAACCTCCCTGCCTCCTGGATTCAAGTGATTTTCCTGCCTTAGCCTCCTGAGTAGCTGGAATTATAGGCACATGCCACCACCCCAGCTAATTTTTGTACTTTTAGTAGAGAGGGTTTCACCATGTTGGCCAGGCTGGTCTTGAGCTCCTAATCTCAGGGGTTTCACCCTCCTCAGCCTTCCAAAGAGCTGGGATTACAGGTGTGAGCCACCGTGCCCAGCCTTTAGCTTATTATTGTAGTAGATTATATTGATCTATTTTCAAATATTAAGCCAGCCTTGTATTCTTGATATAAACTCCACTTGGTCATTTTATATATATAAATGATATATTGCTGGAACAGGAGATTTCTCTTAAGATTTTCTCTTTGATCCATAAATTAAGAAGTGCGTTGTTTAGTTTTCAGGTGTTTGGAGATTTTCTTTTTATCACTCTGCTATTGATTTCAAGTTTGATTTTATTGTGGTCAGAGAACACATTTTGTATGATTTCAATTTTTTTTTAAATTTGTTGATGCTGGTTTTATGACCCAGGATATAGTGTATCTTTATATAGGTTCTATGGACACTTGAAGATAATCTGTATTCCGCTATTGCTGGGTGGAATGTTCTAGAAATCTTGGCTATATCCTAATGATTGAGGATTGTATCTTATTGATTGGTACTGTTGAGTTCTTCTATATCTTTTTTTTTTTTTTTTTTTTTTTTTTTTTTTTTTTGAGGCGGAGTCTTGCTCTGTCGCCCGGACTGGAGTGCAGTGGCCGGATCTCAGCTCACTGCAAGCTCCGCCTCCCGGGTTTACGCCATTCTCCTGCCTCAGCCTCCCGAGTAGCTGGGACTACAGGCGCCCGCCGCCTCGCCCGGCTAGTTTTTGTATTTTTAGTAGAGACGGGGTTTCACCGTGTTAGCCAGGATGGTCTCGATCTCCTGACCTCGTGATCCGCCCGTCTCGGCCTCCCAAAGTGCTGGGATTACAGGCTTGAGCCACCGCGCCCGGCCTGAGTTCTTCTATATCTTTGTTTTTCAGTCTAGTTGCTGTAAATGTTGAGAAGAAAGTTTTGAAATCTACAGCAATAATTGTAGATTTTTCTATTCTTTCAGTTCTCAGTTTTTGCTTCACATATTTTATAACTCTGCTTTTTAATACATACATATTTAGGTTGCTTTTTTCATGGATTAACCTTTTTATATCATGTGTCTTTCCTTGTCTCTGATAGTTTTGTTTGCTCTGAAGTCTACTTTATCTGATATCAATATAGCCAATTCTGCTCTTTTAATTAATATTTATTTTTTCATATATGTGTATTTTTTCATCCATATGTATGTATGTATTTTTTCATCCTTCTACTTACATTATTACTTCTACTTTCTGTATTATTATATTTGAAGTGATTTTCTTATAGAGAGCATATAGTTGGGTAATGGTTTTGGATCCAGTCTGCTAATATATGCCTTTTAATTGGCATATTTAGGTTGTTTACATTTAATGTAATTATTGGTATGCTACAGCTTAAGTCTGCCCTTTTAGTTTTTGTTTTCTGTTTGTTTTCTCTGTTTTTTACTTTGCTGTTTTCTTTTCCTGTCTTCCTATATATTACTTGAACTTTTTTCTTTTTGGGAATTCTGTTTTACTTGTCTATATCTCTTTGCATAGCCTTTTTAATAGTTGACCTAGGCAATACATTCTTTACACATAAATTATATATATATTGATGTTTTAATATTACTAATTCTAGTGAAGTTTAGAAATGTTTATCTGCCTTTATGTCCCTTATCCTCACTTTATTTATAGTTATTGTTAATATTTTCAATGCATACATTTAGAATCAAACTAGACAGTGTTGTAATTTTATAATTTTTGCTTCAACTATGAAATATAATTTGGAATACTCAGGAGAGAAGGTAAGTATTTTGTATTTTCCTGTATTTTTGCTTACCATATTTTTCTCTTTTTCTGATATTCTAGCCTGCCTGCCTGTCTTCTTTCCTTCCTTCCTTCCTTCCTTCCTTCCTTCCTTCCTTCCTTCCTTCCTTCCTTCCTCCCTCCCTCCCTCCCTCCCTCCTTCCCTCCCTCCCTTCCTTCCTTCCTTCTCCCTTCCCTTCCCTTCCCTTCCCTTCCCTTCCCTTCCCTTCCCTTCCCTTCTCTTCCCTTCCTTTCTGTTTAGAGAGCTATCTTTAGCACTTCTTTGGGGGTAGGTCTATTGGTAACAAACTCTTACATTTTCTTCAATAGAGCATGTAATGGTTTCCTCTTTAAAGGATATTTTCATTGGATATAGAATTATGATTAACGGTTTGTATTTTCAGTCTTGGAAAATATTGTGCCACTTCCTTCTGGTCTCCCTGACTTCTGATGAGAAATCTACTCTTATTTGAATAGCTTTTCCCAACTGGTAGGGTTTTTTGTTTTGCTGTGTTTTGTTTTTTTCTAGATAAGACTTGTATTTTTTCTTAATTATCAGAAGTGTAACAGTGGTGTGCCTTAATGGGGATTTCTTTCAGGTTACACTGCTTAGGGTTTTCTGAGCTTCTTGAACCTGTAAGTTTATATTTCCAGACACATTTTTGAAGTTTTTAGTTCTTATTCCTTTGAGTACTTTTCCAGCCACATGCTTTTCTCTTCTCCTTCAGGACCTCAACTTACAGGAATGTTCGATCTTTGTCCCCTAAGGCTTTGTTAATTAATTATTTTTTTTTCAATCTTATTTCTCTCTGTTCTTTCTGTTGTTCAAAAGATTGGCTAAATCCTGATTTTTTTCTTTTCTTTTTTTTTTTTAAATCTTCCAGTTCAATGATTCTTTCCTCCATCTCTTCTATTCTGCTATTAAGCTCATCCACTGAAATTTTAATTTTTGTTATTGCATTGTTTTGGTTGTAAAAGTTACATCTAGTTTTTTAAATATCTTCTATTTCTTTGTTGAAATTATCCATTTTTTTGATAAGGCTTTCTGTTTATTGTTTGTTTCAAGTGTGTTAGTAATTGCTTTTTGAAGCATTTTTGTCATACCTGCATTACAAGAAGTGGAGGTCTAGAAGTCTCTGTTGACATGTAAGTGGGGAAGACTCCCATTGCTTCTGGAAAGGATTGGTAGTTCTGGCTTTTCATGTATTCTGCACTGACATCTTAGTGGGGATGACCTGATTATCATTGGCTGAGGGTGAAGATCTGACTCTTCACAGGCCTCTTCTGATGTCATGTCAGCTGAGTAGGAAGATGGTATTTCAAGCTCCCCACATATTCTCCACTAAGACCCCTGGCAGGTTTTCTTATTGTGTGGATCACAGTCTTGGCGTTCTACTTGGGCTTCTCTGATACCAACCTGGTGTGAATGTTGAGACATGTCATTACAGTCTCATAAGGGTGGAAGTCTCAGCTCCCCACTTGGCCTTTGCTGGCCTACATGAGGTTGGAGGCACAGTTTTTTCAGTGGTATTTACCTAAAGTAAAGTGGCTGTTATCTAAAATTTTTCTATATTAACAGGCTTTCCCTTTTATGATCCTTTGGTTCGAGAAAGCAAACTTTGATGTCATGATATTGTGATATATTAAGAAACGTATATTTCATCTTTGACCCTAGTTCCTGGCACAGAGCTCCAAAAACCTTTGAAGTTTTCTGAGTGGTAGGAGTGAGAGGATCATCTTTTGCTATTCATAATAAGCACCTTTTCAACCATACCTGAGTTTAGTTTATGCTAAAGAGGATGGGGGCATATTGTCAGAGGAACGAATCTTATGATTAAAGGGTTGGAACTTTCATCCCCACTCCGCTTTCCCATCGTCCAGACCTTCAGGGAGAGGAGAAGGACTGGAGACTGACTCAGTCAACAAAGGCCAATGATTTAATCAATCATGCCTATGCAGTGAAACTTCCATTAAAACCTTAAGGGATGGGGTCAAGAGCTGCTAGGTTGGTGAACACAATGGGGGGTTGGAAGGATGGTGTGCTTGGAGAGGGCGTGGAAGCTCCATGCCACCTCCTCACTCCCATACCTTAGCTTGTTCATCTCTTCTATTTGGTTGTTGGCTGTTTCTGAGTTGTATCCTTAGGTAAATATTTTTCTGCGTTCCACGAGTTATTCTAGCAAATTATCCAACCTGAGGAAGGTCATGGGAACCCCTGATTTATAGCCAGTTGATCAGATGACAGGTTACAATCTGGGTCTTGTGATCTGTGCCTGAAGCTGGGAGGGGTGCAGTTTTGTGGGAATGAGCCCTTTACTTGTGGAATTTGCATTAACTCCAGGAAGTTGGTGTCATAGTCGAATTGTGGGACACTCAGTTGGTGTCTGGAGAGTTGGAAAATTGTTTGGTATGGAAAACCCACACATTTTCTGTCAGAATTAGGAAGCAGTTTGCTTTTCTTTTAGGTGTGTCTTTTTTTTTGTCCCTACCTTCAGCTTCAAGTGTGAGATATTACAGAAAGAAAACCCAGGGAACTCACCACTGGCCTTCCACAGATTCTGGAGTCCCTAGCCGGCCGACTTCTTCTTGCATTTCAGTCTTCTTACACTTGTTTTATATATAATGGCCACAAATTTTACTGGTACTTGGCAGAAGGAATAGGTAAAAATATATGTATATATAAGTAAATACCATTACTGTTAATGGCAAAAACCGCAATTACTTTTGCACCAGCCTAACACTATCTCTTCCAAGAAATCTATCTCACACACTTTGTTTATATTTAAACATTTTAATTAAGGTCCAAATGTATTTTTTCTTGTTATTAGAAGCTTGACAATATGAAACAGCTCAGAGAGTGAAATAAGAGGAATCATTATAATTGAAATAAATATACAAGATTATTTTATCAAAAAGTTTTAAACCACATTTTAGAAAAGAATATTTAGCTTTATCTCTTTGGTGCTTGGAAGTATGTCTGTTTGCAGGGCAATGCAGTAATGATATTTATGTTAGCTAACAGTTATGCAATCTTTGGTTAAAGGGAAGGACTTTTGAAAAAAGATACATTATACATTCTTGGGCAATTTGAGAGAGTAAATAGAGTGAAAACATGGAATTTGTTTCCCTCATAACTGTCCTTGAATGTGGACCTGAGGGTACCATATGTTCCCAAGTTTTAAAATCATTGTTCTAACCAAAATTTGCTAAAGCAAAACATCTGCCTAGACCTTTAGCCTAAAAGATAACTACAGTCAGATCTTTTTCTCTGGCCATATTTAGAATTTGTCTTGAATGGTTATCAGGAATTAGTTGTAATGCATGGAATTTTTTCCATCATTTCATTAATACATTCAGGTTGAGTTTTCCATTTTGCTTTTAGAGGGAAAAATCCCTGAAAATAAAGTAGCTAATACGTGATCTTAACTGGAATTTCCAGTAGAGCCTTAGGGAAGGTATGCTTTGATAATATTGATAGAGATAAAGCAGGGGTTCTGGGCTGTTTGTGAGGGAAGCATTTAATCAGCGTGTATTTGTGTGCTCACTTTACTGAAACACTTTTTCCCACTTTTTATTCTTTGCCATAACCAGTCTACCCTGAGGACACAAAATCAGTGCCTTGGGGGAGAAGCAGGGAATGGATGTGCATTCGTTTATTTCATCTCCTGAATAGGTATCAGAGAGGTACCTATTGTTTATTTCATCTCCTGAATAGATATCAGAGGAGGGGTGTGGCTGGGTGCAGTACTGGAGGAAAGGAGCAGAGGTGTTTATTCTCTGCACTCCCTTTCTTTCCCCCTCCAGCCTCACAGCTCTCAGGAAAGGGAAGTTCAAGGACATGATCCTAGAAGACTCTCTGACCCTAAGAAGAAATAAGATTTTATCAAAACCACTAATTTGAAATAGGTGACAGGCATTGAGGTGCAGGGATGTGGGAGCAATTTGAAAGAAAGAAAATCATCTATAAAAGCCAAATAAACTAATTCCATCCCCCACCTGCCCAAAGAAATCATGTATCATTACTCCTGGAGAAATGATTTGGTGTCAGATGCATGGCACAGTTTTGTCTCAGTGTCTTACCTCTGGCCTGGGCCCCTGCCTCCCCTCCTCTTTCTGATCACCTTCGTACCATTCTCACTCTCACCCCTTAGTGATCACCGAAGTTTCACAAACACATACATGGTTAGAGTGGGAGGAGTTGTTTCCAGGCCATAATATACATTCTTTTATGTAATTAATAGTAGTATGCAATCTTGGTTGCACATTTACATACAATTGGGCAGCTTTACAAAATTTTTGATATTCAAGGTGTTTTCCATATCAATTAAATTAGATTCTCTATGGATGGGACCAGGTATATGTATTTTTTTTTTTCAGGTATATGCCACATGTGTCAATGTGAAGAGACCACCAAACAGGCTTTGTGTGAGCAACAAGGCTATTTATTTCACCTGGGTGCAGTCGGGCTGAGTCTGAAAAGAGAGTCTAAGCAGGGAGATGGGGTGGGGCCGTTTTATAGAATTTGGGTGGGTAGTGGAAAATTACAGTCAAAGGGTGTTTTTCTCTTATGGGCAGGGGTGGGGGTCACAAGGTGCTCAGTGGAGGAACTTTTGAGTCAGGAGAAGGAATTTCACAAAGTTAATTGCTCAGTTAACTGAGCAATTGCTTTGTGTGGGGCATGAACAAATCACAATGGTGGAATGTCATCAGTTAAGGCAGGAATTGGCCATTTTCACTTCTTTAGTGATTCTTCAGTTACTTCAGGCCATCTGGATGTATATGTACAGGTCACGGGTGATATGATGGCTTAGCTTGGGCTCAGAGGCTTGACAGTATACATATTGTTTTAGACTTTCTTATGTGATTTGAATGTATAGTAGGGGATGAGAACTTATGAATTAGAACATTTCTAATCCAGGTGATTCCCACAAACCAAATTTTCTTCTCCCTTTGCAAGAGAAGTATGTGACTCCACAAGACTCACCTTTGATCTGGGCAAGAGGAATGCCTATCCTAAACCATGCAATTTAGAGGCCCCCACTTTGGCCTCTCCTGGCCGTACTCTACTCTGGGGGATAAGGAATCCATGGGCCCAGGGGCCTGACCTTGGGAGCCCATGCCTTTATCCTGTACCACACTACGGGTACCAAGGTCTTAAAACTGACTATCCAAATAGTTCCAAGCTGGCTTCCAGGGTTTGTGTGCCCTCTTGCCTGGGGGCAGAAAATAGTGATGCTGTGAATGGATCCTCCAAATGCTGTTATTTGTAGAGAAGATTGTGTTTCTGGAGTCTGGACATTGATTTTAACGGATGTCCATAGTCATCAGTGCGAAATCCCTCATGATGGAGCTGGGATAGGAGGGGAAAGGGGGAAGGCCTTGTATGATAGTGGTGGCTGAGGTCACAGATTAACCACTTAGGTTGGAGAAATCCAATCAGAATCTGGTCTTCCCAGTTGCTACAAAGGTATACGTGTTACAAAAGAAGAATGGAAAATATTTAAGTTTATTTGCTTGAGTTAAAACACTTAAATATTACAGTATTTGGGTCCCCATATTGACTCTTTGCTGAGCTCTGGAAATGTCAGCATCTGGCCTGTGACCACCCCGGCTCTATCCATTTCTGTGGCCCAAACTCTGTGGGTAGGAGGTGTTGGCCTGATGGATGCTTCCTACCTTGGCGGCACCTTCCTCTTGTTACCCACAGAGCCCTGACCAACTGAGATTTCACCTCTGGATTCCTCTCACTAGCTCCCTGTCATTTTGGTTGTGAGCTGCTCCTGCTCTTGCATGGTTGTATATATAGCATTGTAACAGTATACAAGGCCGGGCGCGGTGGCTCAAGCCTGTAATCCCAGCACTTTGGGAGGCCGAGACGGGCGGATCACGAGGTCAGGAGATCGAGACCATCCTGGCTAACACGGTGAAACCCCGTCTCTACTAAAAATACAAAAACTAGCCGGGCGAGGTGGCGGGCGCCTGTAGTCCCAGCTACTTGGGAGGCTGAGGCAGGAGAATGGTGTAAACCCGGAGGTGGAGCTTGCAGTGAGCTGAGATCCGGCCACTGCACTCCAGTCCGGGCGACAAAGCGAGACTCTGCCTCAAAAAAAAAAAAAAAAAAAAAAAAAACAGTATACAAAATACATGGGGTTTGGTGCCAGATGGACATGATTTCTAGTCTTAGCTCTGCCACTTGCCACTTGCGTGACTTTAGGTGACATCCTTGACCTTTCTAAACCTTGACTTCTTTATTACTTATATTTATATTTATAATCAGAGTTAGCAATAGCTACCTGGCATGATGATAGAAAGAACTAAATGAGGAAACAAGGAAACATGGAAAAGTGCTGGCACAGTGCCTAGAGGTAGCAAGAACTCAGTAAAGAATTGTTTCCGTTTATCAAGTAAGGCCAATTCATTTAAAAATAATAACAGTTCTCCTTTACCTGTCTTATTTACATTTTCTGGACTAAATAATTGATTTTTTTAGTTTTTCTTTTTATAATGTATTTTCCAACTCTTAGTTCTGCCTGCCTCCCCCTCTCTCTCTCTTTTTCTCTCTCTCCCTCTCTCTCTCTTTCTGTGTGTGTGTGTGTTTGTGTGTGTGTGTAGTACATCCTTCATATATCAAAGTGACAACTAGCCTACTATCAGGAGGCCAAGCACTTTGAGTTTTTATGAGGAGAAGGCTGTTCGTATTTCTTTCTTTGACAATTTCTCTTCTTCTTCACCCAGCCATCACCTGATCTAGGTTTTCTACAATGAGACCAGTAGAACTGATATGTGGATGGAGCCTGGTCATGTGGACTGGGAGTACTCAGCCAGTGGCACTCGGTATGTGCTGGTAAACTGAGATAGGATTGACCTCAGTCTCACGAGGTTAACCATGATCTAATGCAACCTATTGTAGTGTTTCAAAAACAGGACTGTATGCTTCTTGTTCAATACCCTTTCCTGGGTATACTGGGCCACACATAGTAAGTGCTTAGTTAATGCTTGTCAGATGAAATAATAAGCAAATGATAAGTTATATAACTGGTCCGTTTTATATTAATTAACAGGCAAGCCACATGTGTATTGGTTGAATATATAAATTTTTAAAAAATAAGAATAAGTTAAATGAATGAATGGTGAAGAAACATCTATTGGGTGGATGAGGTGTTATGCTGGGATTGGTTTTATATTTAACTGCTCTATACACTGAAAGGATACAACTTTTCAGTGTATCAATTTCCCTGTCTATAAAAGAGATCCATACTATCTGCTTAAACAGGGAAAAATGTTTAATAAAACCAGGTGCTCTAGTTGAGTGCTGGGAATTCTTGGGCATTGCTTTCACCATAAGTTGTTGATTAGCAGAAGACCTGACTGTGTAAATACTAGCTCTGAAAAAGGAGAGATTTTTTTATTATTTAAAATTCTCCTTAGTCATCCAGCATTTGTGTTTGCTTTTGTGCAGGGCTGATCTCTGTTTTAGCATTTTAGCCTGTGCATACACATGGAAGGAATAACATTGGCTCCAAATGAAGACAAGAGTCCATCTCAGTTCAGGCACGATGGTACTTGATGGAAATATGTCCTTAAGGCTCATGCAATGGCCGGAAGCTGCTGTACAGCCCTGACTAAAAATGAAGGTGCTGATCTTCTGGTTTGTGCATGGACACAGATACCTTAGTACTGCTAAGTCCCATCAATCTCAAATAAAGCAGAATGGAGCTGGCAGGCCAAGGCTTACAATTGGAAATGGACAGCAAAGTTCTGTAAAAGTAAACATCATGGACAGTTTCTTGGACAGTGTATTTCTAAGGGTACCTGTTAAGATACCATAACCAAGAAACCCCCAAATATGTGACAACCCAAAGGTAAGAGCAATCTAGGATGGGGAGGCATCAGTGCTCAAGGCACCTAGGCTAGCGTGTCTCATGCGCTTTCCTCCATGTAGCTTCCACTTTTGAGTCTAACAGCTGCTGCTCTTGTTGCTGATTCCCAGGTTGTAATGAAAAAAAGTGATGCCCAGGGAAAGCTCTGCCTTAAGGACATGACGCTGAAATTGCACACATCACCTCAATACATATTCCATTGTCCCAAACTCAGTCACGTGGCCACACCTAGCAGCAGGGGAACTGGGAAACAAAATTATCAGCTAGGAGGCCATATGCCCTGGTAAAATTCATGAAAGGAAGAAGGAAAAGTAAGGCTAGCAGGAGACAATTTAACATCTCTGCTATGGGGGATCCATTGCAGAGGATAGATGTGTTCATCATTACTAAAATGCTTTGTGTGTTTTAAGAGTTAGAACACTTTGGTTACAAATAATGAGGGAAAGCAAAGAGGAAGTATTATGAGAGCGCATGTAAAGCAGCAAGGGAGAAATCATAGAAGTTAAAAGGCAAGTATAGCAGGATCAGACCTCACAAAGATCATGACAGGGAGCGGTTTCCATGTTTATGGCTACTTGGAGACCCCTGTAGTTGGACTTTGTTGATCTGCCACCTCCTGCACTAAAATGATTTGGCTATACCGGCACATATGTTTTATCAGCCCAACTAACTTCTTTGTTCTGCTTATTCCTCTTAATTTACACTTGTAGATGAACTGCCTTGAGCTTTACTCACCCTTTTAACAATGTGTAATTTCTCCCTCTATGCCAACCAGAAAATCATTTCATTGTTTTGAGACAGGCTATACAGGTTCTAGGTTACCGGCCAGACTATGGGGTTAGTTTGTTTAACCAATACTGTAGGAAGGACACTCTTCTCTAAAAAGCAAGCAGAGGGAGAAGGTTTGGGGTCCTCTTTTATATACTCACTTCTTATTCCACTCAAAATGTGATCTGAAGACCAATAGCATCAGCATCAGCATCATCATCAGCTGGGAGTTTGTTAGAAATTCAGAATCTCAGGCTACACCTCAAGCCCACTGTGTTAGTTTCCTAGAGCTGCCATAATAGCATGCCATAAACTGGGTGGCTTAAACAATGGAAATGTATTGTCTCATGGATCTAGAGGCCAGAACTCTGAGACCAAGGTGTTATCTGGGTTGGTTCCATCTATTGTCTCTAAGGGAGAATGTGTTGCATGCATCTCTTCTAGTTTCTAGTGGTTAATTGGCAGTCTTTACGTTCCTTGGCTTATAGATGCATCACCCTGATCTCTGCCTTCAGGTTCACATGGTGCATGCCCTGTGTGCAGGTACCTTCTCACATGCCATTATTTATCAAAACACTGGCCATATTGGATTAAGGGCCCAGTCTACTCTAGTGTGACTTCATCTTAACCTAATTATCTACAATGATGCCATCTTCAAATAAGGTCACATTCTGAGGTCCTGGAGGGTGAGTACTTTAACATATAAATTTGTGAGGAAGGGGTACAATTCAATCCATAAAAACCACTGAATCAGAACCTGTACTTACATAGGTAATTGGTATGCACATTAAAATTTGAGAAGCCATTCCTTAACATTCTTCAAAAACTAGTGTGCCACCAACACACTTAACTACCACCTTAAATGTGTAATAGAAAGCAGCCTAGTCTTGGGTTCTGGATTCTGGCCCTACCCTATCCATGTCACTTTTAGTGTACAGCCATGTGCCGGGCTCATATTCAGCCCTCAGTAAACACTTATTGGATGATTGAAAAAAGTGGGCCAAAGTGTTTTCATGTCTAAAATGGGAATAGTTATTTCAAAAGAATATTGTAAAGACTATCGAATTTACTAAATATTTAAAAATGGAAAGTGTTACTGTATCAGTCAGAATCCAGTCAAGAGATAGACATGAGATTCATTGGAACAGAGAAATTAGTATCTATTGGAGGAGAGTAATTATAAAGGTATAAAAAGAACTCTAAAGAAGACCTTAGAACTTAGGGAGATATATTTAAGGAAGGGACAAATTTTAAATGAAGGGCCTTCTCTCCAAAGCTTGGATTCAGACTTCACCGGAGAAGGTATAGTTGCCTCGCACTGGATGGTAGACACATTTTATGGGTTGGCCTGTATGCTCCAGGGTATAGGCTGCACAATGTTGGTGAGTGGGATCAGAGGGAACCAAGGTGCCAGGAACCTGCTGCCTGTCAAGGAAAGGCCTAGGGTGCATGGTGTCTGCCTCAGGAGGTCTGCAGTTACATGGACAGTGGACTGCAGACAGAGCCCTGAGCTAACCTAGGGAATGTACACAACACTGGATGCCCCTACACTGTACCACCAGTAGCCTGCAATAGGAAGATGCAGAAAGAAGAGCAGTACACCAGAACCAGGAAGAAAAGACTCTTCTTTACTCCCTCTCCAACACCCTCTACTGACCTGATTTAATGTCATGCCTGTTGCAACAAAGAAATGCTAAAGGATCCATTCCACTATTGCACAACGTGTAATGAAGGGCAGACTTTGTAGCTGGGAGGCAATAGATTGATAACTGGCATATGCACTGTGCCAATATAAAGTCGTTTTCTCAATGCTAATATCAAATATGGCTTCAGAGAATAAGAGAAATAAAAAATGTGGAATTCTTAATGCCTTATCCGATAGACAAGTAGTTAGTTCTCCCTAGCCTTTCTCTAATTCCCATACATACGCTGCTTTTTCCAACCACATTGCCTCATAATATGATTTGGAGGGGTGAGATAATATTGAAAAGGGAAGTTGTTACTAAAATTGGGAACTGAGCATATCTTGGTGATGGTGCTCACCTATGTATACTAGCGTTATGATACCCGCAGCACAGCAGTGCCAGGCACTCACCCTGACTCCTAGTTATCTAAGACGTCATCCTCTGGGGCTGCCTTCCTTGGTCTGTTTTTCCAGGACTCTGGGCCATTTATGTCATAACTGAGCTCATTTACACAATCCTAGGCCATCTCATTCTTGCCCATGGCTTTAATTACCCATGAACACATTCCTCTGACCAGGTTGCTGTTCTGAGTTCCTAGCAATAGTCACCTTGAAGCCAATCTTGAAGGTCGCAAAGACACCCCAAACTCAACATATTCAAATCAAGCTCATTTATTATCACCACATTCACCCCTAGTCTGCTGTTTTTTTCTATCTCTCAAAGAATGGCAACTTATGTTCATGTTATCTTTCTCTCTTTTCCTTTACCTTCCATATCACTTCCACGTCAAAGTTCCTGGATCTTATCCCCTAAATACCTCTTGATTTTGTTCACATCTGTCTGTGTATATTAGCACCACCCACATGTGTACTACATCACATATGACCCGGACCACCATAACAGCCTCCCAACTGATCTATCAGTAACCCCTCTGGCCTTTTTCCTAATATGAATCTAATATCAGCCTCAACTTTAGTTCTCCCCTACTGCTTTACATTCTTCAATGTTTCTTCATTGCTCTTAAGACAAACACAAAACTTTTGACATGACTTTCAAAGTCCTGCACGGTCTAGCTCTTCTCCACCTCTCAAGACTGACTTCACCTCTGGCCTTCTCTTGACTTCTCTGGATCAGCTACACTGCCTTTTTTTAACCCACTCTTTCAGGATATAGGGCCTTTGCATATGCTCTTGCCTGTGCCTGGAATATTCTTCAGATCCCACCTCAACCATTCCCTGATCACTCTATCCAGCTCAAATGCCCCCATTATCAGCTCCCATCACACTTTAGGAACTGCTTCTCCCTGATAGCACTTTTCAGAGTCAAATGTTGTATTTATTCATTTAATTGTTTAGTCAATGCCTACTTCTAGACTGTAGGATCTACTTCAGCAGGATATGCATTAATAATTCCTCACTATTGTATTCTCAGTGTCTAGCCCAATGCCTTTTATTTAGGCAAAATAAAGACTCTAAATATTGGAATTCATGTACTAAAATTTCTTGCTGAAATTTACTCTCTCCTTCAACAAATATTTAGTGAGCACCTACAAGTTTTTGCTTCTATGTTTGGAACTGTGCTTCCAAATAAGATTCCTGCTCTCTCATGCTGTATTAGTCTGGGTTGTCTAGAGGGACAGGACTAATAGGATAAATGTATATATGAAAGGGAGTTTATTAAGGAGTACTGACTCACATGATCACAAGGCGAAGTCCCACAATAGGCTGTCTGCAAGCTGAGGAGCAAGGAATCCAGTCTGAGTCAGACCTCAAAAGTAGGGAAGCCAACAGTTCAGCCTTCAGTCTGTGGCTGAAGGCCCAAGTGCCTCTGGCAAACCACTGGTTTAGGTGTAGGTCTAATAGTTCAAAGGCTGAAGAACTTGGAGTCCAATGTTCGAGGCAGGAAGCATCCAGCAGAGAAGAAAGATGGAGGCCAGAAGACTCAACCAGTCTCATCCTTCCACATTCCTCTGCCTGATTTTATCCTAGCCGCACTGACAGCTGATTAGGTGGTGTCCACCCAGATTGAGGGTGGGTCTGCCTCTCCTAGTCCACTGACTCAAATGTTAATCTCCTTTGGCAACACCTTCACAGATACATCCAGGAACAATATTTTGCATCCAATGAAGTTGACACTTAACCATCACAAGTCCATGCCTTGTCACCTTAAACCCATACACATCTTTTGAAATCATACATAATCTTCAAATAAAGGGAATAATAAGGTCATAATTATGCCTAACATAATACAGCTATCCTTTGTACTACCGGAAACTAACAATTCCCAACTCAAATGCTATTAGATAAAGTTAACAACACTGAAATGCTGATATGAGGTCAACAAATCTTACGTCACATGACAAAGGAAAAAGAAATAAAATGAAGATTTTTTTTTTAGTACAAGTGTATACATGCTCAAACGTGTTCATAACAAAATAAAGAGGAAATACTCATGACAATTACCATCCTTGTTTCTGCAATTGGTCACGTGTCATAGCTGGTATTGATGACTACCTTCTTCTACTACCTATTCTGTATTCCTTTTGCTTTTAGCAAGCACCTCAGCAGGTGGTGGTTTTTTACCTGGTGGAGTGACTCAAACCTTCATTCTTGTAGGGTCTATGTCATTTGTAGTCCTGCCTGGATTGGATTGTTGTAGTTTCCCATTGACCTTAATCACAGGGCATGATAATATTAAGAGATGCCCTAAGGGATCCCCTGTATTCCATGCATATTCTTCCTTACCTCCACTGTGGAGTAGTAAACTGATTTTATCTTGATAATCCGGGTCAATCACCCCCAGCCAACACCATAACTTCCTTTCTTCCTTTGTTGCCTGTTGACTTATGGTGATGGTGAGAGGTGACACTTCCATTTCCACCCCTTGATTCCTGGAACCATGAATCCTGGCTATGGGAGAAACAGTACCATATATTGGATGCTGATTCAGATCATACACCTAGAGAACTTTGTCCCAGCCCTGCAAAGTATTGTCACCTAGTTGGCATTATAATTTGACTTCAAAAGGCCATTTTACCATTCTATCAATCCAGCTGCTTTAGGGTGATGGGGAACATGGTGAGACCAGTGGGTTTTGTGAGCATTAGCCCACTGCTGCACCTCTTTAGCTCTCAAGTGACTGCCTTAGTCAGAGGCAATGCTATGTAGAATACCATGATGATGGATGTGGCATTCTGTGAGTCCATGGATGATAGTCTTGGCAGAAGCATTGCATGCAGGACAGGTAAATCCATATCTGGAGTATGTCAATTCCAGTGAGGACAAACTGCTGCCCTCTCTGTGATGGAAGAAGTCCGGTATACTCAATCTGCCATTAAATAGCTGGTTGATTACCCCAAGGAATGTTGCCATATTGAGGGCTCAGTGTTGGTCTCTGCTGCCGGCAAATTAGGCACTCAGTGGTGGCCGTAGCCAGGTCAGCCTTGGTGAGTGGAAGTCTGTGTTGCTGAGCCCATGCATGACCTCCATCTCTGCTACCATGGCCACTTTGTTCGTGGGCCCATTGGGCGATGACATGGGTAGCTGGGGAAAGAGGCTGAGTGGTGCCCATAGAACAAGTCATCCTTTCCACTTGATTATTAAAATCCTCCTCTGGCTGAAGTCACCCTTTGGTGAACACTCACGTGAGATACAAATATCTTCACAATTTTTGACTACTCTGAGAGGTTCATCCAAATACCTCTTCCCCAAATTTCTTTGTCACCAGTTTTCCAATAATGCTTTTTTCCAAATTCCTGACCATCCAGTCAAAACATTGCCTATAGCCCATGAATGAGTATATAATAAGACATCTGTCCATTTCACCTTTCAAGCAAAGTGCACAACAAGGTGCATTGCTCAAAGTTCTGCCCACTGGGAAGACTTCCCTTCACCACTGTCCTTCAGCAATGCCCTATAAAGGGGCTGTAGTGCTGCAGCTGTCCACTTGTCAGGTGGTGCCTGCATATTGTGCAGAGCCATGTGTAAATCAGGCCCTTGTCTTCTTTTCCTCTGTCAACTGATCATAGGGAAATCTCCATGAGGCCATCAATGCAGGCTGGAGGAGAGAAGGCAAGTTGGCAGGAGTGGGGACCATGGGTATCTGAGCCATTTCCTCATGTAACTTACTTGTGCCCTCAGGACCCGCTCAAGCCTGATCATGTATGTATCATTTACATTTGATGATGGAATGGTGCTGTACATTCCCCCACTGTCATTCTCCAAGATCCAGCTGTCTTTGCACAGGCCAAATAGGTGAGATGAACAGGAATGTAGTGGGAATCACCATCTCTGCATCTTTCAAGTTCTTTTTTTTTTTTTTTTTTTTGAGATGGAGTCTCGCTCTGTCGCCCAGGCTGGAGTGCAGTGGCGTGATCTCAGCTCACTGCAAGCTCTGCCTCTTGAGTTCACGCCATTCTCCTGCCTCAGCCTCCCAAGTAGCTGGGACTACAGGTGCCTGCCACCACACCCAGCTAATGTTTTGTATTTTTAGTAGAGAAGGGGTTTTACTGTGTTAGCCAGGATGGTCTAGATCTCCTGAACTCGTGATCCACCCACCTTGGCCTCCCAAAACGCTGGGATTATAGGCGTGAGCCACTGCGCCCAGCCAAGAAGCACCACCTCTGCATCTTTCAAGTCCTTGGTGGTGGCACTAATCTCTGCAATCTCTCCAGGGATGCAATATTGTTTTTGACCCCCTTACTATTTTTCTAGGAAGAAGCAGCTCTAATGGCTTCCATTTGGCCTTTCCCACCATTCTAGCTTTCATCTTACCAGTCAGGAAGCTAATGTGGGGGTTCTGCCAGCTGTTAAGTATGTCTATGCCAATTATGCATTCTGGCACTGGGGAAGTGACCACAGGATGAGTCTGGGTACCCACTGGACCCACTTTAAGTTGGACCTGAGCTAAAACTTCATTAATTATTTGACCACCATAAGACCCCACTTTAATTGGAGAACCATAATGATGTTTTGTGTCCCTTGGAATCAACATCAGCTCAAAGCCAGGGTCCGGTAGTCCCCAAAAGTTCTGATCATTTCCCTTTCCCCAGTGCACAGTTACTCTGGTAAAAGACTGGAGGCCTCCTTGGGCAAGGATGGGAGAAAGATTAACAACATAAATTATCAATAGTATAGTGGGGTCTTTCCTCAAGGGGACTGAATCTCCCCTTCATTCAAAGAGTTCTGGGTTTGTAAACTGGTTCAAGTCTGGAAATTGACTGAGAGGCCATGATTCTCTGTTTTTATAATTCAAATTAGTTTTTTGTTCACTCAACATGGCAGTTTTCTGCCTATATAAATTAAATAAGAAGGCAATAGGCTTGCTGTCAATTTCACTTCTGGGAACACTGTGACTAATTAGACAATGCCAGAGCTCTACATGAGTCAGACTATTCTGATTGCTGCTTTGCGTCTGCTGTCCATTATGGTAACTATACCCACATTGCCTTTGACAGTTGAGTACTGCCACTTGGCCTGTGCCACCTCAGGAACTAATTATTCCTGTTGCATTTAAATTTTGTAGTTGAGTGACTGTGGTTCCTATTGTAAGATCTGGCATACAGAGAAGAGCAATCACAAAGCCCTTCAAGGATGCAGGTGCTGCCCTCACACATCTATTTTACAAAGTATTATTAAACGCTGTATCTTCTGGACCCTCCCAGCTAAGATGAGTAGGTCTAAAGTAACTAATATACCCCAACATCCCAATCTCCCTAAGCCTTTGGTTCCCTTCCTCTACATTAAACCAATGGAGAGCAGGCATTTCCAGCTCACTCATGGTGGGCCATCTTTTGATCTGTATTTTAGCTAACCAAGCAAATAAACTATTAGAACTTTTTTTTTTTAAATCTCCAAGCTGCAACATTAAATGCAGAATCCCTGCTTAGTGCACCTAAATCGATAAATTCAGCCTGATCCAACTTTATGTTCCTTCCATCATTATCCCATACACTTAATATCCATTCCCATGCCTGTTTTCCAGGTTTCTGCTTATATAAATTAGAAAACTCAAGGAGTTATTTTGGAGTGTAGTGCACTTCCTCATGGGTTACACTCTCAACCTCACTTCTAGGGGCTTGCCAGGACTTTAATTATAGATCTAGAAGCAAACAGGGTTTGGGGTGGGTGCTGAGGAGAATCAGCATTGTCTTGCCTAGCAACTGCCTCAGGGGAGGCCATCACTGTTGTCTCAGGCAGTGCAGGATTAATCTTTGACAAAGGTGGAAAGGCTGATGGCAGCATGGGTGGGGAAGAGGATGTTGCCACTCCTGGGGGTGGGACGACTATTTCCTCTGGCAAAAGAGGCTCTTCAGAATTTAGGAGTTCAGTGCCCACAGCCTCATCAGGGTCCTCCCACGCATCCCCATTCCAAGTTGCAGGGCCCCATTCTTTTCCAATCAATGCCCTCACTTTAACAGTAGACACCTGACGAGGCTATGTGTGCACCTTTTTTCAGGTCAGCCACTCACATGTCAAGAGCTTGTGTCTGATTTTCCACAATTTCAGCTTTTTCTCTACGGGGGATAAGACTCAGGGTAATCTTAGAAGATTTGAGGCTCAGTATGTGCTTCTGAAGCTGGGAGCTAGAATCCCCGAGTTCATCATTTTCTTTCATCACTTTGTCTAGTGAACTCAGGGGCAACCAACCAACATCATTATATTCCTTGGTTCTCCACATACGGTCAAAGGTATTATATATAGAGTCACTGTATTCCTTGCCTCTCACAAACGGTGAATCAGGAGTATCAAATGTATTTATTTTGCATAACTGTCTAAACAGTTCTTGCCAAGTACTGTCAGTGTTCTCCATGCTATTAGAAGTAGAGTCCTTAGCAGTTTTTGTCCAATCATATTAAGCAGCCAACTCCAGAAGCCCCCAAATGAACTAAAGAACTCCATCCTTAAAATTCTGTTCCTCTAAAATCACTCTTGGTACCAACATCTGTATAGGTCTGGGTTCTCTAGAGATACAGGACTAATAGGATAAATGTATATATGAAAGGGAGTTTATAAAGGAGTATTATAAGGAGTATTGACTCACACAATCACAAGGTAAATTCTCACAATAGACCATCTGCAAGCTGAGGAGCAAAGAAGCCAGTACAAGTCACAAAACCTCAAAAGTAGGGAAGCAGACAGTGCAGCCTTTAGTCTGTGACCAAAGCCCAAGAGCCCCTGGTAAACCACTGGTTTAGGTATAGATTCAAGAGTCCAAAAGCTGAAGAACTTGGAGTCCAATGTTCGAGGGCAGGAAGCATCCAGCACAGGAGAAAGATGGAGGCCAGAAGACTTAGTCAGTCTAGTCCTTCCACATTCTTCTGCCTGCTTTTATCCTAACTGTACTGGCAGCTGATTAAATGTTGAATCTGCCTCTCCCAGTCCACTGACTCAAGTATTAATCTCCTTTGGCAACACCTTCACAGACACACTGAGGAACAATACTTTGCATCCTTCAATCCAATCAAGTTGACACTCAACATTAATCGCACATACCATGTCATTCTGATGGGGAAGGGCAAAAACAAAACAAAAAATACCCACACATACATGAGAAAAATTGCAGATCACAATAGGCTCAATGAAGAAAATCAAGTAGGGTGATATAATAGAAAATAAGGTTTAGATTGAAAATGGCCTTAGGAGAAGAGTTGGATTGGCCAAGTAGGCCTCTCTAAGGCATTGCATTTGAGCTGGAATTTTATGGTGAAAGAGTCAACTATGTGCAGCTGACCACAGAGGTTTCCAGGCAGAAGCAGTAGTGAGTGAAAAAGCCCTCTGGTGGTAAGGAGCCATCTGTGCTAGAGAAAATGAGAAAAACTTTAACATACCACTACTCCTAGGGTTAACAAGGGCAAGGTGTTGACTCAAAAGCATTACATTTTAGCACCTCTGAATGTGTGATTGGAAGGTGCCTTAGAAAACCAGTTGTTCAAAGGGAGAAGAAGCATGATCACTTCGGTTAGGACAATGCTGTGCAGGAGCATTATCATACTGCAAAATGCTTGTCAATACTGTTTACTTAGAATACAACCTGAATGGTATTCCTGGTATTATTCCTGGTGTTATTCCTGGAAATTCTGCCGGCTTCCCACCACTAAATGTCAGTAGATCCCCCCAGACACCATTTATCTGAAAATACCAACCTCTCTCTCATTTTTCTACATGTCAATCAGGGGTGGTATTGATCTTGATTAGAATGACTGGAAAATTTTCAGTTTACAGATGTGGAAATGGAGGCCCAGTAAAGGAAAGCAAAAAAATGGCACAACTTAGGTCTTCTTTTCTGACTCAATACCTAGTACTCATTTTACTACAGCACAGCTATCACTCATATTTTTACCCCCAATCATAGTTTTGGCAGATGAAAAGCAAGCAAACCAAAACCACAAAAATGCTGCATAAAAAGAATATTTTCCTAATTTTCCTCTTTGATACATTCAGATTCCTATGGATGACATTTTCTTTTAATGGTCTTTATCTGTGCCTTGAGGGAAGGTAAACTTGAAAGCCCACCTTCTGTTCAATGCTGCCCCAGACAAATATATTTGATTTAATGCAATACACATTCTTCCGTTGCTCGCTGCAGCCGGATGTTGTTTGTAATGTTTAATCTGCCAAAGCACATTGTATATTATCATTCAGATGCAAAATAATTTATGGCTTTAACTCCCTATGCATTTAGATGAGTAAATCACTTGATGTTTAGAGAAGATATGATTGTTGTTTAATTTTTTGCTTCACTTAACTTTTTAGATATCAATACAACATTGACTTCATGTTTGTTTTAGATTAACCTTGCAATTAAACATAAGAAGAAGTGTGTGCTCTTGGGGTGTGTGTGTGTGTGTGTGTGTGTGTGTGTAAGCATTGTATGGGGCATCTTTGGGGAGATCTTAAATCATAACAAGTCATCAACTTGTGAGCTTGTGCCTTGTTTTTTGAACAACTAAAATAAAAGTCATTCTGAACAAATTCTGTTGAATGAGATGGATAATAAAATTGAATTTTACCATTGTAGGCTATAATAATAATACTACTAATAATAACCACAAAAATGTTATCTTTTAAAAGTAATTCAAAAGGAAATTATGCAAAAGAAAACCTAACTAATGACAGCATCATAAGAAAAGTGTGAGTTCTTCAGTGTGATTCATTTGAAGGAGACAATGCTCATTTGCATTTGTACATTCTGTATATTTATTAGGAAATCAATCATTAATTTTAGCATGACATCGACAGACAGATGCATATTTATTTTTGTTTATACATTTATATATCCATTAAGTGTGATAAAGAAATAATGATGATAATACTAACATTAAGCTTGTATTATGCACCATCACAGTGCTTAGGGCTTTGACAGCATTCTCATATCGCTTCACAGTGGTGAGACTCTAAATGATGGAATCATAGCTTTATAGTGGCAGAATAGTTTCGATGAATTGAAGCTTGTTTGAATCAGGGGCCAGTTAGAAGGAACAGTAGTATTAATGAAATATAACTTTAATACTGTGAGTTTCATACCAAGACTTAAACTGGTATGTTCTGGCCAACAGCCAGCAAGAGACAAAATCCTGCCAAACACCACACAAATTAACTTGGAGTGCATCCTCTCTGAGTGAAGCTTTCCTGTAGCCCCAGCTGACTTGCAGCCTTGTGAGACACCTTATACAAGAGATGCGGCTTAGTTATACTTGAATTCACAACTCACAGAACTAGGAGATAATAAACCCTATTGTTTTAAACCATTGAGTTTGGGGACAATTTATTACACAGCAAATCGCAATGCCAATATACTAGCATATAGAAGAACTATGCTACGGGAAACTGACTTTAGGATGTTTCAATGTGTAGTCAAGGAGAGGCGTTTTGACAACCTGCTTGAATGGATGGGATTTAGTGGCAGTGAACATGTGTGGTCAAGGAGAGGCGTTTTGACAACCTGCTTGAATGGATGGGATTTAGTGGCAGTGAACACCCCAGTGGATTTAGGTATATCCAGAGTGCTTGAAGAATGTGTGCCTGTCTTTTCTATACTTTAGTTTGTTTTATATACCCTTCCTGATAGACAATGAAAAGACAAACCTTGGCTTAGTCATTTTAATTTAGTAGCAATTGAGTTCATATTGTTTAAAGGTTTATGTAATTTCTTCACTAATGCAATTTTTAAAATTTCCAATGATTTGCTTTATCTCACATATTGAAAAGATGTGCAAGAAACATCCTATGCTTAAACATCCTATCAGCACATCCTAAAGTCAGTTTCCCGTAGCATAGTCCTTCTATATGCTAGTATATTGGCATTGCGATTTGCTGTGTAATAAATTGTCCCAAAACTCAATGATTTAAAACAACAGGGTTTATTATCTCCTAGTTCTGTGAGTTGTGAATTCAAGTATAACTAAGCCGCATCTCTTGTATAAGGTGTCTCACAAGGCTGCAAGTCAGCTGGGGCTATAGGAATCTTAAAGCTTCACTCAGAGAGGATCCACTCCAAGTTAATTTGTGTGGTTTTTGGCAGGATTTTGTCTCTTGCTGGCTGTTGGCCAGAAGCCACCCTCAGTTCCTTGCCAAATGGGCTGCTCTGTAGGTCAGCTTGCAACATGGTACATAGCTTCATCAGACTGAGCATGTAAGAGGGCAAGAGAGGGAGTAGTAACAAGAGGGAAGTCACTGTCCCTTGTAACGTGATCTCAGAAGTGACACCCCATCACTTTTGCCATTCTGTTGATTAGAAGCTAATTACTAAGTCCATCCTACACTCAGGAAAAGGAATTGCAAAAAAGCATGAATACCAGGAGGTGGGGATCATTGAGAGACATTTCAGAAACTCTGTGGCAGGTAGTAATGTTATGAGAGTTTAATGTTCTAAAAGATTGTGAAATGTCAGGTTTATCATAGGGCCTTTCAGAGTCTTGAGCGTGCTAACTGCATTGCAAATTGTAAGTGGAAAGGGTCTACGGAATGGAGTGTTTCTCAATCCTATTTGTTCGGTGAGTCCTTTTTGTTAAAGAGTGGCATGTTAAATGATCCTTTCTCAAAACCTTTGGTGAATGGCTGCCTAACGTTGTCTCTTGACACAGAAGTTACTGAGAATATGAGAGGTGCACTGCCATTAACTGCAGAACCTGGGCCAGTGCACTTCTCCTGAAGCTCTGAGGTTCTTTGCACCTCATTAGATTGACACATGGTTTATTTATGCCAACATGATCATGATTTTTATTGAGTCATCTCTTACATCAGCTGCTGGCAACATAAGCCATATAAGTAAAAAAGAGTGTAAGAGTTGATGTTGAACCCATTTATGAAATGTCTGTGAGCCGATTGTTGTGGAGATTAGCTTCCAGCTGGTGCTCTCCTTTCTCACTTTGTGGGTGGCAAAGCCAGACTGTGGCCAATTCTGCTGCTTCTGTCCTTAGTCCAACCCCACCCTACGCCCATCCCTATGGGAAGTGGAAAGCCACCAGTATCCATCATTATCTTCTTCACTCTGGAAATAAAGATGTTGGAACCTTCATGCAACCCTCTAAAAGACTATCAACTCCTAGAGACACATTGTCTCATTGATTTTATTTCTCATGTGTCTCCTTTAAAAATGAATAATAAATTGCAGCAGCTCATGTATAAAAGGACTGCATTGCTATTTAACTTCTTGTTTGGATCTTTAATGACCCATGTACTTTGTCCTTCTCAGAGAGATATCATGGCCTTGATATCACGAACTGCACCATGCATGTCTGCATGTCCCTCCCCAGTACAGCAGAGTTCAGTACCCTGGGTACTTTTCTAAATAGGCTCTGGGTGTTTGGTGGATTGAGTAGATTGTCATGGCAGGTGGGGCATAAGCATGGTTGTTAATTGTTAGCTCATAGTTAAATATCTGAACACATTAACAATGTTTGTTTGTATTTTAGCCTGCTAATTATTCTTTTTCTCATTTCCTGCCACTTGTGAATATTATTTTGCACATTTCCAGTGGAGAGGTTTGGAGAGAAGATTTTGATCGTTCATACCTCTTTGATGCCAAGCCCACTTCTTTATAGTTCTTATGTGTTAAATTAAATCTAGTTTTTTTTATTGTGTCTACATCTATGTTTATGTATTTTTGTCTCTCTCCACATCCACACTTTTTTCTTCTTTATGTCTCCTGAAATTTCATGAGATAGTCTTTCAGCAAAACGAAAGTCACCAGGAAGTCTCACAAATCAAGTCAGCAGAAATCTGCAAAAGGAGGGTTCTTGCTGGAATATTGCCTCAGTACTAATCTATGGGTGGTTGACGTATCTAGAACTTATGCTGGATAGCATATTAAACACCTTGGTGAATTATGGTGCTTGCTCCAGCTGCTTTTAAAAAAATATGTATTCATTAATGACTTTTGAAGGTAAGCAGATGTTTCCATTTGCTCATTTTGGTTTATGGCCCATTCCGCAATTGGTATTGTAGTACACACATTTCTATGTAATATATATCTCATATGGTCCAATGCATTAGAAAAAGAGAGAAACTTATAATAAAAACATGGGATCACTGGCAGCAAACAGTATGCCTGGAGCTCGTGGTGACTTCAGCATTATCAGAATGTTGATAGCATTACATCTGTTGTGTCTGAAAAGTGCCAGAAAATGGTGCTAATTTATAACGTAGGAGGAGGGAGGTGAAGAAAGATATGGTGATGAAAAATAGTACACAGTAGAAGATAGTCAACTAAATAGTAATTTGTTAAGTTTTATTCACACTATATAACAAAGTGCTGTCACAGGTTTCTGGTTTGGTTTATAAATCAACTACGCATGTTGCTCATCTATACTTCCCGTGGAAATGGCTGACTATTCTAAATAGGACCTTTCGTTTTTACAGAAAACATGTTTGTATTTCTAAGGGTTATGTGGTCCAGCCCAAGCATGAGGGCAGTGATAGAATAAAGTAAGGCCTCTGGCTGCCATTGAACTTTACAAGGCAAAGGGCAGAGAATAGGGAGAAAAACAGGGAATTGGGAACCAGCAGCATCCGTAGAAGAACAGAGAGAAAGAGGGCCAGATGGTAGGGAGCGATAGTGAGAATGATGCTTATAGTTATCACAGATGCCTCTCAATTTTTAAAACCTTGAATGTCTACATCTCTGAGAAATTTAAACACTAAAAAAAAAAAAAAAATGCTTTTTTCTATCCCTCATTTCCACTCCTTTTATCCTCACCCTACAACCATATGTGTTTTTTTTTCTTCCTAAGATTCCATTGTTAAGGTTGTGGATGTATAGATTAGACAGAGTATGTTCCCAAGACATCAGAACAAAGTTTACAGGATGTCCTGTTGTAGCCAGAAGGACAAAGAGGCTTTGTACCTGCCTGTGTGGAATGTTTACAAGATCCCGAGTAAAGACACTGTCTCCACCCTATTCTTTCTCCATTACTGGCTACTCTTTGAAGACAATATTTTGGAATTTCATCTGTTATTTCAAGGTTTTATCTGTGCTAAAATGCATATTGAATATTTGAAGCTGGCATCAGTCACATGCATACTTCTAGTCTAGAGGGAATGTTTTAGGTTCTCTCATGAGACTGAATTTTGATAAGAAAATGTGAATGTGAAGATCCTTGCAAGGGAGAAAAGTTACAAAATAAGAAGTTTTTTAGTTTTTCTTTTTCTTTTCTTTTCTTTTCTTTTCTTTTTTTTTTTTGATATGGAGTCTCGCTCTGTCGCCCAGGCTGGAGTGCAGTGGCCCGATCTCGGCTCACTGCAAGCTCCGCTCCCGGGTTCACGCCATTCTCCTGCCTCAGCCTCCTGAGCAGCTGGGACTACAGGCACCTGCCTCCACGCCCAGCTAATATTTTGTATTTTTAGTAGAGACGGGGTTTCACCATGTTAGCCAGGATGGTCTCGATCTTCTGACCTCGTGATCCACCCACCTCTACCTCCTTTTAAACAAATGATTCTGCCCACTTTGTGACAGTGTTTTAGGACCAGATGGGAGTGTCCCTGGATCCTTTCAGCTGGTGGCACTGTATGAGTTTTCTATTGCTACTGTAACAAATTACAACAAACTTAGAGGCTTAAAACAACAAAAATTTGTTATCTGATAGTCTGGAGCTTAGAAGTCCAACACAGTCTCAAGGGACTAAAATAAAGATGTGGACAGGGCTGCATTCCTTCTTGAGTCTCTAGAAAATAATCCATCTCCTTGCCTTGTACAGCTTCTAGAGGCCACCCAATTCCATGGCTCACAGCCCCTTCTTTGATCTTCAGAGCCTGTGACAGTAAGACAAGTCCTTCTCATACTGTTATCTCTCCTGTTCTCTGCAGCTAGGAAAGGTTCTCCACTATCAAGGACTCATGATTTACATTGGGACCACATGGATAGTCAAAGTAACCTCCCCATCTCAAGATCCTTAACTTAATTGTGTCTGAAAAGGTCTTTTTTGCCATATAAGGCAACAGGGTACTGAGATTAGGATGTGGATATCTTTGGGGGAGTGCCTACCATAAGCACTAACTAAAACAAACTCTTTCCAACCTATTGTGTCCTATACAGGTGGTCACTTTTTTTTGTTTGTTTGTTTTTGAGACAGAACCTTACTTTGTCACCAGGCTGGAGTACAGTGGCATGATCTTGGCTCACTGCAACCTCTCATCCCCAGGTTTAAGCGCTTCTTCTGCCTCAGCCTCCCGAGTAGCTGGGATTACAGGCACCTGCCACGCCACCTGGCTAATTTTTTTGTATTTTTAGTAGAGACGAGGTTTCACTGTGTTGGCCTGGCTGATCTCAAACTCCTGGCCTCAGGTGATCCGCCTGCCTTGGCCTTCCAAAGAGCTGGGATTACAGGCAAAAGCCATGGTGCCCAGTCTGGTGGTCACTTTTCAATAAGCTGCCTCAGTTAACAAGAGTACTGGGCCTGGCCAGAAATTTCCACCAATGCTGAGTGCTAATTCTCTTCTGATATTAATTGAAGTCAGTGTCTTGTCAGCCTCTACTTCTCAACTCTACCTGAGCTAGCCACAAGAGAAGTTGGAGTCACATCTTTGATTCCTTCTCCATGCTTACAAAATCTTGTATCCCATTCTTCCCTGCAGCAAGGGATCCTGAGACTTTGGCATCCATCATCAAAGTTTGCCCTCCACAGGACAGTAGCCTTCAGGATCACATTGTTTAAGCCTATTATTTTCCTAAGGGAGCAAAGAGGAGCTCAGAGAAGGAAAATAAATTAGCAAAGATGTAGAACCCAGACCTACACAGACTTCCAGGCCCATGCCTGGGCCTATGTGGCGTAGTTCCACCACACAATACCAGACTAGAGGTGACTAGACAAGGTCCTCAAGCAGTAAACACACACACACACACACACACACACACACACAAAACAAAACAAATCTTTCCCCATAAGAAAATGTTCCAGGTAGAAGTGTAATAATGTCAAATATTTAGGAAGCATCTGTACTAATGAGGATAAATAAGAGAGTTTTGTTGTATATGTGTTTTATTAATCCTCAGTTAATCAGAAGATGTTAAAATGGGAACATTCCTTCATGCAAAGCATATACTTAACTAAGACTTTGTCAGAGGAACCATGAACGGGGAAATCCATGAAAAAAACAATCTTATTACTGATGCCTTTAAGGTCTGGTTTTAGAGATTCAGTGTGTGTGCACACATAGAAACTGAATCTCTAAAACCAGACCTTAAAGCCATCAGTATCACGATTAATAGGGAAGGCTTTGGTTCAAAAGCCTGAAGGAGACCCAGAGCTAGCAAATGTGACATGGGGTTTTACTACGGGCTGATTACAGGAGAGAGTCCGGTGGTGGTGGGCTAGAGAGGAAAACCATCTTATTTGCAGAAATGGTCCAGTGGTGGCAAGCTGGACCAGATAACCGCATCACTCAGTGGCAGAGGGCTGGGCAGGAAAACTGCAACCACCTGCAAACAGCATGCGGTTTGTATAGCATTTTCAGTTAACACTTTCCCTGTAATAAACTCCACCTGGCAACCTTCATTTACCCCAAAACTCAGGGCCTCAGTCCTCTGTACGGCCCATGTTCCACAGGATGGATCAGGGATTCAGATGTTTATTATGGATAAGAAACGAATCTCAGGGTTGGCCACTCCTGGAATCCGTAGCTCAAAACACACATTCAGGTGCATCTGCCATACAGGGTTATTCTAAGGGGATGCTGAAATTATTGCTTTCAGGTGCATTTACCCTTCTATGTGGCCCCTTAGTTTGACTACTGAGGTCAATTGCAAAAGGTAATATGGCTTCTGGCCTAAATACACTCCCATGTTAAGCTCCTGTTTGAGTATTTTATGAAGTCTCTTCAACTTAGAATGCCATCTCTTATGGTTTCTTAATTTCTAAATTATAGGGACTCCTTTTGCAACAGCAATGTCCATCTCTGAGGCAACTGGCTGGTCAGTCGTTGCTGTTGATTATTCTTTAGTCTATGAGCTGTCCTGGGAGGAGAGAGACAACTGATTTCCATGATCTGAAGTACAAGTTGTTCCACCACATTTAAAATAGGCTGCAGCTGTTCTAGTGTATTGACCGCTAGAATCTTATATGTATGGTGACCTTAAACTTCCTCGGTGAAATGTTCTCTTTCATACTCATACTTTACACTATTCAAAAAGTTAAATCAGACAGCATTTTCCTGGACTACTTTGCCAGGAGATGACCACTTTTATGCTTTCCTTATCTGAGGAAATTCGCAATTTACCAGTATTTTTAAGGAACGACAAAACCACAAAACAGAATAGTATGAGATATGAAACTAGTTTAGGGGAAAAAAACAAACTTTGGTAAGATTTTACTCTCACTTCCTATCAGTATTCCAACAAACCCCAGCATGAATTAAGTCTTCTCTTCCTTATTGGCTGTCTTTATTTACTATGTCTCTTTCTTCCAAGAAATATTTATTCAATATTTACTGTGTGCCAGAATGGTGCTAAGGACTGGTTAAGATGTAATCCCTGCAAATCCTATTAAGGGACTGACTTCAATTTAGATGAACAAGAGAGTCTCACTTCTTCCAATTCAGGTGTCCTTTTCCTTCCCTTCCTCACTTTTTTCTTCACTCCTCACTGGTTTCCAATAGGAAAACAAGTAATCTCAGTATATACTCAACTTCAGAAGTAGTTTCTTGAGTCATCTTAAAGTTGAGGCTGAGACAGCAAGTGTTATTTAGAGAAACTTGAAAATATGAAGAGTAACAAAAAACATTATTTGAGAAGCAGAAATGCCTTACTAATATATCTCTGTAGGGAAGAGTGAGTGATTACATACATATTTCAATGCTGCAGTGTGAATGACGGTGACTACATGGATACTAATTAAGACATTTCATCTACAAACAGTGCTTGGTTCAGTTTACTGAAAACAACTCGGAATTTAGGGTGTGGTTAAATGTAACCAAACATGGACATCTTTTACTTCTCCAGATTTAGACATAATCTGAGATATAAGGAAAACCTGATTAATTGGCTAGTCATGACCCATTCTAGACAGTAGAATTACTTAGAGCATTAGGACCCAGTGAAAAGTCCTACCATAATTCATCAAACTGGTTAGTGAATTTTCCCTAAAATTATATATTGAAAACATGGGATTTTTCATCTTCAAAAAGAGTTTGAGGTCTGCAGTGGTGAATATTCATGGAGTCACAGAATTGCAGACGTAACTTTGGAGAAACTCTGATCTAACCATCTCGTTTTCATACTGATAAGGAAAATTATTTATTTTATAGGTAGTTAGCAGAAATGTTAAACAACTATCAAATGTAATCTAACTACATATGGGCAAGACTGAAGTTAGAAACTAGGACACCTTTCTCCTGATTCAAAGTTGTTTTCACTCTATCGCAAGCCTTAACTTAGCCAAAACCACCGTATGATTGTCTGTAAAGAAGACTATTGCCCACTGGTCATCATACTTTAACTCCTTTCTGTTTTCCTTTCTTCTTGTTTTCTTGTCTTGCCTTTTAGTATTTATTCATCTTCTCTCTGATTAATGAGAACAGTAAAACAAATCTTTAAATGAGCTAATCTGTAAAACTTTTCTTTTTTTTTTTCTTTTTATCTTTTCTTTTTTTTTGAGACAGAATCTTGCTCTTGTCACCCAGGCTGGAGTGCAATGGCATGATCTTGGCTCACTGCAACCTCCACCTCCCCGGTTCAAACAGTTCCTCTGCCTCAGACTCCCAAGTAGCTGGGATTACAGGCACCCACCACATTTTTGCATTTTTAATAGAGACAGGGTTTTGCCATATTGGCTAGGCTGGTCTCGAACTCCTGACCTTGTGATCTGCCCACCTCACCCTCCCAAAGTGCTGGGATTACAGGCATGAGCCACCGCACCTAGCTTCTAATCTGTAAAACTTTTCTAAGAATCCATCTCTTTGCTACTCTCAGAAATATAACCTACTCAGTCATGCATCTGCTGAGTCCTACCATACTGAGAATGATGAAACTACTTTGATGCCTATTTTGGGAGTGTGTGTAATAGTGTGTGTGTGAGAGTGATTGTAAGTGTGTAAAGTGTATATAGGATTGTAGGTCACTGATGAAGAGGAACTTCCTATTGAAATTACTGTTCCACAATTCTCAGTGACTAACCTTCAGCTTTGTTTTGTTTGTAGGCTTTCATATTCATAAAATGAGCAGATTTTTAAAAACCCTTGACCTTTATCTTATAAACCTTAGTGTTTTTGGTAATAATAGTTCATTGGTAACTATCAAACTGAATGTTCATTCATATCAACCAATAAGAAATATTAGTTCTTAATTATTTCTTGTTCCTCTGTCCCTTTCCACTTACATGTACATCAAGTATTTGATGTGATTCATGAGACCATGGGTATAGTCTTGGGTTAGTGAAAGGTAAAGTAGTGTAATAGAAGCAAACTTGAGCTGGGAATCAGTATATTTGGGTTCTGGCCTTGGGAAGTCATTGACGATAAAATGTGTCTTTTATTGAGCACTTGTGTAAGTCCGGCATGTATGCATTCTCACTGACCTGTGAGATTGGAATTGTTCCCTTCTCCATTTTACAGATGCAGAAATTGAGGCTCAAAGATAATAAGTTGCCTTCACAGAACTAATAAGTAAAAGAGATGGGATTCATAGATTTTTCTGTCTGTAAATCCCAGGTCAGCATCTCCTCTGCTGGACAGTGCTGCCTTCTTGCTCTGTGTTTTTAGAAAAATCACTTGGCTTTTCTGGGTCTTGGGTTTTCTCATTAATCAATTGGTGGTTTGAGCTCTTATCATGTGTAAGGTTCCTTATAGCTCCAGGGATTAGAGAAGGTCATTTTCCTTTCTTCCTCCACCTCTCACCTCTTTGGCATTTACTTTTCCCATATCCAGCTATTAATCATTAAAAATGAAGATGGTACTGAAAGTCATGTCTGGCCATGAGGACAGGATCTGAATGTTTTCATTCTGACCTCTAAATCAGTCTGCATATCTTGCCTGTAAAACAAAATCAAAGGGTGTGGTGAGGAGGGACCAGGGACTTTAATTGTATTTTTTTAAACAATGGATTTCCGTTAAAATTGTATTTTTCTACACCTCTGGAAAATTACACTGTAGATGAGATAAATGCAGCTTGGCATTTAAATTAAGGTCATCTTTAGACTGGTAATCTCATTTGCTGTTTAAAAATTTTAATTCAAGTCAAGGCAGTGTAATTATTGCCCTCAGCCAATTGCCATTCCTCACTGCTTTGTAGCTGTATTTACTACTGTTAAGACAAGACTACTCATGTGGAAAGTATAAGTCAACATACTAAATTATTAAAGGTGGGATACATCAGGAAATACTCCCTGCACGTGCTGATGCTTCAGATTAGGAGGCTTTACACCGTCATGCCAAGAGAACAGTGACACCATAGATGGCAAATGCAGGACATCACCATTTTTAAATACAGAGAAATTAATGTGAGATGTTGTTCTTAGGACAACTATACTAAGTTTAGCAGTGCTTCAAAATGTTTTCAATTTCAGACAAGTTTAGCATAATTTAACTTCAAAATTATATTTTCATGATGTGTTTTTTTTTTTTTTTTCACACTAAAGTATGCAGGTGTGTGGTGGGGGATAGGGAATGATGGTGGGTGTGTGACTCAATGTCTGTATATATAGTTTATATTATAGCTTAAAACCAGACTCAGGCAAATATCTCTAGGTAGTGAAAAAAGATTAGGTAATAAGGAGTTCTATTATACTCTTAAGAAGACAAGCAATCTTTTATTTATTTGAGGAAAAATACCCATGCATCACTATACATACTTATTAATATTAATTATATAAATTATTTCTATTAATATATATTTGCAATTGAAAAATTGGGCTATATACATCTGTATTTATGTGTGTGTATACATTTATGTATGTGTGTGTGCGAACACGCTTTATTTGACTTTAGATTCCTGCTTTGAAGAACAAGCGATATTCAGAATTCAAATTCAAATATAAATTCAAACCTGTTTCTTCCTTCTGCCTAATAATGACTTAATGAAAAAAATCTATAATTTAGTTTGCTTCGTGTATTTTAATTTCCTTGAGAACAAGAGCTTTATCTAGTTTTCATTCCTTGCAGCAACTAGCAGACCTTTATTTAAAGACTCCTAGTAAATGTTTATTGAACTCAATTATGTAAAGGAACAGTTGACTGTTCTTGATGACAGCTTTCTAATGTATGAGTGTTCTGTTGGTTTTATAGTCCATATATTGAATTCCATATACCTGCTTCTTTACTCCAATAGGACTATAAGCATGTTTATAGATGGCCAAATCTGTTGCCTGTTTGAAGAAAAGTGTACCACTCAGAACATTTCTGGAGAAATATTAGCATTGTAAATTTGATTTTCATGCCTGGGGAAAAAAATCAAACAGCACAGAGAACATATTCATGTGATATTTCGGTTTGTGAATCTTGATTTAACATATTTGAAAGGTAAAATAAACAATTCCACGTGAGCAAGAATAGAACTGTTTATTTTGACAGATCGAGTCCAAGTTTACAATCTCAGTCCTTACTCTAATCCTAATCCTCAGTCCTTCTGATTGTCCCTTAATGACTTCTAGAGGTAATCAGATTTAATCATCCATCCAAGCCCATGGTGGAAAACCAAAACATCATTTTTTTTTAAGACTGGAAGCAACATGATTTAGAACATTAAAAATGCAAAACAATTCAGAAAGATTTTTGCTTTTGAAAACAAACAAACAAGTGAAAGACCTATGTGTTTTTGCTTCCTGATATTCATGGAATGACATGAAAGACATTGCTCATTATTTTGCTAGTCACTTGGTATTGCATATGCCAGATGCAGTGGCTCACACCTGTAATCCCAGAACTTGGGAGGTGAGGCAGGGGGATCGCTTGAGGTCAAGAAATTGAGAAGTAGTATTGTATTGGGAACCACAGGTCACAAACCAAACTGTAGAGAAGACAAAGTCCACATCTTTTAATACCCAGAGCTCTCTATAGTCCTGAGAAAGTGGATTTGCATCACTATCAAACAGTAAATGAAAAACACCATTATACAGAAAATAGATAAGTGATGTTTTGCTTATGTGGCAGGGTAGTGAAATTATGTCTTTGAATGTGTCATTTTACCTGATCTAACATCTTTTTTTTTGTAAAATGCATGTAATTACAGATTTTTCTGACTGGGAGACTGTAAAACCATATACTCAAATTAAGTTAATAAAGCACAACAATCACCCTTTGTTGCTGCCTGGGGACAGCTGGGTCCTAAGATTGGGTCTCATAGCTTTCATGTTAGTTCAGCTCTTCCTAGTGTCTGAGACTGATCCTATTCCTAGTTATAGGATATTAAGTGAATTGCCAGCCATCATTTCAGATTCGGCAAACATGAGCAAATCATGCTATTTCCTGTGACCTTGTGCCCCTACCTCATAACTTTCAGAGTCCATGTCCTACCTTATCTATAGTCACAGAAACTTGCATGTCACAGCTAAGGGCCTATTTTAATCTCTTGGCACTGCACAGATTTTATAGAAAATGAATTCCTATTTTGCGTTACATGCACCAACTCAGCAGTGGAACTACTGCCAGTTTTCAACAAACCTAAATGCTTACTATCTTCTGCTTTGATTTCCCTTTTTATTGGCTAATTTTGTTTCCTGCTGAAAAGTCTTACCTAGCTGCTGGAATGGCCAATGGTTACTTCTTCCTGGACTTCTCTGAAGCCACTCCCTATACTTTGGGCCAAGTCATCACCATCTCTCTCTGAACTCCTACAATAATTTTCTGTTTTCTCGTTTGCCAACCACCCCAATACACAATCCAGCTTCTGGAAAGATCACTTTAAGAAGTAAATTGGATCATGCAGCATCTCTGCTCAAAACTACTCCAGGGGCTTTCCAGTGCTTTAAACAGTTCTTTAATGTGATTCTTGAAGTCCCTGCATAGTCTCGCCTGTGCCCAATCCTCCAAAGCCATTCTGTCTCTTATTCACTGAGTACTTTTAACCTTCAAACCGCTGCCCTTTTTCTTTCTGTATATTGCATGCACACACTGTTTTCCATCTCTGGAGTCCTTTCCCCTCTAAGTTCTTAAAGGTAATACCTACTCATCTTTCAGGTCTCTGTGAGTATGTTATTTCATTGGTACACGCTGTTATTTTCCCACTGAGATCTCTATTCAGAGCACTTATTGCCATCTGTAGTCAATTATTTATGTGTATCTTTCTTGCTTAATGGCTGCTTAGATAGTAGGATCTATGAAGGCAGGGCCCAGACTCATTGTTCACCACTGGATACCCAAATCTTAGCAAATTGCTTCACTTGTAGAGTAGGTTGGTTTGTGGACTTCATGTTTAAACAATTGAATGAACAGATTGTCTGCTTGGATTATAATGTATCGCTTCTTTCCCTACTCTCCTAAGAATAATTATTATTTATTGCCGTCAAATCTTATGTACCAAGAAATCAGCATGAATTACCTCAAATCCTTACAGTCTTAATATAAGGCAGATGTTATTATTCCCATCGTACAAGAATGGCAATGATAAACATATAATGATTTGTGCCAAGTCATAAAACTAGTCATGATGAAGCCAGAATTACGTCCTGAATCTGTTTGACTCCCAAGCCTGTGCTCTTCCACTTCAGAACATTCATTTTCTACTGCCCAAACTTCTCCATCCTCTCTACAGATACCTACTGTAGAGCCATCACCAAGTGCCAACCTGACCCTTGATGTGTGCGTCAGCCCTTCTCTGTCCAGTGAGGCTCACCTCCAGTCTCTTACTCTGACATGGAATTATCTTAATGTAGGCAAGTCTCAGTAGTTGAGTCATAAGCTGGTATCCATACTTGCTTTTTGTAGCCTAGAGATGTGCCAACGTTTGTTTGGTTAGGCAGAGCCCAAGCATTCCCTACTTGAGTGGTAGCTACTACCTAAATTATTTGGCCTAGAGCTTGGGAGAAAATAAGTTTCCAACTTGTGATATGAATGGACTCATGGCCATCCCACTTCCCCATGTATCCTACCCACTGAACATTTATGACTATGGCAGTAGTCACTCTGAAATACTAGCAGGGTGCACAATATAAAAAAACATTTAGAAAAGGATTGATGCTTTAGAACCCAGAATTTGGGGTTTCCAGATTTTGTGGTTTTGTGTCACTCCTTATACACATGAAAAAATCTGGGTAAAAACAATAAACTCCAATGGAGGAGGAGCTGGTAGTGAGTCCATGATAGAGTCACCATTGTTAAAATTCAAGTATGACACCAGAGCACCTAAAGACACCTCAGGAAGTGAGCTCGCCAGTTACATCATGGGCGTCTTCTGCTCTTACCCTTGTTTGAGGTCTTTGCTCTTTCAGATTTATAGGAATGTGGGACTACAGAAAGGAGAGTGCTTTCAAAGTGATTAAATTCTGGATAATAATGTCTATCAGAAGGTGAAAGAAATTAGTATCAATGCAGTTAAATTAGTGAAAGGAGTGAAAACTAAGCTCTCATAAAATATAAAGCATTATTATCAAGGGACTGTGTCTTTGTTGGATACATCTAACCTATGCTTAATAAACCGTAATATTCACCTCTCTTCAGTTTATGAGATTGCCAGTTAGTCTGATTTTTTAACAGTGTGCTCTTCAATGTTCAATGTGTGAGACTTTTCTTAACCAATCAAATTAGAATCAAATTTGCAAGTGAAATGCCACAAGACAGAACAGTATATTCTCTCCTGAAGTTTAAATATGAAACACTGCTCATTGCTGAATTTACTAATTTTATGACCCCCATGCCAAAGTGCTTGGAAGAGGATTTATGTTGACTATATCCATGAGGCTTACTGCCCATGATGTCATTGCTCATTATTGTGTTTACCGATTTCTCATATGCCCAACATCAGTTTTGTTTTGTTTTGTTTTTTCCTTAAATGAATGGAACTGTCCTTTAGAATCGCAGTGCATAGGGCTGGGCATGATGGTTCACTACTATAATCCCAGCACATTTGGAGGTCAAGGCGGGCATATCACGAGGTCAAGAGTTCGAGACCAACCTAGCCAACATAGTGAAACCCTGTCTCTACTAAAAATACAAAAATTAGCCAGGTGTGGTCGTGCATGCCTGTAATCCCAGCTACTTGGGGGGCTGAGACAGGAGAATCACTGGAACCCAGGAGGCTGAGGTTGCAGTGAGCTGAGAGCATGCCAGCATGCCATTGCACTCCAGGCTGGGGGACAGAGTGAGATGCCATCTCAAAAAAAAAAAAAAAAAAAAAAAGAACTTCTGTACATAGTTAATAGGAACAGTGCTAAACTCTTTAATTTAGAAAATTCAAGGCAGTCACTGCCATATATTTTCAATTGTCTGTTCTAGCCATGTGGCTAGCAACTTGAAGACATGATCCCTGAAATTGAAGAGTTAAGACATAGAGAGTTTTAAGGATCTTTATGATTTTCTGTACTGTGACACATTCTTGTTAATATGGCAGTATGATCACCATTTCTAAGATCATCTCTGTCTTGACTATTTCAGTCAAAAGAAATGCAAATATTCCTGAGGGTAGTAACCTGTTAATAAGTCAGCTATTATAAACAGTTTGTCCAGATTAATGCCTGAGCAGGAGTAGCACATGGGAGGTGAAAGCCAGAGTGAAGGAAAGGACAGTACATTGCAAAGGAGAAAGGCAGAGAACAATATTTGAAGAATGCAAAGTAGCTTGAACCACCTTGCTGACCAATCTTAGGTATCATGGTTACCTCTGTGGAAGCCCAAGGTGGGTATTTGTTTAGACTTGATCTTTCCTGGGACAAGGTGCTGGTCAGGATAGTAAAGGGAGATTAAATGTACTTAGATGTGCTTCCAGAAGACAGGTATGTCATCACAAAGGAGAAAGGGCTATTAGCTCCTGGTCTACTTAGAAAAAGTGTAACCAAAGTGGAACCAGGAAGTGTATGAGATCTGAGCACGTCTTGTTCTCTCTCTCTCAGGCAGAGCAGAGGGCAGGAGGTTCCACCAGGAGCTCACCTGACTCTTTCCTCCACGCCTATGTTTCTGGCTTTCCTTAGATACAACCAGAAAGCGAACACCCTTAGATACCTGGATACCTGGAGAGGTTTGAACCAACTCGATGGCCAGTTCACTATCCCTGGCTACCCGACTGTTTGGGAGAGTAGGAATGCTCCAGAAGAAAATTGAATCAGCACCACTTTCCTGTTTTGATCCTTGAGAAAAGAAAGAAAATCAGCATTTACTGAGTAATTTGCCTTGTGCCAGACAATGTATCAGATGTTTTAGATATAATATTCCACAGGATGACTCTGTTATTCCCTTTCTATAGGTAAGAAACAGACTCTGAATTGCTTTAGACGACCAGCTTAAGTTCATGAGGCCCGGAAGGGATGAACCTAGAATACAAACCCAAGCTCTTAAATTTCTAAATCAGTGGCCTTCCTCACTATCTTTATGCTGTGTTATGTAATTGATGTCTGGGGTTCATGGAAAATCACCATATTACTTTGTATGAGAATAGTGTGTATATGTATACATTTGTGTTTTATATAAACCTATGCATGGACATATTAAAGTGAGTGAGGTTTTTTTGTTTGTTTGTTTGTTTGTTTTTGAGATGGAGTCTCACTCTGTCACCCAGGCTGGAGTGCAATGGCGTGATCTCAGCTCACTGCAATCTCCGCCTCCCGGGTTCAAGCGATTCTCCTGCCTCAGCCTTCTGAGCTGGGATTACAGACAGCCGCCACTTCCGGCTAATTTTGTATATTTAGTAGAGATGGGGTTTCACAATGTTGGCCAGGATGGTCTCCATCTCCTGACCTCCTGATCCACCCACCTCAGCCTCCCAAAGTGCTGGGATTACAGGCATGAGCCACCACTCCTGGACGTAAATGAGTGTTTTTGCCAACCTGATAGCCTTGTTTTTTTTTTTTTTTTTTTCCTGTACCTTCTCAATGTCTTGGGATGGGAGCCATGATACCTGAGGAAGTAACAAAGATTATACAATCATCTGTAAGTATTCATGGGGAATTGATTCCAGGACCCCTGAATGCTCAAGTCCCTGATACAAAATAGCATAGTATTTACCCATAATCTGCACACATCCTCTCGTTTAACCATCTCTACATTAATTAAAATACCTAATGTAATGTAAATCCTATGTAAATAGTTATCATACTGAATTGTCTTCTATTTGTATCATTTTTATTGTTATATTGTTATTTTTAATTTGTATATTTTTGAAATTTTTAATGCTCAGTTGCTTGAATCCATGGGTGTATAACTCACAGATATGGAGGCATGACTGCATTCCCAAAGAAGAAAAATAAGGCTAATCAGCCTTTTCATTTAAGAGTATTTGGGCATGTTTGATCATATCCATAACATTTCTTTTTCGAATCATGGAAAAGTGTTCAACAAACATGCCAGGTTTCCTAATGTTTCAACATGCAGGACTAATCTTGTAGTTAATGTGTATTCCTTTTCTTCCCGAGCCTTTTCACAGGAGATGTTTTTGCCTAGTCGTCGTTATTTTTCTAATTACCCAATTTTCTTTTCTCTGTTAAACACTAATTAAAGAATGAGCTCAGGACTGCCACCTTTTTGGAGAAAACATTAATCTTCTGCCCTCTCTACATTTTAATAGGCCTAATTTATCCCTATTATCTACTCCCTTTACCACCCCAACTGAGAAAAGAAAACATTCTTATCCCCGGCACCCTTCTCATACTCTACTGCATTTTTGCATTTTATTTTCCCTACTAACTTCAACTGATGCTGCATAGCCTTGTTTATGTTTACTTTTCATTATCAGAAGAATGTGCATATGACTATAAGTCTTCTCTCCTCCTCCCTCCTTCCCTGCTTGATCTGCTCTGTATTAATTTCTTTTCCTATTGCTAAACTTCTGTGTACCTGTGATCTGTTGATGAATTAATTAATCACCCAGGCATAGCTCAGCACCTATATGAAATAGGACCCAGGACACTGAAGCATAAATTCTAGTCTCCAGGAACCAGCAGTCTGAAAGGAGAGGCTGACACATAAACAGAAAAATTTCATAAAATGTGGTACAGGCAACCATACAGATTAGAAGATGCAGGAACACAGAGAAGGAGTTATCACTCCAGACTAGGTAGCAGGGAAGGCTTCCCCTATTGTCTGTCATTTAGAATGATTGACCATACCATAGGTAGAAAAATGGGTTGAATCCAGAGTTCATTTGCATTAATAGCAAACCTTGATAATCAGTGATATTGACTTTCCTTTCATCTCTTTTCCACAACTCAGTAATATTTCCATTAAGAAAATATTATAAGGTACTTTGGAATGTCCATGTGAAAAATAACATTAATTATAATAGCACAAAGCTCAACTAATAATTAAACCAACCATAAACTATGGAGCAAAGAACTTGGTTTCCAAGAGATTAAAAAAAAAAAAAAAAAAAAGCTACCTGTATGCCCTGAGCTGATTGTTTTGGCTTTTAAAGACTTTTTAAAACCTCTCCTTAAAGCAAATCACACTCTGTTAGTCTGTTTTCACACTGCTGATAAAGACATACCCAAGACTGGGCAATTTACAAAAGAAAGAGGTTTATGGATTTACAGTTCCACATGACCGGGGAGGCCTAACAATCATGGCAGAAGGAAAGGAGGAGCAAGGCAGATCTTACATGGATGGCAGCAGGCAAAGAGAGCTTGTGCAGGGCAACTGCTGTGTTTAAAACCATGAGCTCTCATGAGACCCATTCACTATCACAAGAACAGCATGGGAAGACCCGTCCCCATTATTCAATCATCTTCCACCAGATCCTTCCCACAACACATGGTAATTATGGGAGCTACAAGATGAGATTTGGTTCCGGACACAGAACCAAACCATATCATTCCACCCCAGCCCCTCTCAAATCTCATATCTTCACATTTCAACACCACCTATGCCTTCCCAACAACCCTCCAAAGTCTCCACTCATTTCAGTATTAACTCAGAAGTCCACATTCCAAAGTCTCATCCAAGACAAGCAAGTCCCTTCTACCTATGAACCTGTAAAATCAAAAGCAAGTTAGTTACTTCCTAGATACCATGAGGGTACAGACATTGGGTAAGTACAGCCATTCCAAATGGGAGAAATTGGACAAAACAATGGGGCTACAGGCCCCATGCAAGTCTGAAATCCAGCAGGGTAGTCAAATCTTAAAGCTCTAAAATGATCTCCTTTGACTCCATGTCTCACATCTAGGTCATGCTGATGCAAGAGGTAGGTTCCTATAGTCTTGGGCACCTCCACTCCTGTGGCTTTGCAGGATATAGCTTTCCTCCTGGCTGCTTTCACAGGATGGTGTTGGGTGTCTGCACAGTGGAAGTGTTGATGGAGTTACGACTCTGGGTTCTGGAGGATGGTGGCCCTCTTCTCACAGCTCCGCTAGGTGGAGCCCCAGTAGGGGCTCTATGTGGGGGCTCCAGCTCCATATTTCCTTTCCACACTGCCTTAGCAGAGTTTCTCTATGAGGGCCCCACCCCTGCAACAAACTTCTGCCTGGGCATCCAGGCATTTTCATACATCCTCTGAAATCTAGGCGGAGGTTCCTAAATCTCAGTTGTTGACTTCCATGCACCGGCAGGCTCAACACCATGTGGAAGCTGCCAAGGCTTGGGGCTTTCAACCTCTGAAGCAATACCCTGAGCTATACCTTGGCCCCTTTTAGTCACGGCTGAAGTGGCTGGGACACAGGGCACCAAGTCCCTAGACTGCACACAGCAGAGGGACCCTGGACCCAGACCACAAAACCATTTTTTCCTCCCAAACCTCTGGGCCTGTGATGGGAAGGGCTGCCGCACAGTTCTCTGACATGCCCTGGAGACATTTTCCCCATTCTCTTAGTGATTAACATTTGGCTCCACATTATTTATACACATTTTTGAATCCAGCTTGAATGTCTCTTCAGAAAATGGAATTTTCTTTTCTATTGCATTGTCAGGCTGCAAACTTCCCAAATGTTTATGTTCTCTTTCCCTTTTAAAACTGAATGCTTAACAGCACCCAAGTCACTTCTTGAATGCTTTGCTGCTTAGAACTTTCTTCTGCCAGATACCCTAAATCATCTCTTTCAAGTTCAAAGTTTCAAAAATCTCCAGAGCAGAGGCAAAATGCCACCAGTCTCTTTGCTAAAACTTAACAAGTGTCACCTTTGCTCCAGTTCCCAATAAGTTCCTTATCTCCATCTGAAACCACCTCAGCCTGGACCTTATTTTTTATATGCCTATTAGCATTTTTTGTGAAAGACATTCAACAAGTCTCTAGGAAGTTCCAAACTTTCCCACATTTTCCTGTCTTCTTCTGAGCCCTCCAAACTGTTCCAACTTCTGCCTATTACCCAGTTCCAGAGCAGCTTCCATATTTTTGGGTACCTTTTCAGCAGCACCCCATTCTACTGGTACCAATTTACTGTATTAGTTCATTTTCACAATGCTGATGAAGACATACCCAAAACTGGGCAATTTACAAAAAAAAAAAAAAAAAAAGAGAGAGAGAGAGATTTATGGACTACACTTCCACATGGCTGGGGAGGCCTCACAATCATGATAGAAGGCAAGAAGGAGCAAGTCACATCATACATGGATGTCATCAGGTGAACAGAACTTGTGAAGGGCAACTCCGGTTTTTGAAACCATCAGATCTCTTGAGACAAATTCACTCTCACAAGAACAACATGAGAAAGACCTGCTCCCATAATTCAATCATCTCCCACCAGGTCCCTCCCATAACACGTGGGAATTATATGAGCTACAAGATGAGATTTGGATGGCAACATAGAGCCTAACCATATCGCACACTCAGTTCTGATATTCTTGGCTTTCTGACATCCTGGACAATTACCAGTAACCAAACCTTAAAGGTAGAGAGTTATTTGAAGGATTGTATCTTGACCCCAGGGAAAATGTGACCCCCAACACCTGAACAATGAAAAAAAAAAAATACACACAGAAACTATAAAACAGTTGAACAAAAAACCTCTTTGAAAAACAACAGATCCAGGGAATAAAAATAACAGAAGATATTTAGCTTTCTCAATGACTCTCCCTGTTGTCCCTGCATGCTAAAGAGCACAATAATTGGTGTTGACACTGACAGGCCAGAGGCAGCAGATAAAGATTTATTTAGATTAAAGGAAATTTATTTCAGAAGGTAAAGAAGATGGATAATTTATGGTGAAAAATTTCCCTGAAAACTGAATTAGATGAAACAATTTTCTTATGTAGCAGGAATAAATTTCAATCAGCAAATGACCACACACATTTAACACTGTATAGTCCTCAGGTTGATACTGGATGCTCATGAGTTTCTTTTTTGTTTGCTTTTGGTGTTAACTTACTGCCTCTCTTGTGGTTTTCCAGATTGCTAAACCTTCTTTGTTGAAACCCTTCTGTATTTCTTAAGGTACTCCTCAAATAGAAGGTGACTCCGATTGTTTCAAAAGATAACATTGTTTCTCATGTCAGCAATATTTTCTTTCTTTGTAATCTAAGAAAAGAGAGATACTTGTTTAAAAATCCAAAGTTCTGACATCTTGAATATAACTGACACTAAAAGTTTTTAAAATTGATTCACAACAATGCATTTAAAACATATTTATAAAGCACTTTATATAGATCATCAAGTGACTTTAGATATAGCCTTTTACATTACAATGAATTATATTTTGTTCAGCTTTCTTGTCATGGTAATCCATTTCATGGGTTTTCTTGTCACAGCTGCCATAATATTCTGACTCACCATTGTCTTTTTCCATAATTATCAGCATATTCTCCTTAATCATATGGAAATCTATTATTTTTGTGCTCACAGCATTACAGAATGTAGATCTGAAGGTTTCCGACCATGTCACTACAGAATAAGATGTGGATTCTTTAGAATAGAATGTGTATTTTTGGAACACCATTGTGATCCCAACCCTTATGTAAACATCACTATCATGCAGACTCCAAGGAATCCTTGATTTCAGGCGTAGCCTTGCTGAGGAGAGACTCACACACACTGGGATTAAAACAATTTGAAGCCTATGCATTATTTGGGGCTAAACTGAATATGTGACTTGCACATATAGGGAAGATCCTTGTATTTGTAAGATGCTATCACATCACATCCAATGTTCTTTAACAAGACATGATCAATTTTGAAATTCAAGTATTTAATAAGCTTCTATGGAGAAGCAACAAAAACATAGTTTTGCATGGTGAAAAGAGAGAAGAGGTATCCACATATGGTGTGGGCAGGGCGAAGCAAGTGCATTCTATGTTCCTGTTTTATCATCTGTGTTACCTGCATCTTGTACTCATTCTGATTCTGGTTGTCCCTCCCTCCCCTATATCTCCCACTCTGAGGTGGTGTTTTGAATGCTCTTGAAAGTCTGTCACATTTGCTTGATATGGTTTTGGCCTGAAAACATTAGAATTGATAAACCAATTTGTTTTTTATGAATCACTAATAATTTGGGCGTGATAGATTTCCTCTAAATGCAGAGTTCATTCTTTCTTTGCTATCTGATGTATTAGCAGAAGCTGATCTGGAGAAAGGCTGAGGCTTCCTCCTTAAGCGTGTTCCCAGTACCTACTGATAAGCAATTAGAAAAAGCAGTGCTGGCATCTGAAGGCTCCTGTGTTCTAGAGTGGGCATCTCAATAGCTAATTCTCCTTCCATCATATTCATTTCTGATTGCGTGACTTTGCTTACTTAAAAGTCTCTGAGGCTAAGTTTCTTCACCTGATAAATGAAGGATTTTTTGATTATGCACAGGACTGTTTCTGAAATAGCCAGGGGAAATAAATGGAGAATCGTTTTTATATATTTTTAAATCCACTAAAATAAGTCTTGTCATGTATATTTTCATCGAACAAAGATTAATTAGAGATGTATTGGACATTATGTCTATAGGAATGGTTGGAGGTGTGTTACAGTAGAAATTCCAGACAGAGAGAAATGGAGTTGATGATAGCTATATTGAGTCTAGCAGGGCCATTGGCTTCCTTGCTAGAAAGTTTGAATTTATGCTGAAGGCAAAATAGGGAGATACAATTTTATGTACTTTAAAGATCCAACTGAAACTGCATGGAGACTGGAGTAGAGAGAGAGGTGAAATGGAGGCAGAGAACATCCTTAAAAATAATCCAGTGAAGAGATGGTGAGTGTCTGAACTAGGGCTTATGGCATTAGGGATGAGGAAGTGTGGAGACAGATGAGGAATAACTAAGGGATAGAATTGGCATTACTTGGAACATAATTAATGTGGGAGGTGAAGAACCCTGGGGAAGATGCTAAGTTCAGTCCAGGACAAGTCGAGTTTGAGGGCATGCACTCAGAGTGAACGGTTTTACGTAAGTTTTGGAATGTGGGAGAGGGTTTAGGGACATAGCTATAGATCTGGAGTGCAGCAGCACACCATATATAAATAAGGCTCTTTAGGCGACTGAATTGATGAGATTGCCCAAGGAGAGAAAGGAAGAGAGCAAAGAATAGAATTCTAGGGAGTAGCAGAACTTAGGGGAGTAACTAAGAAAGGGAGCCAAAAAAGGAAACTGAGAAAGAATAGTCAGGCAGCTGAGAGAAGAACAAGAAGGGTGGAGTCACAGGAAAAAAGAAATTGTCAGCAATAACACATGCAGGGAGATCAGATAAAATAAGAAATGAAATCATCCAGTGGTTTGTGTATCTAGATAAGTAGCTCAGAGAGAAGTCAGATGTGTTTCCAGAAAATGTTTATTGCTTAAGCAAGACCAATCCCTGTCCTAGGGTACTTTGCCAAGGGTTTCTAAATTGGCTTTATTTATAGAAGGATTACACCTCTACAAACTCACACAGGCCAATCAATCCACTCCATTCTCAGCCAAGATCATTATGACTTCTTTTCATATGTGCTTTAATTTTCATTTGTTTGTTTGTTTGTTTGTTTAGAAATAGGAGTGTTGAAAAATAACCTAGTTGCCAATTTGGTTATGTGCAACTGTTAAATATAGATGGATAAATAGATGGGTGGATAGATAGATAGATAAGACAGATAAATAGTGGCTACCAAAATGTTTGAGGTAGGAGAGCTTCAGCTACTCTCTTACTATACTGCTAACAATTAAAAGGAAAGCAATTCTCAACAAAATGTATTGATGGATTCTCAATTTCCTGTCCTAACACGTGGTCTGAACAATACCTTGCATGAAAGGAGCACTTGAGGTAAACCTGCTACCTTTTAGAGGCAGTATTGTTACCTTATGGGAGTGGTCAGGCAGGCAAAAATTCTGCATCTCAGTCACAGGGCACAGAAGCATTTAGGGCTCAGACCTTGCGTACCATCCCTAAGGATCCAGGCCTAAGGCCCAGCTATATGATTTGTTATTCATATAACCATGGGAAATATCTCTAAAATATTTTAGCCTATCCACAATATTGAATATCAATATTTTTGCCCATGAATCATCCATTGTGTTAATTAACTAGCCAACAATTTCACCAATGAAAAGTCATTTCTAATATTTGTTATGCAAAGTCCCTGAAGTTAATTGATATGTACCTAGGAGCATTTACACTGGCCACCTCTACTGTGTGACTTTTATGGGGGAAAACTTGTGACTACCCATGAGGGTGTGAATTCCTGATTAATACAATAAACTGCTCCTTCAATGGGATTTAAACCAAAGAACACATATAACTCACTCTTTTTTTATAAAAAGAATTTTAAGGTAAATAGAAAATGTCATAGTAAGGAGGTAGGAAGAGTGAGACCAACAACTACATCTTTGTGATGAATGAAAATATCATTTGGAAACAATATCTGTCACACTAAAACTAGCCTTTCAGGTATTTTTATTCTTTGTTTTCTTTTCTTCTTTTCTTTTTTTTTTTTTTTTTTTTTTGAGATGGAATCTCGCTCTGTCACCCAGGCTGAAGTGCAGTAGCATGATCTTGACTCACTGCAACCTCCGCCTCCCAGGTTTGAGCGATTCTCCTGCCTCACCCTCCTGACTACCTGGGATTACAGGTGCACGCCACCACATCCAGCTAATTTTTGCTTTTTAAAAAGTAGATACAGGGTTTCACCATGTTGGCCAGGCTGGTCTTGAACTCCTGACCTCAGGTGATCCACCCACCTCAGCCTCCCAAAGTGCTGAAATTACAGGCTTGAGCCAACGTACACTGCCCAGAGTATTTTTATTCTGCCACAAATTTTTGAAATCCTCTCCATAACCAATATTCAGATCTCATTCTCATATGAACATTTTTGTCATAGTCCACTCATTCTCTCTCTCTCTCTCTCTCTCTCTCTCTCTCTCTCTCTCTCACACACACACACACACACACACACACAAACAGCATGATCATCAAATTGCCTGAAATATACCATCACAATATTTCACATCTGTGCTTGTACAAAGACAAATATTCTGATGCTCTGCTGTACCTGTAAGTTATTTCAATTAGTTAGAAGTTCCTCAGCTAACAATCTGAGTAAACTATACATGATTAGGTTAAAGAGCAAAAACCCAAATGCTAGCATAGACATTTAGTATTTCTATCTTTATTGTTTTTTTGATTACAAAAATATTGATATGCAAGTTACATAGCATTCAAATATTACAGAAAAGCCTAATGTAGAAAATGAATATCTTCAGTAATCCTATCTCCAAAGATAACTGCTGTTAAATGCTTGTTGTGGTTTATGGAAGAACTTGAAGAACTTTTCCCCTGCAAGAATAAACATATGTAAATACAATTTTTTTGATAGGATCCTAATCATATATGTTGTTTTACAATTTTAAAATAATTCACCCTAGACGCATCTTCTCATCAGTATGCACAGATAGCATTTTAGGTAACTTTAGGGTTTCCATTTCCAATGTCAAATTACAGCCAACCTATTACATACTTTCTGCACACATTCTTTTTTTTTTCTTTTCTTTTTTATTATACTTTAAGTTCTAGGGTACATGTGCACAACATGCAGGTTTCTTACATATGTATACATGTGCCATGTTGGTGTGCTGCACCCATTAACTCATCATTTACATTAGGTATATCTCCTAATGCTATCCCTCCCCTCTCCCTCCACCCAAGGACAGGCCCTGGTGTGTGATGTTCCCTACCCTGTGTCCAAGTGTTCTCATTGTTCAATTCCCACCTATGAGTGAGAACATGCAGTGTTTGGTTTTCTGTCCTTACAATAGTTTGCTCAGAATGATGGTTTCCAACTTCATCCATGTCCCTACAAAGGATGTGAACTCATCCTTTTTTATGGCTGCATAGTATCCCATGGTGTATATGTGCCACATTTTCTTAATCCATTGTATCATTGATGGACATTTGGGTTGGTTCCAAGTCTTTACTACTGTGAACAGTGCTGCAATAAACATACGTGCACATGTGTCTTTATAGTAGCATGATTTATAATCCTTTGGGTATATACCCAGTAATGGGATGGTTGGCTCAAATGGTATTTCTAGTTCTAGATCCTTGAGGAACTGCCACACTGTCTTCCACAGTGGTTGAACTAGTTTACAGTCCTACCAATGGTGTACAATTGTTCCTATTTCTTCACATCCTGTCCAGGACCTGTTGTTTCCTGACTTTCTAATGATTGCCATTCTAACTGGTGTGAGATGGTATCTCATTGTGGCTTTGATTTGCATTTCTCTGATGGCCAGTGATGATGAGCATTTTTTCATGTGTCTGTTGGCTGCATAAATGTCTTCTTTTGAGAAGTGTCTGTGCATATCCTTCACCCACTTTTTGATGGAGTTGTTTGATTTTTTTCTTGTATATTTGTTTAAGTTCTTTGTAGATTCTGGACATTGGCCCTTTGCCAGATGGGTAGATAGTAAAAATTTTCTCCCATTCTGTAGGTTGCCTGTTCACTCTGATGATAGTTTCTTTTGCTGTGCAGAAACTCTTTAACTAGATTCCATTTGTCAATTTTGGCTTTTGTTGCCATTGCTTTTAGTGTTTTACTCATGAAGTCCTTGCCCATGCCTATGTCCTGAATGGTATTGCCTAAGTTTTCTTCTAGGGTTTTTATGGTTTTAGGTCTAACATTTAAGTCTTTAATCCATCTTGAATTAATTTTCATGTAAGATGTAAGGAAGGGATCCAGTTTCAGCTTTCTACATATGGCTAGCCAGTTTTCCCAGCACCATTAATTAAATAGGGAATCCTTTCCCCATTTCTTGTTTCTGTCAGGTTTGTCAAAGATCAGATGGCTGTAGATGTGTGGTATTATTTCTGAGGGCTCTGTTCTGTTCCATTGGTCTATATCTCTGTTTTGGTACCAGTGCTATGCTGTTTTGGTTACTGTAGCCTTGTAGTATAGTTTGAAGTTAGGTAGCGTGATGCCTCCAGCTTTGTTCTTTTGGCTTAGGATTGTCTTGGCAATGCGGGCTCTTTTTTGATCCCTTATGAACTTTAAAGTATTTTTTTCCAATTCTGTGAAGAAAGTCATTGGTAGCTTGATGGGGATGGCATTGAATCTATAAATTACCTTGGGCAGTATGGCCATTTTCACAATATTGATTCTTCCTATCCATGAGCATGGAATGTTCTTCCATATGTTTGCGTTCTCTTTTATTTCATTGAGCAGTGGTTTGTAGTTCTCCTTGAAGAGGTCCTTCACATCCCTTGTATGTTGGATTCCTAGGTATTTTATTCTCTTTGAAGCAGTTGTGAATGGGAGTTCACTCATGATTTGACTCTCTGTTATTGGTGTATAGGAATGCTTGTGAATTTTGCACATTGATTTTGTATCCTGAGACTTTGCTGAAGTTGCTTATCAGCTTAAGGAGATTTTGGGCTGAGATGATGGGGTTTTCTAAATATGCAATCATGTCATCTACAAATAGGGACAATTTGACTTCCTCTTTTCCTAATTTAATACCCTTTATTTCTCTCTCCTGCCTGATTGCCCTGGCCAGAACTTCCAACACTATGCTGAATACGAGTGGTGAGAGAGGGCATCCCTGTCTTATGCCAGTTTTCAAAGGGAATGCTTCCAGTTTTTGTCCATTCAGTATGATATTGGCTGTGGGTTTGTCATAAATAGCTCTTATTATTTTGAGATATGTCCCATCAGTACCTAGTTTATTGAGAGTTTTTAGCATGAAGGGCTGTTGAATTTTGTCTAAGGCCTTTCTGCATCTATTGAGATAATCATGTGGTTTTTGTCTCTGGTTCTGTTTATATGATGGATTACGTTTATTGATTTGCATATGTTGAACCAGCCTTGGATCCCAGGGATGAAGCCAACTTGATCATTGTGGATAAGCTTTTTGATTTGCTGCTGGATTTGGTTTGCCAGTATTTGTTGAGGATTTTTGCATCAATGTTCATCAGGGATATTGGTCTAAAATTCTCTTTTTTGGGGGGGTCTCTGCCAGGCTTTGGTATCAGGATGATGCTGGCCTCATAAAATTGAGTTAGGGAGGATTCCTTCTTTTTCTAATGATTGGAATAGTTTCAGAAGGAATGGTACCAGCTGCTCTTTGTACCTCTGGTCGAATTTGGCTGTGAATTCGTCTGGTCCTGGACTTTTTTTGGTTGGTAGGCTCTTAATTATTGCCTCAATTTCAGAGTCTGTTACTGGTCTATTCAGGGATTCAACTTCTTCCTGGTTTTTCTTGGGACGGTGTATGTGTCCTGGAATTTTTTCATTTCTTCTAGATTTTCTAGTTTATTTGTGTAGAGGTGTTTATAGTATTCTCTGATGGTAGTTTGTGTTTCTCTGAGATTGGTGGTGATACCCCCTATATCATTTTTTATTGCATCTATCTGATTCTTCTCTCTTTTCTTCTTTATTAGTCTTGTTAGCATTCTATCAATTTTGTTGATCTTTTCAAAAAACCAGCTCCTGGATTCATTGATTTTTTGAAGGGTTTTTTTGTGTCTCTATCTCCTTCAGTTGTGCTCTGATCTTAGTTATTTCTTGCCTTCTGCTGTCTTTCGAATGTGTTTGCTCTTGCTTCTCTAGTTCTTTTAATTGTGATGTTAGAGTGTCCATTTTAGATCTTTCCTGCTTTCTCTTGTGGGCATTTAGTGCTATAAATTTCCCTCTACACACTGCTTTAAATGTGTCCCAGAGATTCTGGTATGTTGTGTCTTCATTCTCAATGGTTTCAAAGAACACCTTTATTTCTGCCTTCATTTTGTTATGTACTCAGTAGTCATTCAGGAGCAGGTTGTTCAGTTTCCATGTAGCTGAGCAGTTTTGAATGAGTTTCTTAATCCTGAGTTCTAGTTTGATTGCACTGTGGTCTGAGAGACAGTTTGTTATAATTTCTGTTCTTTTACATTTGCTGAGGAATGCTTTACTTCCAACTATGTGGTAAATTTTGAATAAGTGTGATGTGTTGCTGAGAAGAATGTATATTCTGTTGATTTGCGGTGGAGAGTTCTGTAGACGTCTATTAGGTCCACTTGGTGCAGAGCTGAGTTCAATTCCTGGATATCCTTGTTAACTTTCTGTCTCATTGATCTGTCTAATGTTGACAGTGAGGTGTTAAAATCTCCCATTGTTATTGTGTGAGAGCCTAAGTCTCTTTGTAGGTCTCTAAGGATTTGCTTTATGAATCTGGGTGCTCCTGTGTTGGGTTCATATATATTTAGGATAGTTAGCTCTTCTTGTTGAATTGATCCCTTTACCATTATGTAATGGCCTTCTTTGTCTCTTTTGATCTTTGTTGGTTTAAAGTCTGTTTTATCAGAGACTAAGATTGCAACCCCTGCGTTTTGTTTGTTTGTTTGTTTGTTTGTTTTACCATTTGCTTGGTAGATCTTCCTCCATCCCTTTATTTTCAGCCTATGTGTGTCTCTGCACATGATATGGGTCTACTAAATACAGCACACTGATGAATCTTGACTCTTTATCCAGTTTGCCAGTCTGTGTCTTTTAATTGGAGCATTTAGCCTATTTACATTTAAGGTTAATATTGTTACATGTTAATTTGATCTGTCATTATGGTGTTAGCTGGTTATTTTGCTCATTAGTTGATGCAGTTTCTTCCTAGTATCAGTGGTCTTTACAATTAGGTGTGTTTTTGCAGTGACTGGTACCAGTTTTTCCTTTCCATGTTTAGTGCTTCCTTCAGGAGCTCTTTTAAGGCAGGCCTCGTGGTGAAAAAATATCTCAGCATTTGCTTGTCTCTAAAGGATTTTATTTCTTCACTTATGAAGCTTAGTTTGGCTGGATATGAAATTCTGAGTTGAAAATTCTTTTCTTTAAGAATGTTGAATATTGGACCCCACTATCTTCTGGCTTGTAGAGTTTCTGCTGAGAGATCCACTGTTAGTCTGATGGGCTTCCCTTTTGGGGGAACCCAGCTTTTCTCTCTGGCTACCCTTAATATTTTTTCCTTCATTTCAACTTTGGTGAATCTGACAATTATGTGTCTTTGAGTTGCTCTTCTCGAGGAATGTCTTTGTGGTGTTCTCTGTATTTCCTGAATTTGAATGTTGGCCTGCCTTCTAGGTTGGGGAAGTTCTCCTGGATAATATCCTGAAAAGTGTTTCCAACTTGGTTCTATTCTCCCCGTCACTTTCAGGTACACCAATCAGACGTAGATTTGGTCTTTTCACATAGTCTCGTATTTCTTGTAGGCTTTGTTCATTTATTTTTACTCTTTTTTCTCTAAACTTCTCTTCTTGCTTCATTTTATTCATTTGCTCTTCAGTCACTGATACCCTTTGTTCCACTTGATCGAATCAGCTACTGAAGCTTGTACATTCATCATGTAGTGCTTGTGCCATGGTTTTCAACTCCGTCAGGTCATTTAAGGTCTTCTCTAAGCTGTTTGTTCTAGTTAGCCATTTGTCTAATCTTTTTTCAAGGTTTTTAGCTTCTTTGCGATGGGTCTGAACATGCTCCTTTAGCTTGGAGAAGTTTGTTATTACTGGTCATCTGAAGCCTTCTCTCAATTTGTCAAAGTCATTCTCCATCTAGCTTTGTTCCATTGCTGGTGAGGAGTTGCAGTCCTTTGGAGTAGAAGAGATGCTCTGATTTTTAGAATTTTCAGCTTTTCTGCTCTGGTTTCTCCCCATCTTTGTGTTTTTATCTACCTTTGGTCTTTTATGATGGTGACATACAGATGGGGTTTTGGTGTGGATGTCCTTTCTATCTGTTAGTTTTCCTTCTAACAGTCAGGGCCTTCAACTGTAGGTCTTTGGAGTTTGCTGAAGGTCCACTCCAAACCCTGTTTGCCTGGGTATCACCAGCAGAGGCTGCAGAACAGCAAATATTGCAGAATGGCAAATGTTGCTGCCTGATCCTTCCTCTGGAAGCTTCGTCTCAGGGGGCACCTGGCTGTATGAGGTGTCAGTCAGCCCCTACTGGGAGGTGTCTCCCAGTTAGGCTACTCGGGGGTCAGGGACCCACTTGAGGAGGCAGTCTGTCCATTCTCAGATCTCAAACTCCATGCTGGGAGAACCACTACTCTCTTCAAAGCTGTCAGACAGGGACATTTAAGTCTACAGAAGTTTCTGCTGCCTTTTGTTCAGCTATGCCTTGCCCCCAGAGGTGGAGTCTACAGAGGCAGGCAGGCCTCCTTGAGCTGCGGTGGGCTCCACCCAGTTCGAGCTTCCTGGCTGCTGTGTTTACCTGCTCAAGCCTCAGCAATGGCAGATGCCCCTCCCCCAGCCCCGCTGCCACCTTGCAGTTTGATCTCAGACTGCTGTGCTAGCAGTGAGCGAGGCTCCGTGGGCATGGGACCCTCTGAGCCAGGCACGAGATATAATTTCCTGGTGTGCTGTTTGCTAAGACCACTGGAAAAGCACAGTATTAGGGTGGGAGTGTCCCAATTTTCCAGGTACCATCTGTCATGGCTTCCCTTCCCTAGGAAAGGGAATTCCCTGACCCATTGCACTTCCAGGGTGAGGCGTTGCCCCACCCTGCTTCGGCTCATACTCCATGTGCTGCACCCACTATCTGACAAGCCCCAATGAGATGAACCCAGTACCTCAGTTGGAAATGTGGAAATCACCCACCTTCTGTGTTGCTCACGCTGGGAGCTGTAGACTGGAGATGTTCCTATTCAGCCATCTTAGAACTGGAATTCTGAATACATGCTTTGCAGCTGGCACAGCAGTTTAAATAATAAGGAAAATAACAATAATAATAATAATGTAGATTGAATGTTTGTGTCCAACAACATTCATATGTTGAAACTGTAATTTAATTGTGATGATATTTGGAGGTGAGGCCTTTGGGAGTTACTAAGGTCATGAGGGTGGAACCCGCATGAATGAGTTCAGTGCCTTTATAAGAAGCCATAGAGCTAGTTATCTCTCTTTTTGTCTTGTGAGGATACTAGGAGAAGTTGGTAGTCTGCAACCCAGAAGAGGGCCCTCCCCAGAAGCCAACCAGGCTGGCACCCCAATCTTGGGCTTCCAGCCTCCAGAACAGTGAGAAACAAATTTCTGTTGTTTATAAGTAATTTGTTATAGTAGCTCTGACTAAGACTAATAACAATAATAAAGAAAATATTCACAGACATAATCAGGAAATATTTCCTGGGGCCTGATTTAGCCCAAGCTATTTCTTTTTCTTTTCCTTTTTCTTTTCTTTTTTTTTTTTTTTTTTTTTTTGAGATGGAGTCTTGCTCTATCACCCAGGCTAGAGTGTAGTGTCAAGACCTTGACTTACTGCATCTTGTGCCTCCCAGGTTCAAGCAATTTTCATGCCTCAGCCTTCCAAGTAGCTGTGACTATAGGTGCGCACCACCACAACCAGCTATTTATTTTAGTAGAGACGGAATTTCATCACGTTGGCCAGGCTGGTCTTCATCTCCAGACCTCAAGTGATCTGCCTACCTCGGCCTCCCAAAGTGCTGGGATTACAGGCATGAGCCACCGTGCCCAGCCTATTTCTACTTCTCAGAGGCCCCACAAAATGATAATGAATCAGATGAATAGTTTCTATGTAGCTTTTGAAGCAAACACTACAGGGTTGGTTGGCATATATATATTGCTAAGCAGGCAAAGCTTAAATTATGGCCCTCAGATGCCCATTTTTACGTTGGTCTCTAAACCCATAACTTCATCCTCATCATCAGGAACCCAGTGTCTTGGAGTCCAAGGACACCTTAGGTTGAGTGCCAGCTCTGCCACTCAGCACCTGTGTCATTCTGTGCAAATCATCTAACCTCTCAAACCCCCAGTTTTATTACCTATAAAATGGACCTGATGCCTTCCCCACAGAGGACCTAAAAATTAAAGATCTTGCTCAGTGTCCGACCCATTGAGTGGCACTGAAAGCCCATGCTTTCAAGAAATGTTACTTCCTTACTCCCAAATCCAAAGCTGATCTGAGGGAGCAATAACTGACTCTTAATTATTGTAGGCACTATATTAGATATTGCTGAGTACACATTTTCACTCTTTCCACTAAGCTGTGATTTTCATTTTATAAGAACTGTGTAATGATTTTGTTGTTGTTGATCATTTTTTTTCACCAAAGTGAAATGCAGAACCCAGACTAGTAATAGATAACAGCAGAGCCACTGCGGTTGAAATGGGGAGAGGGGTTCAGGGCTGACCAACTTGACATTCTGCACACCTGAGCCTCCTCTGCAGAGCACAGCACTCCCAAAACACAGCTTGACTACACAGGCCATCATGCTTCACAGGAACTGTTGCAAAAGGATCTCATTTATTAATGAGGCCATATTACAGGTTAATAACTCATTATGATGCATCCTCTCAATATGTTTGCATTTGCCTATTACCTAACTCTGAAGAAAGTGTTTCTAAATATGAATATTCCAGCGTAACACCAATCAGTTAGAGGTTATTTTTTTCCCCCATCTTGGGGATAAGTTGAAAGGGTGGAGTAGTTGAGGTGTTGAGTATTTCTCAATATCTCTCTTTTCACCAAATGTGGAACACTGTCTCTCGACTACCCATAAGTCTGGCTCTACCCAGAGAGAGGTAAAATGCTTTGGGCTTTGGAAGGCAAGAAGAAAATGGCTGTGGGTCTCTGTTTGTGCCCCATCTTATGGGAAGAAGTTGAGGGGGCAGATATATTTGCTCAATCTACAAGGTGACAGCTCTTACATTACCTGGAGGTGGGCAGACCTTCAGGATATCCTATGTTAATCCAACAGCAGTTTATGGATTCATGAAAAGACCAGACAAACCTATATTTAAAGGGATTGCCCTTGGGGCAGACATCCGATTATGGACGAATGTTTTAAAAGGTGACTAGAAAGGCAGTACAACAAAGTAATTAAGAGCAAGGGCTCTGGAATCAGAGGAGCTTGGAATTCAGCTCTGATATGATTAGCTCTGTGACCTTGAAATATTCCTTACCCTCTATTAGGCTCAGTTCTCTCGACTGTAAAATGAGAATAGTCATATTGTTTACTCACAGGGTTGTTGTGAGATTTAAAAGACATAATGCATGTAAAGCCCTTAGCCCAGTGCCTGCCACTTAGTAAGGACTCAGTAAATATAGCTATTAGTATTCATGTTGGCCTCCTTATGCGTTCAACTTTCTCTCCATTTGACAAGGTGAAAATATATTTAAGAGTACTTTGTGTCATTGAATTGATACTATAATTTCTTTAATGCTTAGAATTATCTGAGGTATAGGATAATACCTATTAGGAGAAATATTTAATTGTATCATTTAGTAATGGATGATTACACGCATTAAAACCTCAATTTAATGTTATGTTGAATCACATGCTAAGGATCCACAACCAGAAATATAATCACCTGTGTAGACTGTACTTAGGTTACTTGGCTATGGTGGCAATTAATAGTGGAAATAGAGAAATCCATTTCCAAGAGCTAAAGGAAGAGAAAGAAAGAAAGAAAAGCCAGGACTGAACCTTGACTGACTTACAAAACAACCTTGACTTTTGTCGTATTGTAATTTTGAACATACCATATTTTCATCCCATCTTTGCATGGCCTTTGCAATACCATCTTCGATTGCAGCAATTCTGTGCAATAAACTTTGTCCAGTATCTCACTATATTCCCAGGATTCTGCGCCGTGAGAGAGGACTTAGCTATATTTATAATTCAACCAAATTATTGAGAAACTATTGGGTTTGAAGCACTGTTATGCATTATCTTAATATACAATGTTCCAATGGCATTTAATGATTTTAAAATAATTTCTTATATGTATTTTCACATTTGATTCAACCTCTTTGAATCCCTATGAATTATCTAGGTGAAGATCAAAGTTGCTAATTTCTATTACTTTTGTTTTAAACATGTACTAGCTAATGTGAGATCTAGGACAGCAGTCTGTGTCCAGATTACTCACCAATCGACCCACCCACCTATCTTCTCTGTAAAACCTGTAACACTGCAGAGTTGATGTACATATGTTCTTCACCTTTACCCATTCTATTTCCTCAGTACCTACATTTAGAAAGGTTTTGATTGACAACAACAAAAATCTATATCTAATAAGAAAAATTAAATATATAACAAGACCTCAATTGTGTGTCCATTATTGATTCATATTTCTAGCGCTCTTGCTTCTTAATTAACACTCTTTTTGTTAAATCCCTTTATTTTCTCTCCATTTAACTTAAACACATCAAGAGGTTTCTCTATGCAACTTTATGTTTAACTACTCTGCATTTTATATCGACTGTTTACATTTTTATGATATAACAGATGTATGTTTATTCCTTCCCTCACAGTACATTAAATTGAAACAAAACAAAACAAAACAAAAAAACCCCACAAAACCACAACCAACAAACCAACAAACAAAAATACCCAACTTCCTGCACAGTTGCATCCCTTTAATACCTTGCTTTGTTTTGACCACAAAGGATACTGAATGCAGGATACCAAGGATACTGCTGGGGATACTGACTGCAATTCTTTCTGTAAATATATTTGTAAAAGTTAATCATTTAAATGAATTCCTTTGCCCTCTTCTTCCACCATAGAGATACTAATTCATCAATTCATGCTTGATACTTGGAAAGAAGCTATACAATGCTCCCCCCTCCCCAGTCTCCTGGAGTCAACATTGAATATTTTTGACACACTCAGGATATCTTCCACATGAGCTCACAAGTAATAGAAGACTCATCAGCTTTCACATGGCATCCATGTTTTTTCCTCCTGCCTCAAGGCAATTAATTTAACAGTAAGTTGCCTAGTTTTCGCATTTTTAAAACTTTTAGCTGGGCGTGGAGGCTCATGCCCATAATCCTAGCACTTCAGGAGGCCAAGGCTGGAGGATTACTTGAGCTCGGGAGTTTGAGGCCAGCCTGGGCAACATAGCAAGACCTTGGCTCTATTAAAAAAAAAAAAAAAATTAAAGAGTGAAAAAAAGATTCCTTCTTTGGGATGTCCTCCATGGTTCTGGGTACTGCTGCATCTGTCATGAATAGTCACACTTTGCAGTGATTTCTTCCATGTTTGCTGCATCTGTTGGACTTCTTGCTGCTGGTTGTAGGAGCCAACCATATGTGTGCTGAAGCTCAGTTGTACACCCTCTCATCAGAAGTTGGGAGAATTCTTTTCTACTACTTTAGACTTACGTATTTTCCATCTGAGTATCTAAGCATTAGGACCTTAAAGGTCTGTTAATAACAATACTAATTTCTGTTTTTTGTTTCTTTTTTGTTTGTTTGTTTGTTTGTTTTTCTCTGAGACGGAGTCTCTGTCACCCAGGCTGAATTGCAGTGGCACAATCAACTCACTGCAGTCTCCACCTCCTGAGTTCAAGTGATTCTCCAGCCTCAGCCTCCCAAGTAGCTGGGATTACATGCACCCACCAAGCATACCCGGCTAATTTTGGTGTTTTTAGTAGAGATGGAGTTTTACCATGTTGGCCAGGCTGGTCTCCAACTCCTGATCTCAAGTGATCTGCCGCCTTCGGCCTCCCAAAGTGCTGGGATTACAGGCGTGAGCCACCGCGCCCAGCCCTTCCTGTTTTTATTAAAGCCTACCAGCTGCATAAAATATGAATCAAGCACATAGGTTCTGATGGGTCGTTAAGTGTAGGATTACTGCCCTCTATCAAGGACTACTACTTTCTTACTGGGACAGATGTTAGCTTAAGTTCCTTCCCCAGATTGGATTTTCATCTGCTTTCTTCTGCAGTAGAGGGGTGTATGGTAGAGAAAGAAGTGATATGGGGACCTCAGGCCAGATGGCAAGTTGGAAAGAAATCCCATTTCTTACAATACCCCACCCTGCCCAAGTTGGGGGCTTACAATTCTGCTCACTCATGTTGGGGCACCATATCCCAGGACTGGCTAAGTGGAAGGTGATGATTTACCAATTCAGCGACTATATTAGAAAATGCAGACTGAGTCTAAATCTCCTTTCGTGAGCCACCTTTTCCTGCTATGCTCATTTCCTGGCATTCAGCTTCCTTTCTTCCATGTGTACCTCTTCCCCAAATTATTGAAAATTTCATGGAAGAAGGATAGAAATGGATGCGATACTGCACTACTCTGGTTTGATTTTCCATGTGCTACATGTATTATAAACTGCCTGACCAATCAAAAAAATGAAGGAAAGGATGAGGTGGTATTGGACAACCAAAGAACATTCAGATTAATGATCAAAATGTGTGCGAGACAGATCCTTTTGCTAGGATGCTTTTTATAGGTTTTTAATTTCTGAAATTTAATCTTGCAGGTTTAATTGCCTCCAGTTGTATGCCTTTAAATTGAAGGAGTTCTGCTTTTTATCTAAATTGCTTCATAATGAAACCACTGCTTTTGAGAACGTTTACTTCCCCTAGTGCTCAGACTCCTGGAAGGCTTTGCCATTCCCCACCAGTGCCATGCAGCCAACCCTTGACATTTAGAATTATGGAGAACAAACCAGCACATCCCCTTTGCCCAAGCCAAACAGAAGAGCATTTGTCAATACACGGTGAGACAGGAAGCAGGATAAAAAGCACTGGTGACAAAAACCAGGCTAGAAAACCAGCCATGGGCGCCATCATCTCATCATCCTGGTCTATATTTTTTAAATTACTTTTCTGCCTCCAGAGTCCCAAATTCTGCTTATACACAAAGCAAGTCTAACTTCCACAATAAATTGTTCTCATACTCTACCTGATTTCAAATTATATCTTTATCATTCATCACTTATATTTCCTTATACCATGCATAGTTTTGTTAATTATTATTTAAATATTAAATTTGCTCTTTATATTTGCAAATCTTATTTATAATGCAAAGAGAAAGTCATGACTCAGATCTTCTAGAGACTCAGATCCTAAAGATTAGGATGAAGGAATTTAAGCCCCAAAGAAAAGGCACAGGTGACTCCTCTGAAATGGTACAACTAGTTAATGGCAAAGACGGAACTAGAATTTTGGTCTTCTAAAGCCCAGGCCCAAGCACTTTTTTCTTCTTCACTCTTGCTGTCACAATACATAAATTAGTTAGCTGGTGCACAAACCCTAGTAAGCCAGGTGGGTGTACCACCATATACAAGAAAAACTCAAAAGTATTTGTCATCTCGTAGTAAATACGTTCCCTATCATGCAGTGATAACTTTACGCCTGGATCTCTTTAGCTATAATCTCAAATCCCACCAAAGCACCTTCTTACACATTTGGATTTGCAAATATGTACAATATAATATGTCAGCATTTTTGTTTTTCTTATTTAGTAAATGTTAAAGTCCTGAAATTTGAAAAAAGAGAATGAGTTTGTGGTTTCTTATGAGATTTCATCTAAAATGACTGTGGACTTCTCCTAATTTGGGGGGTATATTAGTTTTGCTTGGATAGGATTTGTATTCAGGAAAATCTCAGTAATTGACTGTACTCATGCAGCTCTCCGTAATCTGTTTTTTTACATCCCAGGTTTCAGGTACCCATCATGACCATATTACTATCTGTTTGTTGAGACTGTAAATTCTATGGTCTGTCCAGTGCACTGGAAAGATCAGACAAGTTGAGTTAAAGTTGGTGTTTCTCAGGATGTAACAGAGGCTTTCTTTGAGTGGTCTTTATTTCTGGAACATAATGAAGAATACTTGTTTTCCAGGAGGCTTTTGGTCTATAAAGAGCATAAAGGAAAACATCAGGAAGTTAGGATAGAGGAAGGGAAGAGAGAGGAATTGCTGGTGGCGCAATGTCGGCTCACAGCAACCTCTGCCTCCAGGGTTCAAGCGATTCTCCTGCCTCAGCCTCCCGAGTAGCTGGGATTATAGGCATGCGCCACTACGCATAGCTAATTTTGTATTTTTAGTAGAGATGGGGTTTCTCCATGCTGGTCAGACTGGTCTTGAACTCCTGCTGATCCGCCTGCCTCGGCCTCCTAAAGTGCTAGGATTACAGGCGTGAGCCACTGCGCCCGGCTCTATTTCTTACATATATAATTTTCTCAGTCTCCTTAAACAGCCATGTCACAGAACACTCAAGAGTTCTGTGTTCATGTCACAGAACACTCTTTAATTTGTCTGAAGGAGAGAGTGATCACCACTTAGGATATATCCTGAAAGCAACTTTGCTTTCTACAGAATGAACTAGGCTACCATCTAGTTTGGAAAATTTGATCCCATTTAAGGCTTTGAATCAATGCTCATCCCTGTGGATTCAGATGTGACTGATAATCTTAAAAAGAGATATTATCCCAGCTTCCTTGGTGTTGTGGTTTTCCAGGTCCAAGGTAGTCAAACTGTTTAGATACCACATTTGAGCATATGCATTACGGGTATGCATATTACTTATATGTCAGTAAAGCTGACATATAAGAAGTTAAGAAGAAAGAAATCTGCCAGTGCCATTTCCTGGTGTGCCACTGGCACTCGGTGCTCTTAGATGGCCCCTCGATTGTCCCAGCCAGAGTACCAGCCTTAGCTGCTCACTTCCTGTGACTTGTTCTAACCCTCTTGACGTAAAAGTTCTCCTGCCTTCTGTTATTGTGTCCCTAGAGCTTAGGATCCTGCTCATATCATAAAGAATACAGAAAGAAGGATAGTCTCAACTTCCAGCTACCAAGGAGACACCACACTGCCACTCCTCAATTTATACCAAGTACATCGTCCTCATTAGCACCCACCCTTGCCCGCTTCTCTTTTATAATTAATGATGCATATGTCTTCTGGCCATAAGCAAGATTCTCTCCACCTAAGTCTTAGAGTCGGGAATGACTCTAAGAGATACAAGGCTTACTCATGCCTTGTATCTCTTTGCCAGGTATTCACATCTGGCCTGTCAATTCAGTCAGTCCACTACAGCCGCATTTTTTTATTTTTATTTTTATTTTTATTTTGAGATGGAGTGTGTCGCTCTATCACCCAAGCTGCAGCGGCGTGATCTCGGCTCACTGCAAACTCCACCTCCTGGGTTCAAGCGATTCTCCTGCCTCAGCCTCCTGAGTAGCTGGGATTACAGGTGCATGCCACACTCCCGGCCAATTTTTTGTATTTTTAGTAGAGACAGGGTTTCACCATGTTTGCCAGGATGGTGTCAATCTCCTTACCTTGTGATCCACCCACCTCGGCCTCCCAAAGTGCTGGGATTACAGGCATGAGCCACCATGCCTGGCCACAGCTGCATTTGTTAATGCTACCAGAGAGCTACCTCTGGTTGCTAAACTATTAGGCCCTCTTCAGTCACTTAATCACATCCTCAATTATACAGCCTTTTTTTTTTTCTTTCCCACACCTTTCTTGCTTCCACAGATTAAATTTAATTGTCCTTTTAGAGCTGTTAAAATATAAGCATCATTCCTACTTAACCCCCCTGCCCAGTTCTGTGCAGGATAAATAGCTTAAGAAAACTCAACTTACTGTATCCAAATCCCCACACTGCACCAGCCTGGTCACTATCACATGGACCCCGTTCTAGTGTGTCAGTATCTTTCCTTAAGGGGGCCACACAATAAAATAAATGTTTGGTTCCATGAGTGGCCCCACCAGTGCCATGGAGGTTACGACTGTCTCCTCCTTGGGAATTTGTGTTGCTGTCCCCAAGTGAAAATCATCCAGCAGGTTCACTCTCAGAGCTCCAACCTGGCCATGGCTACATTTGGAAAAGAAATTAAACATTTCTCTAAATATTGGAAAAGGAGAGCCCAGTTGCCCTTTTCTCAACTTTGTTTCTTTTAATCTAAGCTGCAAACACAGGTCACACTTTGTGAGGAGAAATCTCATGTGTGTCTCTGGGCACTGCTTTGGGATTCAGAACTTAGATTTATGACAGACTGATGCTGTGAAATCAGTTGTTTCTGGCTGCAAATCATGAAATCAGCACCAAGTTGGCCATAAAAAATGAAGGTTTTATGGTAAGTGGTTTAAGAAAAATGCAGAATATGAGTCCTTTGTGATGTATATGTTTTATAGCAGCAATTCCGTATTTTTAATTTTTTTTGAAAAATATTCTCCATTGCCATAGTAGGAAAACGTCTTGAAGTAACTTCAATAAAAACAGCTATGTATATAGAATAGCATATAATGGTTCTGTCAGACTTATTTTCCTACTAGCTGAAGCATAAATCTAGGATGATGATATTTTTGTTTCCTGAGGAATTAGATTTTATTAAAATAGTTACTTTGTATCTCATTCAGCCTTGAAGTCAAAGCAATGGGATCCTACATAAATGAAATTTGTTGATCTAGTGCAAGCTAATACAGAAATCAATTTCAATTTCCTTTGGATGTACTATTAGTGTTTATCTGATGGTGGATTCATGTTGTTTTAAGTGATAGCTATAACAACAAAAAAAATACTGATTAGATACTAGGAGCCATTCTTGATCTCAATTCAGAAAGAGTGTGGCATTATCCTTTTTGTGTATAATGAATTTGTTCTGTATCATGGTTTTTAATTGATCATTCCCAATATTAAGTTCCTCCAAACGTTTAATAATCACTTTTTTCTGTGGCATTCATTATTAGATGAGGATTGAGATATCCATCCTTATGATGGCCTTCAGTGACTTTAGCTAATGGGACTATGTGTTTTGTGGAACATGCCTAAATTGCTAGGGTTAAAACAGCTCATTTGGATAATTACAGTTGGTCTTTCTTAATAGGCCTGTGATTTCAATCTGTGTTCAATTAGACGAATACATAACGATGACTTCATGATGAAGGGATAAAGGCATGGTTTTAAACTGAACTCCTCTGAGGGACTGGAGGCCCTTCCCCTATAACTAGATCTTGAGAGTATTATCAGAGGTTCAAGTCACACAGCTGCCCTGAAACTTGGGATGTTGGCTGTTCAAACGTGCGTGTTTGTGGCAGGCGCCACGTTGGCACAGGTGACTTAGAGTGTCACTGACAATTTGTGGGGCTTCTGCCTATGGTGGTGTACATCTCTTGGATCCAACTCACCGTGGCACTGGCATGCACTCTGATTTGACTGGTTCCCCTAGAGTGAGGCAGTACGTGGCTTATACGCTGTACACAAACAGCCATGCTTTCCCATCTTCATATCTCTCTCCACCCTAGTTTTTCCCTAGAGCTTAAATTTGGGAAGCCTTTCTGCACAGGAAGGACCTGATGGAGGTCCTGAGTGACAAATTCCCCAAACCTACTTCATGACTCTGGGGGCCAAAGGGACCTGAAATTCAGACTAAAATACTTGACATAGAAACATCTTCCTCTCTCTCATATCCCATCCCACACCTCTCCTTGGCCCCTTCCCCTCCAGCTCATCTCCAGGATGCAGTGCATTTGTTCTGCCCTGCCCTGAGTATCACCCCCCTTCACTTTTATGTCATTGCCCTAAAATCAACTCTAGATTCCTCCTGCTTATAGAAGCATAGGTATGTTATCATGGATGCTAAACTTGTGTTAACAACAGCTTTAGGTTATATCATGTAGCAAATTCATTCACAGGATTGCATGGGCACAGCTGTTGTAAATGCCACCTTCATTTTAGGATGATATGGAGTATTTGAATGCACGGATCTTCCATTCCAAACCTCCGCTTAGGGTTCCCTTTATTATATGTTATTGCTTAGCGGATATAAATTAGTGTATTTTTGCCACTGTGGATGAATTTTCACAGGTCTGTGTTTCCAAGAAGGGACACAACCTTAGGCATTATTTCATAAAATAATAATAAGCACTACTGTTTTTTGAATACTTACCAAGTGTCAGGTGCTGAATGACAAGTTTACGAAATAGTTTCTGACTTTTTTTCCTCGCATACTAATATAAGGAGGGAGTGATACAGTCTTCATTTATAGATGAAGCACTGGAAGCTTGTCTAAGTTTGTTCTGACTTCTGCGTTTATAGTCTTTCATCTCACTTTACAATCCACGCCCAGCCCTTACTGATATTTCCAGGCATTCGGCCATGCTATTTGATAATTATCCTTCTCCATAGAAGCACAGACAGGAACTGCTTCTTGACTTTGCTGATGGCTCTTTCTGTCCATGGATGTGAGCCCGAGAGTGCCTGTGGCGTGATGACCCATAGATGTTGCCTGGGTGCTCATGATGTGCACAGGGAGGCCTCCCCTGCTTTCTAGCTGTCCTGCTGTGGTTTTGCTTCACTTGGTTACAGATGTCAACCAGATTGACTGATGAAGAAACAGTGAAGATGACATTTATGACTTGTCTGAGAGATCCAGGAGAAAGGTGGGTGTTTAGTAACTTACTGATGTATAAAGACAAAATTTGAAAAAAAAAAATAACTATTACAGGGCCCCAGTGGAGAATAACTACATGCTCAAGTTATTGTGTGATCTGGACATGGGGAAGTGTGGACAAACTTGAGAAAGGGAAGTTGCCCAGGCAGCATTTTTTTCCCCAAAATATGCCCTTTGATATGTGTCTGGTGGGTTCAGTGGTTAGTGTACAGTGTGTACTGTGTTTGAGTCCTATGTAGACCAAGCTGCTTTTCTGTCTATCAAGACCAAACTTGGACAAACTCTACATGAGTGCACATGGTCAGGATCTGTGTTCAGCAAAATTTTGTCATCAGTTAGGTTGGCCATTGCCTTAGTCCATTTGGGCTGCCATAATAAAATACCTTTGACCAGGCAATTTATAAACAACAGAAGTTTATTGCTCACAGTTCCGGAGTCTGGTAGGTCCAAAATCAAGGGACCAGCAGATTTGTTGTCTGATAAGGATTCATTCTCTGCTTCATAGACAGTATCTATTCGCTGCATTTTCATATGGTGGAAGGAGTGAACAAGCTCCCTCAGGCCTCTTTTACGTGGGCACTAATACCATTCACGAGATCTCTGCCTTTATGACCTAATCATCTTCCAAAAGCCTGACCTCCCCAAACCACTGCACCAAGAATTATGTTTCAACATATGAAATGATGATGTGGGTGAGCACAAATTTTCAGACCGTAGCAGCTATCATATCTCATAAGATTATAATACCCCTGTTGGGGTTTAGGCAAAATTGACCAACATTAACATTAAAAGAGAGATCTTAAGGGTAACAAAAGAGGCTCTTTGTGGCAATAAGATTCCAAATTCCAACCTGACTCTGGTGTAGCATCACATGACAGATAGCAGGCCCGGCAGGAAATCGAAGTATTTTACCCCGAAGTATGTTTCTTTGACATATTTTAGCAAGGCCCTGCACAGCTGTCTCTTATGGAAGAAATTTGCATTCTGTAGAGAATCTCCTTCCCTTACTAGTTTTTTTCCAAAGAGTCTGGCACCTTTTAAAGGTCTGAATAGAAATCATCTGCCATCTATTTCCTCTAAGGGTGGCCACCTATGAGATTTTATCTACATAATAAAACCCTTGGTTGTAAAACCAAGCTGTAACCCAACCACCTTGCCACACGTTCCCAGGATATCCTGAGGCTATGTTACAGGTCATCATCCTTATATTTGACTTGGAATAAATCTCTTCAAATATTTTAGAGAATTTGGGTTTTTTGTTTTGTTTTGTTTTGTTTTGTTTTTGTTAACACTAGTTTTGGCTGTTCTACTTATAAATTATAACCTCTTTCCCCACCCTTTTTCTTCTTCATCTCCCTTACCCAGTCCTAACTTGGGCCAGGAGTGAGTGGCTGACTTAGAGGTAATCTGTTTTGAGCAATCAGATTATCTGTCTTGTGAATCTGATGTAGAAATTATTAATGGCACGTTAACTGGAAAGTTGGACGGATTGCAAGCTTGGAGTGCCCATTTTTGTGCCATGTGCAGAATAAAGAAAGCTTCTGGGCAGAAGCAGAGTGGGACACAGTCTTGGAGACCAAAGCATTCCAGAAAGGCAGACCTTCTGCTCCTGGTTCAGGTCTCACATGAGGAATGGCCCCTACCTTCCTGCCCTTGGGTTCTAATGTTACTTCCTTAGATAGCTTTGGATGGCTTCTATTTCCTATAACCGAACAACCTTGACTGATCCAAAAAGGGGTCATGTTCATCTCAGTTTACAAATGATGCAATCAAAGATGAGAAAGGTTTCCCAAAGCTGATTTGTAGCAAGCTGGGATTCAGCCTAGTTTTTCTAACTTTATAACCTTTATTTTTTCCATTTCACTTGCTGGTTAAGTGACCAAGAAAGATCAATTAATCTACTTTATTCCTAAAATATTTTGTGACTGTTGCCCATCAGATATCAGACAAAAGAGAATTACTCTTTAGTTGCTTTGTGACATCCTTGATGAAAATTGAATGGATTACGAACTGCCACCCTGCAAATTCAGTAGGAAACTGGGTAACAATCACTATAGGTCTGTATACCTAAGTAATAAAACACAGAGTATCTTCTTTAAATTATTGAGGACTCTGACCTTAGTAGTGTTGCAAAAATTGTTAATTATTATGAAATAAATGTCTGCTGATCTGCATAGCAGAGGGCTCTTCCACAAAGTTGCCCATGTGAGAAGCAAATCCCACTGAAAAAGAGCAGCTACCCCTGGAAGTGTCCATTTGAGACTCATTTGAAGCCACTACTTGTTTTCTCTGTCATGGCATTTTAATACTTATGGCCTGTCTCTTCTACACTCAAAGCTTCTAAACCTTCCATCTTATCTCAATTGCAGCTGCTCTGGAGAATAACTGCCCTATTTTGTGGTGACTCCCTCCTTCTACCAGTCCCCCAAATTAATTTTAGCATATGACACATAGCCTCCAAATTTAATGAAAATCCACTCAACCATTATCTGTGATGTGACAGACAGACTGAAACTTAATTATATTGACATGGATTTGAGGTAATGCTATCATATTTTGCTAGAAAAGGCATCTATTTATGAGTGATGACAATTAGCAGTCAGATTTTGGAAACATAGCCACAGAGAAATATCTGCACACCAAAATATCATCCATACCTTTCGGACACCCACTACGTCAGGGGTTGAATGCCATCATCATTCACTCAGGCAATCCCACCTAGACTTTGGGTTAATAACCTTGAAGAAGTACTTCATTACATGTCAGAACAAGGAAAGATTTCACATAATATTAAGTGTTGTCCTTATAGGAGGCTATATCTAGTTTTTTTGGTCTTCAAAATACTATAGAAGTGATAAATAAAATATGTGTTAGCTGGTATCACCACTTTTACTAAATAGATTTTTACAATCTTCCTTCACCCTCATGCCCAAACAAAGGATACTGATAGACTCCCTATATATTGTTTTTTTTTTTCTTTTTTCTTTCTTTCTTTTTTTTTTTTTTTTTTTTTGAGATGGCATCTCACTCTGTTGCCCAGGCTGGAATGCAGTGGCGCCATCTCAGCTCACTGGAACCTTCACCTCCCAGGTTCAAGCAATTCTCCTGCCTCAGCCTCTCAAGATACGCACCAGTATGCCCGGCTAATTTTTGTATTTTTAGTAGAGACAGGGTTTTGCTGTGTTGGCCAGGCTGGTCTCAAACTCCTGACCTCAAGTGATCCACCCGCCTTGGCCTCCCAAACTACTGGGATTATAGGTCTCACTGTACTTTAAAGGAAATATTGCATATAGAGGAAGCACAAGTGTTAGAAGGTATTAATCTTCGTAGAACCTTTCCCCCACCCTATCACCTCTAATTCTCTTTTTAATGGCTTCTAGGAAAAGTGCTTTAGTTAATATTTCACTAATCTTTCATTATACTCTTATAATCTTCCTTTGGAAGGGTTCTTTCACTCACGACCTCTCAAAGGTAAAGCAGGGATCTTCTCATTTCGAATGCTGGATTGATGCTATCAGGAGATGTTCAGCTGATAAAGTCTTATAGAGAGATTACCACAGGCAAAGGCTTAGGCAAGAGGGTGAAGAATAGATGATAGGAGTTGAATTGGAGGATACTGCTGCGAGTGAGAGAAGCAGGATTGACTACGTAGATCAGAGTGGAAATAAGAATGAAGAAAGAGGACATAGTACTGAGAAATATTATGAAGACGGGAATGGTTAATATAATATTTCTTCTGTTCCAGAAGTTGGCAGATTTTTTTTTTTTTTTGGTATGTGCTAGCTAGTAAATATTTTTAGTTTTGTTGGCCAGTTTCAGTCACAACTATTTAATTCAGCCATAAAGATCCATAAACAATAACAAATCAATGGGTGTGGCTGTGTCTGATAAATATTTACTTGCAAAAAAAAAAAAAGTGTTTGCTGATTTGGCCTGCAGGCTGTCGAATCACTTGTTTATAAAATTTGTACTACACTAGTTGAATATGGTATGCCTGATGCCAAACCCAATTCTTATACTTATTAAAATTTAGAATGAACTAGTATTCTGCAGATTAGTAACTCCCTTTTTAAGCTTTGTGATTTTTTTTTTCATATTTGTCCATTGTTATTTTAATAATATTGTAAAGGTTCAAATCTGCACATATGAAAGTAAGTTTGTTTAGTACATAGAGTTAAGCTTAACACACTTCTTCCCCATAAAAGAGGGATTTCCATAATTAACTCTAGGAACCATAAACCCTGAAAACAACACTGCAATTCTGTGTGAATGGAGAGCCTGACGCTGTACTAAACACTTTACGAGATTTTTCAAAGTATTGGGGCTGTTTCTGCTCTTGAGGGAACTGTCAATCACTGCAAACACTAATAACAGTAGAAGCCAGTCAAGGCCAAGTGTGGGGCCGCCTGGCTGATGAGTGGCACAGATACTGACTGAGGAAGTTGTGGGAAGCAGGAGAGAACAGGTGGCTGCTGGCTCCTTTGTGTTAGTTGGGAGAGTCATTTGGTTGCAGGAAACAGAGACTCACACAGATTAATTCAGGGAGCGAAGGTTTATTTTAAGAAGACTGGGATCACTCCCATTTGCCTGGGCCTCATGAGAACCCAGAGGAGCCCTGCCCCCACCTTAGCGGAGAACTAGAAACACAGTTCAGTGAAGAATCAAGTACCCAGTGGTAGTCTCTTGGTCAGCCCTCTTACCTTAGGGTGCACCATAAATGCATATCAGTGGCACCATAAATGCATATCAGTGGTTTCTGCTGCTTCTCTGATTTTTTTTTAACTTTTATTTTAAGTTCGGGGTACATGAGGTTTGTTACATAAGTAAACTTGTGTCATGGGGGTTTGTTATACAGATTATTTCATCACCTAGGTATGAAGCCCAGTACTCAATAGTTATTTTGTCTGCCTCTCTCCCTTTTCCTACCCTCCACCCTCCAGGAGACCCCAATGTCTGTTGTTTCCTTCTTTGTGTTCATGAGTTCTTATCATTTAGCTCCCACTTATAAGTGAGAATATGCAGTATTTGGTTTTCTGTTCCTGCATTAGTTTGCTAGGGATAATGGCCTCTAGCTCCATCCATGTTCCCTCAAAAGACATGATCTTGTTCTTTTTTATGGTTGTGTAGTATTCCATGGTTTATATGTACCACATGTTCTTTATCTGGTCTGTCACTGATGGGCATGTAGGTTGATTCTATGTCTATGCTATTGTGAATAGTGCTTCAATGAACATTTGTGTGCATGTGTCTTTATGGTAGAGTGATTTATATTCCTCTGAGTATATACCCATTAATGGGATTGCTGGTTCGGATGGTGGCAATCCCACTTTCTATATCTTGCACTTAAGTTCTCAGGAGAGTTGATGTTATTGGTCAAATCAGTGCAGAGCAGTGAGGAAGATGGATGGTCTCTTCCAAAGAGTCATACTGTTACTTGGCCTTTTTCCATCTTGTGCCTTCTCATTACTTAGTGCCTTATAGTGCTCCCTATCCTGCTTGCAAATGAAGACTCAGGCAGCAGTCAGTCACAAGGGATACTGGTAAATGTAATCTACTAGTGTGTGCAGGAGGAAAGGGAAAGGATTCAGTGAACAACTAGTTGGTCTAAAAATACAATAAAGTAGGCCTATAGATTATTGTCTATTTGCACAAGTGTCCTTGAACTTGCTTTTATGTTTGTCTAAGAGCCTTACATCTGTGAAATCACTAGGGTAAGTGAAATAGAGATTTTCTGGGCTTATTCTCAAAAGGGAAAATATTGTGGCTAATCAGACACAGAGAATCCAAAATGGTGGTAGGCTTCTCCTCACTATTGAATGTGAGCCGGCACCAATTTATAGACTCCATGGACTGTTTCACTACAAAAGAGAAGGAAGATTTTTCAAACCTCTGTTTTAAGAGGGAAAGCAGGAACATATTGAAAGAAATGCACAGTTTTCATTTGTGTCATCTCAACAGCTAGTACTACCCTGAATTTTCAGGGATCCCTTCCCATTGTCAGTCCATGTAACGTCATCCTTAGATCAGAAAACACAGCCACAAAGACATGAGTTCAGGATAAGTGTCTTACAAGTCATACAAGAGAAGTAATATTCTATATGGTTGAGTCAAACATATGGAGACACTGGTCCCATCCCTGCTAATATCCAACGTGGTTACCTTGGATATGTTACCGTCTGCATTTTTGCCAAAAAATTGAATAATGTGTTTGTTCAAAATACATACAGTACCCAACTTACAATGGTTCAATGCATGATATTTTGCTTTAGGATGGGTTTATCAGGGTATTAAATGTATTTTCTATGTAGAACATTTTCAACTTACAATGGGTTTATTAGGATGTATCTCATTGTGAGTTGAGGAGCATCTATACACAGCTGTAAAGGAACCTAAAGACCGACTGTTGTGTTTTCTCAGTGGTGGTGCTGCTGGGTGATAGTAGTAGGAGAGGGACCCTTGTTCCTTTCTTATTACCATTGTTAACCCCAAAATGTGCCAGGCCTTCACAGTGGAAGGGTCTAGTGAGACTGGGTGCCAGAAAAAGCACCTGTGGAACACACACCTATAGCATAGCCTAATAGACACCTATTGCATAGCCCTGCCCTGGGCAATAAGACTTTGAATACCTCCTCCAACTATGAAGTTCTAAGGATCTGCACTGATGTTTCATAGGCATGAGTTCTTAAAATTCTGTCCTGAATATGAAACTCAGGATTGGGAAATGAAGCAAGAAAAGGAAAGGATTTGCTTTGTGAAGATTCTGTATCCTGAGCAAAGTAGTGATGGGTTAGGTTGGTCTTCGACCTGCCCTTCATTGAAGGGCTGTCTGGACCCTCTCCTGTGGTGCTCATTCTGGATACCCAGTTGGCAACAACTGTTCTTGGCCCAGCACCTTCTCTAAGTTGACACTTCTTTTTCTTGCTCCCCCTGGCCACTCCCCTGACATTTCCCTTAAGGCTACATTTAGGTATCTGTGCCTTCCAAGGACAAGCTTTAGGGAATGAGCATACGTTCATCTAGAGGAAGGAACTAGTAAGACTCCCTCACCTGGCTCCAACACTGTTCTGGGCTGTAATAGTGCATTCTCACAAGGACAATCCAGAAACAAAAGTCCATTTATGACTCTGTGACCTCAAGGCATGAATTTTGATTTGAGGCCACAGAGCAAGGGAGAATGGTAGCATGGCAGGCAAGGAGGGGCTGACAGCACCTTGTGCAGTCGAGTTCCTGCAGCCACTTGCTGCACAGAAAGACTTCCACTCTGCAGTTGTAAAGAGCTGGCCTTGACAGGGAGTTGCTGATTCCCCAGGACTTAATTGATATAAGAAATAGCATTACAAGGAATTAATTAGAAGCCTTTGAGTCTTGACAAGAGTTTGTTACAGGCTGATGTGCCTTTTTTATTATAAAGCTGGGGAAGCGAATGAGGAGGAGAAGTATGGAGGATGTTAACCATGCAGATGTGAAAGAGATTTTGTAGACAGCCTGCAGAGTGGCCCCTGCATAATGATAGCTTACTCAGGGAAAATTCAGAGACTCTCATGAGTCCTAAGATCATGAAGAAATAAGAACATGAAACAGTTCCTGACAAGTCCCATAGCTTAACTGGAAGAAAGTGAACCTCTTTGCTTATGAAACACCCTGAAGCTAGCGTAAAAGTTAAAGAGCACTTTGCTCTGAAAGAGAAATAGAGGGATGGAATGGGGGAAGGGACATAGTCATTAGGGTAAGTAAAGTAAAACTGGCTTCCCCACTTCCTGAGACCACAGGACGTCAACACGGCAGAAACATCCGCAATTGTCTCTAAATCTCACTCCTGGGAATTCACCCTTGAGGGATAAATCAGATCAATTTGTACCGGCCACCTAGTGGCAGAGTGGGGAACAACATGCTGATCTGTGGGCTGGGAGGTTTAATATAGTCCGTATTCACAATAGAAGCTAATTGTTATAAAAATGTTAAGAGGGGGCATAAAATATTTCAGAGCAGGGGAAGATTTTTAGCCTGAAAACAATATATTTTTTCACTTAAACAATTCATCCAGCTCAGGATTAGATGATCCTGAGTATGAGGATAACTGAATATAGTAACCAATTTTACATCTTCCATGCATGTGTGTATTGAAAGATTACAATTATTATGCTATTTTTAAGATGTCTGTTCTAGATACAGTTCTTCCATGAGATAGTACTTTTGATGTATTCTGAAGAGTGCTCTCATGCTGGGAGAATTCAGTGCTGAAAATAGCTTTTGGCCTAGAGTTGAGACCTGGGTAACCACCCCCAGCTTAGCTATGCGAAACTTGGGTGATTGTCAGAAAGTCATTTACGTATCATGTGGGGATGTTTGTGTATGTGTGTGGGGAGTGTGTTTGTGATTGTATGTAGTGTGTGGGCATATGTATAAATATATTTGTTAAGTTGAAGCAAATACAGTAGCCCCCCTCTTATCCATGGGTAATACGTTCCAAACTCCGCAGAGGATGTCTAAAACTGCAGATAGTACTGAACCTTATATACACTATTTTTTTTTCTATACATACCTATGACAAAGTTTAATTTATAAATCGGGTACAGTAAAAGATTAACCACAATAGCTAATAATAAAACAGAACTGTTATGGCCTGGCGTGGTGGCTCACACCTGTAATCATGGCACTTTGGGCCATGATCACCTGAGGTCAGGAGTTCGAGACCAGCCTGGCCAACATGGTGAAACCCCCTCTTTACTAAAAATACAAAAATTAGCTGGGCGTGGTGGCATGTGCCTGTAATCCCAGCTACTTGGGAGGCTGAGACAGGAAAATCGCTTGCACCTGGGTGGCGGAAGTTGCAGTGAGCCAAGATTGTGCCATTGCACTCCAGCCTGGGCAAAGAGCAAGACGCCATCTCAAAAAAAAAAAAAAAAAAGTCATAACAATATACTGTAATAAAAGCAGTGTGAATGTTTATTTCTGAAATTCTCCATTTCATGTTGGACCACAGTTGCCCACACAGTTAGCTGAAACTGTGGAAAGTGAAAGTGTGGATAAGTGGAGACTACCATATGGGTATCCTACATACCTCTCAGTTGGTACTGAGAGAACCCAGCAATGAGTATTGAACACCCTCAGTGAGCTGAGTTCTGGTTCATCCCAATGGAAGGTATTAGAGAAGGATGAACAAAGTCCCCGTCCAATCTAAGTGGCGACTCTAAGACACACATGAAATAATGATCAACAACATAAGTCATCACTTGGCCTCAGCTTTAGGATATCTTAGAGCATACGCAAAATAACGAACTCAACCCAGATTTGAGAATTTCTATGGCGTTAATGCTAGTACCTTGTGTTTCCCCTGCAATACTCAATCTTTGACGTTTTCCACTGAAATTGCTTGCTATTCTTGCCTCCAGCCCTCTCCACAGATGTGTGCACGCTAGTCTAATTCCTTCTCACCGGAGTACTTGCTCAAATTATCTCTCGAGTGTAGCCCTGTGAAACCCACCCAATCTCTTTGGCTCCCATGGTACATTAACATATATTTTTACTCATTTTTTGTCCAAATCTTTGTTTATCTTTCTGGAGGAGCCAGACAGGTCCATGAATGCCCTTCCCACTGCCCTAAATTCCCTGAATTCAATTGATAAGTTTGGAAAAACGGGGAAGTTAGCATGGAAGTCGGCTGCCAATTCAGGCAGGTGAAGGAGTTCTAATTCGGACAGGACACTTTGTCCTGTTCAATCTGCCTTCACATTTAAAGGGACAGTTGTAAAATTACCCCGTCTTCACAAATTCATATCTAACCAACTGGAAATTATTTTCACTGAAAATGTGATTGATTATAGCGTCCTGTTTTTTAATCAGGAGTACTTCTAATGCACTGCAGTATTTGTTTACTCAGTGACCAAGAAAATTGAGAAATATAGGTTAAACAAAAACTTCATCAAACATTTTTGAAAGTTTCTTTGTAAATGGTAAACAGAATCAGTTGAGGGAGGAAGGAGGAGGAACTACTAGATGGCACAGTGATTCTATTACTTTAAAGCATTTTAGGAACATTTCTGTTTTTATAAGTTAAGATTAATCTTGGGCCTAGATATTACATATATATTCATTATGAGCTATACAGGTCCATGAATATCCTCCTTACATTCCTATGTATAAAATGCCGTATATATCTATACATCTGTATCTCCATCTATCTATCCATGCATCTATTATATCTATCTATCTATCTATCTATCTATCTATCTATCTATCTATCATCTGTGTTATATTTAGGCCTATACATAATTTCTATTTTATAAGATAAATTCATCTGTATAGGCATTTAACTAACTCTAGGTTAATGATATTCTGAGATTACCTGGTTATATGGCAGTTGGATCTAGAAGTCAGTCCGAAGCACTGAGCCTAGGATAAGGTTAACTTTGCTGTAGATTAATGTCAGACATTCTTCAGGAATCAAAACTACTTTAGTATAATCTATTGATGATAGTTAAATATTTTGCTATTCGAGTCCTATTAGTTATTGACTCTAGACTCGTTTTTTTCCAAGAGAGGTTTTTGATTTAATAACTGTCAGCCAAAGAAGTTCATCAGTAGCTGAAATCCACAGCAAGTTAGATCATAATGAATCTTAAATTTTAGAAAGAATGTTTTAGCAATATTGAGTCACAAAAGAAAAAGAGTTGAAAACAAAATCACCTTGAAACTTCCATCAGCTCATTAGATTATCTGAATTCTATAAAAGAGAGAAATAATACCAAGTACAATTGAGACTGGAGAAGATCTTATGGTGGAAATCTCTCAGATTCCTTTATTCCGGGAAGATAATTCTGAACTTGAGAATTGAGTGTTTTCTCTCATGGACGCTGGATTGAAAGGCTATTGTATTCAAGGATCTTCACTGTGGCGTAACTGTTGCTGTTTGCACAACCTGCAAATGATCTAAAGCTCAGAGTTATAATTAAGGACCTTGTTACACCATAAAAGATTTTCAAATTTTAATCTATGACAACCCACACAGCACTCAGGGCTTAAATACTTTATTGACTAGGCTGGCAGGCTAACTCCTCTGTTGGAGCTGGGAGAGTCCTGCTTTAATTTATCTCTCCCACACTACATATTTGGAGTCATAAATCTTTTGCTAGGCTCTTTGAGCATTAAAAATAGCCTGGCATTGCTGGCTTTCCTTGTGGTACCCATGAGAGCCAAATCAAAGGTGCCAGCCTCCTGTGATCTTTCCATCTTGCGCCGCAGCAGGAAACGTTTACATCTGTCCCGACCCTCACTGTCTAAGTGTCAACTCAAACAACAGCATTTCCCACTCAGAGTTTGGCTCCATCTCCCCAGATGCCTCCCTTATCCAGATAGGGCAGCTGAACAGCAGTCTGGCCTGAGCTGTTCCTCTGCCAGCCTGGATCTGTTCCCTCTTCTCTTCTCGATGGTGACTCTGGGTGGTGTGTTTCCTTCGTTCTTCAGGGATCCCGCTAGATGGAGCAGAATAGCTATGTTGCCACCAAGGTCCGGCCTATGAGTTTTCACTAGGACCACTGGAGGAGAGAGGCGGAGGGAGCAACAAAGGGTCAGAAAGAGTTTCTGGAGGTGCAAAACAGAGGTCATTTGAATACAGGTTCAAATTCAGATCAGAACTAGGTCAAGAGCTAGAGAGTGACTCCACAAGTATCAGTCAGGTTGTTTAGAGAAGAGACCAACGTGTTCAGATAGAATGCTATTTTATGAATTTCCTTCTTCAGATGTGAGCATGTTATTTGGTTTAGATTTTTATTTCAATAGTGAGTAGTAAGAAACATTATGGGGGTCATCCCACAGACACTAAGGGGAAATTCCTGTGTCTCTTCCTTTTTCTTCTAAGCTCTTTTTCTAATCTTTTGTAAAATCAAGTTTATTGAGATGTAACTGTTATCTAATAAACTGCACATATTTAAAACAAACAATTTGATAAGTTCTTTATTTGATGGTTTCCACAAGATAATCATTTCCATCAAGATGATGAAAATATCCATGACCCCCTAATATTTCCTTGGGCTCTTTGCACTCCCTTCCCATCCCACTCTCATCTCCAGGCAACGACTGATCTGTTTTCTGTTAGTATAAATTAGTCTGTATTTTCTCAACTTTTATATAAATGGCATCAAACAATATGCGCTCTTTTTGTTTTAGCTTCTTTCTGTCAACACGATTATTTTGGGATTTATCTGTATTGCATCATGTATCGACGATGATGGATGCTGAGCAGCATTCCATTGTGTGGATATACTACAGTTTGTTTATCCATTCACCTGGATAATGGACATTTGAGTTGTTTCCAGCTTGGAACTATAACAAATAAAGCTGCTATGGGCATTTGTGTACAAGTTTTTGCATGCCTTCATTTCTCTTGGTTAAATATGTAGGAGTAGAATAGCTACTCTTGGGTAGATACCTGGAATAGGTTTATATGAAAGAGTATGTTTGACTTTTTAAGGAACAACCAAACCCTTTTCCAAAGAGGCTGTACCATTTTATATTCCCACTGACTGAGAGTCCCAATTCCTCCACATCCTGACTGGCTTTTGCTGCAGTTTCTGCTAGGGCACATCAATGCAGCAGCCTGCAGGGCCATCTGCATCAAACATAGCCTCTTATCTCTGGCCACACATCAAAGAGTCAAGGTTTTGGCTGGACAAAGAAGAAACACACAGACTGAGGGATATTAATGACCTAACATGAACAGAAACTATCTATTTTGTGAGCTTCCAAATAACTAAAGAAGAACTTTTGCAGTATAGTGTTTGTCAGAACCATGGTGTAATAAATTAATGTGGATCAAAATTTCTGGCCATTATTATTTAGGAAGAAAGGAAAGTACATATGGTTTGTCTTTCTTTTTACAGGATCCAGTAAATGTTATTTGTAGACTGACTAATATGTGATGTTCAAAGATAGAAACATCTACTTTAGACAGTTCTTAACAAAGAGAAAAGTGGTTCTGCCCATGATCATTTAGCCCACATGCCTAGAGCAGAATTCCCTTCTACCTTTTTTCAGAACACAAGTGCCCAGAAGCTCACTGCCTCCTGGGGAAGCCTGGTTCTAGTCAAGAGTTTTGTTCATGGAGCAGATTTTTATCTAAGGAATTAGTAACTACTGGTCTGGGCACATGAAGTAACTTAGACTCGGGTGGTCCACATAACACTGCTCAAACAGAACAAGTCCACAGTATAAGAAAGCTAAATCAGGCTTCAGACGATAGCACCTCTTTTATTAGGTTAGTGCAAAAGTAATTGTGGTTTTTGCCATTAAAAGTAACGTCAAGAAACCACAATTACTTTTGCACCAACCTAATACTTCTCTTGTTTTGTCCATCTTAAAATCGTATAACCGGGCAGTATCTTAGGGCCATTGGGATCTCGGCTCTGGGGCTTACTTATCCCAGAGCTAACCATCCTCAGCATGGTGCTCACAGAGAAATATTGTGAGTTTCTGTAGTCATTTCCACATCACACATGTCAACAGAGAAACAAAAAAATCCACATGGAAAATCTAGCAGACCTACAAGCGAGAGCTAGGTGGGAGACTCTTCACCTGCCCCCAAAACTAGTTTATGTGCATGTGACAAAGCGGGCATTTTTATTGTTCAGAGACTAAAACAAACAGAAAATTATGAAGTGCACAAAAGGATTTTCCACACTGCTGAACCTTGCAAAGTGTTCACAGTTGAGTTCCCCTTTTTGAATTCATTATCTCAAGGCAGCATTTGGTTTGGAAAGCCGGGGCAGCTGAGCTGAAAATGTGTATTGTTATTACTTGAAGTTTCTGAGAATAACCTGCACAGACTGCAGTGTTCAGAACCAGTTTTGTTCTTTGCAAATTCTTTGTCAATGAACTTTCTCTTATTCGAGTCATTGGCAAACATGAGAGCCTATGTTAAATACTGATCTGGGGCATATTCCTAATCATTTGTTTTATTAGCATGTATTTTGGAAAGCTACTTGTAGCTGAAGTGGTTGTGAGTACTTTCCCTAAAATTGTATCACTTTCATTTTCACATTCTTTAATTTGAAATATTTTAACCAGGGAGTGAATATTTATATCACATCCACAATGAGTCCTTACATAACCACTTTTCTATTAGGTTACTTTCCTTATAGTCCCACAGATATATCATCTTCATTTCTGCCTTCTATGCCTTTCCTCGCTTATTTTTCTTGCTTTTTACCATCCCATTCCTGCTTGTCATTCAGTGTGTGCATTACTGCCCCTTCTCTAAGACTCATGAAACCATCAAAGCCTATAGAGACCTCTCTTTCCCCTGACTCCCTATGACAGCTCTTTTCTGTCCTATTAATCTGACAGCCAATGAGGTGGTGCTTCATGACATCTCTTTTATTTTTAATTTTGAACAACAATTTAAAACTGTGATTATGATTTAACTTTTGATCTGTTTATATCTTGCCTCTCTAAGTAGACTGGGCACTCCTTCAGATCGAGGGCTACCTGTTTCCGCCATTTAGTGCCCGTACCAGCATCAAATCTTGCTGATTTCAAGCCCCAGTTTGTGAATGGTCTTACAAGAGTTTATTTAATGGAGCTGGGAAGTGAAGGAGTTGTTGAAAAGCAGAAATAAATTGCTGTTAATTGCTACCGTTTGCAATTTGCAATTGGAAGTAGCAAGGTAAAGGTTAGTGCACATATATAATACAATTGTATTGATTGGATTGTCTTTTTCAAGGTTATTGTTGCAATTAAATTGACCTTTTGCTGGTACAGAAATAACTTGTTTAATGAAAACTGAACAAATGAATTGGGCATAACTTGAATATAGAAAATAATCAGAGCATTGAATGTAGGTCTTTGTTAAATCACAACAAAGGCCAAGTATGGACCTGTTAGGTAGTTGTGCTCAAATGAATAAATAGCTCTTAGGAAGCCAAAACCAAAAACTATGTGGTGGTGATGTCATAATACCACACACAGGACATGTCATAAATTTGATGTTGCTCTCTGCAGCTCACTGAGCATTGAGGGATCTTCTTGGGTGCATTAGGCATGATGCTAGATCTAGAATCACTTTGCAAGAAGTAAGCACTGTGCAAAGGAAAGGATTACTCAGCCACCACTTCTGGCATCTGCACATATTCCCTAGCCTTAGATCCAGGCCACTTACATTAACTGGTTAATTGCAGAACCTCTGAGATCCTGAGACACGAGATTATCTAGGATAAGAACCAAGGCTTATGGTACCTTAGGAAATACAATTCTCCTTATCTCTGCCCAGGATCTTACATTACAAATGGGAAATATTTCACTGAATACATCGGATCTTTGGTGACCATCTCCTCCTTGATAGAATGTCATTTAGTGAGTTTTATACTGTGCCCAGCACCGTGAGGCAATGAAGAAGTGGTGAAAATGAGAAAGAACCAATATAAAGAGGCACATTGCAAGGGAAGGATGGAGAAAGCTTTAAGATCTTGATAACATTCAACAGCTCTTCTAAAGCTGCAGACAATTCAGATAATGAAGATGAGAATGAGGTGCATAAGCTAATCCCTGCTGATGTCCAACAGGGACAAGAACATTAAATTGGGAAGTTTTGGACCCTCTGTTGCCAATAGCACTCATAATAACTGTGTTTGCTATACCACTTTGACCACTACATTTAAACCTCTCTTTCGTTTAATTAGATCCCATTTGTCAATTTTTGCTTTTGTTGCCGTTGCTTTTAGTGTTTTAGACATGAAGTCCTTGCCCATGCCTATGTCCTGAATGGTACTACCTAGGTTTTCTTCTAGGGTTTTTATGGTATTAGGTCTAACATTTAAGTCTCTAATCCATCTTGAATTAATTTTCGTATAAGGAGTAAGGAAATGATCCAGTTTCAGCTTTCTACTTATGACTAGCCAATTTTCCCAGCACCATTTATTAAATAGGGAATCCTTTCCCCATTTCTTGTTTCTCTCAGGTTTGTCAAAGATCAGATGGCTGTAGATGTGTGGTATTATTTCTGAGGACTCTGTTCTGTTCCATTGGTCTATATCTCTGTTTTGGTACCAGTACTATGCTGTTTTGGTTACTGTAGCCTTGTAGTATAGTTTGAAGTCAGGTCTTCTGCACAGCAAAAGAAACTACCATCAGAGTGAACAGGCAACCTACAGAATGGGAGAACATTTTTGCAATCTACTCATCTGACAAAGGGCTAATATCCAGAACCTACAAAGAACTCAAACAAATTTACAAGAAAAAAACAAACAACCCCATCAAAAAGTGGGCAAAGGATATGAATAGACATTTCTCAAAAGAAGACATTCATACAGCCAGCAGACACATGAAAAAATGCTCATTATCACTGGCCATCAGAGAGAATGCAAATCAAAACCACAATGAGATACCGTCTCACACGAGTTAGAATCGCAATCATTAAAAAGTCAGGAAACAACAGGTGCTGGAGAGGATGTGGAGAAATAGGAACACTTTTACACTGTTGGTGGGAATGTAAACTAGTTCAACCATTATGGAAAACAGTATGGCAATTCCTCAAGGATCTAGAACTAGATGTACCATATGACCCAGCCATCCCACTACTGGGTATATACCCAAAGGATTATAAATCATGCTGCTATAAAGACACATGCACACGTATGTTTATTGCAGCACTATTCACAATAGCAAAGGCTTGGAATCAACCCAAATGTCCATCTGTGACAGATTGGATTAAGAAAATGTGGCACATATACACCATGGAATATTATGCAGCCATAAAAAAGGATGAGTTTGCGTCCTTTGTAAGGACATGTATGCAGCTGGAAACCATCATTCTTAGCAAACTGTCACAAGAACAGAAAACCAAACACCACATGTTTTCACTCATAGGTGGCAACTGAACAATGGGATCACTTGGACTCGGGAAGGGGAACATCACACACTGGGGCCTATCATGGGGGAGGGGGCGGGGGGAGGGATTGCATTGGGAGTTATACCTGATGTAAATGACGAGTTGATGGGTGCTGATGAATTGATGGGTGCAGCACACCAACATTGGCACAGTTATACATATGTAACAGACCTGCACGTTGTGCACATGTACCCTAGAACTTAAAGTATAATAAAAAAAAATAAATAAAACAAACAAACAAACAAACAAAAACCTCTCTTTCCTGGCCTATGAAAGGAGATTGGAACAATTAACCTCTCAGACATCTTCAAGCCTAACCAATCTCTATAATCAATTATCCCAGACCTCCTGTGTGAACCTCCCACACTTGACTATCTTGGAACTGACTGCTGACCACCACTTACAGGCCTTAAAAGATGTCAGTGAGCCAGACCAGTAGCTTATCTTGAGCAAGTCTATCCTTTTGGACTGGTGAGATAGTGCCACATCTTCTGCTTTTCTCTCTCTCTCTTTTTAACTTTTCCTAATCAGTATCTTCTTCCACCTCAAACCTTATTTTTCCATTCTTCCTTTTTAGAATTCTCTGTGTTATCTTTCTTGGGTTGTTTACATCCAACTTTCAGATCCCTTCTAAATGAATATTTTTTGGCATGTACAAAACACCCATAAGCGTCTGTAACTTAGATTATGTAGGTGGCTATCCAGGATTTAATAAGGCCTGAAGTCTGGAGGAAAATGAAATTAGAGGAACTAAATAGATTCTTATATTGGTTGGATACCAGAAACCCAGAATAAATATCCCAAGTGGCCTTACTCTGCAGGTTATTGAAATCTAGAATTTCTCACTGAAGCAATCTGCATGTTAGAATTCTAAAAGCCCTTTACAATTGGCACCCCTATCATTTCTTTTTTTTTCTTTCTTTCTTTTTTTTGGGGGGGGGGAAGGGGCTCATTTTTCTGGACTTTGAACTACATAATGGAAACTGTGGCTATGCTTGTGCCCTCTCTCTTTGAGGTTTGGACTAACTAATGGGTGTCCCTGTCTGCCTTTATTATTTAAGAAGCTCTCTCACCATTCCTGTCATAGCCTCTTTTATGCCTGGCCTACTGAGCAGAGGTTCATCCTTCAGTTGGTTAGCATGCTTTTGTCAAGATAGATGGGATTTTAGACTTACGCTGAAGTGCAGTCCCTCTCCATCTGCTTTGGAAACAGCTCACAAATTCTTCTTGTTGTTTCAGATGTGATCATCAATCTCCTGCCAGAGGAAATTAAGAACTGTTATTTGTTTGTTGGGCAGGAGAGATTCCAGAGTTTTGATCCCTAATTCATTCCCTGCTCTTTGTGCTTTGGCTGTAACATCTGACTAAGGGTTTGCAGGGTCTTCTTTTATTTCTTTAGATTTGTTGCATTAAAAATTGTTTTATCCCATTAGTGTCTCATTTCATCACAGTTATTAAAAACAAACACAGCCACTTTGTAGCCCAGTTTTGTCTTCCATCTTTCATCCACTGTGCTGCTTCCCTGGAGAGTCTGTCTCTCAGCAGCTGCTGGTTGGATCATTGAGGCCTTAACCCAGGAGAAGTGCCATCTCTCTCAGAGGTGCTGACTGTATTTGGCTGGTCCCTTTGCCACTGTGGGTGGTAGCAAATGTGTCTCTAGGACATAAAATATTGGTCCCCAGAATGTGGAGAGAGAAATGGCTAAAGGCCCAGTTTAGTAGTGAAGCAATGAGCTTTATTTTTTTAATTATTCAGTAAGTTAAGAAAATGTTTGAACTTCGGGTCTTACTGCCATTGCTACTGATGAGGAATAACAGAGGTGAAGGAATATTGTTTGATAAAAGTGGAAATCCATATAATTTACATGCTGAACATTATGATTGCATGGTCAGGTGGCAGAGCCTGATTTACTTTTCTGATTAGGATTTTGACAGAAAGAGCCTTAAGTGCCCTTCTCTCCTCCATCTTCAGCAGGCTCTTCCAGCAGAAAAGGTGATGATGTGGTTTCATTTCCACAGCATGCTTTTATTTTTACAGAGAGTAACCTGGAAAGCAAGGCAAACCAAAACACAGAGAGAGGGCCAGAGTCCGTGTTTGACACTGTTATTCTCCTTCTTTTATTTATCCTTCCTCTGACCATTATGATAGAGTTCTAAAGAACCTGCAGGAGCATTGAGACCAGCTCCTCATTTCATAGGGCATTCAGGTGGATTACTCAACATCACTGAGCTTTTTATTGACAGATGGAGAGCCAGGATTCAGGCTTCCTTACTTCCCTTCCAATCTTTGTCCCCAGTATTGATTTACAAAGGGAGCTCTTAGGGAATCAATCAAAGACGCTGGCATACTGTTTACCAAGGGGTTAATAGTGTAATCATTGTAATCACTTGTTGAGGATGTACTTTGTGCCTGGAACTTTCCTAAAACTGGAAGATCGTTTTAATCTTCACCAAAAAGCTACTACTATTATTATATTCATTAAAAAAGAAGAAAAAGAAGACATTGAGGTACAGTGGGTTTGATAGGTGGCTCACGGTCACACAGTTGGTGCTTTGTGGATTGGGAACTCAAGTCCAGATCTGTGGGATTCTAAGATAACATATTTGAAACTATTACATTCAGCTGCCTGTCAACATCCTGGCCTGTTAGACATTGTTGTGATCCATGTGCATGCAATTTCATAGCCTGCTTTTTTTCACTAAGCATCCCATGTTATGAAAAACCATAGCATACCTGTTATTAAAAATTCTTCATAATTATTATATTTATAGCTTAATAATGTTATTTCTGACATCTTTCTTTATGTTATCTGTTTTTTATATCCTCTTAATGTTTTCTTTCTGTTCTTTTTCTATTATTTTCTGAAGCAATTTGCAACTTATATTTAACTGATTATGAATCGAAAGAATTGAACCATGTTCCAGCCCCTTCTCTCCTGTATACAAGATGAAATCATTTGCTTCTTTGTTTCTTTGCCTTACCCCCTTTCTTAGGCGCTGTGTCTTTAACTTGAAGCTCAAAGCACTTTTTACAACTTTACTATTTCTGACACATTATACACACACACATTTGTAGATAGATACATAGATGGGGGGGAGAGAGAGAGAGAGTGTGTGTGTGTGTGTGTATGTCTGTGTGTGTGTGTGAGTGTGTGTGTGTCTTGAAATAACTTTATGACATGTTAATTTGAGTGACTGTAGGGAATCCACATGGAGATGCCCAGGAGACCAGCAGCTCAGCGATCAGGTCCGGCTCATAGATATTCCTTTAGGAGTTATTAGCATATAACCAGGAATTATTAGCATATGATCCATTTAAGGTTGCAGAGATGTTTCAGGGAGTAAATGCAAAGATAGAAGACAAGCAGGCTGAGGAGGATGGGAGTCTAGTGAACACCAACATTTTAGAGACCTATGATAGTGAATGGGAAAAAGGAGTCAGAGAAGTCAGAAGAAAATCAAGAGAAAGGGGTTCTGTTCAATGGAGCAGAGGGTTCCAGGAAGGTGAAATGTTTTAGAGAACATACTTGGAGACTGCCCCCTGGATCTGATGCTATGGGCCACTGGGGAGGTTAGTAAGTGCCATTCCATTGGGATAATGAGCATGCAGGACACAGGGCTGTGGCTGAGGAGAAAATAAAAGGTTCAGAGGCAGCCTGCTTCCTCTCTCTATGCTGAGCTTCTAGTTCTAGCTCTAGCACTAACTATTTAGTGACTTTGGGCAATAATTCATCTTTCTGAACCTCAGTTTCCTAAGCTCTACAATTTAGGGAAGTGGATTGCAGATGTCTAAATGCACTCCAATTCTAATGCTACACATACTATGATATTGCTAGGTGTTAAACTCTCCCTAGACACCCAAGACAAATACTTCAAGGGGAAACATTAACTCTAGAGTAATCTTCAACTTTTGAGCTAAATGAGTCTTAAGGGAGGTCAAATATCTGATCTTCTGAATATTGCTGTTTTTATCTGTACCGTTTTTATACTTTAATTTTAGTCATGAGTGATTAGTGTACCCTTTTAATATCTCCTCAGTGGTTTTCCTTCCCACACGTTTATGGACAATTTTCAGTAAGTCCTTATTAGCACTGATGCAGGGATTATTAGAACCCACATCTTCGCGTCCATCTAGTCCATGTACCAACTACGTCCGGCACCTGGTATGTTCCTTAATCTTTACATCTTATTTTCTCCTTCTTTGAAATGCCATTTGTTAAAATAATGATATTTAAAGCAACAATCGAATTGATACCACAGAGGGAGTTTGCTCAAATAATCAGTCTTGATATTCATTCCTGGTTTGGTGTTCTACCACTCCAATCACTGGCCTCTGTTCAGAGGCCCCCACCAACTTCCCAGTCTGAGAAATGGAAATCTGTACAAAGAAAGGGACCTCAGTGAAACCCTCCCAAACTGTGTAATGAAAAAGGAAGGCTCTAGCAGGCTCCTGTGGGACCAGTTAGGGTGATGACTCCTGTTACATTATAAAGAAAGTCAACCAAACCAAAGATCCTAACTTTCTACACGTGATATAACTTCTCCTACAACTAGCCACGATCTGATCCATTTGACTCTGGCTCTCTTTGTTATTGGATGATTGTTCATTTCTGAATTATTGGAAGGCTAAAAACAAAAATAGGAAAAAGAAAATGGCAGACAGCAAAACCTGCTTTGGGCCCCATATATAATCCAGTTGCATGAGAAGTACTACCTACAAACAATTAAGAGTCATTGGAGCTAATGGATTTTTCTCTTTCTGGTGGAGTCTAGTCAACATTTACCAGAAAATTGTCTTAATATTTTTAAATCCCTATTATATTAGTAAACTTGTAGATAAAATGTCAGCATTTAAATGGCTGCAGTTTTAGTTATTTTAATTAATTTTCAGTCAAAAGAAGTTGATTTTATCCACATTATTGCTTGTAAATTGTTAAATTTTGTTTGTGTAATAAACTTTTAAAACTTTCTAGAGTGAATTCCTCTGGACAAGCTTCAGCATGTTGCTTAGACCTCTATTATAATACTTAAAACATCCTATTAGATATTGTGGTAAATTATTTACATATCTCTATGCCTCACTATTTTGGCAGTTCTTGAAGGAAAATGATGAAGTCTTATTTATTTATTTATTTATTTATTTACTGACCCTCTTAAAGCTGGAACAGAACCTTGTGCATAGTTACTGCTCAATAAATATTTTCTGGATTACTAAACTCTGAGGAGGTGTTAGTATTAAGAAGATAATTTAAATACTTATCCATTTGGTTATATGCCTAATTGTTTATGCCTTTACTTTTCTGTTTAGTGGCACCATTTATTCCTTGCTTTGTGAGGTGCTAGCTAGAATCTTTGCTGTGTAATGCTTAGTTCTTTAGAAATTCAAAGTTCTTGGCTCAGCCTCTTGGGTTGTCCTGCCTTTTATAGATGCAGTAAATTTGATCACCATCAAGGGCTGTTAAACAACATGCAGTGATAAAAATAGTTCCCTTTGCTGACATTAGGTGTTTTCTGAAACAGCTCGATAAATTCTGGTCAACAGAAACTCTTTGTGATTTCAAAAGTCGGAAAGTGAACTGTTGACATGGATCTGGGCAGATGGAAAATAAATTGCCCTGTAGTTGCTCAGAAATATGTCCTAGGTGCTTTCTACCATGACTAGTCATTGACTGTGCCTTCTTCAGTTGATGATGTTACAATAGAAGTTATGCAAGCTCACTAGGTTACAAGAGGACTTGTAGGAGGCGACTTGTTTGCAAGGTGACGTATCTGCAGGAGGCGTAACGGGTAGGGTGAGTGGGAGTGGTAAGTTGGGGAGTTTTGCAAAGAGCATTGATTCTAAATTTCATTTATCGGGTTCTTGAGGAGAATGGTGATATTGGTAACTTCCACAAAGAAACCCTGGCCTTAAAATAAGGCCGGGAAGCAGTAGTAGCAGATGTAGCTCTCCTTTCCTACTTAGTTTCTATTCCAGTCCTTCCTGCATTTAGCAAACTTCACTCCTCAAACTATACTTTCAGATCACCATTATCTTTATTACTTATTATATTAAACCCAACCCAAAACAAGTAGAAAAATACACCAAACTGGAAGTGCAGAGGCCAGGTACCTGGTATCTTTCTGTGTTTACCCAGCCAGGTAAAGTTGAGCAAGTTTCATAACCTTTCTGGAGCTATCGTCTCTTCTTGAGAAGAATCAATTTGCACTACATGATATCTAAGTATATGTACTAAGACATCTCAATTAATTTTCAAGCCCTTCTATTTCTCATGACCACCCTGACTTTTTAGACTTGTTTCCTATTAGTTCTAAAACAGGGTATGTCCAGATACAAAACTTTGTACCTGCATAATAGTTTTTTGTTTTTTGTTTTTTTTTTTGAGACAGAGTCTTACTCTGTTGCCCAGGCTGGAGTGCAGTGGCTCAGTCTCGACTCACTACAGCCTCTGCCTCCTGGGTTCAAGCAATTCTCTGCCTCAGCCTCCCAAGTAACTGAGATTACAGGCACCTGCCACCACGTCCGGCTAATATTTTTGTATTTTTAGTAGAGATGGGGTTTCACCATCTTGGCCAGGCTGGTCTTGAACTGCTGACCTCATGATCCACCCACCTCAACCTCCTAAAGTGCTGGGATTACAGGCATGAGCCACCGCACCCAGCCAATAGTTCTTAAAATAACTTTTGAACCTTTGTTGTGGAGCCTCAACTCCCTATTTCTATGCTCTCTCACCTTGCATGCCCTCATCTTCCTTACCTTGCAGGCCCTAGGAGGGGTTGAGCTGCATTCCAGTCTACCTGCTGTTCTTTTGCATTGGCTTGGTTTTAATGTGTATCTCCTTCACCTCTCATGCTCCCCAGTCCACTCTCCTCAACCCTTTTTTTTTTTTTTTTTGCAAACTTCCTCAATCAAAATCTCTTCTTTCAAGATTTGATTCATTATCATCTCTTTGAGGACACAGTATAAGTGTAATAGATTCTGGAAGCATCATTGTAGATAGAATTTACTAAAGTACTTTAATGATAATCAAGAATTGTAGGATTCTAGTCCCAGAGCTGCCACAAACAACAAGGCCATTATCCACTTTGGGCCCTATTCTCCTACTTTTGTATAATGGCATGGAGATAGGGTTGGGAGTTGAAGTTTATCAGAGAATGTATATTCTCAAACATTTTCATGGGAAGGTAGAGCATATAAATAAGTAAGATACGTCTGGGGTAAGATCATAGAGAGTGCTGAAGACTGAAAAGAGGCATTCCATTATTTTTTTAAAGTAATTTGCATGCCAAGCCAAACATGCTTGCCAGTTGAATTCAAATCCTAGGCCTCTGATATACAGGTTATGAATTTGGGGGCCACTGTAGTACCTTTTCAATCCAATATGCATATTTGTTCTTCAACTCTATCTATATCTCTATTAGATTACATTACAATATTATATGTTAACAGCAATGTTTTGTAAGTTTTTTTCTTAACCTGTTTCATCTGTTTTGACTCTTGACTCATATATTATGTGCATTCTTTATTCATTTTATAAGCCCCTATAACACCTACCACATGCTTCTGCCCACACTGATTCTCAGAAAAAGCTTGCTGAAATTTGCATTGAAGAGGGCTAGGAACTAAAAGTTGGAAATACTGTAGAAAAAAATAAGAAAGAAAGGATGGAGGAAAAGTATTTGAAACAGAATAAGAAACCACTGTAAAAGTGTAGCCAAGGTATAGAGGAGCTGGTTCAGGGACTCTGCACAGGTCTGGCCCTTTGAGCCACATCAGAACACAGGTTTCCAGAGCTAAGCTGAGCTAAGGGTCGTCTGACCTAGTGTTTCCCAAATTGTGGAGCCTAGGAAGAAGACAGATGAGCACCTTTTTATTTCCATAGCTGGTAATTTTAATATACATTGGAAAAGTTGTTTTGTATTTTAATGGGTGTTAGAAAAATACAGATTTCCCAATTACAGAAGCAGTGGGTTTTTCTTTTTAAATTTAAAAAAGCATTAAATAATAGGTAGTGTATAGATTTAACAAAGTCACGAAAATTGTATTTAAATTACTAAGTTTGAGAAAATTCCTTTGTTTTTCAAAAGAAGAAATTGACCTGGCCAAGATCACACAGTGAGTAACTGGTAGAGTTGGGCTACATCTCAAATGGAAGAGACAGAACCTGAGTACTTGGTGCTCTCACTCTCCCTATGAATTGGATGGGTTTCATATTCCTCCTCTTACTCTGCTGTTCATGCAGAAATTGAACATAATGAGCTCAAGCTTCCAGGGTCGTCCTGAGCAGGTCCAGGGGGATGAATGGGTCCTGACATGGCAGGGGTCCCAGAAATGCATATCTCCTCCACATGTTACCCACCAGCCTTCCTGTGTCAATGGATGTTCATCTTTCCACTGATCTGTGTTTGAGCAAATTGATTTCCTAATCCTTTCATGGTTAGCAGAAAATTTAGATACATCTTACATCTGTGTTGTTCTTTCAAAATAATTTCACCTACAGTATCTGTTTGAATCCTCATATGAACCCAGGGGGTTAAGAACAGAACGTGTGATTATCCCCATTTTCCACATGAAGAAAGCCAGTGCCCCATGGTAATACAGTGATTCCATACGGGCTCTAGTGCCTTTCTTATAGCTCACTGCTGTTTCCTCTTTTTCCTTTCAGAAAGAAAGAAATGAAAGACAAACAATGCACACTGATCTAAATGAGCTGTAATTGCTGGGCTTCAGTCCCGTATTTATATTTTATAATGCTGATTTCTTTCAAATAGATTTGTGAGCCATGTCTGTAATGAATTCTCCCAGGAGATAAATGACTAACTTGTTTCAAAGAGAAAATTTGTCCATGAAACTCTCAGGCCTTGTCTTGAGATTCAGTACTTCTCTCCTACCCCAACTTTGTTTATGCCATGTCTGAATAAAAGATCCCACATTTCCCTGAGATAAAAATAAGTTAAAAGAAAGCTATATTGGTGACCTAAGAGTTTCCTATTGTTCCAGGAAAGGAAGAAAGGGCAGATTAGTTTAGCTGAAATGTGTGTGTGTAATGTGTGTGTAACCTTACACACACACACACATACATGCACACATCACATATACATACACACACACCCCAAAGTGGTATTTACATTTATGAACTCTGTTGGCTTTGCAGGAATCACGTGCCATTGCCATTGTCTTTTAGTATCCAGAAAAATAAATACAGGTCTTTTTAGGACTACACTTTCCTGCCACCCTTCCCTCAGGGAGGTGGAATATTTCCAAGAGCTTTAGACTACTGCTTATGCCAACTTTTTAATGCATTTGTGTCAGCAGTAATACTGCTTTATTAAATGAAGCTTTTTCATTGTGGATAGGGGATGTATTAAATGCAGCAAGCCTTCTAATCACAGAGAGCCGGCACAGCCCCACTCTCAGTAGCAGGTTACCAGCCACTCTCCCTTTATTAATGGGCTTCCTTTGTCAAAGGAGGGAATGCAGCATCTTCAGAAACCCATTAAAAGGCACAGCCTTTTGTTGCTGCCCTCAGCCATACCATGTGAATTCAGTTTTCCCCTGTATCAGGGAAAATTCATCACAAAAATATACACGAGGGCTCTATCTAGCCAGCAACACTCCCTCATAGGCTCTGTATTTTCAGTCTCACACCCAAGTCCACTCACTGATGGGTGTGTTAGTAGCTCCTATGTGCTGCTTTCATCTGCCTGGATGTTGAGACAGCTGTGGCACATCTGAATACAAAAATCAGTAGAAACTATGATAACGTGGCAAGAAAATAACCTCTTTTCCAGAAACATCCAGGATCCTTCTAGAAATCCTTTGGGACTTTGTTGCTAATACATTTGTTGCACCATCTAGGGAAAAGAAATCCCTACTTCTGGATAAAAATGTGTCATCAGTTCAAGTTTCCTCCACTTGGGGGAATGACTCACACCAGCCCTAGAAAGCAGTCATCCAGCCTTCCACTTGAACAACTTCAGTAAAGCAGAATCCCACAGATCTTGAGGAACACCAGTTCATCATTGCAGCGATCTGGAATGTTTCATACATGCTTTTTTATGAAGCAGAAACTTCAAAATTTTGCTGAAGCCAGACATAGGACAGATTCTAGCAAAGTTGTAGGTGAATGAGAATTTCACAGCTTGAACAACAAGAACTATTAATACATGAAGCAGCAATTGAATGAATAACACCATTGGTTCATCTCTTCTGGGCATTTAGTAGAAGCTGCTGTGTCTAGAACACTCACTTGATTCAAAAGGAGTTCAGTTGTCCATTTTATTGGGGCTTCATTTTGTAGGAAGGACGACCTCACTTTAACTGTATCTGTGAATATGACCCAGTGTTTCCTCTTTAGTTAAAATCGATGTATCATGTTTAAAGACTGTCTTTTTTTTCTGGAAAGTTCTGAGGATCCAGGTGCACTATTACAAGGGCATTTTAGTCTTCAGTGTAGCACTGTCTTGCCTGTTTTTGCTTCTACTTCTTCTTATCTACCATTTCTCCTTCTTATTAATTTTGAGGTAGGTGGTTACAATTTAAAAATATGTAAAATATATGTATATAAATACATACATATAAATATATAGTATATAATCATTTAGAATCATGTATCTTAATTGTTAGACCCAAAGCCAATCTATATTGGCTGTGTTGCACTCAGCAAATCACTCTGCTGGTTTTAAAGTGAGAATAATAATGAGACCTACCTTAGAGCATCACCACAGGGAACAAATTTTCAGATGACACATGTAGTAATAGGACTTTTGAAAATATAAACAACCCTGCAAATGTTAATGATTGTCTCTGCTGTGAGAAAGGACAGACAGAATAAAGGATTTTTCATCATATTCTGTGGCCTAGGTGTAGTCACCCTGATGGACACAGTGCTGGAGAGAGGCTGGAAGGTAGATCTCCAAGGAGAGTTCCAATGAATGTGGGATTCATCAATCCATGGATGGTGCATTAGTGTGCACAGTGTAGCTCAGTCCTAAACCATTCATGTGGATGTGATTATTTTTTCCTCAAGCATTTGCTCTCTGGTATATGTTGCAGCTCTGACTTCGGCATTCTGTCAGGAATAAGCAATAATTGAACAAGGAGGCCAGATGTTAGTGTCCATGAATACAGAGATGCTCATAGGGAAGTCTACACCCTGGCAGTCATCAGTGCAGTTGATTACACTGCAACTTGCTTTCTGAATTTTATTTGTATTCAGAAAGCAAGACAAGCATCCCAAGAGTAAGGAATCCTATCTGTGGTCAAATTTAAAATTGTCACATACAGTTGTGAAGGTTGCACACTGCACAAAGTAAGGGTGCATCACACACACCCTGAACGTTAGAGAGTTGTATATTTATTATGACAAATTCCTGAAGTGTGTGGTCTTAACAATCTAAAATTTTGCAATATGTTTCTAACAGATGGATGTAAAGTAATGTACTGTATGGGCTAGCTAAAAGGATAAATTTTTCTTGCTTTGAAGCATTTTATTGTTCTTTATGTGAGCTCTATGTGTGAGCTTTTCCTATCTTGGGCAGAATGACAGTCAATTCTTCTCAGACTGAAGTGAGCAAAACTTCCTTTTAAAAATCTTCCAATCTTAAGAATCTCAGGTTATTTTTTTGCACTTAGGAAGCTTGCAGCTGCTCCTAAATCAAAGTAAATTTGTTATCTGAAAAGTCAACTTAATTTGTGCAACATTTTTTCTGCAGATCCTTGTCCTAAGGGAAGTAGAAGACAGCGTCCTGGAACACACAACAGTGCAAAGTAGAAGCTTTGTTTATGTCGCACACTGTGAGGGGCATGGCAAAGTGTGGAGATGGGAGTGAGATTATGGTATTGCATTGGAGTCGAGACATATAGTCAAGAGCTAGGGAATGTTCCACTGAGCCATTGATGATAAACAGACCATCTCCCTATTTCCAGAGGCAACAGGGAAATTGAATCTTTTTTACATGCAATTCTGCATGTTTGAGAACTACTTCAATGGAAGTATCTTTAGGGAGCATTTCACAGGCATCAAACCCATAACCAGCAGGGAAGGCAGAAGGAACTCACTTGTTAGACATAACCCTGGTAGGACGGCAGTTGCTTATTGAGCCTGGATTCCTCTACTGGACAAAGGGACACATATTGAGTTTGGCAGGACTACCAGGATTGGCAGGACCTTTGGTGGAAAGGACTCTACTCTTACCTTCTCACTTCCCAGAGACATGGTACGTATCCTAAATGTTATTGACATTATGATTAAGTCTACTTCTACAGAGAAGGAGGCCCCTATTTAAAAAGGAGAAGTGCTTTAGATAATGTCTAGTTAGTAGAATTATCAGCGTCAAGGTCAGAACTGGATAGAATTCAGGGTTTCTGAAACCCCGTCCCAGGCTTTGTGTTGTTTGTTCCAGGAGTGCTTCACTCATGGCCCTGATTAGATCCTATTTGGGCAAGAACACTGACCCTTGATTTTGGGGTTCAACAGTGTCTAGATACTGGGTAGCTGCTACGAGTAGCATTATGTAATTAGCCCATTTGGGGACATTTCCCAACTCAGACATCATCCCTAACATTGACCCTGTTTATTCCACTGCTCACTGAATGTCAGGATTTTGAAAGGATGCAAGCAGAGCACCAAGGTGAGGAGATGGAACTGCACAGAACAACTGGGGCTTTTGACGTCTGCAAAGCCAAACCTCCTGCAGGGCCTTCAATTCCACCTGGATGCTTGTCCAGCCCCTGATGATGTGCAGTGCTGAGGGAGGTCACAGGAGCCCCTGAGCTGCCTCCAGTAGTGAGCTGTCATATATCCGTCTTCACAATGGCCTTCCTTCCTGGTACCGTGCCTCTTCCACAGTCCTAAGTGGCCAGTTCTGCCTCTTTTTCCAGAAGTCTCAGTTCACTCACAAGACTCTGTGGATCCCACAAGGTGTTCCTGGGACATAGAGCAACTCAAGAATCTTCTTTGCTGCAATGCTGTCTCAATCAAGGAATCTAATCTGTTCTTTTCAGCCTTGTGTGGCAGAAAGAGGAATTAAGCTATGATGTAGAAGATACAGGTTTCGGGCTTTGTTTTCTCATTCTTCAACTAAGTTACTAAGTAATAATGAACAAAGGATTTACTTCTTTCCCTTTACTAATACTACCCCTGTCTAAGTTACAAAGCTGATGGGAGCATTAAATGAGATCGTGGCTGTGCAAACATTTGAAAATTAAAAGGTGTGTTTTATAATCTTGGACCACAATGTGGCCAATAAGAATAAGAATAACTGGCACCTGATGAGCCCTTAACTATGTTCCAGGTACTGTGCTGATTACTTTTCACACTTTATCTCTTTTAATCATCACAGCAATCCAATGAGCTTGGTACCATTATTATTCCATATTTTCCGACATTATTGTGAAGACTTCCAATAGTTAAAAATTCTCCTAGTATTTCAATTATGTGACAAATCCAGTATTCAAATCTTGACTCAACCCTGAGCCTGCACTCTTAACCATCACTGCTACACTCTTCTTCAATAATATAGCAATTAATAATAACAATAATAAGCAATGACCTGGAAGATTGATGTTCTTCCGTTAATCTGACAATGAAGAAAGATGGCAGAGGGTCAGCTAATAAGTGTATATTTTGTAGAAATTTCTCATGGAGTCATGGCACTATTTCTGAAGGACATTAATATCCAAAAATATCTCATTTACTGGTATCTAGAACTCTGTCTTTGCCTGCAGGGTCTGGGATGTGTTGACGGAAATGATAAGATCTTCTCTAGCCCTAATTCTTGGTGCTTGCACAAAGTAGAGGCTACATCTATTTATTTGCACAAATTGAAGGAACCTCACTTCTCATTTGGTTATTTTGCTGTTTTGTTTTTCAGCATGAGGCTTTCAGGTAACAGTTATGACCTCACTCACATAAACGAATGGAAGAATGCAGAGACACCAAGATGCATGGATAGGCCAGAGACTGAGAAATTGTCAAGTTCTCAGAGCAGAAAAGATAAGCCAAGTGTGTAAGATAGCAAAGAGCAGAGCCAACCCACATCGCATGTTAAAATGAGCTCCATTTTATCTATTTTTTGTGGGAATACAAAGGGTTAAGAAAGAAGTCAATCGATAATTCATAATTGAATTAAGCATTTGAGGATGTATTCTTTGAGTTGTACAATTTTTTTTCCACCAAAGCAATCATTGTAAAATATTTAGGTAACATTTGTTGCCTGCCAGGCTGAGTGCAAGTGCTGGGAACCAAATGTGGAAGGATAGACCTAGTCTCTGCCCTTATGGTGCCGACAGTGTAGCAACCCACTTAAGTACCTGGTGTCACCACAATGACAGTCAGACTCTGCACGGTTCTGAACATTTCCAATGCTTGCATTTTGATCCTTTGTTGAATTGCTTGACTTTATGTTAATTGTTCAAAACAGGATGCAATAGTTGCTTCCCAGTTCATGCATAAATATGGCTCTCCTCAGATGACACATATACCTATTGAGTTAGTAGAACATTTAGATGTGTATTTGCTAACTTAATTTTTTTTATGTGCTGCAAATGTCAGTTCAAATTTTGCTGGTCAAACACCCCTTGTAATAGGCTTTGGTAATTTAGCTCCTAGGAATGGCTTGGTTACAGAACCCCATAAAAGTTTATTGACTTCTGCTTGCTGGCTTAGGTTGTAGGTTAGACTGTACCTCAGAAATTAGCTTCATCCAGTTTAATGACTTCATTACAGAGCAGTTTGCGTGCTCTCAAGCACTGCGTAATATATTTTTTAACACCAGTTTCTAGCTATTTTGAGCTATTTCTGTGTAGTGGGAGAGGCGGGTTTCACTTGTTTAAATGGCCAAAATAAAAAATGTCACTGAAATGGGACCGTGTAGGGTCCAGGTGGTTGGGGACTGTCACTACCAATATGGTCTGAGGTAATAATTGAATACCCAGTTGAAACACAGCTAACTCCAATGTTATGAAGAGTTAGCCATTGCTTTTCCTAAGGGCTAATAAATAGTGATTTGAAAATTATATTTATGCTTTACATAAAACCAAAGGCAATAGATGTTGATGAATATTTATAGCCATTTATTATTCTAAATCCAACATGAAATGGATTTGGTTTTCTCCCTATGCCTAAATAAAGTGTTTTAGGAGGACTATTATCCCTTCTGTGATACCCTAAGACATGTTATTACGCATTACTAATGAACCTTTCAGTTCACTGTACATAAATGTGGTGACATCCGCAAAACTGACTACCTGCTAGTCTGTTACTGTGTTGAAGTCTATTCTGTTAGTGCAATAAGAAGTTAAATTTAAGAAAGATTTTTAAATAGGATTAATAACAATTGTAAATACATGATAATTTTAGAAAAACTAGAATAAATATATAAAGGACATTAAGTCACACAAGATCCTACCACCTGGAAAGACCTACTGTTAACATTTTGGTGCCTGCTCATATATATGAAGATGTCCAGATGTATCTGGAGATTCTACATCTATATAGCTGGAGTTCATATTCCTCAATATTTCCACTCGTTTTATAATAACTATACAGTAAATTTTGATAATCTTTCAATTTTTTAATATAAATTGTATTGGCTGCAGAGTGCTCTTTCTATAGATTATCCTCTAACCAGTACCCTATTGCTAGGAATATGGATGGTTTCCACAGTTTCATTATTACAATAATTCTTGTGTATAAACAAATTGGTGTATATATATTTTTGTACAGTTTTAAGATTATTTCCTAATGTGAATTCTTTTGAAATGTAACTGCTGAGTAGAAGTGCTTCACTGATACTGCTCCTTTCACTCCTGACTTTCTCTGAGGATTGCCCATGTGGCTGTGCTCTGCAGGATTGCTTAGTCCTATAATGTGGTCCTTCGCACCTCTCTCCCCTTTTCTCCTTGGTTCTACACATACACATTCCAGCATCCTATGGCCTTGGGGCTGCTTTCTTCTTTGTGAGGGAGGCCTTTGAAAGGTTTAAACAGATCAGGGTTAGCAGTGTCTTAATTAACAACATAAAAATATCATTGCCATCCCTGCTGTCTTTTTGGCTATTTCCTATATTATGCCTACAAATTATCAATATGTCCTCAGCTTCCATCTCCAGAAGGTTCTTAAGAACTAAAAATCAGGGCCCTTTCAAAATTTCCGAATCCTAGTAAGACTGTCTATTCTGTCAACAACAATATTGACAAAAAATAAAAATAAAAAATAACAATACCTAATGCAAATTCTAATGTGCTGGAATTGAATTATGTAATCTGGCCCTCAGAAATGGAATTTCTTTAGACTAATTTTAGAATTCTCTTTTAACTGGGTGTATGTGATGGCGTATGGGGGTAGGGTGTGGAGTGGGGAGAGTTTGTACATAATTGCTTAATTGGGTTATTGGTCCTAGGAGGACGTCCTTACTGATTTTTATTTGTTTTCTGTTTCACTTGATGGATTGGTGGCAGATTGGGTGTGAGAGCATTAAAAATCTATAAATCCACAGAATATTAGATGTTATTTTGTTAAAACTATTCTGCACATGAGGAAACTGAGGACTAGAGAGGTAAAGAGACAAAATTTTGTGTAGTTAATTAATGTATCTATTAGATAGCGTTTTACTCTGTTGCCCAGGCTGGAGTGCAGTGACACAGTCTTGGCTCATTGAAACCTCAGCCTCCTGGGTTCAAGTAATTCTCCTGCCTCAGCTTCCCAAGTAGCTGGGATTATAGGCGCGTGCCACGACACCTGGCTAATTTTCTGTATTTTTAGTAGACATGAGGTTTCACCATGTTGGCCCAGCTGGTCTCGAACTCCTGATCTGAAATGATCCACCCGCCTTGGCCTCCCAAAATGCAGGGATTACAAGCGTGAGCCACTGCACCCGGCCATGTGTAGTGAATTTAAATTCAGTTCCTTAGCCACTCTGGCAACATAACAAGTGTTGTGTTTGATAGTCACATGTTCCTAATGGCTACCATACAGGACAATAGAGATATACAACATTTTTATTATCATAGAAGGTTCTACTAGCCAACTCTGCTTTTTAACCTCTAGCCTAACACTCAAAATATTGGTTCCACTGTTCATTGAAACATTTTTTACAGCCACTGAAAGTCTTCCATAGCAACCCTGAATATTGTAACTTTATGTGCAGACCTTTTGAAAACAGTGCATTATTGCATTTCAAAGCCATACTTAGGTTTATTAAAGCATATTTTAATGTCACTGTATTTAAATTATCCTCACTGGATGCATAATTACCACTTTAAGTCTTTTAATACACACGTCCCTTAATTTTGCATTTTTCTTAAACATATCAATTTGCACTTAACCATAAATAATAGAGTGCTTAGCTCATACATATCAATGAGAATCCCCTTCAGAAGTGAAAGATTGCTTGCTTAATACCAAGGAGTATTTTGGAGAACATCAAATCCCTTGACAGATGCATGTTGCCACAACGATTTATTTTCTTCTGCTTGTAGCTAAAATAGCATCAATTGTATTTTACTATTTAACGATATTGGAGGAGAAGGTTATAGCAAAATTATTTACAAATAGTAATTGCATTTTCCAGCTTACTTATTTCCATAAATGAGTCCAAAAATTTAATCTGGACTTGTATGTCAGGTCCAACAGTATCAATATTTTTGTCTTCACCAATCACACAAGAAAAGGTGTTTGCCTTTGTTTCAGGTAAAAATATGCTAGAAGTTATTTCATGCCCCCAAATTTATATATTTCTCCATCTGATTTTGACTGCATTATTCATTGGCAAAAGAGGTAACTGTTTACAGGCTGGGATTTCAGTGGCTTCAATGCCCACCAACATCCTCCTCGTTGCTAGTTGATGCCTAGAATCCCAGGCTCAGCTTAGCCTAAAATCCCTTAGCTTTTCTCCCTATCAAAATGAAAATATCTCTAGGGTAGGATACTATCAATATTTGGAGGTAACATTTCAACTATGACTTGAAGAATACGTGTCTGTTGTACAACTAGAAACTGAGAAAGAAAGGATCGAGGTGGTGATACTGATACACAAAGATAGCAATGTGAGTGGGGGCAGCAAGTATTTCTTCTTATGTACAGCTCAAGGTTTGTATGAATAGATTGAAAATGAAGCTAAAGAGATGATCAATGGCCAGATTAGAGATTAGGAAGGATCCTGAAAGCATTTCTAATGCTTTTTTGACTTTAGTTTATCAATGGGAAAGGATAGGGAAGAGGTTTTTTTGGTTGTTTTTTTTTTGTCTTTTGTTTTATGTTTTGTTGTTGTTGTTGTTGTTGTTTTGAGCTGGAGTCTCACTCTGTCGCTCATGCTGGAGTGCAGTTGTGCGATCTCCGCCCAGTGCAACCTTCGCCTCCTGGGTTCAAGCAATTCTCCTGGCTCAGCCTTCTGAGTAGCTGGGATTATAGGTGCCCGCCATCACACCCAGCTAATTTTTGTATTTTTGGTAGAGACAGGGTTTCACCACGTTGGCCGGGCTGGTCTCAAACTCCTGACCTCAGGAGATCCACGTGCCTTGGCCTCCCAAAGTGCTGGAATTACAGGCATGAGCCACTCTTCTGGGCAGGGAAGAGTTCTAGGCAGAAGAGCACAATAGCTTTGTATTTGTGAAATGTTTTTGAGCAACAATATGGAGGGTAGGTTAGAGGAGAGTGGTTCTCAAGCAGGGGACACAAGTTGGGAGGCTGTTGGTAAAACTAAGGAATTTCAAATGTCAGAACAAAGATGGTGGCAGTGGCATTGGGAATGGAAAAATGCACAGGGATTCTGGAGACATTTGAAATGTTCCCAGTCTTCCCTTCTTCACCTATTTCAATGTAAATGATCACAGTATAGTCTTGAGACCCTTCCCAAACCTGAGAGGTGACACAGACCACCCCTTGTCTGCTTACTAGACTTACATTGATTGCTGCTTCTACATCCCTTATTGAGCCCAAACATTACCTATTATTCTGTGTTGACAAGTAACTTCTGTCCTCTATGTGCCTGATCTACTCAGCTAATATATAAGCTGCTAGAAGTCACAGACCTTGGTTACCTTCCTTTTGTATGCTCTGTGGACACATATAACAACTGCGAAGAGAAGAGTCTGGGATAGTGTTTCCCATATCTGATACATTCATTACCTGGGAACTTGGAAAAATAAAGTTTATTTTGTCCCAGCATGGAACATCTGATTAAGTAGTTCTAGAATGAGATCCAGGAATGTATGTGCTTTAATTTCACCTGATTCCGATGGCCAGTTGGACGTGTTACACTGTCGACAGAGTTTCTGATTCTGACTTTTGGTCTTATCGAATTCTGTGGTCTTATTGAGGCACTAAAATTTGAGGGCCTCAATTTTCCCATTTGAGAAATTACAACATTGAAGTAGTTGGAGTGTGAGGTCACTTCTGTCATGGGATTTGCCTAGATGAGGTTGCTCTCTAGGTCATAACTAATTTCCCACCATAAGAGTAGAGTCTGTCCTGGGAGTAGACAAGGTAATTCCCCAAATGTATTACCTTGCATCCTTATACTAATGTTCTGTGTCACTCTCCTTGGTGGGATCTTCTTGCCTACGGGACCTCCATGTGAGGAGGCTGGGTGGGCACACAGAGAGAGCTCATGGCCAATGCCATCGCCCACAGGGAAGTGTGGTCGAGAGTCCTATGTAGAGCACCAGATGGTGGTAGGTGGCTAAGAGAGTGTGTGGGGGCTCCCTTCAGATGCCTGTGGGCCAGCATCAGCTGTGCCCCTGCCTCTTGCCAGCTTTTCGCCTACAGGACCTCCTTAATGCCTGAGCCACACCTCAGGTGTGCTGAAAGCTTGCTGATTTGTTATACAATTTTTCTATGCCCTCTTCTTCCATGGGGAGCTAGTAGGAATTTTCCTATGCTAGCCTGACAGCAAGCTCCTCCCTGTTTAAGCAGTATGGATAAAGAGTAATTGATGCTCAGTATTAAAAAAAAAATAAGTTTGATCTATTTTTGCCTTCTTGGCTGTACTTCATCAGAAGAAGTTACTTGTGAAGTTGTCAGCGCTGAGCTGGACTGCAAAGTATACCGAGGGAATGAGCCACTTATGCAGAATGAGAGGCCTGTGTGTGCTCAGGTCCTTACACATGCAACCAGCACAGAACAGGCATCTTCCTAAAACTCTCTGGATGTCCTGCCTCCAGATGGGTCCCTGTCATCCCAGATTCTGCAAGTGGATCAAGTCCTAATACCTTGAGGCATCCATTGTATGTAAGGAATTAATTTCTTCTGCATCTAGAATGGTGTTATTTTTGTAGCATCCCTTGGAGAATTGAGAAAATGTCACTTTCTATGTCATGAGGATCAAGGAAAAACCCCAGCTTAAAAACACCTGTGTTAGGCTCCCCAGTCCCCAGAAGGACACCCGCTCAAGACATCCTTCCCTGAGAGCTATATTGGACTTTCACTCACAATCATGGACTGCTCCTTCCGATGGCTTCCTCTCCCCGTCCCCTTCATTCTCACTTCCCCCACATCTTCCCACTAGTTCTCAGAGGATACACAGTGTATGTGGTGGTGAAGGGGGCGGGGACACAACTTTGATAAATATGTCTATGAAGAGCATTGAGAGAATAGGATAGATATAGCATAGTGGAAAGTAATAAGAGAAATGAAAATGAAAAGTAAAGGGCTGAGAAAGAGAGTTGGGAATAAGACTGGCATATGCTGACAGCAAAATCTTGGACCCAGTACCTGACACACTGCTCACCAATAGCCGAACTGGATTTTCTTCTATCCGTGCACTCCTGGGATCTGAGACTATACTGCTGAGGCAAACATAACTTCTCCTGCCATCATGGAGCTTCCAGTCTAGGAGGGAAACAGATGGAATGAAATTGCCACCTGGATGCATAACTACAAATGACAATATATGCTGGGAAGGAGAAGATTCACTGCAATGAGAACATAAAAAAGGGTTCCTGGGCTGGTCTGGGGACCTGGAAAAGTTTTTCCGGAGGAAAGCATATTTGAGGAGACATCTGTAGAATGAATACATGCCATCTAAGTGACCAGAGTCAAAGGGTGAGCTGACAATGTTCTCAGATGAGTGGACAGAGGCTGTGTTAGTGGATTTTTCAGTGAGGATGAGAGTCTAAGGGGAGTAGGAGGAAGGGCAAGACTGTTCCTATGTTTTATTTTGTGACCAGAAGGAATTTACCAGAGGAGGCTACCTTAGTCCTAAAGATGTCTTCCTTTCTGCTTCCCAGCTACTGCCCTAGAGACGGCTTAAGAAAACTAGGTAGATATGTAACTAAGTTTACACTTGGAAGTGGCTGCAGTCTGCTCTGGTAAACGGGAAGTAGGCCAGGGGCTATACAGGGGCTGTAAGCCCACAGAGTTCAGCTCTTGCTTTTCTGGAAACTTCCACCGAACTGAGAGTTGGAATGGCAGCTGCTGTTCTAAAGGTCGTGCTCATGCCAGACATGGCTGTGCTCGTAGCCCTGGACCCCAGATGCAAGCACAGGCTGGCACTATTTTAAAGCAAAATTATAACCCGAGAATAGAAAGGGGGTGGGTACCGGCTGGACGGGTGTAGAATGCTATCAGACCTAAAGAGGTCTCTGCTTCCTTTTGTAGTGTTTTGAAATTTGCAAACCTGTCCTACATCTATTTTTATTTCATTTGATATCCACAGGACATGTCTATTTTACAGGTGACAAAACCATATTACAGAGAAGTTAAATGATTGCCCAAGTTCACAGACCATATTCTTTTTAGTTTTCCTTATTGGTTTTCATTTATGGGTAACCCTCTAATCACAGCTCACATTTTTCAATTAGAGACAAATGACAAGAAAACAGATCTGAAATTCTAGAAGGATAAAGCTCAGACAACGTTCAGTCTTTCTTACACATAACTTTACTATCTCAGCTCCTATATAATGAAAATTTATATATCCCGAGAATAATCTCAAGCTGCCTTGTAAATCATCAAAGAAAGATTTAATTTAGTTCAGTCCCATTAGGTGTATTTATTGTACTCTGCATCATTGGCATGGGATACATATGACAACTCTGAGGAGACCACAATATTGCAATAAAAGGAAAAATTCATTTTTTCCAAGGTTTTTATATAAACAGGTGACCACTATATAGTCCAAGGTCAGAAACTGATAAACACACCCAGAATCAGTCAGGATGCTGGAAGTGCTGGGGGCTCCATACTCTCCTGCAACTCTTTCCTGAAAATGATGACTTTTCAAAAACCGCTCAAAAGTAGTGAAGTGCACACAATGAGAAGAGACCTACGTATTTCAATGCAGTAATCGAAGAAATAGCTGTCTGCTCAAGAAAGCAAGCAAGTTTTCATGACCATAACATAAAGTCAAGGCTTAACAAATTTTATCATCTCATTTGTTGTGTTACAACTCAAATTTTTATATTAAAAGGTAATATGGTTTAGCTGTGTTCCCACCCAAATCTCATCTTGAATTGTAGTTCCCATAATCCCCATGTGTGATGGAAGGGGCCTAGTGGGAGGTGATTGCATCATGGAGATGGTTTCCCCCATGCTATTCTCGTGATAGTAAATGCTCACAAGAGCTCATAGTTTTATAAGGGGCTTCTCCCTTTGCTCAGCTCTCATTCTTCTCTCTCCTGATGCCTTGTGAAGAAGGACGTGTTTGCTTCCCCTTCCACCATGATTATAAGTTTCTTGAGGCCTCCCCAACCCTTCAGAACTGTGAGTCAATTAAACCTCTTCTTTATAAGTTACCCAGTCTTGGGTATATCCTTATAGCAGTGTGAGAACAGACTAATACAAAAGAATACCTTAATTTTAATTCATCGGTGTTCTTGCAATTTAAATATTCCCAAAGAAAGTGTTAGTATTGTCCTATATCATTCAGAAAAAAAAATGCTGTTATATGTTTCTATCAATCTCAAGCCCAGCAGATTCAACTACGAATTTTTTTCAATATCAGAAACATGTTTATATATAAGAACTATACAATCTGAATGCTTTAAGTGGTTCTTCTACTTAAAACGGAAAATTCTGAGTACTATTTTCCATTAGATAATATGGCAAATATGGGTAGTTTTCCCACTCATTTTGTTAATACTAATATATTACAATTAAAACATTTTTAAAACTAAGTAATAGTGTTATTTATGAATTATTTTGTATATTGCGTTGAAATAGAAACACCTCTAGCGTTTTCTTAAAGTGCTATGAGTGCTATTTGAGAAAAGCTGCCAGCAACCTAAGCTGCTCTGGCCAACCTAGCAGGAGTCGTCACCTAATAAACCAGGGGCTGTGAACAAGAGGCTATAATCAGCGCCATAAACCAGGAGTTGTAAAACTGACTGTGAGCAGGCCAAATCCAGGTGTGTTTATTTGGCTAATATAATTTGTATTTACACATGAAGGTGGATTCGTTCAGATGAGAAAGATGTTATCCCTTAGCCACAGGCTCCCCCATTCCATAATGATATACTCTGCCCTATGTACTCATTTATGCTTCCTGCTTAACCCCTGTGGTATGGAGTTGTGAGTCCTCCATTTTCTTTGCTCAGCCCAAACTGTACTAAATCCTCTAGTTTTTTAGGGATTTTTTCCCCAATTTCTTTCCAATATTTTGTAACTTAAAAACAGCCTATGAAGATGGAAAAGAGAAGCCTTAGAGGTTTCTTGATGTACTAAAAGGCTTTCTTTGCCACTGATGTGGTGCAGAGCTTAACCATTGCTGTTACTCAGCAGGGAACTCATTGTCTTAAGTGTAATAGATTATGGTCCTACAACGTTCAAAATAACTGGTTCAGGCAACAAAAGCCAAAATTGACAAATGGGATCTAATTAAACTACAGAGCTTGTGCACAGCAAAAGAAACTACCTTCAGAGTGAACAAGCAACCTACAGAATGGGAGAAAATTTTTGCAATCCACTCATATGGCAAAGGGCTAATATCCAGAACCTATAAAGAACTCAATCAAATTTATAAGAAAAAAGCAAACAGTCCCATCAAAAAGTGGGCAAAGGATGTGAACAGACACTTCTCAAAAGAAGAACAGACACATGAAAAAATGCTCATCATCACTCACCATCAGAGAAATGCAAATCAAAACCACAATGAGATACCATCTCACACCAGTTAGAATGACAATCATTAAAAAATCAGGAAACAACAGGTGCTGGAGAGGATGTGGAGAAATAGGAACACTTTTACAATGTTGGTGGGACTGTAAACTAGTTCAACCATTGTGGAAAACAGTGTGGCGATTCCTCAAGGATCTAGAACTAGAAATACCATTTGACCCAGCCATCCCATTACTGGGGATATACCCAAAGGATTATAAGTCATGCTGCTATGAAGACACTTGCACACGTATGTTTATTGCGGCACTATTCACGATAGCAAAGACTTGGAATCAACCCAAATGTCCATCAGTGACAGACTGAATTAAGAAAATGTGGCACATATACACCATGGAATACTATGCAGCCATAAAAAAGGATGAGTTGTGTCGTTTGTAGGGACATGGATGCAGCTGGAAACCATCATTCTCAACAAACTACTGCAAGAACAGAAAACCAAACCAGCATGTTCTCACTCATAGGTGGGAAATGAACAATGAGATTACTTGGACACAGGAAGGGGAACATCAAACACCAGGTCCTATTGTGGGGAGGGAGGGAAGGGATAGCATTAGGAGATATACCTAATGTAAATGACAAGTTAATGGGTGCAGCACACCAACATGGCACATATATACATATGTAAGAAACCTGCACATTGTGCACATGTACCCTAGAACTTAAAGTGTAATAAAATAAAATAAATTAAATTAAAATAAAATAAAATAACTGGTTCAAATCCAAACCACAGTCTTAATTTAAGGAAGAATAATGTTTAGACACAATTCATTGCAAGTTTAGCTGATATCTTCATAGAGCCCTTTATGGTTTGTGTTCTGACTTATGTGATAGCCTCTTCAAATCACTGTTTCTAACTCTGACAAAAATTGGCATACCAGAGGTAGTACTATAATTTGTTGAGTGATATGACTTTCAACTCAGTAATGCCAGTCTTAGGTAATTCAACACCTATCAGGTAAACATGTTCGAGACTTCAGAGGAAGATTTTTAAAAAATATATAGTTTACAATAAATTGAACAAAGTTTGGAGGGGTTATTTAAAATAACAATTCATTCTGCTTATTAAGATATTTGATAATTAAATGCTAGCCACCCTGGTATATCAGATGATTGTTTATTGGACTGGCAATTTGAGAGTAAGGGTGAGTGGGTAAGTGGAGGGCAAAGAAACACAATTGGCAGTTACTGCCAAGAAAAGTTATCTTTGATCATATCAGGTCCCCAACCCCAAGAAAACACAAGATCAGGTTGATCTGCAATTTCTCAATCCCAATCCTGTAATGTGAGATGTCCCTCTAGTAGGTGTGGACTATTTTGCTGTTAGTGAAATGATAGAAAGTTTCAATGTGGTGCCAAGACACAAATCTAGGAAAAATAAGTTTATATCTAACAGCAATAAAGAGAGTCTCTCTTTATCCCCCTTGGGTCATATAAGACTGAGAAATAATATTTCTAACATATGTAGTGGTGGTGATAGTGATGTTAGGTTGGGATATGTATGTGTATGTTTACAATGAGAGTGGGAAATGTCCCCAGCTGGCTAACTCCATTAACATAATATGGTGGGTAAGAAGAAGGATCTTCCAATCACAAATTATACCACATTGACCGAGCTTCTTTATCCTCAGTCTTACTGTACTTTTTCATGAAAGTGGATACAAGAAATACTTCGGAGGGTTGCCTCTAGTGATGAATAACACAGGCATATATGGTAAACACTAAAACTATATCTGGGAGAAAATTCCATATGAGGATCGTATTAAAACAAGATAATTTAAAATCTTAGAGGATTTCATCTGGCCAATGTTTCATATCAGACTGATCCATAAGAGAATCTTTATTTATTTATTTATTTATTCATTATTTTTTATTTTTTATTATACTTTATGTTCTAGGGTACATGTGCACAACGTGCAGGTTTGTTACATATGTATATATGTGCCATGTTGGTGTGCTGCACCCATTAACTTGTCGTTTACATTAGGTATATCTCCTAATGCTACCCCTCCCCCCTTCCCCACCCCACGACAGGCCCCAGTGTGTGATGTTTCCCGTCCTGTGTCCAAGTGTTCTCATTGTTCAATTCCCACCTATGAGTGAGAACATGTGGTGTTTGGTTTTCTGTTCTTGTGACAGTTTGCTGAGAATGATGGTTTCCAGCTGCATCCATGTCCCTACAAACGACACGAACTCATCCTTTGTTATGGCTGCATAGTATTCCATGGTGTATGTGTGCCACGTTTTCTTAATCCAGTCTGTCATTGATGGACATTTGGGTTGGTTCCAAGTATTTTGGAGAGGATGTGGAGAAATAGGAACGCTTTTATACTGTTGGTGGGACTGTAAACTAGTTCAACCATTGTGGAAGACAGTGTGGCAATTCCTCAAGGATCTAGAACTAGAAATACCATTTGACCCAGCCATCCCATTACTGAGTATATACCCAAAGGATTGTAAATCATGCTGCTATAAAGACACATGCACACGTATGTTTATTGCGGCACTATTCACAATAGCAAAGAGAGTCTTTTAGTGAGTGCTCTCTGTCTTGTAGGTGGAAGGCCACCCCTGTTAGGTTGGATTCCACTAGAATATGAATCACAGTGGACCATAGGAGGAAACGCTTTTTGAAAAAGAGCTTCTTAAATCCTATCAGCAAGTCGTATGTGGCTGTATAATTGCTTATGATTACTGCAATACATCATTTTAGAAAGTATTTTTCAACTGCTTCTTTTCCCCTTATAAATGTATTATTCATATCTATATAAATAACGGTTCACTAAATTCGTTTAAAGAAATCCATTGATTCTAGTAAATTATTAGACACTTGTAACTGCCACTCAGGCAACAATCTAGAAATGCCCCACTCAGGATTTCTGGAAACTCACTCCGGGGATGAAGCAGGAACAAAAATACCATTCCATCTGTTAGCCAAACTGACTATACCAAATAATTTGGAACTTAATTACAGAGTTGGCTACATTTTCAAAATGTGATTTCCAAAGGCTGAAAGTTTTATTTAAATCTTTCTATGTTTATTTCCTCTAAGGACCATCAGTGGTGTTTGCACATTTCAGTTTTATAACCATTGGCTCTAAAGAACCCTCAGATTAGCAGTCAGACCCAGGGAAAAGAGGGAAATGGGGAAAACTATGTTCTCTCTCTTCTCCCCTACTTTTCTATGCCCTTTCTTCATCCCTGGCATAGCTGAGAACAACTCCATATATTTTAACCTACAAATAGAGCTGTCAGAAAAACTACAGGACACCAAGTTAAATTTTAATTTCAGATAAACAACTATTATATTTTAGTATAAGTATGTCCCATGCAATATTTGAGACCTACTTATGCTAAAAATAATTTACCTTTTATCTGAAACTTGTCATTCTGTGTTTGTATTTATTAAATCTAGCAACCCAAGCTACGAGACAACTACTTTGCCAAGATATTTGCTTGAAAAAATAGGGTCAAAGTTTATCTTTCTGAAGGCATAATTTTAATTGGAAAATCTGAAAGACCAAACTCTTCTTTGATCCCCCAAATGAATCATCTCTGTTGGTAGAACTTTGGGCGTGCATGAAAGGTGGTTTGTAGAGATTCTTCTGTTGGGAAAGCCTTTCTGTTGTTCTAAATTTAGAACATATAGGTGGCATTTGTTCCCTGTACTCACACACCTGGCAGAAGGAGAGAAGGAAGGAGGAAAGCAGTAGGATCAAAATGCAGTCACTGTTTTATTTTATTTCATTGTTTTAAAAACTTTTAACCATAAATCTTGGAGTGGGTGGAGAGGGGAGAAGAAGGTTGTAACCTGACAACTTCACCCTTTTGGTTACTCAAGCCAAAAATCATGGAATCGATTTTTCTCACATTCCAAATCCAGTTCAACAATAAATGTTGCCAGCTCTACCTTCAAAGTATAAGCTGAATCTGTCCATTTCCTACCACATCCTTTGCCAACAAGCTGGTCCAGGACACCATCATTTCCCACCTGAAGTATGGTAGTGGCCTCAGTCTCTCTCCATTTTTCACAATTGCCCTTTCAGTTTACTCCCCACACAGCATCCCAATTGATCATGTTGAAATCTAAATCTGAGATGTCACTTAAAGCCTTTAAATGACTGCCATTTCACTTAGGTCAAGCCCTAAAAATGACCTGTAAGGCCAGCTCCACTCCCCTCCATTCTGCTTCTCTGCGCTTATTTCCTGTGATGCCTCCCCATCACCCTTCTCCTGCCACACTGACCCCCTTGCAAATCTCTCACTGTATCACAGACACACTCCTACCTCAGGAGTTTTGCAATAGTCTCCTCTGCTTGCAGCAGGTATCTGTATGCTTTGCTTCTTTGGTTCCTTCAAAGTTCCATTCAGATGTCTCAATCTCAGCAATTGCAGTCACAGTCCTCCTCTACTCCCTCTTTCTTATGCTACCTTTTTTTCTGCATGGCATGTGTCTTTGTCAACACTCTACCTTTTCCCCGTTTATCTTGTCATTGCATTTCTCTCCCACTAGAATGAAAACTCTGTGGAGATGCAAGATGTGTTGTGGCTCTTGCTTATTCTAGTTATTACTGTATCCCAATGCTTAGTGTCTGGCATGTGGAAAGTGCTCCATAAATATTTGTTGAATGAATAAATCAATAATATTTTTTAAACAAATTGCTTTTGGAGTTAGACACATTTGGAAATAGCAGAGTCTTAAAAGAATGGACATAGGACAGGGTAGCTGTAATGGCAGGGTCACATTTTGCAGAATATTCAGAGTGTGGTAGCAGGAGATGAAAATGGCCAAGACAATAGGGGACAGTTGGATAGGCAGGTCATTATGAGGCCTTTGGTTGTCTGAAGAAGTATTGGGGATGCTTTATGATTCAGCCAGAGACTGTCCTTTTGCAAAATCAGACTCTAGAAGTATCCGTTTATCATCTCACTATGAAAGTAATACTCTGCATAGCAATAGTCTTCATTCTGGAGCTCCCACATTTTTCCCAGGATCTGGGAAGACATTAAGATAATTAAAAGCCCAGTTTGCTCTGGGCTGTGAGGAACATATACACAGCGTATTATGACAACTGATCTTTCTGTCACTCTTTTCTGCTTCTATTCTTCTAGTCTCAATTTGAAGACCCTTATAACATTGCTTCCAGAAATATCTTCCTAAGGAACTAATCAATCCATATTATTGTCTAGCTTTTCAATTAGCATTTTTTCCTACTGGGGATAAACTCTACCTCCCCCTGTTTTCCCATCCTTGTTTTCCTTCAGTCCTTTCTACAGGCTAGCTACACTGAGCTTCTGCACATTTTCATATTGTTCTTGTCTTTTCCTACTCTCTAGAATCACCTCCATTGCCTAGAGAAGTTCCCAGCTCTCAAAACTCAACCCACATGTCAGCTCTTTGGAGAATTTTCTTCATTTCTCTTGAAGGCATTTACTGGTCCCTCTTCCAGGATTTCATGATGCCTTGCACATACCTTTGTTGCAACTGACCTTATCATACTCTAATGATTTGTTGACATATTTGTCATTTTCAGAAGATAGAGAGAGCATTTGTGTATCTCTACCATCAATTATAGCATATAGATGGTAGGCAATACTTCGATGATTATTAAGTCACGTTAGATAATTTAGTTTGGAAAGTTCAGGGAAATTTATTATTGCTCCCTTACATATAGTTCTCTGGTGATACTGGTTGTTTTTCTTTGTTCTTCATAATAACCTCCCTTAAGTCAAACCCCCATGACCTCTTGGTCACATGAAGATGTGTTAGTTGAACCCTGTTCCAAAACTGGAGAGAGCAAAATGTCTAACAGTAGCTCTTTTGTTGATCATACCAAAAGGCAAGACAATCATCAACCTGCTTACTCTCAGGATCTCCCACATTGGTCAAACCATGTCATTACATGTTGTCAGGCTTCGAGAAAAAGCATTCTTCATTTTAATTCTTTGCATGATTAAAGTCATTCAATTATCATTTGATTTAATTAAATGGCTTTTATGATTTAATTTTAATGAGAGGAAAAATGATCAGTCATTACAATGATGATTGAATGATGATTTTTTTATTATTGCAGTAGATAACAGGAAAGAGCCTTTGAGATAAGTTTTGTAATAAAGAATCCTTCTGGTAGTCAGTAAAATGTGTTATCAGTAATGAAAAAGGAGTTGTTGATATTGTTAATTAATAAGTGATAAGTTAGTATGGAACCTGACACTTCATTTACTCCAGTAACAGTATCTCAGGAAATTACAGAGAATATTATTCTGTCACTCTTAACAAGAATTTTTCACAGAGAGAGAGAAAGAGAGAGAGAGAGAATAAATATGTGTAAGCTTCCAAAGGGAAAAAAAATCTAAATTGTAGTTTAGCACGCAAGCAAAACTAATTGCTTAAAGAAAATGCATGGTATATATTATGGCATGTTGTAAAAATATCAGAATTTACTTAATGACATATTATTTTCTCTTTTTTAAAATTAATAACTGATACTTTAAGTTATATGTCATAATATTTTCCTTGTGAATTTCATTAGGAGATTTTTTTTATTCCCATCAATGACATCCTTTGGGATGCTAAATACCAACTTTATAATGAAGGGAAATAATTTAGGCAATTAATGTTGGAAATTTAAAGAAAACTACTGTAAGTGCATATATATTTAATAAAACTTGTTGGAATTATTTTTCCGATACAGGAAGAGATAGTCTGATATTCAATAAATGCTTGATTATTTGGTTTTAGGTTCTGATATCAATAATTCCATATGAACTAGGCATTCCACAATTCAGACTATTGAGTAGTTCTGAAACAAACTACCTGAAGTTAGCACACACCCCACAGAATAAAAGCAAAGTCCTTCACAAGACTGTCCCCACTTCAGATGCCAGACATAAGTTTTGGGTGTTTGTTCTCAAGCCACTTGCATTTCTGCCCAGCTGAATACAAATTCCAAGCTGCTTCATCTCTACCTCAACAGGATGGACTGTAACCCAGTTCTGACACTACCTAGAGTGTCTTTGTCCGTTTATGTTGCTATAAAGGAAATACCTGAGGCTGGGGAATATATAAAGAAAAGAGGTTTATCTGGCTCATAATTCTGCAGACTCTGTAAGAAGCATGGTGCCAGCACCTGCTTCTGATGAAGGCTTCAAGGTACTTTCACTAATAGCAGAAGATGAAGGAGAGAAGGCATCCCATGGCAAGGTGAAGGAAATGAGAGAAAGAGGAGGAGGAGGAGGGACGTGCCAGGCTCTTTTTAACGACCAGATCGCACAAGAACTAAGAATGAGAACTCACTCAATCCCATGAGAATGGCACCAACCCATTCACAAGGGATCCACCCCCATGACCTAAACACCCCCCCACTAGGCCCAACCTCCAAAATTGGGGATCAAATTTCAACATGAGATTTAGAGGGGACAGATATCCAAACCACATCACAAAGCCCAGACTCCACAGGTTGAAGACAAAGTCCTTTACAAGACTGTTGCTACTTTAGACACCTCTCTAGAGGGGACAGTTGTAGGTCTTAAGGCCACCCAAGCTTCTGAGAAACTGAAGAAAAATTTGGAGGTTCTGACAACTTCTTTGGTTCCAAAACTTACTAGAACAATTCACAGATTTCACAGAAAAAGCTAAATTTAAGATTATAGATTCCTTATAAAAGGTATACCCCAGGAACAACCAAATGGGGAAACTGTGTAGGACAAGGTCAGGGAGGGGTGGGGGTGCAAAGCTTCTCTGTCTTCTCACTGTGGAATCTGGCCACGTCACTCTTTCAGCAGATCAATGTGTTTGTCAGTCAGGAAGCTCCACAGAGCCTTGAGTTCAGAGTTTTTACTGAGGTCTCATTACATAGGCAGGGTTGATTAAGTCCTAATCTCTAGTCCCTCTTCCCTTCCTGAAGGTAGGGCTGGCCCAAAGTTTTAATTGTCTGATTGCATTATTGCTGTTTCTATGACTGGCCACCATCCTGAAGCTACCTATGAATCCCACCATGAATTGAGAGGTACAGGGAGTGAACATTGTCAGTACAAGTTCAGGAAAAAGAGCTAAGTGGGGAAGGATTTCTGGTAAAAAAAAAAAAAAAAAATGGACTTCAACCTTGAAGCATGTGTAGAAACTGGATCTTAAAAGGAGAAAATAGGGACCTTCTTGGTTAGAGGAACAAAATGGGAAAATGTGAGACAGAAATGTTTATGGTATTCGTGAGGTTTATATTTCCTTGCTTGAATATTTGGTTATAGGGAATTATTTTTCCCTTGAGTAGACCTGTTCTATTCTTCATCACTCCTTCTGCTAGAAGGTTCTTCTTTGTCATCAACCAAGTCAACCTTCTGGTAATTTCTCCTTAGAGCCCTGTTCTGCCCTTCATGAAACAGTTACTAGAAGAGAGACAGTGTATTTCAAGGCCTCTGAGTGTCTACTTCCCCCAGGTTAAGCCAACCTAATTCTTGCCCCCATCCTTGAGTCCATGTGGTTCTGAGTTCCCTATTCATTGATTTGTCTTTCTGGATTGTGTGTTGGTTAAAAGTGTGTTTTGTGACATCAGGGAGATTGGGGTTTGACACCTGCCATTGTCCAGGTGCATACATTAATTAACCACTTTGAACCTCAGTTTCCTCCTCTATGAAGTGGGGATATTAATATTTCCCTTATACAGTATGGTAAAAAGTCTATGAAATAATGTAGGCAAAGCACTTAAGACAGCACCCCAAATATAGTAAATATTTAATGTATATGATGTATTATTAAGGGATTGTGTCTGTTAGCTTTAGCTATAAAAATAATAAAATAACCAAAAAAATGCTCCCAAACTTTAATATCTTAAAATTAAAATAACTCATGATTCTGTGTGCTGGCAACTTGAGCTAGGCTCAGCTGGAGAGTTCTGCTGATCTTCGGTGGGCTCTTTCGTGTGTTTGCCACCTACTGGTGGTTGAAGTTCTCACTCATGGTCTGGTGGTTGATTGGCTGCATCTGTGATACCAAACAGGTGTTTTTGTCATCCATCCAGTCAGTCTGGTCTAGGGTTCCCAGTAGCATCCAGAGGGCATGTCCTGCTGCACAAGTGTTTTCCAAGTACCCATTTGTGTCATTTTTACTACCATCCTATTGGTGAAAGAAAGTCTAGAGTTGCTGCCCCACCAGCAAAGGTCATGGACACAAGGAGAGGGGAAGAATGGCGTGGCTCATCTGGCAGTCTGCCTTGGACTAAAATCCTCTTTCCAAAATACTATTTTAAAGGTGCTAGTGTTCATGACTAGCCTGAGTAATATAGTGAGACCCTATCTCTTCTAAAAATTAAAAAATATATATATTAGCTGGGCACACCTGTGGTTCTAGCTACTTGGAAAGCTGAGGCAGAAGGATCGCTTGAACCCAGGGGGTTAAGGCTGCAGTGAGCCACTGCACTCTAGCCTGGGCAACAAAGTGAGAGTGTCTCTTAAAAAAAATTGTCAGTGGAGAATGGATTGTTACATTGGAGACTGAATTTGGTTTTGTCCCCCGGTACATTAATGACTTTCACGTGTGTGTGTGTGTGTGTGTCTGTGTGTCTGTGTAACAGAGAGAGAGAGAGAGAGAAGTGAAGAGATGAGGAAGATGGAATAATGAAGAGAAACTAGGAGGGCCAGCGTGGAGACACATTCCTGAGGCAAGAGGCCTTGACAGCCTCATGCCATCTGGGCAAGAGAACTGTAGGAAGGCCTGCGGCTCTGGCCAGTCCACCTTTCCAGAACTCTAGGCCCTGGTGATATAATAGAGAGAAAGGCCACTAGATTAGTTCTAGAGAGTTATATTTCTTTCATTTGTTCCCTCATAGTGCAAAGACATATTGAGTGTTTTCTCCAGGATCGGTACTGGCCTCGACACAGTGTCTAGTGCTGCCACTACGATTTTCCGAGTGATTATAGAAAAAACATTTTTCTTTTACATCTGTTTAGCAAGGGCATTAGTTTTGTTGATTTCAAAGGCATCTTCCAACTGTGATATTGTACAATTATACAATACTATGCTATTTAATTTTTTCCCTTTTAAAGCTTACTCATTCTCTGTCCTGTCTCTTCAGCTCTCCACTTATTGCTTTGATGGTACCCATCAATGGGCAGAATGAAATACTGACCACAAGAAAGATTGCATCAATAGAGTCAATTTCTGTGGGCAGAGGACTTTTCATGGTCCCAGCATTGTATTACATAGAAAGCCTTGAAATATTCCTTGCCCAAGTGAGAGACAATGGTCAATGCATGGAGATTTCTGTGTCATGGCCTGGACTCCTGGGAGATTTCCCTGATAAAAATAGGCGATTGTCTCACCCTAAAGTAGGAATCGGGCTTTTTTTTCTATTTATACCTCTTCTAAAATTATACCTCTTCTAAAACCAATATTGTCATACTGGTTAAATTTGGAGTAGGAAGAACAGCATTAGCTATGGGATGTTATGCATTTACTTACCCTCTGTGAGTCTCGGTTTTCTCTTCAGTTCAACAACACTCATCTAACAGTGCTGTTGTAAGAAGTAAATGACATAAAGTTCAATACATGCTAAGGTCAGGGCCTCTGTTCTTGTATGACTTCAAGTAATATTTGTTTTCCTTTTGTGCCTTTACCCCTTTACTGAGCTGATCAAATAGGATCTTGTGTGCTGGTTGCAGCACTTTGTAAAGTACAAAACAAATAATGAATTATTATTATCAGCACCAGCACATACTCCAGGATTTGAGAAATACCAGAAGATTTTCATTGCTCAGAGGTACCCACCTGTGTTAAAGACAGCACGGGGGATGCAGCCAGGTTTTTGCCTCCAGTTTCAAGCTTTGCCAACTGCTGCTTTCTGCTCACTGTTGACCCACTTCCCTGGGGACGTCAACCCATAAGTGAGTCTATACATATCAACTTAAGTTCTGGAGTCTTAGGTAGGTAATGCAACAAAAACATAGGCACCTATCCTTGATTTGAGCTGTTTAGAGAATGGTACATTTCAATCAATATTTCAGCCCAGTGGCACTCAACTTATGGGAGGGATGGCTGACCTTGGACTTTGCATAATTTTGTGCTGATCTTACTCACCTTCTATCTTTTACCTCTTGAAATAGATTTGCAAAAGACTCTCAGATAATCATCCACCCTTATTCAAGGTTTTGCTTTCTGCAGTTTCTATTACCCACAGTAAAGGGTGGTCCAAAAATGTTACATGGAAAATTCCAGAAATAAACAACTCATAAGTTTTACATTGTATGCTATTCTGAGGAACATGATGAAATCTTGCACTGTCCTGCTCAGTCCTGTCTGAGACATAAATTACCCTTTTGCCCAGCATATCCATATTGTATATGCTCCCTGCCTGTTACTGTATAGGAAAAAAAAAACATGGTGCATATAGGGTTTGACACTATCCATTGTTTTGGACATCCACTGGGGGTATTAGAATATACTCCTGCCAATAAGGGAGAGACTACTGTATTTCTGAAAGGTGTTTAGTGAACACAAAATATTATTTCCTTTGGTGAGTTGATTTTCCCCCTTGGTTTATTTTTGAAATGCTGCAGGGAAACGCCATCATTTCTCTCTGCCTTCTCAAGAGAGCCATAAAATGCTATTGGCTATTAGCTAAAATGCTGCCTCTTGGTTTCGTTGATCCAAAGGGATTGAGATCCCCGGGGTGACCAGAGATTAATTAGATACAAATTATATTCAGAAATGTCCCTGGATACTTGCTCAGGATCTGTGTTGTTAGGATGGTGCATTGTCAAGGCTCAGGCCAGGGTTATGAGCTCACTGGAAATTTAAAGACTAAGTCTGTTCAGCCTGTGGCATGCAGAAGTGACTCACTTCTGGAGGTGAAGTCTTTAGAACTCATAAAAACGTCAGCTTCTGAGGGTTCAATCTGGGATGCACAAGTTAGTTTTAAAGGGGGAGAACTTGAGAATAAGGGATTTAATCACTGAAATAGGTCATTAAATGCTTTTAAGGAGTTATTTTCTAAAGAGTGTCCATTAGTGTCTATGGGTATAGTCAAAGGGCAATTTCTCCTTATGTCCTCCAAGTCTTCATACAAAAGCACCTCCCTTCGCTGTGCATTTATCTTTATTCTCTCTCTATTTGGAGCCCCTGGTTCTTCCTTTTTTTCCCTTCATTATCATCAACTGGACTGACTGAGAACTTGCATATGTGGTGTTAAATTCATGCAACTTCAGAAAAGATATATTGAAGCAAACCCACATTATGAATTTTGCAGTTGTATAGCTGATTATAGTTTAAAAATTACTATTAATGAAATTACTTAAATATAATACTAATAAAGGAATACAAAATTATTATTGATAAAGGCTATGTATTTTTTAAAAATATTTTCGAGTATATATGGTTAGTGTAATATAATGCAGTAAATTCTCTTATCTTTCCAACATTTGAATGGAATAAAGAGAAGTAATGTTAAAGTCGAAAGATAATAGGTTTTTGGAAAGTTTTTTTTTTTTTTTTTTTTTTTTTTTTTTAATTTTCACCTTGGAGTAATAGAACTGCATGTTCATCCGGCATTGTAGTAGGAAAAGCATGTAAGTGCATCCTTCATAATGATGCTAGCAATTGTTTCTTATGAAATGATCCAGTAGATCTTGCTGTCACTTTTCTTCTGGGAGTCTTCTATCAGCTAGTGATAAGTCACAGGGGAATGCCAATGGGTTCTGCCACACTAGAGTCTTAGGAAAGGCAGCTTAGACCAATCCCAAAACCTATGAACCACTTCTACATGAGTTATATTGTCATTAACTTCAAACCATTTCCCTATTATTTAAATGTTATTTATTGCTATTTTTTAAGTTTAAAACTTACTTTTCTTGGGCAAATCAGATTTGTAGAATGAGAAAAGCAAGTACATTGTCCCTTAGACATGATTTTTTGATGGCCCTTGGCAAAAAATATGACAATGTAGGCCTCTCAAATGAAATGTCTCATTACTTAGTTTTGGTAACATAGTACAACTCACATTTACTTCTCATTGTGTAAATTTTCAAATTTAAACAGAAGTAGATAGAATAATACAATGAGCCCTCCTATAGGTATTACCCAGCTGCAACAATATCAACCATGGGCAATCTTATTACATCTAAACCACTGCTCCTTGCCTCCTACTATTTTAAAGCAAATCTCAGATATATAATCTCATAGTAAATATGCATGTGTTTAATCAATAATAGAAATGTACTTTTAAAATGTAGTCATGTGGCACAATTGTTAATCACAACAACACCTATTGCTTACTAGTTGTGTCTTGCAGTCTTAGAGCTGAGCAGGCTTCTCTAGATGAGTAGACCAGTACGCATTTTAAAACCTGATTTAAAGGGCACTCCAGATGGTTCAAGTTTTTTTTTCAGAAAGAAGTAATAGGTAAATAATGGATATTAAAATGAGAAGATATTGGTCAAAATCAGGCAAAATATGGGCTAGTGGATCCTCAAAGTAATAAGCAAAGGAATGACAAGTTGCAATTTTTCTTTAAAAGGGAAGCAATTTTATAAGAATTAAATTAAAGAAGGCAGAATTTTGGAGATTGGGGGTGACATTTAAAAAGTCATATAAATCAACAAAATTTAGGATATAGGTAATTCTTTAGGACAAATAACTAGGTTTAATCATCAAATAAATTGCAAGAGGGGAGAAAAAGAGATGAGTGGTAATTGAAAGACATTTAAAAGACATTATCAACCAATGAGAGTATGAACCCTGTTTGGATTTTGACTCAAACAAACTAAAAGTCAGGGTGCAGGGAGGGGAGAGAATATCAGATATGTTTGAACACTACCTGGATATTTGATAATATAAAGGAAATGCTGGCTTGAGGTGATGGATATGCTAATTACACTGATTTGATAATTACAAATTATATATATATGTATTGAAATATCTTTCTGTATAATTATTACACGTCAATTTAAAATATAAATTTAAAAAATAATCAAAGGACAAGTAACGAGATAGTGTTGGTGTGTGAGACCTACATACAAAGGGAGTAACCTTGTATTAATAAATGCAGCCTCAGAGATAGAACCTGCACGTGTTTAAGTTTTCAGTAAGTATTGTTTGATAGGCTAGGGACTTACCCATTTTTCTGACATTATTTCAATGGGAAGATGTCTCATGAGTTACAATAGATGATAATAGGTTGGATATGCCTCTGCTTCACCCTAATGCAGCTGAGGGAATCTGGAAAGAGTGCCCTTGTGCTCTCCTAGAGCTGGAAGGGCAGCTAGTCATGCAGGGAGAAGGACAGTTCTCCAGCCACTGCGTATGCTGAACATACAGGGAGAGGAAGAATAGAAGATGGGAGGATAAAAGAAGGGTAAGGAAAGGAAGAGATAAGAAAGAAAGGGGATGGGAGGAGAGGGAGAAGGAGGAGGGAAAGAAAAGGTAACTGACCACTAATAATTATTGAATGGTTAATTCCACACATCATGCCAAGTATTTGACTTGTATTATCTCAATTTCCCTGATCATGAACAATTAGTGTGAGTAGAATGATTCCATTCATGGCAATTGAATTGGAAGAGATTCTGCCTTCTTTCTTCAGCAGCAGTGGCAGCAAGAAGCATTATACATTTAGTGGGACTACCCAAGTTCTTACTGGATTATTTTAATTTCTTAATAAAAGATTTGATTTTTAAAAATATGAGGATAGTGAATTAACAATTGAATGGAATTACTAGCTAACTTTTTGGAGGAAAAGGGACCCTAACTCTGGATAGTAAAATACCACCAGCTAGCACTCTACTCCAAAGGTAGAAGTAGTGCCAACTTTCCCAGGCCAGTCAATTTTCAAGTAGTCAGTAAAGGAGTAAGTTTAACAACTGTCAAGATTTTGGTTGTAGTTTTCAGCTCTGAGCCCTATCCAGAGCAATTCTTCCAATCTTTCCTTCCCTTGACTGAGCCCAAAAAGGACAGAAGTGGTGGCCTTTTCTCTATCCATCCTGATACACAGAGGTTCAAATCAGTTTCCTCTTTCATTCTCTTAATGAAGAGCATTGAATGTGGTTCAATGCAGTTTTCTCTTCATTGTTGGGTTTTTCCTCTACTATGAACCCATCAACGCCATCCCTCCTATGATCTCTGACATTCAGTCACTTTTTTTTTTTTATCATCTCTGAGGATTCCTCAAATTCCTAGTAGAGGCAGGTCAGGATTCAAACCTGACCCCAGGGAAATGACATTTTCCTTTTCTCTTGGGATATTCATTTGCCTCATCATTTTAGCTTTCCACACATCCCTGTCTCTATCCCACTCCATCTAGAATTTTGTCATATTGGTTAAGATGATTATGCTCGCATAGATATATAACTCACTTTCCAATGGTTGGATAATAGTTGTTTATTACTCCACATAGCAATAGGTCTAGAGGTGGATCCCCCAAGCTAGACTGTGGGGCACAGTAGAGTCTCTTTCCATTTTCTGCTCTGCTATCTCACTTAGTCCTAGTGTTTGTTCATTGCAAGAGTCAGGAAGGTTGTCTGTAGGCCAAAAGGGAGGATATCTTTCTTCTAGACATCACTTTCTTTTTTTTCTGGAAGTGAAATATTACTCAGAAGTTTCCAAGTAGATGTCTGTCCAGCTGGTCAGCCATGACCTGACTTCATGGAAGCTGGCAAAAACAGACCATGATGTTTTTAGCCTTTATCATGGCAGCAGATTGCCATTATGGATGAAGATGGTGGGGAATGGCAATTGAGTAGATTGCCAGTAGCGTCTACCACACTGGTATCTCTCTTATTGAATTTTCATTCTCATTCATTCTAGAAGGAAGAGATTCTTCCCTCTTTCTTCAGCAGCAGTGGCAGCAAGAAGCATTATACATTAAGCGGGACTACCCACATTCTCACTAGATTATTTTAATGTCTTAATAAAAGTCAGTGTCATACTCAAATGTGTCCATCTCTGGTGACAGTCAACTAATACTTTAAGATCAAGCCTGGATGTCTTGACATTCTTACCTCAGAGTGATTTATCTTTTCTTCCAGGGGATCCATGGAGAGGTGAATGGTCATCTTGCTTCTGGTCCTTGTACAAGGGTCATAGTCTGCGGACCAAGTCATTATTCCCAAAATGTTCCTTTATTTTGTCCCAGTGAGCCCACCGGATAAACAGATAAAACTCAGAGAAGCCAGGTCTCCCAGTGGGAATGCAAATGAATGTCCCTTCAGAGATGTTCATCAGACAATCAAGTCTGATGTAGAATTAAATGGTCTTCTGACAGATGAACCTTCAAATATGAATTGATACAGAATACCAGCAACATTTCAGCCACTGCTATTCACATGTTGTTAGACAGGCATGGCTTGTGTGATAATAGTCACTGTCATGGGTATAAAATTCCCTATACAACAAACGTAAAAACATTTCACTTGCCTTTTTACTTTCTTTTCAAAATTGCATCTAATCCACTTGATGCTCCCTCTCACCAGGGAAATTGACTGTCAATTTCCATAAAGATTTTCTGGCCGGGTGCGGTGGCTCAAGCCTGTAATCCCAGCACTTTGGGTGGCCGAGACGGGTGGATCACAAGGTCAGGAGACCATCCCGGCTAACCCGGTGAAACCCCGTCTCTACTAAAAAAAATACAAAAAAACTAGCCGGGCGAGGTGGCAGGCGCCTGTAGTCCCAGCTACTTGGGAGGTTGAGGCAGGAGAATGGCATAAACCTGGGAGGCAGAGCTTGCAGTGAGCTGAGATCCGGCCACTGCACTCCAGCCTGGGCGACAGAGCGAGACTCCGTCTCAAAAAAAAAAAAAAAAAAAGATTTTCTTACCATGCCAACCCATCTTGATTGTGCAGTGGTCCAGGGGGCCCAATATTGTTTCAGAACTCTCAGGAATGGTGCTCTGATCTTCAGGCCACCTGATTTCCACTTACCTCTCGTTGTCTATGTCCACAAGGTCCCTTGAATGCAGGCAGAATTGCTGCTTTATGCTATGTTTGGTTATTGAAGTCTCTTCTGGGGATAGACCCACTGGTGGCCATGACCCAGCCTCCTAAGGAGCCCTCCATACCCATTCCCCTGTGTAGTCTGCATGTCCAGCAACCTCCTTCAAGTACTTTCTTCTGTTTTTTTCCCCCCTCTGTGAGATGATATTCTCCTCAGAGGGCCTTAGGAAACACCAGTCTGGACTCTGTTCTTTGTATGATGAGTGTAGGGGAAGGATATAAGAGTGGTGAGTTGTTTTCTCACTAACTCATCCTGTTATAGATAGGATACATTCCATATTGAAATGGAATAAAATTAGATTCTGGATTGTCCTGGTGATGAAGTAACTACTTATATCAAATCTTCACATGCTGTTGAGCATTTTGCTGGTGCACTTAGCCAGTGCTTCCCTTTCACTTGCCTGCCTCCGTGCTCTTGCACAATGTGGATTGTGCTCTTGGGAGACCCTTTCCTTCCATTCTTCATGTCAAATTCCACCCACCTAACTAGATGCAGTGTATAGTCCACCTTCTTCATCAAGCCCTATGAAACTTCTCACACATTCCCTGAATTGAGGAAACCCTTTCCTTTAGCTGTATCGTTGGAAGACTTTGCTACACCTGTGTTATGGTAGTCATCCTATTCCACCTTTGGTTGTCATTATATATGTGGATGTTGTACCCTTTGTATTGGTATGTAAACCCTTTGAGAGGAGGGCTATGTTTTCCTCTTTGTGCTTCATCTTCAGTGCTTAGAAACTAACTGAATTGAACTGACACAAAATAGTTGTCCCCTGACCATAAATAGTATATAATGGGACACAAAATATATAGACATGGTACATAAGTAAATTAATGATATAAACAATGAAAAGAGATGTCCTGAACAGTCCACAGTTGATTGCTAAGGACAATGACTGTTCTAACACCTTCTGATGGTAAGAGGGAGGACCATGGTGAGCTGAGGGCGTCAAGAAAAGCCTCATAGGTGTCTTTACAATTTGAAATAGATATTGTGTCATCATGAAAATTGTACTGAGTAGAAAGAAAAGGAGAGGACAGGGAAGGCATGGAAATAGAGATAATGATAGAAATGACTTAAGCATCTTTTGGTTATTTTGGGTACATCAGAAAGACAACCACCTTCCCTGCTCCCATGATACCTTACGTTTTCATCAAACTTTAAAACTTATAAGCTGCTGTCATATATACTGCTTTATATGATTCATCTAGTGTGGTCCATAGACTGAATTTCATTCCATCGCAAATAACATTGTAAAGGAGATTCACTGTGTATAGTCAAAATGGACTCCATTGGTAATAGATATGCTTGGTACCAAAAGTAATGATGACGAGAATGACAATGACAGTGATGATACTGACGATAGTAATGACACTTACTGAACACTCACTGTGTGTCCAGCATGTGCAAAACATTTTGCACATATTAATACTAAACCTCCAATACCTTCAAAGTAGAATTTTTAAGCTATCTCTAGATTAATAGGGGTTGAGTCATTTGTCCTGCATCACACAGCTGGTGTTTGGTAGAACTGGGACTCATATTGAGGTCTATTTTATTCCAAAGTCCAGTCATTTTTCATTCCCGAGAGCCCTAAAGGCTGACAAACATGACAAAGGGAAGAGCACAAATGTCATCTCATGATATGTGCTTAACTCACACCTTCGATAAGGTATAAATGTAATCTGCATTAACCAGCTCAAAATTCAGCACCAGGTAAAGGCACTGCATTTACTTAGTGCTTCCTCTTATTTGCGAGTAAAGATATGTGGGCTTAGGCAATAACTTCCTTAGTTAATGACTTAATTGCCTTTTTAAGATTTGATCTTGATACTCAGATCATCTTCCTGCTACCAAACCTATTTTTGTTGACAGCTCAAAACTCATTTTTGGGCCTTTGTCCTTAGTTGCTGCCCAGGGTCCTCTGGTGATAGCATTTCAAGTGAGGGACATTTACCTGAAAGTGAGGCAAACAGTAGAAACCTCATGGCCTCCTTAACACAGGGATTGAAAACCTCCAAGCGATCACCAGAAATTTATGTTTGCTGTTGGAAAATTGCTTTGGGAAATGATGTGGATCAGAGAAGTAAATTTTCTGTCAAGATTAACTTTAGTAGTGAGCAAAGCAGAATTTGGAGGAAGAAAAAAAAAAAAAAGATCCCTAGGTGTTTCATCACATTTGTATTAACATTCTTTAATATTTACCACACTCATACTTTTTGAGCCAAACTGTCAGTGAAAGCATTGAACTACAGAGAAGATTCAGGAATTCCTCTGAAGAGGATACCTTCAGTCACATTTTACAAACAGAAGCTGTTGATAACGAATGTGCTTCAAACAGCTGGCAGTTGTTGAAAGAATTAAGGTGAAAAATAAAATTCCTAAAACCCCACCACACAAAAACCAGGAATCTACTGCCTCTGGACTGGCCCAGATTCTTCAGGCTGTTTCCAGAAATTGCTGTTATGCAGTCTGCACAGACGGTGGAGTGCTTGGACTAGGAAGGGAGGGGAGGAAGCTTGGCAGGGCACCAGCTTGGAGCTCGATTTTTCTTCTTTTTTCCCCCCCAACAAAGAGCTGGGCCTGGTAGAAAATAAAACAAAAACAGATCTTTTTCCTCTCTCACATCTGCTTTCATCCCAGTTCTTTGGGGTTGGTAGCCCTGGATAAACCAGTGGAGCTCAGCAGGCTGCTCGCTGCTGAATGTGTTGCTGGATTTTGCTGCAGTTCAGGGCTGCTTGGCTGTGAGGTCCAAGAACAGTGTTTCTTAAGGGCTGACAGATATGGGACCACAGTAGTAGCCTTTGTGTGAGGGCTCAGAAAAACAACGGGTGCACTTATAAGATGGGAGTAATATGATGCGATACATAGTTAATTAAGCCGAGATGGACTTCTCTCCCACCTTCTTCCAGAAGTCTCCATGTTAGCTCTTAGAAGATCTAGCAGGTATATGCTGCGGATGAGAGGTCTGCTCAGAGAAGGAGGACTGGGGACTGAATCTGTTGACAGAACTGGGAAGAACCATTATATTAAAATAAATAAATAAATAAATAAATAAATAAATAAAAGGCAGTTACCTGAGGCAAGTGTCAGAGCATCTGTAGTGGTGTAAGGGATCTTTGTAACTTCCCTCTTAACATTCCAGCTGCCATTGACTAACAGAGAGGGTGCTATTCTTCATCCTGTTTACTAATTATTCTGCAATATTATGTGCCCTACTAATCTCTACTCCAGTTCTCACCTCTTTAGAGATAATTTTTATATTACTAATTTAGTGTTCTCATTCAATAAACTTCTTAAATCCTCTTCTTAGCTTCTGCTTCTGGGAACCAATTGCTCCCAATGCCATCCACATTTCCCCTGAGGCTATTTTTGTAAACATAACATGTCACTCTACTGTGGTGATGGGGCAGGGGTGGGACTAATTCTGATTGAGAATGTACTACTGGCCAGCAATTTGGCCGACTCAACGCACACATGCTCTCTGATAATCTTCCTAAAAACCAGCAAGGCAGCCACCGATATGACCATTTTGCAGATGTGGACACACAGGTTCACAGAGTCACACTAGTGACTGCCTAAGGCCCCCACTTGGGTCAGAATGTGTTATATAGTAGGGAAAAAAGTCCACTGACAGGAGGGCCTTCTTCCTAATAAGAAGCCAATGGTGTACTTATCTCCCTGCTCCCTGCTACGGATGACAGAGTCATGAATGACTTAATTCAGAGCAGTGACCAAGAGCAGGAATTTAAATCCCTGTGGAGAAGAGTTTAAGGATGTGGCCCTCAAAAGTCATTCTGTGTGAGGGGCCAACCACACAGTTCGGGTTCTCACCACTCTCCTCCCACTGCCTTAAATCTTTGTGTAGGACCTCACAGCTTTTGAAGTTCTGTCACTCACATGATCTCATTTGATCTTTACCAGATCCTTGTGAAGCAGGCTGAGCAGGGATTGTTTTCTGAATTTTATAGACAAGGAAATTGTGGTCCAGAAAAGTGCTGATTTATCTAAGCCAGCAAATGGCAGAAGCTCTGTCTGATTAATTCTCTACCAGATAGTTTTTTAGTACATCATGAATCCTCCAAATAAAGACAACTCTGGGATGTGTTGAGTGCAGAAGGAGCTGATAAGACAAAGTCCCTCATATGAACCTGTCCAAATAGTCTCAGTCCTGGTTTTGAATACTGAAGTACTCAAACTTCCTTGACCTTCTCATTTCTTCCCCAGTGATTACCATGTGGGAGAAAAAGACAGCAAAAAGTAAAAGCATCACGAGAACCTCACCAGCCTCACCATGGTGAGGTTCCCGTGATGCTTTTTGGGGTTCCCGTGATGCTTTCACTTTTTGCTGTTTTTTTCTCTCCCATTGTAATCATTATCTAGCTCAGTGTTTCCCAGTCACTTTTTTTTCTTTCCTCACCCCCACCTAGAAAATACTATTTAGGCATTTCTTTTTCCTAATTACTCCCCCTCCCTGAAATCTTAATACCATAGATATGTTGTATATCTGTTTATGTACTATATGTATATCTATGCTTTATGCCAAAAATTAGTAAAATTTATTTCACTCACATAAGAAACAGTGTTTGCTCCCTCAGTGCCATTTTGCTCTTGTTGTGAATGACTGGTGTAGCTCATAACTATAAATTCAGTAAAAAGAAAAGAAGGAAGGAAGGATGGAGGGAGGGAAAGAAAAAATGAAGGGAGGGTAGAAAACAAACAATAAAACAAGCCAGCAAAGACATAAAACACTAAATTGAAGGCGTCCTCAATTTCCCAACAGCTCTAACATCCCCTGGTAATATAGATTCAAGTATTGAGGTTTCACTACGGCCAAAGTATTCCCAATATTTCTGGCCAAAGCTCAGATAGAGCATGCTTTAATTATTCTGTGAGTGAATCCCAAAGAGCAAGATGTGGCTTGAAACACATTCAACTTTTGGTATCTCAATTCCTTAGTTGCAAAAGAGAATGTTCCGTCTGACCAAACATAGTTTTTCCTTATGGGATGTGGTAGATCTCTGAAGACATTGGAGTCTTTCCCTTTGGGGAAGTTCATTGCTCTGCCTGTTGATAAGTGATAGCAAAGGAGAATGTATGGAAAGTTACTCTTACTTTCATTTTCTCCTCCTTAACTTCATACCCTGCCTAATAAATTGGAGAACCAGAAGGAAAGCCAGAATTCACCACTATAGACACAAGAAAGAAAGTTCTGGACAAGTGGAACTGACTTGCTCAAGGGCCAGGAGCAAATTAATGTCAAAGCTGGGACATGGAGTTTGCCTCTTGATACAGGACCTCCTCTGCCAGGAGAAAGGGTCAACCTCAGATGGGTACTTCATCATTTGTTAAATTTACTTGAGCAGCATCCAACTATGGCTGTGAGTACACAAATAAAAAGCTTCTTTAAATAAATGCCAGCAAATCTGTTTCAGCTGAAGATGTATGCTTAGTGTCCCAGGGGCCAGTATGATTTAATATTGCCAATATTAAATAAGAGTTTGGGAGTTGGATAACAATTGCAAGCCGGGTAGCAGCTTTTCACCTCCAGGAATTGACTACAGATAGCAAACAGTTCAGATGGGGAAATGAGTTTTGCCACATCACCAGAAGGCCCACGTAGCTGGCCGCTAGCCTTCAGCTCCTATGAAAACTGGAAGATATGTGTGCACGAATGTGTGTGCACATGGCCACGTGTATTTCAGGATTAGGTTCACCAGGGCTGCCAGACCACAGTGGTAAAGCCAAGCCACTAAAGAACCAGAACAAAGTCAGTGAGTGGTGTATGGGCTGAGGTCCGGCCAGTTAGAAAGCTGGGAAGGAAACCATGTGTAGTCTTTGCAACTCCAGACTTCACTGCCTCCATATCCCTCTTTTAGACCCAGAGCCTTCAGGAATTCAGGTTTTTGAGTCTCGTCCTATCACAGAAGAAAATGGTGATAGCCTAGCTTTGCAGGATGACAATCCTGGTTACACCCAGATTCAACCCTTTACTGGCTATGTGACCTTGTTCTATTTATATTTTATTTAGAAAACACTTATCTAGTACTTGCCATATGCCAGACACCATTCTAAGCACTTTATAAGGAATAACTCCTTTCAGTCTCAATAACAATGGGCTTGATTCTTATAACAACCCTATGTTCATTTTATACATGAAGGAACTGAGGATCAGAAAGGTTAAGTGCCTTGCCAAAGTCACTCAGCCACAATTTGAACCCAAGGAATGTGTCTCCCTTGACACATCATCCTACCATGGTAAGTGACCTTGGGCAAGTTGTTGACTCCCTGCCAGACCTCAGTTTACCTGTTTGTAAAGGGAGCATGCTAATACTACTCTGAGCAAGGAGGGATGAAACCTTTTTGCAGGGCTTAAATGAGAAAATCTTGAAGATGTAGCAGGTGCCAGGCACCTAGTAAGTAAAATATATGATTAACACTCCTATAGGTGGGGGTCACATTTCATAAATGGATCAGGAAGAAGTGGAGGCCTCTTCTGCATATTCTCATGGTGAGTCTGATAGGCCTGTGCCAACATAGTCCTCTTGAGAATGCCTCACCTTCACATCAGCAATCATTTACAAGTTAAATGGTTCTATTGTTCACTCCACAAATGTTGACTTAAGCTCTGAACAAGAAATGTTGTGCTACTTTGATTGAATGAGTTGAGCAATATAATCAGAAGTTAAAGGCATCTGAGTGATATGTTATCTTTAGTGGCATTTCAGTTATGATGTAGCTTCTCCTTTTCTTTCCTACAGCATGTTTGCTCTTTTTTTATGTACCTTTATGATTTTTGAAATAATATGCAAAAAGGATCAATATGAAACACTCAGATTAAAAAATGACCTGGACAGCAAAGCAGTGCTGCTGCATTCTGAGAAGTCCCATTATTTTTAGAATAAAAATTTTTTTAAAATAAAGAAACACAGTCTCAGTTGCAGGGAAATATAGATTTCACCATAAATGAAATCACTATGGAGCAGAGACAGTGAGGCAAAATAATAGAGTGAGTGGTTGTTCTGCAGCTGAGGGACAAATGACAGAATTGCTTTGGCCAGCTGAAGACAGATTGTTGCATTGTTCCATTAATTGTGTGTAACTTGGCTTTTCCAGACCTTTCTGTGGCAGACTAATCCAGCTCTGTGCACTGCTGAGCCATCTCACTTTTACTGAAGGCTGCCTACAATATCTCTGAGATGGAGATCCCTGCTACACATAGTTTGCAATATTGAGAGTTCTTCACTGAGGATAAATATGCTGATGGTGAACACCTAAAAATATGTGATTTTTAAAGAGGACTTTGGTTTAAGGAGGTAAAATATGACAGAAGATCCAATCTTTATCCTGGTCTTACTTTAAACCCCATAAACTGTTGACGAATCTGCTCTTATAAGTGGGCATTCACTTGTGTTGTTTCATTTAAGGGGAACAAGGTCGGATGTCCTGGCCAAATGTATGCCACCGTCTGTTTAAGTGAAATTGAAATGAAATTCCAGCATTAGAGTGATTTCCTTTGGTTATTTTCCCTAAAAATCCTTGTTTAAATTGCAAAAATCCCCGGAGTAGAATTATCACCACTCCACCGATCAGTGTCCTACTAGGATTTAGTGTTTACATTCTTGGAAGAGCTGGTGGCAAATCTATGGATGCAGTAGACTGAGTGGGAAGGGAATGTTTTGGTGTTAGGGGTATTTGGAAAGAATTGATGCCTATTTGGCTGTCTCCTGGGTGTCATGGATTCTCCTATGACAAAGAAAAGAGTGTCAGGCTTGGGAATGGGGTGGAGACATAGAAGGGCAGTGGTGAACCTATGATGTCAAACTTTGTAACTGCAAGACTCCAGCTGGAGGAGGTGTAGGAGCCTGTGTGCAATGAGTTTTCCAGGAATCCTCCTAAAGGAGTTATTGATTTGTATATTTTGAGCAGGACTAGCTTTACCTTATAATGACACAACCAATTAGAGAAGGAAAGGAAGGTGGTAGAGGAGGAAAGACCCAGAGTTTAGAAGAGGCATTTCTCAGTGCCAGCCCAGCAGTAACAATGACCTTGGGCAAGCTACTGAACCTTTTCAGATTGAGTCTTCTTGTCTTAAAAATGGAACAAGTTTTTGTCTGCCTTCTGAAATTATTGGGAGAATAAAAACAAATATAAGAATAATTCTAAACAGCACTTTGTAAACTATAGAGTGCTCAGAGACTAATTCTAAGTACACCGATGCTTGCACGACTTTCTTCTATCAGTGCCACCAGATGGAGTCAATGGCAGGGATGTGGGAAGGTGACTCCCTTCTCCCTGCCATGTAGCCCGTGTAACCTGACCCCATGGAGCCTAGGCACCAGCCCACCATGTATTTTTAAAGAGCTGCAGTCAGACTTTTGGATCTTGTAGATTGTTGAGTTGTCCATGCTGTGGGTAGGCGACCCGCTAGCTCAGTGCTTTTCAGCCTTGGCTGAACTTTGGAATCACCTGGGAAGCTTAAAAGTAATAATAATAATAATAATTCTCCTCACCAAGGCCACACCCCAGACCAGTTAACTCACAATCTCTTGAGGGTGGGGCCCAGGAGTCAGTATTTATTGAGGCTCCAAGTGGTTCCAGTGTGCAGCCAGGGTTGACAAGCACTCTCCTAGCTGAGCAATAGAGAAATAAGATGCAGCTAGAGAATGAATTCCTTCTTCTCATAACACAAGGGAAAATAACTTTGTGACATTACATTGAGAACAGACAAATAGCTAACCTGGTAGACCAGAATAAAGAAATGATTGAAAAGGATTGAGGAATCAGTGTAATCACAGCTACTTATGATGACTTGAGTAGCATAAAACACAGATCTTGAAACTCTCTCCTCTTCCTCTCTTTTTCTTTTTTCTTTCTGTTTTGTTTTGTTCTCTTCCCTCATCTCCTTCCCCCACCTTGCCTTTTCTTCTTCTCAATCTCTCTTTCTCTCTCTTTCCCTCCCATCCCACAACCCATTTTACTAGAAAGGTCTCTCAACTCCTAATATCCATTGTGGCCATTTACAATGTAGTATGTCGTTTAGAGTCCTGAACAATTTTTTTTAATTAATTAATTTTTTTTTGTGTGGGTAGGGGGCTACTTCACGGCACATCCCTGTGTCTCAGGTCTCATGTGCGGGTGAGTGTGTGTGTCCTCTTTAGGATTCCCTTTCATCTCTTCCTGCACATTCTAAAAACCCAGTTTTCCCACCCACACATGCCTGAGCTTTCTCATCTTCTCATCTGTTTTCCAGCATGTCCACCTACCTCTCTGAAGCCCCTGACTCTCAGTGAATTTTTTTTAACCTATATCTGCTCATTCATATTCAGGCAAGCCTGATGAATCAGAATGTCTGGAGGAAAAGGAATTCAGGGGAATTTTAATTTTCTGGTTAAGTGACACTGTCTTGAAAACTACTTTTGTTTCAAGTTTTATTGTGGGGAAACAAATGGTAAAATAGAAGCCCCAAACTGGAAAGTTTCTTAGGGAATACCTAGGTGAATCCATCTAAAGTAGAGACAGAGACCAATTGCAGTAAGGTGATTAACAGATGATCCCAGTCATATAAATAACAGTACTATGTCTAAAGATGATGATTCCTGACTTCTAGACCCTATTTCTTCCAGAGCAGTTACTTGACCTGCCCTGTAGAAATGTTCTGATTAACCAGAACCAGTCAAATGTGAATTATATTCTTTTAAGTGAATTCTCCAGTTCCTTATAATTTCATCTACCCATGAATCTCACTCATCTGTGTTGCCTGTGTGTCCCCAGATGGATTTCAGTTTGTAATTCTTGTATCTCTAGACTATCCTGTTTCTAAGGACTGAGATCATTTCCCTAAATATGTCCACCCTACTCACTAGACTGAGCACACTGACTTTTTTCTAGCTTTTTTTTTTTTTTTTTTTAGTTTTTTAAAAAATTATTGTGAGTACATAGTAGATGCATAAATTTATGGGGTACACGAGATATTTTGATAGAGGCATGCAATGTGTAATAATTACATCATGGAAAATGAGCTATCTATCCCCTCAAGCATTTATTTTTTAGTACACTGATTTTTAAAATAGAGGTTCATCACCACCTCACATACATTACAGTTTTGGTTGGGGAAGAAGAAGGCACAGGCTGGTCGACTGGATTTGTTCAGAATGCAGAACCCCTCCTGGAAGGAATATCAAGTTTCTCATTTTCCTTCTTGTTAATTAAATCTCCACTGTTAACTTGATTTTTTTTTCCTGTTTCCTAAATGAGGTATTGCTAAAGAAAAAGTGGGTCAATTGAGGGTTCTGACTAGTTTTGTCCTAGTTAATTTAAGTTTTGCCATATGTTCTTTGAGAAGCATGTGTTAACTATAGGCCCTTTTGCTGATTATCAACGAACCTAACGGCTATTAATTTAGATTTCCAGTTACCTGGCAAGAGAAAGACTTAAAGGGAATAAGTCTAGATAAATCTAAAGCTAACTCAGAAGTAAGACCACTCCATGCAAAACTGAAGCACAGCATGATGCTTTAGACAGCACCATTACTTTCCATCGTGAAGCAGCAATGTCAGCTTCAGCACTCTTGACATTTTAGGTCAAATAATTGTTTGATGTAGGGGATGTCCTTCGCTTGTAGGATGTTTCACAGTATCCGTACTTCTGCCCACTGGATACCAGTAGCACCACTTCACCCATGCATAAAAATGTAAAATGTCTCCAGACACAAACAAATAAATGTTCACTGGGTGGCAAATTTGCCCCTGGTTGAGAACCATTACCATAGACACATGATCCATTTAATCATGAAGGAAGAAATGCAGATAAATCCCTGACAATAACATATGGATGTCTATACTTTACTCTCTCGGAATCTAAAATTCTATTTTAAGGGGTTGGACTGAATGTACTGGCCATTTCTTCTGGAACCCTGGAGAAGTCTCCTCTATTGGCAGAGTCCTGCATTGCCCTATTACCAGTGACCAGAGCAAACAAGTCATGGTCAGAATTCCTGGATTTGAGCATTGTGACCATGGCATTCAACAAGAATATGTTGAGTATGTGTCCTGTTCCCAGTCTAGTTCTAGGCTCTTTGTTACGTGCAGGGGTGGAGGGGCAACCATTCAAGGAATAAAGAAACAGGGTGTAGTGAAAAGGCCACCAAGTCAATCAGCACATCACAGTGCTTCCAATCACTAGCTGGGTGACTTTGCACAATATACCTGACCTCTGTAAGCCTCAAGTTATTCATGTGAAGATAAGGTTGCTGGCACCTCCCTCACTTATTGTGATCTAGATAAAGGCACCGTAGTAGTGACCACTCAGTAAATTGTATTTCTCCATCTCATTTATATCTTTGTCTAAACTGTAAGAATGCAATAGCCAGTCCCTTCACTTTGAGTAAAAAAGCAAAAGTCTTCAGAAATTGTGTCCAGTTGAGCAAGGCCAGGAGATGGTGCCCAATCAGAAGTAAGAATTTTGCCTCCTGAATCCCAGAAAAGAAAATAAAAATCAGAGTAGAGCATTCTTTAGTGGAAAAATATATTTCTTAACCCTGAGGTGGAAAATACTCTCAAAAAATATATTCCCATTTGCTGGCTATTCCCACTAGACAGCAGGTTACACTCTGCTGTGGCATAAGGAGCCCAGAAGTTCTCCAGCCTGCAAAGCATCTACCTACTCATTAATGCCTGAAAATACCATCAGCCATATCAGTCCTTTATATCTTAACTGTCACTTATTTTATCAGATCCTTTCCTGAATAAAAGTTTGATTATGAAGAAGAAAGTATTGAATAAAAGTTTGATTATGAAGAAGAAAGTATTAGGGTAATTAGTGCTAGAAGGTAGTTACATAATGTGGTCACCTGCCTGCACGCGTGCGCGCACGTGTGTGTGTGTGTATGGTTATATATGTGTGTGTGTGTGGTTATATGTGGTTTTATACATACATATGTATATACACACACATGTGTGTGTGCATGTTTGTGTGTGTGCTGTTATATATACAGAGATAGACTGAGAGGTAGGAGTGTGTGTATATATTTCAGAAGCCTATTTAATGGTCATATTCTAGCTAATTCCTTTTTATTTGACATTCTGTCAATGGCAGATCCAAATCAACTAACATCACCACTCATCTAGAGGAGATGATTGATGTTTGACTACCCTGAAACATTATGATATAATTTCTCCAAAACAGATATAATTTCTGGTTCTTTGATAATTTTCTCTGTGAGAGGGGTATGTGATGATGTTTCTTTTACCATCTCATGTGATCCATCAATGCCCTCTTCTACTGGGCCATGTCAGATAGACTTGGCATCAAACTTGCTGACAAGTCTACTAAAATAAGCCAGAAACACAAGTGGCCCCTAATCCTACAGAGATCTGTGTGTACTTGCTTGGAAAACTTGGGAGGAATAACAAGTGGCATTTGCCCCTCTGATTACTTACACACACTCATAAATGTGTTGTTGATGTTAAATCATACCAAATGTCTGCCTTCTTGAAAGCAGAGAGAAAAGGCAGGGCACTCTTATACTTTGATAAGTTCAGAAGAGTATTTTTAAATTGTTTAGAAAATTATTTCCTTTTACTGGAATAACCTTTTCTTTGTGATGGTAACTTTGTAGTCTTGGGAGTATGGGCTGCATTGTGGGTAGGTGGTCTCAACTATTAATATCAAGACTACGATCTGAGCATAGTGACTGCCTTTTTTTTCTGAGTGCAGCAAAGGACAGGTCTCATTTAATCTGCTGCCTCTGGTCCAGCCTAAAAATCTACTAGGGCTAAGACTGGTGTGAGAGCGTCATTTGTCATGTGAAAACACTTTTTTTCTATATAAATATTCGAAAAACCTCAATACCACTGCTGAACTTTAATCAGCTGAGAAGGTACTGCAAATGGAGGGTCAATCCATCACAATGCCCAGAATGAGACGTGAATTGTGGCCTAAAGTTCTTTTCAGATAGCACAGGATAATGAGATTAGCACCCTCTGTGGGAAGAATAAAAAAAGGTGCTACACCTTTAAAAATTAGATTCTCTTTTAAATGCTTAGTAGTTTGCTTAGAGGGGTCAGAGCAAATTTCTTGAAGCTTAAAGATTAATTAATTTGAGAAAGAATAGATTTCAAGTGTTACAAAACCTTAGTTAAAACTACCACTTTCCCTTATTCCTGCCTTTCCTCCTTCCCCCCTCCCCCCACCAATCTCTAGAGCTAGAGTCACAGGGACATGAAATGATATGAGCTAAATTCCTGTTTGTGTAGACAACATTTGCTTGCCTACAAAGACACACAACACAGAAACATACAGACACACACACAAAGTAAGAACATAGCTTTCTATGGTCATCATTTGCTCTTAAGTTCCCAGATTGCAGATTCCTCTTTCCAATGGTTCTTCATGAAATGTGCATGGATTTAAGATCTTCTACATATATGATATTTAATCATGGGCAGGGTGGGTGGAGTAGCATAAAACAAAGCACGATTATTCTCTCTCTTTCTTATGGCCACCTTGAAACAAGAAGAGTGAAAGATAAAAATGTCTTGGCGATAGGAGATAAACTACAGTTTCCAATATTCAGATTTCTAGAGGGTAGGAGGGGACTTGTGGTTCTGATGCTTGCCAGGAAGGTTTTGCTTCTGAAAGCTTTCCCTATAAGCACACCCACACAGCTCTTTAATGCACCAAGCCAGAGCAGCTTTGGGCACTGGATTCCTGTAGCCTTCCTATGAGATGGTTAAGTTCACGGAATCCAAGGAGCCCTGCTTCAGTTGCTACAATTTTTTTTTGTTTTTCTAAAAAAGGTATGCCGTCTTCTAGAGGAGGTCGCTTTAGTAGGGTTTTAGGTAAGGCACATCCCTGAGAGAATCTTGTTCCTGCTACCCCTGCTCTCGGAGTGGTATGCTATTTAGAAAGGCAAACCCAAATGATTATGCTTAAATTCAAAACCCCCTCCTCAAAGTTATCAAACAAAGCACCTCTCTTCTAGAACACTAACAGTCTGAATGGGTGTCATGTGCATGATGTGTGTCATAATGTCATGTTTTAATTATAAATAAAGCAAGATGAAGTTTCCTGGTCAGGAAAAATGAGCTGGGGTGTTGGGGTGTGTGTGTGTGTGTGTGTGTGTGTGTGTGTGTGTAAGAAGCTGTCTCCTAGGGCTTAACATCTTAAAAGACATTTGCAAAATATTTACCTTGAAAGAGACTCTTAGAAACAATATTTTTAGGCATACTGGTTTCTCCATAGGTAGAAGAGAAACCTACCACCAACCCTTAGTTTAAGGAAACCTTCTGGTGATACCATTCTGCATTTCAAAAAGCTGATTTTGCCTCCTAAGATTGGTAGCTGGAGACATTTGCATTTTGCATTTTGGGGGATGGTAGTGTGTGGTTCCCCATCCCCCCCATCCCTCTTCCTGCTATTTGGACTTCTCTCTCAAAAAAAAAAGGAAAAATAAAAACAGAAAGATGCAAGTCTTTAGTGTCAGAGAGGGAAGAAAAAGACTTAGGGATGTGGGCTACACTGGTTCAGCATCTGTCATCCGTTACAGTTTATTTCAATCATACATTTGCTTAAATTATCATCTGATGAAGGAGCCCTCCGTCCAATGTACACAGCCTTCCCCTTCCCTTCTCTGCACCCACCAATTGCCACTACCACCACTTCCTCACTCTTTAGTTGAATAGAAACGGAAATTTCAATGATGGACCTGGAAGCCTATGAGGGGTGAGAAGGAGCAATCATCAATCTCAACACAGAAAAAAGAAAAAAGAAAGAAATAGGGAAAGCAAGCGTTACACAAAAGGGCAATCTGAGAAGAGGTAGCTTTTCTGTCCTGTTTAACAAATTATTCCCATCTCAGAAATATGGAAACACAGGATCAGATGATTATCTTCTCCCACTCTCCCCACCCCATCACTGCTCTGTCACCTCTGCCCCTAAAGTCTCTTGCTACAAGTCATTACCCTGCAGGCATTCATCCTGAGGTAGGCTTTTCTCCTCATTCCCCATAGAAACTAGGAATATGCTGTCACTGTCTGGGAACCTAAGCTTGCTGCAGTCTTAGCACTGTGCTCCAGAAGCACCGCTTTCAGTCCTGAATATCAGGATTCTGCCTCCTTCCCCTCAGCCAGACCAAAGAGAGCAGCGAGCTGAGGGGCTCCCTTTAACAGGAGGTACAAGAAGGGCACAAATGCTACTAAGTCTGGTGAATCAAAGACTCAGGAGAGTTAAGAACAGGTGGCATTTGGGGATGAGATTTTGAGTTGATTTGAAAGATGGTTACATTTTGAATTGATTTGAAAGATGGTTACATTAAGTGCAAAAATGTTTCGTGTTCCTAGGACAAACTGTCTGGCACTGCCTTTTAAAAGTCATTTATTTGCAATGCTCTCTGCTTTAAAGGCTGAGCAAGGATGCCCAGTCCTCAGTCCACCTCTCACTTGCTTGAAGGTGGTTAGATTGCACTGTCCTCGCCCCAATAATATAAAGGGTCTTGCTGTTTTTCTTTTTCCAGTCCTTACTCATGTGGAGTAAATTAACATAAGTCATTAATCTGATAAGCTTTGTTTGCCCTTCTTTAAAATTTCAAATTGAATCTGACTACTTTGCTCCTGGAATTTCCTTCTGGCCCCTGGACAACTCCCCTCACCACCCCCCAAGGAAATTTTAACTGTTGCTTTTCTTGTAACACAGGTAACAATTCATTTAGGTTACACCAGTCTGTAAAAACTGTAAATGCTATTTTATTTTAAACATTTTAGTTTACAAAAAAAAAAAAAAAAAATCAATGATTGGTACCTTTTTTACACTCTCAGATTCCTGAATATGGGCAGATCTTCAAAGTGAGGAAGGAGTTCTCATATGAAATTTAAGATAGACTGTCCTGAAGGTTGTGGGGTGGGGTTTTTTTTTGTTGTGTTTTAATTCGTTTTTGTTTTTAAGACACAATAAAGCTAAAATGTCAAGTCTCTGGGAGAGATCCCCTTAAAGTTTCAGTCAAGGAGCATATCAGAGCACAGACAAGGAGACCCCAGCCTGGTGCCCGCCGGCCCATCCCGGCTGCCCAGGCGTATTTGGTAGCGCATGGGTTGAGAGCCACTGGGACAATCACACCTCGCATTCCCTGGCGGGCTGCTGGTGGCAGGTACACGAGCCATACTCGTTGATGATCACCAGGGCTCCCTCAATGTGGTTCGGTTTGTAATCAACGTAGTATTCCTGGGCAGACATGGCAGCCATCTGATGCATGGTCTGTTTCTGCTTTTGCTTCCTGCGCTGCGTGACAAAGCACTGTCTGAGCTGCCTGAGGCTGGCTGGGAAACACTTCCAGGACACGTAGAGCACCAGGACCACGATGAGGAAGGAGAAGATGAGGGCCATGGTGCCCGTGACTACCTTGTGGATCTGCACGGCGTTCTCCGCGTGCTCGCCGCCGGGGAGAGCCACGGTGGCAGGCTCGAATGTGCCGTCGTGCTGCCCCTCCCCGCCGTCCGCGAGCGTGGTGGCCGAGCTGGCAGGGGGCCCCAGATCACTGCGGTTGGTGACGGCCGAGAGCAGGTGGCCGCTGGTGGGCTCGGCCCCATCCTCGCACAGGTGGAAGGCGTACACGGCGTCCAGGACGTCCTCGCCCTGTGCGTACTCCGGGCTGGCGCACTGCAAGTTGCCATCGTAGCGCCCCTGGAAGTTGCTGAGCCACGAGGCTAGGGCACACACGTTGCGCCCGCAGTCCCACAGGTTACCGGCCAGGGTGATGCTTGTCAGGGACTTCCAAGAGTTGAGGATCCGGGGCTCGATGTAGCTGAGGCGGTTGGAGTCCAGCTGCAGGGACTGCAGGTGCGGCACGGTCTCGAACACATGGGGCTCCATGTACTCGATCTCGTTGCCCGACAAGTCCATTTTCTCCAGGTTCCAAACCCAGTCCAGCGAGCTGACCACAATGGCCACCTTGTTCCTCCGCAGGCAGAGCGAGTGCAGGGAGATGAGGCGCGGGAAGTGGGCAAAGTTCACCTTGACCAAGTCGTTGTGCTCGAGGTGCAGCTCGGTGAGCTTAAACAAGCCGGCGAAAGAGTTGCGCGCCAGACTCTTGAGCTGATTGTATCCGATGTCGAGAAACTTGAGGCTGCGGCAGTCCTGGAAGATGCGCACGGGCACAAACTGGATGGCGTTGGCCCGCATATGCAGCGTGGTGAGCTTCCGCAGCCCGTGGAAGAGGTCGGGCGCGAGCGCCTGCAGCTTGTTGTACGAGAGGTCCACGCTGCGCAGGTTGGGCATGGGCCGGAAGGTGGTGTTGGGCAGCTGGGTGATCTGGTTGGAACTCAGCGTGAGTTCCTTAACTCGGCGCAGTTTCTGAAAGGCGTCCCCCTGTACCGAGCAGATGTGATTGTGATCCAGATAGAGCCACGTGAGCTGCATTAACCCCGTGAACTGGCCGGCGCGCAGCTCCGAGAGGCTGTTGTAGCGCAGGGACAAGCCCAGCAGGCCGGACAGGTTGTGGGGCGCCTCGGTGAGGTTGAGCGCCTCGCAGTACAGCAGCCGCCCCTCGCACCGGCACAGCTGCGGGCACCCGCTGGGGGCGGCGGGCAGCATCTGAAAGCAGGCCCCCAGCAGACACAAGACCACCCCCGAGGGCCTCCTCAGCAGCCAGTATAGACAGAGACCGAGCAGCAGGAAATCCATTAGCGAGAATCTTTCCAGAGAGACTGGAGAATGTCCATTGGAAGCGCTCGGTCAGAAATCTACATCATATTTTATTCCGAGGGAGGGGGAGCGGGGGAGGAGGAGAAAAGGGCAAAAAATCAAATAAATACATAGAAATAAAGAAGGACCCCCCCTCCCCAAAAACCACACGTTCACCTCTAAGCATGCAGAAAGCTGGGCAGCATAGAAAGTTCACAGCCACGGAAAGATCAAAGAGATGGTGATTTGGTCCATGTTAGATGCTGCAGCAAAGAAAAGGGAGGAAAAAAAATCTTCGGGAAAGAATTTAATTAAAAAGTGTCTTACCCACCCTTTTCCAGAGAGTGACAACCTCCATTCAGCTGCTCCCTTTGTGTGCGGGCTAATTATATGCAGGGCGAGAGAAGACCCCTCTGTGTTTCCGAGGCAGCCCCGGTCCGCGGCCGGCGGATCTGGCAGGCGCACAATGTCTCACTTTGCTGCTCGGCTTGGGGCTGCAAGGGCGGCCGGCGAGGCGGGGAGGCGACTTCTAGGACCCGCAAGTTTCCCAACTACGTGCTGGAGCCCGGGCTTCGCCTTCCTGCCGCCTTCCTTTCCCTCTGCAGTTCGGACTGTGACGTTGTGGGGGAAAAAACTCCAAACTCGGGGCTCGCGACTCCCCAGGATTTGACAGTCTGGTTAATGTCCGTCATTGGAAACGACCACTGACCGGCGCCACCTTTTACTCCGCGGAGACAGCCTGCCATTCGCGCCCCGGGCAGCTGCAGAGAGCGGGCTCGCTCATGCTTTGCGGGCGGCGGGCGGCGGGGAGGTGCGGGCGGCGTCGCGGGAAGCTGCGAGCGGCGCCCGGGCTCCTTCTCTCCACCAGGCAGTGTGAGGCGCGAGCTTGCACAGGCACCTACTGCTCACTGAGTGTCGTAAGCTGCTCACGATTGTGCGTCTTCCCCGAGCACCTCAGACATGGGCAGATTGAAAAGGGGTGGGCATAAAACCAACATTTTACCGAGCCACTAAAGTAATATATGTTCTTTGATGAAACGGAAAACACTTTAAGCTTTTTGGTCCATATTTCAAAAAAAAAAAAAAGAAAGAAAGAAAGGGGGGAGGGAGGTGGAGGTAGGGGTAGCATCATCCACGACAAGATATTTCCAAGTGGGAAGAAACTGAAATATTCTGTGCTCTCCCCCTTCCCTTTTGGGGATATATTCTTTTCCCCTTTAAAACTGTCTACGTGTAAGAGATACGTAGGAATCTGCAGAGAAATCAACATTTGGACCTTTGCTTTAGAAAAGCAACTTGAGAGAAGACACAGGAAGGCAATGATTTGGGGCTTGGCTAAGATTTTGTGTCTCTCCACCCCCCCCCCCCCACCCCCACCTCCGCCTTGCGGGTACTGGAATTCTGCAGTCAGCCAGCCCTTTTTTGAGGTGGAAGGGGGAAATACTTTCCAAACCCACCTAGTTTGGGAAGCCATCCCAGTCCCGGTGGTGTGAGATCCGGTGTGGCAAAAAGGTATGTCTGTGTACAGGGAGACTTGACTGAGATCCCTCCGGAGCTTCAGTAGGCTCCATAGATACATATGGGGTACAGGGTGGATTAAAGAACGATTCTGCTGTCTGACATGGGGAGGACTAACCCTGACTTGTGCTGTTCATGGTGATTGCTGGGCCCTGCAGTGCACCCCACTCCAGGAGAGTGTGAATGTGTAGGGATGTGGTAGTTTAAGCCATAATGAAGCCTACCGGTCTCCATACACACATCCCTAATTAAGCTTTGAGACTGCACTGAATTGTGCCACTTTTTCCTCTAAATATGACGAGAAGCCTTGCCTCATTATTTCTGTTCACAATCATTTATAGATAGGAGTCCTTACAATGAGCTCCCCGCACACACACCTTGTGCCAACTGGTCTGGAGAGGGTCTGCCCTGGGGAGGGTCAGTTGATCATCTGTTTAAACAAAATCCTCCAAGATGACTGAGAAAGCCTGCGGGAAGTGAGTGTGGGTAAGCCTTCCTTCTTGACAAAGATGCCCAGGGAGATGGTAAGGAGAGTCAAATCTGAGTCTCCAGCTCCACTCTTTGAATTCCTATCGTTACTGCCTCTAAGGAACTCAAAATCAGTAGGCATTATGTGCAGTAGCACTTACTTTGATAGGAATGAGAGTGGATTACCAGAGCCAGGGTAGATAGAATGGACAAGTAACTGGATTGGTCCTTAGCATCTAAGCTGAAGAGACCAACCAATGGAATCAAAGTCACCAAAGACTGGTGGTACTTTTCAGGAAAAGTCATATGAACAGGGGCATGAATCATTCCATTTTGTATTCATCTGAGCTCTGCCCTGGTCATTCATCTCTGAGATGTATCATTTAATTGGAAGGAACACAAATCTGAAATGTCCTAGACATCACATGCTGTCTTAGGAGTTAGAAGAGACATTAGAAAATCAACCCCCTTAATTTTGCACGTGACGAAACTGAGGCCAAGAGACATCATGGTTTATCCAAGGTCATACAGCTTGCAACTGGCACAGATGGTTTTCTTTCTTTGGTTGGTTCGTTCGTTCTCTCTCTCTCTCTTTCTTTTCTTCTTTCTCTCTTTCTCTCTCTCTCTCTTTCTTAATTTGCCATTCTTGATGATTGCCTCTCTGTCACTCTTGCTGCCTATCTAACTCTGGATCAGGCATTTGCAGGTTTTATCCTGGCACCTCCAAGGTGCTGCGCAACACTTTAGCAGACAGACGAACAAATTCACCATCAAGTGGTTTCACCTCTAGCCAAGACAATTATTCCTGACAGCAGGCCAGCTGATGGAGCCATAAACACTAAAGAGTTGGGAGGTGGGGGAGGGGTGTTGAGCAGGCGCAGGCAGGGTTAAACAGCTGCCAGCCATTCAGTGAGTACTGTGAGTACACGCCACCCAATCCCTAGGGCTGCTAGGAAAAAAAAAAAAAAAAAAAAAAACGCCTCCTAATGCTGGCTGCTTGGCAAAGTGGTGACAGAGGCTGCCAATGGGCAAGAAGAGGTCCCACTTTGGATGTCATTTGATTTGTAGAGCTGGTGCAGAGAGGCAGAAGAGTTGAGTGTTGGCAAGAAAGAAAGGGAATAAAATTAAATTCACTGATTTATATATGAGTTTTCTTCTAAGTGTGCTACTCAAAACTTCGAAGATACTCCTAGGCTGTAATTAAAATAAATAAATTTATATATATATATATTATATGTAAAAATATATATTTTATATATATTGCTTTTCACATTATTATCCTGCAAATCATTTCATCTATATGGTATCTTTAAGCCTTTCCCACCTCTAATGTGGCAAGTTTGCATCTTTTCTACAGTTTTAAACCCCTTGGCAGAACCGTATACATTAACAGATTGAAATGAGCTTTATTGAAATTTAGCTATTCTAAGTCATCTAAGTTGCAGAATCCCAATTTATTATGTATTTAAAGCATACCAGCACTGATTAAATCAATGCAAATTAGGTTAAATAAGAACAACATGAATCAAGTGTTTCAGCAAAGTTGAGTCGAGAAACGACAACTTTTGAGTCACCACAGCCAGTCGATATGACTGTTTTTCACGAGTTTTAATTTCATGCCTCTAAGTGTCCAACGAACTAAAAAAGGAGAAAAAGAAAGAAAAGCTCACCTAAAGTTTTTTCTTTCCTCCTGCTTATTATCTCGGATGTCTTTACCTGTGTTTTGAAAATATTCGATTCACCAGGTTACAATGTAGCTATTGCGTGTACTGGACCAATCTCTTCCTCCCAGGTGACCATAGATTTCTGTTGGCAAACTTCTTCTTCAATGTTGTATATTGGATAAGAGATACTTTATATGCTTTGAAAATACTCTTGACATTTTCCATGTTTGTCAGGGGAAGGAACCTGCGCTCATCTAACTGAACCACTATAGCTGCAAGTCTAGTACTAATAGTTGGGCATAGAGAATACCATCCCAAGCCATCATACCAACATGTGATTGGGTACTGAGGCCAGACCTCCAGTTTGGGGTAAGAAAAGATAAGAATCTTGAAAATATGGATTCAGCAAATGGGGAGGAAATCTGGGGTATATGAGTTATGAATCTGATGGCCAAACATAATCTGGAACTAAGTGGAGGTAGAATAGAGAAGCTCATGGAGCAAATTTGTTGTAGTTAGAGAGGCCAGAAGTATAGCTTGATGGAGGGAAGAGTCAATTAATTCCTTCTCTCTTCAACCTTGTAAATTAGCCTTTGCCTAATGAGCCTTCCTGTTTTTCATGATACTCTATGTTGTGACGTGGAGTGGGGGAGTCACATACAATTTTTTTTTTTTTTTTAGTATGTCATTACCTCTCCTGTTTTATCTCAACACTTCCAATTTGTTCACTTTAGTCAAAATAATTTGTGAACAAAGAGATGCAAGTGCAGAAAGTCTGAAATGAATCTGTGTTCTGGAGATTGGCTTTCCATTAGTAGTCTTTGTCAATGTTCAAGGAAGGAAATTTGAGTGATTATTTTAATGTTCTGTCATCGCTAGCACCAGCCTGGACCTTGATCTTTATGCTGTTGTCTTTAATTTTCAGTGGCAGTGAACCATGGCTTTTCTTTAAAAGGAAACCTTTAGAAGAATTGGGGGAGAGTGGGAGTCACAATTCCAAAAAGAGAGAATTAACTTTGTTGTTTCTGTGGGCACATACCATACAGCTGGCATTTTACAGAATGCCTCAAAAGGTGCGTGGAGAGTCTGAGGTTGGGGGCCCCAAGGCTGCTCTCAGGAGATCCACTTAGGAGAAACAAATTAGAAATTGAGGTCATTCTACTTATCAAACTTTATCAAACTCTTAAAGCAGCGTGGTAACATGGATATCAATAAGAAACTAACTGCCATGCTCTATAAATGATGTAAATGATGAGCATAAATAATAAAAGAAATAATAAATGAATTAATAATAATAAATGGAAATGCAAGTTCTCCCAGGAACGGTGGCTCATGCCTGTAATCCCAGCACTTTGGGAGGCTGAGGTGGGCAGATCATCTGAGGTCAGGAGTTTGAGGCCAGCCTGGCCAACATGGTGAAACCTGCAAAACCCCCTCTCTACTAAAACTACAAAAATTAACCAGGTGTGCTGGTGGGTGCCTGTAATCCCAGCTACTCGGGAGGCTGAGACAGGAGAATCACTTGAACCTGGGAGGTGGAGGTTGCAGTGAGCCGAGATCATGCCACTGCATTCCAGCCTGGGCAACAGAGTGAGATTCTGTCTCAAAAAAAAAAAAAAAAAAAGAGAGAGAGGAAAAAAAGAAAGAAAGAAAGAAATGCCAGTTCATGAGGCCTGTCCTCCCTCTCCACAGGTTTTCTCTATACTGGTGTAGAGAATATACTGGTGCTCTGATTATGCCATGTTATGCTTACCTATTGTTTTATATTCTCTCCATCTTTGCTTACCTTCATTTTAACTACCCTTCAAGGTTGATGGCAAATCTCCTCTATGTTTTCTAAACTGACTCCCAGGTCCCTGCTCTATATGAAGCAAACCCTTCTTCTTCTTCTGAACTCCATTAGCAGCTTACCTTTATCAATCTCGTGGTCCTGTTCACTTTATAAGAGTGTGGCAATAATTTCTAATGATAGTGTTTTAAAACTGAAAGGGATATTAAACATCTTGGAGATGAAGAGTAAAAAGACCTTGTTGGGATTTCTGCTTTGCCACTTTTTAATTGGTATAACCCTATACAAGTCACTTCTTGGTCAGTGAAATAGGGCTAAGGATGGCTATCTCAGAGGATACTTGGGGGAATTAAATGAGATCATGTATATTAGAGTTTGGCCACTCAAAAGTGTAGGCCTCGGACCAGCTTGTTAGAAATGTAGATTCTCAGGCCTCTTCCCAGACCCATGGAATCAAATCTGCATTTAACCATTAGCCCCAGGTAATTCATTAAATTTTGAGATGCATTACTGGAACATTCCCAAATTTTAACCTGAGATAAAAACCCAGATATCATTGATTCCCTAGTTTTATAATTGAGAAGCTGAAGGGGCAGAAATGTTAAGTGATTGCCCACCCTTGGTAGTGGAATCGGGTCAAAAAAAAAAAACCAAAGAACTTTCTGAATAATGTGTTTTCTCTCCTATAAGATTGTAAACACTTAGAATGGAAAGTCTATGTGTATCACAGGGCTCTTAAAGTTTGATTTTGTAATTGGTACAGCAGGCGGTGTAGAGCCTTCATAGGTGCTAGCTTTAGGTATCTTTCAGCTGGTTTCTCCCCATATTATCCTAGGAGATAATGGTATTCTGACATCTGGCATAAGACTTTGATTGCAGTCTTCCAAGGCAGGCAGAATTGCATGGTAATTGATCCCATGGGGCAGCCCAACATGTTGCCCCTTCACACATATAATTTTGAAAGAGTTAAGACAGCAAGGACAAGTGAGGGAAGGTAAGTTGGAGGTGCATTAGGGTTGTCTTTCTGGGAAAAGCTTTGATGTTAACAGAGTTTGCTTACATTATTCCTCAGTTTTCTTATCACTGCCAATCTGCTACTATGGCATGTGTGTATTTCTCATGTATACTTTATTATAAAAAATGTACTTTGGGAGGCTGAGGTGGGTGGATCACCTGAGGTCAGGAGTTCAAGACCAGCCTGACCAACATTATGAAATTCTGTCTCTACTAACAATACAAAAAATTAGCTGGACGTGGTGGCAGGCGACTGTAATCCCAGCTACTTGGGAGGCTGAGGCAGGAGAATCACTTGAACCGGGAAGCGGAGGTTGCAGTGACTGGAGATGGTGCTACTGCACTCCAGCCCAGGTGACAGTGCGAGACTTCATCTCAAAAAAAAAAAAAAAAACAGGAAATAGAGAAACACAGAAGACTCAAAAATTAAATGAATATGAAGTCACCTAAAATTCAAGCAGAGATGAACTATCAAGTTTTAGGTATACATTATTTCACAATTTGTCTGCTCTTATTTATTAATTAGATTGTTTCTGGTTTTTAGTCATTATAAAATATACTGTGATTAATATCCTTATACCTTTGAACATATGGGTGTCCATGCCTTTAAATGTTTATTCTAGAAGTGAAATTGGTTTCAAAGGATGAGGACTTTTAATAAAATTATTAATACATAATGCCAAGTTGTCATCTTGAAAAATTTTATACTTTTCCTCCTCAATAGTTGCTTTGCTGCCTTCTCTTTGCCTTGAGAAACCCCCATGACATCATAAATTAAAACACGTTTTGGGCCCCTCTCCTTCATCTGGCTGGGGCCCCGACCTATATTTCTGTCTGTCTTTTTTTATGATGTCTTGGAACTATCCTTCCTCATCACACTCATTTCCTCATTCCATCCTGTGGAGGCAATTCCCACTTCAGAAAGGGGGCTGGCTTGGGGCTTCAAGATTCCTTCTGGGAGTTTATGAGGATTTAATTCCTGCATCTTATTAAGTAGCTGGCCAGCCAAATTATTTTCACAAAGCCATTAATGTCTGAAAATGGATTAATCCAGCATTACTTAAAGTGCTCTATGAGGGTAAAAGTATTAAAATGCACTTGTGAAATGCACAAGGCTTTGTTCTGTTGTTCATGTTTTTTACCCTCATAAGAAATCTCAGTCTCATAATCTCAGTTGTAAGAAATCTTGTTTTTCATGGTTTCAACCATTTATTTGGGATTTCTATTAACACCAAACCAGAACGGTTTTGAAAACTTATTTAATTGCAGTTTATAGTGCATTTGACTTTAAACTGGCTATCACCTTACCAAGACATTCTAAGGTTCAGATTTCAAGCATTATAGAAGAATGCTGGTGCAGGAACCTGTTTTATATCATAGTTTTCATCAATTATGGGGGATACCTAGAAAACTACAGTTCTACTTGATATTATCAAATTTCACTTTCTCATCCTAGCCATAAATAAGGGAACTGTTAGAAATGCTTGTTCCTCAATGCTGCAAAGAAATAACATTTGAGCATACATTTAATTATCTCAGCAAGGCAGTTTTTACTTTCTGCAGAAAGGGTACGCATCACAGATGGAACAATGGCAAGAGCACACCTGGACAGAAGAGGGGCAGGAGTTCTTATTCCTCACCAGCTAGCTCCTACTGCTGTGTGGTTCCTGTATTGACTAGGGTTGGACCGTACAGTCTGAGTTAATTCTGATTGGCTATTTTAAAGAGGACAGGAGTATGAGCCAGAGTAGCAAGGTGAGTAGTTTGGCAGAAAGGATGGTTAGGAACAGGTAACTAAAGGTGACTTAGGTCAGAGCAGGTGACCAAGGGTAACTGAAATCAAAGCAGGTGACCAGAATGAGTCAGGACAGAGCAGATGACCAGGGGAGCAGATGTGAACTACTGATTAGGACTGGCGGGAAAGTTGTTTACTGAAACTAGAAGCAAGTGGGCGAAGAGAACCAGGAAGTTAAACTTTAAAATGGAGAATCAAAGAATAAGAAAGCTGAACTTACTGATATACTGATTCTTTGAAGAGAAACTTGGGGTTCACTGTATTTAACAGAACCGATTTAATTCTATAGTAAGTTCTGTCTGTTCTGTCTCTGATATTCCTTGACACTTAATTATCTTGTCTTATAGAATTTTACAGATGTTGGAAATTTTGTCCTCACAGATAAAATGAAACTCTCTAAGAACAGACGTATTACTTTCTCTGTTTTTTGGACCTTCTAATATCTACCTTTAAAGGGAGAAGAAAATCAGATATGAGAGACCAGATATAGGGAGATGAGAATTGCCACATAGCACTAGTAAACATGTTTTCTCTTCTCTTAGTGCAGTCTGCATAGTTCTGGGTTTGTAAACACTGTCATTGAATTGAGATTATTAACTAGTTTAATTCTTGCCTAATCAATAGCCTGTGTAATCTAAACTAAATATAAAAACTGCTATATTACATTGACATATAGTCACAAGCTATTAGCCCAACAAAGCCGAAACTCTTGAGTTGAAGTCACACAGATTAATGCCTTTATGTGTGGCTTCCTGTTGCAGATCTGTTAGTTGTAGAAAATCCCTCACCATCCATAAGCAACAGGTCTTCAGTGGTAAACTAACCTGCCTTGTTAGATGCATTTCTGTCTTCATTCAAGCTGTCACTCACTCTCAGAAACCACTCCTTAATCTCTGACAAGAATCTTGAAAATGTCTTTCTAATTATTTAACATACATGTTTGCTGCTATTCTTGTTTTTGTTCATTTGTTTTAAATCAGATGGAATTTTACCCAATCAGAAGCAGAGTTAGATAAAATGTGGTCCCTACTCTGTGTTCACAGTTCTGGAGTGGAGGTGATGAGTAACAAACCAATATTATTCATGCTATGGCAGAGACGTAAACAAGAGCTGTGATTGAAGAGATTTTTCTAGCTAATTGAGCAAGTTCAGGTAGAGGAAAGGAAGATGAATTGACCAGACGGATAGATAGAGAAGGCCACTCCAATCAGTAGGCAAAGTCTGTGAAAAAAATATGAAGACTTCTGAGATGCATACCATGTCTGGAGCACAGGTATGCAGGAGAAGGGGGTAGGAAAAGAGGAAACCAGAGTGTGAATTTAGCACCAGATTGGAAAGACTTTCAACTTGAATTATGATTTCCAAAATGTGAGTGCAAGGAATATAATTCTGATGATTCCCTTGAACATGAATGGAGGAGAAAGGATACTGAAAGCATGAGAGCAGTTGGGAGACTACCATATCTTCCCAATGAGATACTATGCGGGTTATGTTCACATTAGAAATGGGCAGGGCAGCAGGTGCAATAATAGCTCTGCAATGGATTGACAAACGTTTAAGTGGTCCTTTTTCTAAGAAAGGTGATTTCAATAGAATGGATTGCTCTAGGGGAAAGGGAGGCAAGGAAGAGTAGGATGTAAAAGCCAGTTAAACTCACACTTGGAGCCAGGAGTGAGCAGTTGAAGATCTGAGCAGACATTAGAGCTGCACATATAGATCAGGGAGTCCCTGGAATGTACTTGGTGGCTACAGTGGTGGCAGCAGATGCAAATTCCAGACAGAAAGATTTGAATACCAGCTGATGCACAATTAAAAGTTTTCACAGTTTAGTAAAGTAATATCAGGGGTAGCAGCTAGATGAGGAATAACAAGACCTTGTGTTACCTACAAAGTGCGTATTTTGATTAAAAATATTCAAATTCTAATTTCTTACAACTGAATTTTTTTAGTGAAAAAATGATATTGTGGACTGTACTCAGCTTAAGGAATGCCAGTTTGCAGAGCCTCTAAGTGATGATTCTCAACAACAAAGAATAGGATGGGGCAGAAGAAGTAGAGATCACCTCAATAGGAAGGACAGTTTAGTAAAATTAGGAAACACTCCCCTAGTCCATAGCAAGCAGCCTTTAATATGTAGGGATGGCCATGGGACTGTCATTAATATGAATTTCATGTGGCTGTGGAAAAGATAAAATATGTTTGAGACTGATAGATTTGGAGAGGACATCGGATAGTCAACATCACCAACACTGGGGGAGGATGTCTGACCATGAGTGAACCTGCAAAGGAAACGTGTAAGGATGATGCTGTCTGCCTAACGGCTCTATGTCAATGACTAGCTGATGTTGAGTGTATCATTTCTGAAGAGGGTTTGTCATTGGCATATCATATCAATGTAAGATTATTCCTTTGTGGATAGACCTTATATTTCCTCCTCAAACATAGAACAAGGTGATAGCTGGAGGTCATGTCCTTCAGAGGCAAATCTATATTTGCATTTTAGCAGAAGAATTTGAGACATCTAATAACATTGTGGAATGCATTTTCAAGTTTCTGATTTTGTATTAGTCTGAAAAGTGTTCTACCATTTAGAAGCTATGTGATCTGGGCAAGTGACTTAACCCCTAAGCAGAAACATTCAACATAGTAAAACAAAAGAAAAATAAGTTGAATTATAAAAACAGAAAATAGTTAAAATGCTATTGCAATAAATACCTATGTCAATTTCTACTATGCCAGGGCAAAAATCACACCCTATAGATTGAAGAAAAGGAGAAAGAATAATCATAAGCACAAATTGCATTGTGTACCAATAACTCAGACTTTTGACTGCTCCTTCTTTAGATATCTGTTCCTACTTTAGAGGCTGCATAAAAAGCAAAATCAAAATGAAAAAGGCAGCAACAAACACCCCAAAACATTGTGGTTAAAACAACAATCACTTTAGTTTCTGACAATATGTGTTGGCTGAGTACAACTTCTGTGTGGAGCAGGTTGAATGAAAGCTGTGGTGCTCGCTCAAGTGTCCATGATCAACTGGAAAATTAGTGGAAGACTGGACAATCCAGGATGGCTTCACTCATGGGGATGGCAATCGGCAGCCTGTTGGCTGGGACTCAACTAACTTTAGGTTGGGATATCTGAGTTCTCTCCCGCATATCACCTCATCCTCCAGTAGGCTAGCTCTGGTGCAATCAGATGGTGATTGCAGGGTTCCAGGAGCAGCGAAGGAGAAGTCCCAGTGCACAAACACTTTTCAAGTCTCACCATATGGCAAATCGCTGTTGTCTGTTAACTAAAGCCAATCACATGGTCAGCCTGAATCAAGGAGTGGAGAAATAGGCTCCACCTCTTGATGGGATGGGAAGAATTTATAGTTGTTTTTGCAGATTAAGTACAGCAGCAGTAGTGGCTTAATATTATTACAACTGTAATGCTTTAAAGTGATTTTTATTTCTCAAGCTATATGACCCTAATAGTATCATTCATAAACACTGAGGACCAGCAGTGCAGGTATCACTATAGCTTATTAGAAATGCAGAATCTCAGGCCCCACCCAAGACCCACTGTAATAAATCGGAGTCTACATTTTTACAAAATCTCCAAGTGATTCATAAGCCCACTAAGGTTTTAGAAGCACTGTATCTTTTTGCTGTTTCTCATAATTCCCTTTCTTAGAAATGCTATCTTCTCTTGTTGAGTGATAGATCTTTGATTTTTAAAGGTGCCAGAACTGTTTCCTTCTGCACAATTGAAACAGAACAAACACAGGTTTATACAGTAAAACAGGTTGCTTCACAGCATGAATAACTAGAGAGAGAGGATATAACATTTTTATGCTCAATTGTCCTGTGCCTTTTTTTAAAAAAATGAAAATTTAAAAATTAAGATGATAGTACATAAATATTTAAAACATATTGTATTTAACCAGGCAGCACCATTCAGATATTAGAGAAATTTTAAAAGAAGTAGAAACAGCTAGGCATGTACTTAAACTGACCTTTTACATTTCTGAACCATTACTTAACTGGACCTTGATTTTCTGAAGGTTCAAAGATTGATTCTCTAACCTTTAGTCTGCAGTTTAAGTATCTCTAGAACATGTGCAAGTCTCGGGATACTCTTTAAGATTTTATACAATTAATAAGACCAACACAATTTAAGCATCTGGCATGTGCCGGCTGCTGGTCTCACCTAGTTTGCCTTTTACCTTAAGTCTGAACAGAAAGAGAGAAAAAGCAATTTTGCATTAAAACCGAATGCTATTGTTTTGTGTGATGTTTCCTTGCCATATTCTCTTCTCAAAATGGGACAACTTCTTTGAAGCTATAACTGATGTTCTTTTAACTGTATATGCTTTGAGGTCCTGTTCTTGTCAATCAGTTAGCCAGCCAATCAATAGTTAACAAATATCTTTTGAGTACTTAACATATGCAGGCATATTCTAGGTCTGGGGATACAATGGGGAACAAAACTGAGCAACTTTGTAAGCAAATAGGTTAAGATAATTTTAGGTACTGATAAAGGGAAAATTAAATAGGACCATATGGAAGAGAGAAATTGAGGGACAGGACCTGCTTTATCTACTGGTAGGCAAGGCTTCCTTGAGGTGGTGGTATTTGAGATGACACCTGAATGATGAGCAAGGGGCAGCCGTTTAATGTGCCATGAGATATGCATACCAAGCAGAGAGAACAGAAGGTGCCAAGGCCCGGAGACTAAAACAAACCTGGTCCAAGAGACTGTAAAATGGCTAGTGTGCTCAAGTGAGTGAGAGGGGGATGAAGAGATGGGAAGGAGGATTTTGAATACAAGATATGCTTTCTTAAAGAATCCATGCACATTTTTATAAATGTTGGCAAACATTCACCAGCATCCTTATAACCTCCTCTAGACCTTATAAAGTGATTGATTACTCTGTCTCAGGCACTAAATTAAAGCACTTTAATATATTAATTCCATTTATTCATCACAATTCTATGAGATCCTACCACTTTCAGAATATACAAAAGGAGATCAAGGCACAGTAAACTTAAGCTATGTGCCTTAACACAGCTGGTGTTGATGATATAAAGTGATTTTTCTGTATTCCCTAGACCCTTTTATGGAACAATTAAGAGGGCTGGATACCAGTCAACTTTTTAACTCTGTAAAAGCCAAACCTGACTCTTTTAAAATCTTCCTTTCCCCAAGGTTTAGACCCAGCAAGAGGCGGGATGGGGCAATTCAAACTTTCCTCCTGGATTCCCACTCCTGTCGGCCCCCTTCTACCATCTGTTGCTGTTTGCGTAGAAAAAGAACAGAACAGAATACCGACAACCACACACATTCAGACATCTCGTTTTGTATGTGGGAGTCTGGCTTCATTAACAAGTTTCTCAAACTCTCCCTGCACTACAACACCAATCTAAACATAACTCATTGAAGTCATGGGAATAGGCAATCATCAGTTTCATGATGCTCAGATGGCAGTGTCCGGATACATCACCTGCTACTTCCTAGTAAGCATCTTCTGCTTCAAGCTGGTTGTTTTCTTCAAGAACCCCTAAATAAATAATGCCTATTTCTATATTCTCTAGTCTCTGCATTGTCACTCTGATTCTAACTCCTATTAATTTCCACCTTCTTTCTAAGGGCTCCCATTCTCACTCCAGACTATTCCCCATCCACCCCCACAAATCCGTATGTCCACGTATTCACCCATCCATTCCTCAATCATGCAGTGGGTACTTACTCTGTTTTCTTAACTGTGCTAAGTGCTAAGGTATATAAAATATTTTAGATAATAGTCTCTTCTTTGAAGAGTTCAGTCACTAGTAGGAGAATCGTACTCCCAGAAGTCCATATGAATCCCCTCCTTCATTGAGATGTTACCTATCTAAAATTAAGAGAGCAATTTAAGTAAATTTAAATTTTCTGTCTTAAATTGCAAGTAAATTTAAATTTATTGCCTTAAACTGCTCTGTGTTTGTTTCTGTGTACCCCTCCTCCCCTGTTTTCCTTTATGTCTTCTAGGTTGAAATTTCTCAAGAGCAAAGTCCAGGTTATCTTCCTGGTGCAGTGAAGATAGAGTTGGGATATTTTGTAAGCAACTTTGTAAGCAAATAGGTTAAGATAATTTTAGGTACTGATAAAGGGAAAATTAAATAGGACCATATGGAAGGAAGAATTTGAGGGACAGGACCTGCTTTATCTACTGGTAGATAGAGTTGGGATATTTATGTTTAAGTTTGGGTTTTGCCACTTACTAGTAATTTTGAGGGTAAATTCCTTCTCTATATAAAGAGTGGGAGTTGGGTTTGAGAATGTCTAAGATCCCATTGAGCTCTGACATTCATGGACTCGTGAATTCTAAAATACCTAACAAGGTCTGGAAAGTGAAGGAAACATGCAATACAAAACTTGTTTCAAAGACGTTTATTTTTAGCTTATTTATGTGGTGGGTGGTTTTCTAACTGAAATGTAACATTGTCCCTGGCTTATAGACTGAGACAGAGTAAATTTAAAAACAAACTATTGAAAAATCATATTGGACCTTTTTTGTGAAGTTGGGCCTTTAAACAGAGTGTTAGGTTAGGATTCTTTCCAAGCCCAAGAGCAATGCAGACAAGAGATAATCCCTTAGTAAGCCAATTCTCTATTTCTGCCTTCTTAGGGTGCTACACCTTACACTAGACAGTCAACATTGGCAGTATCAGAATTATCCTAGAAGAGGTTTTAGTGTATGTTGGAATAATCCACAACTGATAATTTTAGAAAGATAAGATGCTACTGGTTTATCTCTGTGCTTTAGAAAATATTATCAAAGAGACAATCTTACCCTTTATCAAACCCCATCACAGATGGGAGCCTGGCCTGGTTGCAACTCTATTTAAATGGTCCTCTGAGTTCCTTTGACCATATGCACAGGTTAACTATGTTCAGATAGTAATAACCCTATATGGGTAAGTACTCATTTTAGAAAAACATAATTTTCTAAAAGAATTTAAATTCATCAACTAATTTTAATATAATTGATATTTGAAGGATGTCTACCAATTTGGAATATAATTACCTAGCAAGGGCTGATGGATACCAACCAGTTTTGTTGTTGTTGTTTTTATTTCAAACAATTAAATAGTTGTTCAACAAAATGAGACTGGTATATTGCCAAACTGGCCACATCTCCAGACCCAAATGGGATTTGTTTAATTACGTAATATGGTGAACAGTATATCTCTTCTATAGTTGTTGTGAACATTGCAAAGGCTTTAGAAATCTTTTCGAGATCCAAGTACACCACTCAGGATATTATTCAACCAACATGGAGAACAAAGTACTGTTTACTTTGATGGTTTTTTTTTTTTTTCCAAATATCTAAGGGCTGAAAATGAAAAGCCATACTTTGTGACTTTGGTGATATGGATATAAAGAGACTGTATCTGAGTCTCCAGTTCCACAATTCTGCTTTTTACCCTGATTTTATTCCCACGTAGCACCCCATCCCAGCTGTAATAAGAATTCTTGAGTTATAAAGTAAACTAGATGGCATTTACCACCCACCTAAATGAAGTGGTGTCAGGAGGGTTAAAATAAGACATATTCAGAAGTCCTAAAGAAATATTTGATGTTCTGTATAAAGATGGTAACCATTCACAGACTGAGCCTTTCTGTAAAAGTGAGAGTATCTCTTCCTGCAGCCTGCTGGTAGGAAATGAGGCAAGGTTTTTTATCCAACTATTTTGGGAGCAGATAAGAGAGGAATGGAATGTTATAAAGTAATAATAAGAATGTCAGAGAATAATCTTGTTCTGATCCTGACATTTAGCGATTGCTTTCATTCTGGACATTATTTTTCATCCAGGTAATATTTTTAAACAACTCAACAATAAATGTAAAGTTACTGTTAGAACCTAAATTTCTTCATCTAAAAAACAGGATTAATAGTCCTGCCTTATAGCAAAACTTTTAAGAAAATAAACATAAAATGATACATACACAGTTGGTTCCACAGGTACATTCTACGGCTATGAGATTATTCTATTGTTTTTGTCACTTTTGTAAGGACCACTGCTAAAATAGTAGACCTGCTTATAGAATTGCCATTTCTCCTTCTATTTGGCCAAATAACCACATTTTCCCAAAATGAGGATCTATATTAGAAAAAGCCTTAATGTTTAACCCACCTCTGCTTTTCTCTTCTGACTTCAGCAGCTCTTGTACCTGTCTCTAGGATTGAGCCTTCACCTTCTCCGAACTGTGATACAGTCAGCTTCTTGCCTCATAGAGTAACTGGGTGAGGAACAGACCATTTGAATTCACCCCCCGAGGACTGCCATGTGGAGAAACCCTTACTTTCATTTCTTATTAAATATCAAGTGTGGAATGAAGAGAGGCAACCTTAAAAATTTACTTGATTAGACTTAGACTTAATTATTAATATTAGACTTAAGAATGATTAATATCTTGCCACTTTGGCATTGTCATTTTTAAAGTAAATCATAGATCTCATAATATTTAATGCTTAAATATTTTATGTATATATTTTAAAAAGCTTTTTTTACATAACCACAATGTGGTCATTGCACCCTAGCAAATTAATGACAATTATTTAATGTTATCTAATATATAGTCCATATTTACATGTGTCCAATTATTCCTCAATTTTTTAAAAGTTGAATGAGTTTTAATGTGTAACCAAAATATGTCTCCACATTTTATTAGGGTGGTGATGTCTGTAAGTGGGGGCAGAGAAGAAGAATAACTCTGGACATTCAGTTAAGCAAATCAGTCCACCATAGTGTGCCAATATTAATGTTTATTCACATAATGAAATATTTATTAAAGTTTTAAAAATATGCTAGATGGCACAGATATTTGGATATAACTTTTTTGACCCGATAGGTTCTCTGACACCCACATGTAAAAATGACTGAAAGAAATGATATAAGAAAAGTTAATGATGACTATAACATGGAAGAACTTGATAACCCTCAAGTAAACATTTAGTGTGTAGATTATAATGGAAAGGCCTCCTGGAAAACAAAAAAAAAAAGGAAATTTGAGAGGTTTTGGAGGTTTCAATGAGAGGGTTTAGAGATTTTTCTATCGTGGAGAGATGGCACTAGGAAAAGGGTGTTAAGATCCAGGCTTGACTGGTGGTGAGGAGGTTCTGGACGAAGTCTAACTAGTAGGAACAGAAACACTCCCAGTACAGTGTATATTGAACAGAGTACAGATGCTGGGGAAAGTACACATTGAGATGAAGTGAAAGAAGTAGGTTAGAGCCAGTGATTTGTCTTGAATCTGTTATTTCTTTATTGAACAGCATATTTTAAAATAATTTGTGTTTGAATTCATAAAATGTACACAAATGAACTACAACCAGGAAAAGTGTGGAATAAATCTTTTTTTAAAAAAAGCCTACCATGGTGGGCTTAAACAAACTGTCTTTTCTGATATATCAAAAGTCTATATATGCTACAACCAGTTAATTGTGGCAAGGTTTCGTTTTTGTGAATGCATGCATGCGTATACTTGTGGGCTCTAATGAATGATAAATGCTAAATCACCAGTAGTGGGAAATATTAATGTAAGTTTAGTCTTTACTGTGACTATATTTAATCAATACCTTATTTCTGCTAACATGTTTTGCGAGACTGGCTCTGGCATGGTAGGCAATCTATTCTCTAGGGAAAGCTATAGCCCTTCTGAAAGAAGATTCTCTGTATTTATTTATTTATTTTAAAAAGGTGTATTAGGTTTCAGGGTAGAATGGTTATTCCTCCTGAGGAAGAAGCAACAACAGAACAAAATATGATTTTAAATGTGGGTGTATTTTTTAAGATGAGGTTTGAGACATTCCTGGTACATTCATAGAACTACTTTATCAAAACATTTAGCTCATATTTTTTCTTTCTAGAGAGCAAATTAATTACCATCTGATAAGCGTGCTTAACTTTCTTCTTTCTAGTCTACTACCAGGCTTTTATTGGTTGGAGCAACTAAATCAAACTCAGTGTAGGTCACTGTCAATAAAATGCCCAGTGATTAAAACTGAGTAATACAGTGGCTTGCCTAAGCTCCTCATTTTATGTGGCATGAAAACAGACCCATGAATGGGTATAGGTGTGCTAAACTGGAGAGAAATTGTGCCTTCCTTAGCTCACTCTGCACGGAGCCACTTCCCTGAAAGCCAGTGAACCTATTTACCATTGTCATAGTAACACACAATTCGAGCCCACGTAGACTTAATCCCGCGAGGCAATTGTTCCCTTGCTTGGGCGGCTACGCTGCCCGCGGGGCTGCCTGCCACCCCCGGGCTCCTGCAGCTCCGGGACTGCGCGCGGCGGCGGAGGCCGCTGGGCCCCAAGAGCCAGCCTGGCCCCGGCACAGATGCACTGCCCCGGCCACAGCCCGGACGGCGCGTGCGTTGCCATGACGATCAGAAACGCGTGTCTGGGGAGATGGGTGCCAGTGCCGCCTTGTCCATTATCCAAAACCCAGTCACTTTTGCTAATTCCTCCCTCAGTATGTGAGAGAGATTGTGTTCTCACTCGTTGCCACTCGGGAGTCATACTCCAAAATCAACCAGAGCCACCTGGACATCCAAGACGGTGCGGCCTAGGCGGGGCTATTTCTCTAACCTGTGCCATGGGCAAAGGAGAACGCCGCCTTCCCATGCAGTTCCTTTTGTAGCCCACCCCTTGCCATTCCAGGCATTACTGAAAGGTATATAATTTGGGAACAATTATAATTTGGCAAAAGGGGGAACAGGTATTTATCGGAGAGGAACTCTAGTTCTCGAAGGTGAGCCATCTTCTTGAAGAGAAGTGCGTGCCCTGTGGTGCTCCCCCAGGTGCCTTGTGACCAGGGTCAGTGCTGGCACCGGCTCTGTCACTGCACACTGGTCGCACCTTTCTTTTCTTTTCGTGTAGCTCAGTGGGGTTCCCGAATCACAGCACATAGCATCCCCTGGCGAGAGCTTTTGGTTTTGACTTGTTAGACTCGGGTTAGAACCTAACCCTACTCCAAGCTTCTGATGTAGTAGTGCTCCGAACAGACCTGGGAATCTGTGTTTCGAGGTGGTCTCCGTAGGTGTTTCTGACATGCATCCAGATGTGGGAATCATCGCCAAGATCTCCTTTCTTTCTTCCCCTTCATTTCTCGCTTTTCCTCTTGTCTCTTGCCTCCTTGTTTGCCTGCTGTCTCACAAATACAACTCCTCTTTTATTTTCCCATGTATTTTCCTCCCTCCCCCAACGTTTTAAGCATCTGTTGTGTGTCAGACACTGTCCTAGATGTTTGGAAGGTTATGGTCTCTGCCTCCATGCGGCATCTTATTGACCTTCTCTCTTGCCAGCTCCTCTTCTCTTTCTCTATACTTTCATCATCTCATTTTCTTAATCAGTTTCTTTGTGTTTCTTCTTCTTTTCTTTCTTTTTCTCCTCCTCCTCCTCCTCCTCCTCCTTCTTTTTCTATTAGTGAATCCATATGCATTTTTAGCACCGTGAATATCAGGATTTAAAAGTTTCTAGCATCTGTCTGGATTTCAAGCCACAAATTCCTCCCATGATAGCTTAGAGGACTCCTAGACCACTAGGGGTGGGTGGAGCAGGATATTCCACCCTAACTCTTTACAAGGAATTTGCCTTTTCTAGAGCTCAGTATGAAAAAACAAGTCAGGTTACTCTCAGCTAACGTTAGACATATTTCAGTTTTCATAATGTTTAATGAGCTCTTTAAGCTTCCCTTGAAGCTGCAATTAAAGATTGCCCTATAGCCAAAAGAAAAGCATGTAAAAATGGGGCTTGCATCAAGAGAGAATAAAATGAATAACCTCTCTGAATTAATCTTCTCCCTACCCCCCATTATTCAGGCTGCTGTTTTACACAAAGATACTCTTTTGAGCATGAAAACTATGAATTGTTACAAATTTACCTGTTCCAAAGTTTCCATTAAATCTATGTGACGCATGGGTATAAAGACTGTCAGAACCTCTCCAAAGTTAGGTGATTTGCTTTGCTTTGACGGAGTGGACAAAAGGGGCTCTCTTGGATCCTCGTGGGCCGCTGCTTGCAGTGTGAGGCATTTCACAAGTCTCAGAGTCGAGTCACAGGCGATGTCAGGATAGTCTGTCTCCACGCTGAGCTCATTTCTTGAGCCTTTCGGTGAATTTGAGGTCGAGGGCTGCAATCATCATGACCTCTGATCCTCTAGGGGTTAAGCCCCTACTTAAACTATTAACTAACTTAAAGATTTCATGTACAACACAATCAGCCAGCAGCTATTTATTAAAAAGCCTTTTATGTAAAAAAGGTTTGGAGGACCTAGGAATTGTGAGAAATTTTTAAAAGGTAAGACGTTAATTCTTGGATGTGGGGGAGACTGATTTACATGAAAAGAGAACAAATTCTTAGCTTCAAGTGATTTCCCAGAATGCTTGGAATAAAATACTCCTTTTTTGGCATGACCTTGAGACTTCAAATGATCTGGACCTTGACCACCTCCCTCCCCTCATGTTGCTGTTACTATGTCTCTTATTGATTTTATTCCAGACTCACTCTTTCCTTTGATCCCCCGCATGCCGGATGTGTTTTATGAATGCCCTTCCTCACATCTTTGCATAGCCATCTCCTTTTCATCACTCAAGTTTCAATTTAGAGTCACTACCTCAGAGAACTCTTCCCTGACCATACCATCTAAAGAAGGCATCAGATCATTATCATAGCACCTGCTTTAATGTTCTGTCATGGCACATATTACTACTGGATATTATTTTCCTATGTTTATATATTTCTCCCGCTTCTTCACTAAAATATAAGCTTCATGAGAACAGGGGTTTTAATGCTTCTGTCCCACCTAGAAGAATGCAAGGCATTAAAAATATGTTCATTAAATATCTGTCAAATGAATAAATGAATGAAAGACAATGTCACTTGCCAAGTGAGGTTTTTCAGACATTGAACACTAGTGTTTCTAGAAGAGGGAAGAATCACTGTAGGCTGAAGGGGACAAGAATTGATTAGAGAGGAGGAGATACCTGACTTGGATGCTGTAGATTTGCAGGATTTATAGCTACAGAAAGAAGGATGATGAGTTTCTTTCAGGTAAGGAAGTGTTTGCCAATTAAATGATCTAATCCACTTTGGCACCAAACCAGATATTCAAGTATAGGTGAATCCTTTAACCTCAGTTTCCACTTTTGGTCTTGGAGGTTACTTGCCATTCTAAATCTGTGGTTCTTAAAGCTGTCTTTTGTTTTATATTTTTTCTGATCAGAGAACTTTGTTATGTCACTCACCATAACAAAAACAGCATCAGAGAAATCAAGTTTAAATAACTGCCTCTTTCTCTACAATATGAGAAGGGGGAAAACATTTTTTCCCTTCACTGGCAAAGAAGATGGTTATGGCTGATTAATCAGGCCATTAGATACAGTTTTGCTGCATTCAGTAGAAGCAATGATGAGAAGTTAGCTTGAATATTCATGTTATACGTGCTACATGAGTTTGAAATGCTTATAGATTTGCAAAATTTGAGAGCTAAAAAGGACCTTAGAGATCATTTAGATTATGTAGCCCATCCTCCATAGCATTTATAATTTTATAGTTTAAAATGCCAGGACCCAGAGTAGTAAAGTGATTGGTTTCTGGTTGCATTGGTAGCTGGTGGGCAAACAGATTATCAACCCCACCCTTCTGATTCTCCGTCCAGGGGTCTTTATATTGAACCTAAGTGAGCTTCATGCGTTTGGTCATGTTACATAAGCAGAAAGAAAATCTGGAAGCAATGACTAGGCATACTCATAGAAGAAACCCCATCATCATTTTCAAACTCACAGTGGTGAAAGTGAGAAATACACATTGAAGGAACTTGTTGGCATTTGAAAGGGAATAAAGCAATATTCATCAACCCTTCTAAGAGTAGGCAGAGTACAAATTAGGGAAAATGGATGCTATTGTTTTACTTCTTCCGTGTATTTTCAACATTATCCAAAAGCTGCCATGCTGAAATAATAAGATACTGCTATAAATTTGTGTTATTTAACTGGCAGTACACAGCACATGGAGATTTATTATTTTTACTAATGAGTTTAGCTTTGCTCTTGCAAATAGTGTCAAATGTCATTCTTTCCATCCTCCAGCAGATGGCAACTCTAGTCTTCTTGTCATTTTATCTATTTCTATACTTAGAAGATGTTGTCTTTGCCATCCCTGCCCCCATTGCCTCTCCCCGAGAAGTTCATCTTTATGTACTGCTCAGGGTGATATGGGTAAGTGGATCCATCCCTCTGCCGGTGGAATCGCCTCCATTAGCATCTGACTATGAAGGCCAATCCAAATGTGCCTAGAAATAACAAAATCACAAATTAGCCAATAGTTCTAATTTTCTTAAAGAAAAAAAAAAGAGAGAGAGAGGGAGAAGATAGAGATTCTAAAATAAGATGTACCACAGAAAACTTTCCATTTAAGGAAAAAAATCTTCAAAAGAAACAAAATGTCAATTTCTCCAGTTCTAGCTTTAAAGAAAGATGGGTTTGATTGGATTATCTGAGTTATTGGCCAAAAAAAAAGAGCACCCAGGAGTGAAATTGTGTCAGATTTCTCATACACTGTGATTTTTGGTCTCTCTGCAGTCTCTTCTCTTCCATTCCTCCCTCCCTTTTACACACTTTCTCTCAGTTATCAAAAGTACTGTGCCTAGCCCCCTAATTTATTTGCTTTTTAGAAACCTGGTTTCTCTCTCTAGGTGTGTTCCTAAGGCACTACTGCTGGTGACATTTATTTTCTCTCCTTCCAGTCTTTGCCCCCACCACTCCCACCCCTTCTACCAGCTAGATCCTCATAACTCCTACAGTATTGCAGAAGTTCAAACACATACTGCTCTCTGAGTGTAACTCTGAGGGCAGCTATAAGAAATCAACAGAAAAGAATAGCTGCTACTCTTTTATTAAAGGAAAAGTTAATGATCACAGGCATGAGCAAGTAGTTTCTGTCACCAATTCCTCATTGTAAGGCTTCCTACAGATGCAAACAAATCTCCTGCCTAGAGGCACTTACTTGCATCAGGAAGGCCTGAGCAGGGACATGGGAGGGACGGAGGATGGGAATGGATTTGGTGGTCTGCAAATGCCACGTGGAGGGAACTCTTGCTAACTCATCCTCTTCCAAAGAACCTAACCATCATGTCTTCTTCAAAGTTGAAGAGCTGTTACCTTGATATACCAGCAACTAGACAGAGGCTAAAGTGTAGAGCAAGGAAACAGTTACATACCTCTTATTTAAGACCAAAAAAATAAAGTTAGCTTTAGTGAGTATGGGTTTCTTGATTATTACTGTCATCATGTGAAAATGTGAGCTGACGCTTCAAATACAATCCTTGGAAACAACCAGGACGTGTGGAAATCCAAGTATGTTTTCATTCACTGACAACCACTAATGAAGACAGGGGAGCTTACTTCAAACCCACAAATAATTAGCACTGACAATAGAAGTATAAACAGAGCTTTATTTAATTAATTCCCTAATTGTTCTTTCCTGCTTTCCTATCTGCAGCCCTGCTTTGACTTTAGCTGTAACGTATGCCCAAGACTTCCTTCTTTCAGCTTTGTGATAATCATGTATCCGTTTGCTCAGTGTGGGAAACCATATCAGCTAGAATTCCTTTCCCTGCTTTATATAAATAAATGTTTTTTTTATGTTACCTTATCTGTTTTTCCACAATTCGGATGCCTGGAAATGTTTACTTATTAATATGGATAGCTTATCTAGCACTCACTGTTAGATGCATTTCACAGTTAATATGAAATGAGAAGTGAACAGTTGATAATTCTGGAGTGATGAGGAGAACTCTCTGGATTCTCCATTCTGTTCTTTATGGAAACAAACTCTTTGTCCCTGTCTCCTCGCTCACCCACATTCTAATCCCAGCAATCAGAGAGCAGATGGATTGCTTTTTTGGGTTTTGTCATTATCTGTCTTTGTCAGGGAAGCATGATCAGTTCCTCATTAAAGGGCCAATAACAACTCCTTCTTTGCTCTGTCCTGAATGAGGAAGCAGCATTGGAACCTTTGATGTGGTGACTTCAAGTTGTGAGGTAAAAAGGCATGTTTGTCTCTGGCAGGAAAGTGACTCTCCACAGGGGAATGGCTGGGCTGAGGGGCCAGACTGAGAGACCCACTGAGCAGGAAGGACAGCTTGGAGGGGAATAGATTTGGAGCAGTCAGCTGGAGCAGCAGGTAGTCCAGAGAGTCAACCCTAGTGGCTGGAGTGGGTCAGCCCTGATCTTCTGAGATGGAGTCTCGCTCTGTCGCCCAGGCTGGAGTGCAGTGGCCGGATCTCAGCTCACTGCAAGCTCCGCGTCCCAGGTTTACGCCATTCTCCTGCCTCAGCCTCCCAAGTAGCTGGGACTACAGGTGCCCGCCACCTTGCCTGGCTAGTTTTTTGTATTTTTTAGTAGAGACGGGGTTTCACCCTGTTAGCCAGGATGGTCTCGATCTCCTGACCTGTGATCCTCCCGTCTCGGCCTCCCAAAGTGCTGGGATTACAGGCTTGAGCCACCGCGCCCGGCCAGCCCTGATCTTCTTACAGAGACTGTAGACTCTTTCCCAAGTGGCTTTGCTGGTTACAGGCAGCCCCGGCTTACAAAAGTTGATTACAGCTGGAAGTTAAATCAGAGGCTGCTTAGGAATTTTGCCTGTGAGAAAAGCTAAGTGGTGTGTGAGTGAGGGGTGTGTTTGTATTTGTGCATGTTGAGTATGTTTGATGACAGTCATACTTCCATTATAGACAGGATATGTTCTAAGAAATGTGTTTTCATTGTTGTTTGAACATCATAGAATGTACTTATACAAACCTAGATGGTATGTGTTTTTTTATTTGTATAAATTTTTCATATGGAAAATTAAATGTCCCAGCACCATTACTGAATATAAGTCATTTTCCCTACTTGATCTGCAATGCCAATATCAAGGACCATGTATCAGGTTTCTATATATGTTCCATTACAATCTTATGGGATTATGGTCATATATGCAGTACGTCATTGGCCAAAATGTCATTATGGAGTGTCATTATGACTGTATATGTTTGTGTGTAAGTTTGTACAATGCAGTTGGTATTCCTTTTCATTACTTTGTGTATAATATTTACTGAAAATATTTACAGAAAGTTCCTGAGACTCACACAAACTCTGTTTGCCCCTGTCCATGTGATGTGAAGCAGGTATCTGCTGACTTCCTTTCAACTTTTATTTGATAGGTATTTGCTGGATCGTTTGGGTAAATAACCAGCCTGGTGTTCAGCTCATGGAAAAATATGCAACAAGGAGTTCCTGCTTTGGAGAAGTAATGTTTTGTTTGAGGAAACAAGATGTCTGTTATAAACACTTAGAGAAAATTCTCATATTATGTAGAAGCAAATGAAAGAGAGTGGTAAAGACTGAGAGGAGACGTAGAATGATCCCATTGCACCAGGATGCTCTCATTTTCTCTCTCTCTTAATGAATGGAAAGGTTGTATAGATTATTTCAGACTTAAAGAATATGTAGTTTTGGTCAAAGAGCAGGCACATGGGAATAAGGAAGTCATCCTATGGTCACAGATGTAGGGAACAGATTGGCCAGACTGAAATAGAAGGACTGTGTTAGGATGCAGCGGAAAGTAAGGAGAATCCCCACCTTAACAAGTCAGGATTGGGTGTGCTTCCAGATACATTTGTACTTCCCTCCTGAGAACTTTTCTCTGTCCTGAATGAGGAAGCAACATTGGAACTTCTGATGTGGTGACTTCAAGTTGTGTGAGGTAAAAGAGCATATTTGCGTGTGGCGGGAAAGTGACTGTCCATAGGGGAATGGCTGAATATGTATGTTCCCTAGCCACAAGCTTCAGTTTTTCATTTGACAGTACCTGCCTAGATATAGATCCACTCTGGAAACCCAGGGAAACTTTCCAATCTTCTTGTTAAAGCTGAGGATTGATTAGCAAGCATGACCTCCCACCTGTTATAACTGGCTTATGGCTCTTCTGAAGTACCCACTGGCATTTTCAAGGTGCCCTGCACCCCTCCCTGCCATGTTCTTCCATAGAACACTTCCTTCAACTCCTTGAGTCTGGCCCCTTCCTTCCAGAACCACAGTAGTTGTCAAACTTCTTCATTTGTTCAGATGTTCCATTCTAAGCCCTTCTTGTGGCCTTTCCACCTGTGGTCTTATAATAGCAGTGAATATGCTCTGAATTCATTGTGGAGCTACCTTGTGCCAAGCAAGTTGCCAAAGGTTTTACATAGGTTCACTTTCTTAGTCTTCATAATAATCCTTTAAAGTAGATCTAGTTAACAGTATCCATTGAGCATCATTATATGACAAAGCATTTGGGAATAAAACAGGAAACAATAAAGGCAGAGGCCATGCCCACAGATAACTTGTACTTAGCTAAGAGACTACTTCTAGTGGGAGAGATTAAGCCCTAAGGAGGTAATAAAATGTGTCCTGGATCTGAAATTTGAATCTAGATCTTTCTGACCCCAAAGTCATTTTCTTAATTTCCCAACGGCATCTCCTTTTTTCTTTTTTTTCAGTTGAAATTAATTTAAAATAAATTATTCTCAGCAATTGTTCATTTGAAGGCAAGCTGACAATCAGGCCGTTTAAGCCACAGTGAGTCTTATGTGACAAATTATCACATAAAGTAATGAAATCTTTTCTGGACACTGTGTTCTTCTCTGGGTGGTGTGTTAAGCCCTTCAGAAGCTGTCTTCCAGAGTCTCCACAGGTCCAGGAGGTCCATTGCCACCAAGAGGCTTGTTGCTCATTATTGCATTTAGTACTATAGCAACGGCACCACCAGTGTCTTTATTAAAACGTGCTCCAGGCTAGCATTTTCCCCCGGGGTCAGTAATGAATTTAGAGGAATGGATGTGGAAATGAGATTTGTTCTCGCCCATGGAGTGAATTATGTCTTTTTGGGGCCCCCAGGCTAATATTTCAGATTTGCCACAAGGTACTTCATCAAAAATTCTATTTTGGTTCCAAGAGGACCATGCATGCCTATTAGCAAATTCAGAGCATGCCTTTAAACTGTATGTTTTTTTTTTTTTTCCTTACACTGGCTCCATCCACTAAAGGCTTTCAGAATTAGCAGTTTGTGAAAACAGTCCATTTCCACGGGCCAGTGAATGGTACGAAGAAGAAGTGTAGCCCTTTTATCTAACAAGGCTGAGCCTGCCACAACTGAGGTGAATCAAATGCAGAGCAGCCACGAATGTGTCAGCACATTAGGTATTCATTATCACATCGGGCATGCGGTAGCACGCCAGACATACTCATGTGACAGGATTTGTGTTTGCTGTCTGTCAGATTCTCTTGCCTCCATTTGATTGCCAGGGCTCATTTTAATGCCATTGAAGCGTATGGGTTTAAATACTCTCCAATTCAGCCTGGTGTGTTTGACATCTAGTTCGCCACAATACTACATTCCAAAGAAACTGATTACAGAGATAAGTCGATTGAGAAATAGGGTTGCACATCAAAGCACTACCTTTCCGATAATGGAGATACTCAGAAAGCCTAGCTTGTTGGAGAAGACCATAACTGCTAGTTGTCTTTACAAGTCTTCTCTGCGATGGGAAATGGGGAGAAGGCATCTCCTTCAGGATGTCCACTATGCTCCCATCCTCTCTCCCTCCCTTCACTACTTCTGCTATCTCCCAGATAAAGGGTTATATTCCCGAGCAATGATGACCAGCTAGTTTTCGCTAGCAAAAACCAAAAGGGCAGGGTGGTCTCCAGCCAATGACAGACCAAAGATGGATTGACTTGAGAAAAGAGTGAAGGTCCCCACTTTTTCTTCCCAACCCCCATTATATTCATAGCCTTAAGAACTGCTCCCCTCCAGAATCTTGGCTATGATTGTCATAACTTACATCTTGTCTAGATCTGGGAAAAAATAATAATATGACTCCATTGATGCTATTCCAATTCTTCTGCTTTTTGTGTCAAATTTTCTTTCATTTTGTAAGCTGTGCATTTGGGCAGATGCTATCCTCCGTTTGAGGTACCATTCCCATGCAGGAGTAAGGTTTCTATTGGACATGAGTCCTCTTAGCAGAACACATTTAATGGAGTGCATTTTAGTGAGGGTCTCCAGCCTTGGTCTAATTGCTCTATAATGAAACTCTCCTTCTTACTTGCATGTCTTAGTTTAGTTTTGGAAATTATTGTGTGCATAGAACAGTGTTTCTCCTTAAACAAACAAACTCACTCACTGTTTTTATGACCAGTATAGAGTTCCAGATACTGTTGAACAGGAATTACTATATTAAGTCCTGTGCACATCATCAGCACTGTAAATTGGCCCTCACCTCCCATGAACCTGGCAGCCTCTGGATCTTTGGGTTGTCTGTTTTTACTGGCTGTTAATTGTTAATAGATTTTCAGGTGTAGGTCATGCTGTGTAAGCATCAATCCTTAATTTAGGAAGGTCTGCGGCTGTCCATGATTGTGAAAAGGCAAGTGATAAACAAAAACTGGAGAAATCTCAGCATCCTCACTAAAAATGTCAAGCCCAGTAATGCTTCTGGTAGTAAAAGCAAAATTTATTAGTGAGAGAACAAACTTACTCAACAAAAAAGGAAAGTTAAAGAGGGAACGCAGAGAAGGAAAGAAGGCCCCAGAAGAAGGTTGAAGAGAAAACATTTAAGAAATCAAAGCCATTTTAGAAAGATGAGTTAGAGAGCACGCATGGCATGATCTTAGATATCTTCCTTGTTCTTGAGACAAGAAGAAAAGGAAGGCATTTAGAGTGAGCTTTTAAGTAATTCTGCTTGGAAAAATGTATGATAAGAGGCCTCGCTATCCTCCATATCAGGGGAGTGGATATACTGGTCCAGGGTTCAGTGGCCCTAAAGCCAAATTCAGCTGCTGCCTGTTTTTATAGGTCCTGCAAGATAAGAATGAGTTTATGTTTTTAAATGGCTGGAAATAAACCAAAAGAAGAATAATATTTTGCAACATTTGAAAAGTATATAAAATTCAGATTTTAATATCCATACATAAAGTTTCATTGGAACACAGCCATACCTATTTGTTTACATATTTTCTATAACTGTCTATTCATTAAAATGGAAAAGCAGATTCCTTGCGACAGAGACTGCAGAGCCTAAAATATTTACTATGAATATCAGCCCTTTACAGGAAAAGTTTTTGGATTGCTGTATTGGTCTATTGACTCAGAGTAACTAGGAATTAGTTACTAAAGGCTATCACCTTTCCACAAGTCTGTCTAACCCTTCTTCATCTAGTCTTCTCTTTGCAGAAGGTAATCCCCTTACCTACTTACCCATTTATTCACCTACTTCCAAGAGTTTCCAAGGCCTTATCTCATGGTGGATCCTGCATTGGGCTTTGTGGGTGGTTGAAGAGATGAATTCAATCTGTTGCCTGCTCTAGAGTACTTATAGTTTGTTTAGAAAGCATGAGAGGAAGAGCAAGATAAATTATGCAGATAAGAGATATGCATGATCAAAATGCATGGTAGAGTGACACATTCATTTAAGAGGATTTCAGGAATACTGACATGGGATTCTGAATCTCCTTCAGATTTCTTTTACCTGCATAATACTATCGTTCAGTGAGTTGCTCAGACCAGAAAGCTAGCCACCACCTTGCTTTTTCTTCTTTTTTTTGGCAGTAGCAGGGATGGGGGTGGAGAGGATGGAGTCTTGTTCTGTCCTGCAGGCAGTGGTGTGTTCCTGGCTCCCTGCAACCTCTGCCTCCTGCGTGCAACAATTCTCCTGCCTCAGACTCTGAGTAGCTGGGATTACAGGTGCTCACCACCACGCCCAGCTAATTTTTGTATTTTTGCTAGAGGCAGATTTCGCCATGTTGGCCAGGCTGGTCTCAAACTCCTGGCCTCAAGTGATCTGCCTGTCTCAGCCTCCCAAAGTGCTGGGATTATAGGCGCCAGCCACCGCACCTGGCCTAGCCACCATCTTGACACCCAGTCTCCTGCCTCCTCTGCTTGCACTGCAGTGCACCCTGCACGGTGTTGCACGTCAAAGGCACTCTCCAGGGTTATGCTTAGCGCATGAGGCCAATTGTGGCAGCCTAGACTCTCCAACTCCCTGGACCTTTCTGCCTTCAGAATGAATTATGTCACTTCTTCCTTTTGAAGAATATATTTCGAATTGTCAGCTTAGTTTCATTTCTGATGCTTCCTCCCTAATCTAGGCCACTGTTATCTCTGGCCTAGATCACAGCAAAAGCAATGGATCTTTCACGTCCACTCTTGCATCTGTTCTATTTAAAATTCACATATAATCACGCTACTTCTCTGTGTATGATGAGTCTCACTTTTCCCATATTTCTTATGAAAATATCCCAAATCTGGGCATGTCTCTTGAGACCTTGAACAATCAGCTTTTGAGACCTTAGAGCCTCGTTTGCATGACTCTCCCCTTAATTCCTTTCTTCTGGCCATGTGGCCATCTTACAGTTTCTGTAGGGTGAATATATAATTCATTTTTCAAAAACAAGACATTTGTGAGAATGAAAGGAGGCACTATTAATAATGATGCCATGGCAACAGGCTATAATCAGGACAGTCCCAGGCAAACCAAGATATAAAGTCACCCTACATTTCTCAGACATCCCACACTCTTTCTAACATCAGAGTCTTTGAATGTGATTATTTTTCCTTATCTGGGATTGCGTTGCCCTTCTTTACCTCTCAGTTTTTCAGAGGGTAAGTGAAATCCTCTCTTGATGCACAATCAGAGCACCTTCGCTCCTTCTAATAATTATAATTGCATTGCAACTGATATAATTGTTTATGTTTCCAACCAGCATGACCAATCCTCTTGGTCTGCCCGTGACTGAGAAAGTTGCAGGGATGTGAGACTTTTAATGCAAAAACCAGGAAAGTCCCAGATCAGCATGTGGGAATATCATTCCCTCAAAACCACATTTGTCTTGTTTCCCACTGTAACCACAGAACATAGAGTAGTTTCCAATAAGTTGTAGTTGCTCAAAAGACTTTAGTTGGTTCAATGAATTAAGAAAGAAAGGAGTACAATGAAAGAGAGATGACTTTCAGATGGGTTAATCAGGGATGCTTTGTGTATAAGGTTCCATCTCAGCTTAAAGGATGAGTTATAGTTTCAGTACGAGGTTAGGAAAAGAATATTATAGACAGGGAGAAAACTTTCATTAGAACCCTTCCTCTTTCCCTACTACTAAGTCCCACCTGGAAAGGATGTGGAGGTTCTTAACAATGTGATTTAAATGGCTGATACAGTTGAACGTGTTACCTACTCAGGAGTAGTTGCATTTTTAATAAAAAATAGAGCCTCCAGTCAAATGATCATCTCATAATGGCAGACGTTTTGAACTGCGAATGGAGAATATAGTTTGAGGGTAAGAAACAGGAGTGAGGAGGAAGGCCTACCTTCAGACTGGCCCCAAGTGCCTTTCCTATAGGTGGCTTCCACTCTGCCTGGGGTCAGACCAGAGGGCTGTGGCGTCTGAAATTACAGCGCAGTATACAATCACATGAAAATAGTTTGGGTAGAGCACCATGGGACAGCAGTCTAATTGTTTTTTCTCAAATTTTCCAGGCCAATTGATCTGGGAGAGGTTATTCCTGCCCACAGTGCTTCTGGCATCAGTACTTGGCACCAGATGAGAAGTTTGCACTAGGAGAGATGACACAATCAGAAAGGCACATTAGAGCTTTCCAACTGGTAAAATGTTGAATACAGAATTTTCTGTGTTTCCTTTAGAGTATATAAATTCAATAAGTGGGAGCCCTCAATTCCTGTGAATTGAAGGCTTCTGACCATTTAATCCATGTTTGTTTCTGAAAATAATAGGTTATTAGACACAAAAATGCATTTGAGATTCTAATTTTGTAGATGGGGAAACCAAGACCCAGAAAAGTTAAGAGTTGACCACATTGTACAGCTGGTTCATGCCACACTAGGACCAGGACTCAACTCTCCCAATGCCAAATGCTGTGTCTCCCCTTCCATACCTGCATTTTATTATGAAAACTTTTTAATATAAAGAAAAATTGAAGAAATTGTATAGTGAGCACTCATATACTCATGTCTTAGTTCATTTGGGCCGCTATAACAGAGTACCTTAGACTAGCTAACTTAAAAGCAATAGAAATTTATTTCTCATGGTTCTGAAGTCTGGGAAGTTCAAGATTAGGACTCCAGGATATTCAGTGTCTGGTGAGGGTTCGTTCCTCATAGATAGCACCTTCTGACCATATTCTTATAGGGTGAAAGGGGCAAAGCAGCTTTTGGGGGCCCCTTTTATAAGGATACTAATTCTACTCATGAAGGCTCTAAGGCCTCATCTCCAAGTACCCTCACACTGGGGATTGGGTTTTAACATATGAATTTAGGGGGACATAAGTATTCAGATTATAGCAACGCGCCCCCTCAATTTTACAATTTCCATTTTGCTATATTTGCTTTATCAGATATCGATCCATCCTATTTTTGAAGCATTTTGAAGGAATTGCAGACATTAGTACACTTCACCTTATGCAGATTATTATCTAAAGTTTGATATTTGCTTATCTTTTTAGGTAAAATTTATACACAGTGAATGAGTTTTGACAAATGCTTGCATCTATGCATCTCAAACCCCTATATAGTACTTTGAGTTTTCCATTTTAAAAATTTCAAAACATGCTACATTTTACTTAAGCAACCATCTTAAAACTGTTTGCTGTTGAAGATGTACTTGCTTATATAGAAAACATTTTCACAGGAAACAGATTTGTGTAACATTAGACTCTAGTTTTAAAAGCAGGTTCTGTAAGGTGCTGTGTTCAAATACTTAAGAAGTGACTCTATGCAAATTTTGATTCATAAAAGATGAAGTGTCAAAGTCAAGGACATGCACTCGTGTGGGAGAGAAGTGGAGATATTCAAGGGGGATATATGAGGGACACAAAACCTCATAGAACATTGAGCATTGTTCCCAGCCCATTACCGACTTGGGCCTCCTCACTCCTCCATCTCCACACTCTGCATCTCAAAAAGGCAAATTACCTGGACATTTTCAACTGGGTTGGGTGGGGGCATAAGAAAATGGGACAAAGCCGGGCACAGTGGCTTACCCCTGTAATCCCAGTACTTTCGGAGGCTGAAGTGGGCAGATTATGAGGTCAGGAGATTGAGACCATCCTGGTTAACATGGTGAAACCCCATCTCTACTAAAAATACAAAAAATTAGCCAGGCGTGGTGGCATGCGCCCGTAATCCAAGCTACTCGGGAGGCTGAGGCACGGGAATCACTTGAACCTGAGAGGCGGAGGTTGCAGTGAGTCAAGATTGTGCCACTGCACTCCAGCCTGGGCGACAGAACCAGACTCTGTCCACGCCACTCCTCCCTGACCAAAAAAATATAAAGGTAAATGGAACAAAAAAAAGTCACAAGCTCTTTTGTTTCTGCTGTAGGAATGCTCTGTTTGGCTACAGTACCCCCCCTCCCCCCACCGCCCTTTTATTTTCGTTTTTGCTCCTATGGAAACTAATCAGAAAAGCTAGAGCAGTTTTGAGAGGCAGATGCTGAAGAACGATACTCCACACTCCCTTCACAAGCTCCCTTCCCACCCATGCTGCAGGATGTGTGAGTGCACACACACACACACACACACACACACCCCTCCTGATTGTACCAAGGAGCCAAAAACAACTGACTTTTCATGGATGAATCTGTGGGTAACTAGTGGTTCAGTACTGTCTTCAGGCATGATGGACTCTCCCTGGGGAATGCTGCACCCAACAACTGGGAGACACTTTAAGCACCTTAACTGCCAATGTTTTATGTCAAAAGGTAGAGACAAGTCATAGGAGGACTTGCTGCAGCCCCTTGTAGTAGGCAAATTGACCCCACCGTGGGAAGTCGGCTGGTCCAGAGGATAGCAGCAAGCCCAAGGCTGCCAAAGGCCTGCTCCCCAGGTGGCTTCCTAGAGCAGAATGTATGGGCAGCAGTAAAATCAGAAAGGGAACGTATTTTACTTTTTTTTTTTTTTAAGACAGAGTGTCACTCTTGCCCAGGCTGGACTGCAGTGGCACAATTTCGGCTCACCACAACCTCTGCCTCTCGGGTTCAAGAGATTCTCCTGCCTCAGCCTCCCGAGTAGCTGAGACTACAGGCACGTACCACCATGCCCGGCTAATTTTTATATTTGTAGTAGAGACAGGGTTTCGCCATGTTGGCCAGGCTGGTCTTGAACTCTTGAGCTTAGGTGATCCGCCCACCTTGGCTTCCCAAAGTGCTGGGATTACCAGCGTGAGCCACTGCACCTGGCCTTTTTAAATTATTTTCCTTTTTTACTTTTAAAGCAGAAAATAGGAGGGGAGAAAGGATTAAAAGAGGGAATATTCTGGAAGTCTTTCTGTGAGAGCTCCAGAAAACCTTTTTTGAGAAAACAGAACATTTCAGTAACAGCTGGGCCTTCAGCCAAAGCAGATGGTCCAAAATGAGGAATGGGAGAGCAGTACAAATAATATCAAGTTGTTGGCTATTGGAGCACTGTGGGTACATGCTAACAGTTGGGTTAGGTGGAAGTCCTTCAGTGCTGACCCTGCATTTAAAAAGCATACATTTAGGCCTTCCCTCTTGGCATCTGAGCATGGCCAACTCTGGAGAGCTGCCTCCACCACTGACTGGTGAAGTAGGTACATCCTTTTTATTTTTGCCAAAACCAGTCCAAATGCCCTAATATAAACCTCTAAGTGATTAACATACAGAAGAAAGTGACTGGTGCCAACTTACTGCAGTCCTGGTAGTTTTCCTAATGATTTGAGAGAGCTAAGCTTATGATTAGAATTCCAATCACCAGGCAGGATAGGGGGACTCTAGAGCTTTTGGATAGGCCAGGAGCAAAAGACATAAAAACAACAAAGGAACAAATTTAAAAATGAAACAGCACATTAAGATGAACAGGAATGCACATTTTCTATCCCTGATTACAATCAGAGCTGGCTATTTTTAGTGTATTTCTGATGAGTCTACTTCACTGTACTTCATACCAGAATGGCACAATGAGTGGTATTTGCTCTCTATTGGCCAGTAGCTGAAGAGATGAATCTCCATGGAAGTGTGAATATAGGGAGTGCTGAGGCTGACATATGGTAGATTTTTTTTAACATCTATAAAAACAAACCACTTTCACTAATAATATAACGTGTGTGTGTGCACATGTGTGTGTGTGTGTATCACACCCATCCATTGAGTTTCAATAATCAACTCCCTTTTGCAAGGAATATTTTATAGCCAGATAGTCATCCTCAAACTATGATTTGTAATGTTTGAGTTGCATCTAGGTGGTTTATGGCACTGACTTAGAAAGGGTATTAATGAGGTCTATGCTGAAACTTTCAGCAGATAGAATATTTGATTTTTATTAGAGATAGGTTTGGGTTGAGGGGCCATTTTTATGAACTCAAATCATAAAAGAAAAAAATAGAATACCATAACCCAACTCTGCAAATACTTTCTATATAAGGTGCATACCCTGACAAATCTTATCCCAGCTATGCAGAGAGAAGTAGAAATACCTCTTCCAGTGTGGATTTAGAAATTGTAGGTTCCTCAAGAATATACGTTGCATATTGCTTCTTCGACTAGTCATCCCCTACTGATTAAATACCTACCATGGGTTTGGTGCTACTGGAGACTCAAAAGAACAGTAAGGCAACCCCATCTTCAAGGTGGTCAATGAGTTCACCATCTTAATAAAGCCATGAGAGGAAAAGTGTAAGAAACAAACCATTTATAAACAATTAGGACTAGGTATATCCAAAGAAATCAGATGACACATGACTTTGAGCTAGGGGAGATGATTTGTACTGGAGTAGCTCAAACATATTTGATCTTGATGTTTTCTGTAAGCAAGTGACTCCTTTTGCGTGTCTTTGGGGAGTTCATTTCCCAGGCATTTTAATCTAAGAATGATACCTTTACACTGGAACACCACCAAGTTATTAATGTGGCTTCTTAACAATGTTGGCCATTGTGCTTACAAAGTATATGCTGCTTTTTCATCAAACATACAAGTAATTGAAGAGAAAATAAATAAGATTTATTTTTCTTCTTTTGACTGACAAGGCTTAATCTGTCTCATGCAATCTTTATCACTTCAAGTCAGACTATCCCTGTCAGTACTTGCTAGATTCTTTATGGACGTGGATAATAACTGTAATCTATGGAGCAGTCCTGCGGTTAGGTCAGTACAGCCAGTAATTTGCAAGCCTGGTTCTACAATGGCATCTCTTAGGGGAAGAACTGCCTTGAACTTGCTCATCTGTCTGAACCCTGTAGAGAAGGATCGACCAGCTGGTAACTTTCTGTGAGGTTTCTCATGGCCTTTTGTCATCTTCAAGTTTGTGGCTTTAAGAGAGGCCTTTGGCAAAGTTTAGATTGCTGTGAATACCCTCTTATAATGGTTCACTTTTCAAAAGGTTTTCACATTCATAAGTTTCTTTAATCTTCATAATTTTCTACTAGATTGGGAACAATTGAGTCTCTTCCCATTTTATGTCTCATGAAAGAGAAACAACAAGGCTAGTTGAATGGACCAGGTGACATACAGCCCTTTAGCCATACAATGATGATCACATCAAGATTTCCAGACCACAGACTTAGAGTCTCATTCTATCTCTTGTGTAAGACATAGAATTAGTTTGATTAGTTCTGTTGACAATTATATACAGACTTCGGGAAATAAGTTATAAATATTTGACTTTTTGGTTGATGCAAAAATTCCATTCAGTTCTGACATTATCTACCTGGAACTAGCATCAGATCTCATGAGTTAAAGGTCTCAGTTCCACGATAGTGCCCCCATGTCATACTCCAATCCCAAATCCTGGGTCACCCATACTTCTGATCGACTGGCTATAAATTGAGGGTTCTCATCACTCCCTCCTCAGATTCAGTAATTAGCTAGGAAGGCTCATAGAAGTCAGGAAGGCATTTAACTTAACTTTACCAGTTTATTATAAAGGACACAAATGAACAGCCAGATGAAGGAGTACACAGGGCAAAGTCCAGAAGAGTCGTGAATACAGGATCTTCTGTCCCTGTGGAGTTGGGGTACACCTCCCCCAGAAAGTGGATGTGTTTGGAACAACAATTTGGAAATTCTCTGAACCTTGATGTTTAGAGATTTTTTTTTTTTTAATGGAGATTTCATCATATAGGCATGATTTGTTAAATCATTGGCCACCCAAGTTCCAGCTCCTACCTCCTCCCCAGAGGTCTGGATGGGTGGCCGAAATTTATATGCTTTTAATCATGGTTTGGTCTTTTTGGCAAACAGCCCCCATGCTGAAGCTATCTAGGGACCACCAGTCATCTCATTAATATAGAAAAGATGCTCATCACTCTAGAGCTTCCAAGCATTTTAGAAGCTATGTATCAGGTACAAAGGATGAAGACTAAATATTTTTTATTATACCAGATATTTGAATAGACATTTATCCAGGAAGACATTCAAATGGCTAATAAGCACATGAAAATATCCTCAATTTCATTACCCATTAGGGAACTGCAAATCAAAACCATAGTGAAATACAACTTCACCCCCACTAGGATGGCTATAATAAAAAAAGAAGATGGACAATAATAAGTGTTGGAGAGGATATGGAGAAATTAGAATGCCCACTCATTGCTGATGGGAATGTAAAATTGTGCAGCTACTTTGGAAAATAGGTAGGTAGGTTCTCAAGTTGCTAAATATAAAGTTACCATATGATCCAGTAATTCCACTTCTGGGTATAATCCAAGAGATAGGAAAACATGCATCCACACACACACTTGCACATGAATGTTCATACAGAATTATTCACAACAGCCAAAAATTGTAAAGAACACAAATGTCCACTGCCTGATGAATAGATAAGCAAAATATGGTATAGCCATGCAATGGAATATGATTCAGCAATAAAAAAGAATGAAGTAGTGATGCATGCTACAACATAGATGAACCTTAAAAACATTGTGCTAAGTAAAGGAAGATAGTCACAAAAGACTGTACATTGTACAATTTCATTTATATTACATATCCAGAACAGGCAAATCTGGAGACAGAAAGTAGATTAGTGACTGCCTATGACTTGAGGAAAGGGTAGAGGGAATGGGAAGTGATTAGTAATGGGTAACCAATTTATTTTGGGGAAGATAAAAGTGTCTACATGTAGAGAGTGCTGATGGTTGCACAACTCTGAACTCATTAAATTGTATGCTTTGAGTGAATTTTATGGCATGTGCATTGCATCTAAATAAAGATGTTTAGAAAAATCAGCAAATAGTATCACCTGGAGTTGGGCCATCCAGACAACATGTAAGTACATCTAAAATTAAGTCTCCAAGCACTGCAATTCTCATTTGCCCTCTGATGAACTTGGTGAACTGGAACTCGAAGTCAGTTCTCCTTGTAAATAAACAATGCTGCTGCTGTAAGAGCTAATTGACAGTGTTGTCAGATTGGCTTTGCCAGGGAGCAAGCAGTCATGGTCATCCTGAAATTAACATACAAATTACAATGATAAATTTTATTTGAAGAGTTTTATTTTCTCCTGATTATATAAATAGTTTCTTTCCAGGCAAATAAAATGTTTCATGCACTGAAATAATCAACTACCACATAATTTTTAAAAATTTTTCTTTTCATACAAAATTTCAAATTATGAAAAAAAAGCAGAGTGCCAGTTTTTTGTTTGCATGCTTTTTGTTTGCTCATTTAATGTTTTAACAGTGACCTGAATTCTATTTACTAAATTTTAAGTGTATTGATTTTCTAGAGGGTACCGGAACAAAATACTACACATTAGGTGGCTTAAACAACAGAAATGTATTGTGTCACAGTTCGGGAGGATAGAGGTCAAAGATCAAGGTATCAGGGATAGTCTGTACCATTCTTCTGTCCTAGCTTCTGGTAGCCTCAAATGTTGCTTGACTTGTAGGTGGTGATCTCCCTATGTCCCTGTGAGAGAACAGAGTGATCCTTCTATGTGTGTCTGTCTCTGTGTCCAAATTTCCCCTTTTCTATGAGGAAACAGTTACATTGGGTTAAGGCACATCTAATGACCCTAATGATCTAATGATCATCTGCAAAGACACTATTTTCAAATGTAGTCACATTCACAGGTATCAGAGGTTATAACTTCAACATCCTTTGGAGAAATACAATTCAATCCATAACACTACGTCACATTCTAGGGTTTATAATATTTTTATATTCTCTTGGCCTAGCTAAAATTGTAATTTTAATTAGAGGAATCCATTGTAATGAGGCAAGAATAGATGTTCTCTTAAGATCATCCATGTATGAATTGAAGTTTACATGGGCTCCTTTGACTGACTTTGTCATTTTACATCTGGTGACTTTTGATAAAAAACCACATAAAAAAAATCTCCAGTGTTCCAAGCCTGAAGAGAAAAAAACATGAAAATGATTATATAATTGGGAAGTTTGATTATCCCCTGGTTTTGTGTCATTTACTTCTAGAACACTCTTTTTATCGACTGCCAAGAAATGTATGTGTGCTACCATTTCTTTGATCGTGTTGGCCTGCAAATTCAGAATAAAGGGCACAAGGAAAAAACAAACTTACCATTTTCACACAATTATTTATAAGAAAAATAGGACTGGAACTCATTTCTGATCACGATCCTTTTGCACCAATAAAAGGAATTACTAAAAATGTAAGGAATGATGTTTTTTTCTTTGGCAATTGGTACTTTGGCTAAAAATAAACCAGTCAAAAATAGAAAGAAAAGAAGATGGGTAAGGTCTGTTAAGAAACCTAAACAATATTCTGTGGGATCATTTCTATCAGCACACAAACATCTAAATTCTCCCTCACACACTTATATATATATAACTTGACTTCAGTTTCTCTCTAGCTATTTCCCCATTCCTTTATCCCTTTGGTAACAAAACTTCTTAAGGGAAGAGCTATTCCAGTATTTGTATTCACCCATTCTCTCTTGAGGCCTCTCCAATTAGGCTTTCAGCACCTGCACTCTGCCCCAACCTACCCTTGTGAAGGTCCTAAATCCAGTGGAGGACTCTCAGTCCACCTCTTACTCACTATCAGCAGCTTGGGCACACTTGATCCTTTTCTTCTTGAAATACTTCTTTCAATCGGCTTCCAGAACTTACAAACTCCTGATTTTCTCCTCCTTCATGGATTTTTTTCATTCCATAGTAGGTCCTTCTCATCTCCCTAATCTCTTAACTCTGGAGTGCTTCATCTTCAGTCTTTGGACTTTGCCTTAGATGCACACCCACGCCCTTAGTGATCTTATCCAGTGTCAGGGTTTAAATATCATCTTTTTGTTGCTGACTGCCAAATTTATATCTTTAACTCAAACTTACCTGCTGAACTCCAGATCCCTATATCCAACTATCTACAAAATGTCAACACATGGATGTTTTATTGGTGTCTCAATCTTAACATTCCCAAATGTCTTCCCTCAGTCTCACTCTGACACCCAGGCTGGAGTGCAGTGGTGTGATCATGGCTCACTGCAGCCTCAAACTCTCAGGCACAGGTGATCCTCCTGCCCCAGCCTCCCAAGTAGCTGAGACCATGACCCTGTGCCACCATGCGCAGCTAAATTTTTGTAATTTTTGTAGAGACAGGGTTTCTCCATGTTGCCCAGGCTGGTCTTAAACTCCTGAGCTCAAGTGTTTCTGCTTTCTTGGCTTCCCAAAGTGCTGAGATTACAGGTGTGAGCCATAACATGCAGCCTCCGAAACTAAAGCAGTGATCATCCCTCTCTATCTGCTCTTCACAACAACTCTATCATCCTAGTACTTTATCCCAAAAACCTTGGAGTCCCTTCTTCCTCTCATATTCCATGTCTAATCTATTAGTAAACTCTGTTGCCTCTACACTAAAATAGATCTGGGCATTAACTGCTTCTTACCACCTCCTGTCACTACCAAATCTCCATCATTTCTCACCAGAATTTTTACAAATATTTCCTAATGGCTCTTCCTATTTTTGCCTTTGCCACCCTCTTTCCAAGTCTATTCTCAACACAATAGGCAGAGCGATCCTTAGAAAATCTAAGTAGAATGAATCATTTCTCTTCTCAAAACCCTCCAGTGGTTTGTCAAAATCATTACAGTGGTCTATTACGCGGACACATCTGTGGCCCCCTCCCCCGTTACGTCACAGATGTTATCTTCCACTGCTCTTCTTCACTCAGCTCCTGGCACACTAGCCCCGTTGCCATTCTCAGCACATGCCAAGTATATTCCTGCTTCAGAGCCATTTATATCTGGAGGTCCTTCTGTCTGGAAGGCCCTTGCCCCACCTATGTTCATGATTTGTTTCTCTAGCCCCTCAGTTTTTGCTCAAATGGCAGCTCCTCCATAAGACCTTCCTTGTCTGTACTGTTCTAAATCACGATTCCCAAGTCTTGGCTTTTATCTCTGCTTTATTTTCTCTGTATCATTTATCATCATCTGGCATGCTATCTATTTTACTTATTTTATTAATTGTTTGCATCTTCCCAGGAGAATGTAAGCTTCTAGGAGGCAGGGATATTTGTATGTTTAGTTCACCGCTATATCATCAGTGCCCAGAAGAGTGCCTGATGCGTGGTAGGGACTAATTTTAAAACATTGAACGAGACGGGCGGATCACAAGGTCAGGAGATCAAGACCATCCTGGCTAACACGGTGAAACCCCGTCTCTACTAAAAAGTACAAAAAAAAAAAAAACTAGCCGGGCGAGGTGGCGGGCGCCTGTAGTCCCAGCTTCTCGGGAGGCTGAGGCAGGAGAATGGCGTAAACCCGGGAGGCGGAGCTTGCAGTGAGCTGAGAACCGGCCACTGCACTCCAGCCTGGGCGACAGAGCGAGACTCCGTCTCAAAAAAAAAAAAAAAAAATTGAATGAATGACTGAATAGTTCTTAATCTTTTCTAGTTTACAGACCTATGAACTATTTTAAAATTTGATGAAATCTATGGAAACGTTTTTTAGAAAAATGTTATACCCACATAATTTGTACTAAAATTCTAAAGCTGATATATCCTCTTACATTTTTCCAGGGATGTTTTCCACACCCAGGAACTCCTGTTTGATCATTGGTGGCCTAGAGGAAGGGACAAAGTATAAAGCCAAACTCTACTATTGTCTATTGGATGATTACTACTGCTTAAATCATGGTGGCCTGCAGATTGAGGATAAAGGGCACAAAGTGAAAATAAATTTACCATTTTCACACAATTATTTATAAGAAAAATAAAACTGGAACTCATTTCTGATCACAATTTTTTTGAACCAGTTAACTGAACAACAGGAATTAAGATCTGTTTATTTATTTTGTTTTGGAGACTTAATTGTGCTAGCATAATTTTACAAGGGTGAAAATCATGTTTGAACTCTTTTGTGTTAGGCCATTCTTGCATTGCTATAAAGAAACACCTGTGACTGGGTAATCTATAAGAAAAGAGGTTTAATTGGCTCATGGTTCTGCAGGTTGTATAGGAAGCATGGCTCTGGCCTCTGCTTCTGGGAAGGCCCCAGGAAGCTTTTACTCATGGAGGAAGGTGAAGTGGGAGCAGGCAAGAGTAAAAGAGAGAGAGTGCCCGGGGAGAGATGCCACACACTTTTAAATGACCAGATCTTGTGTGAACTCACAGTGAGATCTCACTTATCACCACGGGGATGGCACAAGCCATTCATGAGGGACCTGCCTTCATGATCTAAACACCTTCCACCAGGTCCACCCTCCAACATTGGGGATTACAATTTAACATGAAATTGGGGTGGGGACAAATATCCAAACTATATCACCTTTATGGCTCTCTGCTTATACTCCTCAAGTTCTTCCATTTTCCTTTCTCTCAGCATCAGAGTGCCTGATTTTATTGATATGGGGTTCAGTTTGATCATGATGGGTTTCCAAAGCTCCCTTTCTCTCTTCCCAAGGTATTTATCTAAATTTCACAACCTTAAAAAGGAAATGCCTACAAGATCATGTTTGAAAGAGGTTTATGTAAATGTCCAGGAATGAAATTATTTTAATTTCTGCCTTTCCAATTAAAAATTCTGTATTCCTCTCTTAAGTAGGTACCCCCATGTGTTGAATAAAATGGCACATTTGTTGCTGAGAAGCTCTAAGACAGCAGAATTTTGCCCTCAGAACTTCTTAAGGAAAATGGCCTCTGTGAATTAAGGATTTATGGGTGACCATGCTTCTACTAGGAAGGTTTGAAGATCTGAACTTACATGCTGGGATCCTGTCTTGATTAAAGGCTGCAGAGAAGCTGATACAGTAAATAGTCTTTGCTATCGGTGGACTCATATTTCCTGCTAGAGATAAACCAAGCTTTGTGCTATAAAGCAATCAGCGAGTACCGCAGTGGCTGATTCAGCACTCTGCCCCTACTAGGCTGGCACCTTCTATTGGAAATGGCCTCAAAATCATAAATGTTCACTTTGGAGTTACAGGACATGGGGATGAGTTGAATCTATTCCTCCATGTGAACACTTGGTCACTTTCCCCACATTACACTGTAAAACCAATTTTTGTGGTTTTATTTCTGTGAGTCCTCATTGATGCCATTTAACAGGAAATTCAGCTAAAGCCCCAAGACAAGTACAGAGATTTCTAGGAAAACTTGCTTTGGGCTGCTTTAGCAGAGGGAGTGCTTGTGTTTTATATATGCACCTACAAATGTCATCACCAGGGCAGAGGAGGACTCACATGAACAATCCAACCTAATTCATTTCTATTTGATTTTGAAATGCACAGCACTCCTTAGATTCTCAGTAACTTTTCATGGGGGTGGGAGGGGTAATAGTTAGAGAAGCATGTGTTCTTTGAGCTCGCACTGCATAATGGAAATAAGCAACAAACTGTATCTGACATTCCATGTGGATACTTGGCTGTGACACTGGATTTAGAGGTTGCTACTCAAAGTGTAGTTCTAGAGCAGTAGAACTAGAGCAGAATACCCTAGAAGCTTTTTGGAAGGCAGTTTCTGGTGTCCATACCTCAGGATCTTTATTTTAACAATGTCCCCAGCTGATTCATTTGCATATTGTCTTTTCTTTTTTCTTTTTTTTTTTTTTTTCAGAAGGGTTGTTTAAAGCCCTGTTTCCCAAACATGGAAGTGCATTGGGATCAGCTGGGGGAAGTTTTTAAAATACTGATTGACACCTGGGTCCTGCAGTCAGCGTGCCCGATTTTATTGATATGGGATTCAGTTTGATCATGATGGGTTTCCAAAGCTCCCCAGATGGTTGTAAAGTGCAGCAGAGTTGGAGAGCCTCTGCTTTAGAGCAGAACCAGAATGCATCTCAGGCACACGTGAATGGTTAAGAGTTGACAATTTCTGCAACAGACTTTCAATTTGTTACCTGGCATTCTACCAGCCACAAATTTTTATTTGTGTTTTATGTACTCATGTGTTAGCTGTCTTCTTAATCACCAAAGATAAGTTATCTAGTTTACTGCTTTTTCTATTTTATCTGCTTATTTGAAAATTGATAGATAGCTTTGGTATATATGGTTATTCTAGACCAGTCAAAAGATTTGCTTAATTGAATCTAATTTCCTAATATGTTTTTAGAGAGAAGGGTATGGTCTAAAGAATGTCATTTAAAGATCTTACCAATGCTATGCAGTAGTTAGTTATCTTAAAGAAGCAAGAGCTGAGATTTCAAAAAGTTAAATAACTGCCTAAATTGTACAGCCGGTCATTGGAAAAGCCAAAGGTTGAATTTGGCATTTGAAAAGGCTTTATCTGATTCTTAAAGCCCATACTTTTCTGATCCTCCATGCTGTTTCCGGAAAAACTTAGCTATGTATGATTAACAGCAACTTTAAAAAGAGAATTTCTGGTTTATTTTTGTGTAGCCTTATGCAGTGTACACATAGAAATGTATAGCTTTTTGAAATTTTGTGTAAGCCATTCCACCAACCATCACTGAGTAAATGTAGTATATTCCTTTAGGTTCTGATTTAAAATAACAACAAACAAGCAAAGAAGTTAGGGGAATTGAAGGTGGTTGAGGAGCACAAGGTATTGAGATGTTTGTTAGGTGCGCTGGGTAGGGTAGCTTGAAAGAATTTGCAAGAGGCAGATGCTTCACTAGGAGCTGCTGCTCTGGTCAAATGGGAAGGAAGAAACAGGAAATACAAGCTTTAGAAGAAAGGAAAAAGTACTCTTATCAGAAATACTAAAAGGTTATTTCAGATTATATATAGCCGCAGATGGCACAATGTAAAGGACAAACTGATTAACTTGCTGGGATTTTTGGTGTCCACTTCATAGCCAACCATAAAATGCACTTAACAAAGCAGTGACTTTGTTAAATGATAGCTTCCAGAACATGCCATCTGTGGTCCCTGCCTGTTCTCGCTGCCTGATGAAGGCTGGAATTGCTGTGTCTGAAAACGCAGATTCTTTCATCTGGTTGTTTTCATATCCTTGTGAATTCTTTTCTGAGATTGGATTTCTGTATATCTGAGAAGGACCTTGACTTGTGAACATCTTTGCTCCCAATGGCTTGTTTCTCCATAGCATCACACTGAGAGATTGCTAGCAAAAAGGCAGCTTTGTTGATTTGTTGATTCATTTGTTTATTGGGGATGGGTATATTTTGGCATCATAAAAGATTCTAAACTTGATACTGAAATCCTAGGAAAGACAAAAAGGAGATTCTTGTAGGTGAGTTCTGGCCCCATGTTCTGATTACCATTTCCTATTACAATCACCATGTTTATGAGGAATGTACAGAGGCAGACAACTTCCCACCTTCCTAACTTTTCCTGTTTCCCAGGTCTCCCTTCAATTTGCCTTTATTTCTCTACTTCCACTGCCTCCCACTTTCTTTTCTTTTCTTTTTTTATTATACTTTAAGTTCTAGGGTACATGTGCACAACGTGCAGGTTTGTTACATATGTATACATGTGCCATATTGGTGTGCTGCACCCGTTAACTCATCATTTACATTAAGTATATCTCCTAATGCTATCCCTCCCCCCTCCCCCGACCCCATGACAGGCCCCTGTGTGTGATGTTCCCTGCCCTGTGTCCAAGTGTTCTCATTGTTTAATTCCCACCTATGAGTGAGAACATGTGGTGTTTGGTTTTCTGTTCTTGTGATAGTTTGCTAAGAATGATGGTTTCCAGCTTCATTCATGTCCCTACAGAGGACATGAGCTCATTCTTTTTTATGGCTGCATAGTATTCCATGGTGTATATGTGCCACATTTTCTTAATTCAGTCTGTCACTGATGGACATTTGGGTTGGTTCCAAATCTTTGCTATTGTGAATAGTGCCACAATAAACATATGTGTGCATGTGTCTTTATAGCAGCATGATTTATAATCCTTTGGGTATATGCCCAGTAATGGGATGGTTGGGTCAAATGTTATTTCTAGTTCTAGATCCTTGAGGAATTGCCACACTGTCTTCCACAATGGTTGAACTAGTTTACAGTCCCACCCACCAACAGTGTAAAAGCTTTCCTGTTTCTCCACATCCTCTCCAGCACCTGTTGTTTCCTGACTTTTTAATGATTGCCATTCTAACCGGTGTGAGATGGTATCTCATTTTGGTTTTGATTTGCATTTCTTTGATGGCCAGTGATGGTGAGCATTTTTTCATGTGTCTGTTCACTGCATAAATGTCTTCTTTTGAAAAGTGTCTGTTCATATCCTTTGCCCACTTTTTGATGGGGTTGTTTGACCTTTTTCTTGTAAATTTGTTTAAGTTCTTTGTAGATTCTGGATATTAGCCCTTTGTCAGATGTGTAGATTGCAAAAATTTTCTCCCATTCTGTAGGTTGCCTGTTCACTCTGATGGTAGTTTCTTTTGCTGCTCCCACTTTATTTTCACTGGTATCTTGTTATATCCCTAGATTCTACCCTTTCTCCTATTCATTTTAAAGAATGAATTAATTAAATAGACGGGGTCTTGCTATGTTGCTTAGGCTGGTCTTGAATTTTTGGGCTCAAGCCATCCTCCTGCCTTAGCCTACGGAGTTGCTGGCATTCAGGCATGAGCCATCATACCCAGCTCTCCTGTTCATTTTCTCTTCTCCCATCTTTTCCCCTTTGAATTGCCACTCTCCTCTGTGATCTTTTTTGATTAAGAAGTTTTCTTTCAACTTATTTGAAATTGTGATGACTAGTCCAGGGGCTAAACTGAAGCTGATTTTTACATAGTCTATGTTTATGAAAGATTTTCTAAAATATTTTATTAACAGCAATAATAAATTCTAGGAAGATATTTAAAATACAATGGAGTATGAATGAATCTGCAATGCTGTAGAAGCATCATTTAAATATAAATATAACTGCAGAGCAAGAGAAGGTATTCTTTAAACTATCATGCTACAGAACTAGGGGTGTGCTTTTGGCATTTTTGAGTGGATAAATTTTCAGTATGAGGGACTATTGGACTTTTACAGAAAGTTTGGAATCCTTGGCCCTGACCTCTAAATGCCCATAGTGCAAATTGAATCATTTGACAGTCACAGACAGTTACACAGATTTCCAAATGAAATGGTAAGGTTTATTTTATTGTAGCATTCTTAATCTCTATGTTAAAACTAAAGTAGTTTCTTTAAAACTGTGCCATAATTTAGATAGATGCCCCCTAATTATTTGTTCAGATTTCTTATGCTTACTGCAAAATAATGATGTAGACACGTCAGTGTTGAAGATCAAGTGCAATGCAGTTGCTACAAGAAGTTGCACATAGAACATTCATCATTCTAGTTAAATGCAAAGGAACTTGTCCTGATTACATGAATGCTAACTTTCTATTCCTTGATTGAACCTCTCCAAGCAAGACTACGAGTCCATACCTTGTAGTAATTTATAATGTGAAAAAGTATTTTTCTACTTCAGATTTTAATGAAAATTAAATAAATGAATGTGGTAAAGCACTTGGAGCCAGGTTGAACTCTGGCATTGCCTTGATTATATCTGGAAGATAACTACTTACCCACCTCCATGCCCCAACAACCATGGCTCAATAACTGTTTTCATGAATCGAGGAATTTGAGATCCTCTGTTAATAATAACACCAGCCTGAAGCATGACAGAAGTCTCCTAGATGTTTGAATCTAACACCTGCACTTTTCAAAACAGTGGACTTTAGTAAAAACTCTCATGTGACAATAATTTTGGAAACAACTCCACTAAAGCATAATGCAGGGTTTAAGCTAACACTTCAGATGACCTAAAGCCTGAACTGAAGAAAGCAAATAAGTTTGATCATTATTCTTTCTTGTGATGAGCTCTAACAGTCACTTATATGCATTTTGTTAGAACACTCCTACAACCATTGAGGACAGAATAAAAGAAGAAAAAGAAACAGATTCCTACTATAGCAAGTGAGATTCAGTTTAAAACTGAAACACATACACACGCACACACATACATTCCAGTTGCAAATGTGATTAAATATGATAAAAATAGAGAATCAAAAGTGACCTCTTTCCCCACATAGGGAGAGTGGCTCTTTGAACTAGGAAGCATTTTGTTGTCTGGTCAATAGAGCCTAAATGTAATGCTTGCCTATAACCAGGCACGGAAGAACTCCATGCCTCCACCAGGTCAGTTTATTATTCCCTGCTGTGTCTGGGTTGCAGATGAGAATAAAACCCCTCACTTTATGAGATGAGTCAACCTGCAGTTCACCGTGGCCACATTCCTGGGAAAATAACTTGTCAGGAGAAATGATTAAAGAAGACCGTGTTTGACTTCAATGCTGCCCGATTGGTGAATTATATTTTTAGAGCAATCAGTTTAAATCCTACAGATTGAAATTGTGCTGCTCGCTAACTGCCTGGGTGATTTGGCATGAAATTTAATTTGCTTTAACATGCATGGGGGGTAAGAAGAGGGGCGTTAATTTCACATTTGAGAGTTGCTGCAGTACTTTGAAAATAACTAAAATCGTGGTGTAATACTTTGCTCTCATTTTTCTTCTTCAAAACAGGCATGATGCTCTGGCCAAATTCGGTACTTTAGTCTACCAGTTTGGGCTAATTTTATCTTTTTTCCATGATTCTCATTCTTTCTCACTTTAATGTCAGCATTAACTGAGCACTTACCATGTGCTGGTTACTTGCTTAGTTGATCATCTAATTAACATTCAGCATATTAGCCACTCAATTTTATAGTTGGGGAAAGTTGACAACTACTGACCATTTCCAGACCTTTACTCTCTTTGCAGGGACACAGAGGGAAGCTCCTCTAATAGGGTGCTAAGTTTTTGCTCTTTCATGTCTGTCTTCCCAGAGTGGAACCCTCATTCACCTTGAGTGTGCCCACTGCAAGGGAGAATTTTGGAATCAAGGGTTATGTTTTAAATATTTTTTGATGTAGCAATCCAGCTTTCAAGTAATCTAAGTTAGTCCTCAAAGTCATGTCATTTTAAAGCTATTTCTCTGACTTGAGTAAGTCAAGGCTGAGCTAATCTGAAAATGTGCATGCTGATAATAAAAAAACAATAATAAAACAATTTTTAAAAAGTGCTTCTAGTGAATCAGTGTCTTGAACTTACCTGGAGAGCGACCTATAAATAAGCCATTTTTTTAATTGCCTGAGGCTAATGTAATGGATATTGAAAATGCCTTACTACTCTGCCATGTGATCTATATGTCCGCAACTGATATTTCCACTGGTCAGGATTCATATTAAATGTAAACTCAACTATATTTGGTGATTAGAAAGCCAACTAGCAGCAGTCATTGATTCATGCAATGAGTCTAATGCCAAGTGTACTTTTAGGTAAATGTTTTGATAGGACACTTCATCAGCAGTAAGAATTCCTCCACTGGGATCTTTAAGAAAATACTTTGCTTCTAAGAATTGTAAAGGAATGGTTGTTTGGTCCCCAAAAGATCCTTTCTTAGTTTGTCACTTTGCATGTTTAGCGAATACTGGCATGATTTATTATTTAATAGATTGTGGAAATATGCCATATCTTGAAATGATAGTCAATGAATACTGTAAAAGATCTCAGGAGAACTATGTGCTTCATTTAATTAAACTATTTATTTGAGTTTATTGTAAGACAAATGTATCTTCAGTTGCTTGCATCACATGGAGTACCAGGCAATGAAGATATTTTTAATTTCTTCCTGACCATATATGATCCCCCAACTGTAATTTCCTTCGAATTATGTCAGGTCAAGAGGTTAGTTTAAAAAAAAAAAGGTTCCATAAAAGATGTTTCTTTGGGGGAAGTAGGTTCGTTACATCTAGGAGGACAGTACACGTATCAGTGCTTGAGAAGACTAAACCTTCTAAATGAGTGTTCAGGAGGTTTAGATGTGAGTATGTCTTCCCCAAGAAACCTAGTTCATCTTGTTCCACGAAAATGCTCAGGTCCTAGAACATCTTTATCATGGCCAGAGCTACCTTGCTCATCAATCATTAACATTTCCCCTCCATTTAGATTTAGATTTAGATTTAGATTTAGATTAGATTTAGATTTGGATTTAGATTTAGATTTAGATTTAGATTTTCCATTTAGATTCTCAGGCCCCAGATAAATAGCAAAGTAGGTACTGGGGGTAGGGAAGGAGGTAATTTTCAAGCAATAATGAACAAAATTTTGCCATGACAATATAAGACTGGATAAAACAGCCCAAGAACTACTACCATTTTCTAACTTAAAGGAGTTATATGGTAGCTTGGCATAAGTATGTGAAATTGTCTTCTGTTGTCAAATATCAGACATACCACACAGGTTAGAATCTTGTTGACTATTCTCTCCTTTCTACTACAACCTATAATATATTGAGCTACCATGTGTCCAATTGAATCATATACATTTAAATTTTAAAAATGTCTATAACACAAAAATCACATGTCCCTTAATTGAGGCTCCTTACTCCTTTATGCCACTGTGAGAATAACTCTGAACAAGTAGTTAGGAGACAGATGTTCTAGACCTGCCTCTGCCTCTAACATATTTACCGCATGAGCTCATAACAGGAGCATCTATATCATTACAAAACAATGATTATACACCACTTCTACTTTTTGCACTGAGCTTTTGCCAAGATTGAATGAGATAACCCAGGTGAAAGTGCTTTATAAACTCTAATGGCATTATGCTTTGAAAATGTGACATTATTTAGTGCCCTGGAGCAGCAAGGTACTAAATAATATCTTAGTGGCTTGAATTAATACAGCTGCCAAAAGAACCTAATTTAGGAAATTGCTTAAATGTGGGGGAAAAAAAAAAAAAAAACCTCATTCCACATGTATTGTTCACTGACACAGGCTCTCTGTGCTCCAGGTTTCAGCAGATATGTTAATACAGCCAAAGGAGAGAGGTGGTTGCCAGGGTAAATGGAGGTAAATGAGAGAACCAGATTTTGCCCCTGATACTTTGGCTAAAGCAGTTAACCGCTCACAACTGAGCCTCTTTCAGAACTTCTTCTTCTTAACTTTCAACTAATGAGTCCCTTGCACTTCTTCAGTTGTGGCACCCTAACTTCAGGAGTACTCCTATCCAAATACCTTATTGAAAGAAACAAATAAGACAGAAATTAAAATGTCATCACAGGAGAATATCAGGGGATGGAATTCTAGAAGGGAGTGCACATGTAGGAGGGAGCTGGTGGGTGAAGATGGGAATATACTACAGAGGAGAGGAAGGGGGTGGATGTAATGAAGGTGCTTGATTTGAAAAGTCTTTTTGTCCAATGCCATCATAACCAAATCACTCACCCACTGGAAGTATAACTAGAAAAGATCATGAGTCATATGGCCTCCATTTTCCCTCTTGCAAACCGAGTGCATCCCTAGGGTGGTGTGGATTTATGGAGATACAATTTTGAGGGGACAAAGGTACAAGTAAACACAAACAGTATTACCAGTGTTGTGAGGATTGTGAAAACAAATGGGATAAGGAGTTTTCGGGGGAGTTTTAAAAGAGAAGTCTTAGGGAGGATAGCATTTCTGTAGTTCAAATATTTGAATACATGACTTGATCATGTGCAGAATGACAGGGAAATATATTTCCGATACAGCATGTGGAAGATTTTTTTTTCTAATAAAGCTGTTCTCTCGAAGTGATAAAGTCTAGATAGGTGTTTCTCAAACTCAGGTGCTAAAGCTGCTGGTCTGGGCCCATACTCTGGCATTGAGGGTCTAGATCGCCCTTGCTACTCACCAGAGGGCTTCAGTTGTTTGCCAGAAGATTTGCTGACTGGGGTGCTGGGTCAGGGATTGCTGCTCCAGATGGGAAGGTAGACAGAGAAGTGTGGGTGTTTCTTTCACCTCTAAACCACTCTGATACCTTGTACAGGGAGTGCAATTAGTGGTAGGATTCATGGTGTTTATTTGTCTGCCTCCCAATGTCCAGCGCACTGATGTGGACAGGGTAAGGGCTAGTTTATCATGTGCTAGTTTACCACTGCAGTTTCCGTATCAGTCAGGGGCCATGTGGCAATGAGTCTTCCTAATTGTAGCAGACATCCCTATATGCCTCCCACATATCCATTCTCTCTTTTTTTTTCCTTAGTAATATCACTGTGCAGCCTGGCAATGTTCTCAGCTAAAAAGCAAAAATGTTGACTTTACAGATTCTCCTCCTGTTAGGAGAAGCCACATGACATAGTTCTGGCCAATGAGAAGTAAACAGAAGCCGTCTGGGACAGATCGTTTTTCTGATAAAAAGTCTGCATGCTCTTTTTGCTCTTCTCTTTTCCCCATCTTGCTTGGCATATGGGCGTAATGTCTGGAGGCTCAGCAATTCCTTTGTGATGATGAGGATGAGAGCTACATTCTGAGGATGAAAGGGATGCCAGCTCGACTCCCTTGGGCCACTGTACAAGCCCTGATTAGTCTTCTGAACAACTTCTTGCTATGTAAGAACAATAAGCATCATACTTATTAAACTGCTCTTTACTGGGTTTTGGCTACATGCTGCCAGACACAGTCCTGACTGATATTCTAGTGATCATCATGCCTCAGGCAAGTAACCTCTTGTCACTTTTGTTTTAGGGAAACACCATTTCTCATCAGCAAGGATGCTCCATTATATATGATGAACTTTTCTATTTTCATTCCCACTGGACAACTTTTTCTTTCTTTCTTTTTTGAACTCTTATATAATTTTAAAAGTCTTGTTTTCCATGAACATTAAACTACCATTTTTACTTATGTAGAACAATTTTTACTGCCTGGAGGTTAAAATTAATGATACCCCAAAAAAGTATTCCATGGTCTATATTGCTGGGTAAATACCACAGTCACATTGTTCATTTTTTTTTTTCCAAAAAGATTCCATTTCTTAGCCTGTCCATTTCACTCTTCAAAATAATCACCGTCCTCCCGCTGGATCCCTCTTTACCCTTGGCAACTCTGTTATGTCCATTATATAATAGTTTGGCCTTTTTTGGCTTTTGTTTCACTTTGTTTCTTTTCTCTCTCTGCAAAGCAGCCTGCAGAGCAATAAGATAGGGAACATACCTGCTGGGCCTGATTTTCTTCTTGAAAATAGCTTTGACCAATGGTTAGTGATAAAAGAAGTTGGCTCTCTATAGAAGCCAAAAACCAGGCAAGTGGATTTAACCTCACATTGGCTCAAAGGTGACTAATGGACAGAAAATGGAATCTGTATTTGCTTTGAACATAAACAGGGGCAGCAAGACATGGTAAAAACATCATCAGACCTAGAGTGAGGTCACCAAGATTCCACACTGCTGATTCCAACTGCGAATCCTGCAGTCTCTTAGCCTCTCTGGATGGACCTTCATTATAAAATGAGTGGTCTCCAAGATTTCCTCCAGCTCAAACATCCTGAGCTATTCTCATCCAATAATAAATATTTATTGTGTACCCATGATGGGCCAGGCACTGTACTGGTGGTGGAGATGTGGAGATGAACCATACAGAGAGAAGAAACCAAGGTTTGAGAGTGCAGAAATGGGAGAGAACAGAAGGAAGAACTGTCATGGGAAAAAATAATACAGGGGGGAAATAGAAACAGTAACTAAAATGTGCCTGGCCATTTTAATGGCCAGGATCATTGCAGCCATAATTAATCTCACCACGAGGGAACCTCCAAGTATTTTTGTCAACACCATTCATTCAACACTTACCAGTCAGCTGTCTTAGGAAGTCTCTTTGGGGGCATTTTTCTTGTCTCTCAGCTAGTTTGAAAGCACTTAGAGGCCAGGTACTTGTGTATGGCTGAATCAAAATACCTTTTGGTATCAAGTATAAAATAAACCAGGCAAGTGCTACGGATTTCCTCAAAAGGCTAGAGGCATAGCAAGGAGTCATATTAATATTTTTGGATCGAATTTAGCTCACTGGAAGGTAGGAAGGCAGGTAGGAGTATTAACTTTAGGCAGGCTAACCACTTACAATCAAGCACAAGCTGGAAGTCATATGCACCCCTTGAGTAGTGCTTAAATTATAGCAAAGAAAAAGGTCAGTGAATGGTTATGATAGAAAACAGCAGTTTTCATTTAATTAGTCCATGGTATCTGTTCCGTTCATCACCACAGATCCCTGAAGATTTACCTTTTACTTGCCTTGCCAGGGGGCATTCAAAATAGTTTTTTGTTTGTTTGTTTGTTTGTTTTTTGTAAGAAAGGAAGGAAAATAGCCAAAAGGGGAAGGAAAGGAATGAAAGAAGGTAGCATGATGTTCTGTAGATATATTTCAGCAATCTCATAGTTTATCTGTATTTGGTATTTACGTTCATAGTGCTCCCTCCTTTTGTGCATCTCCAGAGGCCAGGAAGTGTTTTCTATATCCTCATCTCTGACAGTGCCTATCATAGAGCTGGGCACAAAGCAGATGCCTCTATAGACAGACTGAATTGACAGATAGATGGAACCAATTCTTCTTCCCTGCTCCCCGATTCCAAATGGGACCAGTGATGTGTGGCAGAATATAGGAAAAAGGAAGATCTCATCAGTATCTTGATATTTCCTGATGCCTGCATACTAAAGACAGAAGAATCAATATGACTTTTCTACTCAAAACCACCTATTTGGCACTCGAGCACTGAGAATAAAAGGCAGGGTCAGGGTTCCTGGTCTCAAGGACTTGGACAAATTTATAACCTATTTGATTCACATAGGTAATACCATCAAATACTTACCTTCTAGATTGTCAACAGCTACTGCCTGACCCAGAACTGTGCTAAGAGAAGCCATCTCTAAAATTGATTTTCTTATTGACACTTGGTAATACAGGGTGCTCTTGGAACATGGGAGGGTCAAGGTGGTACTTATATTTGCCTGTGACACTCAAAACTAGATATAAATGGGGCTGCCTAACTTCTAGTCTTCATGAAGCTAGGCTCTGTGGGGGCAGACACTATGTCCTTGTTCATTCCTTAGCCTTGTGAACCGGGGAAACATCTACAGCCTTTTTGTGCCTTAGTTTTATCATCCAGAAAGTAAGGATACTATGAGTACCTATTCACAGGAGCGATGTGAAAATAAATTCAGTTAATGCTTACTTACAAAGTCCTTGGGACAGTGCCTGGCAAGGAGTAAGCCTTCAATAGTCTTTAACTATTGCTTACTAGTATTTTAGGCTTGAAGAGTGTCTGGCATGTAATAGATATCAAAATATTTTTCCTAAATAAATATATGAATGAGGTCTGTCAGTAGTATCCTACTTTTTTTTTTTTTTTTTTTTGAGATGGCGTTTTGGTCTTGTCACCAAGGCTGGAGCACAATGGCACAATCTTGGCTCACTGCAAGCTTGCCACCCAGGTTCGAGCAATCCTTCTGCCTCAGCCTCCTGAATAGCCGGAATTACAGGTGCCCACCACTGCACCTGGCTAATTTTTGTATTTTTAGTAGAGATGGGATTTCACCATGTTGGCCAGGCTGGTCTTGAACTCCTGATCCCTCAGGTGATCTACCCCGTGGGCCTCCCCAAGTGCTGGGATTACAGGCATGAGCCACTGTGCCTGGCTAATATTCTAATTTTATGTTTAGCTCGTGCATTCCTTAAATAATTTTTGAAAAAGTATGTATTTCCTTGTATATCTTTAAGTAGATATATAAATGTTATATCTCAAGTCTAACCAGTTGCACAAGATGCACTTTCTAGTATATTGAATATGTTAACACTGTAAAATAAAACTCTTACATCACTCTTTTGAAATATAACAAATGGAACAGAAATATCACTGTCACCCATTAAAACAAAACATGAAGATGTTCTTTATAACATTTTCAAATATTGCTTCATTCTTTTTCCTTTTTGCATTGGGGTTTCCATTCTATCCTATCACAGAAATTGATACTAAAGCAATATATTTTTAGAACTGAACATTTTTATTGATTTTTTAAAACTCCATTACTGTAGGCTCACTAATTAAAAAAAGAAAAAAAAAAAAAAACACCTTCTTGGCTTCTGAGTGTGATGGCTCAAACCTGTAATCGCCAGCACTTTGGGAGGCCGAGGTAGGAGTATTACTTGAGCTCAGGAGTTCAAGAACAGCCTGGGCAACATAGCAGGACCCTGTCTCTAAAATAAATTAAAAAATAAATAAATAAGTCCTTCTATCCATATCAAATTGGATTGATCTCATTATTAAAAATAAAGTGGCCATATGTGTTTAAGTGAATTTTAGGACTCTATTTGGTTCTACTGAGCTTTTTGTCTACATTTATGCCAATAATACACTGTCTGATATGGTTTGGATCTGTATCCCCATCTAAACTCATGTTCAGTTGTAATCCCCAATGTTGGAGGTAGAGCCTGGTGGGAGGTGATTGGATCATGGGGGTGGATCCTTCATGAATGGGCTTAGCACCATCCCTTTGGTGCTGTTCTCATGATAGAGTTCACATGAGATCTGATTGTTTAAAAGTGTGAGCACCTCCCCCTCTTCCTCCTGCTCTGGCCATGTAAGGCAGGCCTGCTTCCCCTTCACCTTCCACCATAATTGTAAGTTTCCTGAGGCCTCCCTAGAAGCAGATGCCACTATGCTTCCTCTAGAGTCTATGGAATCATGAGCCAATTAAACCTCTTCTCTTTATAAATTACTCAGTCTCAGGTATTTCTTTACAGTAGTACAAGAGTGGACTAATACACTGTCTTAATTATTGTAGCATTTCACTAAGTTATGAAATCTGATGGAGTAAATCCTCCAACCTAATTTTTCTTCAACATAATCTTGACTCTTCTTGTTTCTTATATTTCCATATCAATTTAGAATCAGATTGTTAATTTGTACCAGAAACACAAGCTATTGTGATTTTGATTGGAATTATATTTAATCTGTCAGTAAATTTGGGGATAAGTAACATCTTAATGAAATCGAATTTCCTTATCTATTGTCATTAGATAGTTCTCCATTTATTTATATTTTTATATCTTTAATTCCTTTTAGCAAAGTTTTATAGTTTCTAATGTAGTAGTCTTAAACACCTCTCACTAAATTTATTCCTTTTTTAAAAAAATCATTTTGAAGGGATTTGGAAGAGCTAGTGAAACAAAATATTTAAATTGATACTTAATTTTTTTCTGGTGAACCGTAAGTTTATATATGCTGAAAAGTTCATTGTACATTGAGCTATTTCTATGATAAGTAATATACAACCGATCAAAACTATTAACCATTTCTGATGGATAATTATGACACAATGTGTATTTTTTGAAGATACATATTATAGAGAGATGGAGGTGGCTATTAGTGTACTTTGATTAAAATCATTGTCTAATTATCCCTTTTGGTAGTACTTGAGGATTTTCTACACCTCAGAGCAGTATATTTTAGTAAGATATAGAATAGGTGAGAATTGTGCCTTTACTTTGTAAAATGAGAGAGTGGTGACTGTGAAAGTGGAAAAGGAGAACTTCGACCACAGGAGCATCTCAGATGAATTTTAGGTCACAATCCTAATGGAGTTTGAGGATCTAGCAATTGTTTTATTAAAACTGTCTTGACAGTGTACCCTATGATTAGTCCCTGCATATGCTTAGGGGGTACATGTAAGTGGCCCTGCTTCCAAACCACTTCTCTAGAACAGAAATACAAGTGAATCAGAAGGGTGACATTTGCAAATGTTTTATTTTTTTTAAATGAATTTGAAGTTAATCTATAATGATAATGTTTTGACTTGCTTTCTGATAAGATTTCTCATGTCATGGAGATCTATGCATAACCTGGAGTTTGTCACTCTAAACCATTAACTTGAATATGCTACTGTTAATGTTCTATTGATACTTGCTATTATTATTAATTTGTGTTTATTAGTTATTAATTATTAAACTGATTATAATTTTTTTTAAATAGCTGATTTGCCAGAACTTGATTTTTACCCTGGGAATGGATGGTATGCACAGATATCATATGAACAAGGTCCTCACATTTTTTCTCCCAGCTGACCTTCATTGCCTCCAGTCCCTATATTTTGTTCTCCCATTAAGAGCTGTGTAATACCAATTTTTTGGGCTACAAATTGGTTTTCTAGCAGATGGAACATCAACCTGAAGAGGTAATGGGTCTTTATTACTCAAACTAGGTCAAATATTCAGGCCTTCTCAGTAAATCATAAGAATTATCTGAGAGTCCCCTTGAGGAAATAGAAATGCATTTCTTAATAGTAATAAGTGGTTAAAAATTAAACAACAACAATAACTTTACTTGATCCTCACTTGGGCCACACCATTGTATTAGTTTTTTACTCAGCATGGGTGCAAAATGGATTGTGGTTCACTGGGTTCTGGACATATAACGACAGACACTGTCATTCTTGTTTTATAAAGTGAAGGTAATCCTAAGGAGTATAGTTAAAGTAAATGTTCACAAACTAGATGTAGTTTCTTAAATGGCCTATTCTTATTTCTAAGACCACACATCAATAGTTTGACTTCCATTTGGGTGACACATAGTGCCAGTTCCCAAAAAAGGACTTTTTAAAAATCATGGCATGACATGGTCACAACTAGAAATATACAGCAGGATTAGTAGCTGCGATGAACAGGGAGGTGCAAGGGATGGTTTCTGGAGGCCTGGCCTGAACTCCATCTGTTATTTATTATGTGTGTCACCTGTTGGGGAAATATAATTAAGAACAAACTCTCCTCCTTTCCCCCAAAACCTCTCCATGAAGGTGAAAGAGGAAGAAAATGGTTTCATTGTTGAATAAGTACTAAACAAGAATATGATGTGCATCATAGATTGCCTACTAAGAGATTGCAAAGATAAAAAGAAATCTCACCTTTTTAAAAAGCCAAACAGATGCAACCCATTCCATACATGTTCTTAAGATAAACAACTAGTCCTCTAGTAAGAGGACTTGACAGCACCGTTTGTCACAAACAGTTCAACCTGAATTCACTTGGTAATTAGGGTGACCATCTGTTTTAGCTAATTGGCTTTATCTCAGAGAAAAATAAACTCTTATCTTTATGACATGAGGCAGTTTTGCAGCTTGGAGAAAGGAACCTGATGAAGTTAGGTTCCTACCCCTGCCACAGAATTGGTTGCTGAGGATGCTTTTTTCCTTGATTACATTTCAAAGAGATAGTTCCCAGGTCCTTGAGAAAGACACTCCTCTGTTATAAGGCTGGCAAGAGGCGTATTTAACTTTGAAAAAGATTTACATACATTTCAAAGAGGCGGAAAAATGATTTACAAGTTTTCTAAAGCAAGAAAAAGGATGAGGGAGAGGTCTCTTCTCTATTTTCAACAGAGATAATTATTTACTTTTTCTTTTTTGATTTGTGCTTACCCTTACACATCTTAGGAAACCACTCAATCTTCTTGAATCTTTTTTCTCATCTGTGAAAGGGGAGTAATAACACTCTTAATTATTTCACGTCACACAGGGTCTAAGAAAAGTGTGCAAAACTCACTTGTCATTTTAGATGCTGAAATCACTAGAAATGACACATCTTTACTGGTTAATACATGAAATTAATATTTAAGTGGAATCTAATATTTAAGTGGAAACTTAACATTTTTAAAAGAGTCTGTCTCTACAAGGCCAAGATTCTTTTTGGAACAAAAATGTGTCAGCTCTACATTTATCGGTTGAACATTTACTCTCTCTGCATGTCTTACCCATAAGAACCAGTTTTCTGTAAATGTTGTGTACCAATTCTCTTGTTATCAATGTGTTCTTGTTCCATTATAGTGTTAACAATAAATGTTAGGAACTGGGCATGGTGGTGCATGCCTGTAATCCCAGCTAGTTGGGAGGCTGAGTCAAGAGGATCGCTTCAGCCCAGAAGTTTGAGGCTTAGGTTTGCTATATATCAGTCTGGTGAATTACCACTGCACTGTAGCATTCTAGTCTGGGCACCATAGCAAGACATTGTCTCAAAAACAAAACAAAACAAAACAAAAGTCACGGTAAATTCAAGCTGCTCTAACGTATTAATTCATCTAGATATACTTATATTTTTTGGAAATTTTACTTTTACAAAGACATGTCCTAATTAATTATTTTGGTTTAAAAAATCCTGTAAGATACATTTTAATACAAAAAATCAATATAAGTACAAGAAATGAATTTAGATATGATGAAAAACAAGCACAGAAATATTTTTTCTTGGGAAATGCTTTTTAAAAACATTAAAAAGAAAAAAAATGATGTCATTGCTTGAATTCAGAGGTACTTCGATTTGACAGATTTGACATATCATGACATGAAGTACCAGCAAAGCAAAAATAACTAATAATAGCTCCATGATAATGCTAAGTATAAGAATTAAATTGAAGATTGAAAAACTCAAAAATTTGAAGCATGCTACATGATTTTACCAGCTCTCTCAAATAAAGCCGGGCTTAGTAAATGCTGCGGTGACTGAAACAACACTAAGATTGGACTTTGTTCTTCAGACATGGAATTCATCACCTTCTTGGTGATGAATCATTCGTGAGGCCCTAATTATATAAACAATATGTCAAATCAAAGTTATCCTCGTCCATTTGCATGAGGATTTCTGTACTTAGAATTCAGTCCTGCCACATTCTTATAATGGTGCGTCCATATGGATAGCAGGTATACACACCAATAAATAATGTGGCTAGTATGATTCTGGAAATTACAGTGCCATTTAGAAATTATTCAGAATGGAATAAAATATTTAAAAGCCCTGCTATAAATCTTAGCCAGGAAATAAATTTTCATGAGACCAGCGATTAACCCAACAGCAAAACAGAATTTATATCAACCATTCATTAATCCCATTTCCCTTCTCCCAATACCATTAATTAAGTGTCTGCTCAATTCCCACTCCTGTGCTACACTTGTGTCACTTACCCAATTACAGCTAATTTTCTTGCATGCAACGGGAGTGGTAATAGCCTCTAACAGTTGTTGAAATGTGGTTCCTAGCGTTTACTGCAGTGTGTCATCCTTAAATATTCTCTAACATGTTTTCTAGTTCTGTTTCTAAAATCGAGTTTGTGTGGGGAGGACTGAGTTGAATACAGTAAGTGGGTGGTTTCCTTCCTTTCAGGTCCTCGGAGACCCTTATCTGATTTAAGTTTTGCCTCAGGAGAAAGCTGTACCACTGAGATTGCTAAAAATAACTGTTCTCCTGTCTTGCTGTTTTGCCTGTGATTCTCTGGGAGAAAAAAGCTTTGGAAAATAAACTTTTGAAGGCGTGTTTTATAAATTATCTGATCACTTCTTCAGAGTTCAATAGAAAGGGTCAATTTTAAAATTAAAGCCTCTGTAACAAGATGTTCTTTTCTCTCTTCTCCTTTCCCTTTTTAAAACACAGTTTACAAAAAAGGAGATGGTGAAGGCTGAAAATATTAAATATAAACTCTGCCTTATTTTAGTCGTTCCTAAAATGATGGGTGTAATTTCAGTTTGTGTATTCTAAAAGTAAGTTTCCCATGGACGTATGTATTATTGAGAGAAAGTAATATTTTGTTTTCTGATGGTTCCTCACTTGTCAGTGGCTCCTAATGATTTACTTGATTTAAGTACTTTGTATCTTCCCTCTGACACTCCCCATACTTTTCTTTCCTCACCCCAGGTAATTGATGATCTGTAAATAAACACTTCAACTCATTAGAGAAGCTCACTATTTAAAATAAGCCTGCAGAGAATCCTTTTGTTAAGCAAATAAGCCTTTTATAATCACCTCTGTTTCTTCTGCACAGATTTTTAGTCTATCAGCTTTTTCTTAAAGCAGAAAGTGTTTTATCTTTTCTAAGCAAGTGAAAGATTCCCTTGATATGTAGCTGGGCTCTAGAGGGGAGAACAGGAAAGAAACTCGGGTTTATGATTAGTGATGGAGTTAAGTGCGATAGTAACAACTCGATTTAGCGGCATTGCCTTAAGCGTGCTCCTACACACTATAATCCAGTCATCTGTGGGGTTTGGCGTTCATGTAACATCATTTATTTCTTTTTATCTACATACCTGGCCTTTTTTGCCTCTTCCCATTCCCCTGTAATTGGAAATGGCATCTATTTGGGGTTATTGTCACCACCTTTACCATATCTATTCAAAAATTAATCTACAAACATGAAATAGTTCAAAGAAAACCTGTGCAATTACAATCAACTCAAATATCCAGTTGTTTCTAACATGAAATTTAAGGGACTACTTCAAAGCCACTTGGAGAGCAGCTTTCTTTCCATCAAATGGGTAGTAGGTACCCACTGTTCACCGCTGACATGCTGACAGTGCAGCCCTGAATAAACACAACCCCTTGCCCTCTCACAGCTTGTATTTTAAAGGTTGCAGAATAATCTTGTTTTTGTCAAACCTGGCAATAGTATTTTGTAAATTAATTTTTACATGATTTAAAAAATGGACTCATCAAAATGAGCTGGCACATATAAGCTCATTATATTTTTACATTTTAGCGAAAACATTGTGTCGTTCGTCTACATCATGATAGTTTGTGTTTTTTGAAAAAAAAAAAAATCTCTATTATGGTCTTCATAGTGTTTCTAATTTCTAAAATCATTTTGGCCTGTAGATACTTACAAAAAAAGACGCTCTCTAAATATGAGGAACATAAGATTGTGTAACTGCTTTCATAAATGAAAAACTTACACTTACCATTGTCATCTGAGAGGAAATAATGGCTTAATTAGTTTTTAGATAAAAAGATTTTTGCAATCAGACTGTGTTTGTAATGGCATTTAAAAAACAATTTCCCCCTACAGTAGCATTGTAATTAAGAATTTCATTGTCAGAGGAGAAGAGTGCATTTTTCCCCTGTGGTCGGCTGTTAACGCTTGCCCCTCGGGGCCTGCTGCTCTCCTGCATCAGGCTTGCACTAATGCCCACTAATGCCCTGTAATTGTGTTTCACTTCCTCTAATTAAACTGACACGGAACTGCAACTGCTGTCACTTACCTTAATGATAGAGAAGGTAATGGGATTAGAATGTGGCAATTCTTGCACAGAACACTTAACATCCCACACAAATACCCGCTTACCAGGAAGAATGCATTTCAGGGAAGACCTAAGGACTTCTGGGGTTCTGGTTCCACCTCTTGGGCAATGGAATATGTGAGTTAGAAAGGTCACAAAGAATATCTTCTTCATAGGCGCACGCCTCTGAACATCAGCTCCTTAAGATTTTAATGGATATTACAGGAGAAAAACATTTCTGAGGCTCAGTAGAAGTTGGAAAAGCAGGATTAATCAAGTTAAACAGATTTATTTGTCACTGTCAATGCCTTGATACTTGCATTGATTTTTTGTCTTAAAGGTGTGCTGTCGTGGTGGTGGTGTGTGTGTATGCATGCATTTGTGTGTATAAAGTATTTCACAGACACAGTTGCATATCCAATAATTTTTTTTAGGGGCAAATTCAAGGCCTGGTATCCTGCAAATCATCTTTTGCGATTTGCAGATCTAGCCCATGAAGACTGTCACATGGTTATTTAGTGATAGGCTCTCCACCCTGGTGGTATTGAGAAGTGACAACATGCTAACAGCCCTCACTCTCGTCGCCTCCGCAGCCTCGGCTTCCACTCTGGTGACACTTGAGGAGCCCTTCAGCCTGCCACAGCACTGTGGGAGACCCTCTGTGGGCTGGCCGAGGCTGGAGCCGGCTCGCTGTGCTTGGGGAGAGGTGTGGAGAGAGAGGCGCAGGCAGGAACCAGGGCTGCCAGTGGCTCTCGCAGGTCAGCGCGATTTCCGGGTGGGCGTGGGCGCGCGGACCCGCCAGCATGCGCCACCACCCGCGCAGTGAAGGGCTTAGCACCCCGGCCAGCAGCTCCAGAGGGTGCGCCAGGTCCCCCAGCAGTGCCGGCCTGCCAGCGCTGCCCTCAAATTCTCGCCGGGCCTCAGCTGCCTCCCCACAGCGCAGGGCTCTGGACCTACAGCCCACCATGCCCAAAAACCCCTCCACCGCCCTGCAGTGTGCTCCCACGTGGCCCGAGCCTCGCCTACGAGCACCACCCGCTGCTGCGCAGGCCTGGTCCCATCAACCACCCAAGGGCTAAGAAATGCGGGTGCACGCCGCCTGACTGGCAGGTAGCTCTGACTGCAGCCCTGGTCCAGGATCCACTAAGTGAAAGCAGCTGGGCTTCTAGGGTCTAACAAGGACTTGGAGAACCTTTATGTCTAGCTAAGGGATTGTAAATACACCAATCAGCACTCTGTGTCTAGCTCAGGGATTGTAAATGCACCAATCAGCACTCTGTCAAAATGGGCCAATCAGCTTTCTGTAAAGTGGACCAATCAGCTCTCTGTAAAATAGACCAATCAGCTCTCTGTAAAATGGACCAATCAGCAGGATGTGGGTGGGGTCAGATAAGGGAATAAAAGCAGGCTGCCAGTTGTAAGCTGCTTTTGGCACTTTGGATGCTATGGAATATTTGCTTTTTTGTTTTTTGCAATAAATTTTGGTATTGCCCATTCTTTTAATCCTTGCCCAATTTGTGAGCTGTGATAGTTACCTTGAAGGTCTGCAGCTTCACTGCTGAGGTAGACAAGACAAGGAATCCACTAGAAGGAAGAAGCTTTAGACACATGTGAACATGTGAAGGAACAAACCCAGGATGGACGGTATTTAAGAGCTGTAACAACTCATCTCAAAGGTGCACAGCTTCATTCTTGAAGTCAGTGAGGTCAAGGATCCACCAATGCCAGACACAGTAGTGGCTGTGGACCCATAAGATACTGGATCAGCCTTGCTAAAATACATCTTTAATTACTTTTTGTTGCGTCTTACTTCTTTCTCCACTACTGATGGTACAGTGTGTCAAATCCCTCAGCCATACTGTTGTGAACACCGAATGAGACTCGTCTCAGTTAATTTAGCAAGTTTATTGTGCCAGGATTGAGGAGGCAGGGCTATGACACAGGCTTAGGCGGGCCTGCTGATATGTACCCAGGGTGCTGGGGGCACGATTTAATTTTACACATTTTAGGGAGACATGAGACATCAATCAATATATGACATATGAACATCGGTTCCATTGATTCCATCAAGAAAAGTGGTACAACTGGAAGGGGTGGCGGCGGCTCCTGGTCACAGGTTGGTGAGAGACAAGTGGTTGCCTTTTTCTGAGTTTCTGATTAGCCTTTTGAAAGGAAGCACTCAGATATATATCTATCTGAAAGAGCAGGGGATGACTGAATAGAATGGGAGGCAGGTTTGGTCTAAGCAGTTCCCAGCTTGACTTTTCCCTTTAAGGTGCTGGAGCCCAAAGTTTTATTTTACTTTCAGGTTTCATAGAAAAATGGAAAAAAAAAATACTTCATGATTACACTGTTTTTCTCTTCTATTCTGGGTGCTGCTGAGCTGGAGTATACAATGTGGTGGTGTGGAGAGTGCACAGCTTCACCCAGGTTTGAGACCTCTGACTGACTAGTCTTGCAAGCACAGGCACATTTCTTAAGGCCTCTGAAGCTCCATTTATGCATTGATAAAAAGAAGCTTTAGGGTTTGGGGTTATTGTGGAGGTTGGAGAAAACAAATAGAAGTCTTCTGGCCCTAGCACATACTCATTTAATGATAGCAGTTATTATTACCTTAAGATTTTAATATCTTTTATTAGTTTTTTTTTTTTTTTTGGCCAGTGGCTACACTATGACGAATATCTAGATGCAAATTGAAAAATTGGTTGAGCATTCAGCTCTTTATAAATAGCTTTTTGCTTGGTAAAAACCAGCATTATGATTAACTTTTTAAAATAACTTTTATATCCTGCTTGTAATGGTGCGGAAAAAAAAGTTTATAAAGATGTTGAGATAATACAGTTTTAAAAAAAGAGGTAAGTATTAAATATCAGCTCTGTTAACTAGTAGGGATTACATTCTCTTCTTTCGTGTGGTGGTTTTTTGTTTTGTTGGTTTGTTTTTATTATTCAACTGAGTAGGATATCAGAAATGGTAGCATCTGTTCCATTGAGAGTCATAGGAACTTGTTAATTTCAGATGGGATTGTGGTTAGATGTGACTTTCAGCAATTGAGTTCCAAGATATTTATCAGTTTGCTCAGACTGTTATCATAATTTAGAAATCCACGTTACCAAATAAATGCATGCAAAAATTGACTTCTGAAAGCTTGACACATTCATAGAAAGATATTCCTGTGGCAGATATCACACAATATCATTTAGAATTTGAATCTCAGAGGCCATATCAATGTCATAGGCTGTTTTGGCATATATTTGCATTTAAGTTCTGAATTTCTCCCCTGTCCTGTCTGTGTGATCTTTACAATTTTTTTAGACTTTCAGCATCTGCGAAGAGAGATTATAAAATACTACCCAAGTTATGGGTTGCGCTGAGGATTAAAATGAAATAAGGCGTTGAAAAGTATTTCATAGACTGGGAAATGTTGTCTACATTTTAGCTGGTTAGATTTTAAGTTATTAGTTGTAATAGGGTGCATGTAGAGGACAGAAATTATCTCACGCTGTAAAGCTAATTCTCATCATATAATCTCCTTTCTATAAATTTTCATATGAATGTGCTAAATTTGGAGAATTGAATGCACAATACACAGATTCTATTTTTGTTTTTAACCATTTTTGCTTCAGTTTAGAAAGCGGCCAATGTGGGTGCAAAACATAAACCTTAACACAAAGGCCTGTGAAAAGTATCCGATTACCCTGATCTATTTTGTGCACAGATTTATTCTTAAGGCACTTATGTGACACAGATGTTCTGGGATATGTCAGATTTTCCTTTTGTGACACCAAACTCCAAATTTAGGGGCATATTCTAAATATCTCTGTTTTTAGCAGTCTGTTTTCAATGACTGATAGGTTTGCCATTTTTAGCAAAAAAAAAGAAAATGAAAAAAGTGTATGTGTATATATGTGTGTGTATATATGTATGTGTGTGTGTGTGTATGTGTGTATATATATATATATGGCACACTAGACTAGTAGTAGGAATGAGAAATGATGGTAGGAGAACTGGTGAAGTTTGGAGCTGTCAGGTCAGCTGGGTGACTGTGCTCCAGGATATTGTAGTACACTTTCCTTGAACCCTATGTCTAAAGCTATAGAGTTAATCAGCTCAGAGCAATATGTTGAAGAAAAGACTCATAAAGTTTGTTTTCACTATATAGAGCTTTTTAAGTTTCCTACAACCCCCTTTCTTAAGCTTCCAAAGAGGAGTGAGAGGTGCCTGGGAGGATAAACCCATCATCTTATTCTTATCTTTTTATACTTACGCAATTTAGGTTATTTTGCCAGAAAGGATATATTTCTCCCCCACCATTTTCAAATATCTAAACATTTAGTAAGGACACTTAAAAATAAGGTAGGGACTTCTTAAAGAGATAAATTTCTTTGTATCTTAGAAAGTTGGGGAATATACATATTCTTTGACCTAGTAATCTACTTCTAGGAACATGTTCTACACAAGTGCTCACCCAAGCATGCAAGAATGTACATATATAGATGCCTGCTGCCTTATTATTTGTAAAAGTGAAATATTGAAATTGTGGTAGGCAGAAAAATGACTCTCGAAGGATATGCGTGTACTAAGCCCTGGAGCCCATGAATATGTTACCTTATATGGAAAAGGAATTTTATAGATGTGATTAAGGTTAAAGACCCTGAGATGGGGAGAATATCTTGGATTATCAGGTGGATCCAATTTAATCATTTGAGTCTTTAAAGGTAGAAAATCTTTCCTGGCTAGAGTCAGAGAGAGACGGAACTACAGAAGCACAGCCAGAGAGATGCTAAATTGCTAACTTTGAAGATGAAGTGGGGTATGAGCCAAGAAAGTGGGCCGTTTCCAAAAGCAGGAAAAGGCAAGGAAACAGATTCTCTTCTAGCACCTCTAGAAAGGAGTGTACCCCTGACCACACCTTGATTTCAGTGCCATAGGATTTCTGACCTACAGAACTTAAGACAATATATTTGTGTTATCTTAAGCCACTCAGTCTGGTAATTTGTTATGACAGCAACAGAAAACTAATTTGGCAACACAGATGCTAAAATATAGGGAAACACTTAAATGATAGCTCACTCCAAATAGCAAGTATCATGAATTCACAACAAAAGGTTCAGGCATTTATATTTTATTGCCATGAAACATGGAAGAGTGTTAGTGAACTCTTGCTGACTGAAAGAAGTAGGAGAACTCAGTGCAGATATTGTATCCTATTTCAGTGAAAAAATATTCTATATGAACGTATTTGAGTGTGGTGTGTGTGTGTGTTTGTGTGCATGTGTGAGTGGAAAAAGATCTATAGCTACCTATTTTGATGAAAAAATATTGCATATGAACGTATTTGAGTGTGGTGTGTGTGTGTTTGTGTGCATGTGTGAATGGAAAAAGATCTATAGCTACCTAGTGATATGTTACCAGTAATTTCAGGACAGGAAGGGTTGTGTGTTTGTGGAAAGGGGGGAATTCACCTTTTACTTTATTCACATAAGTGTTATTCAAAATGTTTAATATATACTATAGTGTAACTTAAAATACGATTTTTTAAATATTGAGGAAAAAAATAGCCATAATAAGGCCAAGTCAATGCTGATTCATTGACAACTAGCCAGAAGACTTTGGTATGTCACCTTGACCAAGGATGACTTACAATTGAGGAGAAAAAAGCTTAAAAATTATCTAGTTCTAACACCTTGGTTTAGAGATAAGAAAGCTGGGATCTAATACAGTTCAGTGACTTGCCTGGCCTCACAGAAAGACAAAGAAGCAAAATGGGAAATAAGGTAAAGATTTCTGGATTTTCACTATACCACACAGCCACTTACTTGTTTTTGTTACTGAAAGGGAAAAGAAATACATTTTCTCACTCATCGCTAGGTTCATGGCTGAGGCCCCTGTAACAAAAGGCAGATTAGTAAGAGAAAAGCATAGAAGTTTATTTAGTATGTTTTACATGAAACACGATGCTTCATAAAGAAATGAAGACCCAATGAAATAAGTAAATCTACATATTTTTTAATGCTAGGTTTGATAATGACATAAATAGTTGTAGAGAAGTATGATTGGGCAAAAATGATACGATCTAATGGTAAGAAACTGGGGGAAACAGCAAGGCCTGTTTTTCAGTTTCTTCTCTGTGTCTCCATATATTCAGAGATAAGAATGTTCTTTCCCTTCAGGGTTAGGCAGGGTACTTCTCAAATGAGGGTGATATGACTTGCTTGAGAGGGGAAGTTCAAGGAGAAGGGAAGAGTGATCTTCCTGCTTCTGCAGATTTCTCAAATGCCAAGATGCCATATTTTGAGGTAGCATGTCCTAAACTCCGTCATTACATAGCAAAAGTCGTATGCCTGTCACATGATAGGCACTCAGAGGAACTGTCCAAAATGTGGCCAATTCTGATTTTAACATTTACCTATAGTGGTCATTATCAGCAAATATGTATCAGATATCAACTAAATATGAGGTAGTGAAGGTGTTAACAATAAAAAGATAATGATGATATAGTAGTAGTATGAATAGCATAGACAAAGGAACCTGTAATTATAGGGTGAGAGGAACCATGGTAGAAAGATGCATTAAGTGTAGTGCATACACACACACACACAGACACACGAACGAATAATGTTTGAGGAAATCAGGGAATTTTTTTACAGAGAAGATAATAATTGAATGAGATCGTCAATAAATAGGTGAAGAGAGAATAGGGAACATTGTAGATTCTAACACACTGGTTGATGTTATTGAATAAAATGGTGGAGGGAATGTCAGCAGTGAGAATGCCGCGTGGAAGAGCCTAGAGGCATGAAAGCACAGTCTGTTTGAGCAATGGAGGTGGACGGTAAGGTTGGAGAGCAAAACTGAAAGCAAATTGCCCAGGACCTTCTTGGACTTACCTAGTAGGTGATAGGTTGGCATTGGAGGATTTCAGGCAGGTGAGTGAAGTAATGTATGCTTATTAAAGGTAATGATTAAATAATGGACTGGATTTTCACTGAGTGAAACTGGTGACACAATATGATGTAAAATAGCTGGTCTAATAATTTTTCAACTCCAGACTTAATTGAACTAATAATAAGGTGATCATAAAACTTGCAATCCAAATTGAAGCACTTTATAGAGTGAAAGGAGGCATTATTATCAACTATGCAAGGACAATATAAGCAGATTGGAAGGAACCATCTCCCTCCATATGAAACAAATTCATGCAGATGTGAAATGATTGGATTTATGGATGATAATTAGCTGGCAGGTGGATATTTGAGGACTCTTATACATAAGGCCAGTCCACGGACTCTCATGACTATAGGATGGATGCTGGGGAACCCCAGAGCCTCTCCATTATAACCTTTACTCATTGCCTTAAACCAGTCTCAAACTTACATTATTTCAATAATGTATTTATTTAGGGCCACAAATCCCCATGCAAGCTCCATTTTTAGAGAATTTTTTTAAGCTGTTAGCTACTTTAACCCTCATGTAGCAAAGGTTGCTCTTTCTTAAAATTTCTCTGTCCTTCCTAAAGAATTAATTGGACTTGAGTGTAGAACCTGGATTTGATCCTGGGTTTATCTCTCACTCTTTGACCGTTGAACATGTTCATTGGTGTCTTTGAGCATACCTGTAAAATGTTTATCATATGGGTACATCATAAGAATTAAATAAACAATCAGGGTCAAGTGTTTGACACACAGTAGACACCCAAAAAATAGATATTGTCTTCATTTCATATCTCTTCATTGGGAAAACAACTTTTTTTTTTGAGCCACGTTACCTCTCAGTCAATTTGCATTGTGTTTGTATCATATCATTTGTCTTACTCTATTTTAATTGCTTTAAAAATTATGTCTCATTTGTTAAGCCAGTTGTTCTCAAGTGGGGACAATTTTGCTCCCCCCTTCCCCAGGATATTTAGCAATGTCTGGAGATATTTTGGATTGTCATAACTGGGGAAAAGATACACTGGAATCTAATTAGCAGAGACCAGGGATGCTGCTAAATATTCTGTAATGGCTAGGGTAGCCCTCTGTAACAAAGAATTATCCAGCTCAAAATGTCAGTAGTGCTGACGTTTAGACTACAAGCTTTAGACTATAACTCCATGCAGGTCGTGACCGTGTTTGTCTTGCCATGGCCCTGTGATCATTCTATGAGTCTCAGTGTTAATTAGTGGAGTGAATGAATCAGGACGAATGGTTTAGCTATGATCCAACTGGCATGTATTTCTTAACTCCCTTTAGTCAACATGTAGCTTGTTTTCATGGTATCTCAAGCACACAGCTACCTGCTGCTTGCTTGAAGTACCAGGAATAGTAAACCTGAACTCTGAAAGGGACACCATTAAGGAAATATTGCCCATAAGGGAATAGGCATCATATATTACCAAAAACATTTCCTTTAAGGTTCTTAATCGAAAGCACCTGCAAGCTTTCAGATAGCCTATAGAAGTCCTATTTTTTACCCGATTTAAACTATGAAAGAGCATGAGATTAAATTTGTCTCTGGATGCTTACTGAAATGAGAAATGTTTGAGGACCAGTAAGGAAGATGGCTTTACTTTGTTTTATTTATTTATTTACTTACTTATTATTTAATTATTTGGTTATCCTATAGCTGCTAATTTTTAATAAGAGATGTAAGACTCTTGGAGGAGTTTGAGAAAGCCTGAGGAAGCCAGCCTGGCATTCAGAGCGAGAAACCTGCTCCTGGGCTTGGGAAATTTCTTTTCTAATTGTCGGATGAGATGGTGCTCTTTCGTTATTCCGTCAAACTGATTGATAGGAGTCTTGTGTTGTGAAATACTGAAGAGCTTTCTGAGAAGTTACACAAGAGATTTCTGGAGGCTGTCACATCCTCCCTACCTGTCCTCATCTCAGCTGTCTAGGACTCCTTGTAGCCTAATCAGTAATGTCCTCAAACCTCAACAAACCATTACTCTGGTATCTCCTGCTACACCATATCTTAGTTTGCTAGGGCTACTATAACAAAATACCAAAGACTGGGAAACGTTAAAAATATTATTTCAACTTTTATTTTCAATTCAGGGCTACAGGTACAGGTTTATTATATGGATAGATTGTATGATGCTAAAGTTTGGGGTGCAGTTCCCATCATCCAGGTAGTAAACATAGTACTCAATAGATAGTTTTTCAGTCCTCCCTGGCTTCCTCTCTTTGCACCCTAGTAGTTCCTAGTATCTGTTGTTTGCATCTTTATGTACCAATGTTTAACTCTCACTTATAAGTGAAAACATGTGATTTTTGATATCTGTTTCTGTGTTAATTTGCTTAGGATAATGGCCGCCAGCTGCATCCATGTTGCTGAAAGAACATGATTTTGTTCTTCTTATGGCTGTGCAGTATTCCATGGTGCATATGTACCGCATCTTCTTTAACCAATTTACTGTTCATGGGTACCTAGCTTGATTCCATGTATTTGCTGTTGTGAATTAAGATGGAGACTTTAATAACAGAAATTTATTTTCTCACAGTTCTGGAGACTAGAAGACTGAGATGAAGAAGTCAGCAGGGTTGGTTTCTTCTGAGGCCTCTGTCCTTGACTTGGAGATGGCCGTCTTCTCCCTCTGCCCTCACACTGTCTTTCCTCTGCGTGTGTGCGTGCGTGTGTGTGTGTGTGTGTCTCCTAATCTCTTCTTTAAGGATACCAGTCATATTGGATTAGGGCTGAGCTCATTAGGACTAATGATCTCATTTTAACTTAATCACCACTTTAAAGGTGGTATCCCCCAAATATAGTCACATTCTGAAGTCTTAGCATTTAGCACTCCACAATGTGAATTTGAGGGTGGGGGAGACACAGCTCAGCCCACATCACACCTCTACAAGGCTCAACATTACACAGGTGCCCAATAAACACTTACTTGATGGAGTGATCTATTGTTTAAAATGGAATACGGTGGCAGACCCCCTCAGCCAGCTGATGTGATTTGCAGCCTGCAGATTCTTCCCCAACCCAGGAGAGCACAGATGGAAGCCTAATCCTTCTACCCCTGGAGTCTCTGTGCTTAAGAAAACAAAATTATGATACTCAAACTGTATTTAATGTTCATTAGGTTGGAAATTCTTTCTTTGTTTTCCATTTAGCAGACTTTGGTTAATCACAGGAGAAAGGAGGCAAGGGAGAGGAGAGGGTTGGAATAGCCTTGGGAAAGGCATAGGAGGTCCTCTGGAGGGAAAAGGGACTTCCTAGGAGATAGGGATTTCTATGGAGCTCTCAGGATGGGGAAGAGAGGGGAAGGGAAGTATACAGTTTGTGTTTGTATAAACCTGACTTTGTGTTTGTGGGGAAAGGGGTGGATTGCCAGGAAACTTTGAACTTAGCAGCAGTCTGACTTCTGCAAAGGTAATGAAAGGACTTGAACCCATAACATGGTGATCCACCCTCAAGTCAGGCTTATAGCTGGTTTTACTCAGGACTTTTTACTCCCTTTTGATTCCTGGTTTCTGGCTTCCTTTTCTGACTTCCTCTAAGTACCACCTATTTTGTTAGTAGAAATGAGATCTCTGGCCAGTTTTATTCCGTTGGTAGTTCCTGCTTTGGATCCACCACAGCACACAGAAGCTCCAGGGTAAGGTCTGAGCCACTCTGCCTTAAACTATAAAAATGTATCCTTTTTTTTTTTTTTTTCCTCTCCCACATCTCTACCATTATTTGATTTTTTCTCCTCAGTTTTTTGTTTAGACTCATACATATGTCTAATTCCTAAATCCTAAATTCCTGACGAACTGATTTCCTACGGGACCAGAGTTTGTTTTATTTAACTCTTTAAGTTTTCATCTGCCACCCCTCACACAGAGGTTTCCTTCTTGCCTTTCTATTCTATCTGTTTAGGGAACAGCTGTCTATTTTCCAGAATGACAACCATTTTAGGTCACTCCTTCATTAAGAACCTTTTGCCAGCTACTGGACTTAGTAGACATGCCAGCAAACTAGAGAGATGAAGTTCCTAATTGAAGTTTATAGGCTAATGGTAGAAACAGGAGAAAAAAAACCAACGGTAAGTAAATTGTCTATGTAACATCCTTCTTAGTTTTATTAGTGTTTTAGCAGGGAACTTCTGGAGTCATCACAAGTGAGTTACAATTCTCTAATGATAGATAGCTCTCTAGACTGCATCATGGTGGAGAGGACATTTAGAAAAGAATGTTTTTCTTGCTGTTCAGACCCAGCTCTGGAGGCTGCTACCTTTTGAGGTGTGTATAAGTGATTAGCAATTCCTTTTGAGGACTTCCCATCAGTGTGGGGCAGACATGGAAACCCTGCTGCATCTGGCTTTCTAATTTCTGCAAGGCCATCCCTTCCTTGATATGCCAAGTGAGGGTGACTGAAATAGAATCCACTCTTGATGCTTGGGGGATCTCCCTCTTTCTGGCAGTTACAGGTGCTCGGTTTGATTAAAATCATCAGTGAGGTGTGTTCATTACTGATTTCATTACCCATGCAGAAGACTGAAAAGGAGGAATCAGTCCCCAGCATTTGCTCCCCATCTTTCCCTGGTAGAAGCTACCATGGTTGTCAGAGCTTGAATTCCTCATGACTGGACTATATAAGTGAAATATCAGGGTCAATGTCTGCTTCTCCTTTTTCATTTGCCTCATATATGAGTTGTGTCATAAATGGATTTTAACTTGGTGAAAATTTCACAAGTGTTCAATATTACTCAGATGCTCAAATATTTCCAAATGGCAAGTCTTGGTAAATCCAGATCCAGTCTATAAAACAATATATTATCCCTAGACATTCGAGCCGTCTGTCTTCCATTTATCCATAGTTCAGATTCTTGGCACTGTGCCTCTCTTTAGGAAGCTTACTATCACAAGAGGAAAAGATCAGGGTAAGGAATTTGCTTATTGGATACCATTTTCATGCTAGACTCAGAGATAGACATGTTGTATGCATTATCTTATTTTTGCCATAATCTTGGGTTAGACATTATTTTCACTATTCTGCAGATGAGAACTGAGATTCAGTGAGTTTAGGAAAACTGCCCAGCCTCACACAGCTGAGCAGCTGAGATGTAACCTAAGTCTGTGTCTACTTCAAAAGCTCTTGGAAGGAAGGAAAGGCATGCGGAAGAGCATGAAGGTTGAGGAGGTGGGAAGACTGGAAATTGGCATTTGCATTGTGATTTTACATAAGAAGATAAAATGAGAAAATATTGATTTATTTGTGAAAGCATCCATCTTTCCCCACCCTAGTCTTAGTATCATAAGTCTTCTAGGAGACTAAGATGAACCTTGGAGCTAGCGCTATGGCTTTCCATGGCGATGCATGGCCAGATAGGTAGCTCTGGATGCAAATAAGCAGGTTGGTATGAGATTCTGGAAGAACTAAGATTTTGGAATTTATCTTCCGCAGTCATCTATGGTCCCATCTTTCATCTATGGACAAAGGAAACTTGGCCTTAACATTCTTTGACTCCCAAGTCTGATGTCACTACAAGACTTTATTGAGTGCGAGGGAAACTCCTTTTGGGGGCATTGTGCCTGACACTGGGAGATGTGGTCTCATGTGGAGATGATAAGAGTTTAAACTCTTATCTACTGGGAGAGTACCTGCTTACAAAAAACAGAGAAGGGGGCCAGGCATGGGTGGCTCATGCCTGTAATCCCAGCACTTTGGGAGGCCAAGGCAGGTGGATCAAGAGGTCAGGAGTTTGAGACCAGCCTGGCCAACATGGCGAAACCCCGTCTCTATACTAAACCTACAAAAAATTAGCCAGGCATGGTGGTACACCTGTAATCCCAGCTACTGGGGAGGCTGAAGCAGGAGAATCACTTGAAACCGGGAGGCGGAGGTTGCAGTGAGCCGAGATTGTGACACTGCACTCCAGCCTGGGTGACAAGAGCAAAACTCTGTCTCAAATAATAATAATAATAATAATAATAATAATAATAATAAAAAATAATGGAGAAGGGATAATGTCACATAAACTTGCAGTACACACACATTCATTCATTCATATGCACACATATTCAAATGCAAAACATGATCACAACATTTTTATTTTACTCTACTGTGTTGTATATACAATTAACCAATGTATCATCAACAGTTGAGGAGTTATTGTCAACCTGCTCCAATAGTTTCTTATAATCAGTGTTAAAAATCCAGTTTTCCATAGGGCCAATGACATAATTAGAAGTAACAATAGTTCATTCCCCTCAGCTTATTCTGAGTGAACAGAGAAACTTCAAGCACTCACCTTTAGCCCTACTCCTACCTTTTTCATCAGGGCTTGGAAGACAGGGAATAGCTACAGCCAGGTATCTGACTACGAGGGATGTGGGGTGAGACCACTCTGTGCCAGCTTTTCCCAAGAAGGCTATTCAGGGCTTTGTCTGAGGGAGATGCCACTGCCTGACATCAGAAAGAACTGATCGGGAAGGGAGTTCTGTGTAGGCTCTGGGGTCAGGGAGAGGCAGGGTTTTATCTTGGCTGTAGAGGATGCTTCAGGATGGGGAAGAGGGTAGAAGTGGGTTGTAGGAGATCATTATGGGGTGCTCAGAGAAATTCTTATTGAGGGCTGGGGCATAATTACAAGGGAACAGAAAGGTTGGGACCATAGAGGAACTTGGGAGTGAATTTTCTTAAAATATTAGGAAATTAGCATAGTGTAGACAGGTTTACCAGCAGAAGCTCTGAAATATTTCCTGTATCAGGATCCTGGTTTTTTGTTTTATTTTTGTAAACTTGCAAAAGTTTCTTAAGCTCTTTATGCCTTAGTAAGATCAGCAGTCGCTTTTATCTCTTTGTCCACCGTCTCAGCTAACCTTATTTGATGTCTACAGGTAGATATGACAGTAACAGGCAAAGAATTTGGGAAGCTGGTATAGCTTTTTCTTTCTTTGTGAAGGGACTTTTTTGAAATGTTACAGGGTATGCTTAGTCTGTATTGTTTTAGTTTCTCAGAAAGTATGGCTTTTCTCTTCCAATTAAGTGGTTTGATTATAAATCTTGTTTTGTTGTTTTGTTGTTGTTGTTGTTTAATATAGTGACTAATTCACTGGGAATCAAGCAGAATTGCCTTAATTGTGGATTTTGGTTCTATTTCAGATGTATTTCCAGTAAATGGTTACAAAAATAAGTTCCCAAATTAGGTTAAACAATGGAATTTTGAAGGAAATATGAAAACACAGATTCCTAGGCCACAATTGGAGAGATTGATTAATCAAATGATTAGTTGGTTTGGAACCCATTGAACTATCCTCCTGTTTGAAGAATGTATCTATAATTTTAAAATGTTTATTAAAATGAAAGATTTCCATGCCCAACCCTAGAGATACTGAAAAAGTATTTTGGGAAAGGGACCAGGAATCTGCATTTGTTATAACTATCTCATATTAACAGTTTTAAGCCTATGGACTATTGAGTCTAAGACTCTCCTATTTATTTTCTCATTTTTTTTAGGCACTATTTACCACTGTTTAACCAGCAGCACCCTGAGGACTTAAGTTATGTAAAAGTTTTCATTAGCAGCCATTCACCAATGTCTTGCTTTGTTAGAGATGTACTTATGGGAAGAGATGTTTCTCTTCTGGATTTCTAAGCAGACAGGAAGGAACAACTGAGAAACTCTTAGCCTTCCCCAAGGGCTCTGAGGAGGCCCTGGAGGTCAGGAGCCAGCAGTGGAGCATTAAGTCTCTCCCAAGAAGTTCTCCCAATTTTGAATGTTCAGCCTCTTTCACTTACAACTGAAGACTTTGTGTTGTCATAAGAATCCAGTGAAGTGTGAGATATATGCACAATCTGAAAAGGTATAAGCTGCTAGGATTATAACCTAGGCAAAGGTTTTGTTGTGTGTATTTTTTGTTTTTGTATTTTCTTTCCCTACAGCTGGTCTGCAGAGAATACAATGCACTTCTTAAAATTCCATGCAGACCTAGCAAACTTTCAGTTAGATCCCAGCATAGGAAGGAAGATTTCAGTGTCTGACTGAATATAATATGCATTCTCAAGTCTCCCCCTTCATAGACACAGTGTACGCTACAGAGAGCAAAGTGTAATTTTAAGAACCTTGTAATTCTTTACAAATTAACACAGCAGATGGTGTTTATGGGAGCCACATAGTGAGGAATATTTGGGACGATGTGAGACATGTGTTCCAGGGTTTCGGCCTGCTTTCTACATAGTTTAGTTTTTAACTGTCATGCTACAAAAATTCCATTTTGCCTCATAAAGTTTTCATTGGTTCCAAGTGTGAGGGAATGCCCCAAGAGATAGTACTAGTATGACAGATTCCGAGCATGCTGAGTGAGGTCCCTGATTCACCTAAGCCCGAGGAGTGCCAGTGACTTGTGCCTTCATGTTCAGGAGGTGGTAGTCTCCTGGGCATTGGTGGTGGGGTTGGGAGCAGCCTGGCCTTCCCCCAGCTTGGACATCAGTTTGGGAAGTCGAGGAAGAGCACAGAGCTTGATAAGTATCGCCCAAAGAAAGCAAAAGACAACATAAGTGGGCTAACAATAAGGTTAGCAGCTCTAGATTGGGTCTTGTTAGTGTGTAAATAGTTAAAATATTTCTTTGAGTGTTTTAACTGTCTGTATAATTAAAAAGAAGACATTATTCTCTGCAAGTTCCCTCATAACATTAAGAATTAAAGTGCTTGGGACCTGTGTGCTTGCTTTGAAGACAGTGCTGGCATTTTGGAGGGGGACATGAGAGGGAGAAAACACCAAAATAGGGATTGAAAGGTGGTGCTGCCAGAGAGGACGGGAAGAGGTCATTCTCATGGGCTTTGGCAAAGATGAAGAGAGGTCGGAGTTAATTTGGGCAGGCAAAACAGCCCTGGCTCTGGCACTGGAATGGAGATACTTTTGGGATCCCCTAGGAGGCAAAGAGTCCTTGGTGCTCCCAAACCTTGTAGCTCTGCCCACTGTCACCCACATATCTTCCTCACTTTCCTTTGCTGTGGGGCTGGCAACGGGAAAGGTCCCAGGTGTTCTCAAGTACATCCTGCCTCCTTGTTCCATTAAGAGTTCTCATCTCTTGGAAGCACCTTTTTATCAAATCTATTCTCTTTCAGTTCCTACTCTTTTCAAGTTTATCTACTCCTACTACTCACTACTTTGATAAAAGCCATTTGCTCTTTGTACTTCTTCCAAGGGTATATACATCTTAATCCTATGCATACAATCAAAGGTTTTGACTCCTAGAAATTTCCATCTTTTTCCTGCATAGGGAAGGTATTTGAGCAGGGAAGAAAGGGAATGAGTGTATAAAGTGTAGAAAGGGGATGAGAGTAGGCAACAATATGACTCTACCATTGGTGAAGACACAGTGAGACACCAATTCCACCTCTGCAACTAGCCTTGTCTCCAAAGATTGGTATCATTTAATTAAGCCAGCAGCTAGAATACTAACTACTCCATTCATAGCCAATACATATTTATATGTACATATCTATACATATTTCTAATTTACTTAGCACCTATTCTGTATAAGGTACTGTGCCAGAAACTTCAGAGTTTCAACGAAATGTAATGGTCTGACACTTTCCCATCCTTGGGCGGCTGTGCCTTTAGTTGGATAAAAAGAAATATGCTCATGACAAATTTCTGAACACTACAGGATAGTAATGATGCAGCTTATATTATTTGTATACCGTGTGACATCGGAAATTCAAGTAACAATGCAAGAGGCTTGCACAAAATAGAATTATTTCCTTGGTGAGAATTGTTCATAAAGAACCAAATAAATGGCAGAGATGGCTACAGGCACACAGAAGAGGCTGGGTTTCTGTGAACTGGGAGGGCAGGGAGGGGGTGATGGAGGAATTAAAACATGAGCTGGCTCTTGATAGAATGATAAATGAGGCACAGGGAGGCCAAGGCTGTGGGTCCCCACATAGACATACTTTCCATAAATTAAGGTAACCCTCTGCCTGAATGTTTTCTGATTTCTGTGAATTCTCAGCAATGTGGACCCAGTTATTGACCTCTTTTCGAGATGGCAGAAAATGCCAGGCTCTAGGGATTCTTTAGGTGTTGAAAGCTTTAACTGTAGCTGAGTGGTTTGGGGAATATACACTTAAAAATGAAACGGAACTTTAAATTTCATTGAAATTTAAATTATTTATTTCGTTTGGGGGTTGTGTGTGTATGTGTGTATAAAATCAATGGGAATTTGCACTTTGCCTTGACTACTTTTATCTCAACTGTAAAGATGAAATGGCATCTTTTTTAGCAGTTTGCTCAGTTCATGGTCTCTTTCAGGCTTAGAAGGGATATGTGGTTAATTAACCCCAGCTTTTAGCAATCACCCAAGATCGGGGAGTTGGAACTATGAAAAATGTCATTTATGCAGGGTTGTCTGGCAAGTAATCACTGAGGACTACACCTGTGTTGATAAAATAAATCAAGGAACAAGAATTGTAACCTTACACAGGTGCCAACTACTACCTATGGCTTTGATCAGCAAATTGCGAAGTGGGTGAAATTTATTTTTAGGACTCTATATTTTCCAAATCATCTATCCCTTTCATACCTGCTGCCTATCCCTAGGTGCCTACTTGGACCATCCATCTTTCTATCAATAAACAAGCATTTCCTAACCATGTCTTAAGAGTTTCATCCTGAGTTATTTGGGAGAAAACCAGGCATGTTCTACCCACAAAAAGCTTGGGTTGTATTTTGCAGCCACACAAAAACTTATTAAGCAGCACCAGGTAGTTAGTATACAGTAAATATATGCACTGTTTGGCACACTACTTACATGAAAGATGTAGTCAGAGGTGGGAGATTTTTAGCTTTTCTTTGAAGGATGGGTACAGCTTCGCTAGGTGAATTGTGAGTTAGAAGGGGAAAGGCCCCTTCCAGCCAGACACCAATATGAGCCCATAAAGAAGCAGGACATTTGTGAGTTGTTGGGAAAATACAAATAGATTAGAATTGGACCATTATGAGGGGGAGACCGTATTCTGAAGCCCTAACATACAGGCCCAAGAAAAAACAGAATTACCATTCAGCCCAGCAATTCCATTACTTGGATATATACCCAAAGGAATATAAATCATTCTACCATAAAGACACATTTACAAATTTGTTTATTGCAGCACTATTCACAATAGCAAAGACATGGACTCAACCTAAATGACCATCAACAGTAGACTGGATAAAGAAAATGTGTCACATATACCATGAAACACTATGCAGCCACAAAAAAGAACAAGATCATGTTCTTTGCAGCAACGTGGATGGAGCTGGAGACCATTATCCTAAGCAAAGGAATGCAGGAACAGACAACCACATACCACATGTTCTTACTTACAAGTAGGAGCTAAATAACAAGAACACATGGACACAAAGAGGGGAACAACAGACGCTGGGGTCTACTTAAGGGTGGAGGGTGGGAAGAAGGAACGGATCTGAAAAAATATCTATCAGGTACTACGCTTAGTACCTAGTGACAAAATAATTCTTATGTAGGTAAACTCATGTCACAAAATATCTGCGCTGTTTGGCACACTACCTGCATGAAGGATTTGGTGTGACACATAATGTGTGTGACACAAAGTGTGTCACACAAAATCCCTGTGACATGAGTTTACCTATATAAGAAACCTGGCACATGGTATCCCCGAACCTAAAAGTTAAAAGAAAAACAAAAAGATTAAAAAAAAAGAAAGGAAATATGACTTCAGTAAAATCTAAAGAAGAATTGAATACTGAGCTGAGGAAATTAAAGCTTGTTCTTAGCAGGCCATAATGAGGATGATGAGGGAATGCAATCAACAAAGGATGCTGTGGCATTCAAGATCTCCACTGCAGTGGGTGGGTGTCATGGAAAGAGAGATTTGAGGAACAGTATGAATCCTTATAGACTTTTTGATGGGCAGTTTCTCAAGGTTAGTGACTAACTGGATTTAGGGGAGAAATACGATATTAAGATTTAGAGCTGGATTGGTGATTAGTGCTGGGAAAAACCCTGTGAATGAACCTAGATGCCCTGCCAAGACATGAACTCTCCAGACAGTGCTCCAGACCTTGCCTGAGGTCTGCCCTGATCCCCACCACTCTGCTTTCCAGTTATTGTGGCTTAGTATTTTAAGATCCCTGGTTTAATAAGACCCTTTTCTTTGTAAGTGACAGAAATGCCATATGAATAAACATGGAGGCATTTATTAAGTCATGCCACCAGGTAACCCATGGATAGAAACTTATGGCGTTAGGTGCAACTAGATTCAGGAGGCCAAATGTTTCCTTCATTGACTTAGAAAAATTTACTGAAAACCTGTTACATTCCAGGTACACCTCCAGGCTCTAAGGATATAATGACAAGCAAAACAATTATTTTGTAGGTTAATGTGTTTTATATACTGAATGTTTGTGTCCCCTCAAAATTCAAATGTTGAAACCTCCAATGTGATGGTATTTGGAGGTGGAAGACTTTGATAAGTGATTATGTCATGAAAGTGGAGGTCTCCCAAATGGGATTAGTGGAGGCCTTTGATAAGTGATTATGTCATGAGGGTGGAGATTTCCTGAATGGGATTAGTGCCCTTATAAAAGAGACCCCAGAGGACTCCCTTGCCCCCTTGGCCATGTGAACACACAAAAAGAAGACAGCCTTCATGGACTAAGAAGTGGGCCCTCACCAGACACGGAGGTCTGCCAATGCTTTAATCTAGGACTTCCCAGTCTCCAGAAATGTGAGAAATATATTCCTGTTGTCATAAGCCACCCAGTCTCTGATACTTTTGTTATAGCAGCTCAAATGAGTTATTAATAAAAGAGCACATAATAGAAAATATGAACCATTTTGATTTGACTCCAAAAGCTGACTTCTCATTTCTTCTCCTCCTTCTTCTTCCCTTAAATTTCTCTTTCTCCAATTCCTCATCCCTTTCTTGTCACAGTTTCTCTCACAATCTCTGCCTCCTGTCTCTGTCTTTCTCCGTCTTCCTCTGCCCCTCTTTCTCCCCCTCCTTCTTTCAGCTATGCTTTTCTTTTTTTGTGGGGTCTATTTTTGGAGACTTCAAGGTTTGTCTACTACCAGTTTTTCAATCTCAGTGGCAAAATATGTCTCCTTCCTAATAATTCTACCTACAACCTGTGATTCTACTGCTGATTCTCACTGGTTTGGATGATATTATCAGTTTGTTCCCTGTCCACAGAGTCTCAGTTGGGAGTTAGGAGGGCTGCTACTGAAATAGCATGGATAGGTTGATGGCGGGATAAGAACGGGTGTTGATCGCTCTGAGCCAGTCCTGCTTTGTACATTGTCCGAGGCATATCCTGATATTGCTCTACTATTGGGCAGGGCCTGGTAATCTCACCAATATTACCATATTCTTACCTTATATATTGATGATTATTTCCTTGAAAATGAATGCAGTCTGGCAGAGAAGAGTCAGAGATACATCAGTGTTTCCCTTTCCACCTTTACCTCCTTCCCATCCCTTCCACCACCTCAGAGACCAAGAAAGCTGGGTTGTGATGTGGTCAGAATATCTTGATTATAGATTTGCTTTGTGGCCACTGTTCAACTTTCATCCATTCTAAAGAGATAGTGCCTGTTTCTTTTCCAAGAGAAACGTCCTTAGCTAGTGAAAAGGTATATTTAGAAAGGTCCACATGCTCCAACTATGATTTATACATAATATAAAGATATTATGAAATGTTCAAGGTTCTATAAATAATGGTGCTATTTGTAATAGGGATATGATTTCTATATCCAGGGTTTGAGGGTAGGTGGGCAACCCTCCAAAAATGATAGTGTGACTGTTGGATCAATAGATAATTTTTTTTCTCCCTCCTGTTGTCTAAATCATAGGTTTAAATGACAGCAAAATGTGTTGGAGATAGAGTGCATGGCATGTTATTGCTTTCTGGCATTCTGATGATTTTGACTTCCATTTCTTTCAAATGACAACAATTTGAAGACTGGGCATTTGATTAGCTCCTGAAATATCCAATATATTAGAGTCACAGCTACACAATATTTTGAAGATTCCTTATACATTCAGTCATGTCTGCAGGTCTCTTCGAGGGAAAGGAAGGAAGTGATAAACCTTCTTACAACCATGTCCCACATATTAATATAGTACCCTGAAACATGGTTGATGTGCACCCGTGGATCCAGTAGAAGCACCAAGATGGTTGATTTATATTCCCAGGGCTTCCATGAGAGAACCCCCAGAACTGGATTATGTGTTTATAGTAGTATGAGGGGCTGGGATGGGAACAGTCTTTAAAGAAATACTCATTTTCTGGGAGGCCGAGGCGGGTGGATCACGAGGTCAGGAGATCGAGACCATCTTGGCTAACATGGTGAAACCCCGTCTCTACTAAAAATTCAAAAAACTTAGCCGGACGTGGTGGCAGGCAGCTGTAGTCCCAGCTACTCGGGAGGCTGAGGCAGGAGAATGGCGTGAACCCAGGAGGCGGAGCTTGCACAGAGCAGAGATTGCACCACTGTACTTCAGCCTGGGCAATAGAGCAAGACTCCGTCTCAAAAGAAAAAAAAAAGAAATACGCCTGTACAGAGATTTATAAATTAATAATTTTTGTTTCTTTTTGTTTTATAAGTTAGGGAGTCAGTATCAGTTGTATATTATTCAGCATGTTGACATAAATCCATTACAAACATCTTCAGAATTTCAGAAGGGGTGATGGGTATTCATATAGGGAGAGAGTGGGGTGGGGATCCTTGTCCAAAGTGGGCCAAAAGAGCGGCCTTTATTTTACAAAGGGGCAAAGAGCAGTGTTATTAAAAAGAAATTGTTGAAATAAAATATCATTCTTTTTCTAAAGATTAATTGTAAAAACAGAAATTTCTGTTAATGGCTTAATCCTTCTGTTTAAGGACAAACTGGAAATATAAAGCTCTTCAAGATAATATCTGATACTTTAGCAAACTGGACTTGAATTTAAAAACAGAGGATGGGAGAATAAAGGATCTCCTATTAAAAATCCAAGTCAGGAAATTTATTCCCTTCACTCTCATCAATTCAAGCCATGGATCTACCCCAGATGTGTTTTGTAAAATAGTTCTCAAAGACTAAAACAAATAAAATTTAATAAACATGCACCTCCCTAGCACAACAGATGGCAACTAGGGAAGGTGCCCACAGCAATGTGGAGAATACTCCCACCTGGCTTCTTTTTTTAATAACGATATTTATTAAATGGCTATGTCTATTGCACACTCATTCTCTGCAGGTAAAGGTAAAGAAGAAAAGTGGCGAGCAGGTTCAAAAAAGGCATATAAGATCTGTGGACAAAAAGTGGCAGAGGAAATACACCTCAAAGTGAGATTTTACTGGTAGCCTTTGAAGAGAAACACATGAAACTATAAAATCACAGAATCCTGAAATTTTAGAGAAGGGAGATTGTTTAGATATGGAATGGAAAAAGCCCTGGCTGGGAGTCTGGAGGTGCTGGTCAGATACTAATGAGCCAAGTGATCATAATCAGTCACTTCATATCTCTAGACCTTGCTCTCCTTACCTTTGAGGGGAATGAAGGGGCAGGCAAGGAAAGACAGCTAACATTAACTGAGTTAACTCTGCTGGTTATGTATTGGCTAACTAAACCCATTATACGGCCTATGTCTTTTTATGCTCCTAATAATTATATTAAGCAAGCACTTAGCCATGTTTTAGAGATGAGAAAAACTTCAACTGCCTGTCAATCCCCGGCCCTTTCTGCAGTGTTACGATTGTTTCCCCGTAACAGGGAAGTATAGTTACAGGTGCGTGATGGTTTTTCTGCTTCTCATATTTCACAATTCCATAACTCATGTCTGGCCCTTTCATTCCACAGATGATAAGTTTGGAGTCTAGAGATGTTGCCAGGTCACTTAGGTGGTTACTCGCAGAAGAGTGGTTACAACTAATTGGCTTTTGTTTCCTTCTGTTCAGCAAAAACAGGGAATAATTGGATGACTGACTTAACACCACACATTTTGCTTTTATTATTAGGTGATGATGTCAATACTTAGATCTGCTTTCACTTCCGTTTGTTAAAGTAATTTTAATGTGTAGAGTCTGGAGGGTCAGGGATGGAGAGCTAGGTGAGGCTTCTGGTAGACTCCTAGGGAACCAGGATGTGCTTGTGATGATCAAATCCTTAGTTATGAGACAAAATATGTCCCAGGACCTACTATGTAAAAGACTGAACTGAAATTTCTGCCCCTCATTTCACCTCTTAGAAATATCTCAGACTAGCTGTGTATTTAAAATGAACTGCCCCAAATATTCCTTCTTTAAAGAGAGAGAACTTTTTCTTTAGGGATACCAGTTTTTGGCAAGGATTTTGTACATTATCTGCCTGGATGGAGAAAGCAGAAGGACAGGTGATACAAAAATAGTTTCTATGTACTTTCTAAATCAATTCTTTCATTTCTTTTCCATAGCAGAAATACTTTCCTAATTACCCTGAATAGTCTTAATGTCTTTTATTGTTTCTAGCACAGTAACATTGTGATTGATTGTCCTGCTAACCTTGTGAAGAAGACAGAGCATATATTATGCTATCTATTGTGCTTATGACAAAACTCAGACTTTTTTTAAAAAATGGGGTAAATGGTTAGTCCAGGATCATGGAGGCTACTAATAGGGAGCTGACACTAGGAGGCAAGTCTCTGCTTCTCTCTTCCTCCCTCCTCACTATCCCCCATTGCTCTCTCCCTTTCTCCTCTCCTCTTCCTCCCTCTCTGTCTCTGTGTCTCTGTCTCTCTTTCTCTCCCTCTTTTCCTCTCTCTGTCTCACTCTCAGTAGCTGGCTTCCTGTCCAGTTTAAACTGATGAATTTAAAATTATGGCCACATTTAGACATACAGAGCTGAGGAAAGTAGGACATAATGGCTTCCAAGTCCCCATTTGCTGTGCAAAGCTGAGCTACTATTGTTATTCCTGCACAAATACCTCATTTTTTAAAATTGGAGCTTAGAAAGGGCCAGTGAATTGACTATCCCATCCAGTGGCCCAAAATTCCTAAATCCTAGTCCTTGTTTTAACATTCCCCAGCCTTATGTACAGTGACAACAAATATGGCACCCAAGTCAACTAACTACATTTCTGAATTATTTTCAACCAAGGACTTTCAGGCTGGAGAAACCCAGGATCACAAATATTACACAAGCAGCATCCGGACAAAAGTGAAATGGAATGACTAACGTTACCAGAGATTGTCTGGGCTTGTAGATCAAAATAAAGTTAATAGTAATCACTCTATAAAAAAGCTCTTATAAAAATAATTTGTCTCTGTAGCTAATCAAACTCATCTCTTCACATCATGGAGAAAAAGCTGGCTCGTTTCACTCACTGCCTTCCCAGAACCATCTTGCCTTCTTGCCTACATGACTTTCTTTTTGCCAGTCAAAGTGCCTCTCTCTTTCCTATTCCAATCTTACACAGGGCTTAAGGTCGAGCGAATTTTCTCTTTCCTCTGTGAGATTTCTTGACTTCCCAAATGCAATATCTTCTCCCTCTTCTGAGCAACTCAGTCGTTGAGCATGCTAACATCTCTGCACAGTTTTTGGTATTGTTAGTCTTGTGTACTGGTCTATTCCCCTGTATCAGGAGTTCTTTGATGGTGAAAATCGTGGCTATCACTTTTCATGTGTTCCCCACAGTGACCAACAGGATGCCTCACATCTAAGGGATATGTGTTTTACAGTTCCAGGATATTGATGCCAGAAGGGATACAGATCCCACATGTTGCCCTTCTGCTCACAGAATGGGGCAACCAAGCCTCCCACATGTGTCTGTAACAACCGCAATTACAATCTTGAACATGGCTCTTTCCCCTGGGGGTAGGATTGTCAGATTTAGCACATAAAAAGACAGGATGCCCAGTTAATGTGAATTTTAGGTAAACAATAATTTTTGAAAAATAAATATATCCCCCCATTTTTTTTAAGTTTAAAAGTTTAAAATGTCATCTGATGCTGCATTTGCACAACTCACCTTGTTCGCCCTATCTTAATCCAAGCCCTATTGGATTCTGTCTTTATTTCAGTTTTTGATATTTTATTTTCAACATGGATTTCATTGCATTAGTTTTGATTTTAAAAATATTACATTAGGTCGGGCGTGGTGGCTCATGCCTGTAATCCCAGCACTTAGGGAGGTTGAGGCAGGTGGATCACAAGGTCAGGAGTTTGAGACCAGCCTGGTCAATATGGTGAAATCCCATCTCCACTAAAAATACAAGAAAATTAGCCAGACATGGTGGCACGTGCCTGTAATCCCAGCTACTCGGGAGGCTGAGGCAGGAGAATTGCTTGAACCCGGGAAGCAGAGGTTGCAGTGAGCCGAGATTGTGCCACTGCACTCCAGCCTGGGTGACAGAGCAAGACTCTGTCTAAAAAAAAAAAAAAGAAAAAAAAAGTATATATTACATTAAAATATTATTTGTCTTGATGACTGAGTTCCTTGTTGCCACCTTAAATTTTACATCTAAATTATACTCCCTCTCTCCCTCTTCACTCTCTTCACACCAGTCCCAGGCCCATTTGATCCTCATTCTTCTTATTTGAAAAATGGTTACATAGATACGGCACTGGCTGGATGGAATAAGCCCAGAGTCTGCCATTTACATTCACTCAGTAATTATTTTGTGTATCTAAAGTGGCTCCATTTTTTTTTATTTTTACTTTGAAAAGTTTATTAATCGACCCTCCATCTGTTGTAGCCACATTTTAAACTAAACTCATAACTTAATTTTCGAAAGTAAGTCTTTCTTATTCTAATAAATGAAAAGGCCATAGGAAATTATGATTTTCAGAATGATCATGGTCCAGAGCTCCACAAAGGTGCCCTGTATTTTGATGGCCGACAACCTATTTGCAAGGAGAGAACCAAACAGAAAAGGAATAGCCTTTGACTGCTGAACTTGGAGAGGCAGAGCATTGAAATTACACTCACTGCACAACCACATTCCCTTGAAAGATAGAGCAGCACGTTATTCTCCTCCATATACTTTTGTTTTCTTGGAGCTATTTGCAGACTGATATTTCAAAGTTGTAAAATGTTAGCCACTGTATTTTAAGCTCTTTCTACTTACAAACCTTAGTGTCTACATCTGAAAGTGAGTGTATGAGTTTAGGGAGTGGGAAAGGATGATGGGGAATTGTAGGATTTTAGAAGACTAAAAATATGTGCACATATGTCTTGGTTTGGGCTTTTTAATGAAAACCCTATAGGACTGTGCATCAGACATTTGTTCAGAAAAAATACTTAATTAAGCAAGTGGCAGAGAAGAGTGACTACTTTAAACCCAGCTATGGAGAGCTGGTATGTATGTATCAGCTTTATGTGTCCCAGATTTTGTCATGGAAACAGAACATTTGGAAACCTGTTGGATGGTAATTTTTATGCATTGCCAATTCATGTTATCCCATTAGGCACAACTTAAGATCTGGGATCTCATTTTCCTCATATCAGCAAATTACTACAGAGACCTACGTGATTTTACAGAGACCGAGTAGGCCACAAGAATTGACTTGCCACTAGCATGATAAATAAATCAATCTGTAGCGTTTGACTAAAATTTAGATAATTTAATCGATTTGACAAGGTTTTTGAAAACATTTGTCTTTTAAGGGGAAGATAATTGTCATCCATAAAGTCTATAGAGCTTTTCATCCATGGGAATCTTGTTGCTCTTTTAAAAAGACAATGGGGATTCTTTTTTGTTCAGTTTTAATTGTTTTTCTGTACCCACCAAAAAAAAAAAAAAGGAGAAAAAGCAAAGAAATAGGAAACTGGTGAAACTTCCAAGTGAGTAATTTATTAAAGAACATTTTTTTTTCTCTACCTCTGCCTGTTATAGTCATAAGGGAAATTTTCCTCATGACCTCAAGCTGTGGGTTGCTTATTATCATTTTTAGCATTTCACTACATGACAGAGTAGAGATTAGCAATACTGTATTTTCTTTTTTTTTTTTTTTTTTTTTTTTTTTTTGAGACGGAGTCTCGCTCTGTCGCCCGGGCTGGAGTGCAGTGGCCGGATCTCAGCTCACTGCAAGCTCCGCCTCCCGGGTTCGCACCATTCTCCTGCCTCAGCCTCCCAAGTAGCTGGGACTACAGGCGCCCGCTATCTCACCCGGCTAGTTTTTTGTATTTTTTAGTAGAGACGGGGTTTCACCGTGTTCACCAGGATGGTCTCAATCTCCTGACCTCGTGATCCACCCGTTTCGGCCTCCCAAAGTGCTGGGGTTACAGGCTTGAGCCACCGCACCCGGCCGCAATACTGTATTTTCTAGTAAAGCATCTCTTTTGAATTTGATACAGAAGTTGCAGTACGGCTTAAAAAATACTGGTATAAAATTCTGAATTCTGGTGATTTACTTAAAATCCTTTTCGATTTAGTTTTTATTATCTCAATTATCTTCTATTCAGAAATGTGCCTACACAATATAGACACACAAAGCATTTGTATTTGAAGGCAAAAACAAAACATCCTTGTTATATTTACTTAACTGCTAAGCATCTGGAGGAGGGATGAAAACACAGATTTGTGTGGAGCTGAATATGGACATATGTGTAACCATCCTGACAATGTATTGGTTTTTATCAATTTTAGTTATTATTTCAGGAAAAATCAACTTTAGAGACCAAATCATGTTATAGTTATATATTAAAAATAATCTTTTTAAAAATTGTTTGAATTTAACATCTCATGTTTTCCGGATTTTTTTTTTTACTTTTAGTATCTCTAACATTGAATATGCTAAACCAGAAATTATTTCTCTTTTCTTAATAGACTGGAAGGAAAGAAAAAGGAGATCCTCTCAACATTGCGATTGATAAGATGACTAAGAAAACAAGAGATCTAAGGAGACAGGTACTATTTTTTATTTTTACTTTAAGTCCATGATATTTAGTAGTGGTTTTCAACAATATCCTTTTCCAGGGTGTCTTCTTGGAGATGACGATGAGGTTGTTATTCTTTATAACATCTACAGATACAAAAAGATCCCATTTTATCGGCAAGGTAGAGATTGCTGGACAGAGATGAGCCCGTTGCAAGCAAGGAAACAGTTCCTGAGCAGGTGGCTTCTCACTGCCCAGATCCAGTCTGTCCCGGTGGAGACTGGATGAATTCACTACTGCTACATCTGGTCTTTAGTTTTCCAAATCCAGCTATGCCAAGAGCCTGTGTCTGATCTTTGCTGGTTCTTACTTATCAAACTCCCGGGAATTTAGTGATAAACCAGAATGCTAATGGTTAATGAGAAATACAACTCTTAATCTAATGGGTTAATTAAGGTCTCTTGGTCAGTGTATTCCCTTGGGAACATAAATCTAGGAGAAATTTTCCTTATCAGATGGTTGTTTGGGAAGCAGGGAATAAAATGGCTAATGACATCATTAGTTTAATGGGTCTATTTTTCTTAATGGGGAGAAATCTCCAGTCAGGGCCCTTTTTTCTCCTTGAAAGTGTTGTATGAACACTGGTAAATGTTGCCTTACAACCCTGATATTATATGTGGCCATGATGAACTCCTCTTTCTTTGGTAGTAGTATTTCTCTGAAAGAGATTCTACCACCCACTGAGTTATAATAAAACCCCCTCTTCTTGATTCCTGCCCAGGAGGGCAGAATCCTGTCTCCTGCTGTAGCTTTGGCTATGTCCATCTCATTCACTAATTGTTGATTGTGACAGCCAGATAAAACCAACCACTGCCATGGCAGCACCTGCTGTATTTTCTGCAGCTGAAACAATTGGTTTAGCATGGCCACATCCAGCATTTGCTCCTGCAGTGTGTTAAGTACAAACAAAATTAGCAAGAGGCCTGGGCAAGAATGGCCAAGTAGAAACTTGGAAATGATTTGAATGAGAGGAACCCACCACTTCTGACTGCTGGGGAGCTTCTTGGCTTTTATCAAGACGTCACCTGAAGGTGTAGACACACTTGATCTGGTGTCCTTTGGAGGATGTCACAATTATTTCTGGAATATGAATGTTCTAGCTCACCAGCTAGCAAACCTTTTGGGGGAAACATTCCCTTTTACTTTACTTCAAATAAGGCAGAATACAACATTTTCCTTTTAGGTATTAGTAACTAACAGCAAACAAATATATGGCCAGGTCTCTATCTCTTTGCTCTCTTAGACCATCTCTACATATCACCATTTAATATGAAATGATATGGGTGGCAGGAATTGGAATGGAGGTTAGTTGAAAGCACTGAATCAGATACCAGAGCCCTTGGTTTTAGTGTTAGTTCTGCCACTAAACTGGCAGTGTGACTGTTGATCCTTCATCCCTTGGTCTTACAAAAGTAAGGAGCTAAACTAGATCTGTAAACTATTTTAAAAAAAAGCTGTATGGCCGGGCGCGGTGGCTCAAGCCTGTAATCCCAGCACTTTGGGAGGCCGAGACGGGCGGATCACGAGGTCAGGAGATCGAGACCATCCTGGCTAACACGGTGAAACCCCGTCTCTACTAAAAACTACAAAAAAACTAGCTGGGCGAGGTGGCGGCGCCTGTAGTCCCAGCTACCCGGGAGGCTGAGACAGGAGAATGGCGTGAACCCGGGAGGCGGAGCTTGCAGTGAGCTGAGATCTGGACACAGCACTCCAGCCTGGGTGACAGAGCAAGACTCCGTCTCAAAAAAAAAAAAAAAAAGCTGTATAAGATTGTATGAGTCTAAGGGAAATTCTCACTCCTATGTCAGAGATCCCAATGACTGATAATCACAGATTTTTAAAAGCAGTGGGAGGACATCTGCAGGTCTTGCCTTTGGCTAGATTGTCAACCAGGTAAAATTCATGAACTGGGTCCTCCCATCTTCCTGATCCCTTGGTCTTAGCAGTGATTACATTTTTTACATTCAAGAACAAGCCCCTTCAGCTCTTTTCAATCATGGACTACTAATAGCAGGATTATTATTATTATTACTATAACGGAATGAAAAAGTAATTTGTACTCTCATATTACAATTCCTGGAAAGGGTTGACTCTTTTTAGCAGAGGACAGTGGTAAAATTTGAAGGTGAAAAATTATGGTGGAATTTTAAATGTTTAGGTGACAAGCTCCTTGGAGAGCTTCCTGTAAGATGGCAGTGGAAGGAGTGTGTCCTTCCCTGAAATTATTCCATGTATCTTATTTTTTTTCCTTACGTTTCTTCAAAATATAGAGGAATAAGGATAAAAAGGGAATTGTTTCATGGTATTAAGATCCCACAGTTATGGCACAATTTCACACCGTATCCATGAATTTGGTTGAAACATCTTTCTCTTCTCCAATCTGCCTTTCTAAAACGACGATGGTCCCCATCTGTCAGTTTCATCCCTACCCATATGTTAAGATATTTTTGTCTTTCTTTTCATCTCCTCTGCCTCCCCATGTACACCTGTAGTGGCACAAAAGCTTCTCTGATCTAAATTGAAGCTACCTAGCACTTGAGCAGATGGAACATGCAATGACTAATTTGTTTGGCCCAGGTAGGTCATAAGCTAAGATTTGGGTAACTAGTAATTAGATTAACAAGGTGTTACCTGGGTCTCTGATAGCCCCTCCACAACAGTGGCTCAGAGAATGCTAATGGCTCAAACAAATGTATACGGCTGACATACTTTCTGTTCTTAATTACAGATAAATGTATGCTAGAGCAGATTCTAAAAGAGAATGCTCAGTGATCATGTCCACTTCCCTGTACACATGTAGAGATCAAATCTCATAGGGAAAAAAAGGTGAAATCAAAGATTTTAGTTTATTAAAAAATATTTTCAGTGACATTCATGACGTCTCACTCTTTCAGTCTCCTGCCTCCTCCTTATAGCCCTACGTTTGGGCAGTGATTTTCAGAAGGGTGACCCTGGAGCCTTGAAAAATTTTAGCCACTGAATTGAAAAGAAATAAAGTCAATCATGATCATTATTTTGGACTTTCCTAATGAAAGAAAGTGGAATTAGACTTGTAGATACTTAAAGAAATCAAGATTAATTGAATATCAAGGATTTTGGTTTAAGTGGAATTTTCAGGTAAGTAGAACTCCTCTCTTGAGGCAACATATCCCAAGGAACTGGGGCATTATAAATGGTGAAAATATCATTTAAAACTGATTAACATGAATCCATCTTACCAGTCAAACCCATGACAGGGGGCAGTGGTAGAGGACAATCCTCCTAAGGACTATTTTCTTTAGAATGAAAAATGGGCTGGGAGCAGTGGCTCACGCCTGTAATCCCAGCACTTTGGGAAGCCGAGGTGGGTGGATCATGAGGTCAGGAGATCGAGAACGTCCTGGCTAACACGGTGAAACCCCATCTATACTAAAAATACCAAAAAATTAGCCGGGCATGGTGGCAGGCGCCTGTAGTCCCAGCTACTCGGGAGGCTGAGGCAGGAGAATGGCGTGAACCCGGGAGGCGGAGCTTACAGTGAGCCGAGATTGCGCCACTGCACTCCAGCCTGGGCGACAGAGTGAGACTCCGTCTCAAAAAAAAAAAAAAAAAAAATCAAAAATGGATTTAGGGGATGCTAACTCCCAGCTTTGAGCATTGTGTTCTCATTTTAGAGCTGTGGGCACAGCAGACCCTGCGTCTGAGCTATTGTCACTGCTGTGATTCTGGAATCAGCCCAGTGTGGAAACAATAGCTCTTGGCTGATGCCCCTTCTGGGTGCCTAGTGGCCCACATGGTCCATCCATCCCCTGGAGAAGCCTCAGTCAGTATTGGCCAGCTGCACCCCTATTCTCTTTTGCTCTGTGCCACCTGTGAACTATTCTAGGTACGATCTCTTAATTTTTCCTATAGTTACAGGAATGCTAGTTGATTCTGAATATTATTTTTGTATTTTTATTAGTCCCTGTTTTTTCTAAGTTGATGAATCAGCACCCAAACATTTCTCTCTGAGAAGCTAATAAATAATATCTATGACATTACAGTGTTGCTAAACTTAGCAACTCTTTCACTCCCAAAACAAATCACAGGCCTAATTCTTATTCCTTCACCCTTACTAGCCACCACAATGATTCCAGCAATGAGACTTAGTGAGTGTCAACCTGACAAAGATCTCAATTCTATTATTACAATCAAAACATTTTTAACAACAAAAATCTATATAGAGAATGCTTTAACATTAAGGTGAGTACTTAGGATAGTAATATAACAAGGCATTAAAAATCAATAGGCAAAACATGTTATTGGATGGAATGTTTAAAAGCTGATTCATTAATGTTGTGTATCCAAGTAGTACTACAGAAAAATCTTCCAAGATTAATAAAAAACAATTACAACTAAAAAATTCCTTAGCTGTCTCCTTTTTGACCCAATTCCTTATGTACAAACTCTGGCTGAAGGTGAACAGTTACTTACCATGGAGAGCTTGTAAAATTACTGTCCATAAAATGTAAACTAACTTATAACCCACTTGTATTGAGTCCTTGCAAGGTACCTGGAACTGTTCTAAGTTATCTCTCTGTACTGACCACATTTAATCACACACTAGCTCTAAAAGGTTGTCACCATGCTTATTTTACAGATGAGGATGTTAAGCCAAGTAATGTACCTGATACAGTTTGGCTGTTTCCACACCCAATTCTCATCTTGAATTGTAGCTCCCATAATTCCCATGTCATGGGAGGGACCTGGTAGGAGGTAATTGAATCGTGGGGGCAGGTCTTTCTCATGCCATTCTTGTGATAGTGAATAAGTCTCACAAGATCTGATGGTTTTATAAAGGGGAGTTCCTCTGCACATGCTCTCTTGCCTGCCACCATGTATGATGTGACTTTGCTCTTCTTCCACCTTCCTCCATGGTTGTGTGGTCTCCCCAACCTTGTGGAATTGTGACTCAATTTAGCCTATTTCTTTTATAAATTACCCAGTCTCAGGTATGTTTTTATTAGAAGCATGAGAACAGACCAGTACAGCACCCATGGCCATACAGGGTGTGGACATGTGGAAGTTGCAGCCAGGCAATCTGGCTATAGGGTCTTGTACTCATAAATTTTACTCCATCCTGCCTCTCCATAGAATCAGCATATGCATGTGGGTCAACCATATACTAGTGTACTCTGAGAAGTGCATGTGGGGAAGAAGGAAGGTTCACATAAATATGTAGAGGTGCTTCGAGGCTTTGAGCAGCACCTCTACAACTCTAGGATTTGTAATTGGTAGGATGAATGCACTGTGAAAAGAAAGGAAAAAAAAACAACGATGGTAAATGTCAAAAACATGTTTCTTGTTTGTGATATATCATCTCTTGGGTCTCCAGTTGTTATGGTTCATTGGATCCTCTTTTGAAAAAGTGCAATTATGTTTAGGTATCTGACCTCTCAAAACATGAATTATAGATTTTCTAGAACAATTGCAGAAAAAAGAGAATGTTAAGGCATTCTATTTTTTTTCTCACATCTGCTTATGATAGGGCCAATTATTTTTAAATTCATTGTAAAAAACATTTTTAAATCATTTATTTCTGGATTTGAATCTGTTTTTCTTCATAAGGATATGAGGCTATCTACATGGCAACACAATATATTACAGAATATTGAGTTCCTCCAAGTGTTAAGGTTTGTGTTCTGTAGACTGAAACCCTACATATAAGAGCTAATAATCTCTGGTGTTTGGAGTCTAGGTCAGATTGTCAAGCTGCCATGGAAACATGGAGATCAGAAAATGATCATGCAGCAAATGGGATTTGAAATACAAGAAATATGAACCCAGAGACAGCTAAATAGAAATGGGATCAGAGGCCAGGCATTGTGGCTCAGGCCTCTAATCCGAACACTTTGGGAGGTTGAGACAGGAGGATCACTTGAAGTCAGGAGTTCAAGACCAGCCTGACCAACATGGTAAAACTCCATCTCTGCTAAAAATACAAAAAAAAAAACACACAAAAAAAATAGCCCGTCATGGTGGCACGCACCTGTAATCCCAGCTACCTGGGAGGCTGAGGCAGGAGGCTTATTTGAACCCAGGAGGCAGAGGTTTCAGTGAGTTGAGATCACACCCCTGCACTCCAGCCTGGGTAACACAGCAAGACTCTGTCTGAACAAAAAGAAAGAAAGAAATGGAATCAGAAACACCATAAATTAGAATAAGAATGCCAGGAGGAGCAGAGCAGAGTAGGTAGTAGGCTGGAGTGCAATGGCACAATCTCAACTTACTGCAACCTCCACCTCCTGGGCTAAAGTGATCCTCTTGCCTCAGCATCCCAAGTAGCTGGGATTATAGGCACATGCCACCATGCCTGGCTAATTTTTTTTTTTTTTTTTTGTATTTTTAGTAGAGACAGAGTTTCACCCTGTTGTCCAGGCTGGTCTCAAACTCCTGACCTCAGCCACGAAAGGCTGTCCTTTGGATGTATCCCTTGACGATGGGTAGTACATTCAAGCTACCTCTACCTTAGGAAAATCTTGATAAAACAACCCTTAATTTCAGAGCACCATTTACTTATCACCTGGAAAATAGTCATTAGGCCAAGTCCAAAGTACATTATTTCATCAGTTGGAAACAGTTCTTGAAATATCATCTTGGGCTAGCTGTTCTCTTGTCAAGGTACTATTCAACTCACAAAGTGGTTCAGTTTATTTCTATAAGCCAGCATATGGTTGATTGTTCACACATTGGCTTCACACTAGCAAGTCTAGATCACACAAAGAAGCAGAAGAGTCTAATAGCTTGATCAACATTGTTTCATCAAATGGTACACTAGACTGAGCAGAGGGATCTATAACATAAGTATGAACATGAAAGCTCTCAATGAAGTGGAAGCTTCAACTACTGATTTATTCTTTTCTGCTAATTTCTCTAGGCCCTAGAAATCAAGGAAAAGTGGGAAGGGAAGGAGTAAATAGCAATAACTGAGCCCCAAAACACCTAATGTCTGTGTTTGGTTCAATTCCCAACACCTTCTTCTATATTTAACAAAGAGAATAATACCATTAAGAATCCTGATCCTGAGACTGGAAGATCCACTGTAAGATTATGAAACAAAAATGCCATCACATTTTTCAGCATGAAATTCCTAAGCAGAGAAACTTAGAATATTTTCAACCATGGTGACTTAAATAACAAAGATTGTTTCATAGAATGCCCTTTCAGTTTACCAGAACATTCATTTTACTACACCCATGCTGGTTAAGTGAGGTTCACCCATATTTGTTGTTGGAGGCTATGTTTAGACTGGGATTCTTATCCAAAGCTGTCACTGAAAACGAGATAATTTTAAAGTGTGTGGTGCATCTACCATTATGGCCTGAATTGAGGTGTTTCTAGAGCTGATGATAACAGCTAATCGCCTTGATTCTGACTGAATGTACTCAGTGGATATTTGCAGTCAGCTTGTAGTCAAATATATCTGTTTCATTTGACCCCTCCTTGCTGAGGTTACCTTTTATTACCTGAAATGGCTTCTGGCATCATCTTTCCCAGGGGAAATTTCCATCAGGACTGCAATATTTCTTTATCTCCCTATTTCCCAAGAAGGCTGGACAATCTGAAATTCAGAAAGTGAGTTATCTTTCTGCCGGCTCTGCCATGCCTGCTGTCACCACCAACCCTGGTGGGAGCCCATTTGCTCTAGGATGTCCTCATGTTGTGCCTTCGTGATTCCCATGGATGTCACTGCTGATGGCTGAGGGAATTCAACATTGCTTTTTGCTTGGGTGGAAAATTGTGAAGAAGGTGATGTTAGTTTGAACACCTCTCTATTTACATTACATCCCCTTGACTCATCTTTGTCCTCTTCTTGAGCTGAATGAAATTTCCAGGTTATCCTACAACCAAACCTTCACCCCACCATGGCTCTACACAATTATGTGCTTCCCACTGTGATCCACTTTTCAAGAGAGTGACAGTCCCATGCAACTCCTCCTTTTGTTATTCCTTAAATCTCCTTCAGCTATTCAGTACAATTGATACCACCTCCTAAATGCATTTTGAGTCCATTGCTCCTCTCCACTGGCATTGGCCCTAATGTGCTGCTTCTCACACACAAAAAAATGGCCATGGCCACAACCTCATAACCAGTATCCTAGACCCCAGTTTCCTGGTAACTCCTAGACCCCAGTTATGATTGCCCCAGCAGTCTTAAGCCAGTGTTTCCAGATCCTTCTGCCTTTTCACTTGTGTTGCTTCTGCCTGGAATGCTCCCACCACCCCTTTTTGTTTTCTTCCAAGAAAACTCACATCTTTTCCTACTAGGCTTAGCTTAAATGTCACCTTATCGTCACAACTTTATCCAATTCCTGTAAACAGGATTTATCCAGTAGACTCCCAGAGCATTTAAAAATATCTCTATTATGACACTTTTTGCAGTGAGTTTAAGTTGTTTATTTGTTTTTGCCAGTGCTCATGTCTTTCTAGTCTTTGTTTCTTCAGGTAATATCCTAGTGCCCGAAATAAAGGAAGCCTGAACCACACAGGTGCTGAAAGAGTGAAGAATCCCCTGTCTGTAGCCACCCCACCCAGGAAATATCCCAATCATCAACTTGCCTCCATTCTAAACTCACATGTCTCTGGTTCCATTGTCTCAAGGGCTAGATTTGCTAGCGTAAAACGTCCACTTATATTTTGAGGATAATTTCCATGGTTAATGAGGCTACCCTAATCCAGTAGTTTCCTGTTACTCAGTTGGCTTGAGAAGACTTAGCTCAAGAGCAGCTAAAATGAAGATATTTGACTCCATTTTGGGAGATTCTGACTTCATGTATCTCTGGTGGCACCTTAAAATCTCTGTCATAACAAGCTTTTTACTTATTTCTGATATTCTGCCATGTTTGAATTCTACTGTCTTTGTTTCCGATAGTTGGAACTTTCAGACATCATCCCACTCCCTCTGGCAGTATATTTGAGGATTTGTGAGGCCTTTCCAACTCTTCTCCAGTCTCCTCGGCCTCTACAAGACCTTTCTACTTCACAGAGACAATACCTGTTTTCAGGGGCAGAAAATCCATGTTTGAGGCTTGTAAGAGACAGAAAAAAAAAAAGAAAGAAAAAGTTGTGTTTTTCCTACTCTCACACACTCTCCATAGCACACTTCATCTCTAGTCACCAGAATGTATGTGGTATGATGTTACCTCACTGAACAGTTCTTTGACACCAGCCGTCTGTCCTATAATTCAATTCAATTCTAACACTGTCTACCTGGAGATAACTTCAGATTCCATAGACTAAGAGCTCGTTTTCACAAGACTGCTTCTACTTCAGATCCCAGTTGAAAGTAGTAAGTTGTCACCTATACTTCTGACTGACCAGCTGTATAATGGGGGATTCCCGTTAATCCTCCCTCAGGACCAATTAATTTGCTAGAGTGGCCCACAGAACTCAGGGAAACTGCATACTTTTATCTGTTTATTATAAAGAATATACAGATGAACAGCCAAATGGAAGAGATGCATAGGATGAGGTATGTGGGAAGGGGCTCAGAGCTTCTGTGCCCTCTCTGGGTGCACCACCTTCCCTGTACTTCCATTTTTTTCGGCAACCAGTAGATTTCCAAACTCTGTCCTTTTGAGTTTTTATGCATTACATAGGCATGATTGATTAAGTCATTGGCCATTGGCAATTAACTCAACCTTCAGCTTCTCTTACCTCTCTGGAGGTTGGGGTGGGTGGGGCTAAAAGTTCTGACGTTCTAATGACATGGTTGGTTTCCCTTGCAAACAGCCTGGATCCTGAGACTATCCAGGAGCCCATCAAAAATTGCCTCATTAGAATAAAAGATGCTGTCACCCAAGAAATTTCAATGGCTTTAGAAGCTGTTTCCAATGTTACTACCTAGGAAATTATAAATATTTTAAGAGTTCTGTGTCAGTTACTGGGGTTAAAGACCAAATATTAGAACAAAAGGTTCTCCTAGTACCCCTTATATACAAGGGTTTTGGGAACCAGGGCAGAGGTCTGAACAAGGGGTTCAGGAACCAGGATCAATTTATATATTTCTATCATATATTTATATAATTTATATACTATAAATTATATATTTATATTATTCTATATATTTATATATTTCTTATTATTTCACAAGGCTCCTCTCCTCTGGGCATAGGTTAGAAATGAATGGTCTGATTGCTCACTGCTTTTTATTGTAGGGCTTGGAAAGATCTGTACTTTCTGGAGCAGGGCCAGGACAAGGGTAAGGCAAGTGAGGCACAGCCTCAGGTGCAAGATTTTAGGGGCTACCAAAAAGCTCAGTAATCAAGATAGATAAAATTGTGTGCAGCATTTAAAAAAATTAAAAATAATGCAGAAATCCGTGATGAACAAAACATCAACATTGTAAATAAAGATAGGATCATCACAAATAAAATAGTGCCGTGCTGCGCCATATTGAAGCTAGAAGCAAAAGGAAAATCAGCAATACTGATTCTGTCTGTATTTACAATGTTGCTGTCTTCTTCATCATGGATGAACCTCTTGTTAGTCCTGGCTCTGCTCCAGAGCCTCTATCTATCAAAATCTTTATTGCACCTGCTGTAGAAGAAAGTTCCCCGCAAAGTCTCAATGTCAGATGGCTTTCTTTTTTTTCTCACATTAGTGACAAAAGGGCTGGCTTTTAAATTTTATGAGATGACACCTTGGACTCCAGATTTGAAGACCTATTTGAATTGCAGTTGTCTTTTAGGTTGTGTTGCTCAAAATGCATTTCTTCTTGATGTTTATCACAGTGACATGGGCTTTTTATGGCACTCTGAAGTGCTTTAGAGAAAATGGAGAACATTTTAATACTGCTGATTTACTCTTTCAGGTCTACAGTAATTTCCTTACTGCCTAATTATAAGACTCGGTTTAATTTACTCTACACATAATGTTTACTGATGCACATATGGTGCCACATTTCAAGAAACTGTACCCAGAACAGGCATTTTTTGTCATACTAGAGTATGGAAAATTTTCCATTTAGTGTGATATTGGCTGTGGGTTTGTCATAAATGGCTGTTATTATTTTGAGGTATGTTCCATCAATACCTAGTTTGTTGAGAGTTTTTAACATGAAGGGATGTTGAATTTTGTTGAAGGTGTTTTCTGCATCTATTGAGATAGTCATGTGATGTTTGTCTTTAGTTCTGTTTATGTGATGAATTAGAGTTATTGATTTGTGTATGTTGAACCAGCCTTGCAACCTGGGGATGAGGCTGACTTGGTGGTAGTGGATAAACTTTTGAATGTGCTACCGTGTTTGGTTTGCCAGTATTTTATTGAGGATTTTTGCATTGATATTCATCAGGGATATCGGACTGAAATTTTCTTTTTGTGTTGTATCCCTGCTAGGTTTTGGTATCAGGATGAGGCTGGCTTCACAAAATGAGGGTGTATGTGTCCAGGAATTTATCCATTTCTTCTGTATTTTCTAGTTTATTTGCATAGGTGTTTATAGTGTTCTCTGATGGTTGTTTGTATTTCTATGGGGTCAGTGGTGATATCCCCTTTATCATTTTTTGTTGTGTCTATTTGATTCTTCTCTCCTTTGTTCTTTTTCAGTCTAGCGAGTGGTCGATTTTATTACTTTTTTTGAAAAAAACACAGCTCCTGGATTTGTTGATTTTCCCGTTATATAGAGGAAAAAATAGTAATATATGTAATTCTCTCAACAAAGAATGTCCCCCAATGAGGGGGGAAGTATCACATATCTTAACTTGAAGAAGGCTACGATCTCTTTAAACACTTATTTTAAAAGCAGACTAGTAAGTATGTGGTTACATATGTCTAATGATTTTCAGTTACCCCCAAAATGAGGAGATGGGTAGGAGTTGGGGAAAGGAGACAGAGGAAAAATAGTACTATTTTGTGGACTTATTTCTCAACTATCTTTGACAAGAAGCTATTGATTCAGAAATCATGGGTTCACAGATTCTTAGGGGTGGAAGGGACACTATGGGTCTTCCCAGGGCAAGAGGTCTTTCTTCAGGAATTTTAAGATGACCTCAGCTTTAAATATGGGAGCTTATTCCTTCATTACAGCAGTTGGTACAATTATTGGGTAATTTTACTTATTAGAAAATTGAGTTGAGATTAGTGATTTTGTAATTATCAACCACTGATGTTGATTTTGTGCTGCGAAACTGATTTCTCTTCCTATGTGTAAGCCCCAGATAAAAACTTCAGTAAAGAACTCTACTTAGAGTTCCAGAGACCTATAAATATTAAACATTATTGCATTCAAAACCATGGCTTCACCAACAATTGCCTTGCCTTATTGTAGCAATGAGTGCTAAGAATGGTTAGGCTTAGGAACTGGGCATGTTTCTGGTCATTGAGACAACTGAAATAATCAGCTGTCTTGATCATCTGATCTATTACTCCTGTTTGTACCTGGTTGTGTATGAAGGTCAGAAAAGTAAAGCTGTCCACTGACACTGACAGTTTTTTAGTGTCCATTCTTTACTTGATTCTTTACTCACGATCCCTACAATTCTTCAGAGACATATTACTATCAAAAAAACTTTTTTTCCAGAGTAGAGTATTGAAGTTGCAATAAGAAGATTAAATTTTGTACTGATATGAGCCTCATAAGTTAGATGACTCTAGTGGGCTGACTCTGAAGCCTGTCCTTTTAATGACTGTGGTTGTTAAAGTTGGTACACTTTGCTCTTAGTTTATAGCTTTTATTAAAATTCTTTAATGGGAAGAGCATAAGGTAAATATCAATTATTAATGAGACGTGAGTTTCTCTATAATAATCATAATAATAGGCTTCGTGTTTAATATAATCACCATTTCTTTCTTCCTTAAGCCATTCATATCTGTGTCCAGCTCCATACCAGAAACTGAACTGTGAATGGGATTTTGATAATTATTATTCTAATTAATCGTAAGGGAAAAAAGTAAAGGACTTTCATTTTAGCTGAGGGAATATCTGATTAAATGCATATCAGGAGACTAGCAGACTTGCCTGGTGTATTCAGTGAGAAATGGTTGAATGGATTGTGCCTGAGCATTCCAGGATTAAAGGAGAACCATTTGTCCTGAGGAGTTTGAGGATAAGAGTGTATTTTCTCTTTGATCCAACCATAAATGTTGTCAGAAGTTTGGGTGATTAATCAGTCCCAGACCCATCCTTTTTCCTTCCATAATTTCTTAGTTTTTCACAAATGCATCAATCCTGTTTAACTGTTAAGGGTAGGACTTCTGTATTTTTATTTGATTCCTTCAATTTCAACAAGGATCAGGTTGCCTTAAGTCGTAGCTACAGTATGAGTTGCAACTGTCTAAAGGGGGTGACTGTAAAACTAAAAAAGCACCTTTGGGCCAGGTGCGGTGGCTCACGCCTCTAATGCCAGCACTTTGGGAGGCCAAGGCGGGTGGACCACAAGATCCGGAGACCGAGAACATCTTGGCCAACAGGGTGAAACTCCGTCTCTACTAAAAATACAAAAATTAGCTGGGCATGGTGGCGTGCACCTGTATTCCTAGCCACTCTGGAGGCTGAGGCAGGAGAATCGGTTGAACCCGGGAGGAGGAGGTTGCAGTGAGTTGAGATCGCGCCACTGTACTACAGCCTGGGCAACAAGAGCAAAACTCTGTCTCGAAGAGAAAAAAAAAAAAAAATGCACCTTTGAGCAAGGCTGGGAGACCAGAAAAATGGGAGCAAGAGGATGCTAAGTTCCAAGGGCAGGGAGAAGTCAGCGCTAATGGACTCTGAGCAGATTTCCGTCAGCCTCTCCTTTGAAATATGAAGGCTTAGACCAATGTGGTCCTGCGGCTGTATCTACAGATATCAAATTAACTAGTCGAAAGGGGATAACTTCTGACTGATCAAGTAGGCATTGTGTCACAAGTTACCATAGAAACCAGCTTGCCTGCTGCTCTTTGGGTGCATTCTCTGTGTGTTTTGGCAACAGTATCAAGGGTGTGGAAGCACCCTTGTTGCCAAATCAGCAGGAAATTAATGATTTGGGGTCTAGTCCAGGTCAGAGCACCTCCATTAAGCAGTCCAGCTAACCTAACTAGATACAACTTCTACTCTTCCATGTAACTTTCTTCTTCCTTCCTTGCCTCAAAGTTTATATTAGAGAAGGAATTTCTTAGGGATCACTAGAATAACCTTTGCTTTCTAGCAGAGTATGAGGCAAAGAAATAACAAAAGTCATTTGATCAAATACCAGTCACACTGATCACCTGGGGGCTCTTAGAGACCACATTTGGCCTCCTCAGTTCTCTTCTTAAGGAGGTAGCTTCTGGACACAGCAGATGCTTAGTTACAAGTAAGCAGTGGGTAAATGGAGCTTGAAATAGCCAGAGATTGCAGTAGAAACTTATGTATAGAGTGAGAGGCATGTAAGACTAAAATCCACTGATGAAACCATCTAGAACAGGCATCAGCCAATTACTATGTCTGTCCCAAACTTAGCCTTCTGTTTGATTATGCAATGTTGTATTGACTGCTTTTGTGCTACAACTGCAGACTTGATTAGTCATGACAGCGACTAACTGGCTCACAAAGGCCAAAATTTATACTACCTGGCCCTTTACAGGGAAGAGTCTGCCAATCCCTGCTCTAAAAGTAAACCTAGCTTGAGATAAGACAAATATGGTGTAAGCACCTGAATTCCCTGAAAAGCTAAAGGACCTTGAATCCAACTACTTTTCCCTTAAATAGCGACAGCACCACTCATTTTATAGGATTTCCACAAAGTTGGGAATGTGGTGTAATCATTGGGCTTCTATCTGAAATGAAGAACCTCCAGGGAAAAATTCAGCAGCTGTTGGAAATGCAATGCTGTGCAATAGTTAAAGACAGGAAGTGAAAAGTATTGCATATTATAGCAGAACTCTGGAGAAGGAAGAACTCTGGAGAGGGAAGGTAGCTCAGAGGCTTACCGTTATCCATAATTGGAGTAAAACAGGGGAGTGTGGTAAATGGTTTTCTGAGACCTTTACTGACCACAAATGGCCGGAAACTTCAGAGGTACATTTATCAGCGACATCTGCACCAAGAAGTAAGTGCCCATCATTCTTCCTTCCTCACTCAACAGCATCTTATTCCCCCAAGTTACTCATCCCACTCAAGTGAACTGAGGTTTCACTCATACCTAGAGTGAGAAGTAGTGAGTTTTGTCTGGGTTCCTCCCGGGTGCTTATGTTTATAATAGACATTCTTCTAAGACCCACAGGACTTGTGCTGTAATGTGGAATGCATGACATGTGGAAGTACAGAACCAGGTGACTCTACTTGGTACCAATCCTACCACACCGTAACAGGTGTGTAGGATTGACCCCATTTGAAAGAAATAATAGGTTTTGAGAGCTCGTCTCTGTATCTTGCTTCATGCTCTTTAACCACACATTTTTTATAGGCTTCTGCTCTTAGCCTGCCATCAAATTCATCCGTTCAGAAATTGTCTTTCCCAATTATCAATTAAATTGTGAGGGGATTAAATCATTTTTGGGGCATATTACAAGGTTCCTAAAGGTCCTTGGTAGGGACCATTGCCTACCTTACCTAAAAACTGGATGCAGCTTTTGACTTTTTCACACTGTACTCAAAGCAACTTGTGCCTATTCACCATGAGTTAATCAGTAGCAGATATTAGATACTCAGAATAAAACATCCAGGATCTGATCTTAGATCCCCCTTTGGAGCAAGCAATGGTGGATGAGACATAAGGCTGGGAGTGAGTAATCGACTAGGGGTGGAGTGAAGAATTGAAAGAAAAGTGACCTTTGTCCAGTTAGGATTTGTGAACTTCAACAGCCAGGTCCATAAAGACATAGATCTTAAGTAAAATGACATTATTATTGGAGCCCAAACACCTGACTCTGGCATTTGCTATATGCAACCAGAGGATCCTCCCTTTCCTCATCTAAACAACACAAATAGTGATGCTCACCCTACAAACAGCACCCTTCACTCACACCATGACATTGTAAGGAAGGACAAATGAAATAATGTCTAGGAAAGTTCTCTGCAAGCTATAAAAACAGGACATGCACAGGATTATTATTAAAATTAGCAGCCAGAAACTGAGTAGACCTTCCACATATGCAGAAGAGTTGACTTGCTTTTTGGTCTGGGTTCAGATATCTGAGCAAAGTAGTTATGCTACAAATGTCTTTTCCACCTTCACCCTTGCCACCTAAAACTTAACCCTTCTGAAATGCCAACTCTTCTGGGCGTAGACATTGGGCGATTAAAAGAATGCCTGTTCTGATGGAAGGGTGGAGAAATCTTAAGATAATCTGTAAGTAAGGAAAAAAAGTGCAATATGCTATGAAAGAAATGTAGAAAAATTAGACTTTTTTACAGTGTTGTTTAGGCCAGCCTCCAACACATTCGACACGAATAGCTTGTGCTTACCTCTAAGCACCATTTATGAGGCCAGTCAACCATATACGAGGTCATGTTGATCACTGTAGCTTTGTTTAGTAGTTGGGAGTTGAGACAGTGGAGGAGTTTTCAGCAGAAAGTGAGAGGAGATGGCTTGTCTTGTTTTTTTTCTGTATCCCTGGCCAAAAACAGTGCTTCGTCTACCAAGAGCTACTGAAATGCCAGTAGAAGGAATAAATGACTGAACACTGGCCCTTGAGTACAGTTTAGTAAACTAAGTAAGCGATAAAGCATAATTTCTTTCTGAGGGCTTCTTATGTCTCTTATAATAAGGTTCCTGCCACCTTCAAGCTAATTGCATTAGTATCTATACCATGGTATTTTTGTACATTTACTCTCATTTCACTTTTTTGGCATAACAGTTAAATATCTTGAATAAAACTATGGCATTTGTGTAAATTTTTCTTTCTAGATCCATTATTTCTCTTGAGATCAGAAAGGAATTTTGAATTTCACAATTAAAGTCAAATAAGAGACCTTTCTTAGTTTTTCAAGAATGAATATTTCTCCAGTAAAAGGAATTGCAGAGATGTTTTTCATTGAGTACATTAAAATGAGGCACACAGCCTTCAAAGTCTTATGCAAGTGTGAGCTTCTGCAAAACTGGTTGACTGGGGAGAGACATTTTTTTCTTGGACTGTCTTTTGCAGGGAACTGTTTCATATTTATCAAATGGTTGCAGGTTTTTAGACTTTGTACAAAATACTTTTGCAGTATTAGATGTCTCTCAATATACAGCATATACGCCTCATGCCCCATCCAACAGGTAGACAGCTTTTGGTTATTTTTGAGACAGTTTATTTTTCTTTTTGAGTTAGTGAGTTAAACTGTGTCTTTTCTTTCGTGACTCTGCACTCCCACGAAATAAGAACTGCTAGAGCAGGTATGATCCATTGACTACATTCCTTTGGGTTTGCTGAAGAAAATGCAGTTATTTACATTGATGAATAGCCTTAATTGGGTAAAATAGACTGGTAGTGCTGAGCTAATACCTTTAAATGCCTTGTCTTATGCAATTAATATTCCTTTGTCACACATACATTTAAACCGTTGGAAGAAAGTCTTGTGTTCTTGACTCCTGTCAGACTTAACGAATGATTTTGTCAAGTCATTCCTTTCTGCCCTGGTTGATTGATAGCTAAATTTTGGTCTTCTAGCTTATGTAAAAAGTGTTAACTATGCCTTTCAGCTTGTAAGCAAGGGCATTTAAACCATTCTAGTAGTCAATTTACAGAGGAATTACATTGCCTGTTTACTAAAGGGGTCAAAAAAATGTGCCCCTGCTCATCAGAGACACAAATCACAGGGCCCATGAGCTAATGAAGGCAGTATTTATGAGTTTCTGCACTTGCTGGCTGATACCAAGTTCAAGATGTCCCCGGTCCTGGCTGCTGAGGACTCTGGCTCCCACTTTTGGATATGCCTGTGTTTATAGACTATGGAATAGATATATTTAAGAAGTTTTGATCCTAATACTCTTAAGAGTGAGAATGCAAATTAGAATGCTGGATTGTCACAGTACCAAGCTGCATTTGCAGTTTTCAAAGATTTCTCTATAGTAAGGCTCACCTCTGCCACCACCTGGCTTATGGATTTCCATATAAACCATAATTACCATATCAAAGCATGGAAAATGGATACCAGTCTTTCTGAGAGAAGTCTCTTGTCCCCTGGCCTGAACCCAGTTAGAATCCTAAGAAACACACTTTTTTTTAGCATCTTACAATTTACTATTTTAAAACATTTTGATCATTAAGAGTTATAAGAAAATGGTTACATTAGAGCAAGTATAATTCATCGAATACATTGTTGCAGTAGGCATATCTTAGACCACAAGTTCTCCATTTCTTTCCAGATCCCTAAACCCCCAGGAATTCAGAGTCTCATAGTGAGTATCGAGCAGGTCTCATTCTAGTCTCAGAGTAGGGATTCATTAGGACTCAGCATCACTTCTCCCTCTGGTAGGATCACTGATTCCCTGTTATGGTGTCCATCTGCCATGGGGTCTCTTCTTTTATCCTCTCCACAGGTGCTCTTCTTCTTTTTGGTCTTACTATATCATGGGTAGGGAAGAGGGGAGCTTTCAGAATCCCTTGTATATATACTTTACTCATCCAGGGATCACATTTGTTCCTGGAATGTTTGCTGCTGTCATCATATATACCATTGTTTTTGGTCAATAATGTACACAAAGCTGGTACAAAGTAGACATATGAGAGCTTGTGTATGTTAGTATTTAAAAGCATGTAGTCTGGGGCCAAGCAAGATTGGTTCAAATCCTGTCACTGCCATCTGTTAGCTTTGTGAATGTGGACAAGTGACTTAATTCTATTGTCTCAGTCTTCTTACCTATAAAATGAATAAAATAGTAGCCAGTGATTTTTGAGAAAAGTAAACAAGTTATTCTAATTATTTAGAACAGTATCTGGCACAAAATAAGCACTAAATGAAGATTGTTATTATGAAATATTAATTTTCCCCAGTGCTTTTCTGCTCTCGCCACTTCTCCTCATCTCACTGCTGCAGTTGCTTCTGTCTCTTGCATATCCTCTCCCTTCCACTAGCCTCTCCTTTGCTTTCTTACGCTGCATCCAGCAATTGTGGGCTCCATTTTCTGCTAACATTTTTAACAGCACCATGTCAAGGTGCTGTACCTGCTGGATTAAGCCATCTGGAGATCCACAATGATTCCAGCACTCCTTGGGACCCTGAGGCAGCTTTTCACTGTCTCTTCTCATAAAGGCAAGTGCTCTTGCCTATTGTGGAGGTAAAGGAGGAATTTGATACTGACCTGTGTGTGCTGGGGCAGAAAATGAAATCAACAGTAGGAGCTAAGTACCTATTACTGTCCTTCAGGAAAAGCCCCGATCAACCCTTCCCTGTCCTAGTCCCAGTGACTTGTCTCTTTGTTATAACTTTTTAAGTAAAGTATTTAATCTATAAAAATAATAAATTACAGCTGTGATTTTCTTACACACAGTCCATGGCTATATATTTCAATACATTTGGCCAAAGAAATGAATTGAAATGGCCCCAGACTAGTCCACTAATTGATCAGAAATTTATTTTCAAGATGTCTCTCCCACTTCACCAAAAGGTGATTTGGTAACCATGAAAACTTCTTCTATGTATGTTATCAGTTATCTATTGTCACAACAGTGTAGTATAACAGTACTTCAGGGGCATACAGCAATAGCATTTGTAGCTCACTGCTCTGAGGTGGTCATCTTGGCCCGGCCGTCTCCTGTGCCTGGATTCTGTTGCTCTTAATGGATCTGGGAAGGCCTTGACAGCGATGACTGAGGTGACTCAGTCCTGGTCAATAGGTTTGTCACTCTTTTTCTGGGACAGGCAGTCTAGCCTGGGCATGTCCTTCTCCTGGAGATGGCAGAGAACAAGACCAAGCCAGCCAATGTTGAATGAGCCTTTCAAATGTCCACATGCATCATGGTGGCCAACATCCATTGACCCTAAACATGACACATGACCAAGCCCAGAGTCACAGAGGGCAGGTAGTACAGAGTTACATGGCAATGGTATGGATAGAAGGAGACAGAAGAATAAGGTTATTCATGCAACAAATCTATTACAATTATCTGTTCCATCAGTGAGACATGTTCCTAACTTTTATGCTGACCATCAGCACTCATAGAGAAAAAAATCTAAGGGCACATATGTTGATTTGACTGTTGATCTGGCTCCAATATGTGTGTTGCTAATGATGACAGTTGTACCATCAGCACTCATAGAGAAAAAAATCTAAGGGCACATATGTTGATTTGACTGTTGATCTGGCTCCAATATATGTGTTGCTAATGATGACAGTTGTACTTTTAAATGATCCAGCAGACCTGAATGAATTTGGTGGACAGTGAATGAGATGGGTAGGGAAAAGCACAGGGCCTGATAGAGGTAATTGGTTCCATTAAGAAGAGATGCTAGTATCCCAATTAAAATGATTTTGCTTCATGAAAGACAGTCAGTTTCATCAAGATAATGACCAAAGAATTTCAGTTTCTCTTATGAAGAAAACTAAATAAAGCAAGAACCATGATGATTATTTAAATGTCTTCCCCAGGCCTTATAGATATGCCTCTGCTCCCCCCACCTGCTCCCACCCCAACCTGGAGAATGAAGAGTGCTTTCGTTACCAATGGAGTGTGCATTGATGGCACCTTGGCTTATTAAAGTGGCTTTGGATAGATTATAGCACTGACTGATTACACTAATTGACCTTCAGACTGGCTAAACTTTGCCTGACTTAATGAAGCTCAATACTTGTCAAGCCCCCTAGGCTGGATGGCTCCTGGCTCAGTCACTTTGTTGCTTTGATTTTTCATTTTTAATAACAATTATACCACACAGCTTAAGGAAATATGGCAGAACATGTCAGTATTCATGAGGAGCCTGGAGCAGCCATATTCATGGAAAGATTTAAGGCTTCAGATTTTTTGAGCCTATTTGAAATCACCCTCTAAGCCTAGTTTTGACCTTGGCTGGTATTTCTTATATCATAGTAATAAAGAAGTTAACACTATTATTCTTAACAAGATTTTTGTAAACATTTATCTAAATGACAGGATAGATGTTAAATGGTCAGGCATTTATTAAACATCATCTGCCCAGCCTCAACTTGGGTGTTAACTTTTATTTCTGAAAGTCAAGATGGCATTGGGTTGCTCAGACACATAGCCAATTCTGCCTAAAGATTGGCATGCAAAACACTTCGATTGCAGGGGAGGTTTAGCAAAGAAAGAAAGCTTTCATCCTGAAAGAGAAACGGGATTGATTAGTAGTAGCTACTTGGAACACTGTGTTGAAAAGGATTATAAAGTAGTATTTGAGCTCAGCAGAAAAGAATGCAGTAATTGATTAATCATGTCTGGTGTGGGCATAGAAAGGAAGAGTTGTAGCATACTTGCCATTCCTGTCCTAGTTCATAGCTTTTGATCCTGTTCCTTATAAACAACTTTTCACCTTTTAATTATTTCTTATAAATGTATCTCTATTTATTTTCAACTTCCACTCATGCTTGAATCTCTGAATTAGTTTTCTGCGAGATCTTTTCTTTGCTGGCCACTTTTTTGTTTTCGGGTCAGTATCTGAGTTCCTTTTCTGTGTTCAGGGAATTTCTCATGTTATGAATCTCTGTATTCTTAAATGGCCAAAACACTTGTTTTCAAAGAATACTTTTCTCCCAGCCGCTACCTCCTGTACTCTTTCAACTAGGTGAGGATGTATGTCCTAGAGTTCTGGTCTCTGTTTCACCCAGATGAAAATCAGGTCTGCCTAACATTTTGAATCAAAACCTATTGTCACAAAGACACAGGTGTCTTAACATTCCTGAATTCTGACCATTTTGTGAACTGATGGGTCAATCTTTCTGCTTAAATCAGCTAGAATTAGTTTCTGATGCTTGAGACTAAGAACTTGACAATAGGTCTTCTTGGGAGGCATTCCTCAAACTTTATAATGTGGAAAGATCACCTAGGCATCGTAGTAAAATGCAGATTCTGGTTAAAAGCAGGTCTGGATGGGTCTTGGTTTTGCATTTCTAATAAGCTCCCAGGAAATGGCAGTGGTACTGGTCAGTGGCCCACACTTCAAGTAGAAAGGATCTAAGTAAGGGAAGGCAGAATTTGTAGGAAAATAAAAATTCTATTTTCAGGTTAAATTAGGGCAGGCCAACTACTGTAGTTAATAAACTTCAAAATGTACAAAGGCTCTGGACAACAGAATTACATTTCTTAATAATGTACAATACTAGGGCTGTAACAGAACACTAGGCAGTTCTCCTTCATGTATGCAAGGACCTAAGTTTATTGGGAGGCAGGGAATGTCTTTTATCTTCAACTCAAAGCATCTCTATCTTTGGCCAGTGGGAGCCTCCTGTTCTTCTGGCATGCCCCTGGGAGTCTTTGATAGTTCTTTGCTACCTGGCGTGACAAGATATTTCAAGCTTATTTGTACAATCCTGGCTTCAGAGTGCCTGGAATCAGCCCTTTCTCCATGAAGCACTGTTTTTTTTTTGTTTTTGTTTTTGTTTTTGTTTTCTGTTTTTGTAGTGTAAAGTTGTGTTTCAAGTTGTTGATCACTACTAGGCTAGCCATTATTTTCAGGCTTTTTCATTAGACAGAACTGAGAAAGTGTTTGCAAGTGTCCGTATGTTTTCAATTTAAAATCTCATGTTTTCAAACGTTGGCAAGGATATGGAGAAAGGAAAGCTTTGAACGTTGTTTGTGGGAATGTAAATTGGTACAATCATAGAAAACAGTATGGAGGTGCCTCAAAAAACTAAAACTAGAACTACCATATTTTCTAACAATCTCACTTCTGGGTAGAATCTGATGGAAATAAATCAATATCTAAAAGAGATATCTGCACCCCCATGTTTCTTGCAGCATTATTTACAATAGCCAAGACATGGAATCAACCAAGTGTCCACTGATAGATAAATGGATAAAAAATGTGATAGACAGATAAATAGATATATACACAATGGAATATTATTAACCATATAAAAATAGAAATCTTTTATATGTGACAACATGGATGGACTTGGAGGGAATTGTGCTTAGTGAAATAAGCCAGATAGAGAAAGACAAATACTATATGACATCATTTATATATGGAACCTAAAAGCAAACAAACAAGAGGTGGAACTCACAGAAACAAAAAGTAAGCCAGTGGTTGCTAGGGGCTGTAGGTGGGGGTGGTGAAATGGTTGAAATGTTGGTCAAAGGGTACAAACTGTAAGTTATACAGTGAATAAGCTATGAGAATCTAATATACACCATGATGATTATCAAAAATACTGTGCTGTATGCTTGAAATTTGCTAAGAGAGTAGATCTTAAGTATTCTCACTAATAAGAAAAAAAAGGTAGCTATATAAGGGAATGTATATGTTAATTAACTCAATTGTGGCAATTATTTCACAATAAATATGTTTATAAAAAATGTATGTTTATCAAATCATCATATTATACACTTTAAATATATACAAATTTATTTGTCAGTTATGCCTCAATAAATCTGAATCAAATCCTATGTGTTTCTACTGACATTTCTAATTCAGATCTAGCATGGGAGAATTTTTCTTTAATTATTTTCTACCCTACCAACACTTCTGGTTAGCAAGGGCATAGGAAATGATGAATTAAAATTTCATAGTTAATCATTTGCTTTATTTTACCTTTAAACACAATAATGTTGGAATAACAATATTCATACTTCCCCTATAATTAAAATCACATAAAATGCTTAAAATATTTTGGTGTTTTCTATTCCCTTTCTCGTCCCCTTTTCACAGTGTTGTAATATGTCTTTATTGTCAGAGTATACAAACATTCATACTATATTCTGTCACTTTTTATGTTAATATTTTTCTAGTTATTTTAACTCTTAAAATTTAATTCTTAAAATAACTAGATAGGAAAGGGTCATGAGAACAATATTCTTGAGTTCTTGTGTTTTTATCAGATTTTCTATGCCTTATATCCTTGAAAGTCAGTTTTGCTGGTTATAAAATTCTTAGTTTACATTATCTTTCCTTGAGTATCTTAAAGACAATATTTTCCTTTGGCATAAATCTTTACTATTAAAAAGTCTGATGATAATCTATTTTTTCCTGTATAAATCATATGCTATATTTGCTGAATTGCAGATTTTTTCCCCTCATTTTTTCTTTGGAATTCAGTCATTTTACTGGAAAATATCTTGGTTGATAATTACGGGTCAGTCTTCTCAGGCACACAATACATTCTTTCAGATTGTAGGTTATTTGTTTAATTTCAATTTTTTTTTTCTTTTTTTTTTTTTTTTTGTTGAGATGGAGTCTCGCTCTGTCGCCCAGGCTGGAGTGCAGTGGCCGGATCTCAGCTCACTGCAAGCTCCGCCTCCCGGGTTTACGCCATTCTCCTGCCTCCGCCTCCCAAGTAGCTGGGACTACAGGCGCCCGCCACCTCGCCCAGCGAGTTTTTTGTATTTTTTTAGTAGAGACGGGTTTCACTGTGTTAGCCAGGATGGTCTCGATCTCCTGACCTCGTGATCCACCCATCTCGGCCTCCCAAAGTTAATTTCAAATTTTTTATTTTTCATTTACATATATGTTTGTGGAGTACAGTGTGATATTTTGATGTATGTATATATTATGAATAATTAAGCTAACATATTCATCACCTTACATACTTATTTTTGTGGTGAGAACATTAAAAATCCACCTTAGCAATTTAAAAATATACAGTATTAGAATACAGTTTCAATATATACATATATTCTGGAAAGTTTTCATTGATTATAATTTTTGGTATTCATTCTGTTTTCTTGTTTTGGTTTTCTTTTTTCATGGACCTTTTGGTAGCCCTGTATTGGCTTTTCTTTGCCTGTCTTCAATGTTTGTCACATTTTCTTAAATGGTTTTTTAGCTCTTTAAAAAATATTTTTTTGGATTTAAAACTTTTCCTTACTTTATTTGTCTTATGGCATTTGTTGTGGTGTTTATTATTCTTGTCTTTTTCAAATGATTTTCTTTTATTTATAATTCTTTCTTGAGTTTCATGACCTAATTCTTTAGTTTTTCTTATTCGAATTTGTCATGTTCTTCCATATTTTATATTATTTTTGTGATGTTTTTAATTTATTTGAAATGGTAGGTTACAGTTTTAATCTATTTTATAAGTATATCCTTTTGGCATGCTTTCAGTATGCTTAGGGATAATATATTTCTTAATCTAATTTTCTTATAATAACTTTGGATGAGATTTGACCTTGATAATTTTAAGTTGCTCATTTTTGTGAACATTATCTTCCTGAAGGCTTAGAAAGAGGTTTGATGCGGATAGCTTTTCAAGTTCCCGGAGTTCTCACTTCTGTTATTTTTGTGTGGTATTAAAAAATGTCTGTCTGATTGTTGAGATAACCTGACTCTTCTTATCCCCCCTACTTTATCTCAACCTTCTCTTTCGTCTCTGTTGTCCCTGTCAAGTTCAGTTTTGATTCTACTCTAAATATTTTTTCCTCCATTGTGGGCCTGTTCTGGAAGAGAGTCACCGCAGGTCAGTTTCAAGTGTTCACTGTAGGATCTCCTTCAGACCTTTTTACCCTAGGCACTGCCATTTGTTAACTTATGACTGCAGACAAGTTATTTAACTTTTTAAAGTCCAAGCTTCTTCATTTGAAAAACTAGTATAAGAATCATTCCTATCTCATAGTTTGTAATAGGAATGAAATGATATAATATGCAAAGATTTTAGCTGAGTAAATGATACATTATATATGAGCTCACCAATAACCAACATTATCCCAGGCAGTAATTTAATACACTTTGTCAAATGAGTATGTGGGAGATGTTAACTTTACATAGACTTTATTACATTATATATGGTAAAATGTCAAACACAATTCAGAGTTAAACCAAACTAAGTTATACATACTTTCATGCATACCTTACGGTAATTAGTACAAAAAGGAATTGAGATTTGCTCCTAATTTTCCTTGTTCTGACCAATAATGAATGTGTGTGTGTCATCCTATCAAGAGATTCACTTGAATGCTCCTGAATAGGTATATTTGTTTGGAAAACATTCAGAGTGTTTATCATCTTGTTTTCTGTTTATTTTTATATACATCCTATATACATTCAGATAATTATGAACAAAACAGCACCAAGGTGATTTTTCAGGGACAGTTTCATTTTATTTTCATGCAGCTGCCCTGCTTTCTATTTTAACAATGTGGGAATGATGTATAATTATGCATTGTTAGAAGATTTGGGCTTGTTTATTCTCATTTATCTTGAAGAATAATTATAAGTATTTCTGGAACATAGCAACTATGTCATCATAGCACCTGGGCACAAACAGTTTTGAGATTGTTAGATGTTTCATGTTTCTGCTTCTATCTAACACAAACAATGGATCTAGAATGGGCAAGAGACTGCACAATGGCAAAGTTGCAGGGTTTGCTTCAAAGTTTAGATCTTTATCCAAAGTTCTCCCAACTTGTTGGTTGATGCCTAGATTTTTCCTTTTCAAAGAGCCTGAATTCTTCAACTGTGTCATGATTCAGAACATCCTGAAGGTTTGGGTCAATGAAGGATGAGAGAAGACCTTTGATGGGAGAGGGCCCATAGTGTATTGAGCAACAGGCCATTTATGTAACTTTCAAGTTGACATATAATATGTTTAATTCACATGCTTCCATCAGTCATTGGTTTTCCTTTAATATAGTATAAGCTCTGGGGAAATTTTAAAAAGAAAATAGGAATATTATCTCCCTGGGTAATGAGAGTTCAAAAGCAGTTTAGAAAAAAATGGACAATTCTACTGTTTCTTAATTGTATGTCATTTTTTGTTTCTGTTTCAACTGTAGCTTCGGAAAGCAGTGATGGATCACATATCTGATTCTTTCTTGGAAACCAATGTTCCTTTGCTAGTTCTCATTGAGGCAGCAAAGAGTGGAAATGAAAAGGAAGTGAAAGAATATGCCCAGGTTTTCCGCGAGCATGCCAACAAACTGGTAGAGGTAAGTATGGAGGGGCCTGAAGACTAGAATTTACCGGTGGGTTCAATCTCTGCATTGGCTCTTAGAATTTCACTAGAGAGCTATTCTGTTGTGTTTTTGGAGAAATAAAGTCCTGGAATCATTCTTTCCTTTACTTTCTGATTACTGTACCCCCTTTCCAAGGAATCAAGCTATCAGTCATCTTTCTTTTGTCTATCTCACACCTCTAAGCATGCTCTGAAACATATTTGCCAATTTTCCTGAACAACAAGCAGGAGCTGAAACAAAAGAAGTAGAAGGGACACTCTGAAGTGTTGAATGCCAGCTTTGATTTGAGGGAGTAAATTAAAATTTCTAAATGGAGGCCTAGGACATTTATCTCTTTTCTCCCTCCTCAAACCACTGTCCATTCCACCCAGTGGTGCCTAGACGCTGTCCACACTGGGAACTTGCAAAAAAAAAAAAAAAAATCACACCTCCCCCCAAAGAGACGTTTGAACTTTTGGTGGAAGATCTTGGGGCAGTACTAGGGTAAGTTAAGCATTGTAAGTATATTTTATGTGTTAGAGGAATCTGTGGGAGTTGCTTTATAAATTCAAAATTTTACTGGGTAATATTGAAAAAAAAATATTATACAAAGTAAATGATAACTAGGCTGCCTAAATTTAGGAGCTGAAAACCAAGAGCCTGGCAAAGGTAGGATTAGTGATGTGGGGCTAAATATAATAGAAAATAGAGATGTTATACAAGAAATATGTGTATTAGAGAACAAGAGCCCAGGAGGGATGAGGATGGATCCTGGAAAATTTAGGGAATGGTTATTAGGGCCAGGTTAAAACTTTTACAGGCTCTGAGCACTTAATCCTACCACCACCACCACTGTGATGCATTCCCACTTTAATTCATAATAAAATAAAATCACTTAAAATGACAGAAGACTTAAATGCAAGCTGAAAGGAAAATAAGTTTTCTTTTTTCCTTTGGATGGAAAAATTAAAATTCTCAGTAAGTTCATTAAATGTAAAATCATCTCTGCTTTTCTTGGAGTGGGTGATGGGGGTGGTATTTGATTTAGTTGCATCCTAAGCACCTGCTTAGTTTGCTCCTTGGTTAATCCAGCACTGCAGGTGCCTCGGGCTGAAGACACCCAGCCAACAGGAAGTCCTACGTCAAGCCTCTGCTTCTCTAGGGTACAGACTGAGCCATCACCCATGACAGCTGTCAGCAGGTTCTATGTGCAAAAACCTTGGCCACAATAATGGAAGCTTTGAACTTTCTGCCGTAACCCCAATGTCTTGAGACAATACCAGCCTAGAGCTAAAACTAGGGTAATACTCACAATATCAAAGCAGTTTTTCTGGCTCTGTTCTCTCATACCAGGCAAGCCTTATATCACCATTCACATTCCACCTACATGCTTGGAGAGTTCACTTAGCTATTTAGGGATCCAGAGTCTTTCCAAGGTTGACCTTGGAAGCTCTGACCATTTTCATGTTTTGAGAAGGGGAAGGCAGAGAAGGAGAAGGATATGGGTACAGAAGGAGGGGAAGAAAGAGGAGGAGGAAAAAAAATGCTGATGGGTCCTACAAACCTTTAAATATTCACATGTAATAAAATAATGTTAGCATATAAATATACCATCCCATCTATATAATTACAGCATTTACAGGATAACTGCAGAGTTTACCGAAAATATTAATTGATGGTGTGTTGTAGACGCTGTGGATGAAGAATGGGACATGGATTTCAAGTTGTGTGATAAACATCTACTTTCAGTCTTCTTAGTGTCTTTACTTCATTTGCAGGACATATTTGAAGTTCAGACTTAACATCTTGTGTAAATATGAGACTGGGGCCAAAGACTCGGCTTTTTCCACTCATTCTCCTTTCTCCTGAGACAGGTCCTGGACATATCCACCATTTCCCCTTATCCTGTCTTTAGGTTCCATTGTAGGTAAATCCGTTCACTACCTGTGATTCTTGATCCTCAACTTGTGATAGAAGCTGAAAGCTTAGATTACTTGCAGCTCCACATTTCAGAAAATTGCACTTTGCCTCCATCAGGTATTCCCTTCATTTCCCATGGATGGTCACTGTGGCCAGCAGCATTTTAATGTCTTGATGCCTAGGAGATACAGGGGCTAGTGTGTGGACTGGCCTCTGATTGATTAGGGAGTAACTGAAATCTACAAGTTTGCATATATACAAAAAAAAAAAAAAACTTGAAGCACTGAGCCGAGTGTTAGCCTTTTTCTAGTTTTGAAAAGTGTGTGGATATAGGCACCTTTCTTAGTTTCTGTGTCTGTAATATGAAAAAGTTGGTTTGTATATTGATTTTATATCCATTGAACTTGATAAATTCAGTTAATAATTCAAAAATTTTGACAATTTCCTTTTGGATTTTCTATGTACATAGTCATGTGCCTGCAAATTATGACTGTTGTATTAGTCTGTTCTCATGTTGCTAATAAAGACGTATCATATGCAAGACTGGGTAATTTATAAATGAAAGAAGTTTAATTGACTCATAGTTCCACATATGTGGGGAGGCCTCATAATCATGGCAGAAGGCAAAGGAGGAGGAAAGACACGTCTTACATGGTGGCAGGCAAGAGAACTTGTACAGGGGAACTCCCCCTTATAAAACCATCAGATCTCATGAGATGTATTCACTACTAGGAGAACAGTATGGGGAAAACCACCCCCATGACTCAGTTATCTCCACCTGGCACCACCCTTGACACGTGGAGATTATTACAATTCAAAGTGAGATTTGGATAGGAACACAGCCAAATCATGTAAGTGTATTTCTTCTTTTCCAATACTTACAGTTTGTTTTCTTTTTTCCTTGCATTATAGTACTAGCTAGGACCTACAGTACAATATTGTGGTGATAAATATTTTGTGTTTTCTGGATCTCAGTGGGGAAATTTCAGTTCTTTACCATTAATTATATTATTCGCTCTACGTTTCTTTCAGATATCTTAATTAGGTCAAGCTAGTTCTATTACCCATTTGCCAAAAGACTTTAAAAAAATTATGAGTAAGTATAGACTTGTATCAAATGCTTTTTCTGCAGATGTTGAGATGATTTTCTCATCTCCTTTATTCTCTTTCAGAGATATTGATATCAAAGTTATGCTTTCCCTTAAAAAATGAATTGTAAATTTTTCCTTCTTTCTAATTTTTTGGAAGCGAATGTGTTAAGATGAGCCTCATTTATTTTTTAAATGTTTGGTAGAATTCACTGATAAAACAATGTGAGTGTGAGGACTTGAAGAAAAGTTTAAAATCATATGACTGTTTACATTGTTTAATTTCTTTTAAGATCAGCTTTGTTAATTTGCCTTCTAGGAATTTGTCATTTCATTTAATTTTCTAATTTACTGGCATAAAATTGTCCATAATACACAGGTAGTTTTTGTTAGATGTATAAGGATCTGCAGTACTGTTTCTTTTTTCCCCACTCCTCATTTAACTAATAAATATTTTCTCTTTTTTCCTTGATTATTTTTGCAAGTAGTTTATCAATTTTAAAAATAAGCTTTCAGCTTTATAGATTTGTTTGTATTCTATTTTATTTATTTCTGCTCTCTTCTTCATAGTTCTTTTTTTTTCTTCCAGTAAAACTTACTTCTTCTTTTCTAACTTATTGGAATGGATAATCTTGTCATTAATTTCTTACCTTTCTTATTTTAGTGCTGTACGCATTTAAGGATATAAATTTCCCTCTAATCTGTGCTTAAGTCTGGTTATTTTCTACTGCCCTAATTTTAAGTTCACTTATTCATGTGTGTCCAATATAGTTAAAACTTATATATTGAGTTCAATTTTTTAAAATTTCTAGTTGATTCTTTTTTAAAGGGATTCCAATTCTCTAGTAAAATTTATTATCAAGTCATCTCCTTTTAAAAAAACTGATTAATCATAGTTATTTCAAAAGGCTAAGTCAAAGAACTGCAATGTTTGGGTCAATTTTGTTTTTGTTTCAGGGCGGCTCCACAGATGGCAGCCCCCAACACATTCAAAATCCACTGGCATGTTAATACTGATGATGCAACACACCCACCAAGAGGGTCCAGACAGGTTTATTGTTCATGCAGTGGGACTTCAGGGACAGCAGAACAGGCACCTATGCCAGTTTATAATGGTTCAAACAAAGAGAAGAATAAGTGGGTTTAGTTTTTATCATGTTAGGACATGTGACTGGGGTCAGGATTTCTATGTGACAGCCAGGATTTTAGTGGTTTGAATTTCCCAATAGCAATAAAAAGGTGTCCCTCTTATCAGTTTGCCCATTTCGGGGACAAAAGGGAAATGGGGGAAGGGTAGGACTGACTTAAAAACTGTCAGCAAACGTTCTTTTTTTTTTTTTTTTTTTTAAGATGGAGTCTCGCACTGTCGCCTGGGCTGGAGTGCAGTGGTGCGATCTCTGCTCTGCCTCCCGGGTTCAAACAATTCTCCTGCCTCAGCCTCCCAAGTAGCTGGGATTACAGGTGCTTGCCACCATGCCCAGCTAACTTTTTGTATTTTTAGTAGAGACAGGGTTTCACTATGTTGGCTAGGCTGGTCTCAAACTCCTGACCTTGTGATCCGCCCTCTTTGGCCTCCCAGAGGGCTGGGATTACAGGCATGAACAACCGCGTCTGGCCCAGCAAACAATCAAAATAGACTAGGACTGTTCATTACAGTTCATCCTTAATGTCTGACTGATGACTGGAATGTGCCATGTTTTATTGAATTTAGACATGTTTAAGTGAACTATTATGGTACTCTATGAGGCTTTGAAAATGGAGACAGACTTTATTGCCTGTCTGTTTTTATTAATTTTTCTTGTGATTGTGGTTTTTAATATGCTGGGTGATATTAGATTGAATGGCAAACATTTGTGTGGACAAATATAGAGGGTCTGGATGATGTGTTCTCCTTCCAGAGAGGATTCACCCTATTTTCTGTTGGGCAGCAGAGAGGCAAACCATCTCATTGCAATCAAAGATTAAAGTGACTTGAACCTAGGTTGTAGCACTTCTAAAGTTTAGCTTACCTTTCTTTCACCACAGTCCTGAAGGATAATCTTCCAGGGTGGCCAACTGAGGATCAGACGTGTCACCTCATTTGTGAATCACAAACCCCAATTTTTGTTTTTTTAACACCATGAGACTGAGTTTGCTTTGCCTTGCTTTTTGGACAGTCTCAATTTGCTTCTTGCCTGTTGCTATTTGTAACTTAATTGACTGTCAAACGCCTTGCGGAAAAGCTGAGGATGAAGCACCAAGCTTGCTTCTTTGAACCTCTCTTCTCTATGGGATCTTAAGTCCGAGTTGGCTGCCTCAGCGTGGCTGTGCTCAGCTCCGTTTTTTGCCTCCTCAGCCCTATGAGATTGCTGAAAACTCCAAGGAATTCTCTTCCTCTCAGCAGCGACCTTCTTTCTGACTTCTCAGATTCTTTCAACACTAAGAATTAGCAAATCCCAGCAAGGGTGACTGGAGTGACAGGCGGAAGGTTAGGCTCCACTCAATGAGACGTTCTTTTTGATGTTGTTTAAGTTTTGACATCTTTGGCAGCTCTCCTGTGCTTTCAAGTAAATTGCTTTTATTGTGTATTTCTAGTGGTTCTCAGCAGGCGAGTGGGTCACTTGTAGGCTACTCCATCATGTGAAGAAGTGCAAATTCCTGAGAGGGGCTCATTTAGATAAGTTTATGGTGTTTTGTTGTTGTTGTTTTTGTTGTTAGTATTTTTAGTCAGATATCTTTTTATCCAGTGGAAATTTTGGGACTTACATACCTCAAATAAATGAATAAATCAATAAAAACAGTTCTGACTGAACTGAAATAACAAGCTTGGAGGTCTGTCTATTTCCTACAATTCCCTCACTTAATGCCCTTTCTCCTTTTTAAGCACAACCTCCAATCCTTCCCAGGGCAACTTTGATCTCTATTTGAAAACCTCTGATGAATCTCTACATTTTCATTAATCACATAAGAATCATTCATAAATATGTGAAATAATCTATGAATCACTGATGATGGTTTTAGTCCTTCAGCATTTTTCTTGAGTTTAATGATAGTATATTCAGTTTGCTATCTATGTTTTTTTTCCTTATATTTGTGTGGCATTTTTTCCCAGTTTGATGTTCATAAAAATGGAGTCTATGAAGTGATTTGACCCTTTCACAACCTACAGAAGTTATGAACCTTAGAAAAATCCTCAACAGGGACAGTTTTAGTGTATAGAAATGTTCATAGGAAAAAATAATATGGGTTTTCATAATTGCTTTAACAAGTGAAATTTTGAGAAGTTTTTTGTTCTTGTTTTTGTTTTTCTCCACAATATTTATAACATTTAATAAAATTTGGGGAGACTTCCACCAGGGTGTGTTGATTAGAATTTGACAGGTCAACTGTGATGTAAAGTCACTATAGGAAGTACCATCTGTAGAACTAGATAAAATAATTATTAGTAATTTTCTCTTACCTTCGGAATCATGCCCTTCTAAAGATTAGCTAAGGACTTCAAGGGGGGGGTTGACTCCAAGCTGATCCAGAAACACCTGTTATACCTCACGTCTAAGCCTTCCGGAGACATGGAGTACAAATTATGGCAACTCAGCCGCAAAGCATTTTGATCAGGGCTGGGGTGGAATGGATGTAAATTGGACACAAAATATGCATCACCACAATGAAAATAAAAGCTAATCTTGAAAATGAGATGCAAGATCAATATTTGGGCGTCTGAACTTGTTTTATTCCTTCTATTTCTTGCCTGCTCAGTCAACCTGCTGGTTTCCGTTCTCCCCCATCTCTACCATGCACACCTGAGTGCAAGGCACACATTCTATTGTGCAGGCAACTGCAGTGGCCTCCCCACAGGCCTCTTTCATCTGCCTGGCCCTCTACAATCCCTTCTGCACAGAGCAGTCAGAGTGAATTTTTAAAAATGCAAATAAAATCATATAATTTCCCTGCCTAAGGCCATTCAGAGACTTCCTCTTTTTATCAGGTTAAAGACCAACATTGTAAAGAAGCTTACGTGGCTTTCAGGATTAGACCTTCTCTTCAGTCTTCAGGCTCACCTTCCTGTCCCCTCCTTCCCCCTCCCCCAACAGGGAATCAGCCACACCTGCCATCTTTTGCTTGTTAAATGTGCCAGGCTCCCTCCCATCCTAGACCTAAGCTTGTGTTGTTCGTTTCCGGATGCATTCCCCACTCTATCCTTTCCTCTAGTTTCTAGGCATTGTTCAGCTTTCAGCCTGAACATCATGGCCCCAGGTGGAATCAGTTCCCTGTGTCTTTCACTTTCATGACATCCCATTTACTTTAGGATTGTACCCATTCAGCTCTACAACTGTATGCTAGTTCTTCTGCTAGTTTACCAATTCCTTTAGGAAAGAGACCGTGTCTAATTTAATCCTAACTACAACCCAGCTCCTAGCCAAGCACCTAGCATATATCAGGTGTTCAAGAAAGACATGGTGCTTAAAAAGGAATACAGTAATGGATGTAGCCAGTGATGTTGCCAGCTTTTGGGCCCCTGAGGTAATATATTTCAATAGCACAGTTGTAGGATCCTACGGGTCACCTTGGAGATCAGCAGTAAAGAAGCCTTGTACCTTTTTAATTGTCTAATTTACTACCAAGAAGGAATTTCAAATCTGTGAAGAAACACTATTTGTATCAAGTAGAAAACATTTGCTCTTTGCTACTAGGATCCCTGAGGAGTCGAATTAACTCTCTCAAGGGGCTCCTGAAGTTGTGTCCCTAACTCCACTATCATTCCTTTCCTGTCCTCTGCCTGACAAGTGTGCTTCTGCTCTCATCCTCAGCTAGTGGATGTGAGAGAGGGAGCCAGTTCTATCTGACAAAGTAAAGTACAGCACTGAAGCCATAGCAATGATGAGATAGACAAGGGAATCTTAATTCTCTGCTTCATCCTCTTGGCTTAGTTACTCCTGATAGCAGTGCCTCATGAAGGATGAGAAGCTATATCTACTGGAAATGCAGGGCTTGGAAGTCAGAGTCAAACCCTAATATTCAGAATCACTAATGTGATCATCCATCAGTTCAGCACCAGAGTGCCTTCCTTTCACCCTTGAGTAAATTGCTCTTCTCAATTAATCCCTCCCCTTGCACAATGCTGCATTCAGCAATATTTCCTGAGAGGCCCATGTGCTGATGCTGGTCCAGTTGCTGGCAACATAACAGAACAAATCAGAGGAAGTTCCCGCTTTCATGGGACATGCATTCTCTTGGGAAAGATAAGAAAGGGAGAGGTAAGTGTATACTATGTAAGGCAGAACTATGTGCTGGAGCACAAAATTAAACAGAGTAGGATGGTAAAGAATGAAGGAGGAGGGCATATGAGGTCGGGACAGGCTTCCCTTCTAAGATGACTATTAAAAAGAGATGTGAAGGGAGTGGAAGAACATTCCAGACTGAGAAAAAAAACAAGTCCAGAGACCCCAGGGCAGCAGTGTGCTTTGCATGTTTGGTGGAGAACAAAGAGACCAGTGTGACTGGAGCCGAGAGTGAGAGGAAAAATTACAGAGATGAAATTGAGAGCTGGGTATAAAGATTTTGTATTTTACTCAGATATTGAGTTCATTGGAAGGTTTTGAACAAAGGCATGACATAATCTGACTTCCATTTTTAAAAGTTCACAGTGCTGCTTGATGGAAAATATATCATAGAGTAATAGAAAGCAAAGAAAGAAGAATATGTAAAATAATATTGCAGTAGTCCAGCAAGTGATTAATACTATGACTAGAAGAGAGGCAAGGTCAGTGGGAAGACGTGGCTCGATTTTCCTGTAGTTTCAAGGTTGAGCTGAAGTACTGGATTTGGGATGTGTGAGACAGAGAAGAGTCTGGGATGAATCCATGTTTTGACATAATCAGTTGAAACTTTAATACTTTAATAAAACATAGCCTACAATCTCAGGCTGCTTCTCAGTTGGCTCTGGCTTCAGTTGTTTGATAGATGTGGTCCTAAAACCCCTACACAGATGTCCTGGGTTTAAATAAATGTAAGATTTTTGTATGTTCCAGGGCCTTGTTTCAAACCATGAACTAGAAAGAAAATCAAGAAAAATTTCACCAAAAACTACATTGATGATGATCATGCCACTGCACTTCAGCCTGGGTGACAGTGAGACTCTATCTCAAAAAAAAATAAAATAACAACAAAAAACGACATTGAGGGAATTGGACCTCCATGCATTTTTTGAAGACAAACTCAATATTCTCATACCCCTTTTTCTCCTTGCTGCCTTCCCCAATCCAGCTAATAATATTTGAACTAGAACTGAGTTACTGAAGTTTCTCTAATCGAGCCATAGAAAGCCTGTAAATAATAATATTCTGTAAGAGCTATTTTGTTCAGCTCACATATGTTAAACTTACAGTAAATTTTATTTTGTCATTTAAGAAGTATATATTCCAGCACTACTCTCCTCCATAAATTCCCCAATTCTTAAACCCTACCATATTTTGTAAGGTTTTCTGTAATATACAATAAGGCATTGCAGAAAAGTTCAAGGGCCCACCTTAGACTCTTAAGTATTTAGATATAAGGCTAGGGTTTTAAAAGTAACTCTTTATTACCTTATTTAATGCTTCTGACAACCTTACGAAGTGGCCGTTATTTTTTACTTCAAATTACAGATGAGGAACCTGAGGTTTTAAGAAGTTTAATAATTGACCCAATGTCACATAGCTAGAAAGAGGCAGAATCCATGCATGAGCCCAAGTATCGCAGACTCCAGAGACCACATTCTTAGCCACTGTGCCACACTGCCCCCAGGCTCCTATCCAAGGTATCTGTACAGCCTAAAGTCTGATCCTTTGTGTAATTATTTAGCACAGTTTCTGGTCCCAGAGTAATTGTTTAAAAATGTTAGCTGCTGATGTTGGTGTTACTGTACAGGCATTAAGTTTCATATCTCTGAAATCACATTTTAGAGAACAGCTTTATTTTACTGCACATACCCTGAAAGTAATGCGTATTACTGCAGAAGAATTCTTATATGCTAATGGAATAGATCATGAAACTGCTTTCAGGTACTGGTATTGGACCGTAAAGTAAGCTCACCCACTAGCTTCACGAGTCTTCACCTGCACAGCTTGCATCATTCATAGCTGTTCAAATTACTAAATGCCACAGATTTTCAAGCTTGCTTGCAAGTTGGTGGAGTCCAAGGATATTCAGTATTTTTATGTCAAAGGTCTATTGAAGTGCTTGAATTAACTATGCACATAATGTAAATACTACCAGGTAACATTTCAATCTTTATACCACAGTCAAACTATAAAGTGTAGGGCCATTATTATGAAATCAATTTTTCTCATATGTAAGAGGAATCAACTATTAGTTTCCATGAAAACTTTCTAATGGGCTCAAATATCTAAATAAAATACAAAATCTTTAAACCCAGCCCTCAATTTCATCTCTGTAATTTTTCACTGGCATTTACATAAAAGCAAACCATACCATGTCTAAACCTCCAAATTATATCCCAATAGGTGAATTAAGTACCCTTACAAAGAAACATCCAGAAGACAGAGGGCAATTAACTATGTTGTCCCTACCTAAAGAGGAGAAAGAGAATCAACACTTAGCTTGTTCCCAGTGCTAGATACTATGGTAATGTTCACACATTATCTCTTCTAATCCTCTAAGGAAGTGCTTTAATAGTTAATATCATAATTTTGCAGATGAGAAATGTCAGGCTCAAGGAAACTAAAAGTAGCCTGACCAAAGTCACTAAATGATGGATGAGTGACAGAACCAAATGAATTCAAATGCCCTGGGTCCATGTTCTTTCTCCTATTCCATATGCTTGCTATACCTGTATAGATTCATGTTTATAAATATTAACCTTGTACATTCCTTACCTGCCTACCCTCACCATAATAAAATCATAAGCCAGCATACTGGTTAAATTGTTTAGTCTACTCTCCAAAGTTGAGGATGAGTGCTGTGATGTATTAGAAAGATCCCCAGGAAACTGGCAGCTGGACTTTAATAGTAGTGTTGCCACATCAGACATTAGAAGGTTGCATTTCATGTTGCTTCTGCAGACAGGTAGGAAATACTTGGTCTTTTGTTATACTAATTAGTTTTGCTGTTTCATCATCTAAGTAGGGAGTTTCTATTCTTTGCATGTATGTATATACATATATATGTATGCTTTTTCTTGCATTTTGTGTTTTCTGCAACTGTTGAAAGGTGTGTATATATTATGCAGCTACCTCAGAAAAGTTATAACCTTATATTGTTAAGATCAGACACCTTCAATGCAAAAACAAAAAAAATCACGTCCCAGTAAAAATGATATGGTATGTAAGAGCAAGAAGTGTTTTAAGTGCCCAGGAAAAAAATTATTCGATAGTCATGTGTTCAATTTCTTCTAGCTCTAAGGGCTTTTTAATGTCACAGAGCCTTTTAACCAACCTGAAGCCCTAGGTGGAGAGAGATAATATATTGGGACATTGCTTTTTAGAACCAAAAATGAGTTTTCAGGTTTCTTTGACTCCATTAGTTTTAGAAGGAGGTGGAATTCAACCTCACAAAGCCTGCCCGAGGCTCAGTGGGTGTGTACTTTAAACCCTTACCTTAAAAGACAACGTTGGGTTCTTCGGACCTGATGACTAGAGTTTCTTTGATGTGTAATGATTTACCCCTACTGTTGTGTGTGTGGACAGATCACTTTAATTCTCTGACCCTCAGATTTTGCATCTGGCTTAGCATTATTTAGGTGCCGCCTATCTTTGATATTGGGAAGGTCTAAGGACCTTTCCCAATTCCAGATTCTAGGAAAAGGGAAGACATGTTCTCAGGTACATTTGTGGTTGAATCTTGAATTTTGGGGTTACAAGGAGAATATGTCATTACAGTGGTTTCCCAGGTGACCTCACATTCTGGTGAATAAGGAGCTGAAGCTTGGAGTACAGCTGGTAGCTGAGGTGTTCTAAACCAAAAACTGACCAGCAATATGGAACCCATCACTCCTTATTGTACTCCCATAACTTAGGCCTATGACTGATCCAATGTCTGAAACACACGTTTGAGTAACTCTTAATCAGCGTGGCCATTATGTAAGTAGAAGCCAAAGAGGGAATACACGTCCGTGCCTGTCACACATAAAAATCTACACCTTAGCTAAGTAACATTCTGTTATTAACTGAGACCATTTGTTTATAAAAATTCAAAGCTTCCACTTTTTGCTTTGTTTCTTTTTCTTTTTCTGTAGGCACATTAGTGCCTGTTGGTGAAAGCTGATAATTGTGAGTGGCCACAGTGCCCAGGGTTAGCAGGTGGTGTGGCATTCTTTTTATTTTTTATTTTTAATAATAGATTTAACAGAGTATAACCAAAATATTATTTCAACATGAAATTAATATAAAAATTACTAGATATTTTACTTTCTTTTTTCATCCTCAATCTTTAAATTCTAGAGTGTATGTTTTGCTTACAGTACAGCAGGCCTTTGAATAACATCGTTTTGCTTATTAGCACACCCTTTTCAGGTCTCCGGAAACATTCTCTGTCCCTCAAAGCCACTCCAGTATGTGTGAGTATGGGGGTATGTGTGTTAGACACATGCATGCATTCTTTGATCTAAAGAACAAATATTTTTTAATCATATGTAAAATATAACATGAGCATCTTTGGGGGAAAAAAATTGATTTTAATTGACCTTCATGTAAAAATCTAAGTAAATACTGTTTGTAATGCAAATGCACCTTTTGAAAATTTCCCCACTACCACTTCCCACCAGATTGCTGCCTTTTGCTGCTCCTATTTAGACATTCTGGAGCTGCCACAGAGTGTGAATTTCACACATCCAAGGTGCCCGGGAATTGAGTCAATATTTTCACATAATACCAGTGACCACCAAAATATAGTTACTTACTTAGACTGACAGGTTGTTATTTTTTATCTTAAAACAATAGAAACCCTCATGATTTATCTTCTCTAAGTCTTTTCTTGGAAGATCAAAAGAACAAACATGCCCTTCCAAATCTGTAAATTATCCCAACCAAATGATTTTCTTACCAAGCTGATAGGAGGGGAATCCAAGACACATGAGGTCTATCACCTTCCCTCACCCACATACATTTTCTTACTATTTTATTACTTGATTTTTTTTGAAAAGAGTGGTTTATAACTTAATTTTAGAATACAAGGTAGTTTGATGGTAAAGCCTGTAATGTATCTTTAAAAATGCATTTCAGGCTGCCTGTATGAGGGAAGGTGCTCAGCTTTTCTGTAAAAATGTCATGACAGTTTCTGCACAGAGACTGGAGACTTGGAGAATGTTAACGGCAGTGGGGCAGTAGAGTACTTCATGGATCAATAGTTTTGCAAACTAAAAATAGGCTGTGATTGGACCTATCCCAACATAACACTCAGCTAAAGAGGCTGTTTTCATCCCCACAATCAAGTATCTCAAAAAGTCAAGTCTTTTCAAGTAGGTGACTTCAAGTATCTCTGTTACATAGAGCTTGAAAAAACCTAATTTGCAATTTACATCCAGATTGGCACACTTTTCCTGTGCCTATTCTGTAAACACGATACCAGCCAGGTGTTTGTCTCCATCCTGGCTGGCCAACATTTTAGCCTCATACCCGTCTGGGGAAGGGGCTCAGGTGGGAACCCCGCCATCTCAGTGCCCCCTGTGGAGGGCGAATCATACCCCTCCAGGTAAGGTTCCCAGCCAAAAAAGCCAAAGCCAATCACACAAATAATGGGGCAGTCAGGAATTAAAGCAGGCCCCATTCTTGCAGAGGACACGGGAAATACAGCTAGAAACAGTGCAGGAGGAGAGATTCAGGCTGTGGCAGCAGGGTCAAAAGTTCAGACAAGCAGAACAAGGAAGATTAGAAAGTTCATATATTGGAGGAAAGTGGGAAAGGAAAGGGAAAGCAGGGAATCTGGTTGCCTCTGCCCACAGCTCTTCCTGATGCAGCTCTAATTTGTAAGTTAAACTCTTGCTGTTTTTCTGCCCTTGAATTTTGCCTTGAGGACCATTTTCCTCTCTCACTTGCTTCACAGACTCTGTCTGACCTTTCTTATTTCTCCCCATGGTCCTCCTGTCACCAGAAACCTTTCAAATGGTTATTCTGTATGCTTGTAGATTCTAGTGCCTTGCTACAAATATGGGTTATATTATTGCCCATTATTTCTCCTGATTGTTTTCAGGGGGAAAAAACATCTAATATCCAATGAATTCTCTTGGTTTGATTTTTGCCTGGAAATTTGAAAGTAACAATTACTTTTCTCAAGATGAAAACAATTCAACCTTTGTCCCAACTGCTTAACTAGAATTGTGGAAGAAAGGCTTTTGCTCAAATACTATTAATAAACGGCTGCCTCAGAATTCTGAAGACTTTCTCACGGTCAAAAAAATGCTAATGACATGTGTGCAAGTGATTTTCTTGCCTGATAGAGTCCAAGTGTACATCCACAACGAAAAGCATCAAAGCTAACATGTCTTTAGCCTATCTTGGAGAACTTTCGTGTGAAATGACAATTTCCATGACAAGTTTTCTTAGAAATGAAGAGAGGTTTTCATTTGCACATAGTTGCTCATAATTTTCTACTTATATCTTCTACAATAACTTTCAAAGCAGTGAATGTTCTGTTTTCCTCAAAAACATTTATAATTTTGCAGAAACTTAATGTACTCATAGTTGTTCTGGTGGTGTACTTTTAATTGCTTTTCATTCTGGAAAACTGTGGTTGATGATCATGACTTCGAAGGAGCTGATGATCTCTACTTTGATTGTCGTCATTGTTGTCTCTTTCTTTCTGTCTTTTTTTTTTTTTTTTTTTTGAGCCAGGGTTTCACTCTGTCACTCAGGCTATAGTGCGGTGGTGTGACATGATCATGGCTCATTGCAGCCTTGGCTTTCTGGGCTTAGGTGATGCTTTCTGGGTAGCTGGGACTGCATGGCTAATTTTTTGTGTTTTTTAATAGAAACAGAGTTTTGCCATGTTGCCTAGGCTGGTCTGGAACTCCTGGGCTCAAGTAATCTGCCCACCTCAGCCTCCCAAAGTGTTGGGATTACAGGCGTGAGCCACCACACCTGGCCTCCTTTCCTCTACTCTGAATGAATTTTTTTTTTCTTGGGTACAGATTATGGAAATCAAAGTACTTAAGGAGTAAAATAAGATTATTGTGTATCAGGGTTTCTCAACCTCCTCACTACTGACATTTTAGTCCTGGTAATTCTTTGCTGTGAGGGGTTGTCCTGTGTGTTATAGGATGTTTAGTAGCATCACTGGCCTCTACCCACTAGAAGCCAGGAACACTTCCCTCTAATTGCAACAACCAAAAATGATTCCGATATTGTCAGAGATTTCCTGGGGGACAAAATCGTCCCTGGTTGAGAATCAGTTCTCTATAATCTTTAAATAAATATGCATATTAAGAGTTAAATTATGTACGCTCAGTGCCCTATACCTACATCAGTTCATTTGCAGCACACATCATTTGATATGAATGCAGTCAGCAGATAACACAAGAAATAGGTGAAGGTTTGTTTCTTAATTAAAATTATCTCTGAAATTACCATTACTCAAAATTCTCATCAGTTTCTTTCCTCACAGTAATTTGGTGAAAACCTCTTGTCACAATTTTTTTTCTCTCTGTGATCTTACTGCTGCTTATAATCTCACTATTTTAAAAAATGCCCTAGTATTCTGAAACTACTTCCAGAAGGGTACATTTTACTGTTGTTCAAGTAGTAATACCTAATTAGGATTCTCTCACTGATTTCTTTTTAATTAAGGCAGCTAGCTTAAAATAAGGCTCTCATGAAAGAGGACAGGAACAGGTAGGTAGAGAATATGTTGGAGAAGATGTGTATAAAGAAGACACTGGAAGATGGCAAAGCCCACTGCATTCATATCACCCATAAAGTTTAGGACCAGTTATTAAATGCGACCACAGAGCAGACATAGTGCATACTCCATAAGCACTTATTAGCTGAGGGTTAAATTTGGGGTGGAATTCTCTGGATAGGCCTATGATCAATCTACCTTTAGTTTTACTTTCCATTAATCTCTTTTAAAAAAGGAAAATAAATCTTTCATACAGTTAGCATCTTTCCTTAGTGCCCTGACATGTTGCATACTTGCTACCTCTGAGCCTTAACTCCTGCAATTCATTGAGCCAGGAATTTCTTTCCCAATTCTCTGCTTAGTGATCTGCTTTAGTTTTTAAATGAACAGATAGTAAGAATGCAGGATATTTCTAAGCAGTTACTGGAAACTATGTGCTCTAGTAAATAAGCCCTATCCTAAGTGAGAACAATACACAGAGGCAGGAAGATCATGTTTATCCCTAGAGTCATGGCCATCGACATTAGTGGCTTTACTCCCAACCTCTAAAGACAGGCCAATGTTTGCAGATGAGTGTGTCCAAGTATATCAAGGGACAGACACTGCTATCCAGGTCATGAGTATGCTGGTTTCAGAAAGCAAAAGATCTCGTTGTTCTAACTGTGCCCCTTGGCAGCATTGGCCGTACCTAGGAGCTTGTTGGAAATGTAGACTCTTGGGTCTGCATTTTAACAGGATTCATAGGTCATTTCTATAATATTTAAGTTTGCGAAGTTCTGGCATAACAAACATTTTCCAGAATATCTTCCCATGAGATGCTCTGAGAGGGTGGAGGTGGGGGAAACAACAACAATGGGGGTTTGAGGAAGGATGGGTTCAAATATTTATGTGGCAATCTCTTCATGCTATAGCCACTGCTATGGTCTCAATGTTTGTGACCCTCTGTTTTAGTCTATTCATGGTGCTGGAACAAAATACCTTAGACTGGGCAATTTATAAACAGAAGAAACTTATTGCTCACAGTTCCAGAGACTGGGAGATCCAAGATCAAGGCACCAGCAGATTTAGTGTCTGCTTCAAAGATGAAGGCTTCTTTCTTGCTGTCTCCTCATACGATGGAAGAGGCAAACAAGCTCTATCAGGCCTCTTTTATAAGCACACCAATCCCATTCACAAGGACTCCACCTGCAGGACCTCATCGCCTCCCAAAAGCCCCACTTCTTAATATCTCCACATTGAGGATTGGATTTTGATATGTAAATTTTGGAGAGAAAAACAGTCAGACAATAGCACTCCTCAGAATTCTTATATTGAAACCTAATTCCCGGAGTGACAGTATTAAGAGGTGGGGCTTTTAGGAAGTGACTGGGTAATGAGGGCTTCATCCTCATAAATGATATTAATGCCCTTATAAAAGAGGCTGCCTTGTCTCTTAGGCACCTTCTATGAGGACACTTAGAAGGCACCATCTATGAGGAAGAGGCCCTCACCAGGCACTGAATCTGCTGGTCCCTTGATCTTGGACTTTGCAGCCTCTGGAACTGTGAGCCATATATTTCTGTTGTTGATAAATTACCCAGGCTAAGATATTTTGCTATAGCTGCCTGAATACACTAAGACAGCCACTTTTTGGAGATTTATAATGTGCATATACACTGAGAAACATACTTTGGGAAATTCTAAATTATAACGTCAGGCCTTAGGGATGGAGGATGTTTGAATTCTAGACATTTCTAATTAAAATTTGGTTATGGAAAACAAGGGTTTAACATGATAAAAGTGATAGGTGGTTACTTTGGATCAACTTTCTTATTATTACTATTATTATTTATTTATTTATTTATTTATTTTTTGAGATGATGTCTTTCTCTGTAGCCCAGGCTGGAGTACAGTGGTGCGATCTCGCCTCACTGCAAGCTCCACGTCCCAGGTTCACGCCATTCTCCTGCGTCAGCCTCCCCAGTAGCTGAGACTACAGGTGCCTGCCTCCATGCCGGGCTATTTTATTTTTGTATTTTTAGTAGAAACAGGGTTTCACCGTATTAGCCAGGATGGTCTCAATCTCCTGACCTCGTGATCCACCCGCCTCAGCCTCCCAAAGTGCTGGGATTACAGGCATGAGCCACCGTTCCCGGCCAACTTTATTATTTTTTAATGTCGAAAAATGGATACATTTTCATATGTCGTGGCAGTCAGCTTGCTAAATACCATTAGCTTCCAAGTGATCCTGTCAAAGGCAATCCAGAAATGCATAATTACTATTGAGTCAATACTTATGTACCGAGTCTAATTATTTATTTTGTTGGCAGTTATTGTTCTTTCTGGCATTAGTTCTAAAGCTATTTGGTAAAATGTGGATAGTTCTAAAGTATAGGTACAGTATTCATTTGCTGGAGCTGCCATTAAAACATACCACACACTGGCCAGGTGCTGTGGCTTACGTCTGTAATCCCAGAACTTTGGGAGGCCAAGACAGGCAGATCACCTGAGGTCGGGAGTTCGAGACCAGCCTGACCAACATGGTGAAATCTCATCTCTACTGAAAATATTAAAATTAGCCGGGTGTAGTGGTGGGTACCTGTAATCCCAGCTACTCGGGAGGCTGAGGCAAGAGAATCGCTTGAACCTGGGAGGCGGAGGTTGCAGTCAGCCGAGATCACACCATGGCACTCCAGACTGGGCAACAAGAGCGAAACTCTGTCTCAAACAAACAAACAAAACAACACACACTGAGTGGCTTAAACAACAGAAGTTGATTTTCTCATGGCTCTGGAAACGGGATCCAAGACCAAAGTGTCAGCAATTTTGGTTTCTCCTAGGCCTCTCTTGGCTTACAGATGCCATCTCATTGCGCCCTCATGTGGTCTTTCCTCTATGCTTGCACATCCCTAGAGTCTCTTCCTGAGTCCAGTTTCTCTTTTATAAGGATACAAGTCAGATTGGATTAGGGCCCATCCTCATGGCTCCTTTGTACTTAATCACCTCTTTGAAGACCCTGTCTCCTAATACAATGATGGAGTTAGGGCTTCAACATATGAATTCTGGGAGAACACAATTTCACCCATCACAAATGCCAACTGTTTTTTTGTTTTGTTTTTGTTTTTGTTTTTGAGAGAAGGAAGGCAGAAATACTTTCATATGTTTTGAAGGATTTACATTTAAATTTTACTCAAATTATTGCATGCCCCAGAGATGAATTTTATGGTGGTCTAGGCCGTCACTAATTATTTTGTTTCTGATACAGATTCTTTCACCTTATTTAAAAATATCTTCAAACTTTCCAAGTGTATTACATAAAGTGAACCTGACTTCATCAAGGATTGCTCGAACTCTAGAGTCTGGTCCAGGCTGTTGCAGTCAGTTGAGATCCAACTAGTGATACTCCTCATTCCATCCATTCCTTTAGGTACTGGATGCAGAGTTGTGTGAGGTTTTCCCTCTGCTGTAATTTATTCACCAAAGTCTATATCATTCCCCTCCAGGATTTGCAAAATCACAGAAGACCTTGTTTGCTAAAAGGGCTCATAGAGAATGAAGGATGAGTATTACACCGACCACTCCTTTTTGTGCGCTCTCTGAGAAATTGCATTTCCTAGCCTGAGCAGCTGCCATTTTCTGATGCAGCCTGTTGCCTCTGCTGCTGAGAGAATAAGTTTTTTTTTATCCCTTTCTCTTTCTGATAATAAAATATTCACTGAAAATTATATGAGTAAATAAAGTAGGAGTGGGAAGTGAGGACAATAATCATATTGAATATATCATGTAATTATGAGCTAGACTTTCCCCAGTCTAAATAATTTTCTGGCTACTTTAGGGTCTTTTGCCTGCTGCACCAACTACAGCCAGGTCATCCTATTACATGGAGTGATTTACCCTGTCGACCAAGACAGTCGGGAAAAATTCATCATCAATTTATTTTTCACTTCCCCTGCTGCATTTTAATGTTAAGATATTTGAAAAAAAGTTGGAGGTTGTATCAATAAATGAAGCATTGGTTATAGCTGCACTTCACATTAACATCTAATGTTTAGAAGGTTTTTTTGTTTTGTTTTGTTTTGTTTTGGCTTTGAGACAGAATCTCACTCTGTCTCCCAGGCTACGGGCCAGAGTACAGTGGCACCATCTCAGCTCACTGCAACCTCTGCCTCCAGGGTTCAAGTGATTCTCCTGTCTCAGCCCCCTGAGTAGCTGGAATTACAGGTGCACACCAACATGCCTGGCTAAATTTTGTATTTTTTTTAGTAGAGAAGGGGTTTTGCCATGTTGGCCAGGCTGCTCTTGAAGTCCTGGCCTTAGGTGATCTGCCTGCCTTGGCCTCCCAAAGTGCTGGGATTACAGGCATGAGCTATGACGCCAGGCCTTATGAGGTATTTTTATACGTTTTTATTGTATGGTTTTATATTATTCGAAAACACTTTCATCAATATATACTTGGTCCTTGGAACATCTCAGTGAGGAAGCTAAGGCAAATTTCTTTTCTAAGAAATGTGACATTACCAGTTGGTAACAGACATGATTCTGGAGTCCAAATTAACTGAGCATCTACTATGTGCCAACAGTATTCTGAATATGTGAGATGTGTCAGTGAATAAAACACAGATCTCTACCCTTGGGGAGCTTAATTCTAATTATAGAAGGCAGATAATAAACAATAAACAAAATAAATATATAGCTTATTTAATAGAAGATGACGAGTGCTTTGGAAAAAGGAAAAAGAGAGCAGTAAGGGAGGTTGAGATACAGGGTTGCAGTTTTAAGTAGGGTGGTCAGAAGAGGTTATATTGAGAAAGTGGCATTTAAGCAAAGTCTGGAAAGGAGTGATTTTGGTGTTTAGTAATTTGCTCACTGTCTCTCTGCCACCTGTTTATTGGTTATAGCATAATTACCCAAATGACCTGCAAGTATTTGCTCAGAAATCTTAACAGCCGTGGGGTGATTAGAAAGAACAATGGACATTGGCCTGGACTTCGAAAAAAATGACAATGTGAAGTAGGAGTAGTCCACCTTGAGTCATGGTAAGCAGAAAATTGCAATACCTTTTTTAGGACAAGTGAGTTCCACAGTTTTAAGAAAATCTTAGAACTAAACAAGTAAATGGTGTTTCTGCTGAGTTCATGGCTATCATGGGCTAATCGGTATGCCTTCTAAGATGCCCATCTGCATATTTGGGCTTAGGACTGCTCACACACTGAGATGAAGTTAGACTTCTGTTTGCCCCTCAGACTGTTCCTTACAGGCTTTACTATGATCATTGCAGATCCAGCTCCTTACTGGATAAAGTTAATGAAGGATAAAGAAAGGAAGATAGAACTTTACGGGGGAATCAGGTGTTCAGCTGAGCCGTGAAAAGAAGGCATTGGGGAATTTGTGATCTAAATGCTATCAAAGCATATATGACATCTCTTAGGGGGATTCTTTATCCTATGACATAAAATTCCACCCCATGATCTGAAATTATTCCACGTAGGTGGGGCGGAATAGACTAAGTAATCTTAGTAATAGACAACCTTGACCCTCAATGGCTTAAGATAGCATAGACTTAATTTTCCTTCATAACTTTCCATTGAGAGTCCTAGGGTTACTTGGAAGCACCTGTTTCTCTTCGCCATCCTTACTGCAAGACTAATGAAGCAGCCACTGTCTGGAATATGCCAGTATTTGTGGCTGAGACAAACAATGTGGCCAAACATGCGCTAGCTTCTAAAGCTTTCATTGGAAAATGGCGCATGCTTCCCCTAACATTCCATGGGCTAAGGAAAGTTTACCTGGACAGAATGATGTTCAAGTACTTGTGGAAGTAAATCCTACCTGGTGGCTGGAAGGAGAAAGAGCCAGGATATTTGTGAACTGTGTAGGGATTCACACAGTGGGTAAAATTTTGAAGTTTCTGTCTACCTCGAGACTTCAAAAAAAATTATTGGCAAAGTTGCTTTTTGCTATTTGATGAGGTGTCCTTTTGCTGTTCAGACTGGACATTTGATTCTTCTTGTGGAATTCTTCATTTTTCAGGAAGGAGTAGGGCAGGACCAACTTGTGCAACTATTTGAAGTTGAAGAGATGCCATTTAAGGTCAACATATGACAGTTTTGTTGTTAGTTTTGTTGACAGTATACTCATTATACTTTTATAATGAAGTCGTTTTCTCAGAAGCTCATGTTGGGTTGCAAAAAATATATATAAAAGCAGTCTTATCTTTCACGGAGGAAACTTTTAAAAATTATAATTCTTATACCACAGGCATATGTGTTGTTTTTGATCTCCATAACTTCTGTTAGGCAACTTCAAGATATTAGGTTCTATAGCTTCTGAGAAGGGCTCATGAGGATAGCAAGGTCTAACAAATATAATATGTTAGGCAAGTAATGTATTTAGTAAAGAAATGGAGACAGAATGGGGAGCCAAGGAGATGTCAAAGGTCACAGAAGAAATAAGTTGAGCCCAAAGATTATATAAAATAGGAGAGGTCAAGCTGTTCTGAAAGGCCTGATTCAGAAGAGACAAGAGGCGGGAAACTCAGTCAGTAACACTGAGGAGCAAGACATGTCCAGGTGAGCCATTTTCCTAGGGCAAAAGGCAGAAACCAGACAAAAGGGAGACTCTAGTCTTTCAGGCAGTCCTTCATGGAGAGATGGCATTATCCTTCTTCTGCATCTTTCTGCACTTGCAGAGGACTGACTCTAGGAGAACTAGTAGCCTTCAAAAGAAGTTTGTATATTCTTGTAACAGGTTCATGCATGTGACAACTGCTCATTTATTTCTCTACAAAGCATATACATCAGCAGGTCTTCACATGGGCCATCCTTGTGCTTCTCCTCCACCGATTAGCCCATATCTCAAGTTCACTCTTTCTAAGTGATTCCCCTTTAGGCCTCCCTTTGGGGCAGTATGGTGATGTGATCAGTGGGCATTCATGAGTCTATTCTCAGAGCTCTCAGTTAATTGATGTGTTGTGCTCCAGGGTGGGCCAGAAGGCAGGAGCAATAGATCAGTGTCTTCTTAGTTGTATTGCCCAGCCATCTGGACCTTATAGAGAATTCACTGCCCAGAACACAGGACCATAGTCTAAAAACTGATTACTCCAAAGCAGCCATGAGCCACTTAGCAAGTGCTCTCATCTCATGCCCTTTCAACACACATGCAGTGACCCCCATCATCAGTGGAACCTGGCTCCATCTTGCTTTTGTTCCTTAATACATGAACCACTTCTGCTTCCAAGAAGCTACCATTCCTTCCCAATACCATGGCTTAAGCAAGAGGATGATCCATTGGGTGATAGAATTTTAGGCTGTTAATATACTGTCTCTGTCTTTTTTTCCCCTCTCTGTTTCCTGTATGTTAAATGGAGGAACTAATACATTCCCCTCTTCTGGAAGACAAGAGAATAATTGAATGAGTTTAAATATTTAAACCACTTCCCCTGCCAAACAAAACACCAGCATGAGTGGCCTCAGAGAAAGCCCTAGACTAAGGCTCCCATCATTGTTGCCATCATCCTCATCTTCTTTTCTCTTATTAATTAGTCTCCAGATAGCTCAGAGCAGAAAACAAAGGGACCTTAACTCTGACTGGAATCAAGAATTTTCCTTTCTGTTTCTCCCCTGCATCTGCTAAATACCCACCAGAGTCTGGCAGTGAGAGGGGTCTGCAATAAAGAACTGAAGCTCATGCTTTTTCCTTCACCTTTTTAATTCTTCCTTTAGGATCTGCGATTGGTGGGAAGATGAATTTGCAGGCCTGAGGTGTTAACAGCCAAACTGAATAAAGGCAGCCTTCCCGTGGAACCAAAGTTCACTTAATCGTGCCTTGGCCCTGGGTGAACACAAGTGCTATTCTTTAGCTTTGACTCAGGGAAACGATGCTTGCTTTTATAAGATTGGAAGACAAAGATGGAAGCAAAACAACTCTTCTTCACCCCAGTTATGTAGGCCAGCTTTAGAATGGAGAACAAGGTGTGATTTTCAACCCATAATAGGATTAATTCAAACTGACACAGCAAGGAAATCCATTTTTCAGGCTTCCATTTATTTCTTTTCTCTTATCAGTCAATCACAAATATTATTGAGCACCGTCTGTGAGCTCAGCATTGAAGGGGAAACAGAATAAGCACAAGAGATGACCTCTGCTTTTACCATTTAACATTTCCTTGGGGGAGACAAAGCTAACATTCATGGTCTTATACAAAGAACACTTAACTGGAATCAGGAGATCTGTGGTCTTGTCACAGTTGGTTGAGTAGTATAGTGTGTGGTTAAGTGTAGAATGCCCTGGAACTGGGCTCTCAGAGCTATAAAATAAGGCACTGTCGTTAATTAGCAGTGAATCCTTGAGAGAATCCTATACCTTTCATCAATTTTTCTCATCTGTAAAAAAGAAGTTAATAATAGTGCCCAACTCAAAGACTTGTCAAGAGCTTAAAGTTAAAACTTGGCCAGCATTATATTTGCGGCACATTAAGTATGAGATATAATTCATTTAATATTTCAGACAAGCCTTTGAAAATCTCTGGGACAGAAAAGAGACCAGACTTGTGTTATATATTTCCTGTGCCCTAGAGACCAAATGTGGCACATCACATATGCATTTTTATACATCCCCACTAATGCCTTGTGAAGTGGGTTAGGGAGATATGAATAGGTTAAAATCATTTTGTAAGGTATGCTATTAGGTAAGAGACAAAGATTGGTTCAAACTCTGATCTGAGTCAAAATCCTGTGCACTTTCTACTCTCCCATAGCATCTCTGAATCTCAATTTCCCACGTGAGAAAATATTGGGATAGATCAAATGGGCTCTGAGTTCAGCTCTAAATTTTTTGATTCCAATTCATCCAATCTTCTAGTAAAACTGAATTTTAGGTCAAGGGCAATAAGGATGGGAGCACTGCATTCACAAGAGAATTTTAGAAGTATTAATTAGGTCTTGAAGAACCAGTAGAATTTGTTTATGTGAAAAGAAGGGAGAATACTTCTGCTAGGCATAAATATGAGAACAATGGTGGGAATGATAGGTAGGGAAGATAATACAAAAAATTATCCCTACCAAGAGGAGGCTGGTACTGAGGAAAGGTTGGAGACAGGACTGTTTTCCTTCCTAATACCTTAATCCACAGTTTCTCAATATCAGCACTATTGACATTTTAAGCCAGATAACGCTTTCTCCTGGGGCCTGTCCTATGAATTGTGGGATGCTGATAGGGGCTGAATTGTCCCACCCCCCCTCTAATACGTATGTTGAAGTTTTAGCCCCCAATATGATAATATGTGGAGATAGAGCCTCTGGGAGATAAGATTTAGATGAGGTCATGAGGGCAGGTCCCCTATGATGTGATTAGTGTCCTTATAGGAAGAGACATGAGAGTTTATTTTCTCTCTACCTTGTGAGGACATAGCAAGAAGTTGGTCATGGAAACCATTAAGAGGGCCCTCACCAGAACCCAACTATGCTGGCACCCTAGACTTCCAGCCTTTCGAACTGCAGGAAAATTAAGTTCTGTTGTTTAAGCCACCCAGACTGTAGTATGACATTTGTTATGGCAGCCCAAGCAGACTAAGCCGTTTAGCAGCATCCCTGGCCTCTCCTCACTAGATGCCAGTAGCATCCACCCAGTTATGACAACCAAAAATATATCCACACGTTGCCCAATGCACCCTGGGGATAAGTCACCTCAAGTTATCTCAAGTTCACAATTTGAGAAGATCATTTTGGGAACCACTGTCTTAACCTTATCCTAATTCTAATTTAGGCCATAAACTTCATATCTGCAAGCTTAGGTTTTATGTTTATCTCTTTGTGGATTTTTTGTTTGTTTGTTTTTTTGTTTGTTTTTGAGGCAGAGTGTTGTCCTGTCATCCAGGCTGCAGTGCAGTGGCACAATCATGGTTCACTGCAGCCTCGAAGGTTCACTTCATTCCCAGGCTCAAGTGATCCTCCCACCTCAGCTTCCCAAGTAGCTGGGACTATAGGCGTGCACCACCATGCCTGGCTAATTTTTGTATTTTTTTGTAGTGATGGGGTTTCGCCATGTTGTCCAGGCTGGTCTCAAACTCCTGAGCTTAAGTGATCCACCACCTTGGGCTTTCAAAATGCTGGCATTATAGGTGTGTGCCACTGTGCTGCACCCCATTATTTGCAAGCTTAATATTGCTACTTTAGATTTATGTTTGCCTAATATGGTTCTCAAACTTTCCTTTGTATAAGAATCACCAAGGGGAACAGAGTAAAATGCAGATACTTAGTCTTCTGTCCACTAAAAACTTGGTGTAGTGGTCTGCATTAGAATCAACAAATTTGATTTTTAACAAGCTCCTAACTCAGGTGATTCTCACACAGTCTAGGGACCCCTACTTTGAGAAACACTGACATAGTTGCTATAGTCAGTGTCAACCTTGACCTTGCATGCATAATAGAAAGACAGTGGCCTTGGGAACAAATAATTATGGATTTAATCCTTTATTTTTTATTTAATTGGGATTGTAAAGTGAGCTGGCTAAGCATGTAGCCTCCAAGATCAGATGCCCCAGTTTCAAATCCTGGCTTCGTCACTTACAGGATGTGTAGCACTGGGTGAATTACTCAGCATTTCTATGCCTGGGCTTCCTTACCTATAAAATGGGGAATATTGTCAGTACCTGCCTCATACGTTGGCATTATGTATGACTGGATATATGACAAAACACTTGTAATTGTTCCTGCATAATGTGTTCAATAAATGTTTGGTGGTAGAGGCAAAGGTTAATTAAAAATAGAAAGTGTGGACTGTTGCCATAGCAGCCTTGTAAGGGCATTCTTGATTCTGTTAATAATTCTTGATGCACTTAGCACAGGATTTTTCTGACTCCAGAGCTCCTATGAGTGACTTGGGAAGTTTGTAGAATGCATGTTCCCAGCTTCCTCCCCTCAAGGGAGACTAATTCATTTTGCCTCAGGTGAAGTTTAGGTCTGCATGTTTATAAAGCTATCCAGATGAATATGATACAACCAACTCAGATACCACACATAGAAACACACTATCTTGAAGAAAATAGCTTGTACTGTGTGCACACTCAACCTGCTTTTTACATCGATCTATTCAAGTGACAGACTGTATTCTAGAATATAATCTGTAAGTCTCTTCTCCACTGAATATCCCATATAGATGTGATTACAAAACATAGCATGAATTTCTTGTTTTTGGATTTGATACTTATCAAGCATTCTCTTTAGCTTCTAGTTTTCTTTGATTTCCTTAGAAGTTTTCCAAATTGTGTTCTGAAAAAAAAAAAAAAATCACATAAGGCTTTTTAAGAAGGGAGGAAGAAGATATTTCAGAAAGGATGCCACCTAGACTTAAAACCCTTTTCAACAGGACATTTCAACAAGTTGGGTTGTGAACTTGAGAAAATTAATTTTTGGAAATTCTTAAAGCAGTACAGATGCCTATGAGGCAAAAATCTAGCAGTGTAGAATACTAAAGACCTGTCAGTATACATTTTCATTTCATCTTTATTCCTATTCTTTGGTGAAAATAAAATTTTTTGAACAGAAAATAATTTTCTCCTTAGGGTTTTTCGCGGAAAAACAAGGATTTTGCTTGTTAAAAAAAGAAGGCAAATGTATTCTGATTGCACCAACATTTCTTAACGTGCTCTCCTAACTCTCCAGCTTTTTTCCCCATAAATCTTATGAGAATTATGACCACCATGAATATGTTCACTATCAAAATCAAAGACATTGCCAAAAATAGATAGAACTTAAGTGTTCCTCCAGTTAAATGGTGATCTTATCACTGTGCTTGATGTCATTTTTATTGTAACACAGTGGGATATTTTAGAAGGGAATGATTAGTAGTCCAAATTTTCTTCTGCAAGAACTAGAGATTCTCTGATGTAGTTTTTCTGCTGTAGTACATTTTTTGGAATGCCTTCAATGTATTACTTTTACCATAGTAAATCTTTTGGGTAATATGTGTAATGGGCATACATTTGGTCCATGAAACTCAGGAGCAAGAATATCACTTGTTTTTATTTTTCTAATATATATGATTATAGCTGGCCACTTTCCAAAATATCTAGCGTCTTATGGAAGTCCAGAAGCAAGCTTCTCGGTATGGGTTGTTCTGTTTTTTCTCTTACTCTAGGCCTGTGTGGGGGCAGCAGAATGTCATGTATGCACAGATGCTCTGATACTTCCTGCTGCAAGAGGAGAATGTTTATTAAGTCTAGTGGGGGAAAAGCTACTAGTGGAATTATTCCTCCTTTCTTCCTCCAGTGTTGGGAAATCCCACTTCCTCAGTCAGGCCCCTCCCTTCATCCCTCTCCCATGCTGGCATAACTTCCGTTTAATAATCCCTTGATGTACCCAACCTTTCAAACAAACACATGGGTGGGAATTTTCTTTAGTTCAGCCTTAACTTAAGTGGAAGGTGGGAGGGTGGAGGGCATATTTAGGGATGAAGATGAGGTATGGCTGAGAAAGAACACAGAAGCTTGCTCATTCTTCCAATGAGAGGGCCAGGGTGAAACTAACCTTTTCATCCTTACCTTTTTGAAAGAAGAACTAGACAGATAGCAGTATATCAATAGAATGTTCTGCCAAATATTTGTGGTAAAGTCTCTGATAACTATACTCAACAAATCAGAACCTTTATTACTGCACTTTGTTCTGGAAGGAGTCAAATTACAGCAAAGTAACTGGTATCAGATTCTTGCTTTAATAACACCTTTCCAGGAAGGCCCTGGACTCTTTTCTAATTTGGCCCAATCACTGACACCTTCTCCATCTTTGTCCTCAGATCCTTTGTGAAATCCCAGATTGTCTTCACTTACTAAAGAAGACAACCATTTCATTCAGCAGCCTGGATTTACTAAGCACCACTTTTTTAGGGTGGTGCTCAGCAATAAGGGTAAATTTACTGTGTTCTCCATTACACTCTTAGCGACAATCTGAAAATCTTCAAATATTTCAAAAAAATTAAACTGCTTTTGTTTCTGAGGAGCATTCAGCACAATTGAAAAGTCAGTAGGATTTGCTTTGATTCCTTTGTTTCGCCTAGCCTGTGTGTTTCTGAGTCCTGACTACACGTTAGCATTACCTGAGGAACTTCAAAAACTCCAAGCCTGGGTCTCACCCCTAGAGATGCTCATTCAGTCTGGGATGGGGCCTGGGTGTCACTAATTTGAAGTCCTTCAGGTGATACTAATGTACAGCCAGGGCTCAGAGCACCAGCTACACTATTTGCACAAGTCTCCTTTCTTGTTAGCATTTATTTATACCCTGAATATCTTAGGACTGATTTTTTACAGGGTTATGCTCTTAGTAGGCAAGGAGCTGATAAAATATCATGTATCCCAGGAGGCTTTATATTAGCAGCATCTTCAGAAAACCTAGAACTTAAATAATAATGGTAAAATGGTGGCTTAACAGGGCAGCAATATTGTCTTCATTTCCCCAACTCTCCTTCCTTTTCTCCTTTCTCTCTATCTTTTCCTCCATTAATTTTAAAGGCAATTCTTAAGGCATTCACATTCAAATTTCTGCCATATATTTGATTACCTACCTGTAGAGCTGATGCTAGGGGTCATGCTTTCTAAGGCATAGTCCTATGTATCCCAACACTGACGGTATGGGTTTGTACATATAGTCTGAAATGTTTGATTAGTTACCTACAATCAGTATCAGCCTGCTTAAGATATTGGGAGACCTAGAAGCAAAAATAGGCCAGGTACAGTGGCTTAGGCCTGTAATCCTAGCACTCTGAGAGGCCTAGGCAGGAGCATCAGTTGAGCCCAAGAGTTTGAGGTTGCAGTGAGCTCTGATCAATCACACCACTGCACTCCAGCCTGGATGACAGAGCAAGACCCTAGTCTCTAAAATTAAATAAATACATAAACTCGATAAAATACACTTCTTGGTCTATTTTGTTATTGTAGCAGTAATATCTGTTCATTGCAAAAACATTAGAAAATGTAGATAAGTTAGAAAGAACAAACCAGAAACTACCTGTAATATAGTTAGGGTTGCCTCTGGCTTTCCTTCTGTCTCCTTCTCTGTTTTCAAATAACTTTCTATACTTAAAAATGATTTTTAATGGATCCTCCTCTTGGCACATTTTAAAATAAAGCCTCTGACTATGTGTAAGGCAGGAACATTTAAGATTTGAAGCCAACTTAGTACCTTTGAATTCAAAACTTGTAGTTTCTTAGAACTCCATACATTAGAATGACTGGAATTATCCAGTGATCAATAAGGACAGTGAGTTTCAGAAAGCTTAACACAGAACTAATCAGTGACAGAACTAAAAATACAAAATCCAGGGTCATAGGTTCTGGGGGCCATGTGCCTTTCTGTAGCTCACACAATGTGCTTGGTGTGTAGCCAAGTACAAGGGTGTCAGTTTAATCTGGGTCTGCAAGTGGTAAATTATGCTTTTAAAGTATTTACTGTTGTTCCTACACAGTAGAATGAGAAATGAGAGTTGACTGTATTCTTAACATGATCTGAGAAATAATATGATTGTGGTTGAATTTCCTGGAGATTTTAAAGAATAAACTGATTATTCAAGGTGTGCATTGGTGTATACATATTTCATCTTCTCTTAATGCAAAGCTATGATGTTGGGAATGGACAAAGAAATTAGTCACAGAAACAATAGTATTTAACCCAACATGCCACAAACCCTAATTTACAGAACACTAGTTCTTAAGATGTTAATAGATGTTCTGTGGAAACCTCTGGATTAAGCCAAATTAAACAAACATGTTTCATTAATTATAGGAGTTCCCTGGGCCTACAGTAAGCTTATGGGCATTGTAAATCCCTATATGAGACAAAGTATGCAAATTTCCTTGTTGTAACAATAATAGCTTTTTTTTTTTTTCATTTTTAAAGGACCATTTATTAACATCTTAAACAACTAGTATGGTTTGTTCAACCGGTTTAGAACATGCTGGTTTTATATGGTTAGGCTTTGTGTTTTGGGAACATCCAGATAACACCTTTTAAGGACAAAGATGTGCTGAGAGCTTAAAGTTAACCTGTTATAATTTAACCCACGGAACAAAAGAGGATTTGTCATTTCTTCTCAAGGAATTCTTGTAGTAATTACCCTTGTCTGGAGTTGCTCGCCTTACCCCTCCAAGTCTATCTTTTTTTCTTGTGTTAGTGTCTTTTCTGAAAATCTTGATTTTAAAAAAGCAGAATATGATACCTTCTTTTTTGCAAAACCAAAGGAGGGACATTCAGATGCTTCCTTGTATCTCCAGTTTCCAGGCTAGATAGTCTTGTAATATTTTCAGAGGTGTCCAAAGTAATCAAAGCCTTCTTCTAAGAGCACTTGTTGATGACAGAACTGTACTAGTCTAGGGTTTATGGTGATTAAACTTTGATATAGTGTAGGCAAATCAATAGAGTCACAGGGTTGGATGGTAATTTTCAGCAGTGGAACTTGAGAGGAACAATTCTATTTCTATTTTATAGTCTTTTTGTCTGTTTTTCTTACCCATGTCTTCATTAAGAGCCTCCTGACCATTAAGATGTCAATGTTAAAAAAAAAAAAAAAAAAAGAGTACTTTCCCCTTTCTCATTTTGGAAGAAATATACACATTCACTTACCTTTCTCTGAAAATATCTGGTGCATTGTCCTTTGTGTGGTCTTCTCCCCCTCCCATGTGATTTTGTGCCACTGTGAGTAGGTGATTAAGAACATGTCTTATCATACTGACTGATATGGTTTGGCTGTGTCCCCACCCAAATCTCATTTTGAATTGTATTCCCCATAATCTCCATGTATCGTGGGAGGGGCCTGCTGGGAGGTAATTGAATCATGAGGGCAGTTACCCTCATGCCATTCGCATGATAGTGAGTAAGTTTTCATGAGATCTGATGGAGCTTTTCCTCCTTTGCTTGGCACTTCTCCTTTTTGCTGCCATGTGAAGAAGGACATATTTGTTTCCCCTTCTGCCATGATTGTAAGTTTCCTGAGGCCTCCCTGGCCCTGCAAAACTGTAAGTCAATTAAACCTATTTCATTTATAAGTTACCTAATCTCAAGGAGTTCTTTATAGCAGTGTGAGAACAGACTAATACACTGACCCCTGGCCACATGTGCACATCCTATAGCAGATGCTTCCATGTTTTCACTGGACTAGACCTAGCTCGATGTCAAGAGACAGTTGTGAGAATCACTACATCAGGACTTGATATGTAATACATGGGTCAACCCTTTAATTTAGATTTGTTCTTTTAGATTAGGCAATAATTTAAATGTGATTTGAATACAATATTTTATTTAATTTTGGGAGGATGAGGAAATGTTTGAGTCTTATTTGGAATTAAGGAAAATATAGCCTAAATCAGAAGTTATTACAATCCAAAATTCAAGAATTACATATTCCTTCATGCTGATGTCAGTTTCTCAGTCCAACATTTATTTTTTATCAAAAAAAGAAAAAGATTTTTACATATACTTAAATCAGCATATACTAGAATAGGTTGAAGATAAGCATAAAGAGGACGGCAAAAATAGAATGTGGACATAGAAAAGAATCCCCAAATCCAGAACATGAGACTATTCATATATCAAAGCATATTCAATATATGACTAATTATAACAATATTTAAACTATATTTGGTACTTTTGTCCCTGGCACTATACCAAAAACCTAGCAACCATACCACAGAATATTTATAAATACTATTATTTCATTTTACAGATGAGGCAGCTGAACCTGTTACATTTCTTGCCTGTGGTCACGAAGCTATTACATAATGCAATCAGGATTCATAGCTAGGTTTATTTAACTTCAGAGCCTGTTTACATCTGTTGTGATATACTGTGAACCTCAATTTATTGATCCGTTTATTCAATCAACAAATATTCTTTGCATCTCCTATTTGACAGGCATTGTGCTTGGTGCCATAAACATGGATGAGTAATACAGACGTGATCCCTGCTTCTGACGCATTTACAGACACGTGGCTGTATTCTAATCGGCTGTGTGCCCAATAGTTTTTAACTCAATGGTCCATAAAATTCCATCTGTTTCTCAAATCAGTCAGGTCTCATGGGGCTGATTCCCAAAATGGGTGAGGTCCTCTGGCCAGCTCTCACTGTTCTAACACCACTGACAAACTGACCAGAGTCTGAGCCATATGGCAAGCCCTTGATGCTGGCTGGCATCCTCACAAATGCATGGAGCCTAAAGGGAAGAAGAAAGGATGCTGGTGGTATTGGGGGCTTCTTGCAGGTTGGGTTGGGGAAAACCAACTTAGATAAAAAAAATTCTGGGAAAGGGTCAAATATTCAAACCATCAGGTTTGATTAGAGAAGATTCAGATTGACATAGAAGGGATGCTGAAATTAATGAACCTTGGTTAGCTGGTATCCTTGGGGTATGATAAGATCTATCTTTTAGATCAAGGAGATTTATTCTTGGGATACAGCAAGACCTCCCAGTTTTTTGGAAAGGTATCTGATGGAATGAGGCAAAAATGTCAGAGTTTGTCGGCCAAGTTATGGTGGGAGAGAGTGGGTTGAAAGGCTGGCTGGGGTGGCTTGTAGGCCAGGTGTAGCTGGGGTTGAACCTGACAGCCTGGGATGTCTTTGAAGGCCAAAGAGACAAACTGGCCACACCCAGTAGGGAATTGTTAAGGGGTTGCTACCTAATGTTCCTGAGGGTACTTTGGGGGCTAAATCCAAGCAGAGAACAAGCATGGGAGCATCAAGTGGACTTCTATTTCAACACTGGTGAAAATTGAATCTCTGACCACACCCTCATCTAGCTTTGCCTTGCTCAGGGTCTGGGCAAGGCTGAGCAGGCTGAGCGCTGGTCATTACTGGCCATGGTTGGGCATGGCCAAGGTTGGTAGGGATAGGAGCTGACTAAGCACCTACCCCCACCCTAACCCTGGAAAAACATATTGGAAAAGTAATGTGTTAAGAGCATCAGTCTGAGAACAGCACATCTGTTTGTGTTACTGGTACTGAACTTCACTATGGAAGCAAGTGGGTGGATAGACTCTAATATGGTGCATTCAAAATGGATATTCTCTGCTGGCTTTAGCAACAGCTTCATGGTTAGTGATTTCTCCATGTGTGTGATGCGCTCACATAATTCTGTTTAGCTCCACGGAAACTGTTAAAAAAAAGCAAACAAAATAAAACAGAAAAACAAGACAGAAGAGAGAAACCATAATTGAGCTACCAACTTGCTTCAGTAGGAAACACTACAGAACATATATCTGTTTGCAAGGGATCACAAGGTCTCACAAAATAAAGTTGTGTAGGAGAATGTGAGGACAGACAGGGTCATATAACATAATGTAGTTTCAATCAGAATGATTTCATCCTTTGACCTGACTGTAAATCAAAAGATATGTTTCTATTCTCCACCCCTGTGTTTTTCTTGATGGTAATTTCCACTGAATATCAAGCTTTTTGTGTGATGAATAAGTACCCATTCTATGGGTACCGTTACCAGCTGTCCTAGCTGCTGTAGGAACTCTCCTTGACTGAAATAATAATAAATTACTTCAGTCATTTAGACATTAGCTGCACAATTATCAGAGCTCTGGCTTATATTAACATGATGCTAGAGAAAACAAAAAAGAAAAGAAAAAAAAAGAAAGGGCAAAGAGGGAGAAAGAAAAACATATCGAGCCCCATTCCAATTATCAAGGGAGGCTGTCTGAGAACAAAGGCAAAGCGACATAGTTTATTCTTATCTGCTCTAATTGTTTTTTATCTTAAAATATTACAACTGATTATATTGAGCATCTTTATCTATATCTGGAGAGGATCAAATAAGAGAGAAGGAGGGACTGAGAGGAATGCTATAGAAAGATAGATTTTTGTCTCATTGTAGGAAGAGCTTTCCTTTAAAGGGAAAACACGCTGTTATAGAAAGTCCTGGGAGACAGTACGATGTGGAGTTCACCTCGGGGAATTCTGCGGTCAGACTCTCATGGTGGGACTTAGCACGTCGCATACTACTCTGTACCTTCCCCATGTGTAGAACAGGGAAAACTGTAGTCCATCCCCAAAGAGACAATATGTGCCTGGCTCTTGGTAATAATCAGCCATTTAATGCTACTATTCATGAATCCCTTGTGCTTGAACGTGTTCAAATGTTAGATTTTTAAAAAGCTCTATTCAGCTCAGAGATTGAATTCTTAGGTTCTACCAGGGAGATAAGGAGATGGATGAGCAGAACTCAGTGAGGCTGACTGAGGGCAAGTACCCTGGGCACTGGGTCTTGCTTATTAGTTCTGCCGGGCAGCATGCAGCACACTTGGTCTCCCCAGGTCTCCATCTGCAGCCTCTCAGACAGTGTGTTGAGCTGACATATGGCACAGGGCCAGCCTTGGGCATTTGATCATTGTCAGCCTCTCAGCAGAATCTTTGGCCTGAGCACAGATCGGCAGGCTGGCAGTCAGTGCTTCCCTCTCTGATAATGGGCTAGCCCAGGGAAGGCCCAGAGCCAAAGGTCAGAAGGAAAACAAGGAAGCTGTGAAATCATATCAGAGAATCAGAGCTCAGTCCCTTCTTTTCACAATTGAGGAGCCAGAGGCTCCGAAAAGGGAGATGATATGCAGAGGCTGCATCCCTCATGACAGCAGAACTTGGACCAAAAGACAAGTCCCTTTCTTCCAGATTAGTGATCACCCTGTTTCAGCTTACTGACTGTCAGGCCTGGCAAACAAATGGTAAATGGTTAGGTTGGGGTAATGAGGTGTCAGGGGTTTATGAAGCAGCCTTTTTGTACCTATAAATGAAATTTTAAAAGTGCCATGATGTAGTCAATAGGCCTATGTCAAGAAAGAAGGCTTGTCACAAAAGTCTGGAGTAGAGCCACTGGGCAGAGGCAGGAAGTAAGACATAAAGAGAAACTGTTACCCAGCTAGTAATTGCAAGGTTAAATGGGCTTGTATAAAGGTCATCTCTATCAGGATGGTTGGGCAGGCAGGACTTTGTAAAGCCAAAGTGAGGGAAACAGAAGCAGATTTAGCAAGATTCTTTTTGTTTCTTTTTTGTGGGCATGAATAGAGGAGAGGAATTTGACACTGACATCAGGGTCTCCAGGGCATTAGGTCTCCGTGAAGTTGCAAGTTAGAGGAAATTTGTGTTTCATGCCTTCAGACCACCTTATCTTTTGTACCTTTTCACTCCTCTTCCACATCTTCCTGGATAGGAGGGTACTCTCATAAATCCTCTCCTCATTAAAGTGAAGAAAACAATATGATAAATTAATTCACACCAAGATGGTGGTGACTAATGTGTGCTGTCCATGTGACCTTTGAGTTTTAAAAGGAGATTCTAGGAGAAGGCCAGTACCATTGCTTACCATTGAGCGGGGAGTCTCTACCAGCAGAATGTCAGATGATGGGAGGAGGAATGGTGTGGCAAGATGCATATTATGAGCGTAATTTTGTTCTCAGTGCACTGATGCATTTAATCTTCGAAACAAGCCTGTGATTACCTGAGACACAGAGTGGTTTTGTCACCTGAGGAAGGTCGCATGTCTAGAAAGAGAAGTTTGGAACTAAACTTAGTCCCACTATTGCTCAAAAACAAAACATCCCTTTTACTGTTCAGTGCGTATCAGTGAGCAGTTATTTTCCTTATTTGTAACATAATTTTACTCAGGTCTGTAAGGATTTTGGTTGAAGACATGGCTCCTAATGCCTGGAGCCAGATGTGGGGTGTGCTGAATGAATCTCCTTCGGTTTTTGTTCTCTATTACTAAGCCAGAAGCTGGACACCTGAGCCACTGGAGACATGGAGCACCCGGGTTGTAGACCAATGTGTAATAAAAAGTTACTTGCTTTTCTTGGATGCCTCTTCTTTCAGTGTGATCACTTTAATATCCCCTGCACGTTGGTATCCCCTGCACTTTGGATGATCTGGTATTGCTGTGGCTTCTGCGTGCTGCGCAGCAGCCCTGCTGCCATTCCAGGAATTACCAGCAATGCTGCAACTCATGTAGTCTCAGTACATGTGGGTGGGCTGGGGTGCTATTGGACACAGAGGAAGCAGGCAGGATAGTGAGATCCCAGAGCAAGGCCACTTTGCGTAACATTCAACTGGAATGTAGCTTGTATGAGTTCTCAAAGATTATGTCACCACTATAAAATGGTCTTTGGGTTTCTCAGTGTTTTACAAGTAATTTTACAGTTCATGTTTAAGGGCTCAAGGCTTTGTGCAGATTAGGTCCACATTTGAAAACCCAGCCAGTGAATTTTAGCTATATGGCCTTAGACAAATACTTATACACTTTGGATTTCAGTTTCCTTAGCTTAAAATGGGAAGCATAATAGATACCTTATTGGGCCCTGAGGAAATTGGATGAGAAAATGTACATGCACACAGATGTTGAGTAGAAGGTAGTTATCAGAGGTGGGGAAGATTGGAGCAAGCAGGGATAAACAGAGGTTGGTTAACAGGTACAAAAATACAGTTAGGTAGAAGGAATAAGTTCTAGTGTTTGATTGCAAAGTGGGGTGACTATAGTTAACAATAATTTATTGCGTATTTCAAAATAGCTTGAAGAAAGTATTTGGAATGTTTTCAACACAAAAAAGAATGATAACTTTTGAGGTGATGGATATGCCCATTGCCCTGATTTGATCATTATACATTTTTTTTATTTTATATATTTTTTTGAGACTGAGTCTTGCTCTGTCACCCAGACTGCGATCTTGACTCACGATTCACTGCAACCCCCGCCTCCCGGGTTCAAGTGATTCTCCTGTCTCAGCCTCCCAAGTGACTGGCATTACAGGCGCCCACCACCGCACCCGGTTAATTGTTGTATTTTCAGTAGAGATGGGATTTCGCCATGTTGGCCAGGCTGGTTTCAAACTCCTGACCTCAGGTGATCTGCCCACCTTGGCCTCCCAAAGTGCTGGGATTACAGGCGTGAGCCACTGTGCCTGAGCGATCATTATACATTATATACATGTATTGAAATAACATACTGTACCTCATAAGTATGTACAATTATTATGTATCAATAAAAAAGAGAAAAATGTGTGTGGAAAGCTGACACATACTAAGTACACAATATGTTGTATTTATTATTAATGTTAATATTACTGATGCAAAAATATACAAACTCCTTACTGGGCTTTGTAAGATCCATTGTATTTTCTCCTAGAATTCTGTCCAAACTCATGTTTGTATCTCTTCTAAGACTCAGCACATGATAGATTTAGAGTAAACACTGAATTGATGGATGGTTTCACATTTCTCTTCATTCTCTTTTCCCTTGAGAAATGAACCCTCATATACTGATGCTCTAAAAGTTATTTTATTCTTTCAGAGATTTTAATGGTCCTCCTCCTTGTCTCCCTCAGTTAGTCTTTCTGCTCTCTAAGATTTTGTTTTGTTTCTCTTGTTTAAAAGTCAGACACCCTTCCAACTCCCTTGTCTCCTGCTGAAGAGATCTAAACAGATGATTCACTTTTGAGCATGTGAAAAATGACTTCCTTGAAATTTTAGTTCATCGAACAGACTATCCTCTAGTGCCTTCCTTCACCCTTGCTGCTTCCTTCTAGAGTTGAAGTTAGGCTGCAGATGAGGAAGGTAAGAAGGAGTATCTATTTTTCAATCCTTGCGTAGGTGCCAAGAGACTTAACTAACAGCAGCTACAGAAATAAGTTGTACATTTTGTCTAACTTCTTTCGAAGTCTTTGAAGAAATAAATAAGCCTTCGATTTTTTTTAGAAATATTTAGAGTAATTCTATTGAGGCCAGTTGATAAGTTACCTCTGGTAGAACTGACGGACTATCTAAAAAACGTGGATGTTTCAATTATTCATATAGTGATGTATTTTGTAGTTAATATGACCTAGTGTCTATTAATCAGATGTGGACTACTAAAACCTAATTTATTCATTTATTCAAAGCAGAAGTAGACTGTGCTTCTGTGTGTCAAATAATATGATTAATTTTCTGGATCCCTGGCCGGTAAATAAGATTCCCTAAAATATCTAGATTATTGACATACTACAAAATACGTATTTATATTTGTGTTTGGCTGGTTGGAAATGCCTAGATTTTTTCCAATTCATTTTGCAAACACCTTTCTCTTTAACCTTGAAAAATTCCTTCTACTGTTATTTGTGAAAAATCATTTCTTTAGCAGACAGCTTTCTGAAAATCACTGACCCTTCTCCTGTTTGGAAAGGACCTTGAAGTTCAGCTTGTCCAACCACACACCAAAAGCTCTAATCTTCCCTCTAGCAGCTTAGATAACAGCTAGTTCAGTGGTTGTCTATCCTGGGTTTATATTATAAACTTCTAGAGACTTAAAAAATCATAAGTGATCAGCCCCCTCTCTTCTACCTCCCAACAACTTTGATGTATAGTCATGGGCTACGTAAGGATATTTCAGTCTAGAATAGATGTATACAATTGTGGTCCCATAAAATTATAATGAAGCTGCCCTATGCAGATGTACAATTAAAAAATATTTTATAGCATATTTTTACTGGTAACTTTTCTGTGTTTAGATATGCTTAGATGCACCAATACTCACCATTGTGCTACAGTGGCCTACAGTATTTAATAAAGTAACATGCTTTACAGGTTTATAACCTAGGAGCAATAGGCTATACCGTATAGCCTGGACGTGTAGTAGGATACATCATCTAGGTTTGTGTAAGTACATGCTCTCATGTTTACACAATGATGAAACCACCTAAGGATGCATTTCTTAGAAGATATTCCTATTCAGTGATCCATGAATTTAATTGGTCTAAGAGGAGTCTGGCATTCACATTAGAAAAACTCCCTAGATGCTTCTAATGTGCCTCCAGGCTAAAAACCACTATACAAGTTAACCTGCTGAGGTGCTGATGAGAGGACCTAGAAGACCAGAAGGACCACAGTTCACCTTGACATTGAAGTTAAAAGCTATTCATAAGATATTCATATCTGAAATAATAAAGGCACCATGTACATTTTTAAATTCAGCAAGAAAAGGGCAGTTTTCTTACCCTGCTTATCTTAAGGTGATCACACAGAGAACATGGGTCCAGGCAGGAGCCAGGAAAAAAATGCCTTGCCAAAAGATGAAGAGTTAAGGGAGTTTGTTGAAAGTGGCCTCCTCCCCTCATCACCTTGATCAGTGCTCCGGTTCCTAACCTGGAACATACCAATCTTTCCCAGGACACCCCACACAGACATACACTTGATTTTGCTTCCTTTTCCTCCTGCTATTCTGTACTTCTGACAATCATCTCCTTTTCCTACCATCAGAATCTGTCTTGGGGGTGATGTGCCGATATCCCTCGGCCACATTCTTCCCTGCCAGGGTACTCAAGTCTTTGTAGGGTTGGTGTAAGTGTAGGTGGGCCAATGTGTGAGTGGCAGAGACTTGGGGCTTTCTCATGGTGTTCAATTTCCTGGCAGGTCAGATAAACCTGTGGGGGGTACTGAGACTCAAAATAATTTCCTTTACCCAGAGTTTACTCAGGAAATCCCCTGACTTCTCAGATACTTAAGAAAATGTCAGGGCTCTGAAAATAAGTTACTCATGCTCCTGAAACTTAAATTCTTAAGACTCTATGCATAAGTCAGATATGACCCCATTAAGAAGGATAGTTTACTTCTTTATATTTTGTTCATACAAGAAAAAAATTGTCTTTGTGCACAGGTCCTGCTGGAAAACTGCTCTCAATCCATAGCCTTTCTTTGCTTGGAAATGTAGAAACTGACATATGTTGTCCCTAATCTTGAGTGACAGTCATTTAGCTAGCAGACATTTGCATGGTCTTTGGAGAATTATAGCACATATTAAGCATGCCTATGTCTTGTTCATTTCTTATGCACATACTCCAGTGCTTTTTAGATCTTAACACAAGATATCCTGAAGAAAAAGAAACTGTAACACTCGAAGAAAAGTAAGATATTCAAAAAGAATGTCACATAGGCTTTAAGAAAAAGCTAGAGAAGCAGTTAGTAAACTTATCCCTTTATGTACTCTATGCAAGGTATATTTCCCTCTTTCTCCCTCTTCTTCTTTCCCTCCCTATCATGACTTCTCCATCTACCCTCACCCCAGCTGTCATTAGTTGTATTCATTTTTTGAATCTTAAAATTCCATACCACATCTTATATTCTACACAACACACACACACACACACACACAATTTAATTCAACTGTAAGTTTTCCTTATTGGTTTGCAGCTTGCTTTTCTTATTTAAAATATCTTGTACATTCCCATTCTAGATAAATGGAGGATATCCTTCTAACTCAAGGGTTCTCAAACTTTAGCATGCATCAGAATCACATGGAGGACTTGTTAAAATACAGATTGTTGGATCTCATCCCCCAAGTTTCTGATTCAGTATATACGGGGTAGAGCCCAATAATTTTTGTCAATATCACATTTATAACACATTCCCTAGCAATGTTGACTCTACTCTTCCAGGAATACAATTTGGGAGACTTTCTAACTGCTTCCTTTAGATAGCTACATAATCTTTAATGGTAGAGATACAGCATGAATTTTTCAGTCATTCCACTATTGATGCTGACAAAGATTCTTTGCTTTACCTAACTTTAGCCAGGCTCCTAAATCTTTTCCTACTCCCATTTGCTCATTTCCTTATAAAATCCAGTTTTAGCAAAGAATCCTGTTAAGTCCGTTTAGTAAGAACCACCCACCCTCAATATCTGATCACCCTCCTTATCTGATGAAGTTCCTTATCCTCTCTCATGCCCGACATGATGTCTGATCACCCTGGCCTGTTGTCTAGAAGAATCCTGTTATGTTGGAGTTTCCATTATCCCTAATGTTACCTCCTGGTAATTTTTCATCCACTGACCTCCCTTACCTCCCTACCTCTTAGCTATAAATTGCCAATGCCCATGCTGTATTCAGAATTGAGCCTATCCCCCTACGAGCTCACACTGACCCCCGACTGCAAATTCCCATTGCCAGGGTTCCTATCCCTGTTGCAAAGGTCCTAAATAAAGTCTGCCTTATCATGCCTTAACAAGTGTCATTTAATGTTTTTGTTTGTTTAACAATATACATGCAATTATTTTGTCTCTACATTCAGTGGTGCAATAAATGTCCTTATACTGTTATATTCATGTACTGGTGCTTTTATCTTGCAAGGATCCGAAATTAAAAAAAAAAAAAGTCTTTTGAACTAAATTATGAGTCACAGGAGAAAATCAGTTTCACTGCTTTGTGGCCACACTTCAGCTAGATCTTATTGCTAGACTTGGATCCAAATGATGCCGACTTTTTCCTGAAGTATATCCTCCCTCAGAAGAATGATATTTTCCACTTCTGTGGATAATCAAATATATATGCCCCAAGCTCCTACAACAGTTCCAGAAGGGGAGCTCCAGCTATGTGAGTTGTCAGCAAGGGCAGGTTGGGTGGGTTTTGTGCTCAGCCCCCTGGGTATCTGCTTTGCAAGACATCATTCACTGAGCAATAAAAGGTTTGGTGATGTTTTCATTGTTGTTTAAAAGTCAGTTAACTTATTTTGATTATGTACAGTGCCTTGGGCCATGCCTTAGAAATCTAGGGAATGAACACTTTTAATTGAACTCCTGCTATATTCTAGGCACTTTTAAAAACAAGATCTCATGGCATTATGATAACAAGCTTGGGAGGTGGGACTCTGCACAGATTAATTTTGTCTTATTGTTGAAGAAATGAGTCTCAGGTTACCAAAGCTGCTTTTCTAAGTCTGTTGATGATGTTATATGGCCAAGCTAATATTTGAACTTAGAAACTTCTGGCTTCAAATTTATTTATTTTTTCCTGGAAACATACTGCTTTATATGGGGAGACTTAAAAATAGCCAATAGAGTCTCTATTTAGGGTATACTGGTTGAGTTTGGGGTTGTATAGATATTGATCATTTGAATTCTTTTTTAAGCCTCTGTTTCTTGAGTTGTGTCTGTTATAGGCAGCATCATTTACTCATTCAAGTTTGGGCAATAATCATGACCGGATGAAACATTTGGGTTGTCCATTTATGCGGATTTCATCTAGGTACAATTTTCTATCTCTCTTATATATCTCATTTTTCTCTCCCTTCCTTTCCTTTTTCTTTTCTAATAAAGAGCTGCTGGGTCATCACTTCTCAGCCTAAAGAGTCACTATTAATCTTGGGAGCAGCATTCCTGGTCAAAAAGACACTAGGACATGAGTTGTGAGCATCCAGGAATTAGTCTACACACTCTTAGGATGTTATCCTCAACGGCGTCTTCTGTATTCGGTTTCTTACTTGTCTTAGAGTCCCAATTCCACGTTGTTATGAATTCCCCATCCTACCCTCTCCACTTTAGCTTCTCTGTGATCTTTTATAGCTTATTTTCTATTGAAGTGTTTAACCTCTGCTCTGAAATCATTAGTCTATTTTTCCTCCCTACTTAGTCGCACACTAACTATTCCAGGTTCTATGATTCCTATTTCCAACCCTCTCAGCCTTTCTTATCTTTTACCTGACTCCCTAGGAGTTGGTACTGTGACGCGATGCTTACTTGACTGTTTATGCCTCCATCTCTGACCTTTTTCTCAAAATCTTTCCATACTGTGGCTTGCTAAGTACTTGCTGACAAATCCCCTGCTCTATTTATCATCTCTCATGGTTCTTTAACTGTTGCTTTATCTTTTGTTCTATTTAAGTCTGTGTTTTCTTCACTTCTTTATCCAGTAACATAGACATGTGATCAGAGGAAAATAAAAATAGAACAACCCACTTAATAGTCGCCAGCACTAGGTTTAACTTCCTTTGTTCATTAATGTAGTACTTTGTACATTTTAAGGTATTGGTAATTTTTCAAGTAGTTTAAATGCCTAGATTAATTGAGGTAGGGGTTGCAGATCCTTAGATGGGTGTTATGGAGTACAGGGAAAGAGTCATTTGGCTCTGGTTAAATCTTATTCTTCTTTATTCTCATTTTGTATGGAGTTATTAGGATGGATTTCCTTAGAATGTTTGGGAGCTTTTCATGTTCAGGCTGCTTTCAAAATCAACAGTCTCCATGGGTGGATACTCAAGATTTGGGGTAACAAGAGGAATGAGTTCTGATTCCACCCTATGAAGCTTGTGATGAAGCATTTCCAATACATTATTGTATTTGATTACATTGATAGTCCTGTGAAGTAGATTTTCATATTGCTATTTTACAGTCAATAAACCAAGCTAAGAAAGATGGAAGAAAATAAACATTTATCTAGTATATATTTTCTAGTCAATTTGCCTAAAGGATAAATGACTTGCCCCAAGGCACATTGCTGTTTGCAGAGGAGCTAGAATTCATTGTTTTACCCACTGTCTCAAAGTCCAATGGTCGTGGAGTCATACTTTTAGGGACTTGTAGCTCATGGACTAAGGTTTCAGGAATGAAGCCCTATTCTCTTTTTTCATCTTCTGCCTCTTCCTTTATCTGCCTTTCATGATTCTGTGAAGCTCTTTCATATTTTTCCATCTTTCTAAACTAACAGATTTACTCTTATTGGTCTGTCCTTGACCCAGCATCGAAGCCTTCTCTCTCTCTCTCTCTCTCTCTCTCTCTCTCTCTGCCAGCCTCCAAGCATCACTGCAGCCTTCTTGGAATACTAGTTGATCTTACCCCAGCAGCTCCAGCCTGAACTGTGAGAACGAATGTTCTAACTGTCCTGCATGAACCAGAAGAAAGAACCCTCTTCAATATACTGGAGATCCAATAATCTGTTTGACAGTGATGTTAATTCCAAATAATTTACAGGTTTTTGAGCTTTTCATCATGGTATCAGGTTTTCTATGGGGTATCAGACATTGGGTTAAAATTGATTCATGCAATGAAATGGACAAATTTTAGTTGTGGTCAAACGTTTTAATTAACTCTCTTTTACTTAGAGTTCCTCCTGCCTTGATGGTTGAATCATTTCTACCAAAGTTCTTTGTGCTTCAGTTTTCTCACAGTAAAAAGGGAATAAGCAGATCTGGACTTAAAGATAGGTAGAATGAGTAGTATCAGGAAGTTCTGTTCTAATAGTGTCTGTAATAATGACTGAAAATTCAATATTAGCTAGGAAGTTTTTTTCTTTTTCTCTAATGCCTCCCCCAACTTGTATACCCACTCTGGCATGACAATGTTCCTGTATCACTTTGGTATGAGACCTTGTTTATGTAAACAACACTTATTATTTCCTATATTCCAGACACTGTTTTAGGGACTTTATAAACATTAGTTTATTTAAACACATGAGGAAGGTACAAATCTCATATCACAGGTGAAGAATCTGAGGCACAGACAAGTTAATTAACTTAGCCATTGTTCAGCTGGCTAGTAAGTGGCACAGCTGATACTGAAATTCAGGCATTCTGGTTCCAGAGTCTTTGCTCTTAGCTACTCTGATGGTTTTGTTTCTTTCTCCTAGATTCATGGCGTAAACCCTCATAAATACTAATTTCACAGTATTTTAATTATTTGTCAAAAGATATGAGTCTTCATTCACCCTGTTCCATTGGGATGAGAGCTACTCAAAAGCAAGGGTTTTGAGTTATTCATATTCTCCAGCAGGGAACCTTGCTATTACTTGCTCAGTATTGAACCCTGCTGCTTACAATCAAGTAGGCTCTCAATAAATACTGATGAATTAATCTTTTCAACCTCCTGCTCCAATTACAGTGAAACACATGATAGGTTCCATGAATGTCAAATAAATATATGCCTTTTGTGATCAAGGCGTATGGTCTTAATATATATGTGCTTTTGAATAATTCCCCGAATTATGAATTATATTTATTCCATTGTACAAGTTTAGTGACTATGTAGTCAGTGTTCATTGGTGTACTTCTCCCCTACCATTTTTGCAGTTACAGAACCACTACAGATGGAAGACTGGGTGACAAAGATGTAAATTACTGCAGACCGAAAGAATTTGGCACATGTTGCCAGGGTCAGGTATCTCTTTGAGTATCTTGGAAAGCTTGAAGAAGGCTGTAGAGGGTTTCTTCCACTCCTTTTGGAGGTGCCCCAAAGCTTTCTGAGATGCTGATACATTTATCAATCAAAGCAGCCCATCAAGAAGGCCGATTCTGGGAAGAAAACAAACAAAAAAAGAAGCCATTTTCCCTCGCCCTAGCCCGCCCTCTATTTTATCCTAACTTCTTCTTTATTCCTTTTAAATAAGGGATTAGAAAAGATGTGAAACCAAAGAATTTCAATTTTATAATTTAATTTTCATTTTATGATGCAGTTAGAATGAGCTCTTCATTTATTTTTTTAATAAGCCCAAGCCTTCACTAATGTTTTCCTGAATTTTATGTTCTGTTTCAGTATGGTGTGATGGTTTTTATTTTTTCATCTAAAAGTGAAGTGGGCATTTTTCTAATATGAAATAATAATGTGTCTCACATAGTTGGTTATTTAGTGCTGTGTTTTAATCATCAGCACGAGGGGCCACAAGTTATCTGCAACTCTTCTGCTTCCATTTGTGTTTTCTTCCTTTGGTATTCCTGCCTGAAATTTTCTTCCAAAAATAGAATGAGAAAGCAACTTCATATATGTTCTTCCTCTGTAACTCATATTGTAATCGCCACATTTCTGTTGTAATATTGATTTGGAAAACTCATCGGCATTCCAGCGTATAAAGTAATAGAAATCTGAATCCTGCTGGAGGGAGTTATTTAGTCTTTATTGAAGTGATTTACAGAGAGCTTTCTACCCAAATAAAATACTCAGAGAAAAAGGGAGATGTACTGAGGCAAAAGCGTGCCTGTTGCTCAAGCAACAGCAAGAATACAGAGATTGTGTCATTCTAGCTTTTCATTTCTTCTTTACTTGATTTTATGAATGAATAGCGCCAATGAAATAAGTAAATGTGCATTATATATGTGTTTCTGGACAGTTATGGATGACTTTCCAGGTATAACCTGGCAAAGTACATTTCTTTAACATACCAAATAATTTAAAACTTACTAGGGGAGCCTCTTAATAAAAAATGTTGTAGACAGTATTTTGGCAAAAAAAAAAAAAAAAACTTTTTCAAAATACAGATTTCTTCTGTTTTGTCCACATATTTCTTCAAAAAAAAATCTTACTTCAATTTGCAATATTCAGAAACAGATGGAAAAAGTACATTTGATTGATACACAAAAAGTTCTCACAGTTCCCATAGCATTTGTCTCTGAGTTCAACTGGGTTATTATTTCTGTTTTATGCTATCTTGCTTAGGCTCTAACAGGATTTCCATCAAAGAGTTCAATGAAAATAAGATTATAAATTTGGGGTTCCCCAAAGAACAGCATATTTTAGATAAGAAGGAGAGGGCTACATTTGGTATAATAGATACCTTGCATTGTTCTAATAAATCGTCAGTAAATCTCTTTGAAGTGAGTGATTTTCATGGGCTGTACCAGCTACCTGTAAGCTACGTGTCATTGTATCTCCAAGCCAATGGATAGGATAGACTAGATATCATAAAGCATCAGTTTAGCCAAGGAGGTTTACTTGTGATTAAGCGTGTCAGGTTTACTCATAGCCTTATTAATGCCTTCCAAATACCTTAACATAAAGAAATGTCTTTCAGGGAGAGATAAAAAGTCTCAAAGAGGTTGTAAGTCCCACATTAAGAAAGTGGTAGAGCTATGTTTCAGACTTAGCTTTACTTCACGTGCCATGTGTTTCCTCACTCTAAAAGTACTTCCATCCTTCATGCACAAAGACAGACTACCAAAAAGAAGAGAGAAAATAAGAAAGATAAGGAAAAAAGAATATATACAAAAACTAGTGAAAATCAAGTAAAGTCTCTACACTAATCGACTGTATTGTACCTGCATTAATTTGCGGCTTTCAATAATGTACGAGTCTGTTATAAGACACTACTGGGGAAGCCATGTGATGGGTACATGAAACTTGTCTGTACTGTATTTGCACTTCTGTGAGACCATAATTACCTCAAAATAAAAGTTGCAAAGACCCCCAAAACTTCACTTTAATGATCTAGAGCACTCCTGAGATCCATTATTTCTACGAAAGCAAGAGTTTCCTGACATCTATAAGTTAACACTACAATGCAATGCTGACTTGCCATTTCTTTCTTTTCTTCTTTCTTTCTTTTTTTTTTTTTTAACAAACTGCATAGTCTGAATGTTTACGTCTTCCCAAAATGCATATGTTGAAACCTAATTCCCAAAGCAATAGTATTATAAGATGGGGCCTTTAGGAGGTGATTAAGTCTTGAGGATGGAGTTCTTATGAATGGGATTAGTATCCTTATAAAGAGACCTGAGGGAGCTTGTTTGCCTCTTCTGCCATGTGAAAATACAGTAAGAGTAAGTCCTCATCAGACACTGAATCTGCTGGCATCTTGACTCTGGACTTCCCAGCCTCTAGAATTGCAAGCAATAAATTTCTGTTGTTTATAAATTACCCAATCTATAATATTTGGTTATAGCAGCCCCAACAAGCTAAGATACAAACATAATAGAATATATTTATTCAAATAAGTGTTGGATTTTTCATGGAAGGATTTACACTTTTCCTGATCATTATTCTTTTGCTACCAGTGTCCTTAGAGTATCTTGTGAGGAATTGCTGGAAGAACCCGTGGCCTATTCTTTTGGATATTCTCTGTACCCATATTATTTGTGTTTTGAAGGCAGGATTGGCTTTTGAAGAAGCCAAGAGTTATCAGGGCAAAGACTTCTGAATACAGAAAAATAAACTAAATAGAATTTAATACCCACACAATGCTAAAATTTGGACCCTATTTGACAAACCAACAGCAATAAAATCCATATTTAACACAGTGTTATTTACATTTATAAACACAGAGTTAGCTGTATATAATCGAAAGTCTTGAATGCAGGCTACAGAGATGGATGTTATTCCATCATGTGCTATTATTTATTTATTTATTTATTTATTTATTTATTTTGCGATGGAGTCTCGCTCTGTCACCCAGGCTGGAGTGTAGTGGCGCAATTTCAGCTCACTGCAACCTCTGCCTCCTGGGTTCAAGCGATTCTCCTGCCTCAGCCTCCCTTGTAGCTGGGACTACAGGCATCTGCCAGCATGCCTGGCTAATTTTTGTATTTTTGGTAGAGATGGGGTTTCGCCATATTGGCCAGGCTGATCTTGAACTCCTGACCTTCTGATCCACCCACGCTGGCCTCCCAAACTGCCGGAATTACAGGTGTAAGTCACTGTGCCAGGCCATCATGTCCTATTTTTAAGACTAGTATCCATTTCTGTAGACTCAGAGTTCAATATCACATTGAGATGATGATTATGAAGTGCTTAACACGGGGCCTGATCGGTAGTAAGTGATCAGTTAAAAATTAGCAGCTTTAATCATGATGGAGGATGATGATGAATTTCGCCCAAAGAAAAGTACCTTATTTTTTCTAAGCCTTTTTTATTATCCAAATAACAGAGGGCTTGAACCAAATGAAATCTAAATTTTTCAGCTCTACCATTCAGTAACTTGCATCCTGAAGCAGGTGTCAGGAGGGAGGATGGAGATGTTGAAGGTGCGGATGAGATCAGGAAGATTTGCTGTTTGTGTGGTGGTGGTGTGACAGCTCATAGGGGTCTTACTATGGCACCGGGTTTTGGTTTTCCCCCTCAATTTACCTCTGAGAAAGTTCTTTCTTCTTTCTCTTCTTAGCCTCTGAGGTTTTGGTCATTTTGCTAACATCTTGAGACTGCACTGACATATATTTTGTCTTAGAAATATCATAGAAAAAATACCCAAGGAGTTCATTATATGTCTGAACAGCCAGAACCTCCAATAATTGATAATTGTTTGATAAACAGACTTGTGTCTCCCAGTGTGACTGATGGAAAGCCATGTTACTGGCGGTCAGAGGCTGCTGAATATCAGTTTCCTGAAAGATAGACAGACTTTTTCGGCTGGGAAAAAAGTCAGCTCAGATATTACAGAGTTTACTGAATTTGGTTGGTGATATCTGACACTAATCCATGAGTTGATAAAATATCATGTGGACAGAGCAGCTTCTGGAGAGTAGACACTAGTAGCTTTCTTGGTGAACACTGAAAGACTGACAAACCACAAATAGGAAGTTGGCTTCTAGGTGCCCCTGAGATTGGCTTATAAGAGCAGGGGCTGGATTTCATTGCAGAGTTTAGTATGTCTGTTTGTTGGACCTTTGGGATGGGCATAGACATGTTGGTATCTTATGAGGATATAGTCTAGGCTAGGGGCTAGTGTGCAGTGATGAGGAAGTAGGTGGTAGGCAAGGGGCCTGTGACATTCGTTGGTGGGGAACCTTTAAGCAAAAGAGACATCATCCTATAACTAACTTCTTTAAGTATCTCACTATCTTATTTTTGGCTTCAAAATATTTTTTCATCATGTTCTTGCAATGGCCATGTCAATATGCCTTGAAAATGTCCTACTTTTTAGAACGGGGCAGTAGCAATATAACCCTAAGACATGGGCAAGAGCGGCTCCTCCGCTGAGCCTCTCTCATTCAGAGGACTCTGCTCCAGCCCTCCTTCCTTTACCCATGGAGTGAGAGAAGCATTGGGGCCAAGGGAGCATGCCCATCCAGAGCCCACACCCATACTATTTAGACTACTCAGAAATCCCTGACAAATAGTCTAGGTCTGATTCTGGGACCTGTTTAGATCTCTTGCCTACCGCTTTGTCTACCACTTTCTCTTGAGGGCAGATTGAGCTGCTACTGAACATACCTCTTGGCAAAGCAGTGGTCAAAGGGCAGCTGTTGGGAAGAGATTGGAGTTGTCCCCTTATAGGGCAACACAGGACTGGGGATGGAAAGGAGATAAAGGACCAGACAAGGGTTTGCGAGCCACACGTCAGCTGGCTCCTTGCCTTCACATGCCGAACAGAATTTCAAGGCATCAGATTCGTCCAAATTTGAATTCAAAATTTGGATTTTTGTTCTACATCCCAAAAATGTTATGAGTAAGCCTGGGGAAAATAGCAGTGTCCCCTACACCCAGCTCCCCTTCTACCCAGGGTCTTGCTCTATACTGGTTTGAACTTGCCAATGAGGTTACAAAGAAGGGCAGTTGTCACTATTACTTCATTCATTCATTTACCAAACATTCATTGAATACCTACTGTGCCAGGCTCTGTGTATGGATACTGAGGAGATGCTGTCCAAGATAGATGTGCTTCCTACCTCTTGAAGCCTGAGGAATAGAGAAAGTATACCGAAGATAGGAGTAAGGAGACCAATTAATAAAGATTTTCTGATTGTGATAAAATCATGAAATAATTGTGATAAAATCATGAAATAATTGTGATAAGATCATGCACCCAAGCAACTGCGTCTAGAGACAGAGAAAAATGGGGAGAGGAGTTCATTTGAGATGAGCTACTCCAGTTGGGTCTCTCTAAGCAAGTGACATTTAAACAGAGCCCTGAAGGGAGAGGAGCCAGGACTGGACTGAAGGGAGGGTTGTGGCCCAGAGGACAACATGTGGAAAGGCTATGAGGCTGGACATAACTTGGAGTGATGTGCAGAGCCACATCATAAAGGGCCTTGCAAGCAGCCCATGATAAGGGGTTTGCATATTATCCTAATTGTGATGGGAAGCCATGGAGGCCTTAAGCACAGTATGATTTGTATTTCTAAAAGGTCATTCTGACTCCCATGTAAGAAATGTTTGGAAGAATGGAAGCAGGAAGACTGATTAGGGGGACCTTTGTAAGAATTCAGGCAAGAGATGATGGTGATTGTTCTTATCCATGAGAAAGCTAGGGTGCTTCCACAATAAGATATCTTACTTCTCATGAGGTAGCGTTTGCTAAATCTTAAAGGCTGGAACTCTTACCTTTGTTTGTGAAGAAGAGCTCTATTCATTTATTGTCTTGTTATTTATTATCCAACATATGGATATTAAGCATGGCATATGTTTTAACCCCACTGTAGGAGTCAGTGATCCAAAGGTAAAGGAGGCACAGTCTCTACTAAGAATATCTGGAAAGATTATTCTGTTTAGAGGCAGTAGCCAGGGAGTAGGGATTGAGGAAGGAACCAAGAAGAGGCAATTATCACTGACGAGAGTGGTATTAAAACATAGGTTTACCTAATTTCCAGTTTAACTCTTGGATATGGCCATGGTATAGGACCTCATAAGAGACAGTTATTGCACTCCTAGACTATGAGGAATTTTTAAATGTTGATTGCTTGTTTACTTTGACATCCCATAATGTATGGATAAAAAAGGAAGGGTGAGTAACAGTAGAGGTTTAGTGTTTGTCTGTTGGCGGGAAAGTGGTCCTTTGTCCTCAGATTTGTTAAAAAAAAAAAAATGCATAGAGAAGGTGGCCAGGCCCCGTAGGAGGCTGAGGTGAGTGGATCATGTGAGGTCAGGAGTTCGACACCAACCTGGCCAATGTGGTGAAACCCCATCTCTACTAAAAATACAAAAATTAGCCAGGTGTCGTGGCACATGCCTGTAATCCCAGCTACTTGGGAGGCTGAGACAGGGAAAATTACTTGAACCTGGGAGGCAGAGATTGCAGTGATTGCTCCACTGCACTCCAGCCTGGGTGGCAGAGCGAGACTCTATCAAACAACAACAAAAAAAAGTTTAGAAAATATCCAGAACTAGAACTCTAGAGGACCTGCAGATAAGGGTGGGGCTTGCAGGGAGGCAAATGGAAGTAAAGGAAGTTACTATGAGAGCCTAGGGATAGGATGATTATGATGATCCTGGCAGCTCGGTGGCTCCAAAAGGGCCATATTTCACAGACTGAATGTATCTTGCCATGGCTGATGAATAAATGGTAATGTCTTATAGTCAACTTACTCCCAGTGAAGACTAACTCGGAGGGAGGTCGTGGAGAAGGTGCCACATTACTCATTCTGAATCCTGCAGCACATTCCATCTGAAGCAATTATAGTGGGAACGAGGGCATCTTGGCACCCACAGGCTGGAGCCATGGAAGCAACCTCTGAACATGCAGTACTAAATTACCTGAAAGGAAGGATGCTTTCTCAATTTAGTTTAGCTTTTGATTGAATGAAATAAAGTTTGTGTCCATTAGGTACCAGATTTTCATGTACATTCATGGGGTTGGATTCCCATACCTCTTGGAGGAAGAAGGAACTATGTTGAGGGTTGAATGCCCAAGAAGAGGCTGGGACCCAAGAAGGCCCGTTTTTCTTGATCTAGGGTGGGGAGAGATGGAGCCTATGCAGGGCCAGTCAAGCACAAGACAGAATTAAACAAGGCTTGTGGGCTAAGCAGGAAGGAGATTGGTTGACACATTCTCCTGCAGAACAGGGAGAGTATCACTGGTTTATTAGTTTAGTGAACAGGCCTCCAGTTATTGTCATTACACATGGCATCATGCTAGGAGAGAATGAGGTCTGCCTCGCCCCATCCCACCTTCTCGTTCAGCATGTCAGTGAAATGTATTAGGTACCTACTGTGCCCACTCCCCTGCTGGACACCTTAAAGGCATCACACAGTCACCAAGTCAATACGTACAACTTTTGCTTACAGTTTAAGAAAAGAGAATGAGGGCAGTACTATTTGAGAACAACTAAAGGTAGGAAGCACCTGCGTCCTTATCTGAATGCTAGGGAAGGTCAGTCCTGCTGAGAGTAAGGGCATTTGGTATGGACTGTTGATAATGACCCCAGACTCCCCAGGCCTCAGGCTCCTCAGCAATTGAGCTGGAAGCCAGATCATTCCAAGTGGAAGGAACAGAGGAGCCAAAGTCTAGAGGGTCAGGCTATGGTGCCCTCAGCTGCTGACACATTGCAAGGTGAGTTACAAAACAGAATACACAATAAAAGCTAGTATTTATAAGAAGACAAAACTATCGTGAAGGGCATTTTCTAAAATGTCCATTTTCTTTAGGTGCCTAGATAATGGGTGATTTAGAGTTTCTACTTGGTCATTACCTATATATTCTAATTCTCCCAAAATGAAAATATACAACCTCTGTAATACGTTTTATAAAATGCAGACACTTAAGTCATTCATGCTGAAATGAAAGTCTGGACATTTTGAAGAGATTGTAAGTGCTGTACTCATTGGAGCCCACCTCACCAGTGAAAACTCCAGACTGTGGCATGCCCGAGTTTGCTCAGCAGTCAGTTCACATTTTACTAAACCTTCTCAATCTCCATTATTGCTCCCCAACAACAGAAAAACATTCAGACTTACAATCATGGGTGCTTGCACATCCTCAGTGATCAAAAATATCTCTAGAGAATAGATGTGATGCTGCAGTAAAGGGCCTTTAATTTTTCTAGCCTGGGGGCCTGACTGGCTGCTCACAGATGTGCGTTTGTTATTTGTTTTTGTGTAGTTTCTGGCCATCATAGAATTTTTTTAAAACTTGAGCTAACATTAAAAATCAGAGTTTATGTATAAACATTTGAATCCCTGGCTTCTCTTTCCAAAACCATCTGTCTCACATTCCTGCCCAGCCATGCTCAGCTCCAATGCAGGCACAGCTGCCCCTCGAATGATCAGTTCTCTGCAGTCTTTACAATTTGCCCTTGCTTCCTGATGCTGAGGTCAAGGCAGTTGCCATTTACCACGACAGTTATTGTTTCTTAATGGTAGAGACCTATTTTTAAAAATCTATGTTTTTAACAACAGGAAAAAATAGGAAGGTACATCAGAAGAATCGTATCTTTCAAAAGAAAAATGAGAAGACATATTTCTTTGTGGAAACACTGTTCAAATAGACTGCAGACACCAAGTGACATGGTTGGCTTTTGTTGGCACTGGAGATTTTGATGCTTGCCCTGAGCCTTAAGATCTTCCTCATGGGGCTACACTGCCAGCAAAGAAGAGTTTAAGGAGAGAATGGAGGTGGGTGTTCCATATCCACAGCCTACTCCTGTGTGTGAAGATCCACCCCCACAATATTCCCATCTCATCCCCAAAACAACAGCAGCAACAAAACCAGAATTGGGCAGTTCCTGGTTTAGAAGGCAAGAGGTAAAGTTTGGTATTGCCTACCCATTCCAGCATAGCTTATACTGTTACATACCTACATTTTCCTACCATAAATTGAACCGTTTCCTTCCAATGTTCACTATCAAAGCAATAAAATGCAACATCTTTTTATTATCTAGACAATGAGTGAATGACAGACCAAAGGGCCTTCCTCATTGCTCTTTATTGAAATTTCCTGGGGAGCCATGAATTCTCTGTTATTAGGGTAAATATCAACAGAAGACAGGCTGGTTAGATAGCTACTTGGAAGTGTTGACAGGAAATTAAATTTGCAAAACAGAAATAAAACCGTGGTAGAATTTTTGTATACAAGGAGAAAAGTAAGGAAATTGAATATTGAGATTATTTGTAGCATTCTTCCCTGGCGATGGAGAATTGAAGAGCACACAGTTTGCCATTCATCAGAAAGTCAAACCCAAGATGACTTAGCAAGATAGTCATTCTTAAGACCAAAAAAAAAATTATCTCACAGGCCCAGATCTCAGAGATATAGACACCTAAGTAAATGAGGGATCTGTGAGTTGGATGTTTTTTAATCAACATGTTAATTTTTTGTTTGCCATTTTTAGAGATGATGCTGTACAGTCATCAGCACTCTTTTCCAAAAAATATGATAAATGTTTCTTCAAATAACTTAACGATCTTATTCACATGTTCTTTAACAATAAGTACACGTGACAGTGAATGAAATGGCCAACAGTATCCCTCTCCAGGAAAGTGTAAATTGTGTCACTGTATGTTGAATTAACAAGGATTAGAGCATACTGGGTTTTATGTCTTGGCATTTTTCCCCTTTATTTTTGAGGGTAAATCTGTTGGCCCATGTAAACACATGTGCTAATAACTGCTGATTTAACAAAGAAGTTGAGAGGTAGTGCAAAATAAGGAGTTCATAAAGATATTTTTAATTTATTAAGAAAAGAGTAACAGGTGAACATTAATTTATTTACTTATTTTTATAAGAAAAGGACTGGAGTTCTTAACTACAAATATGAGGTCAAGTGTTGAAATATAAATATCTCTTGTGTGGGCATCAGGAAATCTGCTATTCTGTCACCAAACACGTATGAAATCATATGAAGTGGAGGTGGGAGATTAGGTGTTTTGGGACTCATTTCAGGGTCTACTACTCTTTGACATGATGACTTTGTTCACGTATGCATTTGCAGAGCTGCCTTAATCACAAAATAATATTCTAATTTACTAATAGTCAAACCTTCCTAGAGAGGTCTCAAACTGCCAGTCTATGTATTATATAAGGCCTGTTGAGGAAATGATTACAGTACACAGAATATTGCCTCATATGGAATGAAGGGGAAAGAAAAAACAGAATTTGTTACAAAGAGTTAAACATTTAGGATATTCCAAAAGAAAAAAATTATGTCTTGTGCTTTTCTTAAAAAAAAAAAAAATCAATTCTGGCAATCTGGGGTCATGTTGCTATCAACTAGAGCAATAATGTTAGGGCACAGATGGATTTGCCCTTGTGTGTCCTTCTCAAGGTTCACCCAGTCACCAGCTCTCCTGGCACTGAGGACATGTCAATTGTCACTTATCTCTTTATTTTTTTACATTGCTTGCCTTGAGAGAACTGAGCTAAATGCCATTCTTGAGAATAGCACCTATGTCCTTTAATTAGCTGAACCCATGACCACAGATGATGTCTGATTCACCCCCAAGGAGGCAAAAACAAATGTGTAGAGATATCTGAGAAGCCAGGCTGAAGCTTTTTGGCTTTTGGGGGACACTCTTTCATGTTCATGTCAATTAGGATAGATTTTGTTGAAAATATATTTTGCACACTCCTTAAGACCTAAATGTCAGATGAGCTTCACGTAACTACCAAATTTTCTCTTTTTCAACTTACTTCTCTAGGGGAAAAGGTGGAAAAATAATTTGATACTCTAGTTGTAGGAAACTGGACTTTAACTCAGTGTTTGACAATCAGTCAATTCTAAGAAAACAAAGTGACAGAAGTAATACAGCATCAAGAAGCAAAAAACCCATTTCTCCCAGGCCATTGTTTTACAACTACATTATTTATGTGTGTTGAGGGGTTTAAGAATTATTAAATGTATTTTCTCCCTTGGCTCAGTTCTTTACATTTTTTGTATTTATAAGAAGTAAAACCCAGTTAGACAACTACCAGGCAGGCAGGCTCACAGACGGGTTTATTGACAGCACCACAGTGCTCCTCCCCTCTCTTGCTTTCTGGCCTCAGACATAAGGAACAGAGTCTCTTTGGGAATGAAGGGGCATCATGGAATGAAAAATAGAATGCCCTCCAAGAATGAAATCCAGCTAATTACATGTTGTTCACCTGCTTAGTTTCAGAGGGTGGACTTATGATTTGTGCCTGTTGAAGAAGAAAATTGCTTGATAGCAGTGGCCGGCCACATGGTAACATTATCAGGATTCATAGGAGGGAGATGATTATCTGTTAATTTCAGAGTACAGAGGCCTTTTACTACCAGGCAAAAAATCAAAAATCATGCATTTCTCATGCGTAGCAGAAGTTCTTTGTTTTGATAGAATAATTACTATTTAGAGTATATTGAGCTGGATTTGTAAAATGACTGACCTAGAGTTTATAGATAATCAGTCTCAGTATGGAGATTTCAGAACAGTAATGTGCAGATGGGGTGGCACTTATAAGGAAGAGAATACATTTATACCCATGTAGTACACATACACATGTACACATACATACATAGAAGCATACTATGTAGGAGAAAAACAGGCTTGGAAAAATTAACACTTGTTTTTGATTCTGATTATCTTAAGTGATTGTCATAATAGTCAATACCAATTGACTACTATCTAGTCTGTTCCTGGTAAATAAAAATTAATTTTGATTTGGGAAATATTTTATTTAAAAAAATCAATAGATTTATGAGTACAAGTGGTTTTTCATTAGAAGGATGAATTATATAGTGGCAAAATCTGGGCTTTTAGTGTACCTGTCTCCAGAATAGTGTACATTGTACCCAGTAGGTAATTTTTCAGCCCTCACCTCCCACCCATCCTTCCCCATTCTGAGTCTCCATTCATTATATTACTCTATATGCCTTTGCATCCCCATAACTCAGCTCCCATTTATAAATGAAAACATGTGATATTTGATTTTCTGCTTCTGAGTTATTTTACCTAGGCTAATGGCCTCCAGGTCCACCCAAGATTCTGCAAAAGACATTATTTTATTCTTTTTTATGGCTGAATAGTATTCCATGGTGTGTGTGTGTGTGTGTGTGTGTGTGTGTGTGTGTGTATCTCACATTTTCTTTATTCACTCATCATTTGAGGGACACTTAGGTTAATTCCAAATCTTTGCAATTGTGAATTGCGCTGTGATAAACATACACGTGCAGGTATCTTTTTGATATAAGGACTTTTTTCCCCCACTTTAGGTAGATATCCAGTAGTGGGATTGCTGGATTGAATAGTAGATCTACTTTTAGGTCTTTGAGAAACCTCCATAGTATTTTCTCTAGAGATCGTACTAATTTACTTTCTCATCAACAGTGTATAAGCATTCCCCTTCACTACATCTGTACCAAGACCTATGATTTTTTCACTTTTAAAAAATGGCCATTCTGACTGGGGTAAGGTGGTGTCTTACTATAGTTTTAGTTAGCATTTTCCTGATGATTAGTGACATTGAGCATGTTTTATGTGTTTATTGCCCATTTGTATATCTTCTTCGAAAAATGTCTGTATATGTCATTTTCCCACCTTTTAAATGGGATTATTTGTTGTTGGTTTATTTTCTTGCTGATCTATCCTTGTAGATTCTGGATACTAGTCCTTTGTTGGAGGCATAATTTTCAAATATTTTGTCCCACTCTATAGTTGTCTTTTTACTCTGTTGATTATTTCTTTTGCTGTGTGGAAACTTTTTAGTTTAAGTCCCATTTATTTCTTTTTGTTTTTGTTACATTTTCTTTGGTGTCTTAGTCATAAATTCTGTACCTAGGTCAATGTCCAGAAGAGTTTTTCCTAGGTTTTCTCCTAGAATTTTTATGGTTTCAGGTCTTAAACTTAAGTCTTTAACACATCTTGAGTTAATTTTTGTGTACGGTAAGAGATAGAGATTCAGTTTTCTTTTCCATGAGGCTATCCAGTTTTTCCAGCACTGTTTGTTGAATAGGGTGTTCTTTCTCCAGGGTATGTTCTTGTATGCTTTGCCAAGGATCAACTGATTGCAGGTATTTGGCTTTATTTCTGGATTCTCTATTCTGTTGCATTGGTCTATGTGTCTCCTTTATACTAGTACCAAGCTGTTTTGGTTACTATAGCCTTGTGATGATTTGATGTAATTAGGTGATACTGTGATGCTTCCAGATTTGTTCTTTTTGCTTAGCATTTCTTTGGCTGTTTGGATTTTTTCTTAGTACCATATTAATTTTAGAATTTTTGTTCTAATTTTGTGAAAACTGACATTGGTGAGAGGAATTACATTGAATCTATAGATTGCTTTGGGTAGTATGGTCATTATAACAGTACTGATTCTTCCAATCCATGAGCATAGGAGTTTTAAATTTTTTGTGTGTCATCTACAATTCCTTTCATCAATATTTTGTGGTTCTCTCACAAAATTGTAGAGATCTCTCACCTTCTTGGTTACATATATTCATAAGTATTTTAAAATTTTTATTTATTAGCAGTTTTTTTTCTCTGATCATTATTAGGATCCATTTTATTGTAACAACTCTTAGAGTATGTTAGAACAGTTGTTCTCAATCAGACATTTTAGCTCCTTGGGGGACATCTGGCAATGTCTAGGGACATTTGGCAATGTTCTGAGACATTTTTGGCTGCTGGACATGGTAATGAAAAGGAAAAGATGCTACTGGTGTCTAGTGATTAGGACTAGGGTGCTATTAAATATCCTATAGTGTGCAGGACAGCCTCCAGCAACATAGAATCATCTGGCCTAAAATGTCAATAATTCCAAGGTTGACAAACCCTATGGGGAACAGTTAATGGGATGGGATGTATAGCATGATGAAGAGAGGACAAAGAAAGACCTACTGGCTGCTTTCAAGTTTTTGGAGGGCTTTTATGTGTAAGGTGGGTTACACTTAACTCTGCTTATTTTTGTGTGACTCTTGGATCAACAGGTGGAAACTTTAGGCAGATATGGAGGAAAGCTTTCTAAAAGATATCTACAAAGCTGAAATATACTGCCCTAAGAAAAGGTAAATTCTCATCTGTAGAAAACTGAAACATAACTTAGTTACTAGAAAGGGTTGTCCTCTAATTATTATACAAAACTGATATACTGAAAACATTTTAATCACAGATATTGTGCTGGGAAATTGAAGTCCACATTGGAAAAGTCATTTAAATAATTTAAGTGACCACTTTCAGATGCAAAGCTTGAATAATTTCATTCTTTTTGTCAGCTTTGGAGAAAGCTTGATTCCATATACAGCATTATAAATGTATGTAAGTAGCACTTAAGGAAGATATCTAGACTTATTTTACTAATCCTTCCTTTTACTTGTATATGGTTTTAGAAATAGATGTAACATTTTCACTATTTTTTCTTACATAATTTTCTAGATCAGCAATTTTCAAATTTAATTGATCATATGCCCAATAAAAAATAAAATGTAAACCTTCCCCTTTATTTGCATGTTAATATAATTTATAATTTATTTTTCTCACAAATTAAAGTTTTAAAAGTTGACAAAATGAAAAATTTTATGCATTTTCCTACATGGAATTGGACAGACAGCTCTAACTCAATGCCTTTCATCTACCAGAGGTGAGAAGGCACAGTGTTTTATTTTTAAAATGTAAAAAAAGATAATTTTTAATATATTATAAAATCCAGATGAATGCTATTTTTTTCAGACTTAAAAAATAAAAGTTCCAATTTTAAAAATTAGATTTAACAGACATAAAATTACTGTCTACTTTTATGTCTAAGAGTTTCCAAATCTTTACACCCAATTCCTGTGTTTATCTCATCATGGAGTGGGACTGGTAAGTTTGCAGACTTGCCCCAGTCGCTGAGATGTAAATATCATTGCTTGTGAGAAAACTAGGCCTAGAACTATTGTGCGACCTGAACCTATTGATGTAAAATCTTGTAATCATAAATTAGCATCTTGAATTTTCAATCTGGGACTTATGTGAGATGTCTTCAATAATTCAGAACCTTTCCTACCTAAAATTAGGATGCTCAGGTGATTGGAGGTAGAACTCTGAGCTTCCCTTTGCAAGCGTTTACACTAATTATCACATGACAGCAAGCAATTCACTTATGTCCTCTATCTGCTAGTTTTCTCATTTACCAAATGTGTCTAAAAGAACTCTCTATTTTTCCCTTACATGGCTTTTATACCTAGAGAAATAAATGTGTAGGAAAGCACTTTAATAAGATAGTTGTGATAAATAAATGACTCCTAGGAATCCCACACCAAGGAATTCATTTACGTCCAGGTGGGTGAACAGGTGAGTGAAATGTAATTTCTAGCTCTAACCCTAAGCATCTTTTGAGCCACTTCTGAGTTTTGCAAAGTGCAATGTCCATCCAAGCTACTAATTAGTTGAAAACTCAGCCACATTTGGTTACCTGGACATTCCTTTTCGTTACTAATATACCTTGGTTGAGGTAAAACGCCAAATCTGATGCCAGCAGCCTGCAAGAATGACAGTAACTCTGGTGGCTAAATTAGTCCAAGAGAGAAGTTTAGCTGTGAAAATAATCTCTATTCTTTTGTGCTTCCTTATACTGCAATCATGTTTCAGTGTCTAATGGCGGAGGAGTCGTGGTACAAATATGTCTGTTCTCATTTCTTTGGAATATTGTATACATTGACTTAATGCCCCATTCCCAAGTTTCTCGTTTGTAAAATGGTGATAATAGTATCTGCTTCATAGGGTTGTTGTTAAGGGAATTAATTAGATAATTTAGTCAGGAACTTACGAGACGGTAAGGACTTAATATGTGACAGGTATTATTACTATGAATAATGGTTGTTTTAACAGACGTACCTAATCAGAGGAAATTATTCTTCTTAACAAGTGGTACAATAGCTTGGTAAACAGATTGGTCTAACACTAGAAGGATGTTAAACCTGACCTTCTTATTGTACCACCATCAATCAAAGGACCTCAGAGTTTTCCATCTTGTTCTGTTTCTTGCTACAGAGAACATCATCTTTCAGATAGAAACAAAGAAGTCGCCTATTATTAAGGACTACAAACTTGTTGAGCTTTGCTTTGCAGTGTCTGTGGATCACGGGTTATAATTAAGACCCAAGGTTTAACACCTCCTTTTAATCATGCAGGCATATATGATAGTAAATACTAAATAAGAAAAAAAATGGTACTATTAAAGGACTTCATGCCTTCCACAAACCTAGAAGGTAAAGAAGTGTCTACTTGTTGGAAAAAACAATTGTAATTTATCAAGAATATATCTGATGGAGAACCAAGTTTAGATAGCCATATCAGGAAGATTATTCCCAATAAATAGATTTCATTTGCTATGAATCGTGGACATTTAACAACATATGCAAAATGTTAAGACTTAGAATTGTATTTCCCAAGGTCTTAATTTAATTTCATTTAATTACTTCGGTCATGTAATCATCTTTACAAATAAAGGCAACAGACTTTGATTAATCTGGTGATCCAATCCTCCTCCTCCTCCCAAAGGTCTGTCAGACATGAATCTGGCCCAGAATTTTCAACTGGGGACACCTTGAAACCTAAGTGGCTGAATGTGGGCTTCATGTAATCCCTCCAGTAAGGAAACTCTAACTTTTAAAGGGTCTTTTGACATGCATGGTAATTACAGGAGTACAGTTCCTGGTACTGGTAGGTGGTGGCTGGAAAAGGAATATTTAGAGCAGGGGTCAGCTAGCTTTCTGTAAAGGGCCTATTGTGATCATTTTAGGCATTATGAGACAGACAGTCTGTCACAACTGCTCAACTTTACCATTGTAATATGAAAGCAACTATAGACAATAGGTAAATGAATGAGAATGACTGTGTTCCAAGAAAACTGTATTTACAAAAAGAGGCAGCAGGCTAGCTTTAATCCAAGGGCCATAGCTTCCTTACCCTTCATCTAGAGGAATGGTTGCTAGTCTAACGGGCAGTCAGTGGCCAAATTCAGCTAGAAGGTGTATTATTTTTTGATTCCACAGTGTTGATCTGCATGATGTTCATATTTTCTACTAGTTGTCAACTTTTAAAAATCAGGAGTTTTTTACATACAAATATGCAATCTGATATCTCAAAAACATGCAAAGATCTGGTAATACCCATCTGTCTTCCTCCACAGCAACAGTAGTTGTGCCCTCTTGGCAGAACAAGCACTTGCTTTCTTGTTCTCCACAATACTCACCATTTCCTGGTGCCTTCCAGAAATTCAGGCCCACTTCCTTCATTTACAATACCTGTCTTGCCCTGGCTGTGCTCCTGGAAGAACTTGACTTTGTGAACACTTTTTAGTAGATCTTATCTTTCTTCCTCTTTCATTCCTTATTCCTGAAAGCTATCTCATTTTGGCTCACTGAGGCTGAGGACCAGGCGTGCTTTTGCAAACTGATATATGGCTATACAATAGTATCAGTGTCTCTGAGAGAGTCGCATAGCTGAGCTCTAGAGGTAGTGAACATTTTGTACCTTTTTTTCATTTCCTACATCCATCCTAAAATGATATCTCAGGTTTCAAGTCTGTTCCCCTCTCCCTACTTTCTTTCATTCCCATGTGGTACACTAGAGAAAGTGTACATGTTTCCATTCTTATCCTTCAGCATTTTGTATCCTTTAATCAGATGATTTTCAGCCTCTTTTTGTCCATCTAGAGTCATGTTTGTTGTTTTATGTATATATATATGTATTTACATACATATATACTTAATAAAAATAGATTATTTATTGTGCATCAAAGATGATCAGGTCTACACCAAATGTGAGATTTTAATTACATGATTCGATGTATTTAATTCAACTCGTTCAATGCCTACTATGTACCAGGCACTGTGTTGGGCACTGAAATGTAAAGTCAGAGTTCCTGTCATGGAAGAGGGGTGCAAGTAAACAAAGACTTCCAAATGGAGAATCTTATCTACAGGGTACTTTGAATTTACAAATAAGTCCATATATGAACTAAGGAGAATGCTGGAAAACACAACTCTTTATCCAAAACTTATTTTAAGTGAGTGGTGAGTTGATTTCAGTTCAGAAAACAAAGTATTGAGATAAATAGGAATTTCTGCGATTTGATAAATTGAGTCACGGATGTTTTATTTAACATCTGAAAAAGTACTCTGTGCTTGAGAATGAATAGCGAGACTTCAGTCTTTTAAAGACCTGTGCAGGGCTGTACAGGATAACTTAGTGCTAAACAGATAAAAACTAATGAAGAGAAAAACTTGCAAGGATTTGTAAGGCAAGAAATGAACATCATGGGTAAATGCGATGTAGCGGTTTGAAGGAAAAACAATACAAGTTATTATGAGATGGTGTTCTTTGGGCTGTCAGTAATGCTGCATAAAAAGAGTCATTGAAGAATGTTCCCTAATGACATTAGTCCATTGTGAATTAGAAATAAAATACCACCAAAGTATTGGGAACTACCAAGGAATATATAGAAACCCAAACATTGGCTTTTTAATTTTTTAAAAAATTTAAAGTATGCTCACTTATGTCTGGAATTCTGAATGCACTTGTGGTCAATATATTTAAAGCAAAATTTGTGATACTGCTTTATAACACCCATCTATGATAATCTAGACATGTAGCAGATGTTCCACAAAGAGCAGTTAAAAAGGCGTATGTGGGCATGTACCTGATACGTAGTATGTGTGCGTTAGGGAGCTGTTGAATAAGTGAATATGGGCAGAATGGCACTGAAAACAGGAAGGAGTTAGACAAAGGATAAAGAATAATTGCTAGTGTCTTAAAAATTAATAATAGTAGTAATACTTGGCTCATAGGCTGTTAGGCAAAAAAGGAATATGATTGAAATATGTAAACAAACCTCTGATGCATATGGAACAGGAAATAGGCTTTGTTTTAGTCTACAGCACATGAATGGGAGGGAGAAGGAGAGCAGTTTCCAAGAGAGGAATGGAAACCTGAGAAATTGCTGTAGGATAGCTATCATTGTTTTGATACCAAATAATAAACGTGGAACTCATTCTGTGATAATGTACATACTTATAATTCAAAGGCAGAAAGTTTTTGTTAAACAAAATAATGGGTCTATGAATGAATCTTAAAAATGCTTTACTCATTTGTTTTGCAGAATAGTTTGTCGGTGTATATGTGTACGTCGTTTGTGTGTGTTTTCCCAAGTTCTTTAAATCAGACAAGGAATGTGTATATAAATTCTTTTCTTGTTTTCATCCACTGTCAAACTAACTTCTGTGAAATATTCTAGGAATCTTTGATAGAATATTTGTTTTTGGAAGTTAAGTGACATCATTCATCCTTTTGAGCCAAATATAATCAGCATCCCTGTGCCAGGAAGGAAAAAAAAATACCTTTATTCTTACATTGACTATTCCAAGAATTACTTTTCTGATAATTCCATACAGGGTTTCTCCAAACCTCTCTGTTCATTTGCATTCATAATGATTTGAGATTTTATTTAGTGGTTGAGTTGTATTCACCCTGGAGCCTGGAATGAGGACATCCAGCCTGACAGTCCGTTAAACATCTTGTGAATGGAATAATGAATGAAAAGGTCAGACAGTCCATTTAAGGAATAACATTTTTCAGATTTCAAGATGCCATTATATTGTGACAAAATCCATATGTGTTTCAGTAGAACAAGAATGGGAGCAAGGTTTTAACCTTTAGTTTTAATAAATATTTTTATTAAAAAAATGGAAACATTTTGATTCCTTAACCAGTGAACTGAAAACAATAATTGGAAAACAAAACAAACAACAATAACGACAACAGAATCACAAAAAAGTCCAGCCAGGGCACTTTCTAGTTTCACAGAATTGGATAAGGCAATTTAAACATGCATCAGCCAATGTACATTCAATCACTCTCTATTACTTACAGCAGTGATTTTGGGTATTGTTTTAATGGTGTTTTATCTTGAGCTTCATGATGGTATTTTGCAAAGCAAGTTAAGCTTTAGGAGTCTAGCTTTTGATTTCACCATATTTTTTTTTTTTTTTGCATTTGTGTGACATTATTCATGTTGAATTTGGTTCCATTCTTTTTCCAGCTCCTAATTATACCCTCAGACTCTATAAAGATGCATTTGTTCCTAAGTGCAATCAAGAAGCATATTAGAAATCAGCTGTACATAGTTATGCTCTTATAAATGGAAAGTCTATTACATTTGTGTTAGAAACAGAATGCTCATACTGGAATTCAATTGCAGTTGATAGACACATATCGATTGCTTAGGACATGCTAAGTGCTGCACTAGACAGTGTGGGAAATATGACCATAAATAAAATACCATCTTTGTCCCAGAAAGCTCAGGATCCAAAGGCAATATCACATAGTGACTAATAGTTCAGGCTCTGCAATTAGGACTTGTGTTCAAATCTTGTTTTGTTTCACTGTTCACAAACCCTGTGGCCTCTTTGAGATATAGTATTCTCCAGTAAATGGGAACAATAATAATCATGGAAACACATGTGTAATACTATATAATTCTGATTATTTAAGTAATACATGTTCATTATTAAAAATTCAATAATGAGAAAAAAATAACTAAAATGAGAGAATTCTCACTGTTATTTCATCTCCAATCTTGAAGTAACCACTGTGAAGAATTTAGTTCCTATATTTCCAGAAAATTTTCTTATGTATATACTTACATTCTATTAATTTTGGGGTAAATTTTGTCTGTACTATTTTGGAAGCAGTTTTTTAATGAGCTTTTTTTATTTTGAAGTGATTGTAGACTGGTAAAATAATGCAGAGAGATCCTAGTTACCCTTTATCCAACTTCCTTTAATGTTAACATTATATATAACCTTATACTAATGCCAAGAATTTAACAGTTGTACATTACTAATATTCAATAAATTTCATACTTTCTTTGTATTCCATCAGCTCATCTACTAATGTCCTTTTTCAGATCCAGGATCCCACATTGTGTGTAGCACGTGTTTAGTTTTATTTAACAAGGCATTTTGGACATCTTTTCATATCTGCACACATAGCTCTGACATACTGCTTTTAAAAAGTGCACAACTTTGGCTGGGCGTGGTGGCTCATGCCTGTAATCCCAACACTTTGGGAGGCTGAGGCGGGTGGATCACGAGGTCAGGAGTTCGAGGCCAGTCTGAACAATATGGTGAAACCCTGTCTCTACTAAAAATACAAAAATTAGCCAGGCATGGTGGCGCACACCTGTAATCCCAGCTACTCAGGAGACTGAGGCAGAAGAATTGCTTGAACCCTGGAGGCAGAGGTTGCAGTGAGCCGAGATCACACCACTGCATTCCAGCCTGGGCGACAGAGCGAGACTCTATCTCAAAAAAAAAAAAAAAGTGCACAATTTTAATCAATTAAGTCTATGTAGTTGTGGTAGTCCCTTCTCATGCGTCTATAAAGAACTGCCGAAGACTGGGTAGTTATGAAGCAAAGAGGTTTAATTGACTCATAGTTCCGCAGGGCTGGGGAGGCCTCAGAAAACTTACAATCCTGGCAGAAGAGGAAGCAAAAATGTCCTTCTTCACATGGTGGCAAGAGGGAGATGTGCCAAGCGAAAGGGGAAAAGGCCCTTATAAAACCATCAGACCTCATGAGAACTCATTTACTATCACGAGAACAGCATGGAGATAACTGCCCCATGATTCAATTATCTCCCACTGGGTCCTTCCCATAACACATGGGGATTATGGGAACTACAATTCAAGGTGAGATTTCAGTGTGGACACAGCCAAACCGTATCAGTAGTACAATTTATTTAACCCTTTATTGACTATTGATGTTTTTCATATGAATCCTAAAAGAAACTAATTTCCATGCATTGTATGATTTAATCTTCACTATGACCTGCGTCTCTTAGATGCCAAACTAAGGCTCTTTCATCTACACTAAAGAGGTTCCCTGTATAACAGATACCAATGTGTTACTTTTTATATATTTTTTCTGTGACAATTGAGCTCCAATTTTAGTTGTGCTAATTTTCATTACATAGAAGATCTTACTTTGTGAATGATTACATTTGTAGATCTTTTTATTTCTGATGGCGTGTATTGTTTTAATGCTAAGGAAATTATTTGAATGTCCAAGTTTCAATGGCTAAAGCAAGTATTTGGAATCCTATCCCTTATTTGCAATTTTCCAGTTGCTGAATAAAAATAACAGCGATCCTCTACTGATAAGTGAATTTGTTTTTGGATAATGGTTAAAAAAATGAGCCAACAGAAGATGGTTTTACCTCCTATGAATACAGCGCAGGATTATAAATTGAGGTTCTGTTCTTGAAGCCTACTCATTTCATAAATTCATAAATCTACCAAAACTGATTGTGTTTTTTTGTTTGGTTATATTTATTTTTGTTTTATTCCACCTGGCCTGGTTAATAGGGTATATGTCTGTTTACTAGCACTTCTATTTGGGTAGGAAGAATTCCCTAAGTCAGCTTTACTACAGTCTTTTGGGGGTCATTGTAGGACAGGTGCTGTCAATTTTATAAAATATATTAAAACCCTAAGAGAAAAAAAACCTTCCCCTCATGAGCTGTAATTCTGTCTAACATCCACTGTGAAGTTCAGGCTAGGCAAAGAGTTAAAATCAATGCTATTTCCTACTTGGACAAACAAAATGAGCAGGAGCCTGAGATAGCCACCTCTGAGTTCAGCTTGTTGTTACTTAGTTTCCATTCTAATACAGTTTCTTCCTTGCTCAATATCAGTTTATAAAAGCATGTTACATGTCCACTGACCCCAGATAACTAAATAAATCCCACTTTATAGTCATAGAACTAAGTCCCAGGTTGTATTTGTACAAATGCCTGCCAAAGATGGATACAAGGAATTCAGAATAAATCAACCGTTAAATTCACATTTCTTAGTGGAATAAAAGTAGGAATGAGGAATCCAATTCACCATCACTCTCTCATACACACTTGCATGCACATGCACATATACACACATGTACACACACACACACACACACACACAGCATGGTACATTATTAGTTTTCTTTGTTGGATGCATGTTTTGGTTTTGGATTTCTTTGAGGGGCATTTATGCAGAGTTGTTTATCAGATTTGGAGTCCTGGACCCCAGAGAAATGTATTTACTTCTGTTTTTGCATGTACCTTTGTGACATGTACCTGGTGATTTTATGCTGGTCGAATTTCCCATTTGAATGAGGTGACAGCATCCAGCAAGTTATAAGTCCCTGAGATGGACATTTCTGCAGGTCTTTTTCATACATTTCCCGTAGAAGTCTTTTAAATCATGTTCACAATGAGGCTTAAAATTACTGCTTTCTTAAGGAAAAGAGATATAATACAGGGGTTTTATAAGCAGCAATTGATGAAAGTCTTTCAAAAGAAAGTAAAAATCAGTTCATTTTAATGATTGGCATCATTAAATTCTAAGATCTGGTATACTGAGACTGAGAAAAAAATTAAAACACAAACTACCTTATAGGTGCACCGCTGATAATGTATTCTAGGTTCTTTCTTTTTTGGTAGATCATCCTGCACGTATTAGCCTCAGGTTGCTGGAAATCAAAATAATGGCATGATGATTGTTAAGAGTCCATGTTATATAAGGGTGTTCTGATATTGAAATGAATACTTCACTTCTTGTTTCTGAAAAGTGAATGTTGGTAGGTTGGTTTTTGAATGTGTTTTGAATATTTTAATAGAACAGGGTTCTATCTAGGAGGAAATAAAAGTATCTGTGCGGCAGACACCACAGTTCTGCTTCTTGGTTGTAAACTTACTTCCTAGTAGCATCAGTTCAAGATGTATTCTCATTGAAGTAAATTTTATTTTAATGTTCTGACATGCTGATTGTGGAAAGACAGTGTGGGAATTCAACCTAGAGGCTTGCTCTGACAGTGAGAGAAGTGTATCTTGTGCGTATGTGTGTGTTTGTGTTTTAAAGGCTGTTTTTGGAGACTAATTAGTACTAAGAGGATATAGAGTATAAGAGGGGACGTATGGTGAGGTCACACAGGTCCTGAAATCTTCCTAGAAGTGAATCATAACTCATTCCAAGTGACAGGAAACAGGTCCGAGGGGCTGGAGAAAGGATGTGAATCAGACCTGAGTTAAAGCTAACCTTTACAATATCTGTCAAAAATTACTAAGCAAAACAGTTATATGAATATCAATACATGAAATGCTTTCTCCTTATTTGAGTGAACCAGCTGCTCTCAGATTCTTGAACAGTAACCATATCTAGAGAGTACATTAGAATGTCAATTACAAATCATTCTTATCTTTTCATCACATTAGACCGTGGAGAAATTGTGTAAATTATTTGAAAGTAATTAAATTTCTGATTTAAAGATTTAGATCCAGAGTTGGCATTTTTTTTCTTCCCCCCTCCTCCGTAAAGCACCAGATAGTAAATATTTTAGGATTTGTGGCTGATACAGTTTCTGGTCTCTAATACAGGTTCTCAACTCTGTCATTTTAGTTCAAAAGCAGCAACAGACAATGTGTGAATGAATGACTGTAGCTGTGCTAAAATAACTTTATTTGAGGACATCGAAATTCAGATTTCATATAATGTTCATGTGTCACAAAGTACTACTCTTTAGATTTTTTTTAACTATTCAAAAACATAAAACTACTCTTTGTTTGTGGGATTATACAAAAACAGGCTGTGGGCCAGATTTGAACAGCGGGCTGCAGTTTGCTGAGCTCAGTTTTAGATAATTCACAGTAACCACTGATTTGTGCTGCTTTGTACAGTGGTGTAAAGATTTACCTACAGTACATTTTCTAAATAATTTCTAAGAAAAAAAATGCATGATTTTTTTAACAGGCAGAATGTTTTCTCCCACAAAATAATTGGCCACTGACAACTTTTTTCTTGCTGCTAACCTGATTTGTCAGAGAAGTGAGCACTGCATCTTTGTGTTATGCCCTCTCCCCAAATTCCAATACTAGAAATATATTTATTTGGTTTGATGTTAAAATGCAAATGGCATCTTTTTCCATGAACTGCCATTAAAGAGAGAGGAGAAAGAATGTATATTCTGGGAATCTCAGGGCATGGCTTCAAGTTACCAATCTGATAAATTTTTTCTGAAGTGTAGTGCTTCATCTTAAAATATTATGTCAGTTCTGCATTCTATACCACTAGATATCTATGTTTATTTCAATGTACACAAACTGTTTTAAGTCACTGAACAAATATGCAGTTCCTCTGTGACCTGCCATACTGCCAGCATACACCAGAAGTCTGGGCATACCTTAGGTTAAGAAACATAGCAGTGAGGCAAGCTGATTGTATGTTAGTCCCAGTTTGATGGCTTCAGAGCAGATTTTAAATGGTAAAAGAAGAATTACATATGAGCATCCCAGTTGTCTTGTATAGTGACCTGAATGACTTCTATTCCCTTGATCCGTGGCTTCTACTTGCAGACCTGACTCCAGCCCAAGGTGGAAGAATGGCATGATCACTGTCTTTGAAGACAGATAGACAAAGGTTTTATTTTTTACTGTTCCATGTGTAGTTAAGACTAGTTATTGAGTTAAATTTTGTCATCTGAAAAATGAAGGTAAGATTTATGGTTCTTTAGTTACAATTCAGTAACTTTTGCTAATGTAATTCAGAAAGGATATATCAGAAAACCATTGGAGAACGTAACAAAGGAAAATTAAAATATCTGGTGGGAGGAAGAGAAGGAGAGAAATAAGAGGCAATTAGTTTTCCAGGGCATTTTATTGAGCAACTATGAGATTCTGTGGTTAAGAAGCCATTCAATTTGACTGGGAGAGTTCTGGTTTATACCTGCTGTACTTGCATAATTACTCAAAGCTCCCCTTTTACCCTCAAAAATGTCTCTGTTCACATGACACGTTGTCATCTTAAAGGACTCAGAAGTTTGATCTCACTTCTGACTGCAAGTTGGTCTTGCTCTTTTTTCCTTACACTGCAGGATCTGGTTTTGTTCTCTGTGTTCAGAGCCAACCTGTATACACCAGTATCAATTCTAGATTATTCCAGAGCCACCTGGTGGGGGTATCCACCATCCACGAGAAGTGAGGAGAGAGGTAGGCAAACCAGACAGCCATGATATTGAACCTCAGGTCCTCACACTCTTTTCTGTCTGGGAATGGAATTAGATGGTGATATGGTATGGCTTTGTATCCCCACTCAAATCTCATGTTGAAGTATAATCCTCAGTGTTAGAGGTGGGGCCTGGTAGGAGGTGATTGGATCATGGGGGTAGATTTGACCCTTGCTGTTCTTGTGATATTGAGTGCATTCGCACGAGGTCTGGTTGTTTAAAAGTGTGTAGCACCTTCCCACTTTCTCTCTTCCTCCTACTCCTGACATGTAAGATGTGCTTGCTTCCCTTTGCCTTCCATCATGACTGTAAGTTTCCTGAGGCCTCCCCAGCCATGCTTCCTGTACAACCTGCAGAGCCGTCAGCCAATTAAACCTCTTTTCTGTATAAATTACCCAGTTTCTGGCATTTCTTAATAGCAGCATGAGAATGGACTCACAAAGATGGGTCAGTCCGTAGTGTTTTGAAATTCGTCACTATCTCTTATACACATTCATGCTACTTCAGTCTAATCTCCATACTGTTACTCAAAATGGCTTTCTGAAACACAATTCTCTCTAAAACCCTTTTTGACTCCTCATTTACAGCAAGGAAAAATAAAACTTCTCAACTTGACATACAGAGCCTTTGATGGCCTAGCTTCTGTCTTTTCTTTCTCTTCCCTCAGTCGCGCACAGCTTCTCTATCTTGTACATTCCTCTAATATTCGGTGGCTTGCAGTCCTTATGGCATAATACTCCTGCCCTTCTGTGGCTGGGCACATGCTGTTTCCTCTGGCTGGAATGCTTTGCCCTGCCAAACTTGTGCTGGTTTTTCCTTTCAGAATCAGAGTGGAAGTTGGCTTTCTTTTCTTACTAATTCTTTTTTTTTCTCTTCTAGTTGAGTTATCCTTCCTTCTGCTCCCATAATTCCCTTGGAAGTCTTCAATCCTAAAATGTGGGACCCTAAATTTCATTTAATAGTTTCCTTGTCTTTCTCTTTCAGTAGGTTATTGGCTTCTTGGAGGCAGAGATCACAATTTTCACCTCTGTAAACAGTGGAATGGTACATAGCAGCTGAATGAAAGTTGGATAAGTGGATAAGTGGTCTGCATGAGAAAGGAGCGTTACTTCTGAGAGGAAAAACATAAATATGCAGACAGTGGTGATAAGGATTTTAATAAGACACAGAGCATGATACAGAATGCATGCTAATTTCATGTGGGGCTAAATTAGTGTGAATCTGTGTGTCCCACTGACAGGGCCCATTTCAGTTTGGTAAGAAGGAAAAAGAATTGTCTGTGGCCTCCAGAGAGGCTTTGTAATTTATTTTAATCAATATACATGTTTCGTTTTCTAAGTGCAAATGTTGCCACAGTGATCAGCATCTCTGGTTTCTCTGGGAACCCTCTCTAAATACAACCCAGGGTACACAGAGAACATGCAGAATAGAAGTTGGTGATCTTTGAATAACTGTGGAAGGCATGTATAGTCCTGGAAGACTGAATAATACTTCCTGAATTTATAAAATGGGAAGATGGAGTTCCCAGCCAATGGGCTTGGAAGATGGACACTCACTAGCAAAATTCTACAAAGGATTAATAAGTGGACTTTTTTGAGTCGTTAGTGAATCTATTGGGTTCCTAATTATTATCTTATGGGAATCACTTGGACTAAGGAAGTCTGTTTGTAGCCTAATTTTTTCTTAGAAAGGACATCTAATTTGCTGTCTGTTTGCATATCTGTCCTCTCCACTAGTTAAATAATTTTATACACATTTGTGTTCTTGGTTTCCGACACAGAACATGGCATGCTGTAATCACAGTGTAGCTGCTGAAAGAATAGGCTGATGAACATGTAAAGGACATTTGGGTGGTTCTGATACACTGAGAAAGTCAAATGGGTCAAAGTATAATATGGCTATTTAAAAAGTTATGTGATCTGAGAGAGTGTTCAAGGAAGTGGTTTCTGCACTATAATTTTCACCTTTGTAAACAGTGGAATGGTATGTATGTAGCAGTTGAATGAAGGTTGGATAAGTGGATAAATGGTCTGCATGAGAAAGGAGTGTTACTTCTGGGAGGAGAAACACAGGAGTCTTAGACCTATTCTATTTTGCCCTGATAGGACTAGAACAGGAGGGTTGTATTAAATTAATCAAGCTCCATATTGAAGGAGGCATTGGAAAGTGGGAAATTATTGAGAGAAAAATGTCTAGGAGAGTCTTAAACATAATGAGTGCATTTTGGAAAACTAAGACAGTAATAAACAATGATTTTTACAGAGAGTTGAACTTAAAGTGCCTGCAGTGATATTAACTGAAAAGAAAAGGCAAAGTCACTGGACAGGAAGCACACAGTCCACCCCAAGAAAGCTGTGATGGCTGTGGACTGACTAAAGAACAGACAAATATGAATGGGAAACAGATTCCAAATACATTCATGAAAAGAGTAACAGTGGCTGTCCCTGATGACAAGTGATGTTTTTAATGATTTTTTATAATAACCTAGTATTAGATGCATGATGGGGGGAACTATACATAGATTTTTTTTCTCTTAATTCAAATAAAATAGAACAGAGAATTATTGTGTGGAGAAGACTTAGGGGTCACAAGAGGAGTTAGGAGTGCTATTTTCAAATATTTATTGGGTCATGATGTGGAAAAGAGATTAGAATTATTCTGCATTATTTAGTTAGAACTGCTTACAGAAAAGCTAGACGAAGGGACAGTTTAGCTCATATTAAGTATGTCTTATGTCTCTGTGGTGTTAAAAGATAATTTCTAATAAAAGGCAAATTTATGACTATAGAATAAAAATAAATATGTTGTTAAAAATCTGACTTAATTCATTAATGAGGAAACTGGTGAGGTATTACAACCAGTTCCAAGGCAAATGCAAAGAATAAGCAAATTCAGATTTGTAAAATAGTTCCCAAGGAGTCAGAATCTGATATGGCATCAGATTGATATGGCATCAATTGTCCATTGAATTCCCAAATTTCCCCTAAAGTATCTCTTTTTGACCAAAAATATTGTCAAAGAAATATTGTTCTAGATACGCAGCATTAACTGTGGTGGCTCCTGCTTCCATGTTGTGTTTGGCACCAGGAATGACCCAGAAGTAGCCAAATGATGACCTTTTGGGGGTGCTGTAGAAAAAGTTTACTCATAGGGTAGTTGGTTTGCCAGGATGACTTTAAAGATAGTTAATAACTTTAAAACTCTAAGATATTACTTCATCACTCAGGGAGCCAGCTCCTGAACCTATATCACTACAGCTGAGTCCTTCTACAAATTCGAGTTCCTGTGAATACAAACAACTGTCCTTCCCCAGCTGATGACGGTTTCCTTTGTTTCTCACTGTGCCTTGAGAATCTACCTGCCCTTTGGATTCCAGTTCTCTCCTTATTTGTCTGACATTCACCAACTAAACTCTCTTCCTGTCTCTTAAAGTGCTTTTGACTTGGAAAAAGAAACAACTGTAGAAGATAAGATTATGTGGGCTATTTTAGGTTGAATCTTTACCTCCCCAACCACCAAAAAAAAAAAAAAAAAAAAATTGAAGTATTAATCCCCAGTACCTCATACTGTGACCTCATTTGGAAATAGGGTCATTGGAGATGTAATTAAGATGAGGTCATATCGAAGTAGGTTGGGCCCTTAAAGCAATATGGCTGGTGTCCTTATAAAAAGATGGCCATTCTGGCCAGGTGCAGTTGGCTTATGCCTATAATCCCAGCACTTTGGGAGGGTGAGGTGGGTGGATTAGCAGAGATCAGGAGTTCGAGACCAGCCTGGCCAACATGATGAAACCCCATCTCTACTGAAAAATACAAAAATTAGCCAGGCGTGGTGGCAGACGCCTGTAATCCCACCTGCTTGGGAGGCTGAGGCAGGGGAATAGCTTGAGCCTGGGAGACGGAGGTTTCAGTGAGCCGAGATTGTGCCACTGCACTCCAGCCTGGGCGACAGAGCAAGACTCTGTCTCAAAAAAAAGACGGCCATTTGAAGACAGAGACACACAGGGAGAAGGCTGTGTGATAATGAAAATAGAGATTAGAGTGACACAGCTGCAAGTCAAGGAATGCCAAACATTGCTGGACAAACCACCAGAGGCACAGAAGAGGCAAGAAAGGACTCTCCTGTAGGTTTCAGAGAGAACATAGTTCTGATGATACCTTGATTTTGGACTGCTTCCCTCTAGAACTGTAAGACAATACATTTCTGTTGTTTTAAGCCACCTAGTGTGTGGTGCTTTGTTACAACAGCCCCAGGAAACTAATATAGGGATATACAAAAATTTCTCTTCTATGAGCTGGCTCTGTGCGTTGTTCTAAATGTGAAGAGCCGCGTGTAATGTGTTATACACATATAATGCCTGGCAAATACAAGGCACTAGTTAAGTATTAGTCTCCTTCACTATCTTTTTTTTTTTTTTTTTAACTTAGAACCTGTAAATTGTAAACCAAGTGACTGCATTACCATATAATGCGAGGAACATGACTTGGAATTAAATCTGAGCTTAAATCCAAGCTCTGCCACTAGCTAGCCAGCTATATGACTTAGGACAGTTTTTTTTGTTTTGTTTTGTTTTTTGTTTTTCTGGATAAAACCATCTTTCTGGTCAGGGTAAAGATGAGAAACAATGGCTGTGATCATGTGGTACAGGGTAAGCACCCGATGCTTAGTAACTACTGTAATTTTATTCTTCTTGCATGATGATTCTTATTATATTAGCACTTCATGACTTGCGTTGCTGCTAGGGAGTTTGTAATTGTTATATTTGCTCAAACAATTGAATTTATAATCACTGCATTCATAAGGAGAAAGATGACTACTTTTAAAATTCTCTTTATATCCTGGCTTGAAAAATTAGTGCTTTCCACTTTTATTTTTGAACTGCTACTAAATTTAAAGGACTATTAATCCCCCATGTTTATGACTCACCAATTCATCATCAACACGATGCCTTTTAAAGCAATATGTGACTCAGGAGAAGCATGAACCAAGCGCCTGAAAGAGTGGGGAGATGGTTGTGCTGAGGATGGAGGAGGAGCATTTGGGTTTATTTTCCTTTGAAGTAGAGCCCGAAAAGTTTTGCTGAAGAAAAGATATCTGAGCATGTGCTTGTGTTTGATTCATTAATTTTCAGTATATCTTAAACTTAGTTTTTCAAGCTGTTTTTATTTTACTATCATATGAGCTGACAGCCGGAATGCCAAACCACAGTGCCACTGTGTGAGGCACAAGGGTGTTGAGGACAGTATGGAAATTCCCTTTTGACTCTGATTTTCTGAAATACCAGAGGCCACATTTCTGAGTGGCCAGTGCAAGGGAAAGAAATCTACCCATGCCGGGGTAGAAAGACAAGAAGCTAGTTCTTTCCTAGCTCCAAAATTCTCAAAGATAATAGGCTTGAAGAAGTCTATATTCCTCCTTTCTTAAGACCTACACTAAACACTAAATGCTTTGACTGTTCTTATGGGACTAGATCACGTAGAATTCCGTGTTGCAGAAGATGAGTACTCTTCTGCATAGTGTACTGCTGATGGTAAGCAGAATTCTCAGATAGCCCCCAAGATTTCTGTCCCCTGGTCTACACACCCTGTATAATGCCTTCCATTGGTGTTGGCAGGGTTCATGAATATGATGGATTGTCACTGCCTTGTTTATGTGACGTTATATTAAACTCCATCTTAACCAACAGACAGAAACTCTCCTCCTGGCCTTAAAGGAGCAAACTGGCATGTGTGGAGAAGGTCACAGGGGAGGGAACAGTGGGAGGCCTCTAAATACTGAGCATGGCACTTGATAGGTTGCCAGCAAGAAAGTGGGAACCTTTGTCCTGTAACTGCAAGGAACTGAATTCTGCCGACAACCAGTGAGCTTGGAAGAGGCCTCAGATGAGATCACACCCTGGCTGACACCTTAATTTCAACCTCATGAAACCCTGTGCCCAAAGCCCACCTACTCTATGCTGAACTCCTAAGCACGGAAACTGAGACAATAAATGTGGATTGCTGTAAGCCACTATATTTCTGTTTATTTGTTATCCAACAATAAAAAGTAAATACAATTCTAATTTCCAGGAACAGGGTATCAAGTCTCTTAGCTAATAAACAGCAAACAAACAACAACAACAAAAAGCAGTCTGTGCATAACCACACCCCAAGTTGTCTTTGTTCAAGTAACTAACAAAAGATTTCCCTCCCACTCCCATTAGTGTAGATTTCACAAAACCAGCGGGAGCCCTTTTATAGTTGGACATTGCCGTGGCCTACATGATTTTCTAGATGAGCCTAGCTGAGCTATTACTGATTTAGTGGAGCAATTATTTTGTGTAATAACCTGTGACTGACTGAATGCCTATTGTTTCACCCTTCTTTTATGTGTCCTTATAATGATTTTCTTAAGGCCAATTGCAATCTCATATGTATTTCCCTAACAAAGAATACCTTGATCTTGAATATTTCTTTATTTCCATGCTGCCCTCACCTTTCTCCCAAATGCACATTCTAAAAGACCCTTTCAGCATATTGCTTATTTAGAGTGAATACATGAAAATGCTTTTTTATATGCTTAGGGGAAGAAGAAAAGACCATCCAGTAAAAATTTCATATTGTTTTCCCACCCAAGTGTATCTTGCTCAGATAAAGGGGCATCACAAAGGCCACCCTGGCATTCCTGCCAGCATTTCAGCATTCCATGCTGCCTCTCTCTCTTAAATTGGAAAACATTTTTACCGATTTCTTAATATGTTTGAATTCCTGTTTTTCACATCATCCCTGATATATTTGGGGGTGCTGGATTGGAATATGTAACACTTTTCTTGCTAAATAGTTGGGTTTTGATTAATTGGCTTCTGACTTATGGAGCTATATTTACAGCTCTGTGAGGTAGATAAATTCACAGTATAAAATAATACCCTCCCAATCACTCAAGGCAGTCAGTTTGCACTCACATATAACCCAGATGCACTTAAAATAAAGGTGTCTATCAAGCAGTAAGTAACGTGATTTCTCAATTGCCCTGTTCATAGATTGAGACAAGTCTATGTGGGGCAATTTTTCAAGAGCGTTAGGAAGGGCTGTCTCCATAATATTTCCCTACTCTGTCCCTTTATTGATGGCCAATATTCCATATTTATGTAATGATTCCTCTGGCCCCTATAAAAGTGGAAGTAAGCCGGGAAAGGAGTTACCTGATATTTCTCAAACTATTATATAAACCAAGCCACCATATTTTATAATTCTGAAGGCGTACAGCTCTCATGTTATTCTATGTGAATGGTGCCCCCTGGTGATGTGCTGTATCTATGCTGCAGTGAACTTAGTGGATGTATGCTCAAGATTCTGCTTTGTTTGTACATTATTCAGGTTTTCTTTTAAATGTTCGTATTTTCACGGGAATGAGTTATCAGTTCCTCTCTTGAAAGCATGTTTGATTAGAAAGAGTGCAGACTTGTTTGTGTGGTTGCTTCATAGTGTCATTGGCCTGAATTTTTTTTTTTTGAAAGGAGTTATAGCTAATTAAAACAAAATTAGCATGGCCACGTGTGGTGGCTCATTCTTGTAATCCCAGCACTTTGGGAGGCTGAGGTGGAAGGATCACCTGAGGTCAGGAGTTCGAGACTGGCCTGGCCAACATGGCAAAACCCTGTCTATTAAAAATACAAAACTCAGGCAGGCATGGTGGTGAGTGCCTGTAATCCCAGTTACTGGGAAGACTGAGACAGGAGAATTGCTTGAACCTGGAAGGCAGAGGCTGCAGTGAGCTGAGATCATGCCACTGCACTCTAATCTGGGTGACAAAGTGAGACACCATCTCAAAAAAAAAAAAAAAGATTAGCAAACTGTTCATATTGAAACTGCAAGATGGCTGCGTGGGGATTCACTATGCTTTTCTTTTTACTTTTGTGTATGTTTGAAATGTTCTACAACAAAAAAGGTTAAAACATAAAAGGAATTCAGCTTTAGATTGTTAAAAACACACAAATCCTTGCCATGTAAGTGTTAAATACTTATTATAGGAAAAATCCAAATGCAAAAAATGTTTATGTAGTAGAAGAATGGAATATGACTAAAATTTTTCCAAAATAGAAGAGTATATTTACAAATCATAGTGTTTAGCCATATTATGCAGCCCAGAAGAATAAATAAGTAGATACTTTTTAATATATAAAAAAGAAAGAGTACAGAGATCAAAAAGACAGAAGCTCTCTGAGAATGGGATCCACAAAAATGCAGAATAAAAGTTTACTCTTTTTATTTTGTTCTCAAAACTCTTCCTCCTGCTGCTTCTTTTAACAACTCCCAGCCATGATCCATCATCCATTTATTCATTCATTCATTTACCCATCCATTATCCATCCACTCATTCATTCATCCATTCACTCATCCACCTACCCATCTTTCCATCCATTTCTTTACCCATATATTCATCGACCTAGCAAACATCAGTTAAGTGCCTGTCATTTGCCAAGCATTAATGGATGATCCAATACCCAATTTGAATTTCTTTACATAATACTTCAATGATCCAGAGAGAAAGAGGATTTTGAAAAAGTATCTGTCGTTCAGAGATTGGAGAGTAGTGTGCAGCGGAATACATTAAAACTTTTGAAGATAGCTTTTTGCAGTTGTGCCTTGTACTTCCTTTTCCCACTTTCTCCCTCCCCATCTTCCTTACAAAATGTACAAAGGGTCCTAGATTCAGTGGGTACTGGGTAGAGGTGCACATAAAATTGCCTCAAGTTGTGCAATGTGGCAGCCCTATAGACTTCAGGAACTTTGTTTTGCAATATACATTTTTTTTGTTTCATTTATTTTCATAGGCTATTTTTCATTAAAGCTTCAAGCTTATTATCTCTCCTCCAGGAGGCTCGTTTTCTGACAAGATTAGATTGCTGTTTTTCTTCTTATTGATTGATTGATTGATTGATTTACAGGTAAGAGGAGTGAATGTCTATATACTTGGTCAGGTTCACTTTGATTCCTTATTTCTAAGATGAATTCAAATGTAATGAATCTCTTGAGCCAGACAGGGATTCTTGTTAAATATCACATCCCTCTATTTCAGTTTAGTCTTCTGCTTAATGGAAAACTGAATAGGTCCAAAGATTGCAATTTCTGCTTTATTTGGCATAATGCCGATACAAGGATCAATTACATCTTAAAGATTATATCCCTTATACACTTGATTGCTTAGGCCAGTATATGTCTCATTATGTGAAGCAGTCAGGATGCTTTCGCCATCTCAGAAAGAGAATAACTTGAGCCTGCACAATCAAAAATATATCATCGTAACTCTTTTCTTCTGAAAGATAGAGCCATATTCTTTTGAACGGATAACCGAAATGAGAAAAGCTGACATTGTATTATTAACCAATCCCCTAGACATTTGCTTTAGAACTAAGTGTGACGCATTGAAAGACATGGTCAGAGAACTGCTTTAGTTCTCTACCAGCTCAATAACATAAACAGTATGAACTGGGGTTAGAAACTCCTTAAAGAATCAATGGAAGAGAAATTCATTAAATAAGATAAAATGACAAGGAAGCTGCCGTATCATTCCTTTACAATTCTCTCATGAAGTTGTATCTTGGGTTTGTCATGAAACAGTGCTCAGTGAAAGATTTAGGTGCAAAGGATTTCTTATGAATGTTCATTCAGGAGGAACCCCTAAGGGAGTGGGGGAAGCAAAATTGGACATGGAGGGAAAACCAAGCAAAGGTGTGCTTTTACCTGAACTCAGCTCTATCCTGAAAGGAGCTCTGGAGCATAAGTTACAAAAGACCATACTTAAAGGGGTGCAGGTACTAAGTATATGGAAGGTGGGTGATGAACTCACCATGCTTGGAAAGGAATCTACAGGGAGTTGCATGGGGTACCAGTAGTGTTCAGTGCACTGAAATGCTGAACTCAAGATTGGAAAATTTTTCTGGAGGTTGGTTTCTGTAAAATTCTCCAAGTTTGTTATAACACACTCTATTCTGGGGTCCTTTGGAATAGTAGTAGAAAGGAAAACATGGCTGTGGAGTCAGGGAGACCTAGGATTGAATCCTAACCCTGCTATTTGCCAGCAAATAGAAAAACCTGGCCTAGAGTAAATAGCACCATCCCTAAATATACACGCATTAATCAGCAGTGCTCCTTCTCACACACATCTGCTTTCTATAAAATTTGATATTTGGAACTTTTTCACCATAAGTCACTTAAATCTTAGTTTTTGACTTTTCTCCTCCAGGAAGATTTTAATTTTCAAGCTTACTTCTCTGCAAAATATTGGGATTTAACCTAATTTCAAATGATTCCTGGCAACAGAGAAATACTTATGGTATGCTTATTTGTGGAAACAGAAAGTCCTTCTTCTTCCCAGAGTCCTCTCTGCAGATGCACCTGCCCACTCAGCCTGCCCACAATGCAGGCCCTCTTTTCACACACCCTTGAAAGAATATTCTTCAAGGAAGTCTAAAGACAAAGACAAATTACAAGAAAGCACTGCTTTTATTTTCATTTTTTCCAAATTAAGCTCCTGACCTATAATTATTATTTTGTGTTCTTTCCTCCTCCTCAAAGCTGGTTTTAGTTTCTCTACTGCATTCCCTGATCCTAGGGTATCTGGCAGTTAGTGGTCAGCAGGCTCTGTCAGGCAGCTCATCATTTGGTCAGGATCCAGGCTACCCTCTGCATCTCTCAGCCAAAACCCTCCATGTGTACCCTTGTGGTTTTTAAAGGAAGACAAATGGCCCTTGTGGAACCCAGGTAGCCAGATGGAAAGACATGGCCCTCCTTGGTCTTGGCTGGGGTGAGAACCTTCTTCCTGAGTCATTCATTAGCTTAAGCTTCTTTCAGATCAAGAGATTCTACCAACTGTGGCAGGGCATGGAGGCTTATGCCTGTAATCCCAGCACTTTGGGAGATTGAGGCTGGAGGATAACTTGAGCCCAGAAATTTGAGACCAGTGTAAGCAACATAACAAGACCTCCTTGTCTCTCCAAATTTTTTTTTTAAATTTGCAAGGCATGGAGGCATGCAACTGTAGTCTCAGCTACTAAGGTGGCTGTGATGGGAGGATTGCTTGAGTCTGGGAGGTGGAGGCTACACTGAGCCATGATGCTGCTACTGCACTCCAACCTGTATGACAAACCAAGACCTGTCTCAAAAAGAAAAACAAATAAAAATAAAAGAAAGAAATTCTACCAATTGTAAAACGTTAGGCTTTAAAAATCTTTCAATCATAGGATATCATTGCTGGAGGGAGTTTTAGAGATCATTTTGTCCCACCTATTAATTTCAGAGAAGAATGGACTGAAACTTACATAGCTTAGATGTTTTCCTCACAATCACGCAGTAGACAAGGCTAGTGCTACACTTTTATGACACCAATGGTTGCCAGACTTTTATTTATTTATAAGCAGTATAGCCTCTGTTTTGAAAAAAATCTTGCTCTGAAATATACCAACTAGACCAAATTCATATGAAGTGGGAGACGGAGAGCCCAAAATCAAATCTATACCCCTTCTTTTTGCAGCTCTGCGCCAAATTCCCTCTTGAAAAATGAATTTTTAATGGCTCTTAGAGATCTAATTCAGTGCTTTAGGTTTCTGATGGGTCTTATGGAGCTTGATTAATATTGTTTAGAAAGTCCTGCACCCAATCATGTGTTTCAAGCTTGGAATGCCCCATACAAAAGGGAAGCTCAGGCCAAACAGGTCAGTGCCAGATTGGGTCCAGAACCTGGAAGGAGGATCAGGGAAGCTGGAGAAAGAACCAGATAGTGGCTGAACTGAGCCCTGAGCTTCCAAGCAGAGTTTGGAGTCTAGGAAATAGTCCTCAAGGCCAAGTGCAAGGGGCTGAACTGAAAAGAGAATGCTGAGCCAAGGTTCAGGAGCTGAGTTAGAACTGGATGGAAGGAAACTTAGGGGAATGATATTAGTTTTTCCATTCCTATTTTTTGCAGAAATTACTACAGCTCAAATTACTGTGAATTTGGTGGTTTAAAACAACATAAAATTTATTATCTCAAAGTCCGTATGGGTCAGAAATCTGAGCATGGTTTAGATAGGTTGTCTGCCTAGAGCCTTACCAGGGTTAAATCAAGGTGTTGGCCAGTTTTTATTCCTCTGAGGAGCTCAGTGTTTTCTTCCAGGCTCCTGTGGTTGTTGGCAGAATTCAGTAGCTTGAGATTATAGAATGGATATTTTCACTTTCTTGCTGGCCATTAACCAGGGGCTACTCTTTGCCCCCACCCGATGTTCCTTGCCACATGGTTCTCTCTACTGTAGAGGGTGTTTTTAAATTTATTAGGAGAGCATGACTTTAATGCTTGACCATCTTTTGAAAGGGCTCCATAGATTAGGCTAGGCTCTCCCAGGATAATCTCTTTTGCTGAACCAAAGTAAACTGATTAGTAACCTAAACATGGGAATGGCAATCCCATAGTATTCATGAATCCCTTCCACACTCTAGGGGAAGGGATTATACAGGGAATGTACAACAGAGTGCAGGAACCTTGGGGTCATCTTAGAATTTTGTCTACAACAGGAATGAAGCCAAGGAGACCAAGGACAGTCTTCTGGCTTCAAATGTAGACTCTACCACATGGAACCTGAAGGGCCTTGAGTGGGGAACTCGCAACAGGTCTCCTTTATGCCTTACCAGTAAAATGGAATTGTAATCACACTTAGTTCCGGGGGTTGTGATGGAGATTCAGTGGAGGTATACGCAGAAGTTCTTAATCACTGCCTGACCTAGGGTCAATGCATAATGAATGCTAGCTTTTTAAACATGTGGCCTGTGGCTCACCTTCCAAGAACCATCTGCACTCTGATACTTGGATTGGCTTAAAGGTTCCAGTCAGGAAAGATATTTTCCCTTTTAAGAAATACGAGGTCATGAAGCATCTCAGAACTTTACTGAGACGATGAACTGCAGGTGCTGGCACTCCTAGATGTCCCACACACACACACCCAGCAGAGCACTGGGTCCTTTCTCATGGCTTGCCCTCAGTGGCATGCCTTATGGAGGCTAATGGCTAAGCAGAAGATTATGTCTTAGCCCCAGGCTAAAAAGGGAGCATCATATGTTCATATTGTAGAATAAGAATGAATGAATGAATAAAGGAATAAATAAATAAAGGGAGCATCAGGGTTGGCTCAAATTTCCTGATGACATGAAGTTTGAATTGGCACCTGAAGGCAGGTAGAATTTGGATTGTCAAAGTCAGGAAGAAAGTGTTCTTGATAATTTGTGTAAAGCTGTCACCCCAGGGCTCGGCTTATCTCCTGGGTTGAATAGAGGCATTCTCTTCTCACATCTGGGAAGCAAGTAACTTGGAGCGAGTAACTAACATACATTGTGTCAAGATCTGATCTAATTTTAAAATAATTAAAACCTAATTAATTTACATGTTCTTTAAGTCGGCCTTGGTCTCTTACATGTGTGTGCCATTAGTAACAAAGTGTAAACTGAGATCGTGCACATCAACAACTGTCCACTTTTCTCAGAACTGAAAGCCTATGTCTTTCTTACATTGAAGGCTATGGTTTCTATCAGTAGTGTGGTGGATGAAGGGGAACATGAATTAGGGATGATATCTAAAGTCCCATAACAGTGGGCATATGTGTATACTTCCAATATGGAGAACGACATTTCAAGTTGTTCCCAATGTCCAGTAAGCCTCATGTACATTTCCATTTTTTATATAACATGCAATAGCTCAACTTTGCAGATATCTTGTTAACTCACTTCCTTCCCCACAAATGTACTTGGATATGAGAATTTCCAGGTGCTTGCTTTCTTTAGCTATTCTTGCTATTTAAGTTAGTTAAAAAGTTAACTGTAAGTGCTATACCTTTTTTGAGAATGCCGCAGCTGTTTGAGCCAGTTATAAAAGATCTGTAAAGCAGCCTCAAGGGATATGTGGAGGATTTTCATCAGCTAGGCAATTTATAGTTCTGTTTAGTTTTTACTAGATGTCACGTATTCCCAAAAAAGTTACAACAACATCAGCTTCAGCTTTATTATTAGTATACACCTGAAAACACTTTGGAAACAAAGAGTCTTCAAAAGACTCAGCGTGATTTTACAGATACAGTGCATGAGCCATTTTCTGAGGAAGTTAGTGTGGAAGCATCAGTGGTTACTAGTGGGCTGCAAGACCACTTGAATGACCAGTGGAATCAGCCAACTATTAGTAGCAGTTACTGGTAAGAGGAGTTGAGGAGGCTTCCTGGAGGAGGCAGCACTTGAGCTGACTCGCTTGAGCTGACTCGTTAAAGGATTGAGAGAAGTGAGACAAAACGGAAGATGGTCGTGGGCAAATAGGTTTCACACAGGAAGACCAGTGAGAAAACAAGCCCAGGCAGGCAAAAAACAGTGTTAGTGGGGAACTTCAAACAATTCAAAGCTGTTGGAGGATGATCTGTGGGGAGGTGAGAAAGGGAGTGTAGGGAGTTGAGGTCAAAGAGGGAATAAGGTCTACATAGGTCACAATGGCTTGTTGGGCAATTAAAAGGAATTTAAATTGGGCAGTTTAAAGGAGTTTGCTGTGGGCAGTGGCAAACAGCTGAAGGGTTTTAGTCAGGGCAGAGTTAAACATAGAACTGCTTTTCAGGTGGGTTCTTATTAGAGTCTACATTAAATGCTGTGTGGAGGAAATAGATTAAGTGGGACAAGTCTGACGGCAGGAGGCCAGTGAGGAGGCTGTTGAAGTAATTCAGGCTAGCAATGAGGAAGTCATAAGCAGGTCTAGCGTGGGAGGGATGGACAAGAGTTAAAAGCACAGCTTCTGTACTTGTTTTCCTTTCACGGAAAGGAATAGAGAATGCCACTTATAAAATGAGTGCAGAAGCCAGACTGCCCCAGTGTGACTCTTTAAGAACTACCTATGTGACCTTTGCAAACTTCCTTCTCTGTAAGATGGGGGTGAGAATACTAGTATTGCAAAGATCACACCTATGAATACACGGAAAAGCATGGAAGAGTATTTGGCACATCTCAGGTTGTTCAATATGTGTTAGTGATTATTGTTATGAAAGCGTTTAGCCCTGAAACTTGCATTTCTCAGACAAACTCCAAGAGTTGGAATCCTGAATCAGATACTTGTTAGGGTACTGTGGCAATTTAACCATTTTGTTCCCCAATCTCCTCATCTGTAAATGTAGATAACAATAATTTGTACCTCATAGGGTTGCAGTACGAATTAAATGTGGAAATACATGTAAAGTACTTAGCAAGTGACAGATGTATCTTAACTCTTTACCACTACCACCACCATCATCACCATCATCATCTTCTAGGCAACTCTTTCATTTATCCCTTTTATTTTTTTTTTGAGAGTAGTATATTGAATACTGGTGGTTATTAGTTATGTGAAAAGTGACATGCTCCCCACATAGCTTGATTTTCTTACCTATATTTGAGTTCTCATAATATAAAACTACTTTGCTAAATTCACCTTAATGTTTCAAGAAAAAAATCTGACACATTTACTAATCTTATAATTTTATATTTGTGTAACACCTTTGACCTATAAGAGAAGGGAGTGAAGGTAAAAGTGCTAATTTTTTCTTTACTGTGGCTGAAATTTTATTATGAAGTATCACTTGGCCCTGGTATTCACATTATCTATTTTGTAGGAAATGTCATTACTGTCCTCCAGTTGGGTTGTTCACTGCCAGGAACTAAGGAATAAGACTCGAATTTAGCACTTAGACTGGGTCTCTAAATTGAAATAGAAAATGCTCAATGTATAATATCACTATGCTCAATCTATTATGCAGGCATTATTAAGCACTCACTGAGTGCTTCCATCTTTGGGCTAAGGGTTATGAAGATGGAAACAAATTTGAGTCAAACAGCTTGCTGTCAAGTTAGGGGGACTCAGCTGGCATTGATGGGTGATTAATGAGCATTGAGTCCTGTGTAGGGAAATTAAGCACTCTGATTGCTCAGAGTTGGGGAGACAGGCACTTCACTGCATCGGCCCAGACCTGGGATCAGTCCTAAAAATGAAGCCTTTCTCACTTTAGAGAAGACATTTCCTACTGGGTGGCCTCAGTTTTACTTTCATTAAACTGGGTTGGCACTAGATGATATCTTTAGCTCCCAACTTTTATACTTGCTGGTTAAATGTGAGCTGGGTACTTTCTAGAAGCTTTCTAAAGAATAAACAAATGGGGCTGGATACAGTGGCTCATGGCCGTAATTCCAGCACTTTGGGAGGCCAAGGAAAGATATGGAAAGATCACTTGAGGCCATGAGTTCAAGACCAGCCTGGGTAACATGGTGAAACCCTGTCTCTACTAAAAATACAAAAAAAAAAAAAAAATACCTAGGTGTGGTGGCACACACCTGTAATCCCAGCTACTCAGGAGGCTGAGGCACAAGAACAGCTTGAACCCAGGAGATAGAGGTTTCAGTGAGCCCAGATCTCACATTGTACTCCAGCCTGGGCAACAGAGCCAGACTTTGTCTCAAAAAAAAGAAAATATATAATAAACAAGTGGATCTTAAAGTTATTGTTGTTCTTGTTGTTTTTTAAGGAATCTATAGCTTTACCCTACAACATATGAACTCTCTCTAGTCTATATTTTATCTCTGGATCAACTGTTATCAGACCATGTGTGCTAGGTCCTTTATGGAATAAATTTCCTTGAACTGTGCTATGGGGTTTATGCTAAAAAAACCAAACTTGAGATTGTGTTGATTGTGTTTATGTAGTGAAGGAAATCACTGACCTTCTCATACAGAGTTCCCTCCAGGAAGCCATGTTTCCCTGAGGAATTGATATGCTTCTTTCCTACTATTTCTGGCAGGTGTACATCTGACATGGTCTCCCCTAGACTTTGCAGGCTAGGAGGCTTGGCCCCAGACTGTGATTCAAAATGCACATGGGTGACACATCTTCATTTTATCGTTCTTCTTTTTCATTTCTTTGATCTTTATTTTTATCTTTGTTATTTTTCCATGTTATTGCATAGATGCATCTAATCCACCTCTAATTATCTGTGGATCAAACCAAGCAGCAATGTGTGGTAAACAGAAGGTTTAGGTGCCAAAAGCAGAGTCTGTGCTCAGGAGGATATTCACTCTTCTGTGATAAAAATAACCCCTCACGTGGGTATAGCATATTTCAATTTACAAAGTACTCTTTGAATTTTTATTACTACCTTGTGAAGTGTGTGGTGAAGTTCTTTATTTTGTTCATTCTACAGATGCAGAAACTTGAGGCTCAGGGAAGGCAAGTGATTTACTGCATGTTGCTTGGTGTTGAAAGGTGCGGCGGTCTGGGTTTAACAGGAACATTTACCAGCCAAGGTTTAGCAAGAGGAGCTTTTCAGTCCCCTAATCCGTCATTATCCCTCAGAGAGGTACACTGAGGCCAGGACAATGCTGACACACCATGAAGTAATACTCTATGGACAAGAAATTGTCCTGCTGATGCTCTTATGGTATAAATGTGAAAATGACCTTCTGTAGTGTTATCTAACATATTGAGCTCAGAAAAAAGGCAGACTGAACTTGGATGTCTCTGTCTAAGAGAGTGCTAGGAAATGCCAGCTGCTTGGCACCTGAAAACCTTGGGGTCCCTGGGTTCTTGGGAAGCCAAGTTCAGCACAGTACTACCAATGAGAGAAGGAGGAACCCAGGACCCTTCTACCACCCAGGGAAGATGTGGTTCCTCCCTGCTGAGATAATGGTTGTCATCAGTCCTAGTTAGCTTATTGACAGGTAACCTACAGTACATGCTGGACCAAATTGGACAGTCCTTGTCTCTACACATTAGTAATAAGGTAATAGAGCTTGGACTGGAACCCAGGGCTCCTGTCCTCAGATCCATTCTTTGCTCCACTGTCACATTACATTGGTTAAAGGGCCACAGATATTCAGGCCTGAGAAACAGTATCCCCCTGTAGAAATTCTCAGGACAGAAATAACAGCTTCCTCTGTTCTACTCTCATTGTCCCTCATCCTTTATTATGTTTGTTGACCGGCATATACTTCTTCCCCTATATAGGGCAATGCCTATGATCTATTAATTTTAGTAGCCTGCAGCAGTTTGTGTAGTTTATGGCATACAATAGATACTTAATGAAAAAAATTAGCTTACGAATTCAGTATCTTCCTGTTAACTTTCAAAAATGAATTCCTTGGTATACTTAGACTTTTTTAGTCTGCCTAGTCATTCATTGATTTTTATCACCAAACAAAACCCACAAAACACCATACAGAGTACATTATGTTGATGATTACTACCTGTGGAGATGTTCTTCTGATTGTCTCGTGAAGCTGCTTCCTTCTCTATATGCCCTCTTGCTTCAGACCCCATCATCTTTCACTTGAAATATACTGTTACCTGAAGTCTCCTTATTGATTATCTGCCATCCGTCTCAACTGAGACCATCTTCCACCTTGTATTCCACCCTTTCTGACCTGCCTGTCAGATTCTAAATACATCTGATGAAGTCTTCCCATTCATTCTTCAAGACCCAACTCAGCAATCACCATACCTTCACCTCGATATATCTTACATGCCAATGGTTTCCTGGGTCATCTCTCAAGAGGATGTATTGACTTTAGTTTTTGTTTTTGAATATATGCTGAAAAAATTGGTCATATTCTCTGCAATTTATTGATGATCATTAGTTATATTGGTATTTGCCATCGAAAATAAATCAACTTTCAGGCAAGAAACCTGAAAAGGTATAACTTTTAGGGTTCAGGGAAAGAGTATAGGATCCTTGTGATGTGAGAGTTATAAAATAAAACAGTAGAATCTAGGCCGGCACGGTGGCTCAAGCCTGTAATCCCAGCACTTTGGGAGGCCGAGACGGGCGGATCACGAGGTCAGGAGATCGAGACCATCCTGGCTATACGTGAAACCCTGTCTCTACTTAAAAAATACAAAAAACTAGCCTGGCGACGAGGCGGGCGCCTGTAGTCCCAGCTACTCGGGAGGCTGAGGCAGGAGAATGGCGTAACCCGGGAGGCGGAGCTTGCAGTGAGCTGAGATCCGGCCACTGCACTCCAGCCTGGTGGCAGAGCAAGACTCCGTCTCAAAAAAAAAAAAAAAAAAAAAAAAAAAAACAGTAGAATCTATAATCCTGGAATAGACTGACTGCTGCTAACTGGTCACGTGTGTCCTCTACCCCTTGTTCCACATTACATTCTCTCTATCCATAGCAGAAGATTCTGGCTTATGTGTTTTTTATCACGTTCATTCACAGTAATGACTCTGCTGTTGGTTATTTATCTTTGTTAGCGAAGAGACACTGTGTTGCCATTCCCAGGGTTCTTGCACTTTAATATCATCTCTCAGGGAAGGGAAGGCTTTGGTGGCAAATTATAAAACAATCGCAAAGAATTGTGAGCAACTTTAGAGAGCCAAAGTTTTTGCTTTGGGTATCCAGTCATTCTCTGGGAAGTAGACTAATAAAATTCCTGCGATATTCGTCTCACCCTTTTTATGCCTGCTGAATTATATGTGAATCCTCAGTATGCATCTACTTGGGTCAACCTAAGGCAGAATTGTAAAGAATTCGAAAGCATAATGAGAGTTTTAGAGGTGGAAAGATATTAAAGATATTTTTCCAGGATAATTTTTACCTTGTCTATCAACATCAGTTTTATGGTTTGGAAGCTTTGAAGCCTTTATTCAAAACAACTGTGAGACTACCTCTAGGTACTGTGAGCAAGATGTTGGGATTGTTAGCATTGTCTGTCGTGGTTATAGGTGAGTTCAAAGCATGCTTGTTGTATCTCATACAACTTCTTCTCCACTGTAGAGAGTGCCTCTCAAAACAGATGGTACTCTTATTGCTTTCTTAACACTTTGGTAGACCAAGACTATTTTATTACATGAGGTGGTGGCATAGTATATTGACAAAATATATATCATTGTCAAAATCCTTGAATCTCAAGATAGGGACATACTAAAAATCTGAGTGAAAATTAAAAGGAGATTTGAAGTCATTTGTTTTCTATAGTTTACATAATATGGTAGAGAATAGAGTACTGTAATGCTACTAAAAATTACAGAATTGTGTCCAAGGTCAAATTTAATAGTGATAGGATATTTCTATTTTTCCATATACCCACTGCATATCTGTATCTTTTAGAAGTACAGCATCTCCTATAGTCTAGAATGATTTTACAAAATCACTTTGTTAAAAGTATGTAGGAGGGCCAGGCGTAGTGGCTCATGCCTGTAATCCCAGCACTTTGGGCAGCCGAGGTGGACAGATCACCTGAGGTCAGGAGTTCAAGTCCAGCCTGACCAACATGGTGAACCCCGTCTCTACTAAAAATACAAAAATTAACCGGGCATAGTGGTGGGCACCTGTGATCCCAGCTACTTGGGAGGCTGGGAAGGAGAATCACTTGAACCCAGGAGGTAAAGGTTGCCGTGAGCCGAGATCACACCACTGCACTCCAGCCTGGGCGACAGAGCAGCACTCCATCTCCAAAACAAAAAAAAAAAGTATGTGGAAAACCATAATGGTGACTTTTGCTCTGGATTTAATTCTCATCTGTTAGGTGATGTAGATATTTTTAAAAAATACAAATAAATAGTCTTGGAAAAATATGGCCATAACTTCTTGGAGTTCATAATTCCAAAGAAAAGGAATATAGGGCATGGAACCTTTTGTGCTGGGTAGTTCACAAAAGCAGATATAAAAATAAAACTTCAAAGAAAAATGGTAATAATTCCATGGCTGAGACTCTGGCTGTGTAGGTTTAAAAGATAAACTTTCAGAATCTGTTGCTGCAAATAGTTTGAATGAGGGAAAATGGGATGGGCCTTCTCTGATGAGCTTTTGGGCCGTGTATAGAAGATGAAAGAAGAGGTTCATGGTTACCAAGACTCAGGCTAACGTTTAAAATTGTCTTTAATTCTGGATAGCATTTTAGAGTGACCTGGTTTATTATATATACATTTTCTATTTTGGAAAATATATATGGCTATACATATTTTTAAATTCTTTTTTGTTGTTTGTTTGTTTTCCCTCTAAGAATCACTACATTTCTTCACCTATGTCAGTGTTTTTTAGTATTTTTTTCATCATTGTTCCCTTAGGGAATATTTTTAAAACATTCTTTCCCCATAATCACTTCTTATATATAATATTAATACCACAGATATACTGCATATCTGTTTATGCACTATGGCCTTTTAGAGGGCCATTGTAATCTTTAAGTTTTTTTTGGCATCCACCAAGAATCAATTTTTGTCCCTTTGAAAATGAATTATCATGCTACAACTGATTTCCTTTATGCACCATATATAGATTTGAGCTATTTTGGGGCATCTTCTCTTCCCCTTAACATTTTGTGTTGTAGCTCCCTTGCTTACACAAGAGTATACCCACAAGTGCTCCTCTCTTCGTGTGCTAAAGACACATCCTTTGCTTTGCAAGATCCTGTGGTCCTGATACCAGAAACTAGTTTCTACATGGTCCACACCAGAGGGGGTCCTACACATTAATTCATATGCATAACTATTAACATCCCGTTAGCTCCTCTTTCAGGAACATAAATGTAAAGAACAGAGAAAAAAACAGTACTACCTGGCTTCTTCCCTTCCTTCAGGTTTTTCCTCCAGGCCAAAGTCTAAAGATACAGCCCAGGTTTCTTTCTTTATTTTTCAAGAAATAACCATTGTTTAGCTGTACTTTAGCAAATGTGTGTGAGCACTTTCTTGACAGATTCTCTGTACCACCTCAGGTATATACTACAAGAAGACAAACACTCTTATTGGATACTATATCAGTTTTAGGTATGGTTTTCTTCACTTTCCTCAAGAGAGAATCTTTGGCCACTCTATAGCTTTGTATTTCTTTTATTTAATGTGTGGTTGTGTATCAGTCAGAATAAATTAGGTTATGCTGCTGTAACAAAACGCCTTCCAAAATCTTGATGCCGCCATCTCCATCTTTCTTGTCACATGATAGATGGAAAGCATAGTCTTGAGGGTCTCAATTTTAGCAAAGAAGTAACACTCATAATTTAGCTTCCCAAATCATTAGGCAGAACTAGTCTCATAATCCCATCCAACTGCAAGAGAGGAGAAAATGCAACTCTACTTTGCTCTGAAAGAAGAGGAGAGTTAGATCTTAGCAGAACTAGTGATACTGTAGGATAGTACTAAGATTTTCTCTATTTTCTGGATTCTTTCCTCTGCATGATAGATGGATATTTCTTCTTCAGTATCTATAATTTATTTATAACTTTTCTACCATACAAAGTCTTTTTTCCTTTCTTCTCCTGAATCATATTCTTTTCCTCAGCAATCGTTTACCATTCGATTTGAATGTCTCTCTTTCTCATAATCTTTATTTTTATTTATTTGTTGATTTAGATTGATTTCCTAACTAGATTGTATATATCTGGTCTGTCTAGGCACTCACTGTGTTAGGTAACCTGGTTTATTGAGGGTGATGTGGGAGTTTTTCTCAACCCCTTTGTTGGACTTGGGATGGGGGTGCCCTGATTACTTGGCCCACCATGCTCAACCTCTTGAAGGAGGGAGTGCATGAGTGAGCAAGTACAGGATCCAGCTGGCCACTTTGGGTGCCTGCAGGAGCAGGCTTTGTGCAGGCCCCCTGGCAGCACCGAGGTTGGGTGCCTGTGACTTCTGAAGTCCTAGAGGGCATGTTACAATGCTCTCTTAGCTCCTCTGTTCATGGACAGTGGTGTGTTATCAGCTCAGTGGTCCCCTTGCCTTCTCCTGTTGGGTGGCTGCCCTCTACCAATGAGTGCAAAGGGCCAGTGCTACAGTCTTTTCTGGGTACCCACACTCGGTGGGTCCCAAGCTCTTGTCTTGCGTCCAAGAAGAATGAGGTCACATGGACACTTGAAGGATGTTAGACATGGGGAATTTTATTTAGTGATGGAAATGGCTCTCAGAAGAGAGGGGAGCGGGAGAGGTGACCAGGCAGGCAGGTAAACTTCCCTGAAGTCAGGCTGTCTCTGGCCAGCTCTTCTCCGAAGTTAAGCCATCTCTCCTCCAAAGTCCAGCTATCCCTCTGAAGTCAAGTCATCTCTCTCCAGTCAAGCCACTTCTGTCTCCCTACCGACTGAGTCTGGGGTCTTTATAGGCACAGGATGGGGGGTGGGACAGGCTGTGGGTAGTTTTGGAAAGGGCAACATTTGATTGATAAAAAGACATTATTCAGAAAGAACCAATTAGCAGACAGGGGGCACAGAGGGATAGAAGTTCTTGCTTTGGGCCACAGGTTTTAAGCTTTTTGACTTGGGGGTGGGGTTTCATCAGGGACCTCCCTGTCTGTCTAGTATTTCTCTGCCTTCTTCCTCTATCAAGAGGAGTGTGTCAAGTACTTTGATTTCTCCTTTTGTAGGGAGATTTGCAGCACACATTCTTAGGGTAACTAAAAGCCTTCAAATATAAGAAATGGACCTTATGGTACCTACAATTTCTAGGTGAATTGCCCATCTTTTTTTTTTTTTTTTTTCCCCCTTGGAAACTGTTCATTTTCAGGACCATTCTCATGAGTTTCAAATAGGACTTTTTTTCTCGGAATTGAATTCTGCTAACTGACCCACCATCACCAAGAGAATGCCCAGCTCTGTTCTTCTTTGATGGAAATTTCTCTTTCTGTGTCTCAGGGCTTCCAATATGAAAAAAAGATAAGATGATAAATTAATTGCTAATGGGAGAGAACAAAAGAAGGATTTTCACAGTGTTCTCTTTTATTCCCTTGGATAGCTCGGAACGACATAATAGTATTTCTGACTCAGAAGCTAAAGCTGAGACTCAGGAAGGAGTACCTGGGTCTTAGATAAGTTTTTGAGACCTGAAAGATATTATTGCCTCTTTATTTTGCTAGAAATTGATTATTTCAATTGCCAAAGGCTGACATTGGGATCTTTTTCTCTTGAGCTGCATTAGAATGAGAAGGCATTCATCCCTCTCTAATGCTTAAAAGAAACTTTTATTACATATTCTTTAAATTTGAAATGTGTTTTTTATTATTCACCACATGAGCTCAGATTTATAAAGAAACATAGAAACGGAAGACCTAACTTACTTCTTGTTCTGCTTTGTGGAAAACAAAGCCAAAGGGGATGATGGCCAAGGTCTGGTGGCTTCAGCCAAAATCAGTTGAGGCTTCAGATTCCATATGAATGGCAAAAGCCTCAGTATCACTGAAATGCATGTCTGTTTCATCCTTACAGCTGGGACAAAAACGTGCTCAAATCCAGATCAAAGGAACCAGTTTTGACAGTTTTTGCTAAGGTCTGGGTGTATTTTTCCTTATCCAGCTCTCCTTCCCACTTTTCTGTCTCTTCTTTCTCTCTTTCTCTACTCCTTTCAGGTCAGGTGTATAGATGACCTCCTTCTCATTACAAACAACAATAGGATTCATTATGCAGAACATATCTCCCTGAGGCAGAGTGTGGAAGCCACCCAAGCTTAACATCTCAGGGGCAGGAAGGGGATGTGTTCAGGAAAGCCTTTGTTTCCAGACTGAGCTGATTGGCTAATATGCATCTTGCCTTTGGCTACTTCATGCCGTGAATATCTAAGCAACATTGGGGTTTTTTCTCAGGGCAGAAGCAGAGAGATGGAAGATAACAGAATGGTGTTTGTTACCCCTATGTAGGATGCTGTTTACATAAAAGCCGCAGAAGCTATGTGATCTCCATTGCAGTCCTTACCGGTTTGCCTCAGCTGGGCACCTGTGCAGGCCAGGGTGACTGGCTGCAAATGAGCTTCCTACTTGTCTCAGCCTACACAGCTCTGCCTCTCCCTATTAAAGCTCCGCCTCTGGTCCTCAAAGCTCCTCAAATAGGTCCAAGATTAACTCTGGCTGAGGGGAGAGGTCATTTTTCAAACATGGATAAGCAAGTGGCAGGCGCTGAGAATATCAACTTTTCTTTCTCCGGGACATGTGAACTTTTTTAGTGTTAAGCAACACCTGAAAACTATTCATCTTTAATGACAAGTTAGTTTATACCCTGAGAAAATAGGATTAACCATTCATAGTCCTGATCATCTATGTTTAGTTCTCTCTGCAGTCTTTGGAAGTTACCTGCCAAGGACAGAATTTGGTCTCAAGTAAGCAAGAAATACAGACAAATTAAGTGCCAGATTCCACTTGTTTAAGAATGGTAAATTAATAGTCCTTACCTAATGGTGTTCTTTTTACTTGAGTTAAGACATAACTGAAGTTTTCTCTTCCATGTGAAATTGGAAGAGATTTGTATTTCTTTGCTTCATTCCTCTCATGAGGGGTAAGTTAAGTTTTGTTTTTGGTAGAAACTTCTAAGTTCCAATTGCTTTCTCTCACCCCACCCCTCCCCAGAAAACAATTCTCCTGTTCATCTGAAATTAAAAAGGAAAGCAACTTGGTGCCACACAGAAAGGTAAAAAGAAATTGATGGGAACATTTGTTTCTGACCTTCAGCAAAAGAATTCTGTTAGTTAGGCACTATAAATTTGTTTTCTGTGAATGGGAGAGCGTAAATGTGCTCCATCAGGATGGAGAAAGCATTTGCACCCAAAACGTGGAACACAAAATAAATCGATCAAATTAATTTCTGGCTGTCAGTCCTGGAGGCTCATTTCCCATCAGTAGTATCAGGATGAAAAGGAGCAGTTAACTTGTAATGATTGGGAAAGGTGGGGACCATGGATGGATTTGCTCAGGGGCACTCTGAAAGGTGCCTCGCTTTCACTCTTCCCACCAAGAATTTGCCTTGTCTGTAGTCATAGTGGTCCGGCTGCTGTGGAGGAAGTATGTAAGTTGCCCTGGGGCCCAGCTGTGCACTGGCCTGCTGGCCCCAGTCCTTGACCTTGTCTGTAGGAGTTCCTCCTTTGAGTTAAAGATGACAGGACCACTTACAGGCGTCTATTAATCTTGTATAACTATATGACTTTTGCCAGATAAGGAAGATTCCTAGGGGATGGATGATGCCAAGGAAGTGTTCATTTAGGAAATTGTAGAGAGAATGTCTAGAGCTGAGAGTAACATTGGGGAATCCTTCCACAAAACGGTGCTCAGGACAAGTTTTGGGCCACATAACCCCAAATCATTTTAATAACATTGGAGGCTTTTGGCATTGCATTATCACTGAGTCACTTTCTGGACAATATTTATTTTACTGTTTGTTGCCTAAACTTGGTTTTCATGGCTACTTTACTGATCCAGGAAACTCATTTTATGATCAGAGTGTATTGAAAACATTGGCTTGTCAATATGGATCACACTAACCAGATATTTGCCAGAATTCACATCCCTAAAGTATGCTATTTCTAGGATTACAAGAAAACATCTTCGGGTGACGGGCAGTAAATGCAAGAATTTGCTCCAAGGCAAGACACTAGACTTGCCATTAGACTGCAGATAGCTGGAAATGCTGTCCTTCACTCAAAGACGTTTATATTAAAAGCTTTGAATTTGATCTGTGATTTGATAATTTGAATCTCAATGGATTATTGAGGTGATTCTTCAAGCATATTTTTCATATTCAGTTAAGTAAATAATGATACATTATTTAGTTAAAAGCAGAGTGAGCTGATGATCTTTAGTGGATATGGAATGTTATAATGGAATAATTGGATCAATCTGGTCTTCTGGTATTGGAACATCATTTCCCCAATCTGTCAAGTTCTTCCCCTCTTCCTACACCCACAGAAGCACAGATTTTGGTTATCACACTGGGATGTCTCCAACTGTCCGAGAACATTTCATGTCCTTCTTGTCTTGATGGATAGAGGATGATGGATGATACCCCTGCCCCAACATATACATCGTGGATATTGGACATGTTGAAATACATACAAGTTATGTTCTGTTGAGTTTCTGCCTAAACCTTGAACTTGGTTGGCTCTGCTTCTTGGTTGCCTGTAATACTCAGTCTTCAGATGGTCTGCAGTGTCAGTTTCTTAGTGATCACTATTCATCTCAGCAATAATTATTATATGGATGACATGTTGTATATGCCATAAAAACACACTTAATGGGTTTTTTTTGCTACTAGATTCTCAAATATTCTTGACTTGACTATTTATATGCGTAAATGTGAATTAATTTTAGGAAAACATTGATTCCTGAAGGAATCTGTAAGCTTCTTTTTGTTAATAATATATTTTTTTAAAAAACTCTATCGCCCATTATTTGCCTTTTTGCCTTAGCTCTCAAGAAACCAAATCCGAACCTAGTATCTGATTGTGATAGACTTATCTGTGTATTTTCTTATCCCAGTTTCTGTTCACTTCTGCCACTAGATAATTAAGAGGGTAAGATAATTTACTTACTAACACATAAATGGGATTTAAAAAAAAAATCTGGCATTGCTTAGAAGAAAGAAGGGAATCCACAATTAGTAAGTTTTTATGGTGCAGTGAAAAATATGAAACACCTGGAGCTTGATTTGATAAGGGAATACATAAACACCTCTTTTTCTCTCTCTTTTGTGTGTATGTGTGTACGTGTATGTGTATGTGTATGTATGTGTGATTTACAACATAAAATCAAGGAGCATCTGAGATAGAAAAATGTAGTTGAGAAAGCCAAAAGGAAAATGCTGTAGGAAAACAGATTAGCACTGTGAAGTCCTAGAAACAGGTTTTGAACACTATCGTGGATTGCGCTTTGTGCTGATGAAAGAATAGAACACAGAAACACATTGCCAAATCCAGGCCGAAAAACTGACAAGATCATTAGACTGGTACTTAGGGTGCCTGGTTTTGAAATCTGGTTTGGTCACTGATTAACAGAGAGAGCTTCTTTGAAAAAAAATCACACTCTAGGTTAGATGCTCTCTAACATGATGTTTTCACATCATGAGTCACTTAAAAATGCTTCCATATTGCATAAATATTGGCAACAGCATTGTTACTCCCCAGCATGTGCCTGGGCACAGCTGTGAGCGATAGAGAATAATAGGTCAGAACTGATTCCTTGACCTGATCTATTCTGACCTCCCCTGAACTCCTTGTCCCAGAAATTTTTATACTTATTCAAAGGCTGACTTTTCTGTTTGGTAATATTTCCCTTAGATTGTAGGGGACAACTACATGCTAGTATCTTTACTTTCCTGCTGAAATAGCCCATAGCACAGTAGTTTGGGAATAGCTCTAATGAACTTATTGAAATAACTAGGTCCTAAGAGGCTCAGCTGCTCGTCAGATGCAGACCCATAATGTGCAGGTGTCCTCCCTTGGGGGAAGTGATGCCATGAGACCATCCTCTGGAACGACATGTAGTGGACCACATCAGGAGACTCGTCATGCCTGTCACTCCTTGACCACTTGGTGCATTGTCCTTCATCTTTCTAAGCTGAGGTCACATCACTGATCCACTGTTGCTTAGAACCCTCTTTCCTTTCACCCCACAGAGTGGAACAGCCCCTGTGTTTCCCTGAATTCCTCATCCCTCCTCCTCCAGGAATGCTGTTAAAATAGAAGTTTCAGCTGAGTCACTTTCCAAAGTGAGGTGTGAGACCAAGAGGGTGTGTGTTTCTAAGTAGCTGGCTAAAAGATGGTGAATGAACTCTGAATACACTCACCCACACTAGAGACATAAAGGGATCAATAAGCATATATTAGAAGGGACACATTTTTGGAGAAGGCTATTGGTGGCCTGTGCCATCCCCTTTTCATTATCAAAAGGAAATAAGCCTTGATAGAAGTGCAAGGAGAGAACTGGAAAAATCCCCAACCTGCCAGTGGGGAACACAGAGAAATAGGGTTTACTTCAGGCTGAGCGTCCTTGTCGGTTCAGGTATTATAACAAAATAGCATACCCTGGAAAGCCTAAACAACAGAAATTTATTCCTCATAGTTCTGGAGGCTGGAAGTCCAAGATCATGGCGCTAGCACGGTCGGGCTCTGATGAGGGCCTTTTTCCTGAGTTGTAGATGGCTAACTCCTTACTGTATCCTCACCTTGCAGAAATAGAGCTAGTTTGCTCTCTAGTGTCTGCTTATAAATGCACTATTCCCATTCATGAAGACTCCACTCTCATGGCTTAATTAGCCCCCAAGGGCCCCATCTCTAAATATCTCACATTGGGATTAGGGTTTCAACATATTAATTTGTGGGGGGGTGGCATTATACTGAGAGAATCTAAAGAGCAAGAAACAGGCTGCACTTGCCTCCACGTTGATTCAGTGAAAAGTGGGCTGCGTTAGGATTGGCCTACACTCCAATAGTTTGTCAGTGAAAAAGACTGGTATTTTCTGTGAGTCGAGAGGTTTGGTGTGGAATGATCCAAGGTCCTGTTCAAGAGGGCTTTTTGGAGAGTGGATAAACCTCAGCAGAAATATTGAGGTATTACTACATTGCCAGGGGCTGAGGCAGAGGTATTAGGTGAAGTTTGAGGATGAGATGCGCTGGCCCTCAGTGAGAGAAACAAACCACTGATGAGAAAGCCAGCTGTGAGCGGCCGCCAAGCCCTGACAGCACTTGTGCTGGGGCCACGTCCCTGTGTAGTGAGCAAAGATGTTCTGATTTCCCCTTTCTTTTCTCCCTTCCTCTACCCAACCCTGGAGTTAGTAAGTGGAGGGAACAGGATTTGAGGCTACCAAGTGGGAGAACAAAAGAGAAATGGAGTGCCTCCACTTACCCGCTATGCTTGCCAAAGCCCCATCCAGGGAAGGAGAGGGAAGTCTTTACTTCAAAGCAAAATGCAAGTTTTAACTCTTACATGGAACTCTCTGTAGAATCATTGCTCTCTGGTCCCCCAGAGTTGCTCACATCCTAATCCCTGGAACCTATGAATATGTTACTTCACGCGGTAAAGGGGAATTAAGGTTGCAGATGGAATTAAGATTTGTTAATCAGCTGAATTTAAGGTCAGGACATTAGCCTGGCTTTATCCAGGTGGGTCCAATGTAATCAGAAAGGTCTTTATATGTGAAAGAGGGAGGCAGGAGAGTTAGAGTGACGCAAGGAGAGAACGATTTCACTAGCCGTTGTTAGTCTTGGAGACAGAAAGGCGCTATGAGACAACGGGGGCAGCCTCTAGGAACTGAAGACAAGGGAACGAATTCTACCCTGGAGCCTCCAGAAAAGAACTGCTGACACCTTGATTTTAGCCCAGTGAGCCCCATTTCAGTCTTCCGACCTTCAGAAATGTAAGATAAATTTTGTGGTGTCCGAAGCCACTGAAGTTGTAATTTGTAACAGTAGCAGTAGAAAATTAACACACTAAATAACTAAATCAAAACTGCGTTACTTCAGAAGAAGCAGAAAACTCATAGGTAGAGAAATAATTAGCCTCAAGGAATAACTTAAATGAAGAGAGGGAGACCAAAAAATGAAGTTACTTTAAGAATATATAGCCCCAAGTGGTTTCTCAACCTAACAGTTACATATCTAAATCAGGTTATCTGTCCATATTTCTTTCTGGAAGCTCCTCACAAGGCCAACCTGGAACCTGGATCCAGTGTTTCTTTTAAGTGGATTTTGCATTTTCTGGTTCTGAACAAAGGTCATGTCCAAAGTCCATATTCGGAAACGGTTTTCATGGAGCGCTACTCATTTGCAGAGAAAGCTCTGTCAGGGTGATTGGTAGTTAGTGTGAGCGCCAGCTGTTCTCAAAGATCCTCAAAACAGAAGCCTCAAAAGAGAGTCTTAATGAGTGCTGTAGTCTTCTGTGGCAAGAGGATGGGGGCTGTGATGTGTTTGATAAAGTTGGAGATCCAAGTTGGGTCCAGACAATGGAGGACTTCAGATACTGCAGAAAATAGATTGCCTTTAATTTCAATAATTAGAGTGTGTGTTGATAAACATTTGAACTGTGATCATTGCAATGAAGGGGTTAGGCATAAAGCAGTTGGAGATATCTTGCACTTAAAGGTGACAGGACTTTAAAGCTGAGGAGGAATCTTAGTTTTCTATCCTGGAAATCTTTGTCCCCCACCAAATCTCATGTTGAATTGTAATCCCCGGTGTTGAAGGGGCCAGGTGGGAGGTGATTGGATCATGGGGCTAGTTTAGCACCATCCCCTTAGTGCTGCTTGTTTAAAAATGTGTAGCATCCAGCCCCCACTTCCTGCCAGCCACGTGAAGACTGTGCTTGCTTCCTCCTCGTCTTCCTCCCTAATGGTAAGTTTCCTGAGGTCTCCCCAGAAGCAAAGGCCTGTACAGCCTGCAAAACCATGAGCTGATTAAACCTCTTTTCTTTATAAATTGCCCAATTTCAGGTATATCTTTGTAGCAGTGTGAGAATAGACTAATACAATATGTCATTAGCTGATAGTGACACTGAGCAGGAGAAGATGGGGGCTGTGGTGGATATGTTTTGTGGAATTCATGCATTTGGGGTGATTGTGCACCACTCGGTTGGAGCTATCAACCAACTCAGAAAATTGCATCAAGAGTGGGAAGCCAGAGTCTGGGGTAATAAGTTATGTATTTTCAACCCAGTAATGAAAATAGGGTCAGGGTGAAAGAGATAATCTAACAAGGAAATGCTGAATACATGCCATACCTGTGTACTAGAGGAAATCATTTATTTAATGAAAAAAACCACTTGTAGCAATCTTGAACATGTCAAGCAGCCTCAATGGGAGAGCAGAATTCAAAGACATGGGTGAGCAGAAAGGAAAGCGAAGTTGTAAATGCAACAAAGGCTGAGTAAATATGAAGTCGGTTCCGGTGCATGGAGAGAGGTAACTTTTCATAGAATCAAAAAAGATGTCTAAATATGAGCTGTAAATTAAGAGAAGAAACTCCGTATGAATGACTAGGGCACTGGAAAGAGAAGCAAAAGGAGGAAAATATTAGTGATTTGGTGATAATGTTATGCCTGCATGAAGAGAAAGTTACAAGGTAGATGGAAAGAGGAAGATAGGCTATGACAATTCCTACTACTGATATTAAACCTAAATAACAGTGTTTATGCCACCATGGGGTCTTTTCTATTGCAGTCCTAAGTGGATGATGGGGCTGGGCTCTACCGCGAGCTCGGCTCCCCTGCTGGGAGGGTGTAAGTGGTACATGGACATGCAGCCAGCAGCTTGCATACAGGAGGGGCTGGCATCTATTGTGTTCTCGGTATATTTCATGCTAAGGTTAATACAGAAGAGGAAGGGGCTGGTCCCTGACTTTGAAAAGTTGATGATATAATGGGGAAGGTAAGTCTTCACAGAGGACGTTTTAATATAACCAATCTTGATACAAATTCTTCACTGTGGTAAGATTTCAGAGTAAGGGAAGATTACATTGCCATACTTAGGAAATTGGTTGAGGAAAGCTTCCTAGATGGTGTGGAGCATGACCTCGACCTTAGGATAGGCAGAGAGGTAGAAGGGTAAATCATATAAACAAAAGCATAGCATAAGATTTTTTGCTCTTGGTGCTGAGGAGTTGTCATACCTACCCGTGTTGTCCTAACAAAAGCATAGCTGCTGGTGGGGATTGCAGGCCTTCAGGAGATGTCCCACAGGGAAATAGCTGGGGAGAAGGGCTGTGGCATAGTGGGAGGAGCACTAGTTTGGGAGACAGATCATTGAATATTCCTTGGCTCTGATCCTGACCATTTAGATGATCAGGGGAGACATACTTCACCTCCAAGTGTTCTCATCTATAAATTAGGGGTCAGAAGAGGTACCTCATAAAATTGTATCTCGTATATCCTCTTCCGCATTCCTTGTTCTCCCACCTTGAACATATAATAGTAGGTGTACACTTCCTTTTCAGAAGAATCTGACTCTGTCTACCTGCTCTGTCTCATTTTCTTCTGATTCATCTTCCAAACAGGTGTGCAAGTACTCTTTCTATGACATTTGCCCAGTGGTCACTCACCAGCTTGAAGTTCTCCCCATTTGCCTGCAGGTGAAAGGTTTTCTACCATCTTTGGTGCTGAATTCCATCCCAGCCATATGAGGTACCCAGCAGAGGTAGCCCTGCTGACTACCCTCTTGCAGACTAGTCACATTGAACTGCTTGCCAGTCTCCAAATACCCCAGTCTTTTTGGCCATGGCTCACATTCTTTCTTCTTCCCTAGAATAGTCTCCCTATGTATGCCACCAGCCCCTAATTTTTGCCATTACCTTCTTCCCCATCTTGGAGTCTGCCTTGTTGTAAGCCTAGGGACCTGTGTATCTTTGAAGCTTTTTCTAAACAACTGCCCTCATACATGCTCTCTCACGCACAAAAAAATACTCTATCCGCTTTGTGGTTCCACTCTGACGAGCATAGATCTTTACTGTAGCACGTTTGTATTTGACTCCATTTACCCTTTTATGGCCTGTATTATCTCATTAGATAGCTCCCCCATGCCACCCCCACCTCATACATTTAAGTTTTTATTTCCATAGGTTTTGGGGGAATAGGTGGTATTTGGTTACATGAGTAAGTTCTTTAGTGGTGATTTGTGAGATTTTGGTGCACTCCACTGAGCAGTATACACTTTTTTTTTTTTTTATGACTTCCAGGGGCTGGTGTGGTGATTAATTAAATGTGGTGAGTGAGTGAATGAAGCAGAAGACAAGCAATGTCTTCTCACTAACTTTCTTCCTCTTGTAGTTCCTGTTTGTGCTAGGCAGGATTGCACAGCTAGATTTTTTTTTAATATCAATTTTTGCTACCCTGCCTTCCCAACACACACAATCTCAGGAGCCCTCTCCTGCCTGGTTGGACGGGCTCAGTGTGCTCAAGAGAGAATCCTTGCCTGGCAGCTGGAGTTTCATAGGGCTGGTCCCTGAAGTCTTTGGGGCCTCTTTCAATCTGAATGATTTGGATTTCCCTTCTGTGTTGGTGATGCGCTCCCCGGAGACTGTGAAGTAAGGGAGAAGTAACGACTCTGGTCAAGTTCAGTGACTTGGAATCTGATTTGGCTTGTATCTGAGTAACTCCCAGGAGCAGGACTGGCCTCACGCGAAAAAAAAAACCAAACAAAAAAAACCCCTGAATTCAGCCAAGCCTGACTTTCCAGTTTCCCCCTCACCAATCTGCTCTCTACCCTCGGTATCAAATGTTTGCTTTTGTTTTCTCTCCCATTGTAGCCTGTCCCTTGGAAAATGTATTTTATGCTAGGGTTTTTCTGGAGAGGACTTGATCACACTCATGTCAGCTTTTCCTAAGTCCCTCTTAAGAGAGTGACTGTAACTTAAAGTTGAAAAGCTGCCTCATTGGTGCTCCATGATCTGTAGGGATAATGACAACCTTAGCCACTGGCGGGACTGCATAAGGTGCAATACATGTGCCTAGGACCTGAAATCAGACTCCAGGTTCAAACATCAGCTCTGCCTCTTATTAGCTGTATGATCTGGGCAAGCTATTAGGTTAGTTTAAAAATAATCTCATTTTTTGCCATTGAAAGTAATGTCAAAAACTACAATTATTTTTACACCAACCTAATACTCTCTCTTAGCTTCTGGTTATTAATCTGAAAAATAGAAAAATCTGTTTGTAATGTTTGTGGTGAGCAATAAATGGGCATCATATAGGGATCTCTAGAATGTGCTTTGAAGTTAGGCCACTATAGTTCAAACCTGCATTTCCTCCTTACTCTGGTATGACCTCAGTAAAGCTACTGAACTTCTCTGTGCCTCAATTTTTTTTTCTTTTTTCTTGTATTTATTTATTTATTTTGAGATGGAGTCTGGCTCTGTCACCTAGACTGGAGTGTGCAGTGATGCGATCTCAGCTCACTGAAGCCTCCGCCTCCCTGTAGCTGGGATTACAGGCGTGCGCCACCATGCCCGACTAATTTCTGTATTTTTAGTAGAGATGGGGTTTCGTCATGTTGGGCAGGCTGGTCTCGAACTCCTGACCTTGTGATCCGCCCACCTCAGCCTCCCAAAGTGCTGGGATTACGAACATGCATCACCACTCCTGGCTAATTTTTGTATTTTTAGTAGAGACGGAGTTTCACCATACTGGTTAGGCTGGTCTCAAACTCCTGACCTCAGGTGATCTGCCCACGTCAGCCTCCCAAAGGGCTGGGATTGCAGAGCCACTGTGCCTGGCTTCTCTGTGCCTCAGTTTTCTCATCTATAAAATGGGAATGATAATGATGGTACCTTCTTTGTATGGCTTTCTGATGATAAAACAAAAAAAGAGATTATAAAAAAGTGTTTGCACAGTTAAAACTCACACTTTCCAACTCTTGCATCATTTCAGGTGCTGTGAGAATTGAATAAAATAATAGAACTTTTGAAAGTATCTTAAGAACTGCATAGGTATCCAGGATTTCCTTGATTGCAAACTTCTCTAAGAATCCTCAAAATAAAGAACTGTATGGATTTTTTAAAAAAATCCTTTTGTCACCCTTCTAACATTTTTTGAAATTGGGGAGGTAGTAAGATATGGTCATTGTACAAATTGTCTATGGACATGTCTGCATTTCAGGGGAAAAAATTTGAGCAGTATGACCCAGTTGATTGCACCACCCTGAGTGCTCAGGAAAATGTGCTTTTTGTGTCAAAACACAAGGTCTCACTCTTACCCAGAGTATTCATGAAAGATGATAGTAATTAGGAGTTTCTAATTAAAAGTGTCAGAAAAATTCTTAGATAACTTACACAGAGTTGTAAGAAGTGATGACATAAGGATAATTTTTTACAAAGAAAGCAAACGGGTGTGGTATGGGGGAATTTCTGTTGGCTGGACTTTATAAGACAGGGCACTATTTGTCAAAAAGTGAAGCGTTTGTGGTAGACCTGTGAGTCTCAGACTGGAGCATGCACTGGAGCCACCAGAAAGGCTGATGAAAACACAGATGACTGGGTCCCACCCCCATAGCTTCTGATTTCTGTATGTCCAGGTGAGGCCTGAGAATTTGCATGCCTGATAAATTCCCAGGTGATACTGATGCTGCTGGGCTTGTGTTAGATTGGTTTTACCTGAAATCTGCTTTATCGTAAGTGGCACCTGGGGAGTCTTTTAGAAACAGCAATTGTCAGGCCCATTGCAGAGCTCTGGAATCAAAATCTTCCGGTGAAATGTACATTTAAGCAAGCAAGCACACCAGGTGATTCTTATGATGGGGCAAAGTTGGGAGTCACTGGGAGAGGGAGATCATCTCTGAGGCCTCTCCCTGGTTGGCCTCTACAAAGGAGAAAGCAAAGCTGATGGACCCAGACTAACGCCTTAGAAGAGAAGGAGGCATTTCCATTTACTTGGAAATACTCTAACTGCATTTAAAGTAAATTTAGATTAAATTTCAAATAGGGAGACAGTTCTCCACCAGGGCTGCATATTAGGATTAGCTGGAGAGCCTTAAAATGCCCACGCCTTGTTCATACACAAGGACAAGTACATCGGAATTTATGAGTGTGGGTCCCAGGCATCAATATTTTTTAATGTTTCTCAGGTATTTTCAATGTGGATCCAAATTTATGAATAACAGAAATATAGAGGCTTGTAACTTGGTCTCCATCTTGCAGCAAATTAGCTGCATGACCAAGGGAAAATTTTCTGTCTTATAGAATAAATTCTTTTTGGTAAATGGATGGAGATGTGGGGCACATGAGAAAGGAAATGAGAGTTTGTTTGGAATAGATCAGTCTTTCTCAATCTTAGCTGGTTTTTTTTTTTTTTTCTTTTTTTTTCTTTTTTTTTGAGACGGAGTCTTGCCGTCTCACTCTGTCGCCTAGGCTGGAGTGCAGTGGCGCAATCTTGGCTCACTGCAACCTCTACCTCCTGGTGTTCAAGCGATTCTCCTGCCTCAGCCTCCCAAGTAGCTGGGACTACAGGCGCCCACCACCACGCCTGGTTAATTTTTTGTATTTTCAGTAGAGATGAGGTTTCACCATGTTAGTCAGGATGGTCTTGATCTCCTGACCTCGTGATCTGCCTGCCTCAGCCTCCCAAAATGCTGAGATTAGAGGTGTGAACCACTGTGTCCAACCCTTAGCTGTACATTTCTAACAAGCCCCCAGGTGTTGCCCTTGCTACTAGCCTGTGGGCAAGGCTCCGGGTAGCAAAGCTGCCCCCCAAACTGTCTCACACTGAAATGGAGCCCGACTCCATGCTTCAGGCATAATCATGAATCTCATGGGTCCCAGCACATGGAAGGTGCACCACCACCTAAATAAATGAATAAATAAAAATACTCATTCCAGAGAGGGCTTTTTTCTTCAAAGTAGACCCTTTGGGAGTTTTTGCCCAGATTGGAGGGCTGCTGCCTCTGACATGTTTTTACACTGATTCTTTGTGAGTCTCTAACATGTTCTTTGGAACATTCTCAAGCTTTGCAACTCTTCAGTCCCTGAGGACAGATTAGACTTTTGGAAAAGCTGTATCTGGTGGAATAATGAATGGTGACATAGGGGTTATGTAAACTAAATAAACACATAAATATTAAGAGATGAGAAATAACAAGGTCCTTGCCTTTGAAGAACACAACCAGAGACGAACTTGGGAAATATGAGCACAGATGGCTCCCTTGATCAGAGGCAAAGATTGCTGGGGTTGGAGCATTTGGGGTAACTCATGTCCTGGTGGGCATGCAGACAAACACCGGCGTAGTTTTTATAAGTATACCATCATACTTTGGGGTCAGCCAACTTCTATTGGTAAGAATAGTAGTTATTTTCAGCTTTGTAGGCCACATAGAGTCTCACAGATTTTTCTGTATGTAGGTGTTTTAACTGCCCTTTATAAGTGTAAAATCGTTCTAGCTTTAAAACCATACAAAAATGAGCCACTGGCTATATTTGGCCCATAGGCATAGATTGTTACTCATATTTTATAACTAAATACCAATGGAAAACTATATCCATGTGTACATAATCTGTTGTGAAATAATGGATATTAAGACATTTGAAAGTTAAATTTTCTGTCTTCAGGGAATGCTAAAACAATAATTGTAATTATTGCTTATTTAAGCATTTACATAGATGAAGACCTCCAAATATTTTTATAGCCCTCTTTTTTTCTCTCCTTTTCTCTATGTGCACCTGAAAAATATTATTGGTGTTCACACAATGAGTATGCTTGCTAAACTTGGTTCCCACAAAAAATTGCAGAGCCTATTTGAGGCAAAAGCCCAGGGTTAAATGACTAAATAGCCAGCTTCTAGAGTGCAAAACTAAACAGAAGCAAGATACATAGAATTTCCTCATACTTGTTTCTCTCTGGGACTATTAGAACACCAACTTTAGCTGTATTTCACATAGCAGATTGAAAGGTCAGACTGACTGGCCATTCACCCAGACTGATTCAGCTAGAGGGGGAAAAATGACCTACTAAGGATGAAAGTAAAACATTTCTTTTATAGAGAGTTGCTAAGCTGAGGCACATCTGAAGGGCACTGTGGGGCTTGGGCTGCTCCTACGGGCATTGGTTATAAGCATAACCTTGGCTCAGAGTTTGTGTACACTTCTGAAAGTGCAGCTGCGCCTTTCATCTAGACCTAGCCATGGTCTTCTGAGAGCCTGAAGGTGAAACCAAATGCATCTGTGGTCCACTACTGACCATGGCTCTGGACTGTGAGGGATGCATCTGCTGCCCAACAAGGCAGAGATGGCTACTTGAAGGTCACCTTGGAGAAAAAGGGACTCTATGTGTCAGAGCCCTTTCTTTTTTTTTTTTTTTTTTGAGGCGGAGTCTCGCTCTGTCGCCCGGACTGGAGTGCAGTGGCCAGATCTCAGCTCACTGCAAGCTCCGCCTCCCGGGTTTACGCCATTCTCCTGCCTCAGCCTCCCGAGTAGCTGGGACTACAGGCGCCCGCCACCTCGCCCGGCTAGTTTTTGTATTTTTAGTAGAGACGGGGTTTCACCGTGTTAGCCAGGATGGTCTTGATCTCCTGACCTCGTGATCCGCCCATCTCGGCCTCCCAAAGTGCTGGGATTACAGGCTTGAGCCATCTGAGAGGGTTCCCAGGTGACATGAAATAACCCTCCTGCCCATCCTCTGGCACTGCTCTGCCCTGCTTTCTGAGCATCATGGAAATACTAGATTTCAGAGCTGAGCAAGGAGCTGTTGCAATTGCCGCTCTCAGTAGCAGCTTGTGGCCCATAAGAGGAAGAGTTGCAGGGCACTCAACAGGGGACCTTCCAGCTTGGGAGAGACCTGTGAGAGCACTGGTTATCAATGAAAACCAGGAGGCCTTGTCAGGCTGTGTATGTGTCTTGCAGGACACAGACAGGAAGAAACTAATAGCTACAGGTATGATGAAAGTGGGGAGACCTTACTGATGGATTAGTGATGTTAGATAGCCAGGAAACATTATTCATAAGTGGTATTAAGCAGAGGCGAACCTGAAGCAGGTTTTAGGCACCAGAGTATGAAGTCATATAAAGAAAGCAGAATTGGGATGAGCCTGACCATGCGGGAGGAGGGTTTGAGAGTATCAGAGATGGTGCTGCAATACTTGGATGGTTTTGATAGCACTGTTTAACGAGCCTAAGACAGAGCAGATATGGAAAACTCTTTGATTTTTCCCTCTCTGATGACTGAGGGCCCTGGCCTACCACCTGCTCTGGGAATGGATGGGATGGCTCCCAGGGGAAAAGCATGGAAAAAGGGAGCTGTGCTTTGCACCCAAACAAGCTTGAACTTATACACTAAGGAGAGAATTAAAACTTCATGAGAGAACATGGGGGAAAATGCCATAAAAGATCTGAAATAAAAGAAAAGGTGACACTGGAGCTCAGGTAAGATGGAGTGAACAGGTTTGAGGGGTTGAGCTTGGAAAGAGTCCATGAGGCAATGCAGGTAATAGGAGGCAGAAGTTACAGGTTCTGAGGGCAGGGAGGGAGATGTTAAGGGAACTAAGTTGGTTCAAAGGTCATTTCTTTAGTCAGTTTCCTGGTGCGGTCAAGGGCAGTTGTGAGGTTGTCCCCCCTACCCCATATTTCCATTGCTGTGATTTACTTAGGAACCTTCTGGAGTTGTGACACAGGTTCCCAGGACTTCTCCTTTGGGCAATACCCATTGCAGTGGCCAGACCAGATGTTTACCAAGGGGCCAGTGAGAACGAGTACCTTCTATTAGGTATACTCTAGGGCTTTGTCTTGGGTTATCCATGCAGACTGCTAAAGCCAGGAGTGGAGCAGGAAGTGATGAGGAAGTGAACATCCAGGAATGATATAGCTACAGATGAAAGGCTGCAAAATTGGCCTCTTGGTTAGAGAGGCCTCTAGAGTGACCCTTCAGTTTCAGGAAGAGGTTGTTGATAGTGCTACATTGAGAGGTAAGCCAGACAGCATTACTGACTCAGAATTGCTTCTGTGTTCACCTGCAAACTTCTTTTGTAAATGTTTGGGGGAATGGAGAATATCCTAGAGGTCCTTCTGGGTCTTCTGCTTCATGCCTATCTCTTCCTGGTTTTTTGTTTTCTGGTCCCAGAACTTAGTGCTTTAAGGAGACCTGGGAGGGGTATATATTTTTATGTTTTTAAGAACCTATGCTCCTCCTTGATCCACTTAACTTTGATTTTACTTGTGTCATAAATACTATAAGTTGATACTTCTCTCATTTCCTGCTATGATGATGCTTTGACATATTTGACAGATCTGAAAAAATTAAATGGTTAAATCTGACCAAGTTTTCCTCTAAACTGGGGGTTGGCGATCTTCTGTAAAGGGATTGTAAGAGATCTTGGCTTGTGGGTCATATGGTCTCTGTCACAGCTACTCAAATCTGCCATTGTCATGCAAAAGCAGTCATAGACAATATGTAAAAAAGGGTAAAGATGTGTTCCAATATGACTTTATTTATAGAAGCAGGTGGTCAGAGGAAGAACAGACCAAACTGCTTGTAGATAGGGTTGACAGAGTTTAAGGAAAACTCCCTGTCCTTATGTATTTCCCCCAAAGGGTTGCCTGGGCAGCCTAAAATTTCAACAGTATATGGTAGTCCCCCCTTATCCATAGTTTTGCTTTTTGGAGTTTCAGTTACCTGTGCTCTGAAAATATTAAATGGAAAATTTCAGAAATAACTCATACATTTTAAATTGAGTGCCATTCCAAATAGCATAATGGACTCTTGCAACCTCTAGCTCCATCCACCCTGGATATCAATCCTCCCTTGTCCAGCACATGCCTTGTAGAGGCTATGTGCCGCTTCGTCACTTAGTATCCTTCTTGGTTGTTAGATCTACTATAGAGATATCCTAGTGCTTATGTTCAATTAACCCTTATTTTACTTAATAATGGCTCCAAAGTGCAAGAGTAATAATGCTGGGATATCGTTACAATTGTTCTATTTTATTACAGTTATTGTCAATCTCTTACTGTTCCCAGGTTATAAATTAAACTTTATCATAGGTATGCATGTTCAGGAAAATACATTATGTATATAGGGCTTGGTACTATTTGTGGTATGAGGCATTTGCTGGGGTTCTTGGAATGTATTTCCCATGGATAAGAAAGAAGTACTGTTTGGGGTGTGTGTGTGTGTTTTAAAGCTCTAAAGCCTCCAGGAACATCTTAATTAGATTAAGGTGTTATATTACCTAGGAGAAGAAAATATGACCTTAGTGAATAGTTACTTTGATTAATCAATTAGCATCCTTTTCTAGGTAAACCAACAGCGATAAGAAAGAGCTCTACCCCAGAGGTAAGGGCAGATGGGAGCAGGAGGTAAGAAAACATTAATGACAGGGAGGCTGCCTTGGAACCACATTTATAGCTACTGTTTACAAGGACTTCTACAGAGAGCCATGGGAGCCACAAGGATGAAAATAAAAATACAACCGTTATCCTCAAAGATGTGGAAATTTAGTTGAAGATGCATGATATCTGTGTGTGTATCTTGGATTTATATATCTAATTCTGTGTGTAGGTATCCTCCATCCGTATAACAAATAATGAGTAAGACAATAGTATGTGGTAAGTTGCAATGCGTAGCACAGCCAGTAAGCCTGAATGTGTTTGGAAGAGATCTGTTTCTACTGGGATGCCTTCAGCAACACATGGATTTTGAATGGAACCTCGGAAGATTGCTAGTTTAATTGGTGGAGGCATCCCCTCCACAAAAAAAGAAGACAGTATGGGACATAAACTGGGGACTCACGACTGTCTTCTTCATTCTGTGTGAAGTGGGCTACAGTCACAGATCCAATATTGGTTAGGATGGTTAGATTCATCTTGCATTGTGAATGTGGCTTGACTCCACACTTCTACTTGTCATCTGGAAATGTAGGAAACCAGGCTTTAGAGAATAGCTGCACTTATTTATTCATCTGGATCTTCATTCTGGAAATGTTCCTTGGCTTCCGTTAAATGTCAAGCACCGGATGGTTCAGTGCAGCCCTCCTGCATTGCTAGAGATGGATCCTGGAGTTTTCATCCTAATAATAAGCAGCCCACATATATGAAGGTCAACATGTTTTTTTCACTGGAAATAAGTTGAGATTTCATTTACTGACATGAGATGCTGAAAACTAAATAATGGTGGAGAGTTGCAAGATTTTAGTTCCTCCATGTAAAGATGGAGAAAACAAAATCCCCTGATGCCTTTAGTAATTAAAAGGGCATTACATTCCCGGCGTGGTTTAAGGTAAGACATGATAAGCCTCTCCTATCGTTTTCACATAACCACACATTATTGATGAGCCAGCATCAAGAAGGCATTAGGTGACGCTTTACTGCATTATTTTAAGCCACTGAGGTTTTTATATATGAAGGGTATAGATTTATGCTGAGTGATTCAGCTATGAAGCAGACACATCAATTTGTTCATGAATGTGAGCTGGTGATTACCTCCATTAAAGTCACCAGGGCAGACTGATCACTTTAATTTGGGCAGAGGCATGCAAACAGCATTTGCTAGTGGTGTGTGTATCCCTAAGAACACAGGCAAAAGAGCAGCTCTGCATCCCAGGAGAGTTCTAGAAAATGCAGATTTGTGTTTTTACAGATGTGTAACTACAGTTGAGGGTACAATGCCTGGTGGGACCATGAACAAATTTCTTTGTTGTACCATGTGACAGGATGTTGTATAAGGTTCACTTGATATTAGCTAGTGTATGCTAATTTGATGATACACTTATTTGATTAACTGATACAGAAAAGTTGTATTTCCTGCTAATTCTAGATTAGAGAACTCGGGACCCTCCTGTGTATGGTTAAGTTACGACAAATTGAATGGTCCTGTATACAACACGAAGAGAGTTTGTGGGAATTAGTAAATTTGAAAAATTGGAATTTAGCAACTGTGATCCCAGGTATGTGTGGAGGGGTAAAGTGGAGAATTCTGTATTGCAAGAATTCAGTCTAGCTGGGAAATGTGAAGTGACTACTTAAGCAATCCTGGTTTGCACTTGCGGTTTGTAGAATGAAGAGTTAGAAGGACATTTGGATGATATGTTGGTAGATAAGTCAAGAAGAAACAGTGTTGAGGAATATGGGATGCAATGCTGGTAGCCCTGGAAAATAGGCAATTCACTCATTCCAGGGACCTTTCAGCAAGGCCTATGGTCACAGGTAAACAAATGCCATAACAATTTTCCTGATGCAGAAATTTCACTTCTGACAGGAGCAAAAACTAGATGCCTACAGATGTGTATTACTTTGTTTTTGGTAACAGCAAACATCAGAGACTCCCCTAAATGCATGACAACAAAGAATTGATTTACCAAATAATTAAGGCAACAACATTAGGGAATCTTGTTCAATTATTTAAAAATATTGGTTAAAAATGTATATAAAAGCTATAAAATATTTGGGATATAACAAGGGTTGAAATAAGCAGTGAGAAAAAGATACAAATTGAGAATTATAACTTTATACAAAACTGAGGAATACAACTGTCCAAGTGATCACATGGTAGAGCTCCCTTCCCTTTTCATCATTGTCTTCCCTTTATTTCTTTCGTAATACTCATCACAATATAAACTTCTAATGCATTACTTCGTTAAATTCTGTCTTCCCACCAAAATATAAGCTCATCTACGGCATAAGAAATATTTTACTTGTGTCTTCCATGTCTGTCATATATAGGCACTCGATATTTATTGAATGAGTGATCAATGATTGGATAATGTCATTCAAATATATTTTCACTTTTATAGTGGGCTTTTAATAAAGTGCATCTTATGGCAGTAACATTCTTGAAATCCTTACTGGGTGCTGGGTTAACCAATCTCTTATTGCAACATTGTAATATTTTATATTTATGTTTTATAACTGAGACACAATTGAAGCTCAGAGATGCAACACCTCTCACCCAGCTGGAGAGAAAAGGAGTCAGAACATAAACTCTGAGCTGCTTGACTTCAAAGCCCAGGTCTTACCAATTATGATTTTTAAAATTATGTAGAATGATCAAGAGTGCCAGATGCTTTATAGAGGTCATTTAAAACAGAGGCAAGAAAAAGTGACTCATTTCCTCCTGTCCCCCAGTGTCCCCAGCTGCTGACATCCACTGAGCCATCCTTCCCTGATCAAATTATCCCTGCTATTTAAGTTTCCTCTTAAATTCCTTTAGAATGGCAGTGACTGTTAAGCAGGCTGATAAACTTATCCCAGTGTGTAGCTGCTGATTTGAAAAGGATTCCATAATACCTCAGCAGAAAAGAGACAACTCCTACAATATTCTTCTGGGCAGCCAGACTTGACTCTCTTCAAGTCCAATTTTGATGATGGCATTTAGCCTATTCCTATGCCCATCTCCCTGGAAGCTGATCATCAAAGGCTGAGCCTCCTTGTCTACCAGCTGCTTCCGTCTTGCCTCTCGAAGGTTTCAGGGAGGTGTATCATTTCCACCCTTACTGAACTGTGAAACTCCATTTGTGTTATAGAAGTCATGTTCTGTAGGAACCTTGAGGTTCTCTAGAAGACAGGCATATATGTTAATACCTTCGTGTGTACTAATTGCGTCAGCACAGATGAATGAATAAACCTTCAGATGGAGACCACAGCACTTTTCATTGTGATGATAGTTTTAGAGAAAAAGGTTTTGCGTGAAATCTGTGCCACCATCCTCTCTGTGGTTTTATATGGCCACATGACTGACTATAAATTAAAGTAATTCCCCTTTAGTAGTAAATAAATTCATTTTATTCTCAAATTTACAATGATGATGAAATGTTAACACGAGGAGTAAGTGCTTTATGGACCTTCGAATTGCTGTTCTGCTTTATTTCAATAGTGTGTTCTTAAAACACCAATATGATACCTGAAGCTGTAAAAATTAATGAAATGATTCAGTGTTTGGGAGTTGAATGCAGTGAATATTTGCTGGTGTTTCAAACTGAACAGAATCACAAATATTAATGTAATTTGATTTCCAGGGCCAGAAAAAGGGAAAATGTTCTCATTTTTCTGATGTACTTCATATCACTTTGGAGTTAAATGCCTACATACTTTATTAGTAGATGTTTTTAATGTCTAATTAAAGCTCAGCCTTCCAGGCATTTTGGCTTTTCTTGTGAGTGTTCAAACAAGACTGTGGAACTTTTGAGACAGAGCTGCTTTTCTGTGGTGGTGTCCACACAAAACTGAATTGTACAGCCGTGATGCGCTATTTATCAATAGCTGTGAGGGGTTTTCTTTGGGTGATTAAAAAACATCTTGCATTTTTAAATGGTCACTATACATTTTACTCTAAGTTCTGGGATACATGAGCAGAACGTGCAGGTTTGTTACACAGGTATACATATGCCATGGTGGTTTGCTGCACCTGTCAACCCATCATCTAGATTTTAACCCCCACATGCATTACGTATTTGTCCTAATGTTTTCCCTCCCCTTGTACCCTACCCCCTAACAGGCCCCAGCCTGTGTTGTTCCCTCTCCCTGTGTCCATGTGTTGTCATTGTTCAACTCCCACTTATGAGTGAAAACATGCCATGTTTGGTTTTCTGTTCCTGTATTAGTTTGCTGTGAATGGCTTTTCAGCTTCATCCATGTCCCTGAAACAGACATTAACTCATTCTTTTTTTATGGCTGCATAGTATTCCATGGTGTATATGTGCCATATTTTCCTTATCAAGTCTATCATTGATGGACATCTGGGTTGGTTCTATGCCTTTGCTGTTGTAAACAGTGCTGCAGTAAACATGTGTGTGCATGTGTCTTTCTAGTAGAATGATTTATAATCCTTTGAGTGTGTACCCAGTAATGGTATTTCTGGTTCTAGATCCTTGAGGAATAGCTACCCTGTCTTCCACAATGGTTGAACTAATTACACTCCCACCAACAGTGAAAGCATTCCTTTTCTCCACAGCCTTACAAGCATCTGTTTTTTCCCGACTTTCTTTCTTTCTTTCTTTCTTTCTTTCTTTCTTTCTTTCTTTATTTATTTTTGAGATGGAGTTTTGCTTTTGCTGCCCAGGCTGGAGTGCAGTGGCGCGATCTCAGCTCACCGCAACCTCTGCCTCCCAGTTTCAAGTGACTCTCCTGCCTCAGCCTCCCGAGCAGCTGGGATTACAGGCATGTGCCACCACACCTGGCTAATTTAGTATTTAGTAGAGATGGGGTTTCTCTATGTTGGTCAGGCTGTTCTCGAACTTCCGACCTCAGGTAATCCACTCACCTCAGCCGCCCAAAGTGCTGGGATTATAGGCATGAGCCACCGCACCCGCCCTGTTTCCTGACTTTTTAATGATCGCTGTTCTAACTGGCATGAGATGTCTCATTGTGGTTTTGATTCGCATTTCTCTAATGACCAGTGATCATGAGCTTTTTTTCATATGTTTTTGGCCACATAAATGATCTTTTGAGAAGTGTCTGTTAATATCCTTTGCCCACTTTTTGATGGGGTTTTTTTTTCTTGTAAATTTAAGTTCCTTGTAGATTCTGGATATTAGACCTTTGTCAGATGGGTAGATTGCAAACATTTTCTCCCATTTTGTAGGTTGCCTGTTCACTCTGATGCTAGTTTATTTTGTTGTGCAGAAGCTCTTTAGTTTGATTAGATCCAGTTTGTCAATTTTGGCTTTTGTTACAATTCCTTTTGATGTTTTAGTCACGAAGTCTTTGCCCATGCCTATGCTCTGAATAGTATTGCCTAGGTTTGCTTCTAGGGTTTTTATGGTTTTGGGTTTTACATTTAAGTCTTTAATCCATCTTGAGTTAATTTTTGTATAAGGTTTAAGGAAGGGGTCCAGTTTCTGTTTTCTGCATATGGCTAGCCAGTTTTCCCAGCACCATTTATTAAATGGGGAATCCTTTCCCTATTGCATGTCTTTGTCAGGTTTGTCGAATATCAGATGGTTATAGGCATGTGGTGTTATTTCAGAGGTCTCTGTTCTGTTTCATTTGTCTATAGATCTGTTTTGGTACAAGTGCCATGCTCTTTTGGTTACTGTAACCTTGTAGTACAGTTTGAAGTCAGGTAGCCTGATGCCTCCAACTTTGTTCTTTTTGCTTAGGATTGTCTTGGATTGTCTTGGCTATATAGGCTCTTTTTTGTTTCCACATGAAATTTAAAGTAATTTTTCTAATTCTGCAAAGAAAGTGAATGGTAGCTTATTGGCAATAGCATTGAATCTATAAATTACTTTGGGCAGTATGGCAATTTTCATGATACTGATTATTCCTGTCCATGAGTATGGAATATTTTTCCATTTGTTAGTGTCCTCTCTTATTTCCTTGAGCCGTGGTTATAGTTCTCCTTGAAGAGGTCCTTCGCATCTCTTGTAAATTGTATTCCTAGGTATTATTTTATTATCTTTGTAGCAGTTGGGTCACAATATATTTTTATGAGGGAGTCACATGTTTTTTACGTTTGTCAATTTTTTTTTTTTTTTTTTTTTTTTTTTGAGACACAGTTTCAAAAAAACTGTGCCCAGACTGGAGTGTGGTGGAGTGATCTCGGCTCACTGTAACCTCCACCTCCTCAGTTCAAGCAATTCTTGTGCCTCAGCGTCCTAAGTTACTTTTGTCACTTTTTAACAGTCCTATCAGGAATATTGTCACTCTGCTTTTGGTTTGCTGAGGTGATTATTAAAGAGTTAGATGATAGATGCCAATTGTAATACAAATTCAATTAATGGAGTAAGTTACTTTCTTCAAAACATAGGCATAGGCTCTCCTTGCTGGTTTTTTTTGTTGTTATTGTTGTTGTTGTTCCTTTCTAATTCTGCTAATGATATAGTTAATGTTAAGTATTCACATACTTAAAGTGTGCCCAGAAGAGCAAAAAGAAATTATATTCATTGAGCATCCAGAAAGTAGTGCTAAACAGGCAATTGGAAAATTAATCTTGCAGGTTGGATAGTTTACCACTCCATGATATGTTTACTGATTCTACTTAGCAGTACAGGTCTCTTTTTCTGTAATCCTAAAGTTTTTGTGGTCAGCAGCACACAATTTAATGATGGCTGCTAAGCTTCCTCCTTTCCCTCAAGATAACTGGTTTTAAGGTACTATGTCAGAGATAGACTGGCCCAGTCTTCTCAGCTGTTACTTCCCCAGATCCATTAGGCTCTCAGAAGTTAAGAAGGAGAGCTTTCCGTTCTAATAGATTGGTAGGTATTTAGTACAATTAACTCACCAATGAACTCTACCACCTATGGTCATGACTTATTCCACTTTCAGAAATCCCAGATCAATCTAAATTGATCAAAATTTAATACTTAATGAAATGCTGTATTGTTTTTTAAGCTTCCAGGAAGGCGATTCTGTTAAGTTGTAAATAATTCAACAGTGGAGAAGGCAGAGGCGGGGCCCAGTTGGGCAAGTATATCTCATAAACGTTTCCTGCTTGGTTGCCTCAAGCAGGTTTCAAAATTTTATCAGATTTAATTGTGTTGTTCAACATCTTTGAGGTTGCAATGTATTCGTAGTCTATTGTCTGCTTTTTCACTCACATTAATCTTTTCAAATGTCTAGTAATTCCAGTCCACCATTCCCTTCCTCCTCCATACTTCCCCTTATCACCCTTTATCATGAGAAATTGACCACGGAGGAGAAAATAGTAGCTTTGAAAAATAGAACATTTACTTCACCACAGTCTCTGATGTTGTAACAGAGATCTAGTTAAAGAACAGGTTGTTGAAATCAATTATCAGATACTGGCAGGTGTGGTGGCTCATACCTGTAATCCTAGCACTTTGGGAGGCCGGCCGAGGCAAGTGAATCACTTGAGGCTAGCTAGGAGTTCGAGACCAGCCTGGCCAACATGGTGAAACCCCATCTCTATTACTAATACAAAAATTAGTCAGGCATAGTGATGGGTGCCTGTAACTTCAGCTACTGGTGAGGCTGAGTGAGGCAAGAGAATCACTTGAACCTGGGAGGCAGAAGTTACAGTGAGCTGAGATCTTGCCACTGCGCTCTAGCCTGGGCAGCAGAGTGAGACTCCATCTCAAAAAAAAAAAAAAAAAAAAAAAACCCATCAATTTTGAGATACTTACTGTGTATAGTTCTCTTGGACTGATGTTGTTGAGGTTGAGGTGTTAGCTGGCATTTCAAGCTATGTTATTTTTTCTTTTTTGGAGATGGAGTCGCTCTCTGTCACCCAGGCTGGGGTGCAGTGGCATGATCTCGGCTCACTGCAACCTGTGCTTCCCAGTCTCAAGCGATTCTCCTGCTTCAGCCCTCCTGAGTATTTTGGAATACAGGTGTGTGCCACCACACCCTGGCTATTTTTTGTATTTTTAGTAGCAATGAGGTTTCACCACATTGCCCAGGCTGGTCTTCAACTCCTGGCTTCTTAGGAGCCTCAGCCTCTCAAATTGCTGGGATTATAGGCATGAGCCACTGCATCTGGCCCAAGCTACATTATTGATTGGGGACAGCCTCAAGCAATGAAGCTGAGGATCATTTGCTGAGGAAATTCTAGAAATCAAAATATATAAAACCAAGTTGATAGTCACCACTGTGCCAATGGGTCCAGTGAGAAGCAGAGAAAGATAAGCCAAAATAAAAAAGGGAAGGTAGGGATTTGGATAGAGCCCACGACCAACTTAAAATATGTAAGCCTGCATCTGAAGATACTGAAATCCTTAGCATCATATTGGAAATATTTTCAGAATGTTTCCAAAGAAAATACAAGGTGAATGAAATTCTGAGTTTTAAGTGGAATTAAATAGCAGGAGTACGTTGCAGAGTGTAGGCTGCCAGACTTTAGGATTTATGGATCAGTACAATTAAAGAGAATACATAACTGGAGGACTATCAAGAGGTGCCAGCTCTTTATTTTTGCCAAGCGTTGCTAGTGTGGTTTCCCCCTACTAAGATTCTGTTTGGTGAGGAGTTTACCTCATTAGGCCTACGGGATAATAGAGTTTAATTTAAAGGATGAGAAAACAGTTCAAAAGATTCACAAAGAGAAGTTTATTTTCACTATGTGGAAGTTACTGGTTAGTGTTTCCCTCGGTTAGAGTCCAGCTCTTCTGAGCTCTAAGTCCCACAGGGTCGACTTCTGCCAGGTGACTCACAGTCAGTGTAAGTGGGAAGCTCTGTGATCTGGGGAGCTCTGCTGTGACTGACAGAGTCCAGTTACAGCACTTTTCATCTGTGCTCAGGCAGAGTGTACCTGCCTGTACACTCTGCTGTCTGCAAGCCTCAACTCCAAACCACACTCAGGTTTCCCTGGCTTACACTGTGCTCCCTGGAGACACTCACAGATGCAGGAAAGTGTTTTCCAGAGCTAGTGATATAATATATTGTAGCTGCTACTTTTTTCCTAAAAGTTTTTTAGTATGGAAAATATTAAGCATATCCCAAAGTAAAGAATGTGTAAAGAACCATCATACACCATCACTCAGCTTCAATTATAGACTAATGGCCAATCTTGTTTTTTCTACATTTCTACCCATTTCCCCAACCCCAGATAATTGTGAAGCAAATTCCAAACATCATTTCATCCACAAGCATCTTGATTATATATCTCTAAAAGCTATAGATTCCTTTTGAAAAAGTACAATTAGCATACTTTAAAATATTAATAACTCCTCAGTATCATCAAATATCTAGTTAATATTTAAATTTCCTTGATGGTTTCATAAATGTCGTCTTTACTTATTTACATATTTATGTATATATGAATATTACAGTTTGTTGTTTTTTTCTATTCAGGACACAACTGAGATCTATGTCTTTTTTCCAACAGTTTTTAACCATCAGGATTTTCATGATTGCGTGTATGTAGTTTTATTTTACATGTTTCTTTTTCTCTTGAATTTTCTGTAAATTGAAAATTATCCTAAATGGCTGATCTTTTTTTTTTTTTCTTTTGGCAAGAATATTTCATAGACAGTGGTATGTCACTCAGTCAAGAAACACATGATATCTGGTTGTCGCTCTTTCTTTTTTTAATGTTAACCACTGATGACTTGGTCTGGATCCATTATTTCGTTAAGAGTGCTGGTAATTTCTTATGCTTTTTACAGAAATGCAAAAAAATTACCTGATTCTTGGGACATTTTTAACTTTTCATATTGTTATTGTCCTAAACTCTAGCAATTGTTCACTGTTTGCAAAAGTGTGATCTCAAGTCTTTCACACAGCAAGCGGGGATGGTACAGGGCAAAAACAGCCATCTAAAATTATCACTGTTTCATAGAATGAGAGGTTGTGCAAAAGCAGATATGGGGAAAATTTAATTGAATATTAAAAGGTAGAACTGTAAGTACGTGTATCTTTCTAGAAGATTCTCCACTATCTTGATTTTTTTTTTCCCCCACATGCCACTTTGGACAGGGGAAGCTGCATTCTGGACTCACACCATGGATCAGAATGTAGGAACCATTGGTTAACGCCATAGCATTGCCTAATATCTGCTAGAAGGTGAACATTTGTCTCGCCAGATTAAGGGTGAAGCTCAACTTTATTTTTGAGGGCACCATTTAACCATTGTGTATTCCAAATTACTGTCTACAATGAGTTACACTAAGTTTACAAGCTATTGTTTAATTTATTAAATAAACATGTATGAAACACCAATTCTGTGTCATGCACTGAGTCAGGCACTTGTATCAAAAATGAAATAGAATATAGAATACAGACATAACACAGATGAATAAAAATGTGGAGTGAAGACATTATGATATAACAAAAAGAAATTGAAGAGATCTGCATCATTAGTCCCTGCCACACATCTAAGAACCTTAGATATCTGTGGTCCCAAGAAGGCATATGTCTTTTCACACTTACTTTGAAAACTAAGTAAAATAATGAAAATCAAAGGTAAACTATAAACTATAAGAACTAAATGGTAATGTTTGGAATTCAGTTGTCATAATTTTTCCTAGTATATTTTCTCACTGAAATAGATATCATGCATCTTCTTTCTCCCTTAATAACTCCAAAACCCTATTCTTTACACTAATGGTTTATTGAAGTAATCTTTAAAAGTATTCTATCACCCTCAACCCATCTCATGTTGCTGATAAGGAAGCAGCAATCTAAGATGCGAAATGACTTACAAAGGTGCCCAATGGTTGAGCCTTCTGATCTCCAGGCCTGTACTCTTGTCACTATGTCAGACTGCCTAAGGTTTCTTTTGCATTAGGAACTATAAGCATGGGTGGTACATTCTAAAATCCTAGGGCATTAAGACATGGGAGGAGAGCAGCTGAGTTTTGGAGACCAGACATAAGCAGGATACCAAAAAGGCAGGTGGCCAAAAGACTCCGGGGATTCTCTCTGCTAATCACTTGTTCTGTTTGCTCCATAGGTCCTACCCCTTGCTGTCCTTCTCCTTTTATTTGACTTTTCATATCCCCATTCTTGTGTTGTCTTGATACCAGCCTGATGGGACTGATTAGTCTTTTCATGGTGGCTTTGTAGCTGCTGACCTTGGCTAATCAATCTCACCTTGAATTACCAACTCTCCTTCAAGAGAAGGAATAACACAAGTTGAACCACTTGATTTGGGAACTTGAATTCAGTCCGACTGTTTGGGGTAGCGTAGTGTTCCTAAAAATCAAATTTGAATGTCTTGTTCCCCCTCCCCTCCTTGGTTCCTGGCCCCATCCATCCTCAGAGCCAACTGTTTGAAGATGGAAGGGGCCAGGAACCAAGGAATTGGGGGTAAAGAAGACATTCAAATTTGGGCCAGGAACCCAGGATGGGGAGAAAAAAAAAAAAAAAGAAAAACGGTTGGCTTTGAAGATGGAAGGGGCCAGGAACCGCGGAGGCCATCGAATTTGAATATCTTTATACTAGATCTGCACATTGTAATTTACTATGTACTCCACCATTGTGTATTGAATGCTACAAACCTTTTTGTTACATTGCTCATAACAACTGGCCTCTAATAACATTTGAGTTGGCTATTAGTGAACTAAAATTTTCAGGCAGATCAGGAATTTTGGGGGGCAGGGCACCATAATTGTCAGCTTACTATAATTCTCTCAAGCCCAAATAATTGCCTGTAGCATTCTTCTCACTCAACTCTATAGGGTCAGAACTGAGTACTGATACGGCCAAGATCACAGGGTTTTTGCATTTGACGATGAGTCTTAGGGGGCTCCAGAGAGTGTAGGCGGATCAAGGCAGTTCATAAGAAAAAGCAGTTCAAAAACCCTGTTAAAACGCAACCTTGCATATGCTTTGAGAGTCGTGAAATGCCTCTTCTGACAGAAATGCCTAAATTAGCATAAGAAGTAGTAATAGCTGGTTCTACATGAAGGCCAGGGTACCCTTATTTTATTTCCGAAAGAATTCTCTTGGAAGAGACATCTGCCAGAGAAGGTACAAGGCCGAGCAACAGTATACTTTCCCTTTGCCCCAACCTAATATTCACTAAAATCCTCTTCAATACAGGTTGCCAATTTAGCCTGTTCCATCTCCAACAATGAAGAAGGGGTGAAATTAGTTCGGATGGCAGCCACCCAGATTGACAGCCTGTGTCCCCAGGTAAGCCTCATTCACTTTGTTTCAAAAGCCTGTCAATGACCTTCTGCACTCCAGCCCTTGTGCCCCTCCTTTCCTTTCTCTATTTCCTCTTGCTGGAAAATGCTACTCATTCATGGGTCATTTCAAGTTCTACCTTTCTCAGAAAGAATAAACTACACTGGTCCCTTCAGAATTACCGTGGCAGGGGCTGGGCATGGTGGCTCACACCTGTAATCCCAGTGCTCTGGGAGGCTGAAGTGGGAGGATTGATTGAGGCCAGGGGCTCAAGGCCAGCCTGGGCAACATAGTGAGACTCCATCTCTACAAAAAATAAATTAGCTGGGTGTGGTGGTGCATTCCTGTAGTCCCAGTTACTGGGGAGGCTGAGGTGGGAGGATTGCTGGGGCTCAGGAGTTCGAGGCTGCAGGGAGCTGTGATTGTGCCACTGTACTCTCCACTCCTGTTGACTTTGTTCTATTTGTTTTGGGTTGTGATTTAAATGTTCCATATCTGTTTACCGTGTCTCGGCAGCTAAATCATAAACTTGCACATGTGGAAAGCAAGAGTGGCATTTCTGCTGTATCTGTGCTAAGTAAATGAGACTTGTCCAGTAAATACTTTTTGCAACCTGAGGCAAACTATTATGTCTTAAAAAGAAGCAAACAAAAATTAATGGTAGTTGAAAACCTCCTTTATCTTTTATGTGTTTGATTGTCCTTCTGAACACCAAGAACCCACTTATCTGTAGAACGTACAGGGTACATGGTTTTAACATGGACTTTGACTGGCTTATTCCTCTTTTGAAGTGTGTGGTCATCACGTCCCTGGATTGTTTCCAACAAATAGGTCATCAATGCCGCTCTGACACTGGCTGCCCGGCCACAGAGCAAAGTTGCTCAGGATAACATGGACGTCTTCAAAGACCAGTGGGAGAAGCAGGTCCGAGTGTTGACAGAGGCCGTGGATGACATCACCTCAGTGGATGACTTCCTCTCTGTCTCAGGTAATCATCACGAACAGGTCCCTTACAAGGCAGCTGGAGGATGGTAACTGAATGACATAAGGAATGTCTCACAAATGTCATGGGTCTGTGTTTCAGGCACACTCCTTAGATCTTTGAGCTTTTTTGATCATCTCTGCAAATGTGATTGTAACACCCTCTCAAATGGTTCAGTGTTTGTTATTTCAAGACACGGAGTCAAGGCATTAAAAGGGAATACATTATTTAAGGTGGCTTATATTCCTTTTTAGTGTTTGGAGTTTATAAAGCAGGATGGCCTTTGATGTATCTGAATCACTTACATAAAAAAGGGTCAGGAAATATGAGATTCATTAATCTACACAGTTTATATCTTAAAAATAGGTGATCAGTTACTCCAATTTGGCTATGTTAAGTTTTTGTTGTTTTTTTCCAACAAGGGGAGGTTTGCGATAACACAGGTAGAGATATCAGCCACAGAACTTACCCCTTAGCAGGGACTTGGTAGCTATGAAGGCTTTGAGCACTTGTCTATGAGGTTGCAGAAGGAAGTGAGTGAAATAAAATAGAACTCATCACTTGAAATTATAACTTTCTTTGTAAATGAAGCCAGACTGGAGAATGATCATAGACATGAATAACTGTGGAGTCAGTTTGCCCTTTAACAGGACTCATGGAGTCTGTCAACCAGCCAGCAAATGGGCATTTTTCCAAATGCTTTTGACCTAACTTATTTGGCCCAGTTCACCTGGAAGAATCTCTGTAAGGAGTAGGTCCCTGGAAACATCAGTCTTCTTTGTGAGGCGTTGAAAGAGCCAGCTGACCCTGGGAAATTCAAATTGGCCAGGTGTTGATTCTACACAGGTGTGTGGAACTCACACCTACTGACTCAGGCAGTACTAGCCCTGATGACCTGCTGATTCTTGGCTGACTGAGGGCTGAGGGAGACATTGCATCACTGTTGGTGGGAACCTGGCGGACAGGACCTCTGCCTGCAACAGTGTGGAAGTGATTTCTGAAGGGGGCCGTCATGTTTAGAAATGTTTCTAGTTGCAGCCTTTTCTTTTCCAGAAGAAACAAAATAAATTCCCACTGGGGCTTGTCTGAGAACAGCATAGTCAAATCTGTAGGTTTGATGGATAATCAAAAAGCCAGCTTTTCAATGATGGGGCAAGCCAAGGCAGATGGGAACATTGATGTAACATGTGGCCTGTGACTAGAATTTACCTTACTCTTTGCTGCTTGATTTAATTCTCATCAAAAATCTATAAAATAGGTACTAGTAATTCTAGGTTTTGTTTTAAGAAAACTAAGTCATTGAGAGGGTAGTTAACTTGGCAGAGATGGTATTAAGATCCAGATCATCCTCTTTTCAGAAACTATATAATTCTCAGTAAGTCGAAATAGAAAGGAAATTTCCTTTGGTGCTTGCTGCTTTCATTCCAGCTTCCTTTTTCCACCTCTGGCATTCTCATTCCAATCTCTAATCCCTTTCTGAAACCTGTCTTGTTTTTTATTCCCAAGGTCTTCATTTTTGATGACTCGTCAAAGCAACTATTCATTTAAATATCACCATATCTAGAGCTTAGCTGATAAAAGAACTCAATATATTGTCATTTCTGCTTTTTTCTTTCTTTCTTTCTTTCTTTCTTTCTTTCTTTTTTTTTTTTTCTTTGAGACAAAGTTTTGCTCTTGTTGCCCAGGCTGGAGTGCAATGGTGCAATCTTGGCTCACAGCAACCTCCGCCTCCTGGGTTCAAGCCCTTCTCCTGCCTCAGCCTCCAGAGTAGCTGGGATTACAGGCATGAGCCACCATGCCTGGCTAATTTTGTGTTTTTAGTAGAGACCGGGTTTCTCCATGTTGGTCAGGCTGGTCTCAAACTCCGGACCTCAGGTGATCCGCCTGCCTTGGCTTCCCAAAGTGCTGGGATTACAATGTGAGCTACCACACATTGCCCATTTCTGCTTTATTTTTTTCTGCTTTGCTGATAGCTGAGTCCTAATCTTGTAAAAGATACCACCACAAAATGAATCTCTCATAAGGTATTTGGAAATTGCTTAGATAGGTATGTTGGTGATTTGAGTGCTGGAGAATACCAAGGTGTCCACTGATACTAATCTTTATAGTATACGGTCAGTTTTTTTTTTTTTTTCCAGGATAACTATGGTGCTCCAAATAAGAGCCCTTCCCAACCAGACTCAGATCTCACACAGCCATCCTGACAGCCCCTGGAAATCTTCTGCATCCCCTTCTACCTTCAAATCAATAAGAAATACCTGTACACTGCCTTTTCCAGAGAGGAATCATTTCAGAACTTACAATGTTTCCAACTATTCTTTTAAATGCATGTACAAAAATTTCTGAGGGTGGGGACAAGCAAGGTGAGGAGGTCTTATTTCAGTTTTTCAATAGGGCAAAGCTTTTCTTAATTTTCCTCCCCCGAGCCCTGCCTCTTTGCTCCCTTTTCTCCTTGCCATTCCGTTGTGCATCTCATTATTACCAGCAACAAGGAAAGACTTTGGCTTCTGCTGATAATACTGTGCAGTCCAACCCCAGTGGTACAAGTGCCACAGCATGCCATGGCAGGAAAAGGAACAGGCGCTGTCAGAAAGCCAGCTTGGCAGGGCCTACTGGAGCATTCCTTTGGAGTTGACAATCAGAGGCAGCAGGCACCTTTCCACAGACGGGTTTTGACAAATAATGATACAGCCCACTCTGTCCTGCTGGTAGGCTGTGGACACAGCCCAGTAGTTAGGGAAACTACTTCTCATCTTCTCTCTGAGCTAGAGCCAAACATTTACATCAGTAAATTGCAAGTTTGGCCCAGGAGATATTTTGAAATGGCATTAATGACATTTTATGTATCAGTTTCTTCTTAGGGGAATATCTCTTTGGGCAGGAAACTCTATTTAAAAAACAATAAAAACAGATCTTTGTTTTTAAAAGATGGTAGTCTTTTATTTTTTTTAATGCTACCCTAACTTCTGTATCTGATATTAAATTTGTCCATATGAAATACAACAAGTTTGGGGAGCAATGATGCTAGCTATTAACATTACAAGAGCAAAACTAATTTTCAGATGTGGCCTGTGCACATAAAAAAGTGAAATGACTGTGTTATAACATTTAAACTTTTTCCCACTTTGGAAAACCTACAATTTTTAATAGTGTTTTAAAATAAGCATCTTGGCATTAATCATGTGACAGTTTAATTCTTGGATTTGGCTCACAAAGTAGTAGGAAGCTAAGATCGGAAAAAGCTATTAACTTGATCTCATAATGCCCAAGAGTTTCTTTTTGTGTGTGTGTGTGTGTGTGTGTTTAACTACAGTCTTAAGTTTGTTTTCTTTTAAAAATTCACAGTGAACTTTATTTTTTTTTAATCTACAGCCCTGTGGTTTACAATAGTGAAAGAGTTTAGTCATTATTGATTTTTTTCATAACAAAATTATATCATTTCTAAAATAGTAATGTTGCAAAATGTAAGGAAGTTTACAATAAAATATGTTGCAATCAAATATTTCATGACATGTTTAAATACCACACTTGATATTAGAGTGTGCCACCCAAACATTATAGTTTTTCCCAGTGAAGGAATCATCTCTAGAATACATTTGCCTTGTATTACTATTTTCATCTCAATTCCTTTCTATTTGCAACATCATTCCTGTCCCTCTTTACTTCATGAATTCTTTCTCTTCAAAACACCTTAGAATAAAAGTGTATAACTGATAGCCCCTTCTCAATGGGCATGTTCATTCAGTATCTCTCTTTTGATTGCCTGCTGCCTATAGGCCACTGTCAGGAATGCAAATATGAATCAAGTATGTATTCTGCCTTCAAATAATTGACTGTCCTCCTTGATATATACTAGATTAGCATGCTTACTAACTGTAGGAGCTAGACCTGAAGGCACAGGGTATACGGGTGGGGAAGTTATTACAGGGGGTTCAAAAATCCGTATATACACCAAGTATGGTCTTCTGACCAAAAAGTTCATGTTCATGTCTACATAAACAGGTATGACTTTTTCCAAATACGAGCAAACCTCAAATATATTGCCAGTTCTGTTTCAACTACTGCTGTAAAACACCAATTGTAATAAGATGAATCGTGCAAATTTTTTTGGATTCCCAGTGCATATAAAAGTTATGTTTATAGTACAGTGTAGTCCATTAACTGTGCAGTAGGATTATGTTTAAAAAATGTACATACCTTTATTTAAAAATACTTCATTTCTAAAAAATGCTAAAGAGCATTCTTAGTCTCCAGCCAGACATAATCTCTTTGGTGGGGGCGATGGGGAGTTTCCTTGATGATGATCTGAGTGAGGGTTCCTGTGTGGTTCCTCAAGGTTGGCGTGGCTGTGGCAATTTCTTAAAGTAAGGTAGCAATGAAGTTTGCTGCGTTGATTGACTATTCCTTTATGAAAGATTTCTCTGTAGCATGTGATATGCTGTTTGACAGCACTTTATCCACAGTAGAACGTCTTTCAAATTGGAGTCAATCTTCCCAAACTGTGCTGCTGCTTTATCCACTGCATTTGTGTAATATTTTAAATCTTTTGTTGTCATTTCAACAATGTTCACACTATCATAGCTAGGGATAGATTACATCTCAAGAAGCCACTTCACTCGTACATAAGAAGCAATTCCTCGTCCATGAAGTTTGATAATGACATTGCAGCAATTCAGTCACATCTTTAGGCTCCACTTCTAATTCTAGTTCTCTTGTTATTTCCACTAGAAATGCACTTTCTTCCTCCACTGAAGTCTTGAACCCTTGAAAGTCAACTATGAGGGTTGGGATCAACTTCTTCCAAACTCCTGCTAATGTTGACATTTTGACTTTCTCTGGTGAATCAGTCGTGGATGTTCTTAGTGGCAACTAGGATGGTGAATTCTTTCCAGAAGGTCTTTAATTTACTTTGCCCAGATTCATCCGGAGAATCATTCTCTGTTGCAGCTATATCCTTATAAAATGAATTTTCTAAATAATAAGACTTGAAAGTCAAAATGACTCCTTGATCCATCTGCTGCAGAATGTTATCTGCAGAGTGTTATCAAGCAGGAAAGCACTACTAATCTCTATGTACATCTCAATCAGAGCTCTTGGGTGACCAGGTGCATTTTCAATGAGCAATAACATTTTGAAAAGAATTGTTATTTTTATTCTGAGCAGTAGGTTTCAACAGTGGACTTGAAATATTCAGTAAACCATGCTATAAACAGATGTGCTGTCATCAGGCCTCATTGATCCATTTATGGAGTACAGGCAGAGTAGATTTAGCATAATTCTTAGGGCCCTAGGATTTTCAAAGTGGTAAATGAGCATTGGGTTCAACCTAAAAATCAACTGTATTAGCCCCTAATAAGAGAGTCAGCCTGTCCTTTGAAGCCAGTCATTGACTTCTCTCAAGCTATGAAAGTTGTAAATGGCACCTTCCAGCAGAAGGCTGTCTTGTCTAGATTGAAAACTTACTGTTTTCCCCTTTAATCAATGATCTTAGCTAGATCTTTAGGATAACTTGCCACAGGTTCTATCTACATCGGCACTTGCTGCTTTATCTTGCACTTTTATGTTATGGAGATGGTTTCTTTCTTAAACATCATAAACCAAACTCTACTAGTTGCCAACTATTCTTCTGCAGCTTCCTCACCTCTCTCAGCCTTCATAGAATTAAAAAGCATTAGGGTCTTGTCAGGATTGGGCTTTGGCTTAAAGGAAAGCTGTGGCTGATACGATCTTCTATTTAGACCACTCAGACTTTCTCCATATTAGCAACAAGGCTGCTTCGTTTTCTTATTTGTGTGTTCATTAGAGTAGCACTTTTAATTTCTTTTGAGAACTTTTTCTTGTACTTAAACAAGTTGGCTGTTTGGCCTCTCTTGACTTGTGACATGTCTTCCTCACTACGCTTAATCATTTCTAGCTTTTGATTTCAAGTGAGAAATGTGTGACCCTTCCTTTCACTTGAATACTTAGAGGTCATTGTAGGGTTATTAATTGACCTAATTTTAATATTGTTGTGTCTCAGGGAATAAGAAGCTTGAGAAGAGAGAGAGATGACAAACGACCATCTTGGTGGAGCAGGCAGAACACGCCCAACATTTATTAAGGTTGCCATCTTATGTGGGCATGGTTCCTGCTGCCCCAAAACAGTTGCAATAGTAACAAAGATCACTGATCACAGATCATCAAAACAATAATGAAAAATTTGAAATAATGCAACAATCACAAAACTGTGACACAGAGATAGGAAATGAGTACATGCTGTTGGAGCAATGGCACCAACAGACTTGCTTGAGGCAGAGTTGCAACAAACCTTCAATTTGTATTTGGAAAAAACAAAAAACGAAACAAAACAAAAAACCCCACCAATCTGATACACAATAAAACAAGACATGCCTGTACATTATTAATAAAATACAAATCTATTTGAAAACATTCTGAACTGTAGTAGCTTTTACATGTCTACCATCCATCAATATAACTACTATCATGAAGAAACTGTGACTCATTTTTTTTTTATAAAAAGGGACCTGAATTGGAGAAGGTTGAAAACCACTGAGTAAACTGTAATTATATGTTGCTTAACGACCGGCATACGTTCTGGGAAATGCATCGTTGGGCAATTTCATCTTTGTGTGAACATCATATACTGTATTCACACACCTAGATGGTATTGCTTATTGCATACTTACACTATATGGTATAACCTATTGCTCTTAGACTACAAACTTGTACAGCATGTTACTGTACTGAATACTGTAAGCAACTGGAATACAGTAGTAAGTTTTATATATCTAAATGTGTAAATATTTTAAAAGTACAGTAAAAATATGACATTATAATCTTATGGGACTACCTTCAAATATGTGGTCTATTGTTGACTGAAATGATTTATGTTGCATGATTATATCTTAAAATTTTTAAAGTTTATTTATAAAAATTAGTCAATTAGACTGGGCCTGGTGGCTCATGCCTGTAATCCCAGCACTTTGGGAGACTGAGACAGGTGGATCATTTGAGGTCAGGAGTTTGAGAGCAGCCTGACCAACATGGTGAAAACCCGCCTCTACTAAAAAGACAAAAAAAAAAAAAAAATAGCTAGGTGTGATGGTGCGTACCTGTAATCCCCTCTACTCAGGAGACTGAGGCAGGAGAATCTCTTGAACTTAGCAGATGGAGGTTGTAGTGAACTGAGATTGTATCACTGCACTTCAGCCTGGGTGACAGAGGGAGACTCCATCTCAAAAAAAAAAAAAAAAAGTAAATTATAAAACTAATATTTTGTTCACATGACATTATTAACCTGTGTAACAAATTTGTTGATGATTTGAGTAATTAATAGCAATGTTTTTGTTATTATGGATTTTTAGCATATGCTGGTTTATTTTAAATAGGTATAATAATATCTATAAAAAACATATTTATTGCCTCTTAAATTAGTTGCATATTTCTACTTTTGGATAGTCCCATTAAAAAAAAAACAACATGGCCGGGCGCGGTGGCTCAAGCCTGTAATCCCAGCACTTTGGGAGGCCGAGACGGGCGGATCACGAGGTCAGGAGATCGAGACCATCCTGGCTAACACTGTGAAACCCCGTCTCTACTAAAAATACAAAAAACTAGCTGGGCGAGGTGGCGGCGCCTGTAATCCCAGCTACTCGGGAGGCTGAGGCAGGAGAATGGCGTAAACCCGGGAGGCGGAGCTTACAGTGAGCTGAGATCTGGCCACTGCACTCCAGCCTGGGTGACAGAGCGAGACTCCATCTCAAAAAAAAAAAAAAAAAAAAAAAACATTGTTTTCATTTTAACATATTGGGTCATGAATAGGTTTCTTAGAAATTAAAAACAAAACTATTAACTCCAGAAAGATCAGTATCTAATATTATCAACAGACGTCTCACTATTTTTTACTCAACTCCAAAGTACCATTTCTAAACTCTGCTCCGAAACTTTGCCCATTCTTATATTACTGTTATTCAAAGAAAATAGCAGATGGATGTGTGATTTTGACACAAATCCTTTTCTAGTTACTTACTCTCAGCGGCCAGGACACATTTTAATTGTCTTAAGAAATTCCACAGGACAGGAAGAGAAGCTTCTTATAATCAAAGTTTTATATTTAAAATTCTGTATAAATATTCATTTGAGTAAACATTTGTCTCAGATATCCTTTTCGGTATATACTGTGTTCATAGGTTTAATCACGTTTTCATTAAAATGTCATGTCTCAAGAAAACGTCCTGATTTGGGAAGCACTACTTTTTGTGAGTTTTAGAAATCTAAATATTAAAATTTAAACATTTCATTATTTTTCTATTCTAATTTATAGTTGAAATTAAAGAACTAGAGAATGTAGAAATCAGTAATTTATAATGCTTTGAGAATCACACTGTATGATGTCAAAATGGATGTTCTTTATGAAAAGTCAGTTATAACTTGCAATTTTCTATCCTGTGTCCTAAAAAAATAAATTTTCTAAGTGCTTAGTGAGAGTAGGGGAGATCAGTAGTGGAGACTAGGATTTGCTGGATACTCTCCCTTCTTTCCTTCTTTAGGAAATTTAAAATCAGAAGTAGCCCTAAAAGCTTTTTAAAGAGGTAACATTTTAACTCTTTATAAACTGTTGGTTGGATTTGGCAGTTACAATTTTAAAATATTAACAGGTTACTTAAGACTTTAAAAAATATATTTATCAAAAGCACATACTTTTATGTGTTCGTGTCTTGGTGTGTTTTGGAAAATACCATAAACTGTGTTGTTTATAATCAATAGAAATTTATATCTCATGGTTCTGGAGGCTGGGAAGTCCAAGACAAAGGACTCTGCTTTCTCATAGTCTTCTCATGGGAACCTTGCATGGTAGAGAAAGAGGGAGGGATCTCTGAGGTCTCTTTTATAAGGACACTAATTCCATTCCTTAGGATTCTGCCCTCATAATCACCTCCTGAAGTCTGCATCCCTTAATACTACCCCTTTGGGAGTTAGAATTTTAACATATGAATTTTAAGGGAACACAAACATGCAGTTTATTAGTTTGTGTGTATGTGTGTATGTGTGTGTTCAGCTTATTTCCACAGAGCAGTGAACTTTTTGAACATTTCCTTAGGATTCTGCTTCTAAAGAATGCACAAGGAATAGAATTACAGATCTCACATGGGAAATGAAAAATACAAAATTACACACTTGTTAAAACTGCAAGGGAACAAATAATGTTTTTTCTTTATGCCATTAGAGAGTGAAGGCCCCCCCCTCCTGCCTGCTTGATTTCTACTTTGGGCAATGACATGAAAGTTATGCAGACCTTGACTATAATGTGAGGGAACCAGCCACAAGACTGGATTGTATTTTAATTGTGAGAAACTCTGATCATCTTCACCTAATCAGTTTTCCCATTGTATATACCATGTGCATGACATAATTTTAAAAGACCAACTGCGTGATATTTGTTTAGTTTTTCCTCAAATGTTTTCTAAATGAAAACATGATTAAACAAACATGTGCCCAAAGCTTTGACTCTGGTTTTATTTATGGACATTTATACTCGGTCAGATTGACTTCATGTTGGCTGCTACAACTTCTAAAAGGCCCTCTCGTGTGTAAGTATCAAACTTCGAAACAAAGGAAGCGATATTCTTTAAGTCAGTGGTCCTCAGAATGTTGTCTTCAAACCAGTGGCATTAACGTCACATGGGAACTTGATAGAAACTCAATTTCTTGGGCTCTATCCCAGACTTACTGAATCGGAAACTCTAGGAGTGCCACCCAGCAATCTGTGTGATGCTACGAGCCCTCTGGCTGATGTTCAGGTTTGAGAACCACTATTGTAATTATAAACTATGTCCTTTACATACAATTTTAGTATTATTAGGCATGCATTGAGATGTGTCCAAGGCAAGGGGCTCATAATGGTTGAATCAATTTTAATTGGTTAAGTTCTGAGTGACATAAAGTCATCTAAATGTGTATGTGTCCTCTCCATAGAAAATCACATCTTGGAGGATGTGAACAAGTGTGTGATAGCCCTCCAAGAGGGCGATGTGGACACTCTGGACCGGACTGCAGGGGCCATCAGGGGCCGGGCAGCTCGAGTCATACACATCATCAATGCTGAGATGGAGAACTATGAAGCTGGAGTTTATACTGAGAAGGTGCTGGAAGCTACAAAATTACTTTCTGAAACAGGTAAGCATGGGTATTAGGTCTGGCCAAAATGTTAATATCTTGATTAGTTTCCATATTTGAATAAATCTGTGTCATTGATTTCTGTAGGCCTTTATGCTTCTAAATTGCACATAATCGTGGAATGGATGGAGTACTTGAGTGTTCTCTCTGTTTTTTGAGTTTGAATTGGAATAACATTAGGAGATATTAGGAGAATGACAATTTTACTGCTTTGCATGCGTATATTTCTTTATAGTTTTCATGTAGATCACTTGATTCTCACAAACACTTAATAAAATATTTCTGCTTGCTTCGTTATCTCCAATTATGGATGAGATAATTTTATGGTTTGAGAAAATTACGGTTTGAATTGGCTAAGAGACTGGAATGAGGTCACAGGGTTATAAAATAGTGCAGATGTGATAAGAACTTGGAATCTGTAAGTTAACCTTTTCTTCATTTATTGCTTGAGAGGATAGGACCTTAAGGAAAAACTCTGAACAGCCAGTGGAAAGCATAAAGGCTCTAGATAGTGCGTGGATGTGATGTGCTCAAAGAAAGGTGGTGGCTGCTGACAAAGAGTTAGGCTTTCAGCATATTCCCTTTCTTTCTAGGAAAGCTTTACATGCCCTTCTTCAGGGGCATGTGGCTGCTCAGAGGACTCACTGCTATGGTAAGGCATGGTTACTTATGGAAGTTTGTTAGAGCTTGCACATGCATTGGGGTGAAAAAAAAATAATTCCACTGAATTAGAACAATCTACAACTCTGGAGAATATATAAAAGACTGGCCTGTTTTAAGTAGTTCTCCCCTCTTGACCAGTGTCTTTTGGCTTCCTCGGGCCTTGTATATTTGTATATATGAGAATAGATACATAGTCCAAGGAATGAAAGGAGACTAGAGAATAGAACAAATGAATGTAAGTCCACATTGGATAAGGTTGTTAATGAATAATGAAGTGGTGCATATATATGCACAGAAGGGCCTCTCCCCTCAAACCCTAAGGGGGACCTTCATGGTTTTGCATATGAGCTTTGAATGCCACTAGGCATTTTAAAAATAGCCATCTCTGAAAGGTCAGCTATAGCCGTGTTCCAAGTTCTGCATGATGAGATATGTTGATAGAAATACGTTACTTTTTATGGGGAAAAGATTATTTACAAAAAGTTCTGTAGGTATTTGTTAGCCTGGAATAGCAAGGAAAACACAATACATAAACACAGGTATTGGTCATTCTCTTTGAAATACAAGCAGAAACAGAATGGCGTGGCATCATGTTATAAAGAGCACATCTAGAGATTGTTGCCCTTGGAACATCCTTACAGACTTAGAATTATAAATAAAAACAATAATGATGACAAGATATAACTGCATTTGAATTAGCTGAGAGTCAGCATGCTTTCTTTCATGTAAGCTTGCCCTTTACATTCAATTGAGTAACACAAAGCAAGCCAGACAGTATTTCTTTCCTCACTTGGAAGAGTTATAAAAAGGTATTTTTTTTTTCTAATTCTCCAAATTAAGGACTTTTTCTTTAGTAACCTTTAGGGAAACCATCTCACATTTTGTGGCTTTCAGCTCCTAGCCCATCAGCTCTATTCTTGTACAAAGTCTCAGCTTCATGTGGGATTTCTGACAGAGTAACACTCACTTGGGTCTGACACTAGATAAACAATACCAGAAGGGTGGAAGACCTAGAGGCAGGACTCAGTTCCTGCCCACTCATGACTGGTGGGAAGGACACTTGTGGCAGATGAAAGATACAGAGCATATTGCCAATTTTCATCTGACTTTCTGCCCACAGATAGCTCAGGCACTGTTCAAATGACATTTTAGAACTTTTTCTTATTGTATCTTGGACTGCTTTGACAACAGGAGTGCTGCTCACTAGGTCAAAATCTAAAGGCAAGGACAATTGCTTAGTTGATTGTAATATTTTAACATAATTTTCACCCAAAATCTTGATATGTAAATAATGTTCTAGTTGATTTTTCTACTTTAATAAAACAAATAGTTGTTCATCCTAGATTGTTGTTGCTAATCAAGATTTTTGCTCTTGTTCTGAGTTTTTAAAATTTTTATCCTAGCTTGCAATGATTGAGCACTCTGGGGGCTTAACTAATGGCACCTTTCTTATTTTGATGTCCATATCCAATTCCTAATTGAATATGGTAGATGAGCAGGACATTTAAATTCTACTGTTCAGGATGTATTGAAGTTAACTAGGAAAGTAACCAGGTAGAGACTGAAATAGACAGCTTATATGTAGCTTTAATTGAAAATATAGGAATAAGCATCAAGGAAAAGTGGGTGTCAGTGGACTAAGAGCTAGAATACAAAGGTATACAATTTCTTTGGTATTTGTTCCCAGTTGTTCTTCTCTTTCTGAAACAGGAATAATGTTGTTATTTTGCGAATAACTAGAGAGATTGCCAAAGAAATGAAAGAAGAAAACTTTAGCTGTTAACTCACTGATTGCTAATTAGAATTGCTGGGGAATGTGCTTGCATAGAGTAGACATATGGAGTTTGAGGATGACCACAGGATCAGTTCTGTAATTATGGTTGTACAAAGTTTTGTTGATGTGTGTGTGTGTGTATGTGTGTGTGTATGTTGTCTAAAATGATTTAGTTCTAATGTCATTGTGTGTATGTGCTAAGGAGACATAAGATATGTGTCCTCAGAATGGAAACTGCTATGCATGTCCCTGATGCCAAATTATCTACCTTTTGGTTAGTTTTGTTTCTGACTTAAACAATTTTAGAGCCATGTTGAATTGGCCACTTCTCTATGTGCCTCTATCAAATTTTGTCATGAGAGTACATTGTAGGGTGAAAGAGGGTGGCAGTGGGAAAAAAGGGAAAAATGCCAAGAGGAAAGATAAGGAAAAAGAATACAAAATGTCGTGGTTTTGGTTGTTGTTGTTGAGGCTGCCACACATACTAGGTTGTACCCATTGATTTTTTGTTTGATATTTTATTTAAAAAAATTCTGTGCCATTACATTCAAGACCCTAAGTCAGACATTCTCAACCTCTGTACTGTTGACACTTTGGTCTGAATAATTGCTTCTTGGGGAGAGTTCTGGGGACTGTTTTGTCCAGTATGGGAGGCTTAGAAGCATCCCTGGACTCCATCTGCTAGATGTTTGTAGCATCTCTTTCTTCTACATGCCAAGTTGTAACTACCAAGATGTCTCTAGACATTGTCAGATATCCTTGAAGGAAGTGGGTTGTGGTGGGCAAGATAATGTGCATGACTGCCCTAAAGTAAAGAAATAACCCAAAATAGGGACAACAAGGACAAGTTCAAACAGGACAGATTGGAGCCTATATACTGTGGACATAGTGAAAAGGGAGTGGGGTTGGGAGTATATTACTAAGAAGAATCTATAAAAGCGCAGAATAATCAAACAGCCTTGACTGAACTGGATGTTGCTGCTGAAGGTGTTTACACACAGGCAAGCCCCTGTGTAGACAGGTGAATGGCTGCAGGGGTAGGTCACTGTAGGGAGACTCCCACTTTACCACCTGGCTGCCCTCACTGAGTGGCTGGAAAATTGAGAGGTACCCAAAGAGTGATAACACATCTGTGGTTTATTTTCCATGAATTTTCTTTCCTTAGTAAAGACAGTGCTTTGCTTAAGAATGCTTCTTGTCTTGTTATGAATGCTGAGTTAAATTTAAGAAAATTTTGTAGATTATTAGTATGCTAAGAATTATAGGGTAGCATTAGGTACAAATGTACCTGTTCATTTTCTTATAAAACGATCTAGGCTGATGAAAACACAATAAATTGGATCTACAACAGGCCCATTAAATACTTATGTGGCATATTTGATGGGCTCTTCAATAAAATCTGAATTATAACAAATTGCCAACAGCTTGGTAGTAAGTACACGCTTGACCAGACCCATCTTCATAGATCTCATTTACAAAGTCGGGTTGCTGCAGGAGGCTGAGGAGGGGTGAAAGCACATTCAGTGATATCATATTTAGATATGCATACAGTAGCTCATTCTTCACTGAATGGATTATACTGAAATGTCATTTTTGTAAATTTGATAGCTGATTCAAGTTTGTGGCCATGTGAGCATGACTAGGTTAAAAGATCTGTGAGATTCTGCCAGACATTTTTTTCTTCAGAGGAAACAATAAACTAAAAAAAAAATAGAAAAAAGAAAGCATATTTTAAAAAGTATTCTATGTTATGGAGCACTCTGTATGCAGATATTAAAATTCTATTATTTTGGAAAATACGTGGGCCAAGCGGATGGTATAAATTTTACTTCCATGCTCTATAACCTAAAGTTTTATACAGATGAGAAGGTTTTTCTTTTTATATCATTTCTATGTATTTTTGCTTAGAAAGTATAAAAGGACCAGCAAATAGAAAGCATCCAAACTAGAAATCTTATTTAGAAGAGTACATTTGGGCCAGGACAATGAAGTAGAATGAATCCAAGGATAGGATTCAGAATAACTCAATTACTTGACTGCTACCAACTAACTGTGTCCTTAAACAAATCAGTTAGTGCCTCTGGGACTTGGTTTTTTCCTGTATTGCCCAATGTTTTGTCATTCAAGAATGGGTTTGTATTAATTGTGTAATATATGCATCACTGTTTCTGGCTTCCTGGTGACTGCACTTGGCATAAGCAGTTATTGCCCATGAGTCCCCTGTATAAACCCTCTGCACCATCTGGACGGAGGCCTTCATTATTCTCCAGGCAAAACATATCCATGCTGCTCCCTCTGTCTTCCCTGCAATGTTCTTCATCTCCTCCTCCTCCTGCTTTACATCTGTTTATTGAGATTCTTCTTTAAGATATAGCTCTAGTCTCAGTTGGAGACACCAGAAAACTATTTAGTATGGTATGTCCTCTTCAGTGTAAATGACTGTGCTTATAACAGGATTGTCTGTTTTTAGAGGCAAGTGTTTCTATAGGTACCCACAGCCTAGAATGGTGTTTTCATGGAACACATTTAATACATATGTATTGATTAAATGAATACCAAAAATGAGAACATTATGCTTTTTTCTTTTTTTCTATAGAGAATATGTCTACCAGCAGCCTCAGGTTCATAGCTCAAGACCAATTTCTGCATATCAATGGGAAATCATCTGATTGGCTTTTTGGCATATGCTTCCTTCAGTTGGACTGATTTCTGTTGCTAGTAGAATAGAGCTTTATGATTGGACAGATCTGAGTGACCTGCCTGTGACTGGAATATGAGGGGCTGGAGTAGGAGACTGATGTCAGAAGAAGGTGGTGGAGCAGCCTATTGGGAAGACAAACTATTAGGTATTAGAGATAGGAAGGACTATCCACAGTCTAAGTTACTTCTGCATGATTGGTTTTAAGTCGAAAATGTAGGAAGAATGAGAAAGAAGCCCCATCCAGTAAAGAGCCCTTAAATAGATAATGTATAATTTGTCTTTTTTTATATGACTAAAACCTATATACTCAAAGTATTGTAGGAATCTGATAAGCTTTTGAATATCTATATAATTTTTCCTAAAAGCAAATGCAAGGTTTTGGGATCAGAGAACAAACGTTACTTTGCACAGTAAGCATGTCAGTTTCCCATGTTCCATTCCCGCTCTTGGAGCAATGTGATGAGGGCAGATGGATTCTGCACATACAGCGGAGGTCTGTGCTACAGGTGGAGAACCACACAATCATGAATCTAGGAGTTTATTTAGAAATTGGTGCTCGTCCTCAGGGTAGGAGAGAAACATTTCTCTCTCTCTCTCTTTTTTTTTAAGATGAAGTTTCGTTCTTGTTGCCCAGGCTGGACAAAGTCTTGGCTCACTGCAGCCTCTGCCTTCCAGGTTCAAGTGATTCTCCTGCCTCAGCTTCCCAAGTAGCTGGGATTACAGGCACTCACCACCACATCTGGCTAATTTATTTATTTATTTTTTTAAATAGAGACGGGGTTTCACCGTGTTGGCCAGGCTGATCTGGATCTCCTGACCTCAGATAATCTGACTGCCTCGGCCTCTCAAAGTGCTGGGATTACAGGCGTGAGCCACCGGGCCCATCCACGTTTTCTCTTTTATGTAAATGAATTCTGTCCAGGAGGTACCCAAGTTGTTAAAACCTTTTGGAATATAAATGTATGGTTCCTAGTTTTATCCCTCTTTGAAATGTAAACATATCTCTGGGGAAGATAAGCCTGTAAATCTCTTTCCAGGTTATTTCACTATCTTAGGACTGTTAACCTTTGAACCAGGTTGCCGGTAGTTTTGTTCAGAAAGGCTTGACCATACAGAAACATGAAAATATTTTCTGTACACTGCTGTGTTTGTAAATGATGTGTTCTCCCACAGTTCAGACATGTTCAGCTCTCTCAGCATAAGAGTCTGAAGAACCACCTCAGAAAATATGACCACAACCAGATAGCTTACAATATAGAAATGTAAATGATTCTTCATCAAAAGAAAAGTTGTTTGACCTCTCTCGTAAGATAATGCGAATTAAAAACTACTCTGAGAAACCATTACCCATCAGAATGGCAAAGATCCAAAAGTTCTATAATATACTCTATTGTCAAGGATGAGGAAAAGTTGTCTCATATTTTGCATGTGGATGTGCAAAATGGAGGAAATTTGACGTCTTCTATCAAAAGAACATATTTAACAGTTGGAAAGCAATCTCACTTTTAAAAATCTGTTCTTCAGAGGTACTGGCAAAAAATATAAAAACATATGCACAAGGTTATTTATTATAAGACTGTAAGCTAGAAACAACACAAATATCTAGCTTTAGGGCACTGGTTGAATAAATTATGGTCTAATCACACAATGGAGTATTATGCAGCTATAAAACAGAATGGGGAATTAACTATACAATCTGACTATATTTTTAGGTTAAAAATGAGGTGGAAAAATTATGTATAACATGTTCCATTTATTTTTTCAAAAGGTAAATTATATAACACAGGAAGAGAAAGTAAGATATAAAATTTTATTCTAACAATAAAATCCTTAACCTGAAGGTGGAGATGGGGTAGGGTAGACATTGGAAGATTCTCAATTGCATGTGTATAGGCTATAAATTTGGGGTGACATAGCAGAACAAACAGCACTTCTCTAGTGCCTGTTTGCCAAAGTACAACCAAAAAAAAAAAAAAAAAAAAAAAGACATGAATCTCCAGTTCTTCATGGATTCAGAATCCTGGGAACTGGAAAGTGCATGTGGTTCTTTATCACTTCAAGGACGTCAGAGACCAGCATCTGTGGTAATGGCAGTGGAGTAAATTAGGGGCCTGCATATTGTGTCTAGCAGAGTCAGTGCTGGTGTTCACTGGAATTGGTGGCCTGGATGCTTTAATTGTGCACAACTGAGGCTGTAGTAAGTTCCCGTCACCCAGATTCTCTGACGGAGGGGAAACTGCCATATCAGTGATGGGTGTTTGAATCAGAGGAAGAATATGCTAGCAGCCACTCATTTGGCAGTACATGTGGTACATCTTTGGAGTATTCCAGAAATAGTTTGGGTATTTAAAAAAAAAAAGGGAAGCTTTTCATGTAGCTGGACGGCCTGAAATAACAGGTGGACAAAAGAACCAAAGAAGTACTGTATTTTTATGTATATGGCCAGAGTAGCCCCCAAATGACCTCCTGGCCAAATTTTAATTTAATTTTTTTTTTTTTTTTCTAGAGACAGGTCTTGCTATGTTAGCCAGACTGGTCTCCAATTCCTAGCCTCATGGGATTCTGCCACCGCAGCCTCCCAAAGTGCTGGGATTACAGGCATGAGCCACCTCACCTGGCTCCTGGTTTGCCTTTCTATATTTTACCTTTCCTCTAATTCTACTTGATTTCTTTCTTGTCAGTGAAGTCCCCTTTCTAACCAGACAAGCCCACTCTTCTGTGTACCTATTACTCTTCTTATCTGTGTTACTCATTTGGTACCTACCATATACTGCCCAGTATTTCATACTCTTGTTACCCACTTTTCTGCTTATGTTTATATCTGTCCTAATGTTTGTATCTGTCCTCTGTCCATCTTAATACCTGAGGCGTGTGTGTATGTATTGACTTTTTGCATGTTTTTGTTAAATTTTAACCTGTTAAGATCTGAGTCTACCTCTCTGTTACCTGCAGCTGTAATTAAGAGTTGAAATTCAAAAATGTTATTAATATAAATGAGTAACATAATGACACAGTTGCCTTTATTCTGGGGGATTAAACCCTCCTTAAATTGCATACTTAATGATCAAGATAAGAATCTTTTAAATTATGTGCAATAAATTTTTAGCAAGTACTTTATTACATCTTAATGCAATCTAAGTACTTAAACATCACAGATGTCAAATTAGACTCTATTTATTAGGCTAGGTTTTGACACACTGTAAGCTAAGTAAGGCATCATGCTCATGCTCAATACTTGATTCTTTAAGTTTCAGAATTAAATGTGCCATCCTTTTAAGTTATAAACCATTTGTGATTATTTTTGAAATGCTTATTTTAAAATAGAAGAAAACTTTCCAAGCAAGTATTTTCTTTCCTCAGGAAAAGGAATTTGTGTCTAGACAAGAGCAGATGGATGCTCCCTGATTCTTTTAGGGTAGTTGTCGTGAATGGAATTTAGAGAGTTTTTTTTTTCCCCTCCTTCTAGGCAGTCCTTTTTCATCTTTTATCAAACAATTCAGCTCATGGGTTATGTATTGCCTTCTGGAACTTAAATTTGATTTATGTTTGAAATATACATTTATAATTTTCCCAACATGAATTTATGGAAATGGCAGCCTTTAGAAACTCCCACAGAGGTAACAGATGATTGACTCTGATGAAAGGAAAGTCCAAGAATGTATGCAGGAAGAATTGGGACTGGCCAAGATGATGATAGTTGTCTGGAGAGGTAGAAACCGCTGACAAATAGCAGCGAATAAGGAGCAGATTAAGCCAGGCTACTGTTGTCCTTGCTCCTGGATTCCAATTTTCGGCTTCTAACCTGATGTCTGAAGACAGAAGATAAGTTAGTCTATCATTGGTCTAGGCAGAGGAAGATTGAAATTTAGAGAAAGTGTGTAAGGTTTATTTCTACATTGCCTCTGCCGGATTTTTAAAAAGCATTTGAAGACACTTAAGATTTAAATTCAATCAAGTGATGTAAATTAAATAATTAAAGTGGTATAAATATGAGATAGAAGGGAAATAGTTTCAAGAGAATATTGGATGAAGCTGGGTGGCTGATTAGAAACTGTTTCAACTGGGCTAGGCAAGCTGAATTTGAATTGTTTTGTCTTTATATTTTGGAAGTTACTACTTTGTTGGTAAAGTCTTTCAAAGACTTTCTTTCCTCGTGGATCTGGGGAGGTCATGATGGAACACAGTGTTTAACACTGGCCTTCTTGGCAAGAAAGATAAAAAGGAAAATTCTAGGAGCAAGTTTATCAAATCTTGTCCTGAGGGCAGATTTCACAGGAAATTCCTATTAAAAATGCAACACTGTCACCAGGATGATACCAGGCTGCTGAGGGGAGAGAAGGGCGTAGAACTGGGGAAGCTCAGTTTTCAAAACAAAGTGTACCAACTTCCCAGTTTTCAGATCCAACACTAATTGGTGTGCTGTGTCCCACTATGCCCACCTTCCCCCCACCCATGGTGAATCATTTGGTTGTACCTCCAAGTTCTTTCCAAAAGAGACTAGGTGATTTTGCCTGTTAGAAACAGTGTGTGCATGGGTAAATGCAGAAAGTAATGGTGTGAAGACAGCCCTAAGAAGCATTTACTGTGGCTCTTTCATGTGGTAGGCAGCATGGTAATCATCTGACATGCATCCTACTTGTTTGTAAGTGCCTCCAAGGTGTAACGTATTTGTGTTATTTACCACTCGATTCCCAGTGCCTAGAGTACTGCTTAGATTGGCATATAAAATTTAGTCATAAACTTGTTGAATGTATTTCTGATCTTTACATAAGCCCTGAAGGGAAATGATCGTTATTTCTGTTTTATACTGAGTAAACCGAGGCTTAAATTGGTTTAATAATTTGTGTAAAATTAAATATCAAGATTCATTTACACATTTTCCTGGAACCAATAAATATACTTGAAACATAGAGCAAGCATCATTGCTACAATTAAACAGAAATTTTAATGTGTCCTGCTAGCTATTTTTTTTTTACCAATATTTTTACTTAGGGCATAGCTATTTTTACTGATAGTTTTACTTATGACATAGCATACTACATTAGTTATATATTTCTGTGTAACAAATTACCCCCAAATTTAACTTGCCATGTGGGCTTTTCTTTAGAACCTCTTACAACATGGCAACTGTCTTCCATCAGAGTAAGTAACCAAGATAGTAAGAAAGCAGAAGCCAGCATCATTTTTTCATATCAGAAGTGGCATCCCATCATTTTTTTGCCATATTCTCTTGGTTAGAAGTGAGTTGCTAGTTCCAGCTCACATTCAAGGTTGGGGAGATTACACAAAGGCATGAATACCAGGAGAAGAAGAATCACTGTTGGCCCTCTCAGAGGTACCTATCACACACACATATTTGCAAATACATGAGGATAGGAGAAACCATAAGGGTAATGAATGGCATAACTAGATACAACAGTCCTAAGGTGTGTGGACAAATCCCACAACATGGAGTTAATAGGGACATACTCAAATGCTGGTATCATAGCCTTATTACCTTGTGCAGTGGCATTTAGAGCACAAAAGATCCACTGAGGCAAAATGAAGCCATGCAGTATGTGGACAGGAGGGGGACAGAGGAATCACAGAGCTAGATCCTGGAGAAGGAACTGCCTAGATTCGCTCAAGGCAATTGGACAAGTGGGTTGGAGTCCAAGAGAACAGGTAAGAGTCGGGGAATGGTACATAGAAAGACAAAGCTGGTACATAAAGGTCAGTGTGCATGCCGAAAGGAATAAAAAACGAATGGCATCATTAGGAACAATTCAATTTGACTTAGGTTTAGAGATTCAAACATTAATTGCAGAAGAAGCTCTTTAACCTGTGGTGTCAGAAGTCATAACCAAGATTCGAGTGCATGTGTGTAGGAAGTGAAAGCTCTGAACAGTGTAGGAACTCTTAGCCAAGTGCTTTAACAAGATTCCAAGCACCCTCGTACCTCCTAGGGAAGGCACACACCTACACCTGGTGGAGTGCATGGGTCTATAAATACATATAGAAATGAAATAGTCATTATTTGTGAAGTAGACGTATAGATCCATTTGCCTAGTAGGTAATGCTCCTACCCAAACATCTCTAAAAAGATTCTGAGCTGAGGATTTTTAAAGTCCCCCGTGTGGGGGTGAATTGGGGGGAATACTTAAAGACCTTTTATGAATTTAATTTATGATCATGACATTCTTTACTAAAATCACTAATATAAAATGTTGGCCAGCTTCTATGATTTGTCCTCTGTTCTTAAGTGGAACTAAAGGGAGAAATGTGTCATGGCTTCAGTTTGGGGTAGTTTCTTCTACTACACTGTGAATTGGAACTTCAGACTCAGTGTCCTTACAACTGATTGTTTCATGGATGTGTAGAATCATCAAGGCACAGCCCGTGCCTTATAAATGCCCGTCAGAGTTCCCTTTGGTCAACTTTAGGGCCCTGGTAATTTGTGTCACACTCTCTTTTACCCTTTTTTTCCCCTCTGTTCTGACATCTAATTGGGGGGTCGCCTGAATAATCCCTTAGCGGTGTCTGATAGGAACTATTTTTGGGAAAGCATACTTTACCTGTAGAAATAACATCAAACAACACTTACCTGGTATTGAGGCCACTGGAAAGGCCCCACAGTGTTTCTCCAAATTAGTACTTTCTGGCTCCAATTACTCTGATCTTTCCCTAATCTTTACCAAATTCCAACTGTTACAGCAGAGGCTCAGTGGCTATCTGTGATGGGGGGAGGATATTGTACTAATTCCTGCACTGGAATTAGCTGCAATTCCTTCCCTGTCCTGATATTTTATTTTCTTTTTAGATTCCTTTCAATGCTCCTATTTTATTATTTTAACAGTTACCAAACTGGTTATCTCTCTCAAACAGGGACTTTGTCTATTTTCTTTTCTCTATTCTCCATAATAGAATTTGGCAAGGAACACTCAGAGTATGTCAGCTGACTGCACCACCGCAGTTGGGTGACCCCGTGCATGCAGATGTGCTTGAGTGGACTTGGTGAACTAGTGGAGAACAGAATTATGAATCTTTCTTCTGGCTCGATGGTGATGCTCCTTCTGAAGAAGCAGAGTCCTGAAAGAATTCTGAGCTCAGGTTTCTGAAAGATCCCTAGAGACCAAACCCAGAATGCCCACTAATCACTTGTTAAATGACTCGTGATACTCTTTAATAAAATTACTGAACCAATGCTAAATGATGGGCAGAAAAAGAGAGACTTGGTATGTGAAATGTGATGCTACTCATTTTGTCCCTGAAATACTGGATGACAAAAGGAGTTCTCATCTTAATTTTCTCCATTTATTCCTGTCCCCTTCTTTTATTTGTCATCCTTCTCTACCCAACTGGATAGATTGTCTGTACTAGAAGCAGGATGAGAGTTTAAATGTGAAGAATGAAGCAGAGATGGTCTCTGCCTGAAGGCGACTCATATGTGAAACAGTTGACATACAGAAATACCAATGAACTAGCCTAATACAGTATATGAAGTACTGTAATAGTGTATGTGAGAGACATTAGGATGCTATAAAATTATAGAGAATTGTAGAGAACTGTCTACTTTGGGTTCTGAGGATTAAAGAAAGCCTCACAATGGCAATTAGTTCTACACTGGAGATTGAAGATTGAGCAGGAGTTCACCTGGGCCAAAGACAAGTATGTACATTTCAGTATGAGAGAATAAATCATTCATGGATATGTTGCTATGGGTCCATTTCATATTTGGAGACATTGAAGTAATTCTGTCTAATTGGAACATTTGAGAATATGTGGTAATAAGGGGTGAGACAGAAAGACACAGGAACCATATAGGTAGATAATAGATGCTTATTTATGTTTGTTTCTTGATAAAGAGGTTTTATAGTTCTCTCTGTATTATAGGGAATCATTGGAATGCTTAAAGCAGGGGCAAGCACCTTTTATATACCTAAAGGTAGCGAGGTTACCTGGCTGTTCATCTCCACTACCTTTGGTTGACCTTGGATTTTGCCCTTTGGGTTGTCAGCAGTCCTATTTAAATATTTAACACAACTTCTCATTCATTTAACTGACTCACCCTGTGCTCTGAAACTTCACCCCTGACATCTCTCAGGAGAATTTATTCCAGAACTTTCTCACCTCTGGTTTAGGACCTCCAACACTAGAATGATGCAACCTTGATTTTTATATGCATACTTAACTCTGATTTCATTACTCCTAGAATGTCATCGTTTTGTGGCCTAGTGTGTGCACTGCCTACAGAAATATAGCCAGAATTTAAAAGTTTATCTCTGACTTTGATCACCCTTTCAGGGCACAAGCTATTAAGAACAAATCAGCATTTCTGATAAATAACTGTAAAGTGGTACCTACAGTTTTTGGATGTAATTCAGAAAGCAGAAAGAAGTTTCAATTTATATTCTTATATCAAAAACTCTGTTAATACATAATGTGTGAATCACAAAGGCAATGCTGTGTTTTGTCCTAATTAGTAAGAGGCAGAAGCAGCATCATATTTGAGGAAGTTTGAAACTTTTTCTGTCTCACTATTACTTTTGGGGTATTTAGGTTTTTGTTGTTGTTGTTCTTGTTTTTGTTTTTGTTTTTAAGAGACAGAGTCTCGCTCTCTTGCTCCTGCCTCAGCCTCCTGAGTAGCTGGGACTACAGGTGCCCACCACCACACCCAGTTAATTTTCTGTATTTTTAATAGAGATGGGGTTTCACTGTGTTACCCAGGATGGTCTCGATCTCCTGACCTTGTGATTCACCCGCCTCGGCCTCCCAAAGTGCTGAGATTACAGGTGTGAGCCACTGCACCCGGTCTAGTTTTTTACACATTAACAAAGTATTAGAATAATTAATAGTCAAACTAACATCTTAGGTTCTGTCAAGATAGGTCATTGTTCTATAAACTTTTGTTTTTATGTCTCATCATTCTTTCTTTTTTGACACGGAGTCTCACTCTGTCACCCAGGTTGGAGTACAGTGGTGCGATCTCGGTTCACTACAACTTCTGCCTCCCAGGTTCAAGAGATTCTCATGCCTCAGCCTCTCGAGTAGCTGGAATTACAGGCGCCCACCACCACGCCTGGTTAATTTTTATATTTTTAGTAGAGGTGGGTTTTCACCATGATGCCCAGGTTATTCTTGAACGCCTAACCTCAGGCGATCCACCCACCTCGGCCTCCCAAAGTGCTGGGATTATAGATGTGAGCCACCGTACCCAGCCTCATCACTCTTAAAGGCAGAATGGGATAAGACCCAATGAGCAAAGAGCAGCAATGTGGAGAGCAGGGGTATTGGTGTTTAAAGAACAGTAGCAGTTGACTAATCCCTAAATAAATATTGAATGTGCTTAGGATTGGTCTCAGAGAAAGAGTTTCTTAAGGGTCAGACCCAGAAAAACACTGACTTATGTTAAGAAAAAAAAAGATGTCAGTTACAGTAAGTGTAATCAATTGAATGATTTCAAGTTTTATGTTTTACTGGCCAAGGAATATAATAAGATGGTTTAAATATTAAGGCTCAATTGCATTCTGAGCCCCCATTATTATTATTTTTTTTTTTTGAGACGGAGTCTCGCTCTGTCGCCCAGGCTGGAGTACAGTGGCACGATCTCGGCTCACTGCAAGCTCCGCCTCCCAGGTTCACGCCATTCTCCTGCCTCAGCCTCCCGAGTAGCTGGGACTACAGGTGCCTGCCACCTCGCCCGGCTAGTTTTTTTGTATTTTTTTTTTTAGTAGAGACGGGGTTTCACCGTGTTAGCCAGGATGATCTCAATCTCCTGACCTCGTGATCCACCCACCTCGGCCTCCCAAAGTGCTGGGATTGCAGGCGTGAGCCACCGCGCCCGGCGCAATGAGCATCTTAAAGTGGTTCCTGAGTTGGAGGATTCAGAATAGGGCTGGGGTAGAGCCTGTCCACAGAGCTCCCTTAAAGCAGTTATTTTCATTCTCAGGTTTTGTATAATTTTCTTCTTAACCCTTTGAATATATAACCTAGGAGGAAACAACTGTAACCATAGAGACACAAAAACATTTTTGTGTCTCCAATGTATAATTACTTACCCGTCCTAATCAGCATCTCTTTAGAAGTTAATATTTGGCCAAGCCCCTAGAGAATGCCCCAAATCACAGGGAGTGGATTTTACTAGATTTAGTCAAAGCACTTGCCGAAACGATGTGTAACCATTGTGCTCCCATCTGTAGTAGAAAAGTACCATTTTGTCTGCGTGCTCAATATAATTAATATTATTATGCTTTAATTTGTTTACCTATGCCAATAAGTATGAAATTACATGTCATTGTTTGCATTATAATTTCTCCGATTATGAGTGAAGTCTTACTGTGTATTTATCAGCAATATGGATTGCTTTTCTGTGAATTGAGTGTGCTAATTCTCTGTCAGTTTTTAATATTTTTCCTTATTGATTTGTGGAAATAGTCTATTTATTTTATATACATGCAGGAACACTAATTCTTTATCAGTTACACGCATAGGGATAAACAGTTTTATGCCTCTGAAAGCTACTTTGTGGTATTACATAGAACTATAACATCACTGATGGTCATACTTATGGCAACGTAGACATCATGGAGTGGCATTAATATAACTCAGTTTAAGAAAGAGGGAACTTGTAATTTAAGAAGATACTTATTCCCAAATTTTAATATATGCCAAAATAATTTCATGCTCACTATTCAGTCATTTAAAAAAGTTTATTCCCAACACAAATGAATAACTCAAATAGTCTGAGTTTAATGCAGTGGTTTTTAGAAATGTAGTTTTATTTGATTCATATTTGTGGCAGTACATCTTACTATTTCCCAAATTCTTTTATCTAAATACAGTTTAAAAGTCCAAATGAAAAATTCAAGTAATATAGAGAACCAATTATAGTAATTCATCCAGAGAAGGAGATTTCCCCATGCATGCTGTGGTTTCGATAATTTCTACTAAAGTGTGGGCACACAGTTTTCCTCTAACCCTGCTGTCTCCCCCTTCTTTTTTCAGTCTGACTTTTCCTGGTAGAAATACATTTTTCCAGGAATGTTTTATCTTGAATACTCTGACCCTAGAGAGTAAAGTAATGTAGCAGAATTTCTCACAGGGATTAAAATGGATATTAAAGTATCCACAGAGGATGAAAGTGAGTTATAAAGAGGAATCAGGCATGAAAATTCAGAAAGGGAAATAGATGAATGATGTTTCTATTTTATCGTCCTTGTAAATAAAACGAATATGCGTATGGCTTTCATTTACTATATGAATTGATTGTTACAGGATAACAGCTGAGAAAATTGAATTATAATTTTTGAGAATCAGTGCATCAGCAGCATCTTTTAAGAAGTTAGTGGAGGTTTTCCAGACACTCCGCTGAGTTTGCTTTCCACAAATCTCTAGGGTGTGTGCAGGATCCCTGTGAAAAGAATGAAGTGTCAGCATTTTAGGAATTTATATACGTATCCTCTTTCACATCCAGGTGGTCCTGGTAAGATGGAACACTTTATCTTTGAGTCCATTGATCTTCTCCTTCCATAGGCCTTTCTGCTGGAATATCCCATGTTTCCCTCCTTTCTATTACACAGTCCTTCCCCAGCTTCCCTTGCTCCGCCCTCCCCTCCCCCATGTCTCAAGTCCTGTATTTCCGACAAGTGGGATGGGTTGTATCATTTCATCCACACTTGACTGTGAAGCCACGTGGGTTAGGGTCTGCTACTCACCAGCTATGACTCTAACATCCGATGATACTAAAATATTTATTGATACTTCCAAAGGGCCAGATTCCACCCAAAACTTTTTTGCATTATCCCACTGAATCATGAAGTAGGATTTTTTATATTTTATAGACAAAGAAACAGGTTAAAACTTGGCCAAGGATTTACAGTAACCAGTAACCAGCAGTAACCAGCAGAAATACCACTCAGTTTGGGGTTAGGGTAACATGAAAACTATATTCACACACTACTGTGGGCAGGTTTCAAAAACTTTCTCTTTTGCAAACCGTCACCATGCATAGAATAACAATTGGGAAAGTTTTCTTTCCCTGCTGCCGAGGTAACTGTCATAAAGACTACAAAATTGGGCTCACTTCAAACTGGACAGATGAGTGTCTTGCTCCACTTAACTGTTAGAATACCCGGGCACCTGCCACTTTGTCCAAAAGCTGGAATGAGAGGTAGTGAGAGAAAAGTTGCCTAATCCTCTGCTTTTTATTTCTAACCCAGTGATGCCACGCTTTGCTGAACAAGTAGAGGTTGCCATTGAAGCCCTGAGTGCCAACGTTCCTCAACCATTTGAGGAGAATGAGTTCATCGATGCCTCTCGCCTGGTGTATGATGGTGTTCGGGACATCAGAAAGGCTGTGCTGATGATCAGGGTATGTGAGGCCTCTGTAGCTCAGAGCTGGTCAGAACTCCTAGTAGGAAACTAAAGAGTTAACTCTCTTATTGATTATTTATTTTGTAATTACTGAGTTTAACTTGGTAAGCTGTTTGGCTCCTTATTTAGTCAGACAAGGTGAGCTTAATACTTATGAAGGGATAAGTAATATCAATGAGTTCAGGTGAGCACTGAATATTCTGAAGGGCAACTCCCTGCCTATTTCTTGCATGCATTATTTCCTCAGTTTCTTACAATCTTGACGGATACCCCTGCTATTTTCCATTTGTACCTCTTACTAACACTGTTCCCATCAGGATCCAAAGATCATGGGCTAGAAAGAAATGAAGATTATACAGCATAGTAGTGTTTATAATAATAACACATAATAATAATGGTTATTATCATTATGCAACTATGAAGTGATACATAATTACATTCTCTTTGCATAAAAATAATTTAGTATAAATAAGGCTGGATAGCCTAACATCAAACCTCTTATTTCCAACTCCACTATCTTCTCATCTTCAGACTTCTGTTGTCAGGTAGGTGTGTCTTCCAAAATGTTGTCTAAACAATTAATACATATACACGGGCCTAGAAAATACATATTATAGTTGATTTAAAATCTCATATAGTTTCATTTGTAACTTTCTTTGTTCACCCACAAGGCAAATTCACATATGTCTGTTAAGACATCTAGCTAAACTCATTTTATTTAACTGCTTTATAATCCATTATAAGATGAAGTTTTTTCTCCTTATCTAACAAACAGTTTAGCTTAGTAATGTTCACACGTATTTATTAGCCACATAATAATCTTTATTTCTTCACATATACTGCATATGCAAAAGCACATTTATGGCTATTACAATTGAAGCAGAGGTGGGGCTTCTGCAGTGCTAATCCCAAAAGCATGCTGTCCAGTAGAATGGTATCCACACTTGTGACTTAAAATATTCTAGTAAACACACTAAAAAAGAAAAAAGAAAAAGGTGAAATTAGTTATGATTTTAAAAATACATTTTATTTAACCAAATGTATCCAAAATATTATTTTATGGCACACTATGGTGTTTTGTTTGGCACAGAGCCTAAATCTCTCTCTCTTTCTGTGTGTGTGTGTATGTGTGTGTGTGTGTGTGTGTGCGCGCGCACTAGAGAGAAGGGAGAGAGAGAGATACCTAGAAAGATGGGAGGATGACAGAGAAAAGGGATAAAAGAATTGAAAGAGAGGACAAGGGAAGGATAGTCAGCCTTTTAGGCCCATAACAAATTAGATCATTTTTTCCCATTATGTACTAACTTGTGAAATAAGGTAATAGGGCATGAGAGTTATATTTTCAAAGCATTTTTGGTACTAAATCCCACTGTAATCCTCAAGCTATATTTGCTCTTTTGCCATTTTTCTGCTTTGTTAGCCTTCATATGTTTGTGACAACCATTCATCTGGGAGGCTGAGGAAGTTTATAGCCATCATTCACTTGCTCATTCATGAGCTGTAACACACACACATACACACACAATTTTAGATAAAATGTCATATCTTTGTCACATAAAGTGTCATTTCTCTATCTCGATATTTTAAGTGATTTGATTAGATGGATTTCATACCACTTAAAATTTAGGAGAGAAGTGTACAGTATGTACAAATTGTTATTTTTAAAATCCTTCTCCATTCAGCAACTAAATGGCTTCATTTTGCACTTAAATAATTTCTTGGTTTTCTGTCTGAATGTAATGGTTGAGTCTACTTTAAAAAAATCCCTTGTACTAAGGAATATAGACAATAAGACAGGTAGAACTGTTTCTTTCCCAGAAAATTTGACCATACCTCCTTCCCTCCCAAAGGCTGCAAAGAAAGATTTTTTTCCCCCAAAACTAATACAGAAAGGACCCTGAAGGGTCAAGTTCTTTATCATCTTGTCTCTTGGCAGTCAATACATATTTAATGGTGATGTTGGTATCCGAGTGCTTCAGGCCAGCTCCAGGCAACCCTCTGAAGTAGACAAAGCTTGTTCTTACTGTATTCCAGCCTCAGCTTTCAGAATCTCCCCTTTCTCTTTGAGCAATCTACTGTACCCGTCCTCCATAAAACTCTTTTTTTTTTTTTTTTCCTTCTTCCCGAGGCTTGTCCATTGGGATCTGTCAGGTACATAATAATTTTCTGATTATCCCCACAAAGTGGCTTACAAATATATATGCAAATCTGGCAGACCAACATATAGCCATTTCTCATTTCTTACAGTAGTGTTCTGCAAATTCACTGTGAACACCAAATTTGTGAATCTTGAATCATTGCTCCTAGGAGAAATGCAGGGTTAGGTGACTGTGAGCTTCTGGCCACATTTTTATCAACTGGTCAATACTTAACCTTGTTTTATGTGAGTTTGTGTTCAAAGACACCTTCTTTAATATGTATTGTTCTTTGGGAGACCAAGGCGGGTAGATCACCTGCGCCCGGCCAACATGGTGAAACCCCATCTCTACTAAAAAAAAAAAAAACAAAAAAAAAACAAAAATCAGCTGGGCATGGTGGTGCACATCTGTAATCCTAGCTACTTGGGAGGCTGAGAGAAGAGAATTGCTTGAACGTCGGAGGCAGAGGTTATGGTGAGCTGGGATCACACCACTGCTCTCCAGTCTGGGTGACAGAGTGAGGCTCCGTCTCAAAAACAAAACAAAACAATATACTGTTAATTCATTAACACAGAACTCATGGCTAACTGTGCTAACTGATGACTGAACGAAGCTTATCTAACACACATGTGTTTTTATGTAGGGTACATCACACCTTCTTGCACTTGGGAACACTAGATGACACTTCAGCACTATACTTGGAGGCCATTTTAAATAGAGAAATCACCAACAAAAAGCACAAGACAAGTGGCACTAAATAGACCAGAAAAAGAGCACTTGTTTCCAGTATGAGACCTTAAATAAAGAGGCAGAGCACTGTGGTGCTTGACCTTAGCTGGGAACATGCACATCCTGTGACTCAGATTTTTTACACTCTTGATGTCTGGGAATAACAATAAAGATAGTTATTGATTTGGGGGATTACAAATGAATTTTAAGGAGTAGACAAATAAGTAAGGAATCCATAAATAATGAGGACCAAGTATATATTCAAGACAAAAAGTTAAACTTTTAGCATTGTAAATTAAGATGGGTAGGGTAGAAGGTGGTAATATCTTGGTGTCAGGAGATTTGTATTCAATGAAACAGTAGTTGCTTCTTGTAAGAATGACTCTGAAAGATCTATGATGATATCTATAGATGAATCTTTTGCATTTGCAACTCATTAATTTGGTTGTGTATGATACTTTCAAAAGCAGGTAAAAGAAATTATAGGGCCTGGAACAGGGTTCAGATAAAGGTCTGTAGTTTAACTTCACATCTCCCAAACTGTGTATCAAGGTGCCCTGGAGCATTGCCAGATATTTTAAAATTTCAAAGGTAACACATAGACATCTCTTGAATTCTGTATGAAATATTAGTTACAAATCACAGTTTAAACATTACGTTGGTACATATCTTTTGATTCATATGTGCTGCTGGGTTTGTAGCAATCACTGGTAAAAAGGAATCTCTAAAATTGATGAGTGTCCATTTAGATTCCAACATTTGAGAAGAAGTACAGTATATAATAGGTACCAATAATAACTTGTTATTATAGATTATAAAAATGGATTAAATTGATTGGGCCAAACTCTGCCTAATGGACATAATTGTTATAGTTATTTGTTTGTTCTTGTTTTTTTAGCCTAAGGGCACCATGAAAAAAATTACGTGAGGGTGCTTTAAAGCAGTGAAGTTTGGAATTCAGCTCAACTATTTTGGGATCATCAGCATGCTAATTACCTGTCTGCACTTCATTTGTACACAAGTGGTGACAAATGTTACCACAGTTATGAAGGAGTAGCATAGATCTAGCACTTAGCATGCTCCCAGGAAATACTTCTTTTCTTCATTCTGATAGGATGAAGTTTGTCTTTATATAGTCAATTAATGAACTAGAATTTGTTAAATAAGTCAACAGTATTATCAAAATTATAGGAGCTGGAGTCAATGTTTGTCACAGCTAAAAAAGAGTTGAAAAGACTTTATAAACTACTTATGCAACAAAATTTACTTATTATAGATTGTCACTATCCTGTTAATCAACATGGCCTCTTAAGGTGTCTAGTTTTATTAGTTAGAAATAGTTCAGTATTATTAAAAATTGGTAATTCTGCCTTGGTTATTCATTTATTTGCTGAAAGCTTATTAGATGTCCAAACTTTTGGAGTTGCTCTAAATACAGAGATGAACAAAGCAGACAAAAGTCTCTACCCTCGCAGGATTTCTATTCCTCTGGTAGGAGACAGAGAATAAACAAGGAAATATGTCAGACATTGGGCCACAGAGAAAACCAAAGTAGCCTAAAGGGATAGAGCTTCTGGTGGGCATGGATCTTATGAAAGGAAATACCTGGGTGGCATTTGAGAAGATACTGGGAGAAGGAAGAAGAAATAAGCCCTAACGGTATTCAGGCAGAGTATGTTTCAGGCAGAGGGAATGGCAAGTGCAAAGGTTGGAGCCAGGAACTTGACCTAGAGACCTAAGGACCTTATTGAATGAATTGCAAGCCATTGGAGGGTTCTGAGCAGGGGAATAGTGTGATCTGACTTAGACCTTAAAAGGACCACCATGGCTATGCTGGTGAGAACAGAATGTATGGGGCAAGAGCAGAAGTAAGATCAGGTAGGAACCTCCAGAGTAATCCAGACCAGGCCAGAGTCACTGGTTGCCAATCACCCCTGATTAAAATTTATTTTATTTTATTTTATTTTGTTTTGTTTTGTTTTGTTTTAGGCCTTTGGATCTCTAATTTGATTTTCTAGTCTGCAGCCCATTCCAGTGGTGTTGAGCTCTGTTGGGAAATCCTACCTCATGCATCTTTTAAACTCTCTTGCCAACCTATATTCTCAGCCTTCTCCCAGTGAAATTCTCATACACATTTGGGCCCTTTCTTTCAATGGTTCTTATTACATTTTATGAGACATGAGAAAATATTGAAGGATTAAGAGTCATTTCGTCTGGGCTCATTTCGTGTAAAATTTACTCAACAACTCACGTCCAGGTGAAATGACTGAATCCTTCAATACTTTCTCACTGTGTTTCTCTATAGAGGCTGTTGCAGAGGAAATTGAGCACCAGCAGCAGATGAATGGGTCCTGTTTTGCAACTGACCCTGGTCAAGCCACATGATCTCCCTTGGCCCCTGTAATGAGCACAAGTCGATCTCGTAGACTCTTTAGAGAGATTTTAGAGTCTGAATACTTTGTGCCATTTTACAGGTATGACCCACTTCGACAACAAAACAGAAAGTAGTGGAAGGAGGAAACTAGGAGTAGACTTTAAGTGGTTTCTGTTTATTGAGAAAGGCCTTCCCAAAGAGCACGTAGAACTTTCACCCTCAGTCTCTATCCTCCAGTACAGTGAACTATTTATTTTATTTATTCCTTTACCCTGTAACACTAGCTAGTAATACAAGTGTAATCTTCCTGGGCCCATTGGCAGATACTCTGTAATTTTCCATGTTTCATTTAATTCATGGAGGTCTTTGACCAACTAAAAAATAGCACTCATAGTTTTAAAAATGAGTAATTCAAAAATTAATGCCATGAATAGGAGACATACTCACATGCAATTAGCAAACTGCACATGCACAGAACTATTTATATGGATGCGTTGGATGGTTTTGTTTCATGTTTAAGGCACATGAAAATAGCTTAAGCTCATCTGTTTGTCTGGTGGTATTTGTGATGGTTAAAAGCATGAGCTCTGAAACCTTCAACTTGTCCACCTCTGCCACTTGCTAGGTGTGATGTTTTGGGAAATATACTCAACAATTCTGAGCCTGTTCACACACCTATAAAATGGCGATTACATTTATTTCATTAGGTTTTTGTAAGGATCAAATTCTTTAGCTGAATGCCTGTCCCATAGTGGGTGATAAACAATGATTGCCATTATTATTGCTGTTGTTGTTATTAGGTGTTATATTTTATTATTAAGCACAGTAATTATCACCGTCATTTATGAATTTAATTAATTTTTATGGTTCCTAAAGCATTTTTCTATACATCTGAGCTTAGGAGTCCTGTGGGGCAGAAAGTGCAAATAGCAATTATAATCTCCATTTTATGAGCAGGGAGACACAGAAGCAGTGAAACTAAGTGACTTGCCGAAGACATATAGCTTGTGAGTGGCAGAGTTAGGTCAAAACATGCAGGTCCCCTGAGTCCTCATCCAAGTTAATGTCTCTTTTGATTTTAATGTTTTTTTCTTTATTTTGGTTCTTGGGCCATTGTCACTTGAATAAAAACTCATCATTATTAGCCTTATGCTGCCAGGTTGGGTTTGTCATTGACTCCTCTGCTAAATGCACAGATCACTGAAATGTTTGGACACAGTACTATAAGCACTGTCATATTCTGCTTATTTTTGTTAAATGAGATTTTCGATTTTACTTTTTCAAGAACTAATGACAAAAAGTGCTTGTAATCTTGTCATCTCATCTGTCAGCTGAATTTACCAACTTGCTATAACTGTCCCACAGTACACTGCAAAAGAGGGAGGAATGATCAGAGAATATTGTCTCTGTCCACAATAAAAACACAATCAGTTATTTGAACTGGGCTCTGCCTACTGTACCCCTGCTTTAGTTAATAAAATATGGGAACAAAACTTCTTTCTTCTCTCCTTATTTTAATATTCCTATGAAAGTAAACATCTGTAGATGACTGAGTGAATGTTAATAAGGTTGATGGTGAGAGAGAAGGAAAAACAAGTGTGATATGCCAAAGCTTGGAAAATTACTAGGCATAACATGATATTGGCATGAAGGACCCCATTTTATGCCTGTCTGACCAATCTCAAGGCTTCATCAATAACCGCACCTGATTAATTACACTGTGGTAACCAAAGAAACCAGCAGGAAAAAAAATGTGCCCTTTTGGATGGGGAATGGGCAACTGCATCACTGGTATTCCTTGCGGTCTGCTCTTTTCTTTTGAAAGGCATTGCCCTGGAATGTGGTCCTACGATATGCCAAGAGGCAGTCTGTGGAAGACCATCTCCTGTCAGGCTAATCTCACACTGATTCACTCTCTTACTTTTGTCCACCATCCTTCCACCTTTCGAATTTAACCTCATAGAGTTAGCAAAGTCTTAGAACAAGATAAAACCTCTCATGCCTCAGTTTTCTTACCTGGAAAATGGAGAAACTAGTGTCTACATCAAAGGAGTGTTAAGAAACCTGCATGAGTTAGTGCCTGTAAAGCACTTAGGAAAAACATTGACAGACACATGTTAAGCACTTAATGCACAGTTATCTGTTATTATTGCCATTGAAGATGGAAAGGCATTTTATTCCTGGGCTTATGGATTCTTTCTTATCTTTTCCTTATCACTGATGTTGTAGATTGGAAAGGATCTTGATCTAACTCTACTCTTTTTAAGCCATTTTATAACTTCACATCTTGCTAAATGTGTTATGTGAATAAACTACAACAAAAACTAGTGAGAAGTATGTTTGGAGTCAGATACACTTGGGTGTTTAGATGTAACTTCTGGTTCTTTATTAACTAATTTAGGGACATGGGGCACATGTCTTAACTTATCTGCACCTTGTATTACCTGTAAATAGAGAGTGATCCCTAATGTCACTGTGCTCATCTGAGCTAAATTGATAATATATATGTAAAAGTTATTAAATCCTTTCTGGGTATGTGGTAATCAGTAGCTTCATTTCATAAACTTTGTTGAATGAATTGATTTAAAAATCCTAATAATGATGATGGGCCAGGCACAGTGACTCATGCTTGTAATCCTAGCACTTTGGGAGGCCAAGGCAGGCAGATCACTTGAGACCAGGAGTTCAAGACCAGCCTGGCCAACACAGTGAAACCTTGTCTCTACTAAAAATACAAAAATTAGCCAAGCATGATGGTGTAAACCTGTAATCTGAGCTACTTGGGTGGCTGAGGCACAAGAATCACTTGAACCTGGGAGGTGGAAGTTATAGTGAGCCAAAATCGCACTGCTGTACTCCAGCCTGGGCTACACAGTGAGACCCTGTCTCGAAACAAACAACAAACCCCAAGTAATAATGATGGCAAACATTTAAAGAATACCTACTCTGTGTCTGATACTATACAGAGAACACATTGCCTAATCTTCACAGCAATCATAGAGGTAGCTACTGTTATCAACCTCAATTTACAGAGGAAGAAGTCAAACTAAGAGAGGTAAGATAGTTTATTTATGAGCACACAGGGGCTCATATTCAAGCAGTCTTGACTCTAGAGCCTGTGCTTATAACCTTTATACCTTATGGCTTTGTGACCAGTTATTCCCTCAGGTCTAGCCTTTGGCCTGGAGATAATCAACTTTTTTTGTTTATAGAGCAAAAGTGGCATTATAGAAGTATAGGTGTAAATTTTGTTGTTGATGGTTCTTTTCTTTCAATAGATTTGGATGGGTAGAAATAATACACAAATATAATTTTTCTTAAAATTAGCATATCACTTCAAGTTAGACTTACTATACCTGTATGAGGAAATAATAAAATATATATTTTAAAGTAAATTAGGGCAGCTTGATTTTTCTGACTGCATTCCAGCTAATACCAACCCACATAGCTGTGTGGATGCTATGTAGGATGCTATGAGCTCTGCTTTCTGAGGGATATTTAGCCTTTGCAATGAAGTGTGTGGATGGGGGTGAAGGTTATCAATTTAAATATGCTCATTTTTCTCTTTTTGTCTTTAGACCCCAGAAGAACTAGAGGATGATTCTGACTTTGAGCAGGAAGATTACGATGTGCGTAGTAGGACAAGTGTTCAGACTGAGGATGACCAGCTCATTGCAGGGCAGAGCGCACGGGTGAGTGGACATGTAAGACTTTGGCTTGGCACACACGGCCCGTGTTTACTAAAATGGTTTGAGGGTATTTCTAAACTCCAGAGATGTGGTACCCCAGAGATTCATGGGTCAGAAATCTGTGCTGTCATCTGAGGTGGTTTATAGCAAATCACGTTTTACACAGTGAAAATCACCACCACTGCTCCTGATTCCTTTAACTCCCCTCTTTTGGTATCACTAGAAACATAGCAACCACATCACAGCAAGCTTTTATGTGTATAATTGATTTTGTTGGGGTTGGGTATTACAACTGGATGATAAACTGATAGGGGACACTGTAATACAGCAAATTTTGCATTGGCACAGTCACCATTGTTCTTTCTGAAGTCTCCAAGCTTGTCAACACAAGAGGCAATGACAAATGGGGACTCAGGGTACTACTTTGTTAATAGCTGGGCTGCTGCTCCATACAATGGCCTATGTTCTATGATATCTAAGATCATATCTTTTGAAATGGGTTCAAGGCCATTAGATAGAGAATGTTTTGTTTCCTCATGATGCCTGTCTACTCCCATGGTGGTATTCCTAGATCTGTCTACCATGTGATAGAAAAATAAATTAGAGACAAATTAGAAATATGCAAGTTTAAGGATCAGGAAGCAACAGAGAGAGTACCAGCTCTGCCTGACGTTTGAGTAATCCATGATACTGTTCACCAATGCATTTGGTCCAAAGAGCATCCTAAATTTGGATCAATCTGATTAGCTGTATCACCCAGAGGGTAGCTGTACATAATCAAGCTGGTGGTGAGAGATGAAATCTTTAGAGATTGCATAGGAGGATGAAATTTTCCTCCCCTTAAAAGCTCAGTTTCCAAAGAGTAAAAACAATCCGATTATAGTATAACTGAGAATTAGATATTCTAATTTTCTGTGTTAAGTTTTATTTAAATGAAAGATAATGAATAGAAAGCAGGAAGTTGAGAAAGAGGTGGTAATTTAAAATAGAAATTGGGAAACCCCAGAAAGCCCACACTGCCTTAAGAATTGTGAAAGAAAAATAATCAGAGGTTAAAATAAAGAGGACTTGAAGGAGATGTTTAGTCAAGAAAGACTTTGTGTCTAAAACCCAATTTCTCTTATATGCTTTATGCCCTGAAATTCTCACCCAACAATCAAGTGATCCAAAAGATATAAACAAACATTAATAGGAGGGATGTGAAGGTAAAAGAATATTAAAGACAAAGGCTTTGTTTTCAGACAGATTTGGTTTTGAATTATAAAGAGCAGCATTAGAACCATGCTCAAAGCTACCATGCTTAATTTTTCTGAGTTTCAGACCTATCATCCCTAATATGTGAATAACAGGGTTACCTGATAGGATTCTTATAAAGATTTAATTCCTTAATATTTGTAAAATAATGGGCACAATATTAGATGTACAGTAAATGCTCAATAAAGATGACTGTGATAATTATCCTTTCTAAGAGAAATCCTTTCTGATCACACGATGGTGGGACAGCAGAAAAGTAGGCATTCAGCCCCCTATTTCAAAATTTTCTTGCAGATTTTATTTAATCCCCCCTAAAATGTTGAAAATTGGAAAGGTCAGTAACTTGAAAATCTTTTGACTCTGTTGGCAAAACGTCAGACTAATTAAACAGTCAATTCATCTTCAGAATTAAGTAAAACCAGCATTTTTGTCACTGACAAAGGGCAATTTTGAATAATTCATCCAAACATGAAGCAATTCAGTCAATTTGACTGACTAACTGCAACTCAGTATACATGCAGCCTAGTATCCACTGACTAGTTTTCTTAAAGACAAAGACAGGTTGTACAACTCATCTTGCTTTATAATCACCATCTTGTCAAAATGTCATGACCAGTCCCACTTTTACAAGGAAGAATAGAGTCCCAATATACCTCTGTTTCACTGAGAACAGAATTCTAGCCTTATTTACATTAGACTTCAAGTCAATGATGATGGGCGGAAATACAATTCAGAGACTCCTGTCTTTATCATCTATTATTTCTTCACACTAGAGTCTTTTCTGAGAGTTTTTTCCAGCATGAATTAGAAACAGGGTCCAAGATAGTAAGAACAGAGCACTCCTATAAATTCACCACTTGCTCATTTGTCTTTGAGGTCCATCATGTGGTCTGTATGATTAACTTGCAGCAGACAGCATTACTTACTGAGTCAGCCTATTTTAGCCTGTAATTATATGATGACAAATCAGAGACAAGGAATTATGGCTGTTAAGTTGGAAATAAGAGGGTGCATTGAATTGCTGAAATGATAGATGGTCAGACTTTTGACCAGCAAAGTGTGCTAAGTTGTTCCAAATTGTGAAGGAGGCGAACTTTGTCTTTGACAGAGGCATTTGCTCTTCCCTGCAGCAAGTCCTCCCATGTTAATGATATTACTTTGTGTTCACATTTAGAGAAGTTTCCCTTTCTGAAAATGATTAATTAATCTATAAGAAGGTTTAAGTGGGAGATAAGCTTTTAGTAACCCCATCCAACATTGCTCTCAAATTCTGGAATTAAAGGGTTTACAAACTTTCCTTTATATGCCCATGTCTGCTGCTTGCCTACAACATTCTGAGGGAGAGGAGAGAGGGGGCGGGAGTAATGAGGGGAGATGAATGGGAATCAATATGGATGGTGGTGATCTGATAAAATATGGAGGTGATGTGGTACCCTTTCATCCTAGACATGACATAATAGAAACTGTTTCTCCACAGGTTGACATAGTTAAAATAGGTTAGTGACAATCGCTGGGCTCTTGACCTTGGTGATACAATATATTATTTGGAGTCACACAGACCTGATTTTAAATATGGACTTAGTGAAGCTGTGTGACTTTGGGGCAACTTTCTTAACTTCTCCACACTTCATCTCCTCATACGCTACCTCATAAGGTCAAAGGAAGAATTCTATGATAAAATGTATCACAGGATTTGTCATATAAATATGTAATAATTAAGTTGGTGGTAATGGTGATGATGCTTGTGGCTTGAGCTAATCGTTCATTAGAAGGCTGGCTAATTTCACCTGAAAGAGTTGGATAATTCAGGCAATCATGAGAGTTTTTACTTGAGTTAATGGGACAATTACCTCAATTTTCCAATTCACTTCACAGCTAGAGATGGGTAAGAATCAAAGGACCTACTTCTTAACTACTTATATTTATTATACTGCTTTAAAGTCAAGTGAGTAGAAACAGGCACATTGAGTTTTAGTCCCTTTAATTGTTATTTATAAACATTCCTGTACTTGAAACTTAATGTTAGCCTCTTGTTCTATGCTTAAGAAATGAACCTTGTCAATTTGGGGACCCAAAGACTTTAAAAATCATTTTTTTCCTCCGGAAATTAGAAGATAATTATATCAAAATCTCCTTGAGATTTAAACTGAAGAAAGGATTCAGTGCTATTTGAGTGGCTGCTTGCTTTTATCAGTGATTTTCACTTTTAATAGGTAGGGTTTATAACAATCACCAAAAAATGGTTGGTGGTTCAGAGGAAAGGCTGGGAGGGACCCTGGGGTTGGGGGAAAGAATCCTTTTAGATTAATTTCTCTGATGCCACTAATTTGGGACCCCACATCAGGCAGATCAACAATTTGGACAGCTGTGCTTGGCTACTGTGAAAACCAGAAACTTAACCTGTCCTGGGTAATCATATCATACAAACAGAAAATCTGGTATGTCCCCTTTCCTCTTGGCTATGAAGATAATTTTTCTCATGTTCCCTTAGTTTGAGGGAATGAACAATTGCATGTTAGGTATTTTATAGTGAGTTTGATTTCAATGTAGCTGGCTTCTATTTTTTTCTAGCTAGAATGGCTTTAATGTGTTAACATTTCAAATTGCTGAGTTACATTGATAAGACCTAATTAAAACTCATGTGTTGAATTCTAATTTGATTAATTTGCAAATTTCACAGTTTGTGATCTACTGTTTATAGATAACCTTTTTTTAAATTCCAGTTTCAGAAAAGGTCAATTATGAATTTTTAAAAGCAAGAGCATTTTAAGAATATTTAGGAAGAGACTTCAGCTCATTGACAGCTACATAAGCAGAGGCAAATGGAAGGATGCTTTCACCCAAGTCACACACCATTAAGTGTATTATGCAGGTCAAGCATCTCTAGAGTCAAAATCATATCTTCCTTTGCAAACTTGCATTGGAGGGGACAGTTTTTCTTCAGAATTGTGTCCTTAGAATGTGTGTGTCAGTTCTGGCAACTTCTCTTGAATTATGTTAATGCAGTGATTGGAAAAATGTTTAAGCAGTCAGTCAAAAGATGTTTATTAAGCTTCTACTATGGGCAGGATATGGCAGCCTAAACCCTAGGGAAGCATGGAAAGAAGTTAGCAGTAGGGCATTCATAGGAATTAATTAGAGAGCAAAGCAAAGCAGTTAATATTCAAGTGCTAAATTGTATAATGGAGACCCAAGTGCTATAGTTGACAGAGAAGTATACACCTTTCAGTGCACAAATTAACCTTGTGTTGGGACAATGAAATGTGCATTGCTTTTCATCTGGGGATTGAACATTGACTCTGGGAGTCTGCTGATAGTTTTACGAATTCTTTTACAAAGAAGCACCCAGCGAATGCTTTAAATGATGCTGGTTTAGGATCTGTGAGGTGAGGTCTAAGTAAAGTGTGATTTGCTCTTTTGTATGAGGAGGACAAAAACCAAAAACAGCAATAGGTCATCAGAAAGGGATAGTTAAGGAAAAAGGTGCATATTTAATTTCTGTAAATCAGACATATCTCAAATATAGTGGAATAGCTGTCTTGCTATGAACACAACATTGCAAATGTGAGGTTATAATAAACTCACGTATATCAAGTACCTTTTTAAATACAGTTTTTAAAGCTATTTTAACAATATCTTTTAAGATACAGTATTTTAAATATCTTAACAATAGTATTCATGCAAGTCTGGATTTTTAAATATGGATTAAAATTTACACATACACATGCATATCCAAAAATATGTACACATGCTATTTAAAGCCACATACATGCATCCATGGAAGTTAGTAGATGTGGCTATTAGTAAGAAGCATCTGGGAAGGATACTGTTAGGCAAATCAGACACCATATGCAACTCATGTCTATGGCATCCACCAGGATGCACAGCCTGGTGAGCAGTGCAGTGATTTCAGTGACCCTTGCCCCACTTGGTTGAGGAACCCTGGACAGTGGGTAAGCTGCATGGCCACGCACAACTGATGATCCAGTTGTGTACAATGGTTAAGAATGATCTTAGTTCAATGGGTTTGAATCCTGTTCCTACAGCCTATTGTGTGATATTAGGAATTTTATGAATTTCTCTGGGCCTACATATTATTATTAAAATGGGGATGGTAATAGTATTAGAATAATTAAGTAGATTGTTATTTGACATACATAAGTCTCAGCACAGTACCCAGTATTTGTTGATATACATAAGGAATCATAACCATCTTCTATTTGTAGATAGTTGCATAGACCCCAAGCCCATCCCTTTCCCTATGGCAACTAAGAAATGAGCCAGAGCCAGAGGGGTAGTTGGAAAGGCAAACTAATGGTGGAAATTATAATATAATGTTAATGATAATTCTATACATGCTTACTTTCATTTTTTTGAAAAAACACATTTAATTTGCTGCCCACCATCACCTTTTGAGGTAATTATTTACTATACCCATATTCTATATGAAGAGATCAATGATAGATCCATATAACAGTGAAGTCTTAACCCATGTCAGCTACAGAGCCCTGGTTGAACCCAGTTTTTCTGAGCTCACATTGCCCGATACTAGTTATTAGTCCTTCCAAATTTATTCACTCACACCGGGAGAAGATTTACAATTTAGGAAGCATTTTTCTTGTGTTATTTTACTTGTTCATTGCAGAAACTGCAGTCCCCCAAACTGTACTCTCTTGGTCTGTCTGCTGGAAAATATGTGTATCCCAGAAGCGGGGAAATGGAAGCACCTGTTCACATTCCCCTGTCTGTGACGCAGGTTGCATACAGTTTTGGGAGGATGTGATAAGGTGATGTCAAACATTTCATTCAGGGCATGCTACCTAAATGGTGTTTAACAAACATAGTTGATTCTCATTTCTCCTGATAGTTATGTTCTATGAAGTCATCATGAACATTTAATTAGCAAATATTTAACCATTGCTCCTAGGGAAATACAGCATTAGGTTCCTCAGAGCTGCCAGTCAAGACATTTTCTTTAGCTGATCAATACATAACTATGTTTAATGGGTGTTTCTGTTTAGACACTTTATATTTTTGATTCATTAACATTGAACTCACAGCCAATAGCTCTGTAACTCATGCCTGATTGAAACTTAGCTAACACATGTATTTTCTCCATAAGGCACATGCTAGCCTTCTCATGCTCAGGGACATTAGATGCACTTCAGCACCATGCTTGGAGCCGTTTTAAACAGCAAAGTTACTAAAAAAAAAAAAAAGCACAAAGATACGAAAAATATAGCAGTAAATAGACTGTAAAAAGTACACTTGTTTACAGTATGAGAGCTGAAAAAGGAAGGCAGAGCATTGCCTTTTCAACCTCATCTGGGAATATGCATGTCCGGCAACTCAAATTTTTTGCTGCTCTGCCCACATTTGCAAATGACCACGAAAATGCTACAAGCCTTGATTTTGGGGTTACAAATATATTTTAGAGAGTAGGCAAATTGGCAAATGAAGGAATCCATGAATAAGGAGAAGACTGCAGTTTTCCCTTTTCTACATTTTCTTACCTAGCAGTTATTGAAAATGAACCCACGCTTCCTAATTTTATACTTTATCCCATTATAACTTTTCTGCCTACGTACTCAAAGGCTTTAACGAGGAGCCACAGGCATGCTACCACCCTAAAGGAGATGGGGGAGGGCTGGGAGTAGGCATGCCATCCCTGGCATGCCCTGGGCAGGGGATTTTTGTTTGGCATCTCTGTGTAGACACCTTCATTTACACTCAAAGTAGCCCCATCCTCCCCCACTTGGATGCTCAGATAGTGTTTAAAATTCCTCTCCTTTCCAGTGACAGAAGGCCGTTTTTCTTTTTTCCCTTCTCTGAACAGATTTCAGTGTTGAAAGAGGTGCATTCTTTCATCTGGTAAAAGTTTCCTGAGACCAAATATAAAAATTGTCAAGAATAGCTTCTTTTGAACAAACATATGCCATCAAAGCGGCAGAGAGGTTCTGTTATTGCCAGTGCGCACGTAGCTTTGGATATCTCTGTATTTTTCATATATGGGAGTGGGACGGGGACTTTGGGGAGCTTATCAGCCTGTGCTGGTGGCCTCCCTGGAATGGAGAAAGACGTGCTTTCCGAAATGGCAGGGTAGCTCATAAGCCTTTGCAGGGTCTGGCTCTGCCATCCGCAGAAGGCAGAGTCAACATACGGTCTGTACTTCCTTTGTCACCGTCACTCACGCTTTTTCTGTAACCCACGCAGGCCATCATGGCGCAACTACCGCAGGAGGAGAAGGCAAAAATAGCTGAGCAGGTGGAGATATTCCATCAAGAGAAAAGCAAGCTGGATGCAGAAGTGGCCAAATGGGACGACAGCGGCAATGATATCATTGTACTGGCCAAGCAGATGTGCATGATCATGATGGAAATGACAGACTTCACAAGGTGAGGCCCAGAGCCAGGGAGCTGAAGATTTTTTCATTAAACCCAGAAGTGTAGCAGTGTGTATTAGCATGTGAGAGCCTGCTGAAAAATTAAAATATACCAAGGCAAGGTGGTGATATTATAAATTTACATGTATAAGTCAAAATGATCTAGACTTAATTCCTGGCAGATAGGTAGGTCTTTTTGGTCAAGGAAATAGATTGAATGTTGTAATTATTGTTGTAATTATCTACCCTAAGGCAGTCATAAAATCAAACCCCTGGGGATGGGTGACTCATCTTTGGTCTGTGCTGTTTTGCAATATGCTTAAGTATTATTCTGAAGATAAAGTGAATGATTCGTTAATATCCCTTTGGAAAAATATGTACCTGTGTTTGTGTGTGTGTGTGCGCGCATGTAAACATGTAGTATGTTGTAATACTAGCTTGTGATCTAGCATTAATTTAAGCTCACATTTTATTCTTACATATTAAGAATGAGGTACAACAATCTAAGATTCCGTTGTTTTCACAGAGAAATTAAAGTTGTGTAAGATTTATTTCCTTTAACTCTGAGCTAGTACCTTTGACAAATCAAGTGACCGGTCAGAATTTTGTCAGGAGACTTTTCTTCAACAAGGGTTTAGTGCTCTTTCTATCATTGCATTTTGGTCTCTTCTTTAAAAGAAGGTGATATATCTGCCCTTTCAACACAAAGGGCAAACCAAGGGAGAGCAAAACTCAGTAGGAACCTCCCTGAATTTTGAATCAGAATATCAGGTGATTTGGGGGGAGGTCTCTTACTCTCTGTTTGCGAAATAGTGAAATAACACTTGTCTTATCAACTTCAGAAGAGAGTTTTAAAATCCAAAGAGATAATGCAAGCATAAATTATGCTGCCATACAAATATAAACTAGCGTTTTACCGTAGGTTTTTTTTCTGGAAAACACACATATACGCGAAGATGTATTAATGATTTAACATGATACTTGTTATTGAAATAATATAAGATATATGGGAATGTCAAGACATCATCTGATGGATGACAACTTTTCTTAATGGTTATTGAATGCTTCTACTAAGAAAAGGCTAGAATTGATTAAAAGTTATAATTTAATATGGAATATCTCAGTGTCGCCCCCTTTGCCTCTGGCCAATATGTACTAATGACATAGCTTGGCCCTTTTTCCAAATATTTTAAAATTGTTTTTTACTTCAGTGGAATGACTTTACTGTTATGAAGGAACCCTTCGAGACTTTTAAATGTCATTGTATTCATGAGAAGTTCAAATTTGTACATTTGGTTAGTCTTTGTAGACTTCACACATTTATTTCACAAAACGTAACAGCAGGAAAAAAGTCTGAGCCATTATTTCAGTCTGAAACTTCCTACAAATCAAACTATTATGGCAGCCTCAGTCGTTGTTTCTCAAGGCCTATGATAACTTAATTTGCTTGCTTTCAACATTTTATTAGTACTTTATCTGATGATTATCCAATCCATTAATAGCATCACTTGAACAAATAATCCCATTAAAGTGAATAATGAATCTGGTCATGTTACTAGTTTTGATCAGGAGCACATTTTATAATTCTCTAGATTATATAACTGTGGTCAAGGCACAGTTATAAAAGATATATTTGAGGGGTCTTGTTACATGGTGTTAAATAAGGCACATTGTCTGTTAGTCAAAGTGTAGTTTTAAAAGTGAAAAGAAGGTGTCTTCAATTTCCTAGGAATTTTGTATCATTTTATGTTGATTTGAATAATGAAATGTCTAGGGAGCTACTAGTTACAATTTTTCCCACTGCATGATGAGTAGTTTTGTGCTCTTTTTGTTAGGGCAAAGGGAGGAATATAGTAATTAATGACTAGGGAACCAGAGTAGACTGTGTGTTTGAAATGCAACATAGGAAGTTGAGGCTTCATTGCTGCCTCCATCTGCACAGCCTGTTTTTTTTACAGACAGCTGAATAGTGCCTTTCTTTGTGGCCTCTCACCTAAGTTCACTATATTTGACCTTATACGTTGTTATTATTGCCCTTCCACTTGCATATTCCACTTCAAGGAGGAATAATTTTAGGTCCGTAACTCTAAACATTCTTAAGTACCATTTTCTCTTATGTAAAGAAATGGATATAACTGCTTAGGAATTGAAACTTGGCTACTTTTCTTAATGTAGATGTGTAAAGGGCATGTGGGTACACAGTACCCTAGCATTTATTATCTTGTTGTTTTCTTCTTATCACTAGCTAATTCATTAATTTGATTCAGTAATCTCAATGATATCCACTCCATTATTATTAAAATTGGAAGGGTTCTGCCTCATTATATGTGTAATAACTTCTTCATGGAAGATAAAACTGATTATGCCTCTTGTCTTTTTCCCACTCAGTTCTTGACTTCCATCTCATCGACAATGGCAGAAGCACCATCCTGCATGGAGTGAAATTCATGCTTTTCATGTCACTTTTCAGAAAGAAATAGAATGTTGCTAGTCTTGTTTCCCAATAACAAAAGGTGTGCAGATAGCAACAGCTCAAGTTTAATTGTACAGCAAAGAACAAAGCTATTTTTAGAATCAAACTTAAGTTCAAATCTTCAACAGTTTTGAGACTGACTGTCAAATACTGAGCACTAGACTCAGAAATCATATAATCATTCTATGTTTCCCAAACTTGATTTCCTGGCTTAGTTCACATGTTCAGTAGTACCTCAGCGGGCCTTTCAGTTCAGATTCTCCACTCATCCAGGCCACATCTGTCCAGTGAAGGGCAGTCAGTCATCCAGCTTCCTTTGCACCAAAACTTTCATTAGCTCCCTTTTTCACAGAATGAAAATCCTTGTGTTTGCTCTTCAAGGTCTACCTTTCTTGACCTTTAGGCTTCTGTCCTAATTTTGTACATGTTTAACGTCTGACCTTACAACCTATTCCAGGAAGTACCTGGAACAGTTCAACTTGTGATTCTGTAGTTCTACCTGAGTTCTTGAAATTCCCCAGATTCACTCAACTGTTCTACTGTGCTGTCTTCATACTGCCTCAACTGATTAGTAAAATTTCCCAGGCATATTCAGAAGTCTCTGAAAAGTGACTTTTATGGTTCAATACATTTGCAAATACCCTTTTTATGTGTTGTATCTCATTATTGGAGAGTCACATTTGGTATTAACATGTTAGAGATATTGAGAAGGCATAAAAAATAACTTGGATTGACTCAGAATTTGAATTTTGAATACTAAGTATATTAACTCAGAATATACTGAGGCGTAGATTTTTCACATTAGTACTTATTACCTTCTCACAAAATAAATGTGAATTAGTTCATAAATGGTGGTGTGACGGCAGTGATGCGGTAATACTTTTCCTTGACTTTCTTTTTTGGAGTGACCACTTCACAGGAAAGACTCCAGATATTGACCTTTGCATCAGAATTACCTATGTCCAAAAGAGAGACTGTTTCAAGAATCTATATAAGTAGAGTTAATTATATGGCTTGATGCTCTTTCCAAGGAAACTAAAAACATACTCCAGATGGGACAATATGATTGCTCCTGCATTCAGAACATGAGATTACCCATAGCATCTTTTAAAACCCACAAAATACAAAATCTGCTCTAAGGTAGAAAAACACAAGGGCTGCGGGTCGCAATTTTAAAATGGGGAGATAAACCAATGTGGCCAGTCTTCTTGTCGATATTGTCTTCCATGGATAGGAAGACTCAAACTTCTGATGCTTTCATGGATGTGATTTTTTTTTCTTCCTTTTTTTTTTTGCCGTTAGCTATTTGTTTCTTGTTTCAGTGCCCACTTCACATTATCTAAATGACTGTAGCTCATTTTGACTTGTGCTGTCCAATATAGTAGCCACTAGCTGTATATGACTACTTAAATTGTTTTTCTATTATGATATATATCATGGAGTTTACCATCTCAATCCTTTGTAAGTGTACATTTCTATGGCATTCAGCACATTTACATCTTTGTGCAACCATTACCACCCTCCATCTCCAGAACGTGTTCATCTTCGTCAACAGATACTCTGTACCTATGGAATGTAAACTCCCCATCTGCCTTCCGTTTCTATGACTTTGACTGATATAGGTATTTCAGATAAGTCGAGTCATACAATATTTGTTCTTTTGTGACGGGCTTATTTCATTTAGCACAATGTCTTCAAAGTTCATGCATATATTGTAGCATATACTCAAATGCTTTTCCTTTTAAAGGTTTAATAATGTTCCATTGAATGCATATACCACCCACATTTTCTTTATCCATTCATCTCTTAATGGGCACTTCAGTTGCTTCCACCTTTTGGCTATTATGAATAATGCTGCACTGTACATGAGTGTATAAGTATACAAGTTCCTGCTCTCATTTCTTTTAAGTGTATACCCAGAAGTAGAATTGCAGGATCATATAGTAATTCTTTTAAATGTTTGAGGGATCACAATATTATTTTTCACAGTGGCTGCACCATTTTACATTCCCACCAGCAATACACAAGTGTTCCAAGTTTTCCACAATGGTCAAATTTCTCCACATCCTTGCCAAAGCTTGTTTTCTGTTTTTCTTGATAGTAGCCATCCTAAAGGATGTGAAGTGGTATCTCATGGTGGTTTTAATTTGTATTTCCCTAATGATTAATTATGTAGAACATCTTTCCTATGCTTATTGGCATTGTATATCTCATTTGGAATAATGTCTGTCCAAGTCTTTTGCCCATTTTTCAGTTGGGTTGTTTGCTTTTTTGTTGTTGAGTTGTAGGAGTCCTTGGTATATTCTGGATATTAATTTCTTATCAAGAATTACAAATTCCTGATAAAGAATTACTATTTTCTCTTATTTTATTGGCTTCGTTTTCACTATTTGTTGATAGTGTTCTTTGACACACAAAAGTTTTTAATCTTGAAGTTCAACATCTTTTTTTTTGTATTATTGCTTATACTTTTAGTGTCATATCCAAGAAATTATTACCAAATCCAATGTCACGAAGTTTTCTCCTGTGTTTTCTTCGAGTTTTATACTTTAGTTCTTATGTTTAGGTCTTTCATCTATTTTCAGTTAATTTTTAAATGAGGTATAACATGAGTACTGCTGCTTCTTCTGCATGTAGATAATCCAGTTTTCCCATCACCATTTATTGAAAACACTGCCCTTTTCCAAGACCTAAATCTTAGCAAAAATCTTAATACCTTTGTGGAAAATCATTTGACTTTATATGTGTAAGGGTCTATTTTTGAACTCCACTCTATTCCATTGGTCTCCATGTCTGTCTTTATGCCAGTATGACACTATTTTGATTATTGTAAGTTTTAAAATCAAAGTGTGAGGCCTACAATTTTTGTTCTTTTCAAGATTGCTTTGGCTATTTGTGTTGCCTTGTGATTCCATGTGAATTTTAGGATCGATTTTTTAATTTTGGCCAAAAATGCCTTTGGGTTTTGATAGAGATTACAGTGGATCTGTAGATCTCTTTCAGTAGTATTGACATCTTAAGTCTTCCAATCCACATTCATTGAATGACTTTCCATTTATTTTTGTAATTTCAACAATATTTTGTAGTTTTCAGCATGCAAGTCTTCTGACTCCTTGGTTAAGCTTATTCCTAAACATTTAATTTTTTTTGATACTATTTTAAATGGAGTTATTTTCTTCATTTTCTTTTAGGATTTTTTTTATTACTAGTGTCTAGAAACATTTTGTATCCTGCAACTTGCCTGAATTCAGTTATTAGTTTTACCAGGATTTTTTTTAAGAATCTTAAACATTTTCTACATGTAAGATCATGTCACCTGTTAACGGAGATAATGTTGCTTCTTCCTTTCCAATTTGAATGCCTTTTAGTTCTTTAACTTGCCTGATTGCACTGGCTGGGACTTCCAGTACTATGTTAAATAGGAGTGGCAAGAGCAGGCATCCTTGCTTTGATCCTAGTCTTAGAGGTAAAGCTTTTGTTATTCACCACTGAGTATACATAAAGTAAGCTGTGGGTTTTAAAATTTTCATTAAGATGAAATAAAACTGAAACATTGTTTGACAGTTTCTTTTAAAGCTAAAAACGTGTGTGGTGTTATTTCTGAGGTCTCTGTTATGTTCTATGGTGTATATGTATGTTTTGGTACCAGTACCATGCTGTTTTGGTTACTGTAGCTTTGTAGTATAGTTTGAAGTCAGGTAGCATGATGCCTCCAGCTTTGTTCTTTTTCCTTAGGATTGTCTTGGCTATACAGGCTTTTTTTGTTGTTACATATGAAATGTAAAGTAGTTTTTTCTAATTCTGCAAAAAAAGTCAATGGTAGCTTGATGGGAATAGTATTGAATCTATAAATTACTTTGGACAGTGTGGCCATTGTCACGATATTGATTCTTCCTATCCACGAGCATGGAATGTTTTTCGATTTGTTTGCGTCCTGTCTTATTTCCTTAAGCAGTGCTTTGTAGTTCTCCTAGAAGAGTTCTTCACATCACTTGTAAGTCGTATTCCTAGGTATTTTATTCTCTTTGTAGCAATTGTGAATGGAAGTTCATTTATGATTTGGCTCTCTGCTTGTCTATTGTTGGTGTATAGGAATGCCTGTGATTTTTGCACATTGATTTTGTATCCTGAGACTTAGCTGAAGCTGCTTATCAGCTTAAGGAGTTTTTTTGGGCAGAGACAAGGGTTGTGTTTTTTTTGAGACGGAGTCTCGCTCTATCTCCCAAGCTGGAGTGCAGTGTTGCTGTCTCGGCTCACTGCAAGCTCCGCCTCCCAGGTTCACGTCATTCTCCTGCCTCAGTCTTCCAAGTAGCTGGGACTACAGGCACCCACCACCATGCCTGGCTAATTTTTTTTTTGTATTTTTAAAAGAGATGGGGTTTCACCATGTTAGCCAGGATGGTCTCTATCTCCTGACCTCGTGATCCGCCCACCTCGGCCTCCCAGAGTGCTGGGATTACAGGCCTGAGATACTGTGCCAGGCCGACAAGGGTTTTTCTAAGTAAACAATCATGTCGTCTGCAAATAGAGACAATTTGACTTCTTCTCTTTCTATTTAAATAAACTGTATTTCTTTCCGTTGCCTGATTGCCCTGGCCAGAACTTCCAATACTATGTTGAATAGGAGTGATGAGAGAGGGCATCCTTGTCTTGCGCCCGTTTTCAAGGGGAATACTTCCAGCTTTTGCCCATTCAGTTTGATATTGGGTATGGGTTTGTCATAAATAGCTCTTATTATTTTGAGGTATGTTCCATCAATGCCTAGTTTGTTGAGAGTTTTCAACATGAAGTGATGTTGAATTTTATCAAAGGCCTTTTCTGCTTCTATTAAGATAATCATGGTTTTTGTCATTGGTTCTGTTTATGTGATGAATTACATTTATTGATTTGCCTATGTTGAACCAACCTTGAATCCCAAGGATGAAGTCGACTTGACCATGGTGGATAAGCTTTTTGATGTGCTGCTGGATTTGGTTTGCCAGTATTTACTTGAGGATTTTCGTATCAATGTTCATCACGGATATTGGCCTCTACAACCATCTGATCTTTGACAACCCAGACAAAAACAAGCAATGGGGAAAGAATTCCCTATTTAATAAATGGGTGCTAGGAAAACTGGCTAACCATATGCAGAAAACTGAAACTGGACCCCTTCCTTACACCTTATACAAAAATTAAGATGGATTAAAGACTTAAATGTAAAACCCAAAACCAAAAACAAACAAAAACCCTAGAAGAAAACGTGGGTACAACCATTCAGGACAATAGGTTGTGGGCAAAGACTTCATGACTGAAACACCAAAAGCAATTGTAACAAAAACCAGAGTTGAAAAATGGGATCTAGTTAATCTAAAGAGCTTCTGCACAGCAAAAGAAACTAGCATCAGAGTGAACAGGCCACCTACAGAATGGGAGAAATTTTTTGTAAACTACCCATCTGACAAGGGTCTAATATCCAGAATCTACAAGAAACTTAAAACACATTTACAAGAAGAAAAGCTCCATCAAAAAGTGGACAAAGGATATGAACAGACACTTGGTCAAAAGAAGACATTTATGTGGCCAAAAAACATATAAAAAAAGCTCATCATCACTGATCATTAGAGAAATGCAATTCAAAACCACAATGAGATACCATCTCATGCCAATCAGAATAGAGATCATTAAAAAGTCAGGAAACAATAGATGCTGGCAAGGCTGTGGTGAAATAGGAATGTTTTTACACTGTTGGTGGGAGTGTAAATTAGTTGAACCATTGTGGAAGACAGTGTGGTGATTACTCAAGGCTCTAGAACCAGAAATAATACCATTACTGGACATATACCCAAAGGATTATAAATCATTCTACTACAAAGACACATGCATATGTATGTTTATTGCAGCACTATTTACAATAGCATAGACTTGGAACCATCTCAAATGCCCATCAGTGATAGACTGGTTAAAGAAAATCTGGCACATAAACACGATGGAATACTATCCAGCCATAAAGAAGAATGAGGTCATGTTAATTGCAGGGACATGGATGAAGCTGGAAGCCATCATTCTCGGCAAACTAACACAGGAACAAGAAAACACTACATGTTCTCACTCGTAGTTAGGAGTTGAAAAGTGAAAACACATGGACACAGGGAGGGGAACAACACACACTGGGGCCTGTCAGGGGTTGGGGAGCAAGGGAAGGAAGAGCATTAGGACAAATAGCTAACACATGCAGGTTTTAAAACCTAGATGCCAGGTTGATAGGTGCTGCAAACTACCACGCCACATGTAAACCTATGTAACCTGTATATTCTGCACACATATCCTGGAACTTAAAAAAAAAAACTCAGAAAACTAAAAAGGGATTTACTATAGGACCCAGATATTTTGCTCTCAGACATTTATCCAGAGATATAAAAACTTGTATTTACCCCAAATCCTATACATAAACATTTACATCAGGTTTATTTGTAATAGTCCCAAACTGGAAACTACCCAAATGTCCTTCATTGGGCAAATGGTTAAGCAAACTGTGATGTCTATGCCATAGACTACTACTCAGCAATAAAAATGCGTGCAATAATTTGGATAAATCTTAAGATAATTATGCTGAGTGAAAAACAGTTATAACTCTCAAATATTGTATACTGTATGATTCCATTTAGATGGCATTCCTGACATACAATTATAAAGGTGGAGAAGAGATTCATGATTTAGGAATGTGTTAAGGATGGGTTAAATGGTATAAAGAGTATGAAGGAAACTTGTGGTAATAGTACAGTTTTATGTCTCAATTGTAGTAGTCACTTGAAGCTATACTTACACAAGTGCATAAAAAATAGTGAAAGATGAATATTCCCTATGAATTTTACCAGTATCAGTTTCCTGGTTTGCTATTGTACTGTAGTTATACAAGATATTAACATTGAGAAAGGCTGGGAGAAGAATGAATAGGACATTTCTATACATATCTTTGAATTTCCTCAATATCTATAATATTTCAAAATAAAAAGTTAAAAATAGAAGACAGAATTAAATAAATCTAGTTCCTCAGTCACACTAGCCATCTTTTAAGTGTCCTGTAATTACATGTAGCTAATGACTCCATATTGGATAGTGCAGAGTTATAGAATGCCCATCATTACAGAAATTCTGTTAACATTGCTACAGACACTCGAATGTCTGAAGGAGCTTTAGAATTCACTTGAAACCTATTCAATGATAGCATTAAAAGAAAATGCTACCCTTGCTACATAAGCCAAATTCAAGGTCTTCTCTTTTAAAGATATTAGTTATTACTCCACAGTTATTCCTCAACTACCAGTAAGGGCAGCCACACCATCTGTTATGTAAGCAAAAGGAAATGAGTAACTTTGGTCCCCCACCCCCAGAAATGGCCCGACTATTTTTTTTCTATTTCCCTTCTCTTCTGTTCACGATGTGGGGAAAGTGGGTCATGTCACTAATGTTGTGCTCATTTAAAGAAACCTGGGCCTTGGAACTTTCTTAGAAGGTGTTACATCATACTCAGAACCACATATGAGATATTCAGGATTTCCCAGATGATTCAAATAATTTTCTTCATTTTACACATGACTTTAACTGCATTTTAGTAGCTCAAATTTTCATGAATATTTAGACAATTGAATTTGGCAGTTGACAATTTTTCTCATGTTCTTTTTCTGGGTATTTTTGCATTCTGTGTTTATATTTTATAGTAATACATTTACTTATACAGAATTTAAAGATAAAAGATAATAAAATTTAAAAATAAAATTGTTTGGGAAAGGATTAACTTTTCAATGTATTGTCAAGGGACAATTGGTGACTGGTTAGAAAAATAGAGTGATTCCTATCTTACCCTATACAAAAGGCATAAACTATAGGTGGATTTAATATCTAAATATAAAAAGGAAACTTTAAAATTTTAGAATAAAATGGAAGGATATTTTTAATTACCTTGGGATAAGGAAGAGCTTCTTAAAGAATATTTGAAAAGCACAAACTATAGTATGAATGATTAATACATTTGACTACAATAAAATTAAAATTTATGTTTTTAAAAATTGTAAAAAAAGAAACCTAACATACAGCCAAGACTAGAAGTAATTTGCAATATAACAAAAGATCAGAATCCAAAATACATGAAGAGCTTAGAGAAGCAATTTAGAAAAAGAATCAATAGCAAAATATGCGAAAGATTTGAAGACAACTCGGAGAAAATATATAAATCATCAATAATGATCAATAAATGATGGAGACTCAGTCTCTTCTGTCATAACAGAAATGAAAATTCATTTTTTTTATAACCATCAGCTTGACAAGTGAATACATTTTAACATCGAAACGACTGAACATATCTGCAGAAAAATTAATATGCCACTTTCCTCCTCCTCCTGGGTTCAAGCAAACCTCTCATATCAGCCTCCAAGTAGCTGGGACTACAGGATGGTCTTGAGCCTCTGAGCTCAAGCAATCTATCAGCCTCAGCCTCCCAAAGTGCTGGGATTACAGGTGTGAGGCACCATGCCCGGCCAATATATGACTTTAATTAAAGTAACTTGTACAACTATCACCCAGCTCAAGAAACCTTCGTATACCTTTTCTAAGTCACAATACCTTTATTCTCAACTAGTTGTAACTATTACCTTGAGCTTTTTCAAGATCTGATGATAGTCTATGGGGGGGGGGGGGGGGGGGGTGGCGGGAAAGCCTTGAACTTTGTAGCATTTGCTTATGTCCATGAAGTAAATATTCCCATCGTGGCAGATTTTTAAGCTCCCAGCATTTCAGCTGGCTTGCCCAGTTCCTAAAAACCTAACAAGTAATTCTTGTATGTATGAGCCTATTCAGCACTCATGTCAATTCTGTCATTTCTTTGGGTTTCCTTCTTTTTTTTTTTTTTTCTACCTAAGTGAGCATCTTTAAATAGTTTTTCGTTGCTTCTGACAATATCAATATTATGTAACTTAATGAAATTATTTTCCTTCTGATATTCTGGAAGAGTGTTTAAATAGCATTAAGATTATCTTCTCTTTAAAGGTTTAGTTAACTCCTATAAGAAACTACCTGGATTTACTGATATTTTTCTTTCTTTTTTTTTTTTAATGAGTTCTATCTGACAACTTTCTTCCATGGAAATCAGACTCTTCCAATTTTTCAAAATCTCCTTTCTGGTCCATTTTGATAAATTCTCCTAGAAACTTATTTCTTCTGTTTTCACGTTTATTTACATATATTTGAGAAAGCAGCTTTATGATACTTTTTTTTTTTTTTTTTTTTTTTTTTTTTTTTTTTTGCTTTTCTAAGATTATTGCTCTCTTCTAAGGTTACTGCTCTCTTCTTTTTTACGTTTGGATATTTTTCTCCTATTTTTTTCTTGATAGCATTCTAAATATATTTTCTATATCTTTTTGGTTTAGAGTTAGTTTTAGGATTTATTCATAACTTCTAGTGTTTTGTTTTCTGACTCATTGATCTGTTTGTAATTTTATTAGTTTTTCCCAACCTCTTCTTTCTGAATTCTTGAGCCATCTATTTAATCAGTGTTTTTTGTAACTTGCGTATTAATGTATAGAGTTAAGGCTACTTGTTTTTCTCTGAGCATGTTACTTTACATTCTTCAGAATGAATCATATTTAGCAAAAAGTGTACTAAATTGTGATTTAGGACACATAGACTTCGTTCCTGTTTCTCTCTGTGCATAGCAGTGTCATTTGGGCATGTTATTTTGTCTTTCTCCCTAGTTTTCAGCTTCCCCAAGTAGAAAATGAGAAAATATTTGATCTCATAACTTCTATTTTGCTTTCTAATTTTATGAAATATACCCTCATACCCAGGTTGCGACTCCAAGAATTTGAATTGAGTCTACAACGTGAATTCTAAAGTCTCAAACTTTTTTTTCCTAACATACTAGTAAGTCTATGAACTGTAGTCTCTGGTGTAATCAAAACGACATGCTTCTTTTCATTCTTTGTCTACAAAATGAGGTCCTGAGCATCAAGCAGATGCTGCAGGGTCTACATAGACATTCTTCACTAACTTGGAACATTTTGTCAGAACCAATCAGCTGTTGGAAGTTACTATGGAAGGTTCATGAGGAAGCATTTTCCAAGATACTTTGAAATTCTTGAAATACACAATCGTTAGCAATGCAAAATCAAACAGAATGCAGTCTTATTGAGTGGGTTAAGATGAAGTTACAACAAATATTGTGTCAGAGTAAACATCAGAAAATAGATTTTCTAAGGTCTAGAAGTTAGAAATATGAATAACGAGGATATTATTAAACATGGACAGATTCTGTATCCAAGCTTTCCTTAAAAAATAAGAACAATTTATTTTGTGCTAATAAAAATATGTTAGGGAATAGCAAACAGATTGTCACAGAATCTTTAACTCATCCGTATTACATAAAATTCACATGTGAAATTACTCTCTGTGTTTTAAAATCTAAATAGCACTGCAAAATCAAAGTACTTTGTGGAAGAGTTAACGTCACTACAACAAAATGAAATACCTTAAGTTGTGTGTCTGTCTCTGTATTTAAATATTAATACAAACCCAGTATATTTTACTTACTAATGTAGAAAAATCCAAGAAGGGGAATTAGTAGAGAAATTGAACAAAATATCATTCATTTACATTAGTTTACTGAGAGACATTTTGTCTTCTGTTTTATAAAATGTTATTATGTAACAATAGCAATCATTGCCCTTTCTGTATAACCCTACACGGTCTAAATAAAGGTCTAAATAAATCACTTCTGAATAGTTTTTCTGTACAGTTCACCACATTTCTAACTATAGGAATGTAATCTTGCAGCCTTAAAAAACACGTTGATTTTTATGCACATAAAGAGACCAGGTTAATGAATGATGCTAAAAAATGATAAACATAATTTATGCTTTACCTCTCACAAAAAGGGAAAGAAAAGTTGTGTTACATGCCACATTTTGTTTAAAGATTTATGATGTAGTGTAATTTCCATTTCCCTTATAATAAATATTTAAAAGACATATTAAACACTTCACCTAATTGCAAACCTTATATGAAAATATTAGGGTGATGGTTTGGAAGCACAAAAACATTTACTGTCACTCTGTGCTTTGTACGTTCTTTCATAAATCAGTACTGGAAGCACACAAGCCAACAAAACTCTGAAATTCTGGCCAAACAGTTCCCAGTTATGTGCAAGAGATCATTGCTTCTCAAAATGCCAAACTGGACTTAAAATTTAAATAATAGAATATAAAATGCTGGACATAATTAGGAAGATAATGCATGTGCATGTATTTTGGCTAGACTCTGCTTAAAATTTTGAATATTTTCCTTATGACCTGTATAAGCTTGGGTAAGTTACCTAGATCATTTTGGGCTCACTGCATTTTCTAAATGGGAGTGATGATACCTACTTTGTAGAGTTGTTATAAAGTCAAAATAAGGTAGCTGTACAACAGTTTTTGGTACATGGTAAGCAACTATAAAATTTTCATTTCTCTTGTGATGATCATCTTTTATAACCAGCCATTGTTTAAAAATACAGAACTTAATGTAAAAGATAAAATGTGAACATGCACATAAAAATATGGGAAAATATTTCCAAAAAATGACTTAACATAGAAACTAGAGTTAAGAAAATATTCAGAATTAGACTAATGTGGCCAGTGCCAAATAAAATACAACACTAGACTCCTGGACAACGGATACAGTAGGTTGGTCTCTTTCCCATCAAGTGGATGTCTAATTATGTTGTATATGTTGTTTCAGAGGCAAAGGCCCATTGAAAAATACATCTGATGTCATTAATGCTGCCAAGAAAATTGCCGAAGCAGGTTCTCGAATGGACAAATTAGCCCGCGCTGTGGCTGATCAGGTAATAGAAGAGGGAAGAGTGGGCACATGCTGAGTGGAATCACTAATTAGAGCTTGGGTTTTGTAATTAGTTTTATGCACCCTATAAAATGCCTCTGAGGAATGAATCAGAGGGGAGAATCACTGATATTTTACACACTGGTATCTGACTCTCCTGACACTGTGCTGGTGGCAAAGGTAGATTTAGCTCTGGAGAGAATGCTAAGGCTTCTAACCAAAATTCCTTGAGAAAGAAGAACACATTACTTAGGAGACATCAGCCCTTGAAGAGTCATGGATTGTCCCAGCCTTCCCCATTGAGAAAGGCAGTACTGCATAATGAAGGGGGGAAAAGCAGATTTTTAAATTTTCATTGTTGGGCTCTTGGTTTAAATATATTTTTAGAGATTCCTACATAATGCCCTCTTTTGTTTACTTCATGGTACTTATCACATTTAAAAATATATATATTTAATTCATTGCTTTACTTTATTTTTCTGTCGCCCCCAGGAAATTTAGATTGCACATTTTAACTGACTGACAGAATGAATAAAGGAGAGAAAAGAGCAACCTGTCTTGTGGTCAGGGAACTGAATTAGCAGAGCTTTAGGGATGTGATGGGTCATGATTTGATGGTTTAAGAAGTTGTCAAGGACTCTTTCAGGACCAGAATGGAAACTGGGGGTAGCACAGTCAGGGACATTTGGAGATCAAAGGGCAGAAACAAGTTGTGGAATTTGGGAGAACATCATGTTTTTAAATATAGAAAGAAGAAAGTAGAACTTCACCTTTTGTTATTTAATATGGATCTTACTCTAATGATACTCTTCATAATTCATAATAACTTATGCTCCACCATAAATGGGATTATTCCACATGATCAAGAACCTTCAGATTTCAGCCTTATTATAACCCAGACTCAGAGGCATCAGAGATAAATGAAATTCTCAAGAATATCTCTTAATGCTTTCAAACCAAACTAGGATATACATTAAAAGAGTCCTGACCTTGAATGTTTATTTCCATACTTTTCTTTTTATTTGGCTTGAATGGGAACTTTAAAATTCTATTCTAAATGTCTTGTTGCAATTATAGTCCATTTCTTGTAAGAGTGTGTTAGGTAGTAGACTTTTCCAGGTAACTAACTATTGATTATCCCTATAAGCAACAGTGGTTTACAGTTGGAACCACTTCAGATGGATTGTATCAAAAATATAAGTTTTGGAAATAAAATATTATATATACTATTATCTACATGGAAATATTAACATGAATTTGCTTAGTATACTGCAGTACGTTGATGCAAGCTGGAGATATTGAAAGAGAATTGCATCCTTCTCCATATATGGCTCTAGTCTCTGATGATCTGATGATTTCTGAGTCTTTGTGTTGCTTATTATAGTTTTCCTCCCTCATTCCTACATATAAGGGTTGCTCCTCTAAATACTTACTGCCTCGGCATCCCAGGCTCTAACATCCTTCATTCAAGTCAATACCAAATTCACACATCTTGTAAAGGCTGAGAAAACAAAACAAACAAAACCCCAGATGACTTTACTATCAGGATTGCACCTAAGAGTCAATGAATTCTCATTTCAATTTTATTTTACATATAAGATGGCTAATCCAAGAAATTTTTTTGACTTTTGACTTTTGGAGAAACACTTATTGGTTGAGATAACTCAAGTACTACGATAATTTGAGAACCTCTCACAGTTTGTAGGAGTCGAGTGTTAACCCATTGCTATTGCCTAATTTCAGGGCAATATCAACCATGAGTCTTCACAGCATAAACTGAGGTTTTTTTTTTTTTTTTTGACAGACTTCCGTAAGTATTCCAGAAAGTTCATGTAAAGAAAGGAAGAGACAATGAATTTACTTGAAAATATGCATACAAAAAAATAACCAACTAGAAAAGGCCACGTTCTTTTTCTGCAAATGTTGAGAAGAGTTCCGATGTGTAGAGTGACCAGAAATTGACTACCCACCAATTTGCTAGGAAGGACTTCTTGGGAGTGAAAATGAATGGAGTTTGAGTGGCTGTTTCGTTATACTTTAAATCTCAATGGCGAAAAGTATTTCTCGGCATCTTCAGGCCCCTCAAGTTCAATAGCTTTGGTTGTGACTTTTGTTTTTGATTTTACCTTTTTGGGCTTTCATTTTCAACTAACTGTGCAACCTGAAGCATAACTAAAAACAGTTGATATGTGAAAAACACATCAAACACTCAAACACACACACACACATCCCAGGATACTAAATTTATTTTGAGATTAAGTGACAGAGTATTTAAATGCTATTTCACAGTGACTCAAACAGATGAAGTTTAAACCTAACCCTCTTTGTGGCATTATTATTGTCATTAGCTGTGAAATAACTTGCAATTTTTGATAAAGAAATCTTTTATTCAGAAAAATGTTATCAAATGCTGCACCTATTTCCATGATTTAGGAGTTACTTTTCTTGATTCATCATGCCTTTTTAAATGTGTATTTTAACTACTTTGGTTTAAATAATAGAATAGAATGAGTATTACCAAGGACTGGATTAATTATATTTATTTTGCCAGAAAATATTTTATAAACATTGGAGATATGCATGCCATATAAACTTTTTACGGACTGTTGCATTTCTAATTACTGTTCCATTGAGATAGAACTCTGTTTAATTTGCTGCAAGGTATTTGTATCAAAAGCCTTGTCAGCCCTCTGGGGAGATATCATTTTAATGTTAATTCCTTTCTGTGTATGGGTCCCTGGAGTGGGATAAATATTACAGTATGAAGTACTTGTAAGAAGCTAAAAACAGTCTCTGTGGAATTCTTTCTTGATAAATGCAGTTAGTGAAAAAATACCACAATGGTAAGTGTTAAATATAAAAAATATCCCTTTATCGTTTATTCAATAGATGGTTATATGTAATCACTGGCTTTACAGTATTGATAAAAGAATTTCCTTTCTTGAGCTTGAGGGAAACTTAGAGTCTTTCTCCCATCCTCTTATTCTAAATAGCATACTTTAGTTGTGGTTGTAGGTACTTATTTCTTACAGTATCAAGGATTTGGTGATTTTATATCCTTTACAAGTGCCAAATTGATAAGAACAATTAAATGACCTGGAAGTAGCTCAAGCTGAACCTTTGATAGCAAAAGAAATATACAGGTATCTCAATTCCTCAGTAGCCATTGGCACTGGAGCCTCAGAAATGTTTTCAGGAGTCACGTAAACGTCTCTAGAAGTGTTCAGCCAAGCCCTGTGTGTGCCTGATGGACACCCGCCTACTTTGGTCATAATGAAAATTCAGACTTCTTAGCCAGAGTTAACTCTGGTGCATCCATTAAAGGACTCTGTTGCTACTCTTGCAAACTTCTTTCAGCTGGCTTCAAATAATTCTATCAAATTTGTTTTTCTTACAGTGGTCATGAACCATTTCAGTCTCTCACTTAAAGGCAGGTTATTTTGTTGCTTAAAGTTTGATAAATATTAAATTCCAAAAAGTGTAATAAACTTTTTCATAAATGAATGATACATTTATTAAAGAATCAAATGAAACGAATTGATTTTCTTCTGCCGACGGACTGGATTGAAACTGTCCCCTATGCTTGGCAGAGACTGCCACACAAAGTGATTTACTTCTAGCATCCTTTGGTCCTCTGCATTAAAATAACATTTCACATAGTGAAAGTTGAAGAAAAATGTAAAATATTTAGGTTTCTTTAGAGTTTAGAAGATAGCAGGTAAAAATACTCAAACATGTATAGAAGTCCCAATAAGACTTTCTGGAATATCTTCGATATTCTTCTGATACAATTTTATTAAAGTAGAACCAACCATTCTAAACTACAGTCTGTGGCCTTTCTAAAATGCCTGTGAAGTTAAATGAATGTAATTAAGGTATATGACACTGAAACCTTTTCTTCCTGCAGCTTTTCTACAACAAATGTTAGAAACTGAAGAATACTTACTAATCAAGATCACTCTTTTAATGTTTTATAGTGTCCTGATTCAGCATGTAAGCAGGATTTATTAGCCTACCTTCAACGAATTGCCTTGTATTGTCATCAGCTTAATATCTGCAGCAAGGTGAAGGCAGAAGTGCAGAATCTGGGAGGAGAGCTCATTGTGTCAGGGGTAAGCTGGACTTGGGCTTCACAATGTAAAGTTCCCACTGTTGTACTTCCAAGGCAAACATTCTTGGCAACAGTACTGCTAAAAACACCAATCTACAATGATTTATAGGGAGGTTTTTTTTTTTTTAATATTATCACCATTATTCCAGACCTTACAATAACTCACAAAGAGCAATTTGATTTTCCAATTACCCTGTGTTTATTCTAGCCTTGTAAAATCTCCATTCTTCACAAGAAAACTAATTTTGTAGTCTGGAAACTCATTGCCAAGCTGTGACTATTACAATTATTTGGGGCTTTTGTATATTTACTCATTGTGAGTCTACTTTCTTTTGTTAGTACTAGAATTTTCATTCTCTGTTCGGGAGCCAGACTCTCTATGTGTGGATTGTGTTCACATGTTAGAGACGATGAAAACAATAGGAATTCATTCATCAGGTTCCAATGCATACTAGGTTATCAGTAACCCTTGAAAGCCAGAAGATGTTTGAGTTTAATACAGGTTGATGTGCTGTTGCCAAAAACTAACATAATTGTCAAACACTAACAATTATATATTCTTTGCTCAATCACTCCAGTGTTTCGTTTCTCATGAAAATATAATTATCTAGTCCATTTTTGTCAAATTCCTAGAAATAAGTTCAATGAATATTTAGAAGAATCACAATTTCTTGGCAAGATTTCCAAATATGTGTTGAGGTTCTTCACCTTGGCTTCTTCTCCTCCCTCAACCCCTTTCTCTCAACGCAGGGCGCCATTTGTTGCAAATTATTTGCAAGTCCAGAAATGTGGCTTTGACATCTTAGTTCTTTTCCCAGTCAGACATGATGCTACCATTTCAAGTGAGTAATTACAGGCACATAATATGATCAGCATGGTGAATACCTTATGAAAATCCGACTAATCACAAAGCTCAGTTCTTCCTGAAGCCATTTTTGGAAATTTAGAAGTTTGGCCATTTGGTAAAAATATGTGGACAAATCATTCTTGAACCCAAATATTTTTGTCCCCATATTGTTTGAGTTGCAGAAAACATAGCTGGGAAAAGAACTGATCTGGCTTGCATAGAGACACCATCTGGAAAGCCTGTTTCATGCAGTCCCACCTAGAGCCCTGTAAATTGGCTATTTTGTGCCTCTTCCCAAAGCACAGTCACCTCTTTGCATTTCCAACATGATCCTGCTTCAACATTCTTCAACAACCAAGAGCAATCTGTCTTGCAATGTGTCCTTTCTGCCAAGCTGGTAATTACCAAGATTCTCTCGCCAAGAAGTGATCAAATCATCGCATCTTCCTTGCTGCCTTTCTTATCTTCAGCCTTGATGGTATAGTTTCCCATACCACTCAGCTTTCATGTCCATCTGTATATAGCCCCTGTGGAACTGAGTGCTTTTTGTTCAGCTTGCCTTGTGTGCTTTTATTTGTTACTTTCTAATCTTATTATTTACGTGGATGCGCAAAGCATCTTTGTGGATCTCAGACTCCACAACCTCATCTGGGCAATTTTTACTACCAGAGCCGCTCTCCATCATCCTCTCAGTACCCATTGTTTGTCACTGCCTCCAAAGCTTCATTGCCATTGTATTTTCCTCATTTAGATGTAGTCCAAACCATCACTGGCTTTTATCACTTGCACTGTTGGCTTTTATAGAGGTGTTTGAGATTGGGAACACCATCAAAAAGCCTGTTTCCTTCTTTGAGTCTTGTTGGCACAGTTCATAAATCCTTGCATGGGAGAAGGCTTCTTTTAGAAGAATGTTGTACCACTTGATAATAATTCTAAGGCAAATGCATTATAAAAAGTTTGCTATATATGCTCAGTCATGGGCCTGCTCTTGGCTTCCTCATGATTTATTCCAAGCTTGATTGCTGTTTGGTGCCACACCTACATCTGTAGTCTGCTGTCTTTGCCAATTCTGCCTCCATCTTATTCTTCATGCTCCTTCACTGATGGCCAATGAAGAAAAAAAAAAAAAATGAATATGCTTACTGTGCAAAATAGCCACAAATGACTGCTTTCAAAGTTCTGAAAGAGTCAAGAATGGGAGACCCCATACACACACATTTTCAATGATTTTGCCAAGAAAGTTACACCCTTTTATTTTGTCACATGGCATGGCAAAGTTGCTGTTTTTTTCTTTTCCAGGAGAAGCCATCATAGTTTAACGTACAATCAAAAAAGAAATACTTAAATCTTCTTTCTTTTTTCCCTGTGTTTATACACATGGGATTCAAAGCCATGGCTTTTCTGAAATGTATGAAAGCCCCCAGGAAAGTTACATTTGTTAGAAGTCAACCTCTCTACCAAAGCAATGAGATTCGGACGTATTATTTCCATTTTGCCAAGAAAAGTGATTTTGATGTCAAAACAGAGAGTCACATTTTTAGTCTTATGCTGGCATGATGAACATACGTTAAGCAAAATGCACAATTATGTCTTATGTCAGCGTGTTTTTGTTTTATGTGATTCTATGTATACAAACTGAGAAAGGCCTCTTGTGTTGTGTCTGCTTTTGGCTTGAGAGGTGGGGACAGATAATTCAACAGGTCTTGGAGGAGAATGTATACTAAAGCTCTCCAGGCATCATGATGGTGAACTACAGAAATAAAGCAGTGCAGGATGTGTGCCTATGTATGCTCATCCACTCAACTGCTATCTAAGAAATACCATTGGTTTTCTACCTGGCAATTAGGTTTTTTTTGTCATTGGCCTAAACCTGTCTCAGTAACCAAAAGGTGATATTCTTCTTAAAGTAGAAAATGCATGTGTGAGCCAATTCAGCTTAACCTGGTTACTAAGGGAGTAATGGAAAAGAAAAAATATGATAGAATTGTTAAAGTGAAAGTAGAGGTAACTGAGCTCCAGAAGATTAAACAGTCTATAAACTGGCTTTATTTATTTGCTTAGTTTAATGTTTGATTAAATTCTTAAGCCAGTTTACAGGCTTTTTGAAAAAGAAGAATAGTGAAAGCAGAAAGAAAGAAAGAGGGGAGGAGAGAAGAGAAGAGGCATAAAGGAAGAAGGTTGAAGAAAAGAAAAAAGAGAAAGTCAAGCATAACATATCATAAATTAGTTTAGTGCAAATAATGTCCATTAAATGTGACAGCATTATCTTATGGAAGAAAAGTTAAGCTATGTATTTTTTAGTATTTAAATACTATTTTGAATTCAAATGTGTTCCAGTATCATAATATGGGTATTATCTGTATATTTAATTATCATGTTTTTGACTAATTTTTGTTTGCTAGGTTTCACAGGGTTTAATCAGCGCCTTTAAAGTTAAAAATGGAGATGTATACATGGATCTGGAAAAATAAAAATCATTCTATGACCTTTAATATTTTGTAGCTACCAAAAGATTTATACATTGCGTATGATTCTGAACAAAATTAGAATTACTAATGTAGGATTTTTAAATTATGCATACTGAATATCAAACATTCTAATAAACCTGATAGAGCCTACCTAAACTGTTTTTTAAAGTTAAAGGATAACAGGAGCCTCATTATAACAATGAAGTCAGAACATAACAGCAATAACCCTACTTTGATCAGGAATTCGATGTTCAGGAGAGACGAGGATGTAATTTATGGCCAAATCTACACAAAAATGGTTACAAATTTTAATAGATTTTATTACATATAAATGTCTTTATATTAACAAAATATTTGAATCAAGTTTGGAGGTGAGGAATGCTAGTTGCTTAAGTCCTTGGGCTGAAGGAATGAATTACTGACCTATTCCTGAGAGACTGAGAAGCTTGCCCTAATATGTACTTTTGTTCTTTGCCATTTAAATATCTCTTTTCTAAATCTGAATGCCTCTCAACTGGGTTTAGGGGAGAGGTTTGGCAAGGTGAACAAGTTATTCTTGTGACACTGGTAGGATTTGAATTGGTAGAGAACACTGGAGACTGAGGGGTCAGTTACAGTAATTCTTGTTGCCCATGTTTCACATTATTTTAAAAAATTGGACTCTAATCATAATCAACATGAATATTCATGGTATAGGTAATACATTCCTAAAAATGCTGGAAACTGATAATATTAAAACCAATTCTACCTGACACTGGCATATCTTCAAAGATGCATATGTGCATACAAACACGGAGCACAACTGATTTGACATTTACTCTTACACTCTCAACAAACCTTAGTGAAGTAGTCAGGAACTGAACAAGATTGGTAACTATACACTATCTGATCCAATACAAATTAGGGAAAAGAAAATGTGGGATATATTTTGTACAATATATATATGGTTTGTTGAGATGATAACTACATTTTATTTGAAGAGCTGTATATTCCTTTTTATTTTTAAAAAGTGCCAGTATTTTGTAATGAGCTAAAACAGCCATTGAAACAAGAATTGCATCTAATTATGTAGACCTATACATTAAGCAACCTTTTTTTCTTAATTTTTATATCTTCTATTTTGTCTATAGTCAATTCTTCATGATATCCATGGATCAAAGTGTAACAGTAATGGAAAAAATCTAAAGTGCTAGCTATTTCAATTTGGGTTTGGAAAGCATGTTAGTATTTCATTTGAACAAAAGGGTATGTGTTCTAGGAATTCATAACAGTTCAAAATAATTTTATCCAGACCTTCCATGCTTAAAGGACCTTCCCTTACATAGGAAAAGTTGCAGCGTCCAAACCTAGAGAGAGTAAGATAAAAACGAACCTCAGACTGTAAATCTGGATGTTAGGCATAGTAGAGAAATTGTGACTAAGAAAATGAAAGGAGTAGCTACCATTTACAGAATGGCAGTAGTTATTTGAATATACTTTGCTAGTAAAATGAGTTGTTGCATAATTCCATATTTTCCCCAAAACCTGTTCCCCAATATGTTGATAGTGAAACTAGTACCATTTAAATTCTGATTCCTGCATTATGCCTTCCTTAGTTACATTCATACTAGTATGAATGGTCATTGATTTCTGCACAACCCAAATTATAGACACCCTCAGAGGGAAATAACTTTTATATGGTTTTTCACTGAACATTCATTTCCCCAGAGTTTTAAAAGTGACAGTTTACCAATTCAAGACTGTTATTTTTGGAAGAAATGGGAAATTAATAGGAATTTTAATAAGAAAAGTAAAAGTTTCTTTGGGTGCTGGGCATCATGGAAAGCTTTGTGTCTTTTGCACTGCACCTGTATATGTTCTCTGAATTCAAACAGTCCTGTACAAAGGAGTCTGGTATACTGCTCCACTATAGGAAGTGGCTCTTCAGTTACATTTTCTGTGATGGTCACCCTAAACTTACCAATATTATCACTTATGGCCATTTTAAAAAATCAGTTATTCATTGATGTAATTAAAGCAGTTGGTTATCTAATGGAATTGTTTAATGCATAGAGAAATATTATGTTCCAATGTACTCATTTTAAAATAAGAAAACATACCGTGTTGTGGCAAAGCTAGGATGCAAATCAAGCAAGTAACTCTTCTTACCTTACCTGGAGATGTGGATTGACCTTACTTCGATCTACTCTATGGATTGATTTGATTGTGACACCTAAACTTGTGGGCTGAGGAGTAATTTCTGTTTTAGTTTGGGGGCATTACTGCTTGTAAGAGTAGAAGTTAGTAGCTTTAAGAAGAGTGTGCCCTGAGATATCAGTGCCATTACTTGTCATTCAATCAGCAAAACTTCATTCTTTGGGTCTTAGAATTTTTAAGTTTTGAGATGCTCTAATTAAAAGAAGAAAAGTAAATAATTGACAACTTAATTTATTATCAATTAACGCCTTAGATTACAGGTAATGTTCAGAGAATGATTTAGTAGCTAATTAGCAGTAATACTTTGTGAAAACTTGGAAATTGGACACAAGGGAGGTACCTGGATGAGGGGAGGTGATTGCATATACAGTTGGCCTTCTGTATCTGTGAGTTCTATATCTGAGAATGCTTCCAACCTGAGATTGAAAATATTTGGAAAAAAACAAAAGTAACAATACAGCAATAAAAATAGTACAGATAAAACACAATATAGTATTTATATAATATTTATATAACATTTGCATTAGAATAGGTATAAGTAATCTAGAGAGGATTTAAACTGTACGGGAGGATGTGTGTAGGTCACATGTAAATACTATGACATTTTATATCAGAGACTTGAGCATCCTTGAATTCTGGTATCTGCTAGGGTCCTAGAACCAATCCCCCATGGATACCAAGGGATGACTGTGTCTTGGAATATCTGCAAAACCCAGACACAGCTATTTAAGAAGTACTATTTTATAAAGCTTCCCCATAAGACATATCCTAATTTTGATTACTTGTTCATATATGAGAATGGTCTGATTTTTTAAAAAATAATTTTAAAATACTACTTCAAATGATGTTTCAAATAATTATTGTTTTGAGAAGTATCTTAAAAGCCACCCTCTCCCCAGTTTTGAACCAGTTTTGGATCTGTAAGAGCAAATCCAGACATACCTGTTTCCTGACATTGAACCAAATAATTATGGGAAGACAAAGTGTTGAGTGAAGACCTTTATTTAGAAATGGTGTCTGTAAATTCAAACCCTGTAAACACTTGAATTTTTCAGCTCTAGTCAAGAAACAGATTATTTAGAATTGGTTACTTAAATCCATTGTGATTTTTTTTCCTTGTTTCTCCTGGGGCTTACCCCAGGAATTCCTGGACTGAAGTCTGTTCAAGAAAAAAGTTAATATGTGAACAAGGTGATATAATATGAAGAGGTAAAAGAGAGAATGGATATTAAAATCATATGCTAAGATTATCTGGGGATTTTGTCATTGATTTTACACATCTTTCCATTACCTTAGCTGGTTAAAAATAAAGAAGATAGAATCCACAGCAAAACAGAGTCAGGATATTTTTATTCAGCACTAGTTTTGATAACATTTTGACAATAATATTTTTCTTAAAATAGATCAATGTTTCTGTAAGTTGTTTCTAATTTCCAATGGCAAACAGAGATTCAAAGAGTTGCATTTAGTTCTTGTTCACATAAGAATATTTTCTGATTCACTTAATTCAACATTTCTATTGCATCCCTACTATGTAAAAGGCATGGTGATATATTTTGGTTGAGTTGGGGAATTTAAAGTCTCTTTATCTCTAATACCAAATAATTTTCATGAAAAGGATAATTTTTTCTGTCCATTGTGTTTTTATTAGACTGTATAGTCTATGTTTGTTTTTTCCATTTAGTTTCTCAGCTTACTGAAATAGGGTTTTCAGCTAGAATAGCAGAGTATTGTTGATGGCTATCTCTGTGCATTCATTGTTTTCTTGGTTTACTATATTCTAGAAATAAAAGTGTGTTTAACTTACTGTCGTCTACATTCTGTCCCTGCAGATTATTTTGTCAAGTGCTTTTTCCAGCCTAATTTAAATCATTTATAAAATATGGCCTTGAGTGCAGCCCTTAGAAGAGAAATATGTGCCACTTTATGGCCCATGTATCTTACAAATAAGAAAGGTTTTGGATGGGCAATGTGGAGTTTCTTTGTTCAGATTTCTTTTACTGCATCAGAACACACTGTCTTACTCTATCTTAAATAGTAATTTTCCTTCTGGGCTATAAATATATTTCAAATACTTCATCCTAATTCTATTTTCTTGAAGGCAAGCTTTCTTAATTTAGACTTTTAATCTTTTTATCGTCAATACTGTATCTTGTTTTATTACTTTTCTCTGAATACCTTCATCTGTGCAGATGTCTTGCTGATAATGAAATTGACTGGAACTCTGGCTAGATGTCCTGTCAAATCAGAACATCCTGTCTCTTGACCTCTTTCATCCGTTTTCTTTGGTAAATCTCTTTTGCAACTGAGAATATACTGGAGAAGTTATGGTCAACATCGTCTTTTAAGAACCACGTATGTTTGTCAGCCCAAATTTCTGTATGTGAGACACTACCATAAAACAAAATCAAAACATCTCTTTATCTGAGAACTTCCAATTCGAATCTGCTGCTATCCACATTTATTGGAGCCCCTCATACTGAGGTATTTCTCTTCAATTATAACATTTTGGTCAACTTACATGAAAAAAATGCCTGACCATGTCTTCCATGATGAATGCATCTGCACATTGTTCTTTTGGAATGCCCATTTTATTCCACCTGACTTTTCTCAATCTTCTGTGCTAAGAAGCTAAACAACTTTTTTTTTTTTTAACCTCAAACATAAATTTGAGACCAGCCCTACATCTGTCTGGTCAGAATGAAATTATAACCATGACTATAATAATGGAGTCTTGACTACTGAAATCTTGCAAACACTTCATATCTTGTCTTAAAGGGCTACTTAACCATTTCTGAAATATCATGGGAAGTATGCAGCTAATCTACAGTTGGAGTAGAACTTAGTTTTCATGAAAACTGTCAAGAGGCTGGATCCTAAGATTTGGAAATTATCTAATCCTGGCATTGCATTCTATATCAAAGACAGTTTTATTATTTTAACTAATATCATAAATAAAGGCATTATTATAATATCATAATCAATCATACTAAATTCATGTAAGAGGTCAGCACAGTTGACCACTCTGCATCCTTTTGATGCAGCCTAGTTTTGCATTGGGTTCCTGAAGTCATGCTCCATTTCCAAAGAGACAATAGACAATTATAAGAAATGCCAATAGACAGTTTAAGTTCAGTTTGTTTTATTTCAATATTTTAAAAGTGTTTGACTCCATTTTTAATATCTTAATGCTGAGAGAATTGTACCATCTGTGTTGGGTAGTAAAAACTTAAGGTGTTTATTGGAAGAATGGACAATTGCATCATTAATCTTAATGACCTTTAAACTTTTTATGAGATGATCCAAATAAGTTTCTAATACGTCATAATTTTTAAAACTGAGAAATTGTGGTACATGACTAATTTATTTCCTACAATGGGAAAATCAGAAGATCCCTAACTTGTAAACCAAATGAGACTGTTATAAAAAAAATCAAAGATAAGCCAACTAGTCAATGATCCAATATGTAAAAGTGGAGAGAAAAAACATCATAGGGCCATTAATTGTAAAATCTCCCACAAAAATATAGAATATAGAATTTGAATTTAGACTTAGAATTGCTGAAAATAAAAACAATAAATGATACAGCAAGGAAAATATATGCAGAGTATCATTGCCTCCTCTGTTAAGTACAGAAAAAGTCAAATATAGGCAAAACACCCATCTTTTTATATGCAAGACTTTTTTCTTTTCTTTTGACTTTAGTTCTTTAAAGACATTCTTTAAATGTCTCTAACATTTATTTTGAAGTGAAAAATGGACGTGATGTTGCCAAATTCATAATCAGCTTGAATTTAGTAGCTTCTGTGTTTCACATTGCTCTCTAAATCTGCCAATTTTGCTTAATTTTAAATTGCAATTATTGTAATACACTAATGTATTTAGTATGCTAAGAATGACTGGCTTAGAAATAGAATTATATTGACTTAAAACAGAAAAATCCCAAATTAAGATTTTTGTTTATCTGTATATAGAAACAGGCTTTGGTTTTTATCCATTTATGATGCCATAATTTGCAAGCTATTGTTTTGAATGTCTGGGTTTCCTCAGTTTTTTCTGTGGAAAGAGATGGTTTAACTTTTCATGTATTCCGCTAGGCAGATGAAGGCCTGACTTTTTTGTGGATGGTTTCAGGATGTGCCTGCTCTTCAATAGTGTCTGTTGCTTTTATTTTGCCGTAATCAATAACTTTGAGTATTCTGTTTTTGAACTCCTAAACTTTCAGTTGAAAAAAATAGTGCTCTACATACTATTCTCATGCCTTTTCTTGTTTTCTATGAAAACTAGACTGGGTAAATGAAGCTATGACTATAGCAGAAATCGTCGAATACAAAAACATTTTGGTCAGTTGACATCACTGGGTCATGTAACTTGACCTCTGAGAGTGACAGTGCATTTTTTTATGATTGCAGAAAACTTGCCATTTGATTTTTTTGTACAGTTCTGAAGATGAACTATAACTACTACTTCTAGTTATATATTTGATACACACAGAAAAACTTCAAGATTGTCAATAATGTTCTATATTGAAAGAATCTTATGAAAGGATTCTAAAAGTAGAAAAGGGCATTGGTTGTTGGCTTATCCTTTAAATTATGCCCCTCACACAATCCATCCTTGGGTTAAAAGGAAGAGTCAAAAGAGTTGCAATTGTAGCAACAATGAATGCTTTAGTCCTTCAGTGATCCCAATGAAAGAGGTAAGTATCCCTTTAGTAGAGGACCATGTGCAGAGGTTGGATGTAGAGGACCATGTGCAGAGGCCAAAGGCTTAAGGAAGGTCACACAGCAGGGCAATGGAACTTCCAAGAAAGACATCAGGGATCCCCACATACCATTCCAGGCTTTAAGAGCTACAGCCCTTGCCTTCTCTCTTGGTGATCTTCAACACTTTAAATAGGGGATTCAGCCCCTTTGAGCCCCACTACAGTGGTCCCTTACAATGCCTGACAAGGCAGGGTGCATCTTCATTCTCCTCCCACATGGTTCCTTTATCTGTTCAAGAGCCAATGAGAAATCCAAATGGCCAGCCTGCTTAATGTCAAGAAAGCCCATGTGTATATCTCTTTCAGCACGTAATTCCTTCATATACCTCTTTTTTCCCAATTACCCACTCCCTCTTCCACTTCCCTAATCCCTTCCCAAGTAGGGTACATTTTTTTTTTTTTCTTTTGCTCTCTCTCTCACTCTCTCTTTTCTGTATCTCTCGGAAATCAGACAGGAGTTCAGAGCACTTTCACTACCTTTTATGAGGTAGATTGTGATGTCATAGATGGGGGCAGGGCTAGTCAACTTTCTACCCACCTCCCAACCTGTGCTGAGGGAGCTCCGATCGGGAGTGGAAGCAGTGATTCCTCCATGGTGAGTAACTTGACTTTCTAATCTAATGTCTTTCATTGTAATCATGAATTCTGAAGGCAGGGGGGAATGGATTTTAGGGAAATGAAAATGTGTCCACTTAAGGCCTCTTAATATTAACCAAATTTGGGCAAAGGACCTATTTATTCTTTATGTGGGTCAGAAATTCCACAGCACAGATATATTCTTCAATTGTGGTCTAAATTTGAGAAGTGAAAATGGTATTTTTATTTCTTTATTTCTCAGTCTTTCTTCCCATTGGGACTGAAAGTCATGGCATATGTGGAATGAATCCATTCTATAATCTCTTTGTGAGCTTCTCTAAGGAAGGCTAGTCAGAAGGATGTATTCTTTGTTTGGAAGATTTCAGGGTCATGAAATATCCTTTACTGATGTTTGCCGTGAGAATCAGTGGGCCCTTCTAAAATCATGGAGGTTAAAATGTACATGAGGATGATACATGAGGATTATCAACAAATACTTTGGGTGTTAACAAATAAAAGCCTTCTAATGCAGTGACTAAAATGGTGATTTTTTTGAAAAAAGTTACAACTCCTGCAAGTTTAAGAGGTCACAGCCATTTCAAGGTGTCACAGCCAGATTTACTACCCATTTTTGTTGTTGCATGTCATAACACTGATGCTGTTTCATAGGATCTCTTGGTAGTTAAGAGGTATGAAAAGCTGTTGTTGTTTCATTTGGGTTTCTATTATATTACTGATTAGTTCTTTTATATGCCTTAGTATTTAGAAAGAAAAGATCAACTGGAGTGGACACTTTTCTCCACTTCTTCACTTGTTCTCTCCTGGGTACTTATTATAACTGTCAAGATGCAAACTTTTGTATAAAAGGGTAAAGGGAGTTCATGGAGATGGTTGACTCTTTAAGGGATATCAAAGCACTGGGGTGGGTATTCTTGCAAGGGTTTGACCATCAGAATGTGAAACCCTGTTTTTTTTCATAGGATGGGATGAAAGCATCCTGGTGTGGATTATGAGTATTATAAAATATGTAAAGAGGGTATCATTCTTTTTTTTTTTTTTCCAAAACATACATCCCTGGTTAGCTAGCCATGATGAATATTTGTGTTGGAGAATTGGTTTCAGTTTAAAATGAAGAGTCCTTTCTGTCTCATCAATAGCTTCTTTGTTATGCATAAATCCCTGTCCCCCAAAGTTATATGCTTTTATATTTAAAAGCACTATAGCTGATACGGCCCTCTTTGGTACCCTGGGGTTGGGGAATGAGTTTTGAAGTTATTTGAGACCTAAGTTTTCTAACCTAAATACGTGACTATAATGGTAAAGATTTCAGGCCTGATAAAGAAAGGTAGGGCCATAACTGGCCAATAGGAAGATTTTGATGACAGTCACCTGTAGGCAATCTAGTATTGCAATGTGGGCAATAATGCCAATGTCTTATATGTTGGCTTATCCCTCTCAAGTCTCTGACCTACCTTCCATTAAAAGTACTAGACTCCTGAAACCCAGGTAGAAGCAAACCTTCAGTGCCAGAAAAATCTGATGTCTAATCATAGTTCAAGTTTTTAATGTCTTTTATCAACCCCTCATACAGCTGCCAGGTAAGAAATGCTCATATTTTCAAACCCTTGGGACACAATCATCTTTAAACTTCGTGAGTTAAGAACGATTGTGTTGTGCGCTTGTGTAAATTCAGAGAGTCTATCATGGAATGCGTTGTGCATGCACTTATTTATCTTCATGTGCATGTTTCATTTATAGTGATGTTCAGTGTTTTTTTAAATTCATCTTGTATGTATTAAAAGTTTAATTTTAAACTACATACATATATTGTGCTCTAAAGGAGACAGTGAAATGGAATGGAAGTTGCATTAATTTGGGGTCTGAACACTTAGTATGCTAGTTCTATCACTGTGCTTGACTTGTTAGGTAACTCTAAGTAAATTACTCGGATCACTAGGGCCTCAGTTTTCCTCATCTGTAAAATGATGGTAGATGATCAAAAAGAGATATTCTAATGCATCCCTGCTCTAAAATTCTATGGTTTTATGGTATATTATTGAAGAAATGGTTTATGGGAAAATAATTGAATAGTTCGTTTTTATTTTGTGCATACAATTATTAAACCCAGAAAAAAACATTCAATGGAAACAAGGTTTTAAAATGTGCTGCCTATCTGATATAATGCTATTTGGTTTATAATATATGTGACTGAGCCATTTCTTTTAAATAGACAAAATCATTGGATTAATCTGCTAAATCTAAACCACACAGAAAGTTATCTATAAATTGACATATGGGCCGGGCGCGGTGGCTCAAGCCTGTAATCCCAGCACTTTGGGAGGCCGAGACGGGCGGATCACGAGGTCAGGAGTTCGAGACCATCCTGGCTAACACGGTGAAAACCCGTCTCTACTAAAAAATACAAAAAGCTAGCCGGGCGAGGTGGCTGGCGCCTGTAGTCCCAGCTACTCCGGAGGCTGAGGTAGGAGAATGGCATAAACCCGGGAGGCGGATCTTGCAGTGAGCTGAGATCCGGCCACTGCACTCCAGCCCGGGAGACAGAGCGAGACTCCGTCTCAAAAAAAAAAAAAAATTGACATATGAAGAGAGGCAGAATCCATGATAGACAGCTACATAGTGATTTTGGAAGACCGATTCATGTTTTAACTCCATACTTTTGTGTTATTAATGGGGATGTAAAAAACATTTACTGGGTAAGAGATGTAGCTGATCTTACGGGGGCTTCAAAGTTTTAAATTACCTATGTAATATTGCAGGAAATCTCATGTGGTTTTGGAAGGGTGGGTGAGTAGGGAATTGGTGAGTATGGAATTATGTACTATGGGGTATAAACAAAAGTGTAAAGCCTTGCTCTTGAATTTGAGGAATGTGCAACCTCTTTGGGGAGTCTATACGTGTGCCAAGTGCCAACTTAGAAGTGAATACAGTAAGTGCCAAAATAAATATCCCTGCGGCCTGGGTGGGCTGGATTGCACTGGGGAGTCTTATAACAAGCTGATACTTTTAGCTAGCTGAGAACAGAATGGTTTCGATTTTTGTGTTATTGTATATAAAAAGGACAGGGAATTGTTCCAGGTCTTCAAGACCACAGAATTGTAAATGGAGCTGAAGATATCTTGTGTTCAGACATAACATGTGTCAAAAGGTATTGCTTATAGTTCAACCTCATACTTTATCTGAACCCTTTTCCCCTAAATCATATGCTGACTGTACTAGATGAGATACACGTCTTTGGAAGAATTGAGGAGGCAGCAAGTGAGTGAATTGAGTAATTATAAAGATATAATCAGGCAGGTATTTAGTCAGTTACACAAAACTCCACATGCTCACTCACAGTCACAACTATGGAAGAGAAATACATCAACGGCAGAGGAAGGAAAGAGGAAGACTCTAGCTTGGAGATATTCTGGTATTGTGATAAAAGCGGAAAGGGATCATTATTTGGGGGTATCATTAACAGATTTAGAAATGTCAGATGGTAATGGAAATGTCCACATCAGCTAATGAGAATCCATGTAACCGAGATGATTTTATGAAGCAGTTTCCTTGGGCACTAAGCAAGAATAACGTCAGTTTCTCCACCCTTTAACAGCCAATATTGACAAGGTTTTCACACTAAGTAAAACTGAACATGATTATGCAAGTCTCCTTCCCATATACTCTTGGAAATAGGTTATTGATTTGGGCATGATCTATTTACATTGACGAAGAACACTTACATTTGAAAGCCTCTCTGTTGCTGTAGATTCGCAGAAGATTTGCAGTGGATATTTTGCCTCACGCAGGGAAAACTGTTTTTGTATTTCTTGCCATTCAAATCTCTTCCAAATTACTACCTTAGCCATTCTAAAAGACTGGAATTCCACAATTAGAACTGCTGTCTCCTAGCCCCTTTACCAGATTCTAAGAACTTAGTAAGTAAACAAGGACTCCGTTTAGATCATCCAGTGACATGGCTTCTAATTTCCTATTGTGACATCAGAATTAGCTTCTAGAATTTGTTTTCTCAGGAAATCACTTTCAAAGACTAAATTTTTCTGTTTGGGAATGGTGAAGTAGTATGATCAAAGGTAGTTTAACAAAGCAAGAAATACTTTCCTAGCGCTAGTTTCTTTAAAAAAAAAAAAAAAAAAAAAGTCAAGCAGAAGTTAGATTATGTTTATTTCAAGAGAACAATGATGAAGATGATAACTATTCTTTCTTCCTCCTAAGTGTCACTGGAGGTCATTTTAGAAATAAAGCATCAGTCACAGCTATAATTCAACAAATTCATTGAGTATGTAATATGGGATATTCCCTATTCTATATATGATGGATTCATAGAATAAGCATGGAAAACAAGTACATGCACTAGTAGCTATGATTATAATAATCACTTTAAAAGAAATACATATTATGACCGTTTTTGTAGAAAACGATACAGGGGTGTGATTTTTTTTTTTTTTTTTTTTTTTTTTGAGCCTTCACACATAACTGAATAGGAGTTTTCCAGGTGGAAGGAGAGGGAGGAATATCTCAGAAAAGAAACGAAATATCCATAGCATTGAGGTATATAAGTATTCCAGGATAACTGGACCTGAAAAGGTCCTAGAGGGCTGGAAAGATGGAGAAAAGTAAAAAACGTGAGGCTGGTGCTGGATATCAAAGAAATTCTTCTGACTCATGCTGATTTTAATAAGTAGTGTTGATCAATGATCAGGATTATCTGCATGCCAGCTAAGCAGGGGGTTTGGGGGAGACTATTAAAATGCAGGATCCTGGGCCATGTTGCAAATTTCTTGAATCAGGAATGGTAGGGAGTAGGTTCTTGGAGTCTGTAATTAACTACCCCATCCCACTCCCCAACACACACCAGGTGATTCATTTTCACACCAAAGTTTTAGAATCCCTGCAAGGCAACAGAACTGACTCATTCTGTTTCTATGTTCTTAGAAGCAGTTTCAGAGTAAAATAATTGAAGGATCATATTATTAAAAGATTTTGGAAAAAATAGGAGTTAAGGGTAATAAAAGAATATTCTCAAGAAAATTGGTTTAAATTGTGATTAAGCATGAGAACTAAAAGATGGTTATTGCATATAAATAATCAGTGATACTATTAAATCTCTACGTATCTAGATAGATCTAGATATCTCAGAGATCTATATAGATCTAGATCTATATATATCTAGATCTAGATATCTAGTTATTTTTAGCTCTTACAGATATCTCTTGCCAATGATCTGTGGCTCTGTCATTGCCCTTCTTACACCAACTAAAGCAAATACAACCTTGGGTGGTTCTAAAAAGATGTTCCAGGCAAAATTATCTCAAGACCTACTCTTTTACTTAACTAAATACCAAGCAGAGAACAGCAGCAGTTATGTGGTTTTGATTGTTACAGATCTGAAGAATATAAGTTAAATAGTGTTAAAATTATAAGAACGATATTGCCATTAGGTGTGAATTTGGAAACCAACTCTCTCTTTTATAATTGATGAAACTGGGCAACATTCTTAACCTCCCTGGGCTTTTGCTTTTTATTAGAATAGTGATAGATTTTTATTAGAATAGTGATAGCTACTCAGAGAGATAATTGCTCATGGTAAATATTCAAAATATCAACAGTTATATTAAGATAAACTGAAGGATTAGTATGCGCCAGGCATTGTATGAAGCATTTAAAATGCACTATGAGATAGTTTTTTCAATTATGCTCTGTTCAGAAACTTCTGAAATCCTCTGAAGGTCACAAAGTCAGTGGTTGGTATACAGTAGTGCTTCAGAAGACTTCTTTGATATTCTCCAACAGCATGGTGTATTTTTCTGTCATTTCTTGTATGACACTTTAATGTCATTATATTTCTTTCAACTAGTCTGTAAGCTAGTTATAATAGGAATATGTTCGAATGTTCTTTATTTCCTGGTTCCCTGCATAATGAACACATAATCTATGCTTAATACATTAACTTCTTTATCATCCATCCTTCCATTGTAGTGAGGTATCACACCCAAAAAATCCCAATAATTGATTTTGAAATCTGTCATTCCTTCATACTTCCATTCATTTATGTCTACGTGAAAGTGTCTGACTTCAAATGCTAGATTTCAAAGTACACTGTTTACCTAGGATTTGGGGCCAAAAATCAAACAATTAAATGCAATTATTTTTCTAGCTAACTTAATGCCTTTATAATTTAGTCTGTTACATTTTCGGATATATTATGTAAACCCCTTTTAAGAAAAGATTATGCCACGGAAACCTACAGAGTTTTTTCCCAAAAAGCTAAATGAATCAAATTAGTAATTTATTGTAAATAGAAATTTAAAAGTAACATGGTTGGTTGCATTTGCCCCCTTATGCAAAGGTTATGACATATAAATTATTATATAATTATATTTAAATATGAAATATTTTAAATTAAGTCTACTAAATATTTAATGCCCACTATTAAAAATTTGTATATAGCCTTTTATTAATTTAGATTCAACTACAAATGATGAAACATGCAAATAGAGTTACTTCTCTCACATGGAATATATCTGTCTGTAGTTCAGGGAGAATAAAGTGAACACAGAGTCATCAAGGACTTTGACATCTCCTAACTTTATGGCCCATCTGTTCTCAAGTTCATCTTTTGGTCTAAGATTACTGCTAGTGTTCCATCTTTCCAATTTTCATGTAGGAAGAAGAGGTGAGAGGGTTAAACCAGGTGCTTCCTAGCTATGTTAGTCACCCTCCTTCCTAGAAACATCCACCCTTCTGCCCTTCTTCCATATCCACTTTCATCACCATGCATATGGTTTGCTGCAAGAGAGACTGGTAAACACAATGTTTTAGCTAGGTACATTGCTGCCCTGATTAAAATTGAGGTGCCACTAAGTAAAGAGAAGGGCAAATGAATATTAGATGAGCAACCAAGACAGGATGCTAAGAATAAGGATTAAATTACCCTTATGAGATTCGATTTGAAGTAAGCAAGAATTTGGGGATGGAAATCAAAACCTATTTTGGTTTTTTATTATTATACTTTAAGTTCTGCAGTACATGTGCGGAACATGCAGGTTTGTTACATAGGTATACATATGCCATGATGGTTTGCTGCACCCATCAACCTGTCATCTACATTAGGTATTTCTCCTAATGCTACCCCTCCCCCAGGACCCGACCCCCATGAAAGGCCCCACTATGTGATGTTCCCTTCCCTGTGTCCGTGTGTTCTCATTGTTCAACTCCCACTTATGAGTGAGAACATGTGGTGTTTGGTTTTCTGTTCTTGTGATAGTTTGCTGAGAATGATGGTTTCCAACTTCATCCATGTCCCTGTAAAGGACATGAACTCATCCTTTTTTAAGGCTGCATAGTATTCCATGGTGTATATGTGCCAGATTTTCTTTATCCAGTCTATCATTGTTGGGCATTTGGGTTGGTTCCAAGTCTTTGCTATTGTGAACAGTGCCTCAGTAAACATATGTGTGTGTGTATCTTTATAGTAGAATGATTTATAATCCTTTAGGTATTTACCCAGTAATGGGATTGCTGGGTCAAATGATATTTCTAGTTCTAGATCCTTGAGGAATCGCCACACTGTCTTCCACAATGGTTGAACTAATTTACACTCCCACCAACGGTGTAAAAGCAATCCTATTTCTCGATGTCCTCTCCAGCATCTGTTGTTTTCTGACTTTTTAATGATTGCCATTCTAACTTGTGTGGATGGTATCTCATTGTGGCTTTGATTTGCATTTATCTAATGACCAGTGATGATGAGCATTATTTCATATGTTTGTTGGCTGCATAAACGTCTTCTTTTAGAGAAGTGTCTTTTCATATCCTTTGCCCACTTTTTGATGGGGTTGTTTGATTTTCTTGAAAATGTAAGTTCTTTGTAGATTCTGAATATTAGCCCTTTGTCAGAGGGATAGATTGCAAACATTTTCTCCATTCTGTAGGTTACCTGTTCACTCTGATGATAGTTTCTTTTGCTGTGCAGAAGCTCATTAATTTAATTAGATCCCATTTATCTATTTGGGCTTTTGTTGCCATTGCTTTTGGTGTTTTGGTCATTAAGTCTTTGCCCATGCCTGTGTCCTGAATGGTATTGCCTAGGTTTTCTTCTAGGGTTTTATGGTTTTAAGGTCTTAATGTTTAAGTCTTTAATCCATCATCTCAGCCCCAAATCTCCTTAAGCAACTTCAGCAAAATCTCAGGATACAAAATTAATGTACAAAAATCACAAGCATTCCTATATACCAATAACAGACAAACAGAGAGTCAAATCATGAGTGAACTCCCATTCACAATTGCTACAAAGAGAATAAAATACCTAGGAATCCAACTTACAAGGGATATGAAGAACCTTTTCAAGGAGAACTACAAACCACTGCTCAATGAAATAAAAGAGGACACAAACAAATGGAAGAACATTCCATGCTTATGGATAGGAAGAATGAATATCATGAAAATGGCCACACTACTCAAAGTAATTTATAGATTCAATGCTGTCTCCATCAAGCTACCATTGACTTTCTTCACATAATTTGGAAAAAAAAAAAAAAAAACACTTTAAATCTCATGTGGAACCAAAAAAGCGCCCACATAGCCAAGACAATCCTAAGCCAAAAGAACAAAGCTGGAGGCATCACGCTACCTCACTTCAAACTATACTACAAGGCTACAGTAATAAAAATAGCATGATACTGGTACCAAACCAGAGATATAAACCGATAGATCAGAACAGAGGCCTCAGAAATAACACCACACATCTACAACCATCCGATCTTTGACAAACCTGACAAAAACAAGAAATAGGAAAAGGATTCCCTAACCATATGCAGAAAGCTGAAATTGGATCCCTTCCTTACACCTTATACCAAACCTATTCTTTGTAGTTTTTTGAAACTCAAAACTCATATTTAGTTGCTCTGCAAACAGTTTAAAAGGCTTTTTTCTATGTTTTTGAGGGAATTAAGATAGGTAACTCCTGCCTACAGAATACCAGCTTTTCTGGGAGGTGGAGGACTTTGTTTCCCAGTAGCCTTCTCTTGCTGAGTTATACTGGCAGATAGAAGCTGCCAATGAAGGCTTTGACTTGGTACAATGATTCCCATCTTATGAGGAATCTGAAAAGCATGGGGAAGAGTTAGGCTTGGGGTGCAGTTGTTACAAGTGTATGCCCTCCATTAAGTGGAACAAGAACTGAATGCTGACTTTCAATAGCTGGCTCTATGACCTGAGCAAGTTGCTTCACCTCTCTGAGCCCCATTTTCTCAGCGATAAAGGGAAAATCATATTAGTATCTACTTCATTGAGTTATTATTAGGATTAATGGTATTAATGTGCATGATACATTTAGCACAGAGTCCAGAATGTAGGTGTACTAAATAAATGAGTAGGTATTTTTTGTTATCTTCTCTGCCCACAAAAGACAATATAGTCTTTTGGATAATATTGGTGCCCTCCAGTTCTTATATCATGTCTACCCCAAGCAAGGTGCTTGACATAACAGCAGTGAGCAACCAGCCAAGGCATCTGCTCTCATCAAGATTGCATTCTTTTGTCACTCGGAGTCCTCGAGGAGTCACTGACAGAGAGGGGGTAGTTGAAAATACAGAAAGGAATAACTTCAATAGAAGTGAAATAGTGATTGTCACATTTCACTCTGTAAATGAATCACATGGATAGCCAACCAAAATGGAGATTCCTGAAATCCACAGTTCTGAAACTCAGCTCTGAGAAGGGATCAGGAATCTGTATTTTATTCCTAAATGTTCCTAATGCAGATGATTCATGGATCACACTTTTAAAAACACTGGTCTAGGAAGTGGAGGAAAGAGAAACCTATAGGCTATAGTGAGAATTTCTCCGGGCAGTTTAATCCCTTTCCTAGTCCCTTTTCTAGGAAAACTGGGTTTGCTTCTTTAGGCTGATTCAGTCTAGCCTAATTTGGATAATTCTTTACTATTGGAAGCTTGTTGTAGTTATCCACTGTAGGATGTTTAAGAACATCTTTGGCTTCTCCCAACTAGATGCTTGTAGCAACTTTTATTCTCCAGCAGTGATAATCACAAATGTCTCCAAACATTGCTGAATGTATCCTGGAGTGGGTGGCAAAATTACCTGCAGATGAGAACCATAGGACTAGTTGAAATCTTGACCTTTCACTTAGGATATACATACTGCTTTAACTGGAGCCTTTCACGTCTTCCCTCTGGAAGGGTGGAAGATGGCAGATAAAATAGTTCAAGATTTATCTGCCAACCTCATTTCCAGCCAGGTGTGAGTGGGTGGAGGTACACTTCTCTAAAAGAAAGACCCCTGAGAGCCTATCACAGTCATCCTCTAGCCATAACCTTCCTACAAAGGTCTCCATTTGCATCTTTGCCTGGTTATCCCCAAATCTTCCTGTCTTAGAGCTTATGTATTTCTATTCCCAATGGTAAAAATGTTTTCATATCACTTTTTTAGAAAACCTTTTCATATATCATTACATATTTACCTAGTCTCTCTGTACATTTTAAAATTTTTGCTCATGCCTGTAAATCCCAGCACTTTGGGAGAGGCCAAGGCCGGCGGATCACAAGGTCAAAAGATCGACACCACACTGGCCAACACGGTGAAACCCCGTCTCTACTAAAAATACAAAAATTAGCTGAGCGCGGTGGCGTGCACCTGTAATCCCAGCTACTCGGGAGACTGAGGCAGGAGAATCGCTTGAACCCGGGAGATGGAGGTTGCAGTGAGCCGAGATCGCGCCACTGCACTCCAGCCTAGCGACAGAGCAAGACTCCGTCTCAAAAATAAATTTTTACATGGTGAGAGAATGAGTAACTACATTTTAAAAAATAAGAAAAAACTAAAGTGATACTTAAAATAATAGTTTTAATAATGTTAAGAACATAAGGCTAAGGATTCCCTAGAGATTCAAATTGTTTTCTGTGTTTGTTCATATATATTATGATGATGAGTAACTCTGCAATGCTGAAATTAGTGTTGGGTGAGCCCTAAAAACCAAGCAAGTTGTAGGTAGAAGCTGAAGAAGTTGCATGGCTTAGCATTCATTTTTTAAAAGAAAATTGGAGAACTGTAACAGGCAGTGACTTCAGATATAACAGAAATCATGCTTTCTTTCAAAGATATACCTGTAGTATAATTGAATAACTTTTCCTGGCATTTTTTAATGTATCAGGTAAAGGAATAATGAGGCAACCTTTACATCGTGTAATAAATATGGAGGTGATTTAACTTTGTCAAAGGCTATATTCACAGAGACTCTAAGATAGCAATTGTGCCATGAGGAAACTTTCATCTTAAGCATGATTTTTAGTGGGTGTAAGATACTGTATCATACCCTCTACAACCCTTTAATGTTTATCTTTGTTCCTTGGTTAAAAGTTATCATCTTATTGGAAGTTAAAGGTAGTCCTTTTTTTTTTAAAGGAAATTTTCCAGTTTCATGAACTTGTGGCTTTCTTTCAAATAAACCACTAATTTTTTTTAATTTTTTTTTTTTTTTTTTTTTTTAGCAACACTATTATGCATTTCCAGTCCTCTGAGGATTCGATTTCCTTTAATCTGTTGTTTTGAAAGTTTCTTGTATAACCCATCCTCGTTGCAAGGGAACAGACAATATGTTGTCCATCCACAGAGGCTCTTTGTTGGACCAAAGAGATGATATTTCCAGTTTTAGATTGAAGGGAACCCTTTGGTGCTTTTGCTGAATTTTCCCTAAAGTACATTCACTCCAGGAGAAACAGACTAGAAGGTTCCAATTAGGCCAAGCCCTGGCAGGCACCTATATGGAGAAGTATCCTGGCTTGTTAGGAGAACCACCTTACATCTTTTATTTAAAGGCAGTTGGAACTGTGGTATATTGATAATGCACTATACCTGAGGACAGAGGTCATGCGCTTGAATCCCTGGTAATTGTCTATTAGGTAGCAAGTTCTTCCTCCCTAAGCCTCAGTTTCCTATCTGTCGAATGATGTGCCTAAAGTGATGTAGCACTTTTTTTTTTTTTTTTTTTTTTGGTGAGAATTAAGTGATAGTAGCATATAGTAGAGATTTAATTGGTTGGGAGGTTCAATATGTTTTGAATCTTGAAAAAAATAAAGTATATTAACCAGTAGACAAGTGCTAATCAACTTTTATTGATTATTAAATTGATGCATAAGACCAGCCGACTGATAAATAATTGATGTTCAGGGACAGCCTGCACCGAGGAAACATAAGAGAATCCTTCACAGCACAGACCATCTCCATAATCCCCATTTGCACAGCAAATCCCAGTATGATTTATATGGTTCTAGCCTTAGTGGCGAACATATGAGTAAAGGGGGCAAAAAGGTACTTATTCATTAAGACCCAGAAATCTAGCTATGACAACATGACCACACACACAAAGTCTTGGAGGACAAAGCAGTAAATAAGTAATGATTTGATTCTAGAATAAATGGCAACCAGATTTAAGGTGGAACCACCAAGGACAGGCTCATCAATGTGCTGACAGCTCCTGTTGAAAGAATGGTCTACCTTCATTTTTTGGTTGACTTTTTTTTCTTTTTGTGCTGCACTCCAAAGCCAAATTTAAGGGCCCCAAGCATGTTTCCTGTGTTCTATACTTTGGAAACTGTATTTCCTGACCATTCTCTGTAATTGGAAAAAGATAAGATTATAACTAGGCTTACCCCATGAGTACTTCAGGTGGAAGAAGAAAACTTCTTTTAGAAGTACTTTTCTCTTGTTTTGCTAGGGCTTATCATGCCCTCATGCTATGCTGGTCATCTGTTGGAATACCCTCTCCTGTGGAGCGAAGACCCTGGGCCTGAGGCACCAAGGAGTTCTAATAAATTAAAATGAAGATCCCAAAAGAACTTCCCAAAGGTACCCAGAGGTGATGTAATAATCTTTTATAGTCACAGACTTCTCTAAAATTTAACAAGTACTTTATTTTCTCACTTGGACCTCAGAATAACTCACAAAAGTATATTGTTATTAACCCCCTTTTACAATTGAAAAAATAGAAACTCAAAGAGATTACAGAGTGTCCAAACTTTCACAGCTAGTAACTGGGACAGCCAAGACTTAGAGCCAGTTTCTCTAATGTATTATCTTGTTCTTTGTGCAGTGTAAGGATGGTGCTGGTATCTCTGTGCTCTGTAGACTAGTGGTTGGACAAGAAATACAGGGAATAGCATGTTTCAGATGGTATGGATGATAACAGGTAATATGTATTAGGTTCTTTATAAATTATATTATCAGTCTCACATTTCATGGTGTGTGCTGCATGACACATTAAAAGATTATGTTGCAAAAGTTTTTAAATTTTTTGATAAATAAATGGTATATAATGTTTAGGGATAAGGAGAATTAGAAGTTGTATTTAATCAGGTTTTCTGTGAACATGTAGACAGTTTTGTTGGTTGCTGGCAAGAAAATGAAAAAGTAGAAGATGATGTTCCCTGCTACTTGACTAATTCATATCTCAGGTGAATCATGATTGCAAGATTGGAAGTTTGTACAACTTTTCTCCTGTTATGGCTTAAGGAAGTTCACCTCATTACTGTTTTGTCACTTGACTCACGCTTGTGAACAGTTAAAACACATCATAAGGCGTCTTTCCCTCCACATAAATTACATCAATAGCCAGGAATAAAGACTTAGGGCAGGAAAAGCCTATGGGAGATCCGCCTGGTCAAAGAAGACTGCATGTTCTACCCAGATAGGAATTTTATGAGCCTTCAAGTAGACCCAAAAAAGTCAACTTTTCTCTGTTTTGATTTTCTCATATATAAAAAGCAGGAATGATGGTATTCAACTGTACATCTTATGAAGATCGATTTATTAAGGTACAAGCACTATATCTAGCAAGCATATAATTCTGTGCCTCTTAGATGCTGGTGCTATTAATGGAGGAGATGATTTGTAAAGAAATATCAGTATTTTATAAACAAAGCAAAAATTAAATGATTTAAATTGTGGCTGTTTTTTGAGCAAAGACTGATCTTGAAATGCTAACATGCAAGATACAGTAAGAGGAAGAGGACATAGATTTGTATTGCAATTTGGCTAAAGTTTACTTTCACTTTTGTTTCTCCGAATTCCACTCTCCTGACAATCTCATGCATTTGGAAGAATTAATAGGTGATAAGAATGGATACTGAACTAGGCATTGTGCCCTAGTTTTGTGTCTTTGGACAAGCCTTTCATGTCCTATTTCCCCACCCATAAAATTACAATGCTTCAACAACATCTCGGCAAATATTTATGGAGGACCCATATGCCAGGCACTGTTTTAGATGTTTGGGATATAATGGGAGGTAGTGAACAAGAAACATAAAAATATGAGGATATAAGAATGTTAAAATAGAGAAAGTATGGCAAATTGAGGTATAAGGATGGAAATGGAGCTGCAATTTCAAAAGTATGGCTTGGGTAGTTTTCACCAAGATGCTGATATTTGAATAAAGATCAGATGGATGTGAGGGAGCAAGCCTTACAGGTATCTCAGGTGGGGAAGAGTTTTCTAGGCAGAGGAAATAGTAAATGCTAAGGCCTTGCATTGCAAACATGACTGGTCTTTCTGAGCAGTAAACAAGAAACCAGTATTTAGGAGTTGAGTTAATCAGAGCAAAATCGCACGTATTGGGCCCCATGGTGAAGACCATTTTGATAGATTTGGATTTAACTCAGTCTGTGATTGAGGAGCCACTCCAGGTTGTTAAGATAAGTGATATTGAGTTCATGTAACAGGATCCTTCTGGCTTACATTTGAGAATAAACGGGGTAAAGGGTGGGAAGCAAGGAAACTAGTTAGGGGAAGCTTTAGCAACAAGCCAGTAAGAGGTTCTGATGAGTTGGCCACGTGGATAAAAGTGAAAAAGATGAAAAGAGACCAAGTAATAGATATGTTTTGAAGATGTTGCTGACAGGACATGATGGCAGATTAAATGTTGAGTTGGAGAAAACAGTTGTAGCATAAGATTCTGGGTATTTAACCAAAGCAGTGGGAAGAACTGTGTTGCCAATAACAGATGAAGAGGACTGCAAAAGGATCAGGTTGGGGCAAGGGTGGAGTTAATCATAGAGCTCTCACTGTCTCTGGAAGGTTGGGAACAGTCCACAAGAAAAGGCTTACAGATGCTTAGATCATTCTCTTCATGTCAAGTGGTGGTTTTTGTGAAGATAACTGATATTTGAATAAAGATCAGATGGATGTGAGGGAGCAAGCCTTACAGGTATCTCAGGTGGGGAAGAGTTTTTTACTTTTAAAGAACTTTTATGAGGTAGAGGTAAGTTTAGTGGTTGTTCAAGATCTTGTAGTTAGTGATCCATCCAGTCAAGGTTTGAACTCAGTATGGGTTGTCTTGAGGATGCCCTTTGCTTTTTTTTTTTTTTTTTTTATGTGTATCTTCTTGCCTTTCCCTGACTTTTATAGAAAGAACCTGAAGTACAATTTAGATGGAAGATAGATAATAGAATGGTTACAACTCATTGTTAAAAGTAATAGAAAACCCCTACCTGCATCTGTGATCGTGTACACGGTAATCATTTGAAAATTATTTGAACGTGTGTTAATGTTAGTGGTGGATTTATAGCTCACAATGGAAAGAGCAGTGACCAGGAAGAAAGAAAATGATTTGGAGGGCATTTATTCTGTGTCTACTCAAAAAATATTTTAAAGTAGACAGAAAAAAAAAAGCGTTCAATTATTAAAAACCCATGGATCAACTGCTCAAATTTAAAACTAATTTAATTAAAATTACTGATTTTTAAACTATTGTACTAATGACCTCTTATGAGCCCTTAAATGATGATAGCATTTCCTCTTAATTTCTGTAATGAAAAAAGAGTTGAAATTTTAGGTTAATGTAGTGAATTATTTTATATAGCTACATGTGTGTCTAACATTTCACTTCAGTTTTCTGTGCTATAGTTAAGAGCTCCTTCTTTATGAATTATGTGAGGAGAAATTATATTAGAGGTAGAAGTGATATTAATATACTACTCTTAATTGGAGCAATGATTGCACAGGTGACATGAGTCAAATCATAGCCCTCTCCTATACAGTTCTGTATAGAAGGCCCATATTGGATATGGTAAATGGTATCATCTTGATTGCTAACTCTCACCAATTGCTGGTGTTTGACTGAGCTATATGTTGAGAAGAATGCTGAGACCATGGCTAGGTTCAGTAGGAAAAAAGGTCCTGATTGATTGGGCATATCTATTAAGGATACCGATGAAGAAATGGCAGTACGTTTGTCACACACTAATCATCCTTGTTTCATTGGTTCTAGAAAGGGCTTAGAGCATTGACAAGTATGGGTTGTCTTGAGGATGCCCATTGCTATTTTTTTTTTTTTTTTTTGATATATATCTTCTTGCCTTTTCCTGACTTGTACAGCCATTAGCCCAGGCACTGTCCTTTTCAGTAACCTTGGATTTGTTCTTTGGAAGGTCTTTTCATATAACCTGACATTTGCTACCTTATTTGGTTAATAAATGTGTGCATAGCAGTACCAAAGGCAGCAAGATGGCTGTGCTTATGTTCTGGGAAGCTAGTTGGATGAGATTTTCAAGTAATCCTAAAGAATAGGTAGATTTGAAACTGGGAATTTATTGGTGGACTTAGATGCTGAGATAAGGTCATTCTTAGCTGGAGATGGTGGATGCTGGCTTCAGTGGTTTAAGACCAAATAAAAGATAAAAAATTATGCATTTGTAACCCGCTTTGTAGCAAAATACAGTTAAAGATTTAGGAAACAATGCTAGGGAACCCAAGTGTTGGTGTTTCAAAGGAAATAAACCCAGGGCTTTGGGAGATTTGGCCTTCAATGTTTGGTGGGCACGTCCAAACAAGAAGGGGCTCCCTTTTAGGGGTAGTAAGGAATCTCAACTGGGGTCTGACAACAGTGTATACTCAGAGTCAATGAAGTAAGGTGTCATCCTTTACGAGGTAACACCATTTGTTTTTTATTTTGATGATTCCCAAATTAGATATTTAAACATCAGCTTCCCAGGCTAGATTACCTTTCTTCCTCGTTCTAGTAGAGCCATCTTGACTCTCTATTATCAGTATTCCTTACCAAGTCCTAAATGTTCTTAGATATTTTAGGTGTCACATCTTTACATACGATTCCTATGTTTTCTTGCACTCAGTCTTGACTACCCCTTTATTCCATCTAAAGGATTCAATAGTGCTAGAAAAGATACATAAGTGTTGGTATTTTCCTATTCCCCTCTTGAACTTCTCCATTCCTTATCCCTAAAACTGTAAGATTTAGGCACCGAGACCAAGCCAAGATGGTGGTAGCTTCAGTAAGAAGAGAGTTAAAGAAAGTCTAAAATGCTGAATGGGGGAAACTTTGAAAGGAAAAAAAATAAGAAGGAAGATGTAGGAAAAGAGAAATATAAATTTTATAAGACCATGTTTGGACTCACTTGGTGATTTAAGGAAAGGTGGGTCACAGTAATAATAAAAGCTGAGATTTGTTAAGGGCTTATCATGTGCCAGGCACTCAATTTCAGTGACATTATCTCATTTAATGTTTTATAAGACTAGAAAGTGCCATGTTCGTTTTTACTTTTAAAGAAGTTTTATGAGGTAGAGGTAAGTTTAGTGGTTGTTCAAGATCTTATAGTTAGTGATCCATCCAATCAAGGTTTGAACTCAGGCTTTAAGGTAGGACAGATGAAAGCATGCATGTAAGAATTACTAGAGACAGAGAGTGCACAGGAGAGGAAGAAAGAGGTGGGGAAGAGGTGATCACACAAAAGGGGCTGGGGTCCCAAGGAGAGGCAGCAAACACTCAATGGGAACGGAATCACTCTGCTCTCTCCTCATCCTGGACCTCAGTAGCAACAGAGACTTTGGCTGGCTATTTCTATACACCTGATGAGGAGAGGATCACAGCCTGCATGCGTGTTTACATCCCCCGAATAATGCCACATTAGGACATAGCTCCTAGGGCTTAGATGAGAAGGGAAGTGAAAAAATGAGGAAGAATCATTCTGGATCTTCAGATTTTGCTCATTTTCCAGGCACAGTACTCCACCAACCTGCACCCAAACCACAGCCTTTGACTCGTCTAGTCTACTTTTCTCTCCGTGATTATGCATTGCATGCTGGAGGGTAGGAGCCATTTTGCAAGTTATTAAATGGCCTTCAGTACTTAGCAGCAGATACCACGTTCATACGAGCAGGGTCATTTAGTGGCACTTTGATCCATTTTATGAAAACGTACTTCTCGTGGGTTCTTAGACAATGGTTCCTCTTACATTTGTCTTATGGTCATGATGATACCACCTAGGGAGGGAGAAAGGTGGAAACAGAGGGATCAAAGGTGTTGATGCTCTGCTAGCTGGCTCTCCTATCGGTAAGGTAAAAAGGAGGCTTAGCTCCTTGCAGAATTATTTATAAGACATAAACCTTGGGTGATCAAGACATGCTGATGCACAGAATCAGGGATGACAAGATGAACAGTTAATGCCTTACGTATTCATGTGACATAAGGACTGTCTCTCTGCCCAAGAATATTTCCCAATTATGGGAGGTGCCTGAAAGCCTGTTGGCTCTTCTCTTTGTTGCATAATTCCTCATGAGTTTTTTGTTACATGGAAACCACTAACTTAGAGGAGGTCTCTGGCAGGAGATCCTGAAGGGTTGGGATAAGGGAGGGTGTTGAAAGGAAGCAAGGAAAGAAGAAGTATAGGAAAAGAAGGCGGAGACTGGTTAGAGGAACAGGTGTCTCTGTTCCTAACTTTCCAAGGGCCAACCTATCAGCACTCCCACTTATCTTCAAGATTTCCATGTTAGAAAGAATGCCTTGTTTTGGGTTGAGCAAAAACTGTTCTGCCTTTATTGGTGAGAAAAAAAAAATGGCTCTAAGCCATATTTAGGAAAATTGTTGACTATAATTAAGCTTTCACGGGAGTCCCCAAGGTTTACTTACCTATAATTGAAAAAATGCAAATGAAGACAGTTAATCAGTGGACTGGCCAACTATGAAGCACTGCTACCTACCTAAATGAATTAAAAATGAAGACACAAATATGTCCAGTTGAGAAAGTTACCAGAGAGCCAATTGGTAAATTTCTCAGCAAGGCTGAGAAATTTTTCTTAGCCTGACTGAGCCTGCAGTGCCTTTCTGCTAAGGTCTTTGCCAATTTAATCTTGAGCCATTCCATGCAGATTTCCTAACAACTGGCCTTCAGCACTGGCTGATTCTCTGGCATTACTTAAAGGAAGCCCTGAAGGAAAGGTAACAGACCTCTCGTCCTCTTTTCTGTGTAATTGATCCATTACTTAGAGCTGGAAGATATTTGCTTTACAAATCCTGTTGTCAAATGGGAATACCCTTGGAATTAGAAACTCTTCAGAAGTTATCACATAGAATTTCACTTATCAGGGATCAGTATGTGTTGCAATATTAACTCTTTTAATGTGGTTTTATTTGAGACACAGTCTCTTTCTGTCACCCAGGGTAGAATGCAGTGGCTCCATCTCAGCTCACTGCAACCCCCTCCTCCTGGGTTCAAGTGATTCTCCTGCCTCAGCCTCCCCAGTAGCTGGGATTACAGGCACCTGCCAACACGCCTGGCTAATTTTTGTATTTTTAGTAGAGATGGGGTTTCACCATGTTGACCAGACTGGTCTCGAGCTCCTGGCCTCAAGTAATCCGCCCACCTCGGCCTCCTAAAATGCTGGGATTATAGGCATGAACCACCATGCCCAGCTTTGAAGTTTTGTTTTTTTTGTTTTTTTTTTTAATAACAGTAAATACAACATATCTGTGATGCTCACTTTTACTAACACCATCCTTCCTTGTTAAAATATGCAGCCAATTTTTATCACCTGATTTAAAATCCCCTAAATGTTTTGCATTTCTGTTAATACTTAAATCTTCTCCTTAATTAGCAAATTATAATATGGTATTAGTACAAAAAAGTGCACAATATGTCCCTAAAAATCAGCTGTGGAAACAAAAGTGTAAATGCAACATCTTTTAGATAAAAATATTTGTTGGCCAGGTACAGTGGCTCACGCCTATAATCCCAGCACTTTGGGAGGTCGAGGTGGGCGGATCATGAGGTCAGGAGTTCAAGACCAGCCTAACCATCATGGTGAAACCCAGTCTCTACTAAAAACACACAAATTAGCCAGGCATGGCAGCACACATCTGTAATCCCAGCTACTCAGGAGGCTGAGGCAGGAGAATTGCTTGAACCTGGTAGGCAGAGGTTGCAGTGAGCCGAGATTGCACCACTGCACTCCAGCCTGGGTGACAGCAAGACAACATCTCAAAAAAAATTGTCAGTATCAAACAATATTTGATAGCTAGTAAAGAAAACAATAGAAATCAAACAAGTTAATTCAAATATACAAGTAGCGATACAATGGATGATGTATCTGTGCCATAAATAGAATCAAGTTTTTTTGGACAACCCTGTTAAAATGTGCCCTCTTGAGAGGTAAATAAGTTTCCTTTCCCATGCTATTTAGCGGATTCTGAGGGAGCAAGGTGCCTGATTGATTAATAATGCCTGCCATGGACACTATGGATGACAGTTTGTTTGATGAGAAAGAGTAAGTAGACTCCAACAGAGAACTGAGAGCTTGCTATCAAGGAAATTGTCTTTTTGTGAGCATATAAACATTCTGAGGTAGCTTAAGTGGGGAAAGATGCGATTAGGCTGAACCTTTTCACCATGTCTTTGTTTACCTGAGTTACATATTACCCTGGACTTTCTAGAGGTTTTAAAAAAGTGTTATGGATATAGACTCTGGAAAATGTACACAGATATTTCAAGGTATTTCAAATGTGTCACAGTTTCTAAGGACATCAAATATGTCTTCAAAGCCTCATGGATTTTTAAAATATGAAATGTTCTTCTTGGAGGATAATAGGCTCCAATGCTCTGGGTTTCTAACCTCCAATTCATTAACAGCAAAGCTGACTTGTAGCAAAAAATTTTTTTTCCTTGCAAGCAATTTGTGACTCCTTTGAGGGAGATAACAGTTTAAATATAAATAAATGACCAGCTCCAGTGGAAAGATTCCAGTTTTCTTGAGGTGTTTGCTTTCAATTTATTGCCAATTCTCCCATCACAGCTTCCTCCCCTGAAAACCTACTCTAGGTCTGAACCTATTTAGAATAACCCCATCAAAATCGTTCTTGTTCTTATATGTTAAAGCCATGTTATTCCCATTTTAAAATATTGCAAAAGGCTAAAGTTGACTTTACACATATTTTAGCATTATCAAAGTCATTAGTGTTATTGGCTCTGACTTACAATAATGAAAATAAAATAGCAAGGCCCAGATAGAACTGGTTCCTTCTTCCAGATATTTCTAAGCCATTTGAAGGAATCAAAGCAAACACCTCAGTTATTTTATTTCAAAATCACCTTCTACATGGATTTGGCTTATTTTATTCTATTTAGCTTAGCCAGCAGTCCCATGACGTTTGCATTATTTTTAATCCAATGACAGATTGCTTTGTACTTTGGATTTTCATGAACTGCCATTTGTTTCATTAATTTTTGTTACTAGATGATCAGATTTTTGCAAAAAGACATACAACCTGCAAATTGATCTCCCTCCGTGCATATTGTAAATGTATGAGCTCGCAACACACATTCACATCCCAATTCTCTTCTTAAATCGTATGCCCAGCCTCTACAAATTAACATTCTAAGACATTTACTATGTGATATCATCTGCAATGTGTCCCCTACCTGTTTATAGTATTTTTTACTTTTGACAATACTATTATTTGTTTGTAAAGCAAGCTTTTACTACATAGCATTTATTTGATTTCCATTTGACCCCAGGAAGTTCACCGTTCTGAAGGGTAAAAGACTGCTAATTACTTAACTATTCCCTACATAACCAAGAAAGGTTATTTTCTATTCAAGTAAAATACTTGTTGATGATATTATATCTTAGATTATTAAAAGGATATTAATATTGATTTTAAAGGTCTTAGGCTGAGAAATTTTTTCGTAAATTTATTGAACCTTTTGACCTGGTGTGTGGATTTAATATTTGATTTAGATTGTATTATTTAATCTTTGTAAAAACAATAAGGAATATGAAAGGATGAAATCAAACATATTTTATACACCTACAGTATGCAGACTACCACCATATATGAAACAATTGGGAAGATCAATATAAGCAAAATGTGATTTTTTTCATATTTACTCCCATAAATACAATTGGCCCTCTGGTAAACCACCTAAGTGTAACACACACACTCAAACTCAGTATGTCCAGAGTTATACTCAGCATTGTAGCACCTTCTTATTTCCACAATCTCAGTTAAGAGCATTGATGTATACCAAGTTGGACTAGTCAGGTATTTGAGAATTGTCCTTCCTTATCACTGTTAACCATTCAGTCACCAACACCCTCTTACTAAAGAGTGTTTAGATATGCTCACAATGAAGCTTTTTTTCCCCTCTCCTATCCCTACCTGACTCAAGGTAAATCCCTATTCCTTTTGTACATTTAGCATCTCGCATCCTACTGAAACACTATATACCATATTAAAACCTTTAGTTTGTGTCTGTTTTTCTCATTGTACTGCGAGCTCTTGTATTTCAGTGCTTTTGTCTATTTGTGTTTCCATACCCAACACTTAAGCACAGTAGTTGGCAAAAAGTATTCAATAGGCATCTGAAGCAATACTTGGATGAATGTGTAAATAGAAAAATGTAGGGATACACTGGAGGATAAAAAGTCAGTGATAATTCAGCATTTCAAGAGGTGTAGTTGCACTTTCCTTTGAAAGAATGTAGTTGACTTCTGCAGTCGAATTCTGTTTCTGTTGAAACTGAACGCCTGTTGCAACATAAGTCCTGTGTGAATGAAGTAGCGTGCAGCTAAGGACATAGGCTTTCACAAATATTCAGTTGATAACATAAGCTGTACAAGAGTCATTTCAAATACTTATGATGTTTTTCAGCTTTGATGATATAAGGAATTAGGCTACACAAATACCAACAAATGAAAGAATCACAATTCAGATAAGACTTTGCTCCAGTCTTTCTGCCCATTCAGAATACAAAATGAGGGGAGTATAGAGAACAGAACTCTATTAGAAGTTGAGTGGTATTAAGAAGAGTAGGAATAGAGGCAGGGGGAAAAAAAGACAATGTCCTATAGAAAGGCCTATAAAACAGCTCTCCTGCCCCTATTTTCTTTTCATGGACTATAATAGCACAAGATGTGAGGAAACATCTGTTTTCTTTTAAATATAATATTTTGATATTTTAAAAGAATCATAACAATTAGGAGAAGTCTAATTCCTGTGGTTAGGGACAGCAGACACCTATGGGATGGAATAGGGAGAATGAGTGTAGCAGATCTTAGTAGATTTTGAGGGCTGAGGATTCATCTGCTCTGGATGGCTCTGGGAAATAGCATGGAGGAATGGTGAGAGCATGGGCTCAGTGGTTAGATGGCCTGGGTTTATATCTTGGCTTCACCACATGTTAGCAGTGTGATAATGGGCAAGCTATATGCTTCTAAGTCTCAATTGGTCAAAATACTATTACCTGTCTTAGGGCTGGTTGTGAGATTAAATGAAACTCAGGAAACTAGTTCAGAAAACAGCACATGGTCTAATTTGTTAAATGTATGCTCTTGTTTTTATTTAAACTAGCTGAAAATAAGCAGTTTCTCTTAGGTTAGATACAGGAACTTAATGGGATATCCTATAAGAATACAAAAGGCCCTTAACTAGGAAAAGGTGGATATGTCTTATTCAGGTCAGCTTGAGGAAGGGCTGAGAGGTGGTTGAATTTTGATGCCATTTTAAAACTAGCAACACTGGACCAGGTAAAGGATTAGCTGACTAATAAGAGTAGCTGAGCCCTGCCTAGTATAAATGTGCTTCAGAGTAATGGACAAATTAGCAAAGATCAGATTCCAGTCTCTATTTCCATAAGGGTGACTCGAGGCCAGGAAGAACAAGAAAGGGCTGAGCTCTAGGCAGCAACATACCTGAGGCCAGAGGCTACTCAGTGAGGATTTGGGCTGTGAGGATGAGACAAAGAATCACAGATTGGGAGAGATGAGGCGCTTGTCAGACATAGCCATGATGTTAAAAGGATGTTGCCCGGTTTAGAGGACAGGCTTCCAGCCTGTTCATTTGTAAAAACGAGTTCATTTTGGATAGGTAATAACTCAAGAACAAGACCTGAGAGATTAAGTGATGTTTTGGGGGAATATTGCTGCATGATGGGGTTCAGATGAGTGGGCTTTGGAGAGAGATGGTACTGGTCCTAACCCCTACTTTGCCAATGACTGCAGGGACAACTTCCGTTACTTCCCTAAGCTTCAACTTCCTCACTTTTTAAATGGGGAGTAATAATCATTCCTACTTCAAGAATTGTTGAAAATTAAATCACACAATTAAAAGGACTCAGTCAATGTCAGGCAAGTAGTAAGTGCTCACTGAATTTTGATTATTTTGAAAACTTCACATATACATATTCACTGTAAGTCACAAAATAGAATGCAATGATGTTAAATACGTGTTCCTAAACTTTGTATTTAAAAAAATCTTGCCATGCAGCTTTATTCTAGTATCTTTTCTTTAGGAAGTGAATTTTTAGCCAACACTTGCCAGTTAGAGAGCAGAGTTTTGGTACCATTTTGGAAAGGCATTTTAAATCGGAAAGAATTGTGATTGTGCCGATAATGATCTAAATCTGAAAGTGGATCTACAAAAAAGGGCAAAATGTAACCTTTGGAAATTCAACTTTTTGTTTGTGGAAATATTTGTTCCAGTTTAGTTGGCTGGCTCTCTCACCTCCTCACTTTTACCTTGCTACAAATTCAAGATCTGCCTTAGCAGGCGGCTTGAACAAAATTCTTGACTTAATGTTTCAAAGCTTTCTCACTCTCAAACTATGTATTAGGTTTATTTACAGGATTCCTGCATCAGGCTTGAAAAGCAAAGGGGTTCTGAAGGAAGAGGCAGGCTCTGGTATTTTTGCTGCAGAATTAAACACCATCTATCTATCTGAAAATGGAATCTGTGGTAAAAATCTCCAAATTTACTTGTAATCCCTTCTCTTCAGAGCAACTCAGTTCTCCCAAGAGACACTCTTTGGGGACCATTGAATAGCAATATATCAGCTTGTTCTACTTCTACTAATTCTGTTGCCCAAAGCAAATCAACCAAACGTCCCTGTCATATTTTACCCTTTATTTACTCATAGCACACGACAGAATTAACTAATTTTATGAATTAACTAGTCATTTTTGAAATCTGACAGACTTACAAAGAACTGTGCATTGGCCAAAGGTGTTAGGTATTTAGCTTCTAAAGAAACCATGACTTACCTGCTGCTGATTGTTTCCAACATTTTGTTGTCTCATCTCTGTCCTTCATTATTTACACTTCTACCTGGGGCTAAGATGGGAAAGACAAAAAAGTAAAATCCAGTGAGATAACTGGCTGTGATATTACCAAACTTGTGTATGACAGAAGTCCTGAAATCATTGGATAAAGTAAACCATCAAGACAGTCTTTAGGTTTCATTAATCCAGTAGTTCTCAAACTTTGGCAAGGATCAGAACCCCCGGATGGCTAGCTAGTTAAAGCAACGATTGCAAGGTTTTGATTCAGTACATTTTGGATTGGGCCTGATAAATGTGATTTCTAACAGATTCCCAGGTGATGCTGATGCTCTTGCACCTCAGGGACCAGGCTTTGAGAACCACCCCACTAATTCATGCATGGCTTCTCTCCTGTTAACAAGAATAACCTAGAGTTTGCTTTTCCTTAATTATCTTTAGAAATTTAGGCTGTATAAACTAAACAGTATGGGGTTAAGCAGTGATTTTGGTGTATGTACATTTTGTATGGCATAATAGAAGTGATCAAGTAAGTGGGTTACTCCGTCCATTTGGTTGAGTTAATTCACAAAGCAATTATATAAAACATCTTCCATTGTTTTCCCCATTGGTCAGACTACAAGCTTTTCTGGTGATGGAAAAATTGAACTCATTTGATTGACATTTTTTAAAACACAGCACAACATTAATTTAGCTTAAATCAGGGATATGGAACAAAAAAGCAGCCAAAGGAACAGTATCACAGTGGTGTTAGATGCAACTTCTGATAACCTCAATACTGCATGGGACATATTTTCGTTAATAAGAAATGATACACAAAGCTAAAGTGAATTACGTCAGCTGGGAGAACCATAAACTCTACAGTCTCTGTTTAAACACTTTCTTAGTCACCTAGCCCCCAGAAGCCTTAATGCAGCTACAGTTCATGAATTACAGGCTACACAACAAATAATCTCTACAACTAGGAACAGCATACTTAGGAACATCTTTGCTTCCTTCAGTTAATTGTAATTGATATATTTTGTTAGTTGATGTTATGAGAAGTTTGATGAAAGATCAGACAATGCTCAAACATCCCTGAGGCTGGAATAATATTTGCAGTTCAGCTGTTAATTCTTCTCTTTCACTAGGTCACATGTAGAATCCTGGCTGAAGGAGAGTCTAGGAGATGCATTGTTGAGCCTCACCAATCCTGAGCTCAGGATATAGAAATAGTGTGTAGATAAATAGGTACTTCCACTGGTTGGGCTATAAAATTGAGATGTAACCCCACCATCTATGCCCAGGCAGTGAACAAAAAGAAGGCTGAAGCACATATTGGATGATCTAGTATACAGTACCCTTCACACTAACTAAAGACAGAAAAAAGGTAACCCAAAATATTCCTGGCCTGAAAGTCTTGTGCTGGGCCTCTAAACCTATTCTCAAATTGTGACTTGTCATGGCATTTTTAAAAGCCATCCTATCCAACAGAGTGGCAGTATAGATGAGTAGTAACGCAGGTTTTAAAGACTAAAACCTGTGCTAGTGACTGGACCTCTGCATGTATCAGCTCTTTCATTCTATAAGGGCATGACAATAAGGCCTATATCATAGAGTTGTTAACGAGAGCTAAGTGGGAAAATACAAATTTCTTATCATAGTATTTGGCACATAATAAGTACTCAATATTTCCTTAATGCATGGATGGGAGGGTTTCACTGAATGCTATGAGATCCTGACATAATATCAGTATTTATATAGAAGGTATATTCAGGACCTGTTAATAAATAGTTACATTGATACTCCAAGCTCAATTAACACCTCATAGAAGCAAGATCACCCATGGACTGTTCTGCTTAAATGACCGTATCCTCACCAACCCTGAGCTCAAGATGTAGAAATAGCCTATAGATAGATACTTCCATTGGTCGGGCCATAAAATGGAGATGTAACCCCTTAAAACTTTTCTTCTTTAGTGTCTGCCAAATGCTTGTCCAACATTTGAGTAATTGTCACCATCGCTAATTACCCTAATGTAATAATATGAGATGTTTCACTTTGGAAAACTTCTGTTACCTTGGAATTCCTGTTAAGATGAGGGCTTTGCCATTAGCTGTATTGAGAGAGATTTTAGAAACCTTAACTTGTGATAATTTGCTCCTTTTCAGCAATACTATTTATTTGCACAAGGAAAACTTGGTTTTAACTGTGAAAGTACATCACCCTCTTGTGAATTTGGGGCTTCCGTTGACCCACATGTATCTCATTCTTTTCCCACTGTAGCTGGACAGTGCCACATCGCTTATCCAGGCAGCTAAAAACCTGATGAATGCTGTTGTCCTCACGGTGAAAGCATCCTATGTGGCCTCAACCAAATACCAGAAGGTCTATGGGACAGCAGCTGTCAACTCACCTGTTGTGTCTTGGAAGATGAAGGCTCCAGAGAAGAAGCCCCTTGTGAAAAGAGAAAAGCCTGAAGAATTCCAGACACGAGTTCGACGAGGTTCTCAGAAGAAACACATTTCGCCTGTACAGGCTTTAAGTGAATTCAAAGCAATGGATTCCTTCTAGGACGATAGGTTTTAACAAGAAAGCTTTTATCTTTTCTTTCTTTTTAATTCCATTTTTGTATGCATACCTGCCGGCTCGTATGCCTCTGGCATGGGGAAATTAAGGGAACAGTGTCTGTTTGCATGTACGATGAGATGAGATCAATACTACTGATCCATCTGTAGCCTGGGAAGGAGACAGGACATTCCTGTACTGAGGTGGCACAGAGCTGTCCTTTGCAACATTCTCATAAAATTGGGCACAGAGTTCGCATTGGCGCAACATTTATGGGAGTGGGAGGGATGGGGAAAATAAACTTAACTCTACAAAAGCAAACTAATGCATGCAAGAATCATTAGGTTGGCAGGTATATTCATAAGTGAAAAATTTGGAAGTGTAACGGTAGAACATAAAACTTGTATTGCTTCTGTTTCAGTGCAAAAATGTACTAGCCAATACGCTTAAGTGTGTGGCCCACGAATTGAACAATTTAACCTTGAAGTCTATATCCGTGATATTATGTCGATTTTTAACTGAGGGGAAATTAACTAGTCCAGCCTAAAATGCTTCTTTTAATCTGCTTTCTGTTTTCTCTTCTAGTTGTGCCATTACTAGTGATCATGGTTTTTTATTTTCCCCCCTTTACTGAAAACAATAAACATCTATTTGAGACAATTAAAATCCTTCTGGGGGCACTGGAAGCACAATACGGTGACCAATCTTGCTTTGTTTTTTTTTTTTTCTTAATTAATTTGAACTATGATTTTGCTAGAAATAGAAGGCCCAGTGGTGGAATATTAGAGGGAAGGAAACTGACAACGTGTGAAAGTTAGAGGCAAATACATAGGTGTAGCTTGGAGTGCTGGTATCTAATATACCATTGTATTCACTAACTCGAAATAAACACATTTAATCTTGACATCTCAAGTATGTTTTCTTTTTTTAAGTATGTACTTAATAAAGGTTAGAGTATCTTCCTGAAAATTCATTAAAAATGCATTATGTTTTGGTTTGTTTTTAGATTAGGGATAAAATAGATGATATCCAAATAATTCTGTCCTTTTTAGAGTTCACATATTTATTTTGTGGTTTTTCCGTTTGTCTTCATTCACTTTCATATTGCATTGAAAATGACAGTCTTTTTAATAGAAAAGCCAATTAATTTCAAAATATTTTATTCATTTTAGACTTTTCCCCTTTAAGCTGGAAAAACGGGACCTCTGTCCCATTATTAAAAAGTGGTGATAGTATTTCAGCTATGAACTGAGAAATGGGAAAAAGCCCCCAGTCACCTGAATTCTGCAAACTCCTCTCATTGGAATGATTCCTACAAGTTTTCACATTACTATGTCTCCAAAAGACTTCTGGTAAATACCCATGTTTCTTTCTTAGCAAAGTGATAACACATTGGGAGTCATGAACACCTAAGCTTACATGCAAGATCCCAAAGGGAAGGAGCTATAAGGGAGATGTGGAAGGAGAAAAAGCTTAATCTAAAATTTTATTAAGCAATGATTCTGCTCAAACCACTGCTTACTACTCCCGAAAAAAGCACCACCAAGACTGAGAACATTTCAATAGAGGAGCCACCACAGAAGCTGTACACTGATTTTCAACACTAATCATTAGATCACAGATAGCTAGCCTGCTTCATTAATTTGCATAAACCTTCAGAGGGTGCCACTGACACTCACAGATATTTAAAGAAAGAAGGCCTTAACTGAGCCAGGTTCTAGGTTGAGCGCACCGCACCACTAGTTAAACATATGGGTGACTTTTCCTGTTAGCACATAACCATGACGTAATAAGAAACCAGAATGCCATTTTTGCCCACTGACCTGAAGAACAAAGACAGCGTGTTCTTGGCAGCTTATTTTTGATCTAAGGAATCTGAATTTCTCCAAAACAGCAATAAAAATACCCTTTTGAGAAGTTTTTCCTGACAAGAGCCACTCACTCTGTTCCTCTCCTCCCTAACAGATGCTTTAGAAATGGAAAGATCTCTTTAGCCCCCCCCCCCCCTTCTCCACAGGATCTAGGGAAATAGAAATATTAAGGGGTTAAAGACAGGAAAGAAAAGTACATCAACCTAGTGATGATGGTCCTATAGAAAGAGTCAACCCAATGCCATTCAGAAGTCCCCAAAGGAAACGTAATTAGCATAATTAACTTTCTGGATTCATACATTATTATTTATTGGGTCAAATATTTTGCAGACCAGCCAAGAAGCTTTTGCGTTTTAAAAGTTTCTTGGCAAATCCTGAAAAATAGCCAGTAGGTATCAGAGGAATATATAGAGAATGCCCTTGACTTTGACCTATAAAACATTAAATGTTTCAATGCATGCTTATGAACAGTGTGTGTGTGTATGCTGATTTCAGCGCTTACTGAATAAGCATCGTCACTATCCATCATTGCTTTTGTGATCAAGGAAAACAGTAACTTCAGAAAGATAATTAAATATAGACACTTAGCTGAAACCATTAAAGCAACAAAGAAGTTGGTAAATTTCTTGTCCTCAAGAAAAATGCAATCTAATTGAGACCATATCACATAGACAGAAAAAAAGTGCCAAGAAATCATACTCAAAGTACCAAATGAATATGGTAGAGAAATTACTGTGTGGTCCTAGTAAAGTCAAACCCATTGAAGACTAAAGTAGTTGGGTAAGAATAATGGAAGAGGTAGGACTTGGAAATGAGAAAATAAATACATTCTGAATGAATGAAAATTATAAATCAGCAAATTTGGCAAGAGGGGTGATAGTTTGACATCTAAGGAAGAACAGCTTAGTTTAATATGTGAAGACAAGTGTAGTCAGAGGGAACACAGGATTTATCAAGGAGATTAAGGGGTATAAATGTGGACATGTAGTTTGAAACTAAACTAGGAAGGTCACAAAGGAGGGTGACCATTACCCAATAGGAAAGGTGGAGTTTTTAAGTGGGATGATGACACTGAAATTAATGATGTGTGGGGAGATGAGAGCTGAAAGGGGCTGAGAGTTAGAAGAGGCATATATGATAGAAACGTCAGAAGGATTTTCAGTGACTTCTTGAATATATATAGGGAAAGAATTATTATAGTATATACTTTCTTCAGGGAGATTAAAGAATAAGAAAATAGGAATAATTACATTGATATTTTAAGATGGAATAGAACGGTATATTTGAGGAACATAGAATTCCTAAGCAAATACTTGCAGGTATTTTCTAAAGAAGCATTTTTGGCTGCAGCAGGATGGATCCTCCTGATGGGAGGAAACTATATAAATCTATTTCCTATACCCACTGTTCTAAGATTGATGTTTTGGAAGCCAAAATTTTGTTATATTCTTCTAAGGACCCAAAGTATCCAGGAAATCATAAGATATCTACAGAAGATTTGTAGTTTTTATCTCATTAAATGTTGAAAACTATAAACTCAACTTGATTCTTAGAAGTCAACTCTCTAAGCAATTGGTTATGATTTGAGCCCATGGGGAAATAGACTACACAAATGCCATCATGATGGTCATCAATTTTGGGGCATTAGTTATGTGTAGGACACCTTTTATTCATGTGAGGCATAAAGATCTATAAAGTAATGTGTATAGCAGAATCCTTAAGCTAAATAAGCATACCAAAATATTGTCATTTGAATTGATAAATTATAATTCCTAAATGTGCTGGTCATAGATTATAAGTGATTTGATTTTTTATTGCTGTGTCATCACACATTAACCCAATTAAAAAGGCCAGTGCTTACTCTTGAACATTGTGGCATCATTTAGAGGTAATGAGAGGAAAAAAATATATAGAAAAATATTGACAAAAATATACTAGAGTAGTGGAGTAATATCAGAAAGATGGTGGACTAGGAAGCTTCAGGTCCTTGTTCCTTCATGGAAACACAAAGTAAACAACATATTAACCACAATAGCTTTATGGAAACTTTAGAAACAGTTAACAATTTGCAGCAACTAAGATAATGTCCATCAAGAGAAAGCCACACTCAACATGGTAGGAAATTTGGGGTCATTTCTGCTCACTTGTGCCCCCACCCCCTCCCTGGCATGTTCAGGAGGGAAGCCACTCAATTCCTAGTGTTATAGAAGAAACCAGGTTCTTTTCACACGACCAGGAAAATTTAGGCACGCGGACGCATTGTAGGGTGAGTAGGGCAGAGTGTACTGGGTGAAAAGAAAAAAGGAAAAAGCAACTCTCAGCAAAGCCAGAGTCCTGATTGCAGGTTTCCTGCCTCACTGATTGAATCCCAGGTCACCACACAGGAACAGGCAAGACCATGCTCCTCCCCCATGCAAAGGGCACGAACTTCTGAGGCTCCACCCCGTCCTCCCAGTGAGCAGGTGGGCATTATTCAGAAAAAATCAGTTGGGAAAGTGGGAGTGTCATCCACAACCAGCAGTCCAGTTTTTCAGCTTTCAGGCTGTTTTAGACTTGAAGTCGGGGTTTCTCCAGGGACCCTTGGCTGTCTCCTGTCTCTATCACGAGTTTCTCCTTTACAATGGAAGAAAAAGAGTAGAACTTCCTGTTTTGTGGCTTCCTAGAGGAATAGTTTCTTTCTCCCCTGAAAGCGGGGATAGGTACAACAACACATTAAAGCTTTGGGGAATCCAAGACCTGTGGGGTCCTGGAGGCAACAGAGTAGAGGCCGAGGAATACAATAGAAGACTTAAGGTCCCGAAAAGAATCAGAACTAAGACCCTTAAGGAAAATAGGATATTTAAAAGCAGCTGTGTATACAGGCACTTGGGGGAAGGAGGAAGAACACACAGAGGCTCAGTAAATACATATGTTTAGAAATTACCTGAAAAGGCATTAGTTTTCACACCATGCTGATGAGTGAATGTCTTCCCTTGGATGAGCCAATCCACAAAATTGGCATAGGTAGCTGTTTTTTTCAAATGTTCAAGTATATGTGTCTACAAGAGACTCACTTTGGATTTAGGAACTTCATTAGATTGAAAGTGAAATAATAAAGATATTTCATAAATATAGTAACCAAAAGGGAACAGAGGTGGTGATATTAATATCAGACAAAAATAAACTTTAAGCCAAAACTGTTACAAAAGACGAGGGCACTATATAGTAAAAGTGTCCCTGCACCAATAAAATGTCATCATAATAAGGACAAGTGCACTTGTTCTCACTCACATGCAAAAGCTAAAAGAAATGACTTCATAGAAGTTGAGAGTAGAATAATGGTTATAAGAGGCTAGAAAGGGTAGGTAGGAAGGAAAGAGAATAAGGAAATATTGCTTAAAGGATACAAAATTACAGCTAGATAGAAGAAATAAGTTCTAGTGTTTTGCAGCACTGTAGGGTGGCTATGGTCAATAATAATTTATTACATATTTTCAAAGTTTGAAGAGATTCTGATCGTTCCCAATGCAAATACAAGTGTTTGAAATGATGGATATGCTGATTACTTTGATTTGATCACTATGCATTGTATGTATCAAAAGTCACTATGCACCTAATATGTATACTATATATCAAGTTACAAAAAATATATGCATCAAGCACCCAGAGCACCTAAATATATGAAGCAAACACTGATCCAGTTAAAGGAAGAAATAGATAACTCTACAATAATAGTATAAGACTTCAATACTACACCTTCAAGAATAGACAAGACAGAACAACCAGACTGAAGAGTAATAGGGAGTTAGAGGACTTGAACAACCCTATAGACCAACTGGACCCAACAGACATATACAGAACAACTCACCAACGATAGCAGAACACATACTTTTCTCAAGTGCGCATGGATTGTTTCCCAAGTTAGACCATATATTAGGTCACAAAGTTAGTCTTAATAAATTTAAAAATGTTAAAATTATACAAATTATATTTTCAATCATAATGGATTGAAACTAAAAATCAAAAGCAAATGGAACACAGGAACATCCACAAATACATGGAAGTTAATTAACACACTCTTAAACAACGGGTCAAGGAAAAAAATTTCACAAAATTGGAAAATATCTTAAGGCAAGTAAAAGCAAAATATACCAAAACTTATGGGATAAAGTGAAAACAGAGCTAAAATGGAAACATAGCCACAGATGTTCACGTTAACAAAAAAAATTCTCAAAAATCTAAATTTCTATCTGAAAGAGGCAGAACACAATAAAAAACTAAACCCAAAGCTAGCAGAAGGAAAATGTGAAGATTAATTTTATGTGTTAACTTTAGTGGGCTAAAGGATGTCCAGATAGCTGGTAAAATATTATTTATGCATATGTCTATGAGGGTGTGTCCAGATGAAATTAGCATTTGAATTGATAGACTGAATAAAGAAGATAGTCCTCACCAAATTGGGGGTACATCGTGGAATCCATTGAGAGACCAAATGGAACACAAAAGCAGAAGAATGCGTTCACTTTCTTTGCTTGAGCTAAGGTATTTAATTTTTCCTTCTTTTACACATTTGTGCTCCTAGTTCTTTGGCCTTCAGACTCAGACTGGAATTTAAACCATTGAGTCCCTTGTTCTCAAGCCATAACAAACTTGGGCTGGAACTACACAACTGGCTCTCCTGGGTCTCCAGTTTGCAGATGGCAGATCATGAGACTTATAGCTCATAATCTCTCATAATAAATCCTTTCTTTCTCTTTCTTTCTCTCTCTTTTCTCTCTCTCTGTCTCTCTGTCTCTCTCTCTCTTTTTCTCTCTTTCTATTGGCTTTATTTTGTCTGGAGAACGCTGATACAGAAAAAGAAAATAAAAATTAAGTCAGAGATAAACAATTAAAGGTAGTAGAAAAGCAATAAAGAAAAATCAACAAAATTCAAAGTTGGTTCTTAAAAAATATCAACAAAATTTATAAATGTCTGGCTAGATTGGCTAAGAAAAAAGGGAGATGACTCAAATTACTAAAATTATAAATGAAAGGGAATAGTCCTATCAATTTTACAGAAGTAGAAAGAATCATAAATGTACAGTGAGCAAATATATACCAATGAATTGGAAACCTAGAAGAAATGGATAAATTCCAGAAATTCATAAACTAACAACACTGAATAATGAAGAAATCTGAGCAGACTTTTAACTAGTAAGGAGATTGAATCAGTAATCAAAAACTTCTCAACAACAACAAAAAAGACCAAGGCCTAGAAGTCTTCACTGTTGAATTCTATAAATCACTTATTTAGTAAAGACTTAACTCTAATATTCCTCAAACTCTTCCAAAAAGTTGAAAATTCCAACTAATTCAATTAGACTATCACTACCCTTATAATTAAGCCAGCCAAGGATACTATAAAAAAACTATATACTAATATCCCTGATAAGTACTAATTCAAAAATCCTTAGTAAAATACCAGGAAACAGAATGCAATAGCACATTAACAGGATTATACACCATGGCCAAGTGGAATTTCTTGCTGGAATGCAAGGATGGTTCAACATCTTAAAATCAAGCAATGTAAATATAACATTAATGGAATGAAGAAGAAAACCTCACATGATGATCTGAATTCATGAATAAAAGTATTTGACAAAATTCAACATATTTTTATAATTAAAAACATCTTGAATGAACTATAAATAGAAGGAAACTACCTCAAACTAATAAATATCATATATGAACATCCCATAGCTGACATTATAGTTAATGATGAAAGACAAAACTTTTCATCTGAGATGAGAAACAAGTCAAGGGCATTCACTCTCACCATTTCTTTTCAACACTGTACTAGATGTTCTAGCCAGAGCAATTAGGAAATAAAAGAAAAAAATTCTAACTAGAAAGAAGTAAAATTAACTCTGTTTACATACAACATAATAGAAAACTCTAAAGATTTCACAAACTGTAGAACTAATGAATGTAGGAAAGTTACAGAACACAAGATCAACATACAAAAGTCAGTTGTTTCTAGACACTAACAATAAACAATTTAGAGTAGCATCAGAAAGAATACTTAAAAATAAACTTAACCAAGGAAGTGAAAGACTTGCACACTGAAAATTCAAAATGTTGCAGAAAGTTTAAATTAGGAAAACACAAATAAATGAAAAGATATCCCAAGCACACAAATAAGAAGATTTAATATTAAGGTCTCAATACAGCTACAGATTCAGAACAATCCATGCCAAAATCCCAACAGTGTATTTTGCCAGGATAGAAAAATTCATTCTAAAATTCATAAGGAATTTCCAGATACCCCAATCCTAAAACAAAAACAGTTTCGGGCCTCACACTTTCTGGCTTCAAAATGTAAAGCTACAGTAGTCAAAACAATGTAGTACTGGCATAAAGACAGATATAATACTGGTACAATATAAAGCTACAGTAATCAAACAGTGTAATACTGGCATAAAGACCGACATAGAGACCAGCTGAATAGAATAGAGAGCCCAGAAACCAACCCTCACAAATATCATCAAATGATTTTGACAAGGATGTCAAGAGCATTTAGTAAAGAAAGGATAGTCTTTTCAACAAATAGCTCTGGAAAAACTGGCTATTTATATGTATAAAAATAAATTTAAACCTTACAGCATTTATAAAAATTAAGTCAAAATGAAAGAAACACCTCAATATAATACATAAAACTATAAAACCCTCAGAAGAAAACAACCAAAAGCTTTATAACATTGGATTTAGCAGTGATTTCTTGGACATAACACCAAAAGCACAGAATTAAAAATAAATAAATTGGATATATCAAAATATTAAAACTATGTATCAAAAGGCATAATCAACAGAGTGGAAAGGCAACATATGGAAAAAAGTAAAGTATTTGCAAATCAAGTACCTGAAAAGAAATTAATATATGTAATATACGATATATATCTACACACACACACGTATATACACACCTTAACTAAACACTAAAAATCTTTTGCACACCAAAGGACACTGTCAACGGATAGTAAAAAGTCAATCCATGGAATAGGTGCAGTGGCTCATGCTTGTAATCCCAGCACTTAGGAGGCTGAAGCAGGAGAATCACTTGAAGCCAGGAGTACAAGACCTGCCTGAGCAACACAGTGAGACCTCATCTGTACAAAAATTTTTAAAACTAGCTAGGTATGGTAGTAGGTACCTGTAGTCCCACCTACTTGGGAGACTGAGGTGGAAGGATTGCTTGAACCCAGGAATTTGAGGTTGCAGTGAGCTATGATCATGTCACTCACTGCATTCCAGCCTGGGAGACGGACCAAAACACTATCACTAAAAACAAAATGGAATAAAGCAAAACAAACAAACAAGCAAGCATTAAATGGTATAAAATACTTGCAAATCATATAGTCTGATAAAGAATTAATATCCTCTTAATATATAAAGGACTTCTACAACTTAACAACAACAACAACAAAAAACACTCAATTTTTTAAAAATTGGTAAAGGACTTGAATTGACTTTTCTCCAAAGAGAATATACAAATGGCCAATAAGCACATGAAAAGATGTTAAACAATACTAATCATTAGGGAAATGTAAATCAAAAGCACAATATGATACCACTTTACATCCTTTAGGATGGTTACCATAAAAAGAAAATAAAAAGCAAAATAAAAGCAAAATAGAAAATAAAAAGTGTTGGCAAAGATGTGGAGAAATTGGCACCCTTGTGCACTGTTGGTGAGAATGTAAAATGGTGCAGCTGCTATGGAAAATACACAAAAAAATTAAAAGTAGTCTCAAAAGAAATGTTTGTAAACCCATATTCATAGCAGCTTACAACTGCTGAAAGATGAAAGCATTCAAAATGACTGCTGATGGATGAATGGAGAAACAAAATGTGGTACATATTTATAATGCATTATTCAGTCTTGGAAAGGAATAAAGTTACAATGGCAAAGACATGGAATCAACCTAAATGCCCATCAATGATAGATTGGATAAATAAAATGTGATGTGTATACACCACGGAATACCATGCAGCCATAAGAAAGAATGAGATCATTTCCTTTACAGGGACATGGATGGAGCTGGAGGCCATTATCCTTAGCAAACTAATGCAGGAACAGAAAACCATGGAGGATAGAGGGTAGGAGGAGGGAGAGGATCAGGAAAAATGACTTATGGGTACTAGGCTTAATACCTGGTTGATGAAATAATCTGTACAACAAACCCCCATGACATAAGTTTACCATATATAACAAACCTGCAGTTGTACCCCAGAACTTAAACTGAAAGTTAAAAAAAAAAAACAAAAAGAAATCTGACCCATGCTATAGCATGGATAAACCTTGAGAAAATTATGTTAGGTGAAATAAATCAGTCACAAAATGACAAATACTGTATGATTCCCACCTGTATAATGTGCCCAAGAGTAGTCAAATTCATAGAGACAGAAAGCAGAACAATGATTCTGAGGAGATAGTGCAGGAGTCCTCAACTCCCTCTTCTCTTCCCCACCCCCTGTACTGGTCAATGGCCTGTTAGAAACCAGGCCACACAGCAGGTGGTGAGCAAGCATTACTGCCTAAGTTCCACCTCCTGTCAGATCAGCAGGGGCATTAGATTCTTACAGGAACAGGAACCCTACTGTAAACTGCACATGCGAGGGATTTAGGCTGTCTGCTCCTTACGAGAATCCAATGCCTGATGGTGTGTCACTGTTGCCCATCATCCCCAGACGGGACCATTTAGTTACAGGAAAACAAGCTCAGGACTCCCACTGACTCTACATTATGGTAAGTATGTCATAATAACAAAGTGCACATTAAATGTAATGTGCTTGAATCATCCCAAAACCATCCCCTGCCATCCTATCCATGGAAAAATTGTCTTACATGAAACCAGTTCCTGGTGCCAAAAAGACTGGGGACCACTCTTTTAATGGATACAGAGTTTCAGTTTTACAACCTAAAAGGAGTCCTGGCGATAGATGGTGGTGATGGTTGCACAACAATGAATATAATTAACAGCACTAACTGGTAAGTTCAAAAATTGTTAAGATAGTAAATTTTATGTCTCTTTTACCACAATTAAAAATTAAAATACCAGTGCTACTGATGCTCTTAGCAGTGTCAGATGTTTGAGGTATTATGACCTCTTTAACAAAAACCACTTCCCATTTCTAGTTTAAACTCATACGTATCAAATTAGAACCCTCCTGGGGCACTGGAAAGCTTCAGTCTGTGTTTTTGAACTTGTTCATGATTTTTCACTGAGGTAACTAGTAAAATTATCTACACTGTTACTTATGGAAGGATGAACTTCACAGTGTGAGTAAAACCTCACAAATTTGGGGACGGTTTTAACAATGATGGCCATTTTAAAGTAATTAACTGTAACTCTTCGGTGAATGAGAATATTTTGGAAGAATATTTCCATCTAAATTGAGTTTACTGTCTTATCACCATAAGAAATCTACATTAAAAATTACATTTGGAGCCAGGTATCAAAATCAGGAAGGAACCAGGGCACAAAATAAATTTTACCAAGTCAAGCCTAGATTTCAACTAGAAAGCCAGTTAATTATTTGAAGGTCTGAAGATGGTCTCATTCCTAGATTAAACGTAGTTGAGGAGTGTATTTGCACTGAGTATATGAGGCATGAAAGGACAGACTGAATGTTTTGGAACAGAAGCTGTCTTAGTTTAAATTGCTGTGAAAACAGAGCCTGAAACAAGAATTTGGATGAAGATTATTTATTTGAATGGCAATCTCAAGAAGTAAGAGTGAGGGTGCAAGAATGTTAAGATAGAGTCAGGGAAAGAGAAAACTCCAACATAAGATGTTTTCTCATTGTCATTCATACTGGTGGGAAACTCAGTTCTGCTGAATCTTCCTGCAAAGCATTCTTACTTCAACCATTTTATCTCAAATGGTAGGGAAGGCCTTGGATCAGGAAAAGCTGCATGTGCTTATAGAAGGATTCTCAACACAAAGGGAATATGAGGTAATAAAGAGCTAGAGTTGTGACTAAATCAAAAGAAGGCCAAGAGGACTTGAAGATGAGAAAAAGAGCTTTTGAAACAGATCACTCCTTGCAATACTCTGATAAACTTGTTACTCTTAGATATACTCCATCACCAACTCAAGATGATATTTAGCCAAAATATCTATAAAAGATTTAACCCAATGATAAACTTTAATTTCCATTGCTGCACCTTTTCTCTAGTCCACAATTGGCATTTGTTACCTCCTTCTTCCACTGCCCAGTGTATGGCTGAAATCTTCATCCAAGAAAGAAATGGACTCTGATAACCTTGTTTTTATTAAGCCATGGTTGCTGCAATTGGAAATGTGATCGTATTTAGGTCCCTGGATGTCACCTCTTATTCACTCATGTACCCTACTATACTATTTATCTAGTAGGCGAATTATCTAGTAAGTGGACCCAAGTCCCTTTGGGGAAGAAACAGGGAATATTATATACAGTATACTTGCATTGAGGTCCCTCCTCAATTGGACCCTGCTCCTGGAACTAAGAACTTACTCTGTTTACAAATTAGATAAAAGACTATGATTTTCTATTATGGTGCTGACCTTAGTCTCCCACTCACTTGTTCTTAATCTTGTTGAATATATATGTCAAACGGCACCTTGATTGAGAGTTAATACCTTGATTCTGCCCATCTATCTTGTCTCTAGCAACCCTTTGTTTAACAGGCATTTCCAACTATCCCTGTAGACGAGGCTCCTGGATTATCATTCCAGTTGTTCATTACAGTAATTCCATTTAGTCTGCTTCTGGTGCTTAAGTGCATCCACCTGGCATGTGCCTTTCTGGAATTCTACTATCCCTATTGACTTTAGGAAGCCCCTTTTCATAGAAGCGTCTCCCACCAACAAATTTGACCTACAGAAGACAGTCATGCCTAAGCTGCTCAGAAGTGTTTGTGTAGATGTTCCCCTCCCATGCTCCCATTTATTACTTTAGTTACTACAATGTCAAAATTCCATTCTACCAAAAAAAAAAAAAAAATTCAGTATTCCTCTTAGAACTGTCCACCAGAAGGACTACATGCTGGAGCATTTATCTACAACAATCCCAGGGATGTTAACTGTCCTATACATCTGGGCTGAGCTTGTATGTTAATCAAAAAGGGTACCAGACAAATTGGGGAAGACTAATTGGAGAGACAGAAATAGATGCATAGCACACATTTGAGATGGGATTTGTCATCATGAAGTCAATCTGCACTCATGTAAAACCATCTACCACAACTGTTGATTAAATCAGACAGATGGTGAAGAGATATGCTATGAGGTCCTAAGATATCTGCTCTGCAGGCTCTGTCATAGGAGTAGGCATAGTGTTCTGCACATTTTCTAATTTTTCATATAAAGGAGTCTGCATAAAATTTGGGAGACAGAAAACCTACAAAAGCACAGAATCATAGATGGGTAAGAGCATGTTGTCACGATCATGCAACAGAGTTCAGAGATGAACAACAGCTCTGGAAGACACCCTAACTCTTTCAACACATCTACACCTTTCTGTCATGAAAAGTGGGGTATATGACAGCTGAAGTTGGAATTTGGTGGAATAGGGAAAGTAACCTCATCTAACTCCTATGTATCTGATTAAAATTTTATTATATGTTGCTTATGGTTAATAAGAATTCTTTGGAGGAGAAGACTACCTGTCAGTTACACAAGCCATATATAAAACTTTTTTTTTTTTTTTAAATAATACTTAGACCAGGCAGACGCAGTGGCTCACGCCTGTAATCCCAGCACTTTGGGAGGCTGAGGAGGGCAGATCACCTGAGGTCAGGAGTTCAAGACCAGTTTAGATGAAACTCTGTCTCTACTAAAAATACAAAAATTAGTTGAGCGTGGTGGTGGGCACCTATAATCCTAGCTACTCGAGAGACTGAGGCAGGAGAATTGCTTGTACCTGGGAAGTGGAGCTTGCAGTGAGCTGAGATCGCGTCACTGCACTCCAGCCTGGGTGACAGAGTGAGACTCCATCTCAAACAAACAAACAAAAAAGTACTTAGACTATTACCAATTAAGCTCAAGCTCGCTTCCCTTTTACTCGTAATCTGGTCCATGTGTGCTCCTTTCTTTCCCAGAGGCATCCACTACTGTGACTTATAATGAGTCATGTGTTTTACTTAACACTTACACATATTTATGAGTCCACAGGTAATATATATTATTGTTATCCATTTTCATAAGCATCTCTTTCAAATGCCTGTTGTAGGAGTCCTAGCTAGAAGATGGAGCAGACTATGCCTCCTCTTTAGCAGTAGTGATATTCTCAGGAATGCCAGAAGATGGGATTATACTGACAAAGACAATAATCCTGAAAAACTAATTGTCTGGGGGTACTTGTGAAAAGAAACACTCAAATGTGTGTTCAAGTAACAGATTATGGGGAAATGGGAAGTCCAACACTGGGCTACCACTAGCTCACTTTAAATTTGAGGTCAGCTAGTGTTGTGAATCAATCCAGTATTGACGGTGCAATAAGATGCAAAGAAGAGTCAACTTTATTGCACAAATGAAAAGAAAGGGGATAAACAACCACAGAAGATACAGCTGAATCCTTTCATACCTCCATGCTTCTGTGTTGAGTAAAGAGAGGGTGAAAGGATAAGTGTCTGCAGTGCTATGTGATGCAAAGAAAGAGCGATGTTGTATATGAAGGAAGAACAAGCCAAGGCCCTCCTGGCATGAACATACATGGGAGTGAGTGGGAAAGACGTTGTCCATTACTATATTAACATTTATTCTCAAAACATGGAGATGAGATTTAACAGAATGTTATTATCCTTTTAGTCTGAATCAATTATTCATATCAGACCAGACTACATTGTCTCTCAATTTATTAACAGTACCTAGAAACTTTTGTTCTTTCTGAAATGTTTATTTAGAATCTCATATGTTCCAGCCACAATTTTCAGATGCAGTTTCAGAATTCTATATATAATATATAGAATTGTATTGTGTAGTTACCTCAAAAGACAATGCAGGGATTTTAATACCTTACATAAGAGAAAAATATGTGAAAGCAGTCTGCATGATCTAAAGCCTGATTTAGCAAACTTTTTCTGTAAAAGGCCAGGTAGCAAATATTTTCAGTTTTCTTGGCCATATGAACAGATGGCCAGATTTCAGCTCTTCATTTCTGCTATTGTACAAGAATAGCCATAGACAATACACAAACAAATAAGCATAGCTGTGTTTCAACACAACTTTACTTACACAATTGTTAGGAGAGTTTAGAACATAGACCATGGTTTGCCAACTCCCACAGCTTCTTTCTCTCATAAGTTCTACTGAAAACGAACACTTAGCAAATAGTGATTTTATATTTTCACTTTGAAAGCTTTTCTTCTTCTGATGTACCTTCAAGAATATGAAGTAACTCATAAAAGGAAAATGTTTGACGTGATCTCTAAACTTAGGATCAAATTCATTCAGCAACATTCACGGAATGCCATGTTTGTGCCAAGCACTACTTTAAGTGCTGGCAAAATAGAGATGAATGATGCACAACTGGTTTTCAGGAAGCTTATAGCTGCATGATGATAAGACAGGTAAAGAGAAAACTATAGTCTGCTAATGAGAGAGGTTGTTCAAGACTCAACAGTGATGGCATACTCTTAGATAAGCCCTGTGGGAACCTGGTGCTCAAGTTCCTTGGGTGTAGGAGGCGGAAAGGTTGTTGTTCACCCAGACCATGCAGATTCACATTTCCTGTTTTGCACGACTCAAAGACAACTCTATCCTGTGCTTCATTTCTCTTGTGGGCAGTAATTCTGGTATACCTTGAAGGATGCTTGCTCTTCAAAGAATCCTCCTAATCCTTTATGTGATTCTATTCCCTTACTTGGAGAGTGATTTCCCTTTGAAATTCCACTCTAAGGTGATGCTGAGTGCCAGGTTACCTGTATTCTTGTTTTCCTGCACTACTATCTTTCCAGCCTTAGATAAGTCTCTGCATCTCTTTGAGCTTTTTTATTCCACACTTTAAAATGACTGCTTTTGAGCACTGAAGGATGCATGAAGAGGAGATACACAGAATAGAAGAACCAGAGAGAATAAAAAATTAAGAAACATATTCTATATATGAGGCACTTCGCTTACAATGTCATGTACATCTCCAGCCTGAACCTAAGAGGAGTTATTAATAACACCATTTTACAGACAATGAAGCCGGGTCTTAGAGGCTTAGCAACTTAGCTAATTAACTACAAGCCAAGATTCAGATTTAAGTCTGTGATATCTTAGATCTCTGCCTTCTTTCCATATGCTCCTTATCTCCCCTTGAGGTTCATAACATCCAAAGACTATACACTGTAATCACAGACTAAGTAAAAAATGCATGAAAAAGCAAATAATAAGAGGAGTTAAATAACAATGAAAAAGATGCTACAAAATGTATGTGTTTAAGCAGGAAATAAACATTACACAAAACAAGGAGGGTATGATTTCAGTGGGTTGTGGTGGTGGGAAAACATAATGAAGAGTAGATTTTAAACTGAGTCATAGAAAAAAATGGTTTGAGTGTGTGTGGGTATGGTAGTGTGTGTTTGTGAGAGAGAGAGAGGAGAGAGAAATAATTCTGTCATTCTAGTTTTACCAGGTCTTAAATATGACATTTAACAGGATAGAATTTTTGTGTAGATTTCCTGGCATCTACCAGTGGGATTCAGACAAATTATACTGACTGGAAACCTGTTCCATCATTTGAAAGATGTGGCTTCAATCCTTACCACCTTATTCACTAACTATGGATCCAATCCTTTTTGAGGATTTTTAATTTTTATCTCTGTAAGACCGAAGTTATTATATGATTCAATTTATAATTCAAAGTCACTCTCTAAGGTCCATTCATCTTCTTTGCAGGCCAAACAGGTGAGCTAAAGAAAAATGTGATAACAATTAAGATCACTGCATCTTTCAGAGTTTCAGTGGTGATATTAATGTCTCATTTTTCCAGGGTTGTACTGTTGCATATGATTTGCTATTACAAAATGGAGGGAAAGTTTCTAGGTTTCTGACCTGGTATTTTTCCTTCTCTGTTATGCCCTGCACCTATGAAATGCTATTGCATATCCTATGTGTGAGCCTATTTCAGTGAGCCCATGTGGGAATTCAGTCAGTGTTAGGGTATGTTTATTCTAATTGTGCATTAAGAAGCTGGGCGGGGGGGTGCAGCACGGTGGCTCATGCCTGTAATCCCACCAATTTGGGAGGTTGAGGCAGGTGGATCACTTGAGGTCAGGAGTTCAAGACCAGTCTGGCCAACATGGTGAGACCCTGTCTTTACTAAAAATACAAAAATTAACCAGGCTTGGTGGTACATGCATGTGGTCCCAGCTACTCGGATGGCTGAGGGAAGAGAATCCCTTGAACCTGGGAGGCAGAATTTGCAGTGAGCCAAGATCATGCCACTGCACTCCAGCCTGGGTGACAGAGTGGAACTCCATCCAAAAAGAAAGGAAAGGGAAAGGGAAAGGAAAGGGAAAGGAAAGAGAAAGGAAAGGGAAAGGAAGAAAGAAAGAAAGAAGGAAAGAAAGAAAGAAAGAAAGAAGGAAGGAAGGAAGGAAAGAAAGAAAGAAAAGAAAAGAAAAGAAAAGAAAGAAAGAGAAAGAAAAAAGAAAGAAAGAAAGAAAAGAAAGAGAAAGAAAGAAAGAAAGAAAGAAAAGAAAGAAAGAAAGAAAGAGAAAGAAAAGAAAGGAAGGAAGAAGGAAAGAAAGAAAGAAAGAGAAGAAAGAAAGAAAGAAAGAGAAAGAAAGAAAGACAGACGGGGGGACAAAAAAGTCACAGGGTGGGTCTGCAGAATTACTGCACCCATAGAGACAGCTTTAGGTTACATCTCCATTGTTTACCAGATCCTCATGAGCCTCCACTCAGACTAGGGGAGTCCGGTGCTATTTTAATAGCTCTATAATAGCTCCGTAATTAGTATTAACTAAGAGGCCATGCGTAGTAATTCCTGAAATATTTGGTAATTTCTTTCTGGTCTGTGCTCAGATATCCTGTTTAAGACACAGGTCCCTTTTGAGAGACTTTGGAGGAAGATTTATGTATATAAATACAGCAGGATCCTTCCTCAGGGATCCTTCCCCAGCTTCATCTTCATTCAGGGAATGCAAGTCTGAAATGGGTCAGTTCTGGGTGATACTCCATTGTAGAATTCAAGTTTTTTCTCTACATATTATATCTAAATATTTTCAGATCTTAAAGACCAAGAAATATATTGGTAAGATGCCTGTGTATTTTATTCTTAGTGACACCATGATATGTTAGCCAACACAAAATAACTTTAAAGGTGATGATTACTGAGGCCCTGCTCTAACCTTACAGTAATTGTCCTTAACTTATATCTGATAATTAAGCAGGCACACATCTCTGCCAGTCTGGGAGTCCATTAACCCCACTGAAATTAGAAAATCCATGTCAATATCAGCAGCTTCTACTATCATTCTAGTATACAGAGGAAATCCCTTACTGAGCAATTCAAGGATTTGTTTCCCAAATTAAAACACTTTTGGATGTCTTAGCAAAATAAATATCATTTTAGCCCTATTAGGAGATATTCTGGAGAAAAGAAAAGAAGGTAGGAAGGTTGCTGCAAGAAAAATCAACTCCAATATTTCTGTCTCCTTAAATTTTGGGATTTATTTCTTTCACCAGGGAAGTTCTGGGATGTAAATTTCATTAACTTTAAATCATCTTTGACTTTAGGGTTGTTTTCAACCAATCAAGAAAATTGCTAGAACAACTTCTAACTGTTCAGGCTAATGTATTGAACCATCATCTCTAAGTAAGTACATGAATGCATCAACATAGCTTCAAACCAACATTATTCCTGTCCTCTTTGACCTATGGATTTTAGAATTAATTTCTACATATATACCATATGTTTTCCTCATATCACTTAGCGAGAGCCTGCAATTCTCTAATCATGTGAACTATTATCTCCTGGGTTAGACTTTGCCCTTTTACTCCCAGGATGATAATGAGCTCTCTAGTTTTCAGTCTAAAGACAATGAGGAGTAGTTATGAAGAGATTTGGCATCTACATTTGAGACAATGGCCAAAGATGTGATAATTACATGTCTTTAAACAGGAAAGGCTAGTCTTTTCAGACAGAAAAGGAGGAGTGAATTTCTCTGGAAAGAGAGACTCAGTGGGATTTGGGGATTGAAGGTTATCATGCCCCCTAAGTGCAACTAAATTCCTCTACCCCAAAAGTTAGTTCTCATTCCTTGCCTTTCAATGCTTGAAATTAAACATAAGAGGCTTGACAAAGATGTAAACTCAACTTACATTGCAGCATCAAACTTAGTATTTATTTTAAACTGTATTAATCCCCTGTCTATTAAAAGAATTATTTTGGGGGGTCCATCATAGACTATACCCAGTTCTGTATCTTGGACTGAGAGTTTAGTGCCCTCAGCCTGTAATTTCCTTCTCTAAACTCTTCAGTGCAGTAAGAAATAGCCAGCCAATTGCATGATTCTTACTGTAACCATTACGACCATAATGGTCAAGTTCATTAGCACTTGGTTTCCAAATGCCTTATGTACTTTATTCCAAGCCACCACTGATAATCTAAGTACTTTCCACGGATTATCAGAATCCCATTTACCAATATCAATGAGCTAACCTCAGCTTACAAGTCTAATCAGGTAAGATAACCAATTCTATTTTTCAATATCTTAGAGACAGTTAACTGGAACCATTCCTGTTTTAGTCTGGATCCAATCAGGAAAATATTTCCATTCTGGTTATTACAAAGAGAGTATCTTTTATATTAACAATGTTTTACAATTATGTTGGAAGGACTGGAGGAGCAAAATAAGAAGGCGTGTTAGAAGATGAGAAAGAAAGAATATCTGTGTGTGTCACTCAGTTCAAGTGGTAAATTCCCTGGGCTGTTACCCATAAGACTGCCTTATTTATTTTTAGAAGTGCTATAGTTGCTGGACCTGGAAGAGTCCCTGAAGAGCTGCTGATGAGCTCAGGGTTTCTGGAGTTTGCAATCACTTTGCCCCTCCTCCTGTAAGGTGGTGAGACACTTTGTGTGAGCCAGGAAGAGAGACCTTCTCCCTTCCTCCTGCCTTCTAATCTCCTACCAGTGCTTCCCACTGGCCAAATTTAAACACATATATAAGAGTTATATTGGCCGGGCGCGGTGGCTCAAGCCTGTAATCCCAGCACTTTGGGAGGCCGAGACGGGCGGATCACGAGGTCAGGAGATCGAGACCATCCTGGCTAACATGGTGAAACCCCGTCTCTACTAAAAAATACAAAAAACTAGCCGGGCGACGTGGCGGGCGCCTGTAGTCCCAGCTGCTTGGGAGGCTGAGGCAGGAGAATGGCGTAAACCCAGGAGGCGGAGCTTGCAGTGAGCTGAGACCCGGCCACTGCACTCCAGCCTGGGCGGGGCAGAGCGAGACTCCGTCTCAAAAAAAAAAAAAAAAAAAAAAAAAAAAAAAAAAGAGTTATATTAATATGGGAAATGTGGGGTTAATATTTTCTATTACTCCAGTCCAGCAGTTCAGAGCAGAGGGTAAAAGTTATGGGTATGGGTTTGTGATGTTTGATATTGACTGTCAACTTAATTGGATTGAAGAATGCAAAGTATCGTTCCTGGGTGTGTCTGTGAGGGTGCTGTCAAAGATTAACCTTTGAGTCGGTGCACTTGGAAAGGCAAACCTAACCTCATTCTGGGTGGGCACAATCTAATCAGCTGCCAGCTTGGCCAGAATAAAAGCAGGCAGAAGAATGTGGAAAGACTAGACTGGCTAAGTCTTCTGGCCTCCATCTTTCTTCTGTTCTGAATGCTTCTTGCCCTCAAACATCAGACTCCAAGTTCTTCAGCTTTTGGACTCCTGGACATACACCAGTGATTTGCCAGGGGCTCTTGGGCCTTCAGCCACAGACTGAAGGCTGCACTGTTGGCTTCCCCACTTTTGAGTGGTTGGGACTCGGGACTGGTTTCTTGACTCCTTAGCTTGCAGAACGCCTATTATGGGACTTCACATTTTGATCATGACAGTCAATACACCTAGCAAAGTCCCCTTCATGTATGCATCTATCCTAATAGTTCTGCCCCTTTAGAGAACCCTGACTAATACAGGGTTTGAGCAACAATCATTGAATACTGACAAATTGGAAACGTAAGTATATGATTTACCATATTAGACTTCATTGTAAGATTCATATTGTAATATAACATCTCTGGACATGATTTTTTTTTTTTTTTTTTAGATGGAGTCTCACTCTTGTTGCTCAGGCTGGGTACAATGGCGTGATCTTGGCTCACTGCAACCTCCGCCTCCCAGGTTCAAGCAATTCTCATGCCTCAGCTTCCCAAGTAGCTGGGATTACAGGCATGAGCCATCATGCCCAGCTCATTTTGTATTTTTTGTAGAGATGGGGTTTTGTCACGTTGGCTAGACTGATCTCAAACCCCTGGCCTCAGGTGATCCACCTGCCTTGTCTTCCCAAAGTGTTGGGATTACAGACATAAGCCACTGCACCTGGCCTGGACATGATTTTTATTTAACATACTAATTAAGACTATCAGCTCTCAGTAAGACAGGGTTCAAATTCTGACTACCATATAGATCTAGTTTTAAGACTTTCAACTTGATATTTCTCCTTTAAGGGGTTCTTAGTTTTTCTGTTTTTGAAATGGGGAATATATGCCTTATTAAGTGCTGTATATTAAATGTGTCAACAGCCATGGCACGTAATAGTCCTCTACTAATATTTATGCTGATGGTGGTGATGATGGCAATGTCAACGAAGATGGCAGCATTGGTAGTGATGATGCTGAAAGCTGATACTGATGACTTTTTTCTATAGTGAAAGAATTCATTATTTTCCTCATATTTTCAAAGTAATCAGATTCTCCAAACGTTAATAATTACTACTAAGGGTAATAAGGGACTACTGACAGTTTTGAGAAGGCAAGTGACATAAAGCAGCTTTGGGATTATTAAGCTAATCCTGGCATTACGGAGGGATGTTGAGTGGAGGTTATTTATTTATTTATTTATTTTAGAGACACAGTCTCATTCTTGTTGCCCAGGCTGAAATGCAATGGTGCAGTCTTGGCTCACTGCCATGGTCTCAGCTCACTGCCACCTCTGCCTCCTGGGTTCAAGTGATTCTCCTGCCTCACAGCCTCTCGAGGACCTGGGACTACAGGCTTGTGCCACCATGCCCAGCGAATTTTTGTATTTATTTATTATTTATTTATTTATTATTTATTTATTTATTTATTTATTTTAGTAGAAACGGGTTTCACCATGTTGGCCAGGATGGTCTCAATTGCTTGACCTCATGATGCAACTCCCTCAACCCCTCAAAGTGCTGGGATTACAGGCATGAGCCACATATCCTGCCAAGTGGAGGTTAAAGAGAATGATACAAGACAGTTACCAATCATTTATTGACAATTCTTTGCTAGGTATTAAGCAAGTTATAAAGTTTTAAATTAAGAAAGTTTTGATACAAGATATTCCCTACTCTGAAGAAGCTATCTAATTGGTATGTGATTGAGGTTATTCATATGTGATGATATTTTTGAAATATAAGCAACAGATCTTGGTTCCTCGGTGTGGAAAATGAGAGGAAGTACACATTAAGTAGATCCTTTAACAGAAACAGTAAAAGGAGTGAATATCCAGTAGGAAGATAGATTAGAGTGTCAATTTTTATTTCCTCCCTCCTTTATTTTCTGAAAAGAGAACTTTTTTTGCTATTTACAATATAAGAAAATTTATTTCATAGTTTAATTTTTCTAATCGAAAACAATCTACCTACTTATTCCAGTTCTATAAAGTAAACATTTAAACTCCATTTTTCTACTTTTTGACTCTTTCCCCTCTACAAATTTTTAACCTTCACAGATATTCTCTATGTTAGTATAATTCAGTCTAATGTAGGAGAATAACTCCACCATATAACTACTGGTACAATTGTCCCAATCAAGGCTGGGATTGATGCCTAGCAGCAACAACAAAGATGGCAATTATCCAAGCTCTATCATTGTGAGCAGCATCACTTACTCTCTTTGAAGATAGAGTGCAAACCATAAAGATGATGCATTCCAGATATGAACTTTCTCAAGAACTATAAAGATTCCACCTCTAATAACCCAAAGTGTCAGAAATGGAAGGAATGCCCTTGGCAGAGAATATGCTGTGTTTGTTTTGATCCAGACACCTACTGCTACTTCAGTATCCTTCAATGGATTTTTATTTAATTTGGCTCTTAAAACATCCTTTGAAGGAGTGTTTGCTCAGCTCAGGGATCCTCCTAGCAGCAATGTCTGATCACTAGCAGGCTTTTTATTGGCTCCTTATGACAGTGCAGCCTGAACTTGTCTGTTTCCATTTGTAAGTCAATCCCTACCTCCGTAGCAGCCAACAGGTAACTTTTTTCTTTTTCCCACACAGACCCTATGGGAAAAAAAGGAAGCTGTAACATTGCTAGCACTTTAAAAATAGAGTAGTCAGGCAGAAAAAAAATAATAATAACACTGTGTTACTTAGTGTCTTTTTCCGGGACAAAAGCCAAGTGGGAAATTCTGCTCTGATTGAAATCATTCAGGTAAACAACAACAGAAACAAAATTGTATAATACACATGCGTATACATGCATACACATACACAATCACAAAAACACAATGTAGACAAATATATACAACTTAATCATCAATTATCTTGACAATGGAGGAAATCTTTGTGGCTATGTCAGCCGTGAATACTATATAACACCCTACCTTAAAAATATGTGTGAATGTGTGTGTGTATAAAATTGGGTATGGTCTAACTTCTTAAAGTTAAAAATATAAAAACATTTTAATATATTGTGGATTCTTCTATTCATGATTTTCTACATGGCTCTCTCCTGATTTCTTTTAAACAAAAGATAACTATTCGTCATACCCTTAATGGCTTCCAAATCACTGAAGAGAAAACTAAGTCAGTTGATCAATTTCCTAAAAAAAAATTAGAACAAATGTTGTCTCATATTGTAGTAGGCATGAATCCTGAGGCATAAAGTACCATAATTTTTCCCACTCTTACCTTGGTACAAATATCAAGCCATTAAAAACTTCATGGTTTTACTATCCTAGGAAACTTCAAGAAATGGAAACTCAAAATTCTGATAGTTCTGGGAAGCTGGCCTATGTGTCCATCATTGGACTAGGCTCTGATAATGCAGTGAGAAGGCAAAGGACTTATTTCCTTTCTGCTGGCATGTAAAAGTGGTACACTAGTAAATGCTCAACAATCAACTGTCTGGAAAAAACAGAAATGCAGTTTTTCGTGTTTTTTCATTTCCCTTGTACAAATATTCCTATTACGGCCGATTTCAAGCTACCACATGGCATCAGTGAATGCAAAAATGGAGAGGAGAAGCACACAACTGGCTCTTCTACGTCATTAGGAGTCAGTTCAAGCACACCACTGAAACTTCTTCAGAAAGAGACTGAGCTATGTTGAATGTCATAATTTGAAGGACAAAACATCTTTTAATGTTTTACCTGCCCAACTCTTCTACAGAAAGTTGAGGCTAATTTTCTCTCTTAGCATAGTGGTGCTGCTTGGTAGGCAACATGATAACAATAAAATCTCCTAAAAGTTTTGGGCATAATCATGTCTATCTACTTTCATGGTAACCCTAAAATGGCACAGCTACTGAAAATAAAAAAAGTTCCTGGCACTCATAAGAATTTCCTTTGAGATTATGGAACTTATTCATAAAATAGCTGCTTTGTATTCTCTACTAGGACAAGACAAATGAGAGAGGTTTTCATTATTCCCCAAACCTTTGTTACTCCAAGTGTGATATATGAACCAGCAATATCTGCATTACCTCAGAGCATGTTAGAAAAGCAAAATCTTAATCCTAAACCTAGAACAAATGCGTCAGAATCTCTATTTTAAAAATATTCCCATATGTTTTGCATGCACATTAAAGTTTGAGAGACATGGCCCTAGATCATGGTTTTAAAGTTTTTCTTAGGTAGTATGAAATCTTCTCTTTCATTAGAACTTACACATTCTTTCCGAGGTGAATCTTTGTAATCCAAGTCTTTACCATTCTGGCTGAGTCCAAGAATGTGGATGTATCAATGTGACTACATCCTCAGTTCTGGCTACTAAAAGCACTGCCAATATTTAATGGGGGTGTGGATCAATTCAATGTACATGACAAGGGCTAACTCTCACTTTTAGGAACCAGAATTGAACATGCAGCTTGCTCAAAATTTCATAATGTGAATACCAATAGAAAATGACTAGAAGGAAATATATCAAAATATTGCTAATGTTTATCTCAAGGTAGTGAAATTTTAGGCATTTATTTTCTTCTTTTCAAAAAATATCTTCCAAATTTTCTACAATCTGGTTTCATTTTAAAAACTTCAGAAAGAGTCCGGGTGTGGCAGCTCATGCAGCTGAGACACACTGAGTGAAAATGAATACACTGCATCTGCACGCAACAACATGGATGAAGCCTGGTTACATGATGTGAAAGAAGTTATGGGAACTATATATAGCAGGATGCCTTTTTCATGAAGTTCAAGAATAATAACATCAAATATTCTTTACTTAGATTACATATATGATAGAATTATTTTAAAATATTTGTGGAATAAACATAAAAATAAGCATGGTATTTACTTTGGGTGAAAACAGGGAGGAAGAGTATAGGTCTATTTAGATTACTGTCAACGTTCTTAATAGATGGAGCGATAGATTCAATGTTAAGTATATTATTGAAAATAAACCTGTAAATAAAAGGAAAGATTACAGGTGTGGAACCATGATGTGAGTCAGGCATAAATTAAGAATTTTGATTTGTCTAATGCTGTGTATCTGAGGTCCATTTGGAGAGGAGATAGAGAAGGAGAGAGAGAGAGGAAGTTGAGACCCAAAATGAGGCAATAAACTGTGGAGGCTGGGAAAATAAAGGATTTGAAAAAAAGGAGAAATGAGAATAGGAAAATCTTCTTTCACTAACTTTAAAATGTATATCTGACTGTGGTTAAGCTTCCCCAAATCATGCTACTTACCCCTCCTTGTCTTCCATTAATTTAATAAATATTTATTAAGTACGTACTTATTTCCAGAAGGCATGCCAGAAATGTTCCCTGCTTTTATGAGAAGGGCATTTCTGTGGCTAAAGAGGCCAAGCAGGCAGATCACAAGGTCAGGAGTTTGAGACCAGTCTGGCCAATATACTGAAACCCTGTCTCTACTAAAAATACAAAAATTAGCTGAGTGTGATAGCATGCACCTGTAGTTCCAGCTACTGGGGAGGCTGAGGCAGGAGAATTGTTCAAATCTGAGAAGTGGAAATTTCAGTGAGCATAGCCGAGACTGTGCTATTGCACTGCAGCCTGGGTGACAGAGTGAGACTCCATCTCAAAAAACAAAACAAAACAAACAAAAACCCAGCAAAAAAACAACTTCAAAAAGAGAGAAAAAAACATAAAATAGAAAACCTCTGTTTTTCTACAGATGCAATCAGTGGGCAGTTATTTATGATTTATGGTGTCTAACTCCTACATATCAGTTATTTTATTATCATAATTAAATATTCCTAATTATTTGTTTTGCATCTGTTCTTTAGCCAGCCAATTGCATGATTCTTATTGTAACCATAACGATCATAATGGCCAAGTTCATTAGCACTTGGTCTCCAAATGCCTTATGTATGTACTTTATTCCAAGCCACCACTGATAATTTAAGTACTTCCCATGGATTATCAGAATCCCATTTAAATTATATAATGCTTATGAGAAATCCTAGCCTAGCAGGCACTCCATAAAGGTTTGTGGATTCTGAGAAGGGCTAGTGGAGGAGAGACTTGGAGAACTTTTAGGTTTGATTCTCCCAGCACAATGAAGTACTGACTCTCATTTTAATGACAAGTATGGTGAAGGCACTTTGCTCAAGGAAGCAATTTGCATTAATGTTAGTTAATTAATGTTAATTAATGAGTAGTTTTTTTAGGTTAAGTGACCAAGGCCAGATGTTTGCAACAGTTCCATAGCTAGGTATGGGAGCAATTCTCATGCCCTCCAAAGGGGTCCAGCTTCATTTCTTTCATCCTGAAATAGCCCTCAAGCTAAATGGTAGCCTGAAAAGACTGCCACCTTTATGGTAGCCCCACTCTACACTCCCTCCACAGAAGGTGTCAGGTCTGTGGTTAAAACTTCAGGAACAGAGTTCATTCCAAATATCTCAGCACATCTCTTAGAACCAACAAGCCATCTTGTTGTTGCCACTTACAACATACTCGTAACACCAAACCAACAAACAAATCTCAAAACAACATCAACAACAAAACATCGAAATTCTTCTCCCCATCTATTCAATTACAGGTGTCATGGCAGACTGCAGGGGAAATCTCATTTTTGCTCTGAATAAATATTCCTCTGGGCTGTTTGTGGTTTGCAGAACACTCATACTTTTCTAATTCCTACTTTCTCACCCCCAAGATATGTTGGTCAAGTGGCCCACATATGTATATATTTTAAAATATTTCTAGATTTTATGTGCGTGTGTGTGTGTTTGTATGCATATATGTGGGTGTGTATGTATAAAATCTTGAAAACCTCTGCCACATTTAAAAATGCCACAGGAAAAAATATTCTTAGGATCTTTGTCTATGTCTAGATCTATGTAAGATTGAGAACCACTGCCAAAGTTACTAAAATAATCATTCAAATCATTTTTGTGCCTCAGTTCCTTTATCTGAAAAACAGGGTTAATGAAAGTATATTTTAAAAATTAGAGATAATGTATAATGCAAAAAGGATCTGGCACAAAAGAAATATCCACTGTATATTGTTTATTCTTATTTTCAACAGGGTGAGAAATGTTTATTATATGGGCTAAGTAAAAGTAGCATCATCCCAGATACATAAAAGACATGAGTTACGTAGATTCAGGCAAAAATACAGCATGTTGCCCTGGATATAGTCTGTTATTTCTAGACCAAGACATTCATAGAAGGGCAAACTGTCTTACTTGCAAGGAACTTTGGAACTCGTGATTTAGTTTCCTTTCCTATGCAGAACCCCCCCTTTAAACTATGGTTCTTTGGAACCTAAGCCAATAATTTAGGTTCAGAGATTATCTGGAGAGCAGATCTTGCCCATACTTTATCGTAAAGGGTAAGGATTAAATTCTCCATTCCCAGTGGGCATGATGTGTTTCAACCAGGGAATGCCAAAGATGCTATAGAGGAATGGAGGATTTAATCCTTACCCCTTACACTAGTCCATGGTTAAGTTTAACATTAAGATTTGCTCCTGGTAAATGTTACAGGGGAAACAAATGTTATTGGAGAAACAAGGTTTTTGTATTCCCAGGACACCTTGTGACAATCTTGCTTTCCCCAGACATAAAGCCAAAGACCATGTGGTTTTTAAATTCCCCACTTTTTCCATAATAAAACATAGCATCTGGATATAATCTGACTCATCACTGGCTTAGAGATGCAAATGTCTACGGATGCTCAGTGCAGATACTTTTTAAGGTAACTGGAAGTAATTCCCTATTTGACTGAAACTATGTAATAAAAATAAGATTTTCTGGTGCCAAAGACCTATGTAGGAGGCTCTTTTTGCTTGCACACAAGGGAAGGAACAGAGAATGCCTTTAATTCTGGCTTTGATTTAAATCTGCATCATCATTTACCAATTGTAAGGCAATGAGCAAGTCATTAAACCACTGTAAGCCTCAGTTTCCTCATTTGTAAAATGAGGATAATTGTAGCTGCCTCACAGTGATGTACAATTAAATGGGGATAATATTTAGAGTATCTGACCGAATGTATTAAATAAATGTAGCTACTAAAAAGATCTAGGTAAAGGAGAGTTATCATCGTTATTATTGTATTTATTCTCTCTGCTTTTCAGGCTGTCTATTGACCATGTATATGCTCTACAGGGGCTCTGAGAACTGTATTTTCTCAGCCATGCTGTGGAGCCAAATAGCACAAACCCAGGGAGCATGTAAGGAGAAGCAAGACAAATTCAAGACGTTGCAAGGGGATCTTGTTGAACTGAGCCTGGAATTACATGAAAAGAAATCTTTTAAGAGTTATTTCCTATTCAAAAAAGACTTGGTGCATTATTAAATTCCACCACACTGGGAGCTTTGCTCCTTCACATTCGTGCTTTCAAATCTTACTTATTACTGCCCTAGCCTGAATGGGGTGAAGGAAGCTGGGAAAGAAATTCTGGGCAGCAGATCACAAAGGAGATATTTGCAGGGATGCGAATAGCTCTAGCTTCCTACCTACATTTGTGAGTTACTTTTAACTTTTCAAAATACTTTCATGCCTACCTTCTCTATGGGAGTGAGTAGCAAGCACTTTGGACCCCTAGATAGAAAACTCCTAGATAAGAGAACATCTACACCCCTGCCTACTCATTCAATTTCTTGAAAACATTCTGAATAAGAAGAACACTACAGTTATTACAACAACATAATTTATTTAGCTTCTGCTATGTGTGTAATATATGCTGAATATCTCATATACATCGTCTATATAGTTTTTAAATCAATGCTTTGAAATAGCCGGTTTTGTTTTTTCATCTCAGTGACTTGGTATAAAGGTCCTATAGATACTAAGCAGCAGATCTTGGGTTTGAGCACAGGCATGTGACACAAAATTTGTGCTTTAACAACTCTACTAAAAATCTGAAAACTTAGTCCTATGTTTGGAAATAGTTAAGGGATACAGAGACCAGTAGAAGCCTCTGTACTGAGTTACAAGAACAGAGCAGACCCTTAGAAGCAGAGTAACATTTCACTGTCAGTGTTTATTTAAGTGGTCAAAGTCAATTTCAAGAGACGTAGAGGGCAGCGAAAGAGCGATTTTAAAGGACCTAGAGGAGAGGCAATAAATGCAGCTGAAAACGTGGAGGACAGGAAACCACCGTCAGAGTGTAGGTCAGCTAAGTAGTTAGGAACGGTTGCATGAAAGGAAGAAGCTTCAGTAAAATGTCATCTGTGACCTGTTTAGGTAACTACATATCCTGCTAAGTTAAATAAATGTCAGTACCTGCCAGCTGGCTTTCATTTGGGAAAAAATATAAATAAAGAAGTAACCTTTAATGAGTCAGTTCAGAATTTGTGGAATCCTTCAGCATAAAGAGATTTCAGAGGAGTAGAATGGGGAAAGAATAGAAGTATCTCTTCAGAAACAAGGAATAGTCACTCAGAAATGTTAACTGACTTGCCTAAGATCAAAATTTCTTTGGGACTAACTCAGGTTACCTGGTACATTACTTTTTGTGCTAACAATTCTAGAATTAATGAAAAGAAAAAAACGTAAGTTCTCTAAATTTAAAACTTTTCATTTACCCATAACCAAAGGACTCATTGGTTCAGAAAGCTGTGGGATGCCTTTGTGAACAATGGATGTGACAGCTAGGCCTGGATCACAGGGATTACAGTCAACCCTTCCTTACCCTATTTGTGATGTTTCTGTGCTAATGGGAGGCATTTTCACATTCTCTTCCCTCTTCTGAGTCTTATGCCTTTTATATTTTGTGCCTCTTCTTAAATTATACCTCTGTCTCAAGATTGTATCCCACCAGCCCTTTGGGCCCTTAGCTGGCCTCAACAAGCTGTCTCAACAAGCTGAACATTCCAGTTCAGCCTGTCCTTCAGCCTGTCCACCAGGCTTCTCGCCATGGGGTTGATGAAAGTCTCATCTCCCCAGGACCATGCTTTCCTTGCAGGGTAGAACCAAGTATTGTGCCTCTTTTATACACACCAATAGCGTACCAATCAAGGATGTACTCAGTAAACCTTTGCTGAGTGACTACAGCATTGGCATGTTCTCAATCACAAATTATGAAATGTTAAAAAAAAAAGCTGTGCTTGCATACAGCATTTACTGGGCTAAAGGGCAAGTTTGGCTTTCCAGTAAGTTTCACCTTTAATCAGATCACTTGTTGGGGTTGGGTGGCTGTTGTCATGATCTGGGGACCCTAACGATTCCAGCTGTGTCTACTCAGCCAATGGCACAGAATCCATGATAGCCAAGGTCATGAAGAGGCACCCTCCTGATTCGACCCCCCATCTTGGTTCTGATGCTATTACACTTTCCTATACCACCTCTTCTTATCCCTAGCAGATGATGTAGAAATGGAATGTATTATTTGGAAGCATACTGAAAGATACAGTAGATTCTTACTGTTTATGATAGTGATATTCTGTAAAATCAATGCAAACATTGAATTAGTGAATACTAAATCATTGCTCCTATGGTAGATACAAGATTAAGTTTCTGAGAGCTACTATGCACAACATTTTCTGCAATCATTCAATACATAACCCTGTTTAATGGATGTTTCTGTTCAGACATTATATTGTATATTGTTGATTCATTAACATCACACACACAGCCAACAGCACTATTTCTCGTGCCTGAATGAAGCTTTTCTAACTTATGCAAGTTCTCAGCAAAGCCCATCAAAGGCTTCTTGTGTTTTGTGTCACTAGATATCACTTCAGCTGTCTGTTTGGGGATCATTTTAAATAGCAAAATCACCAACATAAATTACAAAAATACAAAAAATGTGTCACCAAACAGACTGTGAAAAGAAGTATTTACTGTACTAAAACTTAAACAAGAAGATAGAGCATTGGCTCATTGGACTGCTGCTGGGAATGTGCACTTTGGTGACTCAAATTTTTTGCGACTCTCTGCATGTGCATGTCTGTGAGTGACCATGAAGGTGTTCAAGTATTGATTTGTGAGTTACAAAGAAATTTTGGCAAATAGGTGAATTGGTAAATACAGAATCGGTGAATAATGAGGATTGAGTGTATCTTTAAATGGTATCTACTTTCATTTGGCATTTATATGATGTCTTAGATCTGGGGATTCTCCATTTATCCACTTTAGTGAAATGGCCCATGTTCTCTTACAGGGGAAAGAAAGTCTATACATAATCACGAGTTCAAAGGATCCAAAGCAATTAGAGCCATTTTAACATATGTAATTATGCTTTACCACCAAAGGAGTTGTTTGGGCTTCATAGAAATTGGAGCTCAGAAGAATGTAGACTTCGCTACCATAGAGATCTAAATTTAAAATCAGATTGTGCTACTGATTAGGTGAGTAGTCACCCACCTTCTTGCACAGAAGCTGTCTTATTTCTAACAACAAAATATAACAATATATATACATTTTGCAGGGCTTGAAAGAACATACATGGAAAATGTCTGCCATGAGGGCACACTAAGTTTACTCTTTTTCTTTCCTTCCCATTCAAGGTATTCTGGAATGAAGCATATTTAGTCATTGTGTTTTCCACAATGCTGAGGTGGAAATGGGCAGAGGGGAGGAACAGGAGGCCTGAAACTATGTGTAGGAAGTGGCTGTTAACACACGTTAATTAAAAAACATATATTGTGTTCTTCTCTAATCCAAATATGATTATTACTAAGAGGTGAGTCTTGTTTCAAGCAGTGGGGAGGGAATGAACAGAATCGTCCAAATTACAACTATAAAAATAGGTATGCATTTGGATAAAGTCTGCATGAGAATACACGGAAATCAAAATAGTTGTTTCCAAGCGATAGAATTATGGAAATTTTTTTTCTTCAAAATGTTCTCAAATGTTATACATTTTTTTTACAATACAAATGCTGTGCATAGGAAAAGAATTATAATGAATGAAGCAATCAGGGATTATCTTGAAGCAAAGCAGTAACATGAAATCAAGACAATGTAGATGAGAGATGATTTACATTATTTTGTTTCCATCAAGCTGGAGGGCATTTTCCAGAAGCCTAAGATGGTGGATCAACAGAGTGTTGACAATAACATAGGGTAGAGAGAGGTGAGAAGGGGGTACAAACATGGCAGGCCCACTATCAACCCATTTCCAGACTGTTGCTCTTGCCCCCTTCTGATTTTCAACATTGATTCCTGTTAATCTGTACATTATTAATAACTTTTTCCACTCTGTGCTCCTGTCATCTCCTCTTCCCCACACCAAATTGATATGCAGCTTCCCAAGGATTGCCTAAGACTAGTCGGTACATTGAGGAGAAATGATAGGAAGCAAGACCCTGTCCAGCTTTCAGAGGGGTTTTATATTGCGATGTATCAAAGTCTGTGGGGAGCTGCCAGTGGTAGAATAAAAGTTTGTCAGGCTAAGCGTCGAGATTGATGCATTCTATTCCATGCTATTATAAATATTCTTCTTTTGAAATTGTATTTGACTTTGTATTGGGGGGAGGAATCATAATTGAATTTAAAACTGTGTATCTTTGTCCTATGGTATGGTATTACAACTTAAATTCTATTTCCATGTATGTATTTCATCCAATAAAATTTAAAATACAGGCTCAGGCATAACTGGTATATAGTTTTATTGTCATGGTAGCCAATCAGTTATAAATTAAATCAAGCTTTCACACACTAATATCAACTCACACATTTATTCTAACTACCAAATAGTCTTTGATTCTAGAATTGTAATACCTTTTATGGACCCTGTAAAGATTAAGATATTATCATATCTATTTTAATATTTCATCTATTTTTTAGAACTGTTATTTAAATTTCACAAGACCTCTAGTTGCTGCCCTAAGTATTTTTCTTAATTTACATACACTGTATATTAGGGCCTGTGTTGAACTCTGGATACTGTTGGACAATTACAACAATTTGGTGCTCAGAAAAATGAACTGTGAAAATCATTAATACTTTTCACAAAACAGTGTGGCTTTTGCCTTATAATCACATGCAACAATTAAACATCCATGCCCTCTTCTAACATTGCTAAGGACGTGATTTGCTCTGTCCAATGAAACCTGTACAGAAGTGTCACTTCTGAGAGGTGAACATTAAAAGCCAGTGCACGATTATCCACTTTTTCCCTTCCCATCACTTCAGTGATTCAAAAATACTTGGCAAGATGAAGCCTTGGTCAGTTTGGGGATGTGAGGAATCAAGAGGAGCAGAGCTTTCTGTTGATCTGTGGTGAGCACATGCCATTGGATAAGGAATAGACATCTGCTTTGGTAAGCCCCTGAGATTTTTTGGAGCTATTTATTACTGCAGCATAATGGAGCTATCTTAGCTGAATTACAATGAATAAAGATTTGAGAAGTTTCTCAAGTGTTATTCATAGCCTTTAGAAAAAAAGGTGTTATTTAGCACTTGATACAAAGGAAATATACATGAATTGTTCAGTCATCCCTTGGTATCTGTAGAGGATTGGTTCCAGGACTCTCCTAAAATACCAGAATTTACAGATTTTCACGACACATATAAAATGGTGTATTATTTGCATATAACCTATATATGTCCTCCTGTAAAGTTTGAGACACCTCTAGATTATTTTTAATATCTAATATAACTATCATAGGCTTAACTACATTTTTGATCCACTGTTTGTTGAATTTGTGGATGCAGAACCTGTGGATCCAGAGGGCCAACTCCATATGCAAACTAATTAGTATAAAAATGCAGCAAATACCCATAAACTTATCACCCAATTTAAGAACATTCATACATTGTTTGAAACTGTCTTTAGGCTTCTCCTACATCCTAACACATGGCCTCCTCCCTAGATACAAGTATTTGAAACAAAACAGGATAGGGGAAGTTGGTCCCAACCATTTTGGCACCAAGGACTGGTTTCATGGAAGACAATTTTTCCCATGGAATGGGTGGTAAGGGGGTGGGTATGGTTTTGGGATGAAACTGTTCTACCTCAGGTCATCAGGCATTAGTTACAGATTCTCATAAGAAGTGTGCAACCTAGATGTCTTGCATGTGCAGTTCACAATAGCGTTCATACTCCTATGAGAATCTCATGCCATCACTGATCTGATAGGAGGCGGAGCTCAGGCAGTAATGCTCACTCAAGGCTCACCCTCTGTGTTGTGCAGCCCAGTTCCTAACAGGCCACGGACTGGTAGGTCCGGGTGCATAGCCCAGGGGCAGGGGACTCCTGACATCGGAGACTACTTTTATAATATCATCTCTGTAAAGTACTCATTGTCTTTTCAATCACATTCTTGAATATATGAATAATTACTACTACTACTGTGATACCATGGTAACAGGTACTGAGCACTTACTATTTGCCTAATAATGTTTATCAGTTTTATATGTACTTATTGCTCTCTATGAGGTAGGATCTATCGCTAGGATTACAGGCATGAGTCACCACACTCGGCCCCAGAGTTCTCTTTATGTAGCTGGTTTAGTACGTGGATAGTTACTTTCAGAATGCATTTTTAATTACAGTTGGGTAAAATGCTTCCACCCATTTTAAAGATGAAATAGTTAAGGTCCAATATTAAATTTCTATTTAAGATCAGATATATTAAAAATGACAGATCTAGAACATTTGGCTCCTGTATTAGATTCTTACTGTGGCTACAACAAATGACCACAAACTTGGTAGCCCAAAACAAGAGAAACTTACCGTCTTACATTCTGGAAGTCAGAAGTTCAAAATGGGTCTTGGTAAAATAAAAGTGTTGGCAAGGCTGAATTCTTTCCAGAGGGTCTAGGGAAGAAACCATCTCCTTATCCTTTCCAGCCAGTAAGGCCACCTCCCTTCTTCCATTTTCTAAGTTAGCATCCTAGCATCTTCAAATCTCTTTCTGACTCTGACTACCCTGCCTCTTTATTTTACCTATAAAGACCCTTGTCATTAGAGTGTGTCCACCCAGCTAACCCAAAATAATTTTACCATCTCAAGATATTTAACTTAATCTTATCTGCAAAGTCCCCTTTGCTATGTAAGGTAAAACATTCACTAGGTCCAGCCATTAGGATGTTGACAACTTTTGGGGGATCATTATTCTGCCTGCCACAGGTTCAAAGACTATTGTGTTAGTCACTATGCTACTGCCTCTGAGGGAATAGTCCTACAGCTCTATTTTGAAGTGTCACGTTTAAAATAAACAACAGCAACAACTGCAATTAAAAATGCATTCTACAAATAACGATCTGTGTACTAAACCAGTTACATAAAGAAAACTCTGGGACTGAGTGTGGTGGCTCACGCCTGTAATCCTAACACTTTAGGAGACTGAAGTGGGAGAATGCTTGAGCTCAGCAGTTGAGACAAGCTTGGGCAACATAGTGAGAACCCATCTCTATGAGATTGAAAAATATTAAAATAAAGTATAAAGAACTCTGATCTCCTAATTTGAATCCAATCTATCAAATGTTTAATGTGTTTTATAATAGAGTAAATAGACTTATACAGGGGTGGAGTTCTATCCCTGCTATGTTTTATTATTAACAATATTTTACAGATAAAGAACACGAAGACGTTTAAGTATCTTGCGTGATAATAACACAGTAAATAAATCGTGAGTTATCTCATGCCACATAAATTTTGCTGAACAACTATAATAGGAATTCAGTATTGGGAGTTTGAGGAGGAATAAATCACAATGGGTTGGAGTACTTAGGGACATTTTAATTCAGTTTTGGATACTGAATTGTACCTGGAGGAACATCAAGATCTATAATTACAGAATTTTTGTAATTCTAAATATTAACTTTAGTAATGCACATTGCTGTCTTATTCTGGGCTGGGGGATTGTGCTAGGTATATTCACATATTAAAACCAACAAACAAAAAAGTTGATGAGATGACTAAAACCCCCAGTCATTACGCATAAACATGCTTGTTTTCCTTCTATGTGAAAGAAGACTCTGAAAAGTGAAGAGAAAAGGCAGATTAGCTCAGGACCTCAGGATTCAAGGAACAACATGGTGTTGAGTTCTTTGTGTTTTATTTGCCCCTTATATCCCAACCGGAAGCTGAAGAAACTGGTAACCCAGAAATGCCAAAACAACAACCAAAAGTCTGAACAAAAGCTTGTTCCAGAAAGGGGACAGCCTAGGAAAAATAAAACTTTTAGACAGTAATCACTCTGTTCCAACTAAGCATGACAGATAAAACTGTGGCCCCACCCACACCCATACCATGAAGGACAAAGTGGGAAGCCTAGACCCTCCTGCTTCAGAGGCTATTGTGAAGTGCCCCCAGACCTCCACCAGCGAGTTGGCAGAGAAGGTTGAGTGGGGACCTGGGACTTTTCATCCGCACTGAATGATAGCAAGGTCCTCCTGCCCCCTGTAGTGTCAGCAGAGAATACTTCCGTCCCTACAAGTATCCGTAATGAAGCAATGCTTGTCTCTCCTTTGGGACCTTCTTAGAGGGTCAAAGGAGGCTTAATAAAGTCATGACTTTCACCACTCCCATGGTAACCAAGCATACCACCTACCTCCCATTACCGTGTCAGTGGAAGCCTTGAGGGGCATAGTAAAGAGGCATTCCTACCTCTCTCAGCCAGGGAGATGCCAGTGGAGGCCTAGTGGGAGCCAAGACTCCCACCCCAATTGAGAATAATGTGGAACCCTTCGCTTGGGTGTTAGGGGAGGCCACAGATCACTTACTGTGTGATTCCAGTTATATAAAAGCCGAAATTAAAGAAATGGATAACAGATTAGTAGTCACCAAGGGTTAAGAGATAGGTGTGAGTTTGGCTATAAAAGGCAGCAAGAGGGATTGTTGCCATAATGGGAGTCCAGTATTTTGTATCTTGAGTGTATTAATGACCCTATCTCATCTGATACTGTATTAGAGTTTTCAAGATGTTACCAGTGAGGGAAACTCTAAAGGGTATACCAAATCTCTCTGTATTATTTCTTATAACTATATATGAATCTATAATTATCTAAAAAATTTTAAATTATGAAAAAAATCTTGATGAAGCATAGCTATTATACTTAGAAAGCCATGACATTGAGGTCACATACAGTCTTCTTTTTGTTGTTGACATAGGGTCTCACTCTATTGCCTAGGCTGGAGTGCAGTGGTGCAATCACAGCTCACTGCAGCCTTGATCTCCCAGACTCAAGCGATCCTCTTGCCTTAGCCTTCTGAGTAGCTGAGACTACAGGCATGTGCCATCACACCCAGCTGATTTTAAAATTTTTATTTTTAGTAGAGATCAGGTCTCACTATGTTGCTCAGGCTGGTCTTGAACTCCTGAGCTCAAGCAATCCTCCCACCTCAACCGCACAAAGGGTTGGGATTACAGGAATGAGCCACCACAACCAACCTACATGCAGTATTTTGATTAGGAGACTATGATATAGGTTTGCTGTGGAGAGGAGTAGACTCAGGTACTCCAAATTTTAAGTACACAGGAAAGTGATTATTGTTGCTCTGTGGTTTTTCTCATGCCAAGTAACATTTAAAAAAATCTAAATAATTGATTTGAAATTTAAACTATTAGTGCATAAAATAAGATTGCCAAAAAGCCTGGAATATTCAAAATCGCTAATTTGTGTTACTGTCCCTAAGAAAAGATTTATATAGACAGCAAATTGTCATAAAAGCTTTGTATAGTAAATAGGCATTCACGCCATGAAAGAATGATTGTCAAATGACTGGCTACCATAGCTTAAGGACCCTAAGGCACTGGGGGAGTCCTCTTTAGAGTTTTTGTAAAAACCGTTCACCACTTTCTCCTCCCTGTTTTCCTTTCACCTTTCAATACCACATTCTACTGGCATTATAATACCGTGGACTATTGATGTCTTACTGCTCTCATGCCTTCCCAGGGCTACTGTATAGGAAGGGAAGAGAAGGGACTAAGCTTTGTTGAGCACCTAGAGATCCAGTCCCTGAGGAATCAAGTCATGTAAAACCCACAAAAATCATCCAGTAGGTATATTACTATTTTACATATGGGTATTTAGTAAGATTCAGGGTGTTTCTCACGAACTATCAGTTAATGATTATGTGGGTCTGGCTTTTGCTACTTTCTTATTAGATGCTCAGAGAGCTAATTCACCTCCAGCTCTGGGGGTGTTGCCCTGCTGTTACCTAACACGAACTGACCACATTAATAGCATCACACAATGTCATTTACAAAACTGAAATTTAATAGGTTATATTTAATTGTTAACAATTAAATTATTATAAGTGGTAGAATTAGATTCAGATTTTCTCCCTCTAAATCTAGTACTCTTCTCTGATGATTTCTAAAATTTGATCAAGTCGATATAATATAACAGAAAAACATTTTTTCCTTTTCATCATTTCTGACATGTAGCTAGAAATGAACTGGGCTATCCTTCTGACACACTAATGTTTGGCCACTTTCTTGATTTTCCCTGCAAGGATTCTGTATTTTTCTGTGTCCATTGTGTTCTAGAAAAGATGGGATTGTGGTAACTACTTACAATTTTAGAGAAAAAGAGAAATTAGGAATGATTTGGATGATGTGTTTTTTTACCTGGTCTAAAACCAATAAGAGAAGAATCATCCTGTAATCCTGTCAAGAAATTTTCTTTTTGGTAGACTGTTTTTAAAATATATCACGGCTCAGAAAGCCTGGAATTCTACAACTGGCCTATAAAATATAAAGAATTGGGACAACTGTTCTGTTCAATTGAGACTGTCACTGCTATACCTATGGGAACTCCTTAATTGATACATGTTCAAAATAGTTAGCAATTGAGAAAAAGAAAACACCAGCTATTTTTGAAATGATGAGAAACTTTCTCAGCTATTATACACCAACTGAAACCTGTGCCACTGCCTAGAGTATTGCAATTCCCACATGAACAAAATTGGCCCAAATAATTATCCAATGCTGAAGGCAACATAAATACGTGTTCTTACACTTCTAGGTTTCCAGTTAGTAAAAGATGTTCAGGGAAGGGAGAGAAAGAGAAAAACACATTTGGCAGTCATCAGGTTAAAAAATAAATTCACGTTCAGCCTTGGCGTTTAACAAAATAGTGAAGTTGTTAAAGTTTCTGAAACTCTTTAACCCCACTCAACACCTCTCCTTTCCACATCCAAACGACTAGTAGATGCTTTTTCTTGGTCTCTTGTTTCATATATTTTGCATTCAGATGGTTGTAAACGAAAGGACAGTATTAACCATTGTAAACTAAAGGACAGTTTTAACCATTGATTAAGGTATCGCCCAGTTACGGTAACTGCCACATCAGAAGAATTTGCATATAAACGAGTGCTTTTGAAAGCTTTAAAGACTTAAATGAGAACTCTAACAGTACATATGGAGTCATTTCTTTAGATGGAAATTAGGCTGTGCATAGTGAGGGTTGATCTTGTCAACCATATGGAGGTGGTAGCTTGTCACCACATAGAGAGTGGGTAGCTCAATGACAGGCATTCAGAACTTTTAACCTTAGGTAAAACTATCGTGACTGGATCTGAACTTTCAACCTGGTTTAATATGGTAACACCTTTTGTTTTACTTCCTTGTATTTACTGCCTTAGAAAGAAAGAACACATTTGTTCTCACTCTTGTTATTTTTTGGCAATTGCCTATCTATGTTTAATGTGCAATAAAAGAGGATTGACTTTCCATTCACTGATTATTTGAGTGCCACTTTAATGGGCCACCGGAGTTTACTGTAAAAGGAAAAGATGAACATTATAGTTGGGAGTTTGGTAAGAAGAGAAAGAATGAAAGAAGAAAGAAGGGCAGGAATGTAGGAGCAGGGAGGAACAGGACACTGGGGTCACAAGGTGGCACCCAGAAAGCAGGGCTGCTGGTACCAGTCCAGTAGAAAGGTGTCTATCCTTCTATATGACAGGTGAGCAGACCTGTATAATGGGTATGTGAAGGACACTGTTTGAATATTCAGGAGCCCTACAAGAGGGAATTTTCTGCCAGTTGATTGGGCAGCTTCAATACAAAAGAGAAATTCCCATGTTCACTAGACAGGGTTGACACCAGTGTATACTCGTCTCAATGCAGATGAGAACTTTGCCTCATCTGAACCAGTTCCTCACCTGTTATCTACCCCATAGGCGGGATGCATGGCTGGATCCCATGGCTATTGCTGGGCTCCATCTGACCACAGTTCATGTTACGTATGAAGATGCTTGTTAATGCACAGGAGGATTGCTCTTCAGGTACTAGGTAGAAGGCGGTATTAATATAGCAGGCTAGTCACCTTTCATTTATTTAGCCAATATGTTAGGAAACTTTCCATGTGCCAAGCACCCTGATATATTATTGGTGATAGATGAAGCACTGTGTATTCCTACCTCAAGCACTGTTTAACTGGGAGGAATAATTATAGCTTTTATGTTCAGTGCCAAAATGGAAGTTAGGGCAAAGGGCTATGAAAGTTTCCCCCTGGAACACATCAGAGGGAAGGGGATCCATTCTTCTTGGGAAGAGGCAAAAAGGGAAATCATAGATCACAATATATTTGAACCAGATCTGGAAGGATAAAATAGTACATTAGGCAGAAAAGGAGCAAACATAATTTAAGATGGAGCAGGCAGTATTTTCAAATCTTAGTGGCATGAACATGCTTAGGGAATTGGAGAGTCTGGCTGAACACAAGCCTTGGGAGAAAAGAGTAGAAACTGGGTGTGGAAAGAAAAGCAGGGGCTAGATTAAGAAAGGTCTTTAGAATGTATCTTATGGGCATAAAGGAGTTATCAAACCAGTTTAGGAAGAAAAATGTCATGATGAGAATTGTGTTTTAGTGATATGAAGCTGGTATTAGTATGCTGGATGACTTAGTAGACAGATTATACTCAGAAAGTGTATCAGATGTTTCTCCTGGGAGAGTCAGGAAAAGGAAAAATAGGTGTGCAGACAGAAAATAAAAGATAAACCAAGGTCTAGGGAAAGATTAGGAGTGAAGTGTGTCATGGAATCCAGAAGCAAAGAGCCAAAGGAATGAGGGTGACAAGTAAATAAAAATAGGCCATTTGGTACGAAAACTAGAGAGGAGTTGACTTTTTGGGGGCATAATTCCAATGAAACATTGAGGTGAAATATGTCTTCGTGTCTTCCAACCCCATATCCACTTTCACCACCCTTCTTTACTTGCCTAAAGCCTCAAAAAGCTGACCTGCATATTTCATCAATGTTTTCCTTTACTGTCTGGCTTTTATTGGGTTTTTCCAAAGGGGAATGCCAAGAAGAATAGAAGGAAGAAGGAGATAAAAGTCAGGATGTCCGTTTCCCAGCTTCTCCCTGTAAGGTCACTTTGGGCCGGTATGGTCCTAGAATCACCATACTTCTAAGGTGTCCTGTCTATGTCTTTTTCCTTCTGGGTTCCAGTAAGTACTTCATTTTCTTATCTTTTCGGGCCTAGTGGTGGCTCTCATGGCTCCTATAATACTTACCCTGGGTTATTGCACCATCTCTTATAAATATTATCTTTGTAAATAATATTTTCTTAAATCATTCTAACTTGAGATGCATATGTTTCTTATTGGGACTCAGGCAGATAGGGTGGAAAAAGTGATTTTAGGAGTTAATTGAATGTAAGAGAGTAGAGACAACACATACAGGCACTCATGGAAGATATTTAGCTATGTAAATACACAGGTTATAAGTTGAATGGGGATCATAATGGAAAGAAAGTATTTCAGATAGAGAGAGATGACTATATTTATATATTGAGTCAAGGATACTCCCTTTTCTTTAAGTTGCACATTCATTAGAATCAAATCATCTATGTAGGAGGCCTCTCATACACCCTAAATTTTGGCAAATTGTCACCTCTAATTCTATTCTTCCTCAATTGCCACATATGGGAGGTGGAAAATGGGAGTCTCAGTGCTTGTTTTGAACTTAGAACCCAGAGAATGAATCTAGCATTACGAGTCCTAATTGCTAAGCAGAATGATAAAAGTCACTTTATAATCACTGTGAAACCATGAAATGGCAATGAAGAAAGCTGCCACGTGATTAAGTGAGGCAGAAACAGGAGTAGAGTTTATCCTAGCCAGAAGATTAGTCACAGAAGGGGAATGATCAAGAGAGGGAGGCATCAGTGAGCGTGATAAGGGATAATAATTACATCTGTAAATTGACCACCACAGAATTTTGACATCACTTAGTGACACTCCCTTCTTAGAGGGCTGCTGCAGTAGGCAAGTCATTGTATTTTGTCCCCCCAAATTTAGCCTTTTGCTTCAGCTACTTGCCGTCTTCAAGAATGTACTCAATTAAGAGAGAAGCAATCAAGGCTCTATAACATATTGTCTCAAGGCATTTAGAATATTTTTTCACCTAATGAACAGTGCAAGCAATAGGTGCTATGAGTTCACACAGAGAGAAGGCATCACTGAATAACAGACATGTACAAATGACTTATCTATATATGCAAATCCATTGAACAATCCATTGAGTGTGAGAAGGAAGCAATGTCCTCATTTTGTATATAAAATTCATTAAAGTCTTATGGTCTCCATTGCTTTGAAGACTCCCACAATTTGTATACAGACTCAGAAAACTGCAAACAGCTTTATGTTTTGTTTTGTTTTGTTTTTTTTAAACCAGCACACCCCATTAATTACCTAAGAATGCTAGATGCTGAGCACAATATCAGGTAAAATATAGCCAACCTTGAAAGTCCATGATGTTTCTTATTTTGCTGATATTTCTAAAATGTTTCAAATAACTGTGATACACAAAGAAATAACCATAGACTTGAGCTTGGAAGGTGTTAACAGAGCGATTTCAAAATATACGGTTCTTCTCCACGTAAGTGATTTTACCTCCTATCCTCCCAAAGAAAAATAAGCATAGAGCATCATAATGTGATAATTATAACACTTTACTTAGTACTGGTCCTCAAGTTTTGATGATATCCCTGAAGCTCAGATATTTATTGGAAAAGTTAGGACTGAAATTCTGAATAGAAAGAAAGGCAAACTAAATGTAAATGGTATGAATTGCTCTACAGACTGAGGGTATCTAGTATACTCAGGTCTCTTAGTTTTTCAAATAAAACGCTCACTCGCTCACCTGTTTAACATCAAGAATTTCAGTGTCTAATTCCTTTTCTATTTAATTGTAACAGAATCCTAGGGAGTTTTTCACTCTACAGGAGTTTTTACACCATCGAAATCAGGTTGCCACTGCTTCTCACTGCTATAATGTGACAGCTGAAGACTCGGTAACTTACAGGCTGATGATCAGGTCAGCCCACTCTTCTGATGGTGTTACTGCTTGTTGAGGTTCTGCAGAAACCACAGTAGTTTTTGAAAGAGAAGGATTCCCTAGCCTCCAGGGCAAGTGTCATCATTCCTTGGGTTCCCAGGTCACAGCTCTTAATAATCATCTATTTAAATGTATACACCTAGCCCCAGCCTCAAAGTATTGGATCAGGACTCATGCCTCTGTCTGTACCCTCCAACATCTGGAATAATCATCACTTTTCCTTCTACTGACCACCTCTCCAAGGCTGTGGTACATTTTTTTAAAAATCGCCACAAATCAATGGATCTTGTTATATTCCTCCCTATGAGCAATTGGCTAGCGTTGGATTTGCTCAAACAAAACCTACCATTTAAGGGTGGCATCTCTCAATACTTATAAAAAATATTATGCAGTAGATTATAATATAAAATGCAGCACTTCTCTACCATGAGAAGAGGGTAAAAGGAATAGCAAATCTAAAAAGACAAACAAAAAAGGATTATTTAGCAGTGCATTCTCTGGCAGGGCATCTAACCATATAAATTTTTATAATTTCTGTAATTGTACTATTTGCTTTAAAATATTGTCTTATTTAAAAGGTTCCCATTTCTAGGGTACAAAATATAAAATCAGAGTGGTGGATACTTAAGATGACACATCTACTGACACACATATGTTGGGATTGCATCTTGATGTCTGAGGTCACAGCTATGTTCCTTGTCATGTTTCTGATGTACTCTCTCCTAATAGTGGGTGGGGCATAAAAGAAGTCCATCCCACAGTCCTTGAAGAGTTTACATGAATGGCAGAGAAGGAAAATTCTATACGTATTCGTATAGAAGAGTTGGATACTAATATAAGATAGCACAGAGCATAGTAATAAATTAAATGCAAGCAAGTGTCTAAGGTATTGAGAGTACTTCTCAGAGGAGTTCCATGCAACAATATTTATTAATAGCAATTAAAGTATAATTGACTGATAGACTTTTGCCTGCAAAACCTGTTTAAAGTACAAAAGCACCTTGGCTACATTGTGCAGATTACCTCACTCAATGCCAACTCCAACTCCTCTTCAGTGTATCTCCCCATCCTTTAGAGGCTGGAAAGCTAAACATTTTCATCATGGCTTCTGTGTGTGACCTAAATTCCACAAGCAAAACCACCACCTGAGACAGGGAAAGAGGAAGTTGACAATGTGAAGGGGCAGCATGGAGACTGACTCTTCAGAGAATACAGAATGGCACTGATGTCATCAGAGAGTGGAAGTGACTGTGGGTTTTGTTATGAGAGTCCTGTTTTGCTAAATGCCTTTTCTCTTGCCTCTATCATCTAGCCCGCTAGAAATTCTGTAACGAATCCCTTTCTGCCTAATTTAGCTATAGGAGACTATGGCATCTGCAACTAAGAAATTCTGAAAGGTATAATAGTATCAGAATGGTTTCAGATGAGACAGATGAAGGACATGGACTTTAGAGTTGTTTGACCTACTGGCTTGAAGGTAGGGTAGACTAGCTAGCAGTAGAGACTGGAATGCTGGTAATCGGTAACATGTACTGATGGAAGAATTATTAAATTATTGCCTTTGGTTACTGGGAAAGACACACTATGCTCTGTGCTATCTTATAAAGGCAATGGCTATGCTTAGGTAGGCCATATAATGACAACAGGCCAGGCTGTTGCTTCCAACTGAACTGAAGAGCACAAAGCAAGAAAGTAATGGGGTCAAGTTTTAAAATCCTGATTCAAGTCCTGAAAAGAGAACTAGAGAGTTTCTGTGAGTGCCCTCAAAAGAATTTTGTATTCCTTTGTGTTTATGTAACTAAACATCAAATCCAGAGACTGATTCTGAGTTGATGAAATAAAATGGGGACAATTCAGAGTCTTTCCAGGTCTTGACTAAACACATAAGGGTATTGACTGAAAAAAAGTTAAGCCTAAAAATTCTTAGGTATTTGAGGTGACTTAGTTGGTTTTGAGTATTCTGAACCTCCAAACTTTACTGACTCTCTCAGATAGCACTAGCAGCTACTCCCTATCACCCATACAAGGCTGATGAGATTCTTCTGTTTTATCTGAAGACCCTGTAATCAGTGCTTTTGCAAGAGAACACCTATTCTCTCCATATCCCACCCTACCAGATATGACCTCAGACATACCTCAGTTTGACTCACAGGACCAAAAAGAGATCCACGTCCAGGAGGAGAAGCTGTTTGCTAATTTATATTAGCAAATACCTAGGACTTGTTTACTGAAAACTAAATATAACAGTGTCTTATGTTAAGTAAAGTTAAGATATCAGAAATTCCTCAGTTTTGTATAGTAAATGCAAAGGGATTAAAAAGATGGGATGGTCTTATCAAATGCCATGAATCACCTGTACTTAAACATGTACACAAAGATGAGAATGAAAAAGTCCATTTCCTATGATAATGAGAAGCATCAAATGTACTATTAGTTCTGATTCTCTGATAGAACTTTGATCCAATGGGTCAACAAGTCATCATATGTGCTGTTTCAGCTGCTATCATGAACTTGTAAACCACAGAGCTGAGTGTGCTCAGTAGGACACCAACATCAATAGGAAATGAGATATACAGGATTGGGCCTAAGCATGTTCAAAAGGTCTCAACATGTTACATAATGAGATTCCTAACACTCCCAATGTGCCCAGTTCTGTGGGTTTACTGTCATTTTTTCTAGCCGAACTATGACTTCATAAAGAGTTCCTCTAGTATCAATTGACTGAGGAAAAAACAAGTAAGCTTTATTTATAGATGACTCAATCTAATGCATTGATATCAGCCAAAAGTGTGTTGTCTCACTCAGAGATACTCCTGAATAACAATAGCTATGATAATACTCCTATTGGGCAAATGTTAAAACTACATATGATGATCACTTTGTTTGAAAAAAGAGAAGATTGAGGCTTTAGATATACATCAATTCCATGGATAGGAGTCGATAATGGTTTGGAAAGCTGGTTAGAAACTTGGAATTAAAGAAATATCAGAAGATGATTAACGAGGCAGTTTTGGTAATTGATATATGAATGAATTTCTTAAAGTTGTCTAGAATGTAAGGGCATTTTGTGTTAGTCCATTTTCTGCTGTAAAGATACTGCTAGAGACTGGGTAATTTATAAACAAAGGAGGTTTAATTCACTCACAGTTCTGCATGGCCGGGGAGACCTCAGGAAACTTACAATCATGGTGGAAGGGAAAGCAGGCACGTCTTACATGGCAGCAGGCTAGAGAGACTGTGGGAAGGGGGAAAAGTCCCTTATAAAATCATCAGATTTTGTGAGCACTAACTATCATAACAACAGAATGGGAGAAACCACCCCTGTGATCTAATCACCTCCCACCAGGCTCCTCACTTGACACATGGGGATTATGGGGATTAAAATTCAAGATGAGATTTGCGTGGGGACACAGAGGCAAACCATATCACATTTGTACCCCCAATTGGATGCTTCCATGATTATTGTGGCCACAGTAATCACATGAAAAAAGTAATCATCACTGTTAGTATATTCAGCCTCTCTTTCTTGACACTCCATATTTGCTCACCGGACTCATGAATAAAGGTGGCTATGAAGACAGTGAGGAAAGTTAGGCATAGGGTCAAAAACATGGCTTTCTTATTAGACTACTCAGGTAACTGCCACTGCTGAGAACTCCATCTGCCAGCAGTAGAAATTAATGTTACATCACAGCAGGCTCAAACCCCAGGGCACTAACTGGCAACTCATGGCAGGTCAATTACATGAGATTCCTTTTTGTCCACAGAGAAGAAAGTGATTTATTGTCACTGGAATAGATATTAATTTTTGTACTCTGCGAGAATATGGATTTGCCTTTCCTGCATTCTCTAAGTTTTGGCCCTGGGGATTTACCAGATGCCTTGTTTACTGTCATAGTATCCCCCACAACATTGCTTCTGACCAACACACCATTTTACAACCTACCAGGGATATCTGGATTTGTTCTTACTGGGACCTGGAGAAAACAGAGATAGAGATACATGATTTAAAAAAAACAAAAACAAAGGACAACAACAAGGAAAAGGTTGGGAGAGACAGTGCAGTGTGATGGAAAGTGCTTGAGGCTCAGAGCTCAAGAATGTGAGTTTGTGTCTGATTTCTATAACTAACTCTTTGACCACTAGCAAATTACATACCTTCTTTGGGTTTGAGTTACCCTTGCTGTAAAATATGTAAATAATAGGTAATTCATAGGATGATTCCAATAGAAAATGTTAATCATAAAAATTAATTTTTTAAAAAGTTAGAGTCTTATCTTTCACTATACCTGAAGATGCTTTTAAATTATTTGAGAGAGAAAGTCTCAGACCCTGGGAGGAAGGGACATCTGGTCACAGGTCGCTGTTAGGTATTCCCCTAAAGCGACTATATTCATGTTTGGTTTCCAATGAACATAATCCATAATAAAGTACACCATAAAGATAGTATGTATGTTCTTTTGCGCCATATGTAACCTTGTATGTAACCTTGAGGGCCACCTCTTTGATTCTTTCTAGTTTCAGGTGAAATCTCTGGCTATTGAACAAATCTGACACTAGAAAGGACTTGCTGGTGCTTCATGCCCTCTGTGCTTACTTGTTACAGCCATTTCTATTTCTCTACTCCTGAACTATGATGGGATGACAGAGACTTCCCTACAAAAATTTCTAACTGTTGGAGTTGTATTTAACATGCTCCCTTTGTTCTGGCCTGCCCATACACAGCTGGGTTTCTTTAGCATCCTCTTTCAGATGTGACCCTGGCTGTATGGTTAGTCCATATGGGCTCCTGTACAGGATCTCTCAGTATCAGAACCCCTTTACCCTTTCTTACTCTCCTCTCCTCTTTCATCATTTTTCTCCAGACAATGGAGTCTTTATCTAACCTGAGGACAGGGTGGGTTGACTCCCATTCTAGTCTTCCTCAAGCTATTTTTACGGATAAAACTTAGTCCTTCAAATGTTAAACTCTTCAAACTAAAATATATCTAGATACTTCAAATCCTGTCCTCTTTGTAAGTTTCGAATACCTATGTTGAAATTTTGAGAGTGAAGAATTATTTTGTTCTGTTTTGTTTCTTTCTATTTTTGTTCTCTCTTTGCTGGGATATGACTTGGAAAACTCCAGCAAAATAAATGGGAAATAGATAAGATATTAAGAAAAAATGGAGAGAGAAGACACACACATTTACAAAATCCGTATTTTGCCCCACTGTAAGTAGATAGAAGTCAAAACATGGATATACAAATAAACATTCATATATACCAGGTATGTACTTGCGATGAGGTAACTAGACATAGACTTTTCAAGAGACCTAAATTTAAATGTTTTGAACAGTTTCTATAGATAAAGAAAGCAAGCTACTTTGAAATATACCTTTTTGTTTTGTTTTGGAATAGCCAACAGAATCACTATGTCATTCAAATATATGACATGTATTTTATTCATTGTTCTTGGTGAAGACTGTACATGGTGGAATGATGCCAAATATGAATCCTTCAGTCTAGAATGTTAACTATTCTTTTTATAAATATTAAGGACTTCTCAGTGATGAAAGCTGCACTCCTTTGTGTGGGGAGGCTGTTTGATTCTCTACGTGGGTGTTAGAGAGCAGGGCTTTTATCTCTCCTATGGAGGCAGTTTGACAGCAAAGCAGAGGTCTCAGATATGAAGGTGAGGGTCTGCGTGCTCTGTTATTAACTGTGGAGAAAATCTGCAGTTAATCCAGGCAGACAGATAACACTTTGTATTAGACAAGTCATGGGAAGAGGAACAATGTGCAAAATGCTCTGAGAAAATAGCACCTTAGGGTAGAGTCAATGGATGAAGGGGACAAAAGACTGGTAGAATGATTGTACCATGTAAAAATACCTTTGGTGAGTCTCAGAAATAACACGAAGACCATGTTTGATGTAGGGCTCAAGTACATCAAACTCACCAATTTGTTCAAGACTTGCCTGGTTTGAAGACTGAAAGCCCTGCATCTCAGGGAAACTTAGTTCTGAAGCAGAGGGATGGTTGGTCCTTGTACCTTCTGCAGACATTGTAACTTACTTATTCTGGGTTAGGAGAACCAGAACTGAGAACCACTGATATACGTAGATACAGCTAGATGAGTAGTGTTGGGGCTGGACTGTGGAGGCCCTTGAATTTCAGGCAAAGGAGTCTGTGCATTGTTCGAGAGGGTTCAGTGCTATTAAAGAGCACTAGGTTATTGAATGGCAAACCCAGGAATGGTGAATTCGAGGGAATTTGGAAGAGAGGCCATTTGATCATTACACAACACATTGTATGCATGTAAAAATAATGACATGTACCCCATAAATGTGTACATATATTACGTATCAATAAAAAAAAGAACCAGGCAGTTAAAGTGGGCTTAGATAAGAGTGGTTGTGGGACTGTGAATGTCTTCCAAAGGGAGGAGTTTGACTAATCACCTTGTATAAAGAGTAGTACAAATAATGTAGAATATCTTTTCCCCTTTTTGTTCGCAAAATAAAAAAAATATCTGGGTCAGATAATCATTATTATATAATGTTCTCTAACTTAGGTTATGTGACAGGTAGACCATCTTAGAGAGATAAAGGAAGGCTTCTATGACCTTTCATGGCCTGACCTTGCATTGTATGCCATAAAAGTGTACAAAATCACATTGCCTATTATGAATTTCCTTTGCCAGCAATCCCTTGGAAGGCAAAGATTTGCTTTGTATGTGCACATTTATGGTTGACAGGCAAAAATATTTGCAGAAAGGTCACTAGGCTGTGTAGAGCATAGGGAATAGGACACTTGGAATATATTTCGGAGCCAGAAAAAATACTCATAGATTCAGAAATACACGGCACACACAGTGTTCTCCACTCACACACAAGTATATACACTCACGTATGCTCTTACACATAGTCATCCAGACACGTATGCACATGTTGAGACACACACACCCCTGTATTTCTTTTTTTAATATCAGGCCTGCTGTAAGCAAAAAAAGATTTGAAAGGAAAATAGATGGATCAAGGAAAAAATCACCTTCCTTTTGTTGAATTTTTAAGGACCTTTTTGAGAAGGATATTGGTTTATCATCAGGTAAATAGTTTCATCTCTCATGAAATCCTATAGACTCTACAGCTGTTCCTGAGGAAGCTCTTAGCTACTGGTCCCTTGGAGGTGGCAGGTAGTAAGGTATCAGATCCCATAATCAAAAGGGCTTCCAAATCCTTTAATAGCCAATCATCATCCGAGAAAACTGTCTCTTCAGGTTTCTTCGCTAAAGAGACAATGACTGGTTTAAGCCTTGGGCAGAAAATGTCCTGTCCTTTAAGAAAGGGACAAAAGGTTGAGAAAGAAAGATATTTGATTGAATGTGCCCTGCAGGTAAATGAATGATTCTGGTATGAGTGTGAAAATAGGTATAGGCAATTTATATTTAGATATAAACAAACACATTAATATATAGATACAGATACAAATATAAATATAGTTTTATCTAGAATAGAAATAAAGAAAGAAGTAAAATTCCAAGCTGGAGATTTAGGGCAGGTTTATTCTGAGGGTATATTATACCATTTTCTTTGGAGAATTTTGAGAGTAAAGAACAGCCTTAGGTGAATTACAAAACAATGAAACTGAAAAAGACTTTACAGATTCTTGTTTGACAGAGTAGTCAATGTTCACAGAGGTGGGAAATGGTCATATACCATCATTAGTGGTCTAACCACTAATCCAGTAATCTGCCATAATAATCTGCTCAAGAAGGGGTGGAAGAGGCCACCCATAAAGTTATCATGAGAGACTAATGATGTAAAACTAAAGTAGAGATAGAGAAATAGATGGTGACTTGGAAGAAGCTAGGGAGTCTGTGGGGAGGAAGAGGAGAATTTCTTTTCATCTAAAGCCAGTTAGGGGGGAAACAAAATAAAACAAACAAACAAAAGAAAAACAAGATCAAATCAGCACAAACATAAATCCATTAGGGTGTTCCAATTTTTTATCAATGGTGGACGGGGCTTTCCTTCCATGCCTTTCCTGGAAGAGAGGAAGGAGGCTGGAGCACTTCTGGAATGTCTAGAATGTATTTCTCTCCGTTCTTTGTGCTAACTAGTACCTGACTTCCTCTGATCAAAGAAAGTTGTGTGTATACAACTAGTGTGAATTTCTGTGAGCCCCTTCTTCCTGGAGTCTGTCTTAGGCCTCACATCTTGGAGACAGCCAAGTAAACATATTACAATTGTTAAAATTAGTATAAATGACAGGGTTCTGGGAAGGTCACAGCTTTGAAGGAGGGTAGTACAATAGTTCCATGGGGGGCAGTTCATCTTTTATCAGTTTATCTTTTTGTGTCTGTTCTTCATGGTTTGCTTCCCCTCTGGTTTCTTAGTGATTACAAACCCTTAGCCACACCCTCCTCACTTTCCCTTCTCTCCAGGGCCAGCTTTGTAACTGACTGATCCTTGGCAGCTTTCCGCTCAGCACTCTCTCTCCTCTGCTGTCCAAGGCTTCATGGTCATGACTCCCTTTCCATATTCTCTTTCTCCCTAACTCTGTTATTTCTGAATCAGTGCTCTCTTATCTGCAACCTTATAGAAGGTTTAATAATCTGTTTGGGGCCAGGTGCGGTGACTCATGCCTGGAATCCCAGCATTTTGAGAGGCTGAGGTTGGTGAATCACCTGAGGTTAGGTGTTCGAGACCAGCCTGGCCAATAGGGAAAAAACCTGTCTCTACAAAAAATACAAAAATTAGCTGGGCATGGTGGTGGGCCCCTGTAATCCCACCTACTCGGGAGGCTAAGGCAGGAGAGTTGCTTGAACCCAGAAGGCAGAGGTTGCAGTGAGCTGAGATCATGCCATTTCACTCCAGTCTGGGTGACCAGAACGAAACTCTGTCTCAAAATAATAATAATATAATAATAATAATAATCTGTTTGGAATATTAGTGAATAATAATTGCAATAGGCTATTTCTACTTGGGAATTTGCATACCCGCTGTTTGAAGCCACAGGACTAACTCCTCAAGGATGGAATTTTAGGCAGCCTATGATTCTGGTAAAGATAATTTTAGGCAAGAGGATATTCAAGAATTCTGTAAATTATACCAGTTTTGATGATATGTACCATGTTTATTTACCTTCCCTCAAGTGTGTTAAATAAGCAATGACTATCTCTACTTGTCCTCATACCTAACCTCAGGGTAGGGAACAGGGGGAAGATGTGACTGGAGGACCTTTAGGAGTCCTCTCTGCACTGCGTTGTGAACATATCACAACTTGTGTCTGCACTGAGGGTTTGCCTTTGCTGTCCCTCATGTTTCCTTTCTCTTTTTTCTGTTCTCTAAAATGTACACAAGGAAGAAGGCAACGAATACTGGAGAGACTCCTCAGGAGTAAAGAACCAGCAGGAGAAAGGAGTGGCCCCAGTCCATTCATTTCCTCCACTGAGGGTGACTTGTCCATGGTCATGCAGGACGAGAGGGGCAGCCTGAGACCAAGGACACAGGGCCACTCCTTCCCACCACAGCCACCTCTCTTACACTTATGCACTGCGCTCTACACAATGTTCATTTTGGGGAAGCAAGAGGAGAAGCAAAAGAATGAACCCTGTCATAGAGGAGATGTGGCTTCAGGTTGACTAGGTAGGAAAGGATATTCTGTCCCTCTTGTGTCTTTTTAGAAAGTGGCTCACATGGGTTAAAATTCTAGTCAGTAGTGTCATCAGAATAAACCCTGGGCATAGGTGATATCAAGAGAAACTCAAATGGAGTGATTCCTAAGGGTAGACTCATGGTAATAATTCTCATTTATTAAACACTTTAGATCTACATGTATCTGTGTGTGTATACAGACACACACATACACACATATATAATACATATTATTTCAATCTTCATTTTACATGTGAAGGTCCTGAAGATTCGTGATTTGCTCAGGGTCACTCCAAGAATGTTGGAGATAGCAGTTGAACCCAGTCTGTTCATTTACAAGCCCGTGGCTTAGTTTTTCTGTATTCTGTCTCAGATTCTGTGATCACAGGCTAATCTTAAGACTACTCAACTGCAGCTAAAGTTATGCTAGGCCTCTGCACAGAAAGAAAGGAATAACTTCTATAGCAGACACAACACCAGAAACTTGTGTGTATCCTATTTAATCATTGCAGTGACACAGTCAGAGACTTATTATTATTACCACCTTTTTATAGATAGAGGAGCTGAGGTCCTAAGGGTTTCCAAGTTAATTCAGCTGCCAAAAAGAATACAAATAATGGCAATATTTATGATGGCTTATTATGTGCTAGGCACAATGCTAACTTCTTCATATTTCCAAACCAGTAGGAGGTCTGAGAAGTAAGCCACCTCCAGGAACTTAAAACATTGTTCTCCACGTGAAATGTGAAAATGCAAACATTTTATTTATGATTAAAGAAAGTCCTCACTAACATATCAGCAGGGATCAGTTTGCCAAAACGCTTACCAGAGGAGAGGGCCATATGGGACATAGATATTTGATTGAGGGAGAAGTAAACTAAGACACAGTCATTGCAAGATGAAGAAAAAATACTATAAAGGTAACTGGTATCTTTGCTGATATGAATATTTATTTGAATAAATTATGAATATTCATTTTCAAGTGTTTTTATTCTTAGAAGGCCTGTTACTGGTGGATGGAAACTCTATGGTTCCAAAAAAAGTTACATGATCTTGAAGTGCTTTTTCAAGGGAATGAATGATGTTTCCCTGGGGCATTAAATAGCATGATTTCTCTTTGTGGTCTCATGTCATAATGGTGTCAGTGCATTTCCAATGATGATTCATTGAGCTTTCTGACTGGTCCTTGTGATATGGAAGGGAAATGCTGGGAAGGAAAGGGTGTGGTCCCTTTAAGTGATAAGGAAGGGGGAAGGGAAGTGCTGGGTAGAGGAGGGAATGGTCCCTGGCTAGGGCTCCACCCCCAGGCCTTTGCCCATGGACCTGGGTGAGGACAGGCATTTTTGAAGCATGGGCGGCTGGATGTCGAGAGGAATGCACCAGTGTAGGATCACACCAGCACCCAGACAGGGCATCAGGCGGCAAACCAAGGCAGTTTGCCCAGGCAATTGTAGGAGAGCCGAGGTCATCAAGTGGCCTGACTGGAGGGGAAAACCGTCTTCCTTCTGGCTCCCCCATCTCCTGAGAGCTACTTCCATTCAATAAAACTCTGCACTCATTCTCCAAGCCCATGTGTGATTTGATTCTTCTGGTAGACCAAGGCAAGAACCCTGGAATACAGAATGCCCTCTGTGCTTGTGATAAGGCAGGGATCTAACTGAGCTGACTAATGCAAGCCACATATGGACGGCTAAACTAAAAAAGCATCTTGTAACACATGCTCACTGGGATTTCAGCTGTAAACATTCACCCCTACACACTGCCATGAGGTCAGAGCTCCACAGCCTGCCCTTCCCTATGCTCCCCTAGAAGTTTGAGCATCAGGGCACTGAAGAAGTGAGTCACACACCCATCACGTGTACTGCGAGAGGGACAAGGGAACTTTTCCATTTCACTTGCACTTGTGTAGACAAGTATTCAGTGGCGCAATAGACCCATGATATAATTGGCAAAAATGAATACACAAAACATTTCCAAATTGAATAAATGAGCAAGTAACTTTGGGAACCACTGTAATTTCATATTCTTCTTTCTTAGGGATTTATAATTTCCATCAGTGTACTAAAAGTTCTGAGAAGTCCTGTAGTGAAGAAACCAGTCTCCCAAATTTATTTGCATTGGGATCTTTTGGATTGTCCAATGGGAGGAAAACCTCCTGGTGTAAGTATTATCAAACTCTGTGATCACAGAGAATTCCAAGTCCAGTTATCTATTTATGTTGCTGCTTTTCTCCAAAGCAGCTGGTGACTTTCTACAGGATGGATCTTTACTTTCCACAGGGTGGATAAACTATGTCTTATCTCTTTGATAGTAGATCTTTTTTCCTCATACTTTGTTCTTTTATTTATTAAATTGTTGTAAACATATTTTATATTTGTATCCAATATTATATTGTCAATGATTTTTTCCAGGTATAATATTACTCACAATAATTCATGGTAATTTGTTTCCTTATGAGTTATTAATTTTGTACTTTGAGCTCAATTCAAAGTGTGACCTGATTGGTCTTTGTTTCTGCCCAGGTTGCTTGGGCCTTATTATGTGAATACTCAGTGTGGTGGCTTCTCAATCACGTACAAGCCCGAGTGGGTTCAGGATTGAGTTTACAACTTCTCTGTGCGGGGAGGTGGGCGGGGGAACACCCCTTATTTTTTTTTTTTTTAATTAGAGTCTGGACTAAGATCTTTAAGCTTCATTTTGTCCTCTATGATAAGCCTGAATTTTTCATTTTGTGCATCAAGGATTCTGGCTTTCTATCAGGTTCTCATTTCTATCATCACATTCCATATGAGCCCAACATTTACCTCCTATCATTTTGATGCCATTTAAATTCACACCTCTTGGTTAATAAGATGAGTGTATGTGGTTAGGGCAGCCAGAGCCTTAGCCTACCCATTCGAGGCTCAGTTCTCCTTCAGGGTCTGGTAATCTGGAATTTCCTTAGCTTTCCTATTTCTTCAGATCTGTATCTTAAAGTATGTTAGTGGCATTTCTTCAAAGCATTACAATTCTCTTTAGAGAAAAGTTGTTTTGTTCTTATTAACTATATGGCTGTATTGTTGAAAAGAGATTTTAGAAATGTCTTAGAGCTCGTCTAGACTAATGCATTATCCAATGTTTGAATTCTCCTTCTTCTAGTAATATCACTATTTATGGAAAATTGACGTGTGCCAGGAAGTTTACTAAGTGCTTGAATGCATCACTTAACACATCCTTACAAAAAATTCACTGATTAAAAAAATTACTTGTAATACATATGGAAAAAAATGAGACTGAGAAAGGTGAAATGTTCACATGCCAACAAAGCAACTGCAAAGTCTGGATGCAAATCAAGACTTTTTCTTTTTTTCTTTACTTCTTTGTAGCCCATTGGTTCCTACTGCACTGTATTCCATACTACAGTTTTGGTACTAAATGCTTACTCAGCTTATTCTTAATTGCTAATAATAATGTCAAACGTACTGTTTTATTTTATGTAATGTCATTCCATGTAAATAATTAGCTTATTGTTGTGTTATTAGTAGTAATTCTTTTTTCTGGTGAGTCACAGTACTTCAGGCATTGGTTTTAATCTAAACCTTTGAGTTCACACCATGTCAGTACTTCAGTATTGAATATTTACATTTTTTAATAGTTCATCATATAAAATTTTTATCCTTTCTGGTCACTCTTTAGATGAGCTCCAGTTAATCTAATATCACTCAAAAAATGTTTCAAGGACTGAATATAATTTTCTAGGTATCAGATGAAGAATAATGTGTGGATTTGACTGACATTTCTAAGATCTAAATTTCTTTAGTCACCTTTGGTAGCACTCTTTAGAAAATTGTATTTACCACTCTTTATTTTCTTTTCTTCTACATTTGGTGTGAATAGCTCTGGATTTTCTCCCCTTTCCCACTGAAGCCAGCTCATATTTCAAAGGTCACCAATAAGTTACAAGTCTTATAGCTAAAGTCTTTTATCCGTGCCTTACTGAGACATTTTAATGTCTTTGGTCAATACTCGGCAAGACAAGTTTTAGTGAATGTCATGATAAATATGTGATGCAAAGCTGTGAGTTATTCTGTCATTTACCTCTGTTGGGGTAGATCATGACCATCTTTTGAGACAACGCTTGTCTATGAGGCTGGCAAAGATGGAGTGGTCAAGAGTGATTCTTGCTAATTCAGTGGGTGGGTGGTGGTGATGGTTGGGCTCAGTTCAACTATATTTTTGTGGGGTGTTTAGGTTGAGGTAATTAATGAGTAGTTCTCTACGTCATTCTGGAATTCAAGAGAGATATGGGGACAAGACTCAGTGCCTGAAAGTTCTTAATATATTGAAGATATGTTAATTTCCTATTGTTGCTATAACAAATTACCATATACAGTAGCTTAAAACAGTATGAATTTACTATCTTACAGTTATGGAGATCAGAAGTTTGAAATCAGTTTCATTGGACTAAACTCAAGGTATTGACAGGCCTGTTTTTTTATTTTATTTTTTTTCCTGGAGGTTCTGGAGGAGAATCCATCTTCCTTAACTTGTCCAGCCTCAAAGGGTGCCTTAATACTTTAGCTTGTGGTCCCCTTTCTCTCTCTCATACCAGCAGCATAGCATCTACTCTTCTGATTTCTGATTCTGTTCTTGTACCTTCTCTTTCTCTGACCATCTTGCCTTTCACGAGGCTCTTGGAATTACAGGGGGTCCACCTAGATAATCCAGGATAATCTTTCTATGTTAAGATGTTTCAATCATATCTGAATAGTCTCTTTTGCTATGTAAGGCTATATATTAATAGGTTTGGGGCACTAGGATATTAATATCTTTGTGTTGCAGGCGATTGAAACTGTGAAACTATAACACCACACTAAGAGAGTGTATAGATGAATAAAAAGAAAAGAGAAGATGATTTGGAGAACATTAACTTTTAATGAGCAATAGAAGAAAGAATCCTTAATAAAAGATCATGAAAAAAAGTGATAAGAATGGTTGGAGGGAACTGTGATGTGGGGGTATAACCAAGACCAACAGAGAAGAGATTTTCAAGAAGGTAAAACAGTCAAGTATGTGGAGTTTTTTTAAAGATGTCAAGGAAGAGGAAGGGTAACTATTGCTTGACATATTTCACCATTAAAAGGTTCCTGAAAGTTCATGAAGAAAAGGCTTTATATGCTCAAAACCCTGCTATACAAAGTCAAGTCATAGAGCTTGCATATTTCCAAAGAATTTCCCTGAAAAAAATAAAAATTTAGAAAGTGCTGACATTTCCAGACTTATGACTTAGCAACTAGAATATCTGAACTCTTCAGCACCGTGGATTCCCTCAACAAACATGTTGTAATGGATAGACTTTGGTGTCACCAGCACTCTTGATTAGATTGTAGTTCTATTACACACTAGCTTTGTGTCTTGGGGTAAAATACTAAAGCTTTTAAACATTACTCAGTTTTCTCCCCTATAAATTAGGATAATAATATTTAGTTTACAAGTAATTGTTAATATTCCAATGAGAACAATATAAAATGCCTGGCACAGAGTAGCTTCAATAAATGATATTTAATATTATTACTACCACTATGGAAGTACTTTCTAAAAAGATATGTAAAGTATCACAAATAGCAGCTGTTATAATTTTAAAAGTTTTTCTAGATTTCAAATTAGGGATGGGGTCAGCAAAAGTATGTGCATGACTAATAGGCTTTAAATCAAGCCAGTACTGTGTCTTACAATTACTATGTTCTCTCTTTAGAAATAGAACATCAAATGAGAAGATATTTTTGTTTTCTGCCATCACCAATGACAGCAGTCATTTTCAAGGATTTCGACTGACAAGTTTCAGAGTTGCTTTGCCTAAGGTTCATGTCCCTGATCTGCACCTGTACCCTGCCCACCCTCACCCTTTTTCTGCCCAAATAAATCAGTCTGGGATTAATCTTTGCCGCTTCATTCCTCACTGCTCCCCTCAGTGAATAAAATTTGGACCAGAGTGGGGGAATTTCTGAATATGCCATGTTCTTTCATGCCTCTGGGACTTTCTTTCCCCAGTCAAGAACATTTACTGTATTTGTCTGCCTGTGAGATTCCAAATGGCCTTCTTAGATCAGCTCAAATGTCCTCCTTGACGGTTTATTTGCCCTTGGGTTTAAATGTGTGGCTTTTCTGTATTAAGATCTCTCCAAAATATTAATGATTTGTTTCCAGTCATAAACTAGCTTTTTTTTTTTTTTTCCAGCAAATCTTTCCTTTCCAAGCCTGAGACAGAGATAGCTAAAGGGTAGAACTCAGAAGTGGTTCATTTGCTGATATTCATTATTCAGCAATGCTTGTTAAAATAGTAACCTTTCCTATTCATGAAAAGAGTTGATACAAGGGCAACAAGTGGCAAAAACAGCTCTTGTTCAGCTGCAGAAGAAAGCATCTTAGTAACCCAGAGGGTTCATTCGTCAAGAGGATATTCACAATGGTTTCTATACACAGATGCATTTTGCAAAAGGCAGAAATAGATCTGTCGTTTCACTCTGTTTTCTCCAAGGATCCAGTGGCATTGTGGAAAGCAGGTGAAACTAATTTAATGTTCTATTTAAATATTTCAGGTATTTTATTTGCTCAGAGCAAAACATCTCATTCAATATCTTAATCAATAAAGGCATGTCAGGCCCTAGAACTGATGATAGCCAAGTGAAAAGTTTGTCTGGATAGGCAATGAGTCTCGAAGTCCTGATTTTCCTGCTGCAGCTTCAAAAGACTAATAGAAGAAAAGAACAGGAGTTGGAATCCATAATCACATTCAGTTCTTCCCCTGTACTGATATCTCTGGGTTGCAGAGCTCTTTGAAAAGGAATTCTCACTTTACAGGGGTGTTTTGGTTTGCATCTAAAGAAGTTGAAACTAAGTGCCGGGCAAAGTCTTAGTATCGAAGAGGCCGACTTCAGATTATGCACAAACACACACTTTAGAGTAGAGACCAGATAGGTTTGCAAGTGAAATATTCTCTGGCTTTATTCAAAAAGTGATTTTCATGAGATGCTGTGCTTACTTATACAGGAAGCAGAATCTTTTTTGTTCAGCAAAATACTTTGGTTTGTTAGTTGCAGATGACCCAACAGGCACTTGATTACAGGAATGAGGGGAAACAATCAGGTGATTATTAAGCTCCTATGTACATTGAGGTCAACATAGTGTGGTCTAATAGTCTAATAACAGTTTGCTCCTAGCATGACTCTCCAAGGACAATGCTAGAGAGGCAGTATTGCATTACAGGTGTAGGGTATAGGAAGGCATAGTAACAAGAGATCAAGAGTTGAAAAAATTAGAACTCTTGGTGAATACTGTACAATACAGCACGATCCTAAATTATTTGGGACATAATTAAATAACAAAGTTTAGGTGCCATACATTTATTCTTATTGTGTGCTGGTCACCTTATATACAGACAGTTTGATGGATTTAAAAGCAGAGAGACAGGTTAGAAATAGGAAAGAAAACTGAAAAAGAAGTTTCTACCAGTTTTCCGCAGAAACAAGTCTAAAATCTAGAGTGTTACCAGAATTTTACTCTAGCTACTTCTGCCAAGCAGCTAGAGCTACTTTAACTTCTTACCTTCCTGTCCTTTATTCCCAGGCCAAAATAAGATATTCATCTCTGTGTGTTTCACACATGTTCACAACCCCCCACCCTTAGGCATCAAATACTGCCCTTGCAGAGTCACTAAAGGTTTCTGAGTAGCGTTCAAATCTCTCTTCCAACTGACCATCCTGGTGGGAGTGGGCAAGAAGCAGTTGGCACTATGGAAATTAAGCTACATGAAAGAATTTGGACTAAAAATGTAGACTTCTGTGCAATCAATACAAGAGTCAGGGTTGAGGCAATGCATGAGTGAGTTCACCTGGAGAATATAATAAGAAAGAATCTAATAAGAGATAAATAGAATAAGAGAAGATAATAAGAGAATATAATAAAAGAGAAAGAAAAGCCATAAGGACTGTCTGTCCATCCTTCAGTGGAAAGAGAAATTAAGACAGGAAATGAGCAGTCAGAAAGAAAGGATGAACATAGGGAGGAATTTTAGAGTGAGTGATCATTAGTGTTGACTGTAATAGAAAAATCAAAGAAGATTGAGGGTGAGAAAAGTCCTGCTGAACTGGGAGAATTGGAAATTAAATTTTTATGTCAAAAGTTTTTACTGTGGTGGCAACAGGACAAGACTGGCATGAAGTGAGCAGGGAATGAGAAGGAGGCAGCAGTGGAGGCCGTTGAGTAGTGACAACTATTTTGAGAATATTATTTGAAGAAAGGAGACAGATGGGACGGTAGCTTGAGGGTTGAAGTGAGATTCAAAAACCCACTTCTTTAGTAAAATTTCTCAATATCACAGTCATCATAAAAGATTTTTGTTTGATTTTTCCCAAAGCATTCCTAAAGGTCATCTACTGTATATGTGGTGAGTCCTGGAAAAAGTCTTGAATTCTGGACAAATAACTAAATCTTGGCAGTCTCCATATTCTCCACCTGAAAATAGGGATACCAACTATTGGTGTTCAAATATATGTTGTGAACATTACAGGAAATATAAAATCATTTTTAAACTACAAAGCCCATACAAAATATGGTAGTACTATCATTGTAATCAGCTATGTTATTTTTTAAAAGTCTAATACAAAAGATTCCAAAATATTTATATTTCAAAACATTTTAATAGAAAGTAATTTGATATGTAACAGTTCAAAATTAAAGTAAGAAAACGACCATTTACAAAGTACTCACACTAAATGCCAGGCATAGAAATAGATACGTAAAATTATTCTTTTAATTCTCTTTAGGGAACAATAAGATAAGTATAGATTTGTTCATTTTGTTGATGGAAAATAGATCTGTGAGATATTAACTAGTACTCTCAAATTCACTTAACCAGTTATAGAAGAGTCAGGATTCAGGATTAAAACCCATATTATAAAGTTATAAATCCACTTGCTCAATCAATATAAACATTTGTTTCTCAAATTTCTTTGTATTATACATATAAACAGGAACTCTAACAAAATAGTTGTTTGATTTGGCTGGAGATATTCGTTAAAATAACTGCTTATATAATTATCGACTAAATTCAAATTTGAAGAGGAAATCCTTATGAAATGTAAAGGTTTCTGGGGTTTTTCTGTGTATGATTCTCTTTAGATGTTCTGTGTTGCCTGCAGAATTTAAGATCAGAAGTCCTAAATAAAAAGTATTATCTACAAATTATTGTAAATGTGTTTTTAGTACAGAAATCCGAACTGTTTCTCATTAAAATGTTCCATTTCCATGCCTTGTTCTCCAAAGTGGTGCTAAGGGTGACTAATAGAGTCCTATTCCCAAATCAAATACTCTCAGTTATATAGAGGTATAATGAGTAAACCTGCAGTCGTATATTTGAAGAACCATGTGAAGACCATTTATCCCTATTTTCACTATTATATAATAATGAAAATTCTAACTTTACTAGGGACAAAGAAGATAAAGGGCAAGGATACAAAGATAATGCAGATGAATGGAAGAAGAAAAGTTATTCCCATGTAAAACCCGCTTCCCTTTAAGCAGGAGAAGTGGTACAGAAACATAATGGTTAAAATCTGGGTTTAAACCTAGGCTCCACAATTTACCGCAATTTTGGGCAGGATTACCAAATTACCAGCGATTTTGAGCAGGAGTACAAATTACCAGTGATTTGGGGCTAGATATTTAACTGCTTGTGTCTTGCTTTCCTCATCTATAAAGTAAAATTTTATGATTATTAAATGTCAAAGAGTTATAAGAATGCCCAGCCTATAGAAAGCCCTATATTATCTATTATTAATATTTCATTTTCAAAGTTACTCTGAAGATCTTTTTCTTGAATTTATTATGAATAACCAAAACAAATACTGCTATCTAGAAAAACTAAATTTTCTCTTTTTTGTTTTAACTTAAATACGCATTTATTTATTTTTGAACTTAGGTTTCACATTTTTTTAATTTTTATTATTTTATTTTATTTTTTATTACGCATTACATTCTAGCGTACATGTGCACAATGTGCAGGTTTGTTACATACGTATACATATGCCATGTTGGTGTGCTGCACCCATTAACTCGTCATTTAGGCTAGGTATATCTCCTAATGCTATCCCTCCCCGTTCCCCACACTCCATGACAGGCCCTGGCATGTGATATTTCCCTTCCTGTGTCCAAGTGTTCTCATTGTTCAATTCTCACCTATGAGTGAGAACATGCGGTAGTTGGTTTTCTATTCTTGTGATAGTTTGCTGAGAATGATGGTTTCCAGCTGCATCCATGTCCCTACAAAGGACATGAACTCATCCTTTTTCATGGCTACATAGTATTCCATGGTGTATATGTGCCACATTTTCTTAATCCAGACTGTCATTGATGGACATTTGGGTTGGTTCCAAGTCTTTGCTATTGTGAATAGTGTCGCAATAAACATACATGTGCATGTGTCTTTATAGCAGCATGATTTATAATCTTTTGGGTATATACCCAGTCATGGGATGGCTGGGTCAAATGGTATTTCTAGTTCTAGATCCTTGAGGAATCACCACACTGTCTTCCACAATGGTTGAACTAGAAAAACTAAATTTTCAACTCTACTTAATAACAAAATAAGGCTCCGCGAGGTAGGCATAAATTTAAGGAAAGAATATTAGGTCTTATTTAAGGAGAGGAGTTCTTTAGTTATAATCTATTCATTCATTAATTTATTCATATTTATTCAATAGTCATTGTCTATTGTGTGCCTCCTGCCCTATATTTATAAAATAACAGTCAACAATTTCTTCTCCAATTATATGTGCATGTCACTTCTCACATCAAGAGCTGGTGACTATTAACTTTCCCTTGAATCTGGTTAGACTTCCTTTTGCAAATAAAATGTAGCAGAAAAAGTGATGTGCCAGTTTCCTCCCAGCTTTTAAGATAGCTGTCAGCTTCCACTCCCTGCCTTGGAACTCAGTTTCTATGTAAGATGTTCAGCTACATTGAGACCCCTTGTACTGTGAGAAAGCCCAAGCTAGACATATGGAGAGGTCACATGAAGAAGAGAGAAAGGCTTGTCATGTCCATAGTGGTTCTAACTATCCCCAAACCTGTCAATGAAGAAGCAATTGCCATTTATAATAGAGTTTCAACCCCCTCAGGTGCCATGTGGAACAGCACGGCCCAGTTAAGCCCAGCTCCTACTGCAGATTTGTGAAAAATCATACGTTGTTGTTTTAAGCCACTTAAGTTTACGGATGGTTTGTTAACCACCAGTGGGTAACCAAAACAATGCTTTTAACCCAGAAGCAATATGATGTGAATAGCACCTCTAAGTATAAAGGCTGAGTTGCAGCTAAGAGGTGAGATGAAATGAAATTTATAGAAATCTGTAGAAAACAGAGGGTAGTATATTAGTTTTAATGTCTTCTCATGAAGGCAGATCTAGATACATTTATCAATACATTTAGAGACTAATAGTCTAATAACTCAGAGTGCTAATTTACTAATATATTATCCCAAATGACCCAGAATATATCCTCGTCAGCACATTTACCCTGTGCTCCATGGGAATGGTCAATTTGTCATCAAAACATTTCTTGGAATCCAACATGAGGAATTAGCCCTATATTCTTAATGGCACCTAAACTGGATAAGCCAGATAAGGAGGGGAGAATATGCACATCAGCTCCTCTGAAAACCCTGTCTGGAGGGTTGCTGGACACACATTGACAAATTCAAGTCATCTGACATATTTCTTAGAGGCTTTATGCTACATGCTCCCATTAGTTAGCATAGTCCTCTTTCAGACAGAGAATGCAACAACTGACTATGATTAGGTTTGTTTTTCCTATTTGCTATGATTGGATTAGATAGATTGACCTAAATATGTTCTCTTGAATCAAAACCAAGAACACTTAAATGGCAACGTAGTCCCCTAAAATTCCTCAGCCTTTGATTTCTGGCTAATGCTTGGGGTAAAGTTTTCACCTTGAGAGAGGGTCTTGCACTGTTGCCCCGGCTGGAGTGCAGTGGGGGTGATCCTAGCCCACTGCCACCTCAAACTTCTGAGCACAAGTGACCCTACCACCTCAGCTTCCTGAGTAGCTAGGTTTATAGCCATGTGCCATCATACCCAGGTTAAAAAAAAAAAAATTGGAAAAAGAAAAACTGTAGAGATAAGGTCTCGCTATGTTGCCCAGGCTGATCTTGAACTCCCGGGCTCAAGCGTTCCCTCACATCAGCCTACCAAAGTGCCGGGTTTGCAGGCATGTGCTATTGCACCCAGCCCATTTCCACATTTTTGTTATGCACATTTATACTCACATGTTGCCATCATTTAGTATGTTATCTTGGCTGCACGTTTTACCGTAGAAGCTTTTATGTAGATTCCCAGGGTTTTTTTTTTTGCCTAGTTGTGATAAGATTGCCTGAAATGTGGCCCTCCTGCCTGGACACAGAACTACACTTGTACCACTTCACTAAATTTTTTTTTTTAATGGATGACTTCACTTTTTCTCAAACATAGCCATGGCCCAGGATTTTATTCTTGGGCCTCATCACTTCTCTTTCTATATGTGCATCTTCTCAAATTGTGCTCATTACAATAACATCTGTGTAAACAACTTCTGTTTAAGAAAATTTCAGATCTTTCTGTTTATCCTGAATCTCTCTTCCAAATCCTGTCCTAACAGATAACTTTATTAAAGCCTTGCTCCTGAATCTTAAATAAACACGTTAAGTGTAGAATTTTAATAGTTCCCCTAAAGTCCCAACAAACTATCTTTTCCTTTGACTTTATTTTCCATTTAATAGTTTTTTTTTTTTTAAGAGCATTCTAGGCTTGCAAACGAAGGTTTTTTTTTTTTTTTTATTCCTATTTCTCTATAAACATGCAAATTATAACCAAAGTCTTCTAGATTTGGTCTCTGTACTGTTGCTCAAGTCTACCTCTTTTCCATCTTCACCACCAGTGTTCTGCTTAGGGCTCATTGATGTCCCTCCTAGAATTGCTGCAATAGATCTTTAACTCTCCTCTCACCTCCAATTCAAGTTTTCAAACTCCAATTGATTCTATGCAGACTGCCAGTCTGCCCTTCTTAGCCATTCTCCAGTTATTCACTGCTTAAAATCCACCAAGGCTTGTCTTAGTTTAGCAAATAAAACCAACATTGTTCAGTTTGAATTTCCAGACTCCCCACAAACATTTAATCTCCTTACTTCCATATGTATGCTCTGTATTCTGAGTAAATTGGAATCTAGTAGTGTTTACTAAATATATTATACATTTTTTCAGTGCTGTGTACATACTTTATATTGATAAGGCTCCTTGTCATCATTCTCTTACCTTAAAAAATGGTATATGCTTTTGAAGCATATTGCAAACACAGGTTCTTTCCAAATTTTTTCATAATCCTCCTTGTTTTCTCCTTTTTTAAGTGATTGTAGCAAAGCAATTTATCTGTATTTCTTACAATATTACTTGTAACTCCAGTCTCTTAGGCACAAGACTATCCAATCTTTTCTGCTAAGCTCTAGGATTCTTCAAGAAAGCAGCTGTACTTTATTCAATTTCATAGTCTTAATGACATGCACAGTGCCTGGCACATTGGAGAAGCTTCATAATGTTTGTTAACCTGGAATAGACCAGCGTTAAGTAGGCTCCATGGGAATCAAGTCCATGGTCTTAGTCTCATTATCACTGATGCCTGGCCACAAGAAAACTATGTAAGGTGGCAAAATTCTTGTTATATTGAAGCTTTAATTAAAGTACATTTAATTCTCAAGACAAGTTCCAGTTTAGTGACCCTGAAGAAGAATAGAGAATGTCGTCTATTCATTAACCGAGCAGAGGTAAATGCAAGTTCCTCTAGGAATTTCCATTTGAAAACAGCCAATATTGGCCGAGACAAAGTGACAACAGAAATAAGTGCCTAGAGATAGAGACGTGGGCAGTCACGCAGCTTTTTGAAGCTAAATGTATTTGGTAAACTAGCAATGTTGTTACTTCCTGTGTTCTTAGTCTTGTTTTAAGGAGTGGAAAGGATTAAAAATAAAAAATGCAAAACATAAGATTGTTATTCTCAAAGAGCAAATGCTTCTCCCTTCACCTATTCTGTACCTATGTGTGTGTGTAGTTTTTAATGTTTACTTAATATAATGTATAATCTACTTACTGCTTATTGTGCATAACTTACTCATATTTGTCTCTCTGCCACAACATCTCTATTCCTTAATACTTGGTATATCCTTCCATTGCATCTATGACAATCTAGGTAAGGATTCAGCAACATTTTTTCCAAGGGCCTAGATGGTGAACATTCTAGTCTTTGGGGCCCAGGAATCCACATACGCTCTCTGTAGCAACTACTCAACTCTGCCATTGTTATGGGAAAGCAGTCATGGATAGTACTGAGTGAACTAGGACGGCTGTGTTCACAGGCTGTACAGAACACACAGAAGGCTAGATTTGGCCCATAGGCTACAGTTTGCTGACCTAGATTATTCATAAGCTTCGAAGGTTTGTCCATCCAAGAATCCTTTCATATTTGGCACTATCTTAATTGAATTTTTCATTGACTTTATTATTGGTTTGGTAGAGATGTAAACTTCTTTTATACTAAAACCAAGAGATGCTAGAGAGGGATTGGAGACAAAAAGATAAAGAAAATGAGATGTCTGGTTCAGAGCATTATGGCAAGGATGGGGGTGAACCAAGGATGGAGACAATGTCAGATAAATTAAAACCTCCCTCTGGTTCTTTCTTAGGAGCCAGGGAGAGTTGGGTCAAACCCAGGAGCTTCCCAACACAATGAGACTTTCTTATTATGGACAAAATAGCCACTGGCATAATCAAGAAATAAGCAACAGAGCCAATTCAATGCCCCCTGAGCCTCCACTGTTAAAAGTAAAATCCTCTGAGCAGGAAGAAAAGTCAGCTGAAGAAGATGATCAACATTCAATCCTTCTCATTTTTACAGACTTGCTTCTCTTAGTTAGCTTGACCCGCCAGGGCACTGTTAAGGTGGGGAAAGCAATTCAAGCAGCAGACTGTGACACCACTCCAAACCACGGGGACACTGAGTGTCAGTTTCCTAGTCAGGAAACTAATCATGTTATGGGGGATTTCCTTCTTAAAAACTATGCCAGCCTACACCAGGCAAAACAAGGTTGATTGAAGCCATATGGTATAGCAGTGAATATTTACTGTGATTAAAATCAGCAAAAGTTATCTGAGGCATTTGATACTCATTTAACCTTTAGTAACCTTTAATCCCTGATATTTAATTTCCTTCATTTTGATGCAAACTTTTCTTTTTTTTTTTTTTATCTGAGGAATACAATCTTCCTTAATTCTTTTCTTTTAATCCAAAATTCCTCTCAGGTGAAACTAGGTAACATTAAGGCCTTGCCACAAATTAATTTTACTTGTATGTATGGATTTTTATTGGCATGTTGATATTCTAAATTAAAGCACGGAATGAGACCTTAATTTCTAGTTGATCACATTTCTTCTGGTTCTTGGTTACCCTCACTTTTGTGGTTAAAGTAATACACATCCACTCAAGTTCTGCGTATTGTCTATTACCATTTTGTTTGATCTTTTCTTAACTTTCTCTTAAGGTCTCAATAACTAGCAGAGTTTTTTTCCCCTAAGTTTAATAGTTTACATATTTGATGTCTGCATCCCTGTTTCATGTAATAGATTCCTTTGCTGATTGGTATACTAGTTTTTTACTACTAGTGGTATATACATTGTTAACTGTTTACCACAATCATTCCCTTTTCCTTCTGGGCACAGAGCTAGATTGTATTTCACAGACTCTCTCACGGTTTAGTGTGACCATACGACTGAGGCCATTGAACTGTGGTGGAAGTGATGGCTGTCTCTTTCATACCTGGTCTATAAAAACCTCTTAGAACACCCCTTACTCTTTCCTCGCCACTGGCTGACAGTGAAGGACTTAGAAGTCCTGAAAGATGGTGGGGTCATGAGATGGAAAAGACTAGGCACCTAAATCACCCTGTGATAGTTCACTTTCTGACCGTGCTCATTGAGTTGTCAGCAAGATAGTAATTTTTACTATGGTAAACCACTGTGATTTCTGGGGATTTATCTATTACGGAAGCAAGTATTACCCTAATTTATATGCCACTTAGCCCTATTATGCATTACACTCCATGTTGCTTTCTAAGATTTCATTTTTCCCTTCTCTGCAATCTTCTTCATAGAAGGTACTTGACCCTCAATGAGAGGGATTTTGAAATTCAAAGTAAAATATCACAATCACTTTCATTCCATGTTATTTCAACAACAAACCTAAAATGCAGCTGTTGTTTATCCTTATTCTACAGATGAAGACAAGGAGGCACAAAGAGTTAAGTGGTTTTTCAAAATCATACAGCAAATTTCTGAAAGGCCAGTATTCGAATACAATCTAGTCTGGTGCCAAAGCTCAGGCCTTTGACATGATGTCACCTTTTCTATCATGTCCTGGAAACCTCTAAAGATGCTTTAATGTTATCACAACCCAATTGTCTCTTTCTCAACCTACAATGAATACTAAGCTGCTGGAGAATCATTTATGCCCTGCAATGCCAGTGAGACATTTATGAATTAAATAGTAATAGGAGGGCCAAAACAACATTTTCTTAAACTTTATTAATAATTCACTTTGGACAACATCCAAGAAGTCTGGTTATGCTGCATTCTGTACTTCATAGGGCTTGTTGTGATTCTACCTCTGTATCTTGGCCAATAAAAATATTGTAAAACTTCTAAACCCCAAATGCAGAAATTAGGACAAAACTCCAGGGACTTAAAATAAGTTGTTAAATATTTTTTTGAATGTGAAAATCTCACAAATCGTGAGTTCCATGAGGTGAGGTGACACTTGACATTGAGATCTACACATCATCTTTATATGTGAGTCACATCTCTTATTTGTACAGCATTTTGATGACCTTGCTAGCACCTTTCTTGTGAGCCCCATGACTGCTCTCATCTTCCAAATGTCTTGTGATGTTCAGCAAGGAAGCTGTTATCTCCACTACAGTGGGAAAAAAAAAAGGTTTCAATCACTGATTCTCAGCTAAGCTCATTCATAAGGCCAATTGACAAATGAATAGTTCTCAGGATTGGGCATTTATTGAGTTTCTTTGTGCCAGTTATAAACTTGATAAACATTTTACATTATCTTTACATTTATTTAAATATTTATTAACCCCTGTTTTTCAAGTACTATTCTTTGTATGTGCTAGTATGTAGTAGTGAACCAGATGACAATATTCTTGATTTCAGGGTACTTATAACAATATTTTGAAACAAAAATATGCTCATCATTCTGATACAGGTGAGGACTGAGACTTATAAGCGTTAAACAGTTTATCCAAGCTCAAATAGCTGAATTCACAGAAGCCAGAATTCAAATTCATGACCATTTGATATTAAGTCAGTAGTAAACTTGTCACCCAGGAGAGGGCTAGTTTGAAAACACAGAAAAAAAGTGGAAAATTTCCTATTTTATGGAAATAATAATCTAATTAAGAAGATAGTACTTACATACAAAAATTGAAGATAATATAATTTGGGGAAAAAACTGTACTGCCAAAATTGTAAGTGTTTTAATAGATTTGTGATGAAGTTTAAGAAAAGGGATAGGGTCAGGAAGGTTTTAATGGAGAGTTCTATTGTTCTTTGGGTAGAGGTCTACATGGTAGTGAAGAGAGAGAGCCCAGGGGAGGTACCCCAACATGTTGGAAAATGCAGAAAAGGCAGAGATTTACACTCGGATGAGAAAATAAACACAAACAGAGTAGCTGGTTTAGAAAAAAACAAGTTTAGAGATGTAGATGGGGTCTATTTGGAGATTGCTTTGAAAGCCAGGGAAAGGAGTTGATATATTTTAGGAGGATATTAGAAAGAAAATATACTGATGTCTGTGCAAAAGTAAAGTATAAGACAGTCTTCAGAGGAAGTAGGCAGAGCAAAATGGTAGAACAGAAATCTCCACCAGTCATCCCCACCCCCCAATTCCTGCAAGGATACCAACTTAACAACTGTCTATACAGAAAAAATACCTCATAAAACAAAAAATCAGGTGAGCCCTCATAGAATCTGGTTTTAACATTGTTTCACTGAAAGAGCCACTAAAGAGATAGAAAAAATAGCCTGGAATAGCTGACACCACGCCTCCTCTACACCCCTCCACCCCCTACCCAGCAGCAGCTGCCTAGTGTCTCTGGACACTGAGGTAGGAAGAGCACAGCATTTGTGAGGCATTGAACTCAGTGCTGTCCTGCTAGTGCAGAAACAAAAATCAGACCACAGTCAGTTGATGTCCACCCATGGAGGGAGCATTTAAAGCATCCCTAGCTAGAGGGGAACCACAGATCCCAGTGGTCCAAATCTAAGTTCCCACAAACCTCATCACTGAGGGCTAAAGTGTTCTGGGTCTCTAAGTAAACTTGAAAGTCAGTCTGGGCCATAAGGTCAGCAACTCTTAGGTGAGTTCTGGTGCTGAACTGGGCCCAAAGACAGTGGACAGGAGCAGTAGGCACAATATACTAAGATACCAGCTGGGATGACTAAGAAAGTAGTGACTCCCCAACTCCCTCCCCTAACTCCAGACTGCACAGCTCACAGCTTCAAAAGAGGCCCCTTCTTTCAGGTTGAGGAGAGGAGAAGGAAGAATGGGAAGAACCTGTCTTGCGTCTTGGATACCAGCTCAGCCACAGCAGGATGGGACATGGTCAGAGGTGAGACCTCTGTTCCAGGTTCTAGCTAACAGATTACATTTTTGTTATATAATGTAACAGATTACATTTCTAGACACACCATGGGCCAGAAGAGAGCCCTTTTCCTTGAAGGGAAAGACCCAGTCCTGGCAGCATTCATCAAATGCCAACTGAAGATCCCTTTGGTTCTGAAAACCAGCTGCAATACCCAAGTACTATATTGAGGACTTTGGATGAGCCTCTGAGACTTGCTGGCTTCAGGTACCATCATGGACACAGGAGGGTAGAGCACCAAGTAGGTTCCTAGGGTCCCTGATTCCAGAAGTTTACTCTTAACTGGCATTTCTGGACCTGCCCTGGGCCAGAGGCAAGCCCACTCCCCTGAAGGGTGAATCCCAGGCCAGGCGGCTGACTTAAGAGTCCTTGGGCCTTAAAGAAATATCAGTGGTAGTCTGGCAGTACTCCCCATGGCCTGTGATAGTGGTGGTTATGGGGTATGCTTCCTCTGCATTTGGAAAGGGAACAGAAGAGTGGAAATGATTGTGGTTTCAGCGCCAGCTCAGCCACACTAGAACAGAGCACTAGGTAGACTTCTAAGGTTTTGACACTAGTGCCTGAATCCTGGAGAGCACCTCTGGAACCACTCAGGGCCTGTGGGAACTCACCAACCTAAAGAGAAGAACAAGTGCTGACTGTAGACTGCCAGGGCCTTGAAAAAACATAGGCAGTAGCCAGGGAGTGGTAACAGCAAGCCATGGGCAAGACCCAGTGCTGTGCTGGTTGCAGGTCTGACCCACCACAGTCATAGTGGAAGTGACCACGGGCATGCTTGTGTCACTCTACTTCCAGATTTAGGTGGCTCCGAACAGAGAAATAAACTTTGTTTGGGAGAAACTAAGGAAAGAGAACAAGTATCTGTCTGGTAATCCAAAGAATTCTCCCAGATATTGTCCAAGACTGTCAAGGCAGTACTTCTACAAATCTGCAAGAATCACATTGTTACTGGGCTTGAGGTGCCCCCTAAAGCAGATACAGCTTAGATCACAACACCCAAGCCCTTTCAAATATCTGCAAAGACTTCTCAATAAGGATGGGTACAAATAAGCCCAGAGAGTGAAGACTACAGTAAATATCTAATACTTCAATGTCTAGACACTGAATAACACCTACTAGCACCAGCACCATCCAGGAAAACATGACCTCACCAAATGAACTGAATAAGACACCAGCGACCTATCCTGGAAAAACAGAGATATATGACCTTTCAGGTAGAGAATTCAAAATAACTATGTTGAGGAAACTCAAAAAAATACAGGAGAACACAGAGTAGAAAGTCAAAGTTCCATCAGATAAATTTAACAAATAAATTGAAATAATGAAAGAGAATCAAGCAGAAATTCTGAAACTGAAAAATCTAATTAGTATAGTGAAAAATGCAGCAGAGTCTTTTAATAGAACTGATCAAGCAGAAGAAAGAATTCGTAATCTTGAAGGCAGGCTATTTGAAAACACATAGTCAGAGGAGACAAAAGAAAAAAGAATAATAAACAATGAAGCATGCCTAGCCTACAGGACCTAGGAAATATTCTAAAAAAAAAAAAAAAAAAAAAACAGATCTAAGATGATTAGCCTTAGCCTTAGAGGTAGGGAAAGAGAGAGAGAGATCAAGGTAGAGCATTTATTCAAAGGAATAATAACAAAGAACTTCCCAAACCTAAAGAAAGATATCAATATCCAAGTACAAGAAGGTTATAGAACACCAAGCATATTAACCCAAAGAAAACTACCTCAAGGCATTTAATAATCAACCTCCCAAAGATCAAGGATAAAGAAAGGACTCTAAAAGTAGTAATGGAAAAGAAGCAAATAACATGCAATGGAGCTCAAATATGCCTGGCAGCAGAATTTTCAGTGAAAACCTTACAGACCAGGAGTAAGTGGCATGACATATTGAAAGTGCTGAAGGCTAGAAACTTTTACCCTAGAATAGTATATCTGCCTAAATTATGTGTCAAGCATGAAGGAGAAATAAAGACTTTCCTGACAAGCAAAAGCTGAAGGATTTTATCAATACCATACCTGTCCTACAAGAAATGCTAAATGGGGTACTTCAATCAAAAGGAAAAAAAACATGAATAAGTGACAAGTAATCATGCTAAGGTAAAAAATTCAATGGTAGTAGTGAGTACAAGAAAAACCCAGAATCTTATAAAATGGTAACTGTGATGTGTAACTACTTTTATCTTAAGTAGGAAGAATAAGCAATGAGCCACTAAAAAATAACTACAACAACATTTTAAGACACTGATAGCACAAGATACAAATAGAAAAAAAAAGTTTAAAAGTTTGGGAACAAAATTAAAGTGTAGAGTTTTTATTTGTTTTCTTTTTGTTTGTTTACGCAAACAATGTTAAGTTGTTATCAAGTTAAAATAATGGGTTATAAGATAATATCTGCAAACCTCATGATAATCTCCAACTCAAAAAACTTACAATAGAGAGACGAAAAATTAAAAGCAAGAAACTACATTTTTTGGAGTAAACACTCCAGTCAAAAGACAGAGTGGCTGAATGGATGAGCAAAACAAGATCCATTGATCTGTTGCCTACAAGAAACACACTTGGCCTATAAAGAGTCACATAGAAAATAAAAGGATGGAGAAAGATATACCTTGCAAGTGAAACCAAAAAAGCAAGAGTAGCTATACATGCATGAGATAAATAGATTTCAAGCTGAAAACTATAAGCAGAAACAAGGAAGTCACTATATAATGTTAATGGGGTCAATTCAGTGAGAGGATATAACAATTTTAAATATACATGCACCCAACAGTGGACCACCCAGATATATAAAGCAAGATTATTAGAGCTAAAGAGAAAGGCCCCAATACAATAATAGCTGGAGACTTCAATACAACACTTTCACTATTGGACAGATTTTCCAGGCAAAAAAGCAATGAAGAAACATCAGACTTAACTGCACTATAGAACAAATGGATCTAATAAATATTTACAGAATACTTAATCCAATGGTTTCAGATTATACATTATTTTCCTCAGCACATGGGTCATTCTCAAGGACAGACAAGATCACAAAACAAATCTAAGAACATTCAGAAAAACTGTAATAGTATCAAGCATCTTCTCTGACCATAATAGAATACAACAAGAAATTAAGAAGATGGATTTTGAAAACTATACAAATACATGGAAATTAAACAATATGCTCCTGATTGACCAGCAGGGTCAATGAAGAAATTAAGAAGAGAATTTCTTGAAACAAAGTATAATGGAAAAACAAAATACCAAAACCTATGTGATACAGTAAAAGCACTACTAAGAGGAAAGTTTATAGCTATAAGTGCCTACATTAAAAAAAAAGCTTCAAATAAACAATCCAATGAGGTATGTTAAAGAACTAAAAAATCAAGAGCAAACCAAACTGAAAATTACAAGAAATAATACAGATCAGAGCAGAAGTCAATGAAATTGTAATAAACAACACAAAAGATCAATGAAACAAAAGTTGGTGTTTGGAAAGAATTAACAAAAATTGACAAACCTTTAGCCAGACTAAGAAAAGCATACAGAAGATACTAACAAATAAAATCAGAAATAAAAAAGAGACATTACAAGCAGTACTGAAGAAGTTCAAAGAATCATTACTGGTTACTATGAGCAACTATATGCCAATAAATTGGAAAATCTAGAAGAAATGGGACAAATATCTAGACACATCTAACCTACCAAGATTGAACCAGGAAGAAATCCAAAACCTGAAGAGACCAATAACAAGTAACAAGACTAAAACAATAATAAAAAAATCTTCCAGTAAAGAAAAGCCCAAGACTCAACAGCTTCACTGCTGAATTCTACCAAACATTTAAAGAAGGAATAATACCAATCCTATTTAAACTCAAATTCTGAATAATAGAGGAAGAGAAACTACTTTCAAACTCATTATACGAAGCCAGTATTACCCTGATATTGAAACCAAAGACATATCAAAAAAGAAAACTACAGACAAATATCCCTGAGAAATATAGACTCTATAATAAAAACTATAAGATGTAAGAAATTGAAAAGGACACCAAAAAATGGAAAAATATTCCATGTTCATGGACTGGAAGAATCAATATTGTTAAAATGTCCATTTTTGATGCAAAAATCTTCAGCAAAATACTAGCAAACCATATTAGTCCATTTTCATACTGCTGATAAAGATATTTTCGTCAAAGGCCCTCAAGTGTCTAGAGAGTTCCAAACTTTCCCACATTTTCCTGTCTTATTTTGAGCCCTCCAAACTGTTCCAGTCTCTTCCTGTTACCCAGTTCCAAAGTTGCTTCCACATTTTAGGGTACCTTGTCACTAGTGCCCCCACTCTACTAGTACCAATTAACCTTGTTAGTCTATTTTCATGCTGCTGATAAAGACATACCTGAGACTGGGAATAAAAAGAGGTTTAATGGACTTACAGTTACACATGGCTGGGGAGGCCTCACAATCATGGAGGAAGTCAAGGAATAGCAAGTACATCTTACATGGATGGCAGCTGGCAAAAAGAGAGAGATTGTCTAGGGAAACTCACCCTTATAAAACCATCAGATCTCGTGAGAATGATTCACTATAATGAGTACAGCATGAGAAAAACCTGCCCCCATGATTCAGTTACCCCCAACCGGTTCCCTCCCACAACACATGGAAATTCAAAATGAGATTTTGGTGGGGACACAGCCAAATCATATCACAAACCAAATTCAACAATACATTAGAAAGATCATTCATCATGACCAAGTGGGATTTATCCCTGATATGCAAGGATGATTTAGCATATGCAAATCAACCAATGTGATACACCATATCAACAGAATGAAATGTAAAAAATTACATAATGATTTCAATTGATGCTGAAAAAGCATTTGATAAAATTCAACAATCCCTCATAATAAATACCCTCAAAAAACTGGATATAGAAGAAACATACCTCAACATAATAAAAGCCACATACAACAGACCCAAAGTTAATATACTGAATGAGGAAAAACTGAAATCCTTTCCTTTAAGATCTGGAACAGGAAAAGAATGCCCACTTTCACCACTGTTGTTTAACATAGTAGTGGAAGTCCTAGCTAGAGCAATCAGAGGAGAGAAATAAATAAAGTACATCCAAATTGAAGTGGAAGAAGTCAAATTATCCTTGTTTTCAGATCATATAATCTTATATTTGGAAAAACTGAAAGATTCCATAAAGAAACCATGAGAATTTCTAAATAAATTTAATAAGTTGCAGGATACAAAATTAACATACAAAAATCAGTAGCATTTCTATATGTCAACTGAATAATCTGAAAAGAAAATTTAAAAAGCAATCCCATTTATTATAGTTGTAAATAAAATATCTAGAAATCAATAAAGGAAGTGAAAGATCTCTATGATAAAAACTAGAAAACACTGATGAAAGAAATTGAAGAGGACACAAACAGGAAAAATATTCCATATTCATGGATTGAAAGAATCAATATTGTCAAAATGTTCACACTACACAAAGAAATCTACAGTTTCAATGTAATCCCTATGAAAATACCAATGAACCAATGACATTCTTCACAGAAAGAGAAAAAATTATCTTAATATGTATATGAACCCACAAGAGACCTATAGTGGCCCAAACTATCCTAATCAAAAAGAACAAAATTGGAGGAATTACATTACATGACTTCAAATTATACTACAGAACTATAATAAGCAAAGAAACACGGTACGGACATAAAAACAGACACACAGACCAATGGAACAAAATAGAGAACCCAGAAATAAATCTAAACATCTACAGTGAACTCATTTTTGACAAAGGTTGCAAGAACTTAACACTGAGGAAAAGGCAGTCTCTTCAATAAATGGTGCTAAGAAAACAGGATATTCATATACAGAAGATTGAAACTAGACCCCTACCTGTCACTATATACAAAAATCAAATCAAAATGGATTAAAGATTTATATCTAAGATCTCAAACCATAAAACTACTATAAGAAAACATTGGGGAAACTCTCCAGGACGTTGGTCTGTGCAAACATTTCTTGAGCAATACCCCACAAGCCAGGCCACAAAACAAAAATGGACAACTGGGATCACATCTAGTTAAACAGCTTCTGCAAAGCAAAGGAAATAATCAAAGTGAAGAGACAACCCACAGAATGGAAGAAAATATTTGCAAACTATCCATCTAAGAAGAAATTAACAAACAGAATATATAAGGAACTCAAACAACTCTATAGGAAAAAAGAAATCTAACAACCTGATCAAGAAATGGGCAAAATATTTGAATAGACATTTCACAAAAGACACAAATGGCAAACACACATATAAAAAGGTGCTCAACATGATGGATCAGAGAAATGCAAATCAAAACTACAATAAGATATATTACCCCAGTTAAAATGGCTTATATCCAAAATATAGGCAACAACAAATGCTAGCGTGGATGTGGAGAAAAGGGAACACTCTTACACTGTTTATGGGTATGTAAATTAGTAAAACCACCAGGAAGAACAGTTTGGAGGTTCCTCAAAAAACTAAAAATTGAGCTACCATATGACTCAGCAATTCCACTGTTGGGTATATACCCCCAAGAAAGGAAATCAGTATATCAAAGAGATATTTGCACTCCCATGTTTGTTGCAGCACTGTCCACAATAGCCAAGATTTGGAAGCACCCCAAGTGTCCATCAACAGATGAATGGGTAAATAATGTATCCATTTTCTTTATTCATTAATCAATTGATATCCACTGGTACATATAGACAGTGAAATACTATTGGTACAATGGTATCCATTAGTACATATACACAATGGAGGATGGGATATAGAGTATGGAAGGATTGTTACCAGAGGATGGGGGTTGGGAGGAGAAGGTGGGGATGGCTAATGGGTACAAAAAAAGTAATTAAAAGCCCTAATTAATAAATTAATAAAATTAATAAGCCCTACTATTTGATAACACTACAGAGGGACTATAGTCAATCACTTAATTTTACATTTAAAAATAAGTAAAAGAGTGTAATGGATTGCTTGTAACACAAAGGTTAAATGCTTGAGGTGAAGGATACCCCATTCTCTGTGATGTGATAATTCTGCATTGTATGCCTATATAGAAATATCCCATGTACCCCATAAATGTATATACCTATTATGTGCCCAGAAAACTTTTTAAAAAGACAAAAAATATGAAAAATAAAAATTTAATTTTATTTTTAAAAAAGGTTTCAGCATCTACCCAGGTATAATAGAGTGGAAATTCTCAGGTTGTAATTCCCTTTGTGTAAATAATGTTTTAACCCAAAGGAGAAACTCTAGTGGAGGTATTTTTGAATTTATTGAGATAATATGAATGGTATGTTGACATAATGTGTTTCTCTAATAAGTTCTGCTTCTAAGAATTCCAAATCCTCTAAATAATATGCATGTTATATTCTGTTCTATTTATAACTTGAGAGTTTATTTTTTTCTTTGACATTTCTATCTTCAAAATGATGTCTTTACTAAGACAAACAGTGGTATACAAAAGAAGGACAACAATAAAATTAAATAGGAAAAATAACACCAAAGTTTATCAGTGAGGTTAACCTAGTAGGCTACATAAGGTAAATAGGAAGTTCATTTTGTAAGTTAAATAAATCTACTTGAAACAAACTTTGCAAAAGTTATAACAGTGAGAAAATTTTAATAGTGAAGGAGGTGTAATCTAACCAACCCCCATCTTGCCTTTAATTGCCAAAGTGCCCTTAAACATTCTTGGGCTTGGGTCAAGCTAATTTTGTGAGACATTTTGTTTATAGTTTAAATTATAATAACCCTTCCACAAAAATTAACAGCTTTTGTAAAGCTAAGAAAATGCCTTAGGTTAAGAGTATGGAAAGTGCCTGAATTCTGCTAAGTTCTAGGTGGAATAATAACCAGACATTATTCTAGAGGTCACAAGATTTGCAACTTCCACAATTACTCCTACAGATAAAATCACTATTGTAGAATATAAAAGTGCAAATATCTTTTCAGTTTTTTGCATTTCTGACCATTGATGGCTCCACCTGGATCAAACAACCGCTTCTGTGCCCCACTCAGCAGTGGACTCAGACCACAAAAGGACCATTTTCCACTACCCTAGCATCCTCAACCACTCAGCAACACCAATTCCCTGGCCTACCAAACTATCCTTGGAAAACTAGCCTCCAAATTTTGGGGGAGGCTTATTTGAGTAGTAATAAAACCTGGTCTGCTTAGCCAGCTGTGAATGAATTAAACTCTTTCTCTATTGCAATTCCCCTGTCTTGATGAATTGGCTCTATCTGAATAGTGGGCAAAATGAACCCATTGGGCAGTTGCATAGTTGTAGCTCCTATTTAAGGGAGTATTTTCTAGCGTGGGAATTATATTAGATTTTGCCACATGACATATTTTAAAAATTAGTGGTTAGAAATATAAACTTTCAGACTGCCTGGATTTATATCATAGCTCAGTTATTTGCTATGTGGCCTTGGGCATAACTAACCTTATAGGATTGCTGTAAGAATTACATCTTAACAATTCATGTAAAGAACTTAATACTGATCTTATTGGGGAGAGGCCAAGATGGCTGAATAGAAACAGTTCCAGTTTGCAGCTCCCACTGGGACCAAAACAGAAGGTGGGTGGTTTCTGCATTTCCAACTGAGGTATCCAGTTTATCTCATTGGTTAGGCAGTGGGTGCAACCCACAGAGAGTGAGCAGAAGTAGGGTGGGGTGTCACTTCACCTGGGAAGTGCAAGGAGCTAGGTATCTCCCTCCCCCAGCCAAGGGAAGCCATGAGGGACTGTGCTACTCACCCCAGTAGGAGGTATTTCCCACAGATTTTTTCATTCTGCAGATCAGGAGATCCCACATGAGCCTACACAACCAGGGCCCTGGGTTTCAAGTACAAAACTGGGTGGCTATTTGGGTAGACATTGAGCTAGCTGCAGGAGGTTTTTCCATACCCCGGTGCCTGGAACCCCAGTGACCCAGGAGAACTCTTCACTTCCCTGGAAAGGGGGCTGAAGCCAGGGGGCCAAGTGGTCTCACTCAGCGGGTCCTGCTCCCATGGAACCCAACAAACTAAGAACCACTGGCTTGAAATTCTCACTGTCAGTACAGCAGTCTGGAGTCTACCTGAGAAGATGCAGCTTGGTTGGGGGTGCAGGGGCATCTGCCATGACAGAGGTTTTAGAAGGTGGTTTTGCCTTGACAGTGCTAAGGAGACTGGGAGGTTTGGACTGGGCAGAATTCACCACAGTAAGTATTTAACAGTAAGTTAAACAAATCTACTTGAAGCCAACAGCAGAATTCACCACAGAAGTATTTAACAGTAAGTTAAATAAATCTACTGAAATCAACAGTGAGGCAATGCAGCTGTGGCCTGACAGAAATTTAGAAATTCCTCCTCACTGGGCAGGCATCTCTGAAGGACATGCAGTAGCCCCAGTCAGGGGCTTACAGATAAGACTCTCACCTCCCTGGTACAGAGCACCTTGTGGGAGGGGTGGCTGTGGGCACAGTTTCAGTAGACTTATCTTTCCTGCCTGCCAGCTCTGAAGAGAGCCACTGATCCTGACAAGGGGTATTCTCCCAGCACAGTGCACCAGCTCTGCTAAGGGACAGACTGCCTCCTCAAGTGGGCCTCTGACCCCTGTGGCTCCTGACAGGGAGAGACCTCTCAACAGGGGTCAACAGACATCTCATGCAGGAGAGCTCTTGTTGCCATCAGGCCAGTGCCCCTCTGGGACAAAGCTTCCAGAAAAAGGAGCAGTCAGCAATCTTTGTTGTCCTACAGCCTTCACTAGTGATACCCAGGAGAATAGGGTCTGAAATGGACCTCCAGTACACTGCAGCAGACCTGCAGAAGAGGGGCCATACTGTTAGAAGATAACTAACAAACAGAAAGCAACAACAACAACATCAACAAAAAAGACTCCCACACAAAAACTGCATCAAAACGTCATTGGCTTCAAAGATCAAAGCTAGATAAATCAATGAAGGTGAGAAAAAAACAGGGCAAAAACACTGAAAATTCCTAAAGCCGGAATGCCTCTTCTACTCCAAATGATTACAACTCCTCTCCAGCAAGGGCACAAAGCTGGACAGAGAATGAGATTGACGAACTGATAAAAGTATTCAGAAGGTGGATAATAAGAAATTCCTCTGAGCTAAAGGAGGATGTTCTAACCCAATGCGAGGAAGCTAAGAACCTTGATAAAAGATTACAGGAACTGCTAACTAAAATAATCAGTTTAGATAGGAATATAAATGACCAGATGGAGCTGAAAAACACAGCATGAGAACTTTGTGAAGCATATACAAGTAGCAATAGCTGAATTGATCAAGAGGAAGAAAAGATATCAGAGATTGAAGACCATCTTGCTGAAATAAGGCATGAAAACAAGATTAGAGAAAAAAGAATGAAATCCTCCAAGAAATATGGGACCATGTGAAAAGATCAAACCTACAATTGATTGGTGTACCTGATAGTGATGGGGAGAATGAAATCAAGTTGGAAAACACATTTCAGGATATTATCCAGGAGAACTTCTCAAATCTAGCAAGACAGGCTAACATTCAAATTCAGGAAATACAGAGAGCACCACTAAGACACTACATGAGAAAATCAACCCAAAGACACATAATCATCAGATTCTCCAAGGCTGAAATGAAGGAAAAAATATTAAGGATGGCCAGAGAGAAAGGTCAGGTCACCTACAAAGGGAAGCCCATCAGACTAACAGCAGATCTCTCTGCAGAAAACCTACAAGCCAGAAGAGAGTGGGTGCCAATATTCAACATTCTTAAAGAAAAGGATTTTCAACCCAGAATTTCATATCCAGCCAATCTAAGCTTTATAAGTGAAAGAAAAATAAAATCCTTTCCAGACAAGCAAATGCTGAGGGACTTTGTCACCACCAAGCCTGCCTTGCAAGAGCTCCTGAAGGAAGCACTAAATATGGAAAGGAACAACTGGTACCAGCCACTGCAAAAACACATCAAAATATAAAGAACAATGACACTGTGAAGAAACTGCATCAATTAATGTGCCAAACAACCAGCTAGCATCATGATGACAGGATCAAATTCACATATAACAATATTAACCTTAAATATAAACGGGCTAAATCCCACCAATTAAAAGACACAGACTGGCAAATTGGATAAAGAGTCAAGACCCACTGGTGTGCTGTATTCAGGAGACCCATCTCACATGCGAACACACACATAGGCTCAAAATAAAGGGATGAAAGAATATTTACCAAGCAAATGGGAAGCAAAAAAGTAGGAGTTACAATCCAAGTTTCTGATAAAACAGACTTTAAACCAACAAAGATCAAAAAAGACAAAGAAGGGCATTACATAATGGTAAAGGGATCAAAGCAACAAGAAAAGCTAACTATCCTAAATATATTTGCACCCAATATAGGAGCACCCAGAGTCATAAACAAGTTCTTAGAAATCTGCAAAGAGAATTAGATTCCCACACAATAATAGTGGGAAACTTTAACACCCCACTGTCAATATTAGATATATCAATGAGACAGAAAAGTAACAGGATATTCAAGCCTTGAACTCAGGTCTGGATCTAGTGGACCTAATAGACATCTACAGAACTCTTTAACCCAAATCAACAGAATATACATTTTTCTCAGCACCACATGTCACTTATTCTAAAATTGACCACATAATTGGAAATAAAACACTCCTCAGCAAATGCAGAAGAACAGAATTCATAACAGTCTCTCAGACCACAGTGCAATTAAGTTAGAATGCAGGATTCAGAAACTCACTCAAAACTGAACAACTACATGAAAATCAAACAACCTGCTCCTGAAAGACTCCTGGGTAAATAATGAAATTAAGGCAGAAATAAAGAAGTTCTTTGAAACCAATGAGAACAAAGAGATAATGTACCAGAATCACTGGGACACAGCTAAAGCAGTATTAAGAGGTAAATTTATAGCACTTAATGCCCACATCAGAAAGCTGGAAAGATCTTAAACTGACACCCTAACATCACAGGTAAAGAACTAGAGAAGCAAGAGCAAACAAATTTAAAAACTAGCAGAAAATAAAATACCTAGGAATAAAACATGAAAGACCTCTTCAAGGAGAACTAGAAACCACTGTGCAAGGAAATAAGAGAGGACACAAACAAATCAAAAAACATTCCATGCTCATACATAGGAAGAACCAATATTGTGAAAACGGCCACACTGCCCAAAGTAATTTGTAGATTCAATGCTATTTCCATCAAGCTACCATTGACTTTCTTCACAGAATTAGAAAATAACTACTTTAAATTTCATATGGAACAAAAAGAGAGCCTATATAGTCCAGACAGTCTTAAGTAAAAAGAGCAAAGCTGGAGGCATCATGCTACCTGACTTCAAACTATATTACAAGGCTACAGTAACCAAAACAGCATGGTACTGGTATCAAAATAGATATATAGACCAGTGGAACAGAACAAAGACCTTAGAAATAACCCCACACATCTATGACCATCTGATATTTGACAAACCTGCCAAAAACAAGCAATGGGGAAAGGATTCCCTATTTATTAAATGGTGCTGGGAAAAGTGGCTAGCCATATGCAGAAAACAGAAACTGGACCTCTTCCTACATCTTACACAAAAATTAACTCAAGATGGATTAAAGACTGAAATGTAAAACTCCAAACCTTAAAAACCCTAGAAGAAAACCTAGGCAATACCATTCAGGACATAGGCATGGGCAAAGACTTTATGATTTAAACATGAAAAACAGTTCCAACAAAAGCCAGAATTGGCAAATAGGATCTAATTAAACTAAAGAGCTTCTGCATAGCAAAAAAAACTAGCATTGGAGTGAACAAGCAACCTACAGAATGGGAGAAAATGTTTACAATCTACCCATCTGACAAAGTTCTAATATACATAATCTACAAGAAACTTAAATTTACAAGAAAAAAAATCCCATCAAAAAGCAGGCAAAGGATATGAACAGATACTTCTCAAAGAAAGACATCTATGTGGCCAAAAAACACATGAAAAAAGGGTCAACATCACTGGTCATTAGAGAAATGCAAATCAAAACCACAGTGAGATACCATCTCAAGTCAGTCAGAATGGTGATCATTAAAAAGTCAGGAAACAACAAATGCTGGTGAGGCTATGAAGAAATAGGAACGTTTATACACGTTGGTGGGAGTGTAAATTAGTTCAACCATTGTGGAAGACAGTGTGGTGATTCCTCAAGGCTCTAGAACCAGAAACACCATATGACTCAGTAATCCCATTACTGGGTATATACCCAAAGGATTATAAATCATTCTACTATAAAAACACTTGCACACATATGTTCATTGCAGCAGTATTCACAATAGCAAAGACTTGGAGCCAACCCAAATGCCCATCAAGATAGACTGGATAAAAAATACGTGGCACACATATGTCATGGAATACTATGCAGCCATAAAAAAGAATGAGATCATGTTGATTGCAGGGACATGGATGAAGCTGGAAGCCATCATTCTCAGCAAACTAACACAGGAATAGAAAATCAAACACCACATGTTTTCACTCATAAGAGGGAGTCGAACAATAATAGCACATGGACACAGGGAGGGGAACATCACATACCCGGGTTTGTTGGGGTGTTGGGGCAAGGAGAGGGAGAGCATTAGGATAAATATCTAATGCTTGTGGGAATTAAAATCTAGATGACGGGTTGATAGGTGCACCAAACCACCATGGCACATATATAGCTATATAACAAACTTGCACATTCTGCACATATATCCCAGAACTTAAAATTTACAAAAATAATAATACTGTGCTGTGTATGTTAGTATAATACATAATTACGAGAGCTGAGAAAGTTCTCAACAAATGTTAGGTAAGCTATTATTATTACTAATGAAATCGAGCCCAGGCTTTATCATTTTAATTTATGAAGAATTTACAACTGCTATGGATCTTGTCTACTGACTTCTGTTTCAACACAGTGACCATTGCCCTTTGCCCAGACTCTTCTGCCTTAGAGTCAGTACCACCAGACTCTTGACTGTAAGTGACCCAAAGCCAGTGTTATGGCTTCTAACTTAGCCTTCTGTTGTGCCTTAATTCTTGGGTTTTGCATTGCTTCCGTAAGCAAAGTCCTCTTGGAACCATAGTCCTCTAACAAAAGAGAGGAACTTGACCTCTGAACACTTATGAGGATTTGGGCACTGCCTCTACTATCCAGCCCTCTATCTGGGTCTGTGGATTCTACCTATGAGATTAGTCTGAAAGCATCTCCTCCTGGAAAAGTGGGAAGTCTCACCTCCTTCTCTATCAGTAGCCTGAGGCATTGCATAGCTCTTTCATTCCTCAAGGCCAAAAGGGCTCCAATTCTTTTACGAAAAGGGCTGAATAACTATTTCAGTCTATGAGACTCATATGGTCTCTGTAACAACCATTCAGCTTTTCCACTGTTGCACAAACACAGCCATGGAGAATACGTAAATGACTAGGCATAACTGTTTGAATGTTTTTATTTTAACAAAAATAAGATGTATGTAGGATCTGTGGGGTTAGTTTATGGACCCCTGTTCCAGGCCAGTGGCAGGCTCTTCTGCTTTCAGCTTACTTTATTCTTTGGGACTCCACAATCTCAGAATAACCCAGGCAGGGTCATTGATTGTGCCAATGGTATGACATGAGCCACAAGTAGGACAAAAGGAAATGTATTTCCCCTTTTAATCTTTTTAAAAAAATACATTTTGGAAATGACACTTAGAATGTATCTCAACCTTGTTTTTCTCCATTCTCCGTTAATAAGTAACTCAAGCCTCTGCTCCCAGGATTAGGATCTATAAGCAACATAACCAGAAGCTGTCACTGGTGGTTAGGGATACCCCAGAGGGAGTGTGCTTCACATTTGCAGTATTGTCTGAAGTTTGCTTTCCTATTTGGAAGCAGGTGGAGTTTCAGGCTTCTCATCATTGTAAAAATAACGTAATCCTCATCGCAAATTGGAAAAGGCTCCCAGGAATCAAACCTCAGATATGCTGCTGGTATTTCAGGAAGAGAGAGGCAGGTCTTAACTGATAAAATGGAATTACCAACCTCTAGGGTTGCTCTTAAGAGTTAATGACAGAGCCAAGAATTGCTCCTCCTATAATCTGGGGCCAATCCTCATATTGAATTTCTGCTTTGGTCTCATGAATGCTAGCCTGATCAGAGACCATGCTGTGTTGCTTAACCCCTTCTCTTTCTCTTTCTTTCTTTATTTTTTTTTTGAGGCGGAGTCTCGCTCTGTCGCCCGGACTGGAGTGCTGTGGCCGGATCTCAGCTCGCTGCAAGCTCCGCCTCCCGGGTTTACGCCATTCTCCTGCCTCAGCCTCCCGAGTAGCCGGGACTACAGGCGCCGGCCACCTCGCCCGGCTAGTTTTTGTATTTTTAGTAGAGACGGGGTTTCACCGTGTTAGCCAGGATGGTCTCGATCTCCTGACCTCGTGATCAGCCCGTCTCGGCCTCCCAACCCCTTCTCTTTCTCTTGCATATTCATTTACTTCCTCTCAGCTGAATTGTTGTTTCTAAACACATTGGAGTTCCTCCCAATTAACACAAAAATACACAAATCTTTCTTCTTACCCTCCTCCCCATATCTTCTATCTCCCCCTGGTTGTCTATAATCATTGTCAACATTCATGCCACTTACCTCTCAGTCTTCCAATCTAGTTTCTATCCTCCTCTTTCCACAAAATCAGCTTGTTAAAGTAACCAGTAACATGTAGCTTGTTAAATTCAATGAGCATTTTTCTCTTCTCAGTTTATTTGATTCTCAAAAACCTCTGATACAACTGACCTCTCTGTGTGAAAACATTCTATTAAGTTGGTGCAAAACTAATCACAGTTTTTGCCATTGAAAATCAAGGCAAAAACTGCAGTCACTTTTGCACCAACTGAATACTTCCTGACTTTCCATGACAAACCTCTTCCTACATACTTTTTTCTTTCTCTTTCTGGCCACTCACACTGCCCGTTTTAGTGCTACATTTTCTCATCTTTACTACCTGTCATGAGGTTCCTACTTCATGCTAACCACTAGACAAATACTAGAATATAAACCATATTAATACATGAAACTATAATTTTGATGTATTAAGGATTTAGTGTGTGCTGGTCCCAGTCCCTCTTTCTTCCTGAATTCTAGTTCTTTAAAAAAAAAAAAAAAAAGTCTAGTCTTAGTTTTCCATGATAGCAATTGATATCAGTAGGGCCCAATGGAAACTTTGTATTCACTTAATCTTTAATTGACTCTCCCTCACCTAAAGCTTAAATTCCACCCTGTCCATATGCTCCTCTGACCCCTGACACATCTGTTGGGGCCAGTTCCAAATTATGTAGCTCCCTCCCTCTTATCTTGACTTTATGACATCTGTCAGTTGAATAATTTTAAAACCAAAAGACTTTTATGATAGCAAATAACACTAATGGTTCCAATTGATTCAAGTACTTACAGGACAGGTTTCGTGAGAGAATATGACTCTCATTAAGCCATTAATATTACAGGTAAAGGGGCCCAAGTTTCTAGAATATGGGCTGTGAGATGGGTGGTATGATGGAAAAGGCAGGCAAGTTCAGATATACCAACCAAAAGAAATCTAGAAACATAGTATGAAATGATGCTTTAACTTAATTGAAGTAAGTCCCAGATAAGAAAAATAAGTTATGCTACGAAATATTTCTACTCCATTATTTTTGCCTAACACTCGTCTTCGATTATGCCCGGAGAGCCACCATTCAATCTTAACATTGAGAATACTGACTGTTTTTCTCCGGTGATACAATTTTGGCCTTCATTTCAGGATAATGTAATGTCTGATAATTTCATGTCTTTGGGTCTCTGCTGTATTGTCTGAAAATTAACCCATGGATCAAGAATTATAAAATAGAAATATAAACAACTAGACAGTCTCGGTGAGACCTATAACAACACTCCAACAGGATGGTGGCATTTAAGATAGATGGCAAATGCCAATTCTGAGGCACTTCTGTAAGAAGCTTGTGTTTCCCATTAGAGAAATAATGAAGCTTCCATATAATTTGCAAGTTTAAAATTGCAAATCCAACTCTTGGGAGAAAATTGGGTTGCTTAAGTTTCACATGAGTAAATATATTGGCTGTGTTGGTATTATTCAAAACTCGGAGCCACAAAATACATTTTTGTATCATTTTATTTGTAGAAGAATGACACAATTATTTTCAGAATAATTAACTCCTCAGTTTAGTGACAATTATGTTCCATTATAATAATTAAAATCACACCCTGCTATTTGGATGAACTCAATAGAATAATGATTTCTTAGGGGAAGACTTAATCGGATCATTATTTTTTCTCCAGCATTAAAAATATCTGTAAATTATTTCAACTCATTGTACTACTGCTTAATTTTGAATTTTCTAGCTGTCCTATGGAAAGAAATATCATAAGAAAGATGGCAGTCTCAATCCACCCTTGAACTACCTGTGCATAATAATTATTGCTGGAGGCATGCCAGGGCTTGGTAAAATGCAGAACTGATGGCTTGGCATAGCAGCAGGGCCACAGATGGTGGGAGTACCTGAAATCAGGTGGGTAGGAGCAGGTGGTGAGCTGAATAGTGGTATTTCAGAGGAATGGTCCTTCGAAGGAAGAACTCTGGTAAATGAGTGGGATAATAAGATTAAATATCAAATGCTTTCCTGTGGATAAAGTTGTTGGTTAGAGCTTGGAAGGGTATTAGGACCCTAGGCAAATGGATTGGAATTCAAGAGAGCACTCCTGGTTGAAGAAGAAACTGAAGTATAAGGCAGAAAACTGAGCGGAAGTGGGGAATGTGCTAGACCAGTAAGACAGGGGTGGGGAAGAGCTAAGCCCTTTGAACACTGTAATGCTCTAGTTTACCCTGAAGCACATCAGATATGGAAATAATAGCAGTGAGATTATCAACCCTTCTTAGGTAGACCATATATTGGTAGGTACTACTACAGCTACAGCTATGTCTTAGCTTGAATTATATACTGGATGCAGAAAGTGGGAAATGACTGTTCAGGTTCACTTAGGGAGGTGTTGGAAGTCTTAAAAAGAAAAGCCTATGGGTGTGGTGACTCACCTGTAATCCCAGCACTTTGGGGAGCCAAGGTGGGCAGATCACCTGAGGTCAGGAGTTCAAGACCAGCCTGGCCGACATGACGAAACCTCGTATCTACTAAAAACACAAAAATTAGCCGGGCATGGTGGTGGGCACCTGTAATCCCAACTACGCAGGAGGTTGAGGCAGGATAATTGCTTGAATCTGGGAGGTGAAGGTTGCAGTGAGCTGAGATTGTACCACTTAAATCCAGCCTGGGTGAGCGAAGGAGACTCTGCCGAGAGAGAGAGAGAGAGAGAGAGAGAGAGAGACCGACCCAAACCCAAGGCTTTAAGGCAAGAGAGTAAGAAGCAATAAACCCTAAAGTGTGCTTATTTTTCAGAAAAGGGTAGGCTGCTCAGCAGTCCCCTGTGTATGCCCTTTCAGTGTGAATGACTTGGGACTAAGAGGTAGTTTGTAAACCAAATGGACAGAGCCCACTAGACTGAAAGCTCTAAGCACTTAACACCGTTTGCTACATAGTAGGGGATTTATACATCATTGTTGAATAAAAATGAATTGATTAATAAAGGACTGCATGTGAATTCTGTCACTTGCAGAGTTCCCAGACTCTGTAGACATGGTGGTGGAGTCAGGGATCATAGTCTTTTGTGTGGTTCTTTATTATTTCATGATTCTGTTTCTAACCGCTTTCATTTTGTTATAGTGAATGCATACCTCATGAAGCTAAAACTTTCCAGCCTCCACAGGGACAGGGAAACATTCTGAATCCTGGGAGAGCATAATTGCTCCAAAGACAATAGTATAAGAGCAGAGGGGGCAAAGTTTCTAAGTAGGGCTAGAGTTGACCTGGGAACTGGAGTGAGACAGGTGTCTCTGTAAGAATTCCTATTTATAACATAAAAGAATCTGAGAAGGTAGACAGGCATCTTTCTTGAGGAGACCCAGGTGTCCTGGACCCGATTTCTTGACTCTAAGTTGGTACAACTGAACTCACTCATAACGGAGGGACTCGATAGTAACATGACGTAGGAAAGAAGAAATTCTTGATTTCTTATTCTATAGAAGAAGCTATACAATCTTCTTGTGGTTCAGTGCTGGGAAGAGGTGACTAAGGGTTTTATTTGTTTGGTTTTTGACTTTAACAATTTAGAGAGTCAGGAATGACAATGTCTAGAGAGTCATCTGTTAGAAGGAAGTTTATTCTGCAAAACAATAGGGATCAGAATTCCCCTAATATAGTTTGGATATTTGTCTCCAACCAAATCTTATGTTGAAATGTAATTTTCAAGTTTAGAGGTGGGGCCTGGTAGGAAGTGTTTGGGTCATGGGGGCAGATCCCTCATGGCTTAGTGCTGTCCTCACTGTAGTGATTTCTCCAGGCAGTGTGTTCTTGTGAGATCTGGTTATTTACAACTATATGGCTCCTCCCCCACGCTCTCTTGCTCCTGCTTTTGCCATGTGATATGTCCACTCCCACTTCCCCTTCCGTCATGAGGCTTTCCCAGAAGCCGAGCAGATGCCAGTGCCATGCTTGTACAGTCTGCGGGGCCATGAGCCAATTAACCCTCTTTTCATTATAAATTATCCAGTCTCAGGTATTTATTTATAGCAATGCAAGAACGGCCTAACATACCCCCATAGTCAGTGAGGCAAAGTCTCACTAACATGGAATCTAGTAAGATCATCTAAGGATAGTCACAAGTCCTCTGCAGGTTGTTTAGAATTGGCACCACTTATGTCCCACAGTTTAATCCATCCATAAAATCAAGCCAAGTATGTCTACAAACACTTTTTAAAGTCATTCACCCCATATCCTTATTTGCTCTGAACTAAACTCTTTCAATTCCTCCCACCACAATGACCTCAAATATTTAATTCTGCACCTTACTACTGTGTCTCTGTCAGGATCCTTTTCTTGGTGATTACTTGGTCTAACTCTGATATTTGAGTCTTTGGCTTCCTGTAATATCGTTAACACCACTTTCTTCCAATCATTGTATTGATCATGTGAAACAGATGCTAGAATTGTATCTTTTCCATTGCACAACATTTTACAGAGTGACATAGCACTTAACTGTAAGCTTGAGGACATGAAGCTTGCCTTTTCATCATTATATTCCTAGCCCCTGGCACAATGGCTGTTGTTAGTACATATTGGTTGAATGAGTGAATGAATAAATACACATCTTCCTAATATTTTGAGTTCTGAGAGTTTATAAAAAGTGATCTTTATAAAATGAAAGCTGGGATAGTTTTTGAAATATTCCACATCTACTTGGCATCATTATTCTGTAGTGTGGCATCTTTCTTGCCCTTGATTATGCTCTCGTCTACTGGGGAAACCAGATATCTAACTAGTATGTAGGTGGGGCCATGGTAAAGATTTACACAGGATGCTGTGAGAGGACAGGGGACAATCATACAATCCTTTAAGGTCAGGATAAGGAATTCATGCTTAGTAAGAGTTTTAAATATTGAACAGTAATAAAACAGATGGAGGGGAATGGAGAGTGGTCTCTGGGAGGGTTGGGTGGGGAAAGGTATAGCATTTTACTACCAGAGGGTCATTACAAAAAAGGTGAGAAGTATGACATAGCGTAGTTGCCTGCAATCCAGTGCTCCCGGGACATCAAGTTCCAGGCAGAGAAAGAAATAAGTGAGTCTGAGAGGTAGAAGAAATCAGATCACAGAGAGCTTTTATACTTTGACATAGATTTTAAGTTTTATTCTGTGGACAGTTGGTGATGGCATGGATAATTTGCAATTTAGAAAACTCTGGAAGATGAGCAAAAGATTAATGAGGTGGGCAAATCTCAGGAAGGGAAACTAGTTAGAAAAATATAACAGTAGTTTGCAGGAGAGAAATATGAGAACCTGAGCAAGGCAAAAATAGATGTGAAAATAAAGTGTCTAAACTTGGTGCCTGAATGACTAGAGGTCTGAAAGTTATTCGGGAGTCAAGAATAGTTTCCAGGTTACTAATTAGGCAGAACAGTTGGAGGGTTGTGACACTAATTGAAACAGAGACTGCAAGAGGAGGAAAGTGAGGAATTCTCACTTTGAATAAGGTGAATAAGGTGTCTGCAGAACATTCACATGAGCATGTCTGCTATGCAATGGACTGTAAGAATTTGAAGTTTGAGAAAAAAAGACTGACAACGTCAGTTTGGAAATCATTAGCATATAGGCAGTTAAAACCATGAGAATGTATGAGCTCACTCAGTGAGTGTATAGAAAAGAGCATAGAACTGAGCACTGAATTGGAGTAAATAACTACCTTTGAGTAGTACACAGAGAAAGAAACGCCTATAAATTTAACCAATAAATATCAGATTTGCCTTATGGGACAACATAATATTTGCCCATATATAATTCCCTATCACCCTCTAAATTTTATAACCCACTGTTATCTAGCTTCTGGTACTCATAAACTTTCTGTTTTCTGGTTTTTTTTGTTATTACACTTTTTATTTAGAGATAATTGCTGATTCACATGTGGTTGTATGAAATAATACAAAGAGATCCCATGTGTAATTTATCAAGTTTTCCTTAATGGCAAATTCTTACAAAGTATATCACAACCAGGATATTAGCACTGATATAGTCAAGATACAGAAAATTTCCTTTACCACAGAGATTCCTCATGTCGTTTTTTGGTTTTAGCCAAACCTGTTCCCCTTTGGCTCTCAACTCCTCTAACACCAAGCAAGGACCAATACATTCTCCATTGCTCTAATTTGGTCATTTCATGCATGTTATAGATAAATGGAATCATACCGTATGTAACTTTTTGGGACTGGGTACACAACATAATCTCTGGAGAGCCAGATTGTTGGAGGTATCAAAAGTTTGTTCCTTTGTACTGTTTGAGCAGTATTCCATGGTATGGATATTACAGTCCGTTTTACCTTTCAACTGTGAGAGACTTATTTCCATGGGTTTTTTCCCCACTATTAGGAATAAAGCTCATATAAATATTGTGTACTGCTTTTTGTGTGAACATAGGTTTACAATTCTCTGGGATAAATGATTAGGACACAGTTTCTGGGTTCTATAGTAGTTACATATTTATTTTTTTTTAAGAGACTGCCAAAGTATTTTTGAGAGCTACTCAAAAGCTACAGTTTCCTCAGCAATGTGTGATCCAGTTTCTGTGAATCCTTGCTAGAATTTTATGTTGTCACTCTTTTTTGTTTTAGCCATTCTGATTGACGTGTAGTGACATCTCATTGTGGTTTTAACTCACATTTCCCTAGTGGTTAATGACGATGAACATATTTTCATGTACTTATTCACCATCTGTAAATTCTGTTGGGTGGAATGTATCTACATGTCTTTTGCTCAACTACGTAATCAGATTGTTTGCTTTTTTACTGTTGGGATTCGAGTCATGTATTCTTGCTCTTCTTCCTTTGTTGGCTGGGTGGTTTGTAAATAGTTTCTCTCACTCATTAGGTTTTCTTTTTCAGCTTAACAGGACCTTTTCCTCAGCACAATAGTAATGAAGGTAATGAGCTAATGAAGATCATTTGATTAACTTTTCTTTTTATGGATCATGCTTCTGTGCTAAGTTTGTAAATTCTTTAGTCCTGTACCTTGAAGATTTCCTAGTTTCTTTACCTAAAAGTTATATAGCTTTGACCTTTACATTTAAGTCCATGATTCATTTTGTTAATTTTTATGAATTTAGGTCAAATTACATATTGAGGGGAGGCCATGGATGTCCAATTACTTCAGCACCATTTGTCAGAAAGGCTATCTTTCCTCCATTGACTTGCTTTTGCACCTTTGTGATGTGAACATCAGTTGGACAATCTGGTATGGGTCTATTTATGAGATCTCCACTTGTTCATCAATTTATGTGTCTGTCTCTCTGACAATACCACATGCTACTGATTATTGTAGTTGTAGAGTAAGTATTAAATTAAATAATCTGATTTTTCTTTTTTATACTTTTTAAAATATAAAATTGTTTAATCTACTTTAGTTCTACAGTCTTTCTGTATAAATTTCAGGATAACTTGATTTATGTCTAAAATAATCTTGCTAGTATTTTGATAATAATTGTGTCAGTCTTGCCAGTATATCTTTTGGGGGGAATATATTCACTGGTTTAATTTTTTTCAATCCATTAACATAGTATCTCTTTTCATTTATTTATATCTTATTTGATTTTTCATCAATGTATAGTTTTCAGAACACAGGTCCTATACAGGTTTTATTACATTTACACCAAAGAATTATTTTTGAGCTGTTTATATGTGGTATATTTTAAATTTCATTGTCCATGTATTTCTTGCTAGCATGCAGAAATAAAATAGACTTTTTAATGTTTACCTTCTATCCTGCAACCTTGAACTCACTTATTAGCTCTAAAAATGTTTTTGTAGATTGCTTGGGATTTTCTCTGTAGACAAGTGTGCTATCTGCAACTTAGAAAAGTTATTTTTTCTGATCTGAATGTCTTTCATTTCCTTTTCTTCTAGTGCTATTAAAAACTCATAGCACTATGTTAAATAAGAGTGGTGATAGAAGGTATCCTTGTCTTATTCACAATCTTAGGGTATTCAGTCTTTCATCATTAAGTATGATGTTACCTGTAGAACTTTTGAAGTCATTCTTTGTCAAGTTGAATTAGTCTCTATTCCCAGTTTTCTGATAGTTTTTATTATGATTTTTCTGCATCAATTGATATGATCATGTAATCTTTCTTCTATAGCTTAATATGGTGATTTTCATAGATTGATATTTGACTATTTACCTAGCCTGAAACCCTGAAACAGACACCAGTTAGTCATGATTATAAATTATGTTTATGTATTGCTAAATTCTATTTATCTATGTCTGTATGTATTGCTAAATTCTATGTCAAATTTTATATGTTCATATAAAAATATAAATAGGTGGTTTGTAAATATTTTCTCTTTCACCACCTGTATATTTTTTTTTTTTTTTTTTTTTTTTTTTTGAGACAGAGTCTCCCTCTGTCGCCCAGGCTGGAGTGCAGTGGCTGGATCTCAGCTCACTGCAAGCTCCACCTCCCGAGTTCCAGCCATTCTCCTGCCTCAGCCTCCTGAGTAGCTGGGACTACAGGCGCCCGCCACCTCGCCCGGCTAGTTTTTTGTATTTTTTAGTAGAGACGGGGTTTCACCGTGTTAGCCAGGATGGTCTCGATCTCCTGACCTCGTGATCCGCCCGTCTCGGCCTCCCAAAGTGCTGGGATTACAGGCTTGAGCCACCGCGCCCGGCCACCACCTGTATATTTTTAAGTGACATCATTCTTTAATCTTTTTGTACTGTCTTTCTATTTTAGTATTAAAGTCATACTAGATTCATAAGATGAATTGGAAAATATTTTCTCCTCTGTTTTTTCCTGGAAGAAATTGTTTAAAACTGGGGTTAGTAGCTTTTAAAACATTTGGTACATTTCTCCAGTGATTCCATCTGGGCCTGAAAATTTTGTGGTTGTGGGGAGAATCTTTAAATGATTCATTCAAATTCCTTACTAGTTATAGGGTTATCCATATAAATGATCTACTTCATTCTGAGCAAATGTCATAGCTTTTTTTTCCAGGAAGTAGTTCATTTCATCTAAGTAGTCAGATCCAGTCGTGAAAAACTTCCCATAGTAATCCCTTATTACCCATTTTTTGTCTGCATGGTCTATAGTTATAGCCTGGTTCACTACTGATACTGGGAGTATTTATCTTGTTTCATTTCAATTTGCCAGTCTTTCGAGATAATTTTGAAATTAGTAATCTTCTCAAAGAACCAGCTCTGTTTCATTGATTTTTTTCTATTTTCTGTTTTTAATTTTATTGATTTCTGCTCTTATCTTTATTATTTCCTCCTTCTGCGTGTCTTGGGTTGATTTTGCTTTTCTTTTTTCAGGTCTCTGAGATGGAATCCTAGATTACTGATTTTTGACTTTTCCTCTTTTCCTAACATATAAAGTTAGTGCTGTAAATGTCCCTCTTAGCACAGCTTTAGTTTTATGACCTAAACTTTGTTATCCCGTATTTTCCCTTTTACTTATTTCAACGTAATTTATTTTTCTTCTTGATCTATGAACTATTTAAAGTGTGTTATTTATTTTTAAGTATTTGGAAATTTTCCTCTTAGCTTTTTATTATTTATTTCTAGTTTGATTTCATCAAGATTAGATAACACACTATCTGATTTCAACTATTTCATATTTAGTGAAGTTTTTTATAACTTAGGATATGATTTATCTTGGTATATGTTCTGTGGTCACTTAAAATTATGCATATTTATTTTGTTGGTTGGGGGGTGTAGAATTCTATTAATGTCTGTTAGATCCCATTAGTTGGTGGTATTATTGAGTTCTAAATATTTCCTACTTTTCTATCTGGTTGGTCTATCAGTTGTATTTAAGTACTGTTAATATATCCAACCATAACTGTGAATTTGCTTATACTGTTTTCAATTCAATTGGTTTCTGCTTCACTCATTTTACAGCTGTTATTTGCTGTGTACTTATTTAAGATTACTTTATCTTCTTGGGGGATGGACTTTACATCTTTATATAATTTCTCTCTCTGTCTATGGTAATGTTCTTTGTTTTGATGCGTACATTTTTTATATTATGTTGATACTCATGCTTTCTATTAACGTTTGCATGATACATTTTCCAAACTTTACCTTCCAATCTGTCTATATTATATTTATAATAAATTCTTATATACAAGCATATAGTTGGCTTATGTTTGTAATCTCCTGTATGATTTTCATATTTTAATTGATATATTTAGACCATCCACATTTAATTTAATTCTTGTTATGTTAAGGCAGAAGCAGGCGCATTTCTTGATTGACTGTTTTCTTGTTACATTTGTTTTCTTTTCTCTTCCTTTCTCTGAGATGCTTGAACATTTTCTACAATTACATTTTTATTTGCCTCTAGTGGTTTCTTTTCTTCAAAAATAACAAATATGTCTTTATTGTATATATTTAAAGTATACAACATGATATTTTGATTTATATTAATGAAATGATTACTAGTCAAGCAGTTTAACATATCCATCACTTGATGTGATCATCACATCACCTCAATTAGAAAAAAGTTTCTGTGGCCAGGCGTGGTGACTCACACCTGTAATCCCAGCACTTTGGGAAGCCGAGGTGGGCAGATCACAAGGTCAAGGGATAGAGACTATCCTGGCCAACATGGTGAAACTCTATCTCTATTAAAAATACAGAAAATTAGCTGGGTGTGGTGGTGCACGTCTGGGTGTGGTGAGGCAGGAGAATCACTTGAACCTGGGAGGTGGAGGTGACAGTGAGCCGAGATTGCACCACTGCACTCCAGCCTGGCAACAGAGCGAGACTCCGTCTCAAAAAAAAAAAAAAAAGTTTTTGTTATGATGAGTGCAACTTAAAATCTATTTTTTGTTTTTAGCAAATGTTCAGTATACAGTATTAACTATAATCCTCATGTTGTATACATTTCTAGAGTTATGCGTCATACTTAAATGCAAATTTGTACCCTTTTACCTACATATCCTCATTTCCTCTTTCCCCTGACCATGAAAATGAAGACTCTACTCTGTTTCTATATATTTGACTTTTTTAAGATATAAATGAGATTATATAGTTTTTTTTTCCTTCTGTGCAATGTTTGTGTTTCTTTCAGGTTGTTTCCGTATCTTGGTTATTGTGTACCATGCTGCCACAAACATGGGTGTGCAAACATCTCTGTAAGATGCTGATTTCATTTATTTTTGGTATATACCTAGCAGATGGAATACTATGTCAGAACTTTCAACAAGGCCACCAAGACCATACAATGGAAAAAAGATAATCTCTTCAGTCATTAGTACTGGGAAAACTGGACAGTCACATTTAAAAGAATAAAATTGGACCCTTATCTTACAATACACACAAACATCAACTCAAAATGGATTAAAGCCCTAAATGTAAGACTTGAAACCATAAAACTTTCAGAAAAAAAACCTAGGAGAAAAATTTGATACTGGCCTTGGCAATGATTTTTTGTGTATCACACCTAAAACTTAGCCAACAAAAGCAAAAATCAGGAAGTGGGGCTACATCAAATTAAAAAAACTTCTGCACAGAAAAATAAATAATTAACAAAATGAAAAAGCAGTCTACTGATAGGGAGAAATATTTTCAAACCATGTATCTGATAAAAGTCTAATCTATATAAAATATAAAGAAATACACACAACTCATTTAATAACAACCTGATTTCAAAATGGGCAAAGGAACTGAATAGGTATTTTTCCAAAGACGACATAAAAATGGCAAACAGGTATACAAAAAAGTGATGAACATCATTAATCATCAGGGAAATGCAAATCAAAATGACAGTGAGATGTCCCCCTCACACCTGTTAGAATGGCTATTATCAAAGACAGGAGGTAAGTGTTGTAAGGGCTGTGGAGAAAAGAGATACTGTGTTCACTGCTGGTGAACACCAAGAGAGTGTAGATTGGTACCATCATTATGGAAAACAGTATGGAAGTTTCTCAAAAAATTCAAAATAGAACTACTGATAATGTTTGTGGATCTCTCTGTGTATGTTAATAGTTGGCATTGTATTACACTTTATATACATAATTTTCCACAGACCAACAGTGTTATCATTTCCCAGTTGAGAAACATTACCTGACTTTATGACCCTTTACCTTCTCACATTTCTAATGTAATTACCTGAAGTATTTCTCCTATATAACATTTAAAGTCACAGCATTGTAATAATGTTCTGTCAGCAAATGTAATTTAGAAAGCCCACAGAAAAAATGATTTCTCTGTTTTATTTCCCCCTAATATTTCAATGTTTATTCTTTTGTTTTCCTTCTATCTTAAGAACTTCATTTAGCCAGTATTTTAGAGTAGGTGTGCGCTAGTGAGAAATTCTCTTCCTTTTCTTCATCTGAGAATGTATTGTTTTTTCCCTTCATTCTTTAGGGATATTTGGCTAAAGGATCTGCATTGACCATTCTTTTCAACACTTGAAAATCATTTTGCTTCCTTCCAGATCCCAAGGTTTCTGATCTACTGTCATATAAATAAATCCCTTTCCCCCAAAGGTAAAGTGTCGTTTTTCTCTGGTTTCTTTCAAGATGTATCCTTTGTTGTAGTTTTTAGAACTTTGATTATAATGTGTTTAGACATTGATTTCTTAGTTTTATTCTATTTGAAATTTGCTCACTTCCTTGAATCTGTAGGTTTACATCTTCGGACAAATTTAGAAAATTTTCAACCATTATCTCTATTTTGGCATTTAAATTTGTATAGCTGTTTAGTTCTTTTAAACTTTTATTTTGGATTTGATGAGTACATGTGCAGGTTTACATGGGTAAATTATGTATCACAGGGGTTTAGTTTACAGATTATTTGATCATTCAGGTGATGAGCCTAGTACCTGAAAGGTAGTTTGTCAATCCTCCCCACCCCCACCCCACCCTTAAGCAGGCCACGTTGTCTATTGTTCTCTTCTTTTTGTTTATGTGTTCTCAATGTTTAGCTCCCATTTACAGGTAAGAGCATATGGTATTTGGTTTTCTGCTCCTATCTACATTACTTTTCTTAGAACTAATGGCTTCTAGCTGCATCCATGTTGCAGCAAATGACATGAGTTCATTCTTTCTAGTGCTCTGTGGTATTTTATGGTGTATATGTACATTTTCTTTATTCAGTCCACTATTGATGGGCACCTAGGTTGAGTCCATCTCTTTGCTTTGGCAAATAATGCTGCGATGTACATACACATACATGGGTTTCTATAGTGGAATAATTGATGTTCCTTTGAGTATATATCCAGTAATGGAATTGCTGGGTCACATGGTAGTTGTTTTGTTTGAGAAATCTCTCAACTACTTTCCACAGAGGCTGAAAAAATTTGTATTCCCAACAACAGTGTATAAGCATTCCCTTTCTCTGCAACCTCACCAACATCGGTTATTTTTTGGCTTTTTAGTAATAGCCATTTTGACCAGTGTGAGATGGTATCTCATTGTGGTTTTGACTTGTATTTCTCTGATGATTGGGTGTTAAGCCTTTTCTTCATATGCTTGCTGGCCATGTGTATATTCTTTTGAGAAGTATCTGTTCATATTACTTGTCAATTTTTTAATGGGGTTGCCTTTCGCTTGTTAAGTTACTTAAGTTACTTATAGATTATGGATAGTAGACCTGTGTCAGTTGCATAGTTAACAAATATCTTATCACTTATTCTGTAGGTTGTCTTTTTATTCTGCTAATAACTTCTTTCACCCTGTGGAAGCTCTTTAGTTTAATTAGGTTCCACTTGTCCATTTTTGTTTTGTTGCAATTGATTTTGGAGTTATCATGAAATCTTATCTAGGGCCTATGTCCAGAATGATATTTCCTAGGTATTCTTCTAGGATTTTTAGCTTTAACATTTAAGTCTTTAATCTAGAAGATAAGATGATTATAGGTGTACAGCATTATTTCTGTGTGTCTGTTTCTGTAGTAGCACCACATTTAGGTTATTGTAGCTTTGTAGTATAGTTTTAAGTTAGGTAGTATAATGCCTCCCACTTTGTTCTTTTTGCTTAGGATTGCTTTTTCTCTACTGGCTATTCTTTGGTTTCCTATGAATTTTAGAAGTTGTTTTCTTCTAAAACTTGTTTTCTAATTCTGTGAAAAAAAGTCAGTAGTTTAATAGAAATGGCATTGAATCTATAAACTGCTTTGGGCACTTTGGCCATTTTAACAATACTGATGCTTCCTACCCATGAACATTGAATGTTTTTCCCTGTCTCCAATTTCTTTCCGCAGTGTTTGATAATTCTTATTTAGAGATCTTTCACACCCCTGGCTAGCTGTATTCCCAGGTATTTTATTCTTTTTCTGGCTATTATAAATGAGATTGTGGGGGTAGCTGCAGGTGAACACGTGCAATGTGGTGGCAGGAGGCTATGGGTGGGCATGCACTGGCAGGGGCCAATCTACAGTTAGGCAGGGCCTGCCTGCAAGGGGCTTGTGGTAGCAGGTGCCTGAAAGTACCTTGGTTTGGCATCCGAGGCTGAGCAGGTATAGCTAGGAAGGAACCCTGGGAAAGGCTGGCAGGCAATGAGGCATTAAGATCAGACTGGCCACATCTCACAGGCAAGACTGCCCTGTTGTGTCCAGGTCTAACAGTCAACAAAGGCCAATGACACCTTGAAGAGTGTGGCAAGCCTTAGGTTTGGGTAACCCTGGCTGTGCACCACTGCAACCATTCTGGCACCAAACACTCTGGGGTCTGCACAGGCTGGAGTCCTGTTTCTGTCAACTCCCTGAGCAGCTCCCTTTGTCAACTGAAATGTCCATGAGGGTTGTGGGGTCTTCTGCAGCTAAGATTCTGGAGGTCTGTGGTGACAGTGAGTCACTCCATGCTTATTTAATTCACCCCTTCCCCAGAAGCTGCCAAGGACCAGGAATGAGTCCTCGTGCTCAGCAACCCTGCGCAGAGTTCCTAGTTTCCTCTCCCTCTCTCCCTTCAGGCCAAGGTCTGCACCCTCTCTCCATCTACTTTCAATGCCTTTCTTCTGAATATCTGCTCAGAGTGGGCTAGTCTTCTTGAGGGTCTGGTCTGTCAGTGGAGGAAGCTCTTCTTGGCTGCATCAAGTCAGCCATCTTGGCTCAGCAGCAGGATGCTCTTGGTGGACCTTTACTCTCAGCCATTAACTCTGTATATTTTCTAGCCCATCCTTTCCTCCTTTCCAAGTACTCTAGTGACATGAATGCCATTTTGTTATAGTCCCACAGATCCCTGATACTGTTTTTAACAATTACAATTGTAGGTATTTATGGGTACACACGGATGCTTTGATACATACAATGAATGTATCTGATCGGGGTAATTAGCATATTCATCATCTGAAACATTTATCATTTCTTTGTACTAGGGACATTCAATATCCTTCTAGCTATTTGAAACTATATATTGTCCATTTTTTTTCAGCCTATTTTATCTGTTGTTCAGGTCATATCATTTCTATTGTATTTTACATCTCACTGATCTTTCCTTTGTCCTCTTTATTCTGATGTTTAACACATTTGCTAAGCATTTTATTTTGGTTATTGTATTTCTTCAGTTCTAAAATTTCAGTTTGGTCTTTATATCTCACATCTATTTGCTGAGACTTTCCATTCCTTTAGTGAGACTTGATAATTTTCCATTTTTTAGGCTGGATTGTAATTGCTAGTTGAAGCATTTTTATCATGGCAACCTTATAATCTTTGTGATATAATTGATATGTCTGCCCTTTCAATGTTGGTATCTATTTCCTGTCTCTTCCCCTCTCCCCCATTCAGTTTGGAATCCTTCTGGTTCTTCACATGGCAAATGATTTGTTAAAAATTGGACTTTTAAATTGTTATGTGATACGCTAGATCTTATTTTTTCAGCTGGATTTTCCAACATCAGTCTGGCAGAGGAAGGGGAGCACAGAACTGACTTGTCATTGTCAGATAGGGGTAGAAGTCTAGGTTTCACATTCGGCCATTGTTGATGCTTGAAGGAGGGAGGTCCGCGTTACTGCTGAATGGGGATGGGACTTCCAGTTCTTCATATCATCTCTACTGACTCTACAATGGAGTTGACTTCATTATCACCTGGTAATGGTGAAAATCCTGGCTCTCCACTGGACTCTCTCTTATTCCACACAAGCAGTGGGAGAGGGGGCACTTCTCTACTGCTGAATATGAACGGAAGTTCAGAATTTCCACATTGTCTCCACTGACATTGTTGGGGATAGGAGTGTGCCTGTGATCTGACATGGAGGATGAATGTTTTGGGTGCCCACATAGCCTTCTTTGATACTACCACAGTAGGAGTATTGGGGTACTTTGTTAAAGCCTCATGACAGTGGAAATCTAGGCTCCCCAACCAACCTTTGTTGGCATGGATGGGCACCAAAGTATTTTCTGTGCTGTTTGAACACTGAGTGGTTATTTTCTACCAATGTTTTGTCTTGTGAAGTTGCCCTTTCTTAGCCCTTTGATTAGAGACAGCAGACTTGCGTTGGGGCATTTTAATTTTGTATTTCCTGGCATTTCTAGATTGTCAGCTTCTCCAGTTCCAAGCACATGTAGGATATATAAGGTAAAAAGATAACCCAGGGAATATATCACATCATTGCTCTAGTCCCAAATTCTTTAGACAATGTGCCTTTGTTCATTCCATTGCATTTTACATTGGTTTTATGTATCATGACCAAAGTTTTAAGTTGTAATTGAGAGAGGAACAGGGAAAAGTATATTTACTCCAGCTTCCTAGAAGTAGCAATATCTTTTTGATTAACAACTTCCAATATACTGTCAGTGGTTCCCAAATTTCCAAAGCTAAAAGATTCCTTTCCATTTTTAGAATAAAAAATATTCTTTAGAGCTTAAGTACATGGAAAATGCATGATTATTAATTATATGCTAGTTTTTTTTTTATTATACTTTAAGTTCTAGGGTACATGTGCACAATGTGCAGGTTTGTACATATGTATACATGTGCTATGTTGGTGTGCTGCACCCATTAACTCATCATTTACATTAGATATTTCTCCTAATGCTATCCCTCCCCACTCCTCCCACCCCATGACAGGCTCCAGTGTGTGATGTTCCCCTCCCTGTGTCCAAGTGTTCTCATTGTTCAATTCTCCCCTGTGAGTGAGAACATGCAGTGTTTGGTTTTCTGTCATTGTGATAGTTTGCTGAGAATGATCGTTTCCAGCTTCTTCCATGTCCCTACAAAGAACATGAACTCATCCTTTTTTATGGCTGCATAGTATTCCATGGTGTATATATGACACATTTTCTTAATCCAGTCTATCACTGATGGACATTTGGGTTGATTCCAAGTCTTTGCTATTGTGAATAGTGCTGCAATAAACATACATGTGCATGTATCTCTATAGCAGCATGATTTATAATCCTTTGGGTATATACCCAGTAAGGGGATCACTGGGTCAAATGGTATTTCTAGTTCTAGAACCTTGAGGAATCACATCAGGCAGGAGAAATAAAAGGTATTCGATTAGGAAAGGAGGAAGTCAAATTGTCCCTGTTGCAGATGACATGATTCTATATTTAGAAAACCCCATACTCTCAGCCCCAAATCTCCTTAAGCTGATAAGCAACTTCAGCAAAGTCTCAGGATACAAAATCAATGTGCAAAAATCACAAGCATTTCTATGCACCAATAACAGACAAACAGAGTCAAATCATGAGTGAACTCCCATTCACAACTGCTTCAAAGAGAATAAAATACCTAGGAATCCAATTTATAAGGGATGTGAAGGACCTCTTCAAGAAGAACTACAAACCCCACTGCTCAATGAACTGAAAGAGGACACAAACAAATGGAAGAACATTCCATGCTCATGGACAGGAAGAATCAATATCATGAAAATGGCCATACTGCCCAAGGTAATTTATAGATTCAATGCCATCCCCATCAAGCTACCATTGACTTTCTTCACAGAATTAGAAAAAAAGTACTTTAAATTTCATATGGAACCAAAAAAGACCCCACATTGTCAAGACAATCCTAAGCCAAAAGAACAAAGCTGGAGGTATCATGCTACCTGACTTCAAACTATACTACAAGGATACAGAAACCAAAACAGCATGATACTGGTACTAAACCAGAGACGTAGACCAATGGAACAGAACAGAGCCCTCAGAAATAATACCACACATCTACAGCCATCTGATCTTTGACAAACCTGAAAAAAACAAGAAATGGGGAAAGGATTCCCTATTTAATAAATGGTGCTGGGAAAACTGGCTAGCCATATGTAGAAAGCTGAAACTGCATCCCTTCCTTACACCTTATACAAAAATTAATTCAAGATGGATTAAAGACTTAAATGTTAGGCCTAAAACCATAAAAACCCTAGAAGAAAATCTAGACAATACCATTCAGGACATAGGCATGGGCAAGGACTTCATGACTAAAACACCAAAAACAATGGCAACAAAAGCCAAAATAGACAAACGGGATCTAATTAAAGTAAAGAGCTTCTGCACAGCAAAAGAAACTATCATCAGAGTGAACAGGCAACCTACAGAATGGGAGAAAATTTTTGCAATCTACCCATCTGACAAAGGGCTAATATCCTGAATCTACAAAGAACTTAAACACATTTATAAGAAAAAAATTAAACAACCCCATCAAGAAGTGGGCAAAGGATATGAACAGACACTTCTCAAAAGAAGACATATGCAGCCAACAGACACACGAAAAAATGCTCATCATCACTGGCCATCAGAGAAATGCAAATCAAAACCACAATGAGATACCATCTCACGCCAGTTAGAAGGGTGATCATTATAAAGTCAGGAAACAACAGGTGCTGGAGAGGATGTGGAGAAATAGGAACACTTTCACACTGTTGATGTGAGTGTAAACTAGTTCAACCATTGTGGAATTATATTCTAGTTTTCTAATTTAGCAAACAATTCAGGAATTGTACCATCTTGAAACTGTCTTCTGCATAGTTCTTGGACCTCTACTCTTGTCATCATACCAGCTGACCCAGGTATCTATTAACTAGAGTAGTAAGAATGAAAGCCAGATAACGAGGGATTGAAGCATGAATATGAGGTAATTCAATGGGAAAAGTAAGAATGGACAACTTTTCTGACACACTTGAATGAGAAAGGAATAACAGTACAAGATTGATCAAAAGAAAGATTCTTAAGAAGAAAAAACTTGAGCATAGTTTATAGTTAATGGACAAGAAACCTAAGAATTAAAACTGGAGTGACTAAAAGGTAAGGACGTGGAATAATCCTGAAGGAAATACAATGTTTGGGGCTTATATTCAGGAATAGGTATTAACTTTGAACTGATAAACTCACATCAATCTCTGACTAGATGTGTATGAAAATTAGTAAGTGGAGAGACTGGGGCTTGAAGAAGATCATCACGGGTAGTCAGAACTGTTTGAGGGAAATTTTAGGCAGCATATTTTCATAAGATGAAGAAAAGATGGGTATATGGAATGTTAAAGTCAGTAGTGAAGTTTTATGAAAGTTGGCAATGGAAAAGGACATGAAGTTTATCTCCATCACGTGTAGTGATTGTCATAATGGAGACCAGACATTGTTTATATTATGTATTATTTTATGTATGTCTCATCATACTTAAATTATGCAGGGTTAGAGTTATTGAAGACAGTCCTTATTTGTAATGCAAAATTAAGATACATAGCTTACTGAGGAATGAATATAGGTAGGCCCACGAGGATAGTTGTGCTAATCAGAGATGCTTGGAAGATAAACATACCCAAGTTAGGAAGGAAGAGCCCTCAAAAGTCCAGATTGATTACAAGAACCAAAAAAATCAGAAAGCAGAATGGTTTGTGATATTAAAGAATGATGTTAATGAGAGGAAGAAAGCAGTAAATGGAAAGACAAGAAGCTGGGTACATAATAGGGCAATGGTACAGTTGTCTACCTGTCCATAAAGTGTTCTACCTTCCATTTGCAGTGGAAGCATTAATGCCCCTATCTCTGAATGAATCTATAGAGCACAGTCAAGTTTTCTCTCTTAGTCAATCAAAATCACCTATTTTGGATGTTTCATAAATCAACAACTAATTAAGAATATGAGATGTATAGTTTGCCTGTTACAATAACAAAATATATTGAATAAGATATTGGATATCAAGATTTCTGAGGTATGGCCAATTTGAATGATGGTTAGTTCCACAGGTTGGGAAGATTTGAAAATATCCCTTACTGTGATTCTCTATAAGTTTAATTTTTACAACTGGAGTTTGGTAGAAAGCCAACATTTACCCCTTAAATTTTATACATATTGACCCTAGCTTTGATCTTCAGGGTTACATGTAAAATTTCTATTTCAGTCTTCCCAGAGCAACTCTTAAATTCTTTGAAGAAAGTTACAATGTATTTCATTGAATAAAATAAGTTATTTTAACACTATAAGTTTCTAATTTTTCCAATTATTTTTCATAAATAGTGCTGAACTTAGTAAAAGAGAAGCACCAACTCCTGGTCCTTATTGATAAGGGACACTGAGAAGACTGAATATGTAGTGAGTAGGGTAACTGTTTTTTAGCAGTCTCTGTCATGGATAGTACTGTATGTTTGACTGAATGGTATGCTTTAATAAACTGTTTACAGTGGAGTAGTGAGGCAATTGAGATATTCTCCCAAGGGGAAACCTTGAGCAAAAAATAAGTTATTCCTATATGTTCTTCTAAGGGAGTTGGATCTGGCTATTCATGACCTTCGTTTGAATGGATGGTGTACACAAGTTTGGGGCCAGGGCTTACTTGCTTAGCAAAGTGGAATACTGGTAGAGAGCTGTCACTAGATGGCCTGATTCTTTAATCTTCCTCCCTGTATGCTGAGACTCTGCTCTGAATTAAGGTTAAATAAATATTTAATAAAATTTTCTTCAAAACTCTAGAAAATTATTACCTAGTCTAGTAAATCCTCATGACCTAGTCTAGCCCAGATCACAGTACATGATTTCTAGACTTTTCAATGTCTTAATCTCTTACATTTTCATTTCAATATGTCCCTATTAAAAAGAAAACATCAAAAATGAAATATCATTTGGATGTGGTCATGGTCTTGGCAAGCAAAAAAATAAAACTATCACCTTTCTTATTGTAAATATTTTATTTAAATGGATTCAATCATAGACTATATTAGCTTTCTTGCATTTAACTCATATTTAGTTTGCTATGACGTATTTTCTTAAATTACTGTTACCTTTGTCTCTGTATTAAGCTTTATTTTCTCCTAACTTAAACCTAGGCAGTCAGTTTTGAACTTCCAGGATAGGATATTTTAAATAAAAATGTAAAATGCATAGCTGTTCAAAAATCATACAGAATTAAATTTTATAAAGGAGTAGACTACCTCAGCATGCACTGAAATGACAAACTATAAAACAGTTGACACAACAGATTTCTATTTTAGTATACCTGCCTTGTCACAGGTTCTGCATGTGAGGATCTTTGCATACATAGATGACACAATGATGTACTGTTTTTCTGGCTGTTGTAGTTATGCCCCATGTGTAAGCACTGGTCAGGCAAATCAATAAGCACAGACTACATTAACTACTGTACAAGGAATATGGATCTTGTAACTATATGTGCAAATATCACTGAAGCTTCTGACCTTACCTACTCCTCTCTTTCTCACTTAATCCTATTATATCTACCCAAAACTGTACAGATGCTTTAACTCAGGAATATATTGGAGGTTAAAAAAAATCTTCTCACCAAGTTTTCAGAAATACTATTCACAGTGCTGTTCTACAAATAAGACGTAAAAATAGTTCCCACATATATAACTAAGTATTAGTAACAAAAACCAGAGAAAAGATGGCATTTACAAATAAATTTTCAAGGTAAAAAACATTTCTACTTCTGGCCATGGTGGAGTAACTGTTGTGGAACTTGCCCCTCTATTGAAAACAAATAGAAAACTGCTTAAAATAAGTGAAACCAATGAAGCAGATATTGAAGCAGCAGCAGCTCAGGACTATGATCCTTGAGAGAAGGCAAATAGAGGTGAGCTCTGGCTTTATGTCTGGAGGATCTTCCTGAATTTGGGCCCCAAAACGGGTAATCCAATCAGAGCACAGCTATTTTATTGAGCTGAGGAGATAAAGATTCAAGTTTGGGCCGAGTGCTGTGGCTACTGCCTGTAATCCTAGCGCTGTCGGAGGCCGAGGTGGGAGGATTACTTGAGCTCAGGAGTTTGAGACCAGTCTGGGCAACATGGTGAAACCCTGTCTGGAGGCAGGAGAATTGTCTGAACCTAGGGCAGGAGAATTGCCTGAACCTGGGGCAGGAGAATTGCGTGAACATGGGAGGCGAAGGTTGCAGTGAGCTAGGATCACACCACTGCACTCCAGCCTGGGCGTCAGAGCAAGACTCCACCTCAAAAAAAAAAAAAAAAAAAAAAAAAAGATTCAAGCTTGGAGAATGATGTAGCTGGATTTTGCAGGGCAGGTTATTGTAGAAACAGAGAAAGTGCTTTGGAAGTCCTAATAGAGTTTCCATTGGGTCTTTCCTGTTTAATATACCAAAAACATCTGAGAGAAATTTGTCAGCAGTGAGACGACAGAAATGTTGAAAAAGAAAAAATCATATTAAATAAAATATAAGCCAGTAAAAACTCAGATCCTCATAAAAGAAAGAAAATATTAGAAATTGTATAGTTGTGAATAAATACAGGTTTTTCATTGTTTAAAAATAACATAACTGACTATTTGACTACTTAAACAAAAATAATGCATTGAGGGGTTTATGATATGTAGGAAATCATATGATCATAGGACAACGAATGGGAAAAATAATAACTTTCTTAGACCATGTGAGAAGTGGCATAATGTTAAAGACTATGTTAAGTTAAAGGCTTATTTTGTAAACCCTGAGAAACCACCAAAAATTGTTAAAGGAGTATAGCAAATAAATTTGTAGAAGAGACCACATGGAATACTAAAAATGATCAATTAGTTTTTAAAAAGGCAAGAGAGAATATAAAATAAACAGATGAGACAAATAGAATGTAATTATAAAATCCAAATCATGGTAGGCTTAAACAAAAGCACATTGATTCTTACATTAAATTTAAATAGTCTACGTATTCAAAGTAAAAGGTCAAATATTTGACTGGAGAACAAAAGCAAGATAAAACTAAATACATTTTAAATATAAAGCCCCAAATAGAAGAAAGGTAAAAGTATCAAAAATATATAACATGGTAACCTTATTGAATAGAAAGCTGGTATGGTTATACTAATATCTGAAAAAAGCAGATTTGAGTAAATAATGTTACTAGAGATTTTTGGAAAAGAGTATTTAGTTATAACAAAACGATTGATTTAAGAAAGTAATTATTATAAATGTGTATGCCCTTAATTATAGAGCTTTAAAATACATGAAACAAAATACTGATAGAACTGAAATAAGAAATTGAGAAACCCACCACTACAATTAGATATTTCAATACTTTTCAGTAATTTATAGGGAAAAAAAGATGAAAAATCAGTTAGAATATAAAAGAATTTAACAACACTACCAGTCAACTTGACATAATTGACAATTTATTTTAGGACATTCCAAACAACTACAGAATATTCTTTTTAAATGCACAAAAAAATTAAGACTATATTATGGGTCATAAAATTCTATAGAGTTAAAAGAAATAAAATTATAAAAAATATGTCTTCTCTTAAATAGCAAATTAAACTAGAAATGAATAACATATTTGGGGAAAAATCACCAAATATATGAAAATAAAAAAACATACTCAGAGCCTCCCCCCAAAATACAAATAAAGATATTTGTTCCTAGTGAATGCTAGTGAAATATAAGATGTAAAAATTTGTGTGATACACTTGAAGCAGTGCACAGAAGATAGTTTATATTTTTACTTACATTTGAAAAGAATGATTTAAAAGCATCGATCTAAATTTCTATCTTAGTAAAGTAGAAAAAATGAAAATATTAAATCCAAAGTCAACAGGTAAAAACAACATAAAATTAGAAGTTTATAAAATTAGACATGCAGACATAATAGGATAAATAACAAAACCCAAAAGCTGGTTTTGAAAAGACCAATACAACAGGAAAACTACAGTGAAAACTGATCAGGAGAATGAAAAAGAAAAAAAGTCCAAATTACTAATGTCACTAATGAGAGAAGACATCATTACAAATCCTATAAACATTATAACAATATACCATTATCAGTTTGCTAAGCAAATTTCCTGAAAAACTCAAATTACTGAAGCTGACATGAGAAAAATATTTTAAATAAAAAAAACTGATCATTTAAGAAATTTGAATTTGTGATTAAAGAAACAAAACTTCTTACAAGGAACACACTAGATCCAGAAAGCTTCACTGGTGAATTCTATAAAAGTTAAGAATGATATATTATCAATCCTACACAAATTATTTTAAGAAAATAGTGGTGAAGGGAATAATTTCTAACTCATTTTAGGAAGCTAGCATTTCATTGATACTGAAGGCTATAAAAGATATTTAAAAAACTTCAATATCCCTCTTCAACATAGACACACATGTCTTTAAGACAATAACAAATCAAATTCAGCACTATATAAAAATAAAAACATAAACCAGGATTTGTCTCAGTGATGCAAGTTTCAATTAACGCATAGAAAATCACTTAATGCAATTCACAATAAAATAAAACAAACAAGAAAAATAATGCAATAATAGACATTTGGTTAGAATCATTATTGGTGAAATCCTTCTGCACACTAGAAATAGATTTCTCAATCGGGTAAAGGGCATCTACAAGAATTTAAAGGTAACATCTATTTGGTGAAAACCGAATGTTTTTCTCCAAAATCTGGGGGAGAAATGCATGGCTATCCCTTTTATAACATCCATTCAACATTATACTACATATACTAGCTGGTGTCATAAGGCAAAACAAATAAACTACAGTCACATTTATTTTTGAATAGGGTAGGTAAAATGTTCTGTTTACATTTGACACAGTTATGTAGAAAGAAAATTCAAGCAATCTCCAGAGTACTAGATAAAAGTAAATTTAACAAATTAGAAGGATATATGGTTTACAAACAAAAAGAAATTAAACTTCCATATGCTATAAATATTTAGAAAATAAGATTAAAAAGTCAAAAATGTAAATACTTAGGAATAAGTAAACAATATGTGCAATATCTGTACTAAAAAATCTTTCAAAACATTGCTGAGCAAAATTAAAGATCAGATAAACAAAAGCATAATATTTTCATGGCTAGAAAGATTTGAAATTGTGAAATGTTAGATTTTTTCTAATCTGTAGATTCAACACAATCCCTATTAAAACTCCAATTTGTAGATATTGGAATATGATTCTAAAATGTGTACAGAAGGATCTAAAATAGGCAAAATAATCTCCACACAGGTGAAAGAAGTATGACACCATACTTAGTTCCCAGACTTATGATAATACTATGCTAATCAAAACTGTGTGCTATTGTTAGACATGCAGATCAACGAAACAAACAGAATCCAGGAAAAAGAATCAAACTTATATTGCCACTTGATTTCTAATTAATGTGCCAAGTTTTTTAAATGGGAAAAGGGGTGGAACATTTGGCACTCATGGGAAAAAAACCAAACAACAACAACAGCAGAAAAAACACAGAAAGAAACTTAACACTTACCTTGCCCTAATAACAAAATTGACTTGAAATAGATCATAGAGCTAAATGCAAAAACCAAAGCTATACAATCTCTGTAAGTATAGTTGAAATTCTTTGCAACCTTGGCATAGGCAACAGTTTCTTAGGACACAAAAAGCACTAACAAAAGAATAGATGATACTTGTCATTTTAAAAAAAGTTCTGCTCATTAAGAATGTGGTTAAGAAAAAGAAAACAATAAAACACAGACTGGAAGAAAATACTTGCATTTTAGATATAATTGGCAAAAGATTCTATTTTGAATACAAACTCTTACATTGCCACTATGAGAGACAAACCAACCACTACAGATTGGCAAAATATTTTAATAGACATTTTAGAAGAGAACGTATAAAAACACCAATGTGCACAAGAAAAGCTATTCAACATCATTAATTATCAGGAAAGGGTAAGATCATTTTTACAGTATGTTTTTCTAATTCTCACTACATGGCTAAAATTAAGGATAAGATCAACATACTTGGCACTAGCAAGGATATAGAGCAATTGAGGTTTTATCTGTTATATATATACTTTGCTGATGAGAGTGTAAAATGATACAACCATTGTAGAAATCAGTTTGGCACTTGCTTAAAAGTTAGCTATATGACATAGCACTTCCCTTACAAAATATTTTCCCAAGAGATAGTATCCTGTGTCCATAAAGGGGGCGGTGGCTCAAGCCTGTAATCCCAGCACTTTGGGAGGCTGAGACGGGCGGATCACGAGGTCAGGAGATCCAGACCATCCTGGCTAACATGGTGAAACCCCGTCTCTACTAAAAAAAAAATACAAAAAATTAGCCAGGCGAGGTGGCGGGCGCCTGTAGTCCCAGCTACTCGGGAGGCTGAGGCAGGAGAATGGCGTGAACCCGGGAGGCAGAGCTTGTAGTGAGCTGAGATCCGGCCACAGCACTCCAGCCTGGGAGGCAGAGCGAGACTCCGTCTCAAAAAAAAAAAAAAAAAAAAAAAAAAAAAAAGATTTGAACATGAATGCTCATTGCAGCTTCGTTTCACAGAACCAAACACTGAAAACAACACAAGCATTCATCAACAATCATACAGTCAAGTACTACTCAGCAATAAAAAGAAATACATGTGATGAATGAATTTCAAAGTAAATATGCCAAGTAATCAAAGACAAACAGTAGAGTATACATACTATATAATTCATTGACATGAAATCTTATTAAAAGTAAAATTAACCTTTAGTGAAACAAAGTAGAACAGTGGTTGCTTTGGGCAGAGGAGCACTGAAATTGTTACCATGGGACAAAGAGAGAGAAAAGCATTCTGTATTAATTTCCTGCAATTGTTGACATAAATTATCACAAAATCAGCAAAATAAAGCAACACTTACTTATTTCACAGTTGTGTAGGCATGACATGGCTATCCAATTCCCTGCTCCACATTTCATGAGGCTGAAATCAAGGTGTTGGGAGGGCTGTGTTCTTTTCTGGAAACCCTGAGGATAAACTCACTTCCAAGCTGATTCAGATTTTCAGAGAATTCAGTATCAGGCAACTATAGGAATGGAGTCCCATTTACTTGCTGGCTGCCAGCCAATGGTCATTCTCAGCTTCAAGAAGCATTTTGTGTCTTATGACCCCCTCCTCCAAGGGAGGAATCTCTGTTGAATCTTCAAGATATCAAAGCTAGGTTAAGTCCTTCCCATATTTTACATCTCTGACCTCCTGTTCTGCCTTCCTCTTCCACTTTTAAGGGCTTCTGTGATTGAATTGGGCCCACCTGATAATCCAAGCGCCTATCCCTCAGCTGATTAGTAACCTTAATTACATCTGCAAAGCCCTTCACAGATGTACCTAGATTAGTGTTTAACTGAATAACCAGGAGACTAGAATCTCCATGGGAAAGAGGGAGACTCTTTAGAATTATGCCTAACTGGTATATCTTGACAGGGTAATGGCCACATTGCTCTAGTCATATGCCAATGTGAGTCAAACTGTTTATTGAAAATGAATTGACTTTTTATATATAATAGACTTTAATGTACTAAATTTGAAATGTAAAAACAATCTAGATAAATTTATAGTGAAAATACAAAATAAAGGCATAAAGTATGCTTTAGAATAAAGGATAGTGTCTTTTTACATTCAGATGTCTGTAGTAAAGTGTAGTCCATGATATATATATAAGGCATATATAATTCATTATTATATATACTTATATATATTATATACTTATATATAATAATGAATATATATTCAATTAACTGATTAAAAAATTAATTCAGTTGTTTCCAGGATGACTCTTCTCAGATAACTTTTGTTTCCCTGATTTGAGGAAAAAATAAAACAACAGGAGCAATAACAACCAAAATTATAGATAACTATAAGTCACATCCCTCTTGAATAACTTGTGTTATTCAAACTCTCCATGTGTGTTATACAAGCTCTCCATGAGCTTGTATAAATAAATACAGATGTCATGCAAGACTAGACGAGTATGAAACTAGATGAGTATTTCTATTACTGGCCAATAGAAATGTAATGTAAGCCACATAAATAATTTTAAATATTCTACAGACATATTATAATGAATTAGGAAAAACAGATGAAATTAATGTTAATATACGATGTCCATCTTGTTAAGACCATTTGTCTTTACCAGACCATTCCTTGATTAAATTTATCTGGAACCCATTTAGCTGGCCTGGAATTCCAACACACAGACTCTTGATAAAATTAGTAGGTCTATTTATTAAAAATAATATCCATGAGTATGCTAACATTTTTAAATGCTCTAAATTATCTACATACAAGTTGACTTCATTAGTTTTTATAAATGTTTAGTCTATTTGATATTCAACAAAATGAGGTTAACCTAATAAAATTGCCTGGGCCTTTGAAAGGATAGTTTTCAGGACAAATAATTTATTTAATAAAATGCAAAAGCTATCTTTAAATCATAGAATTATAAAGCCAGAAAATTGCTTCAATTCTTTTAGAGCATAAGTTGGCAAGCTACAGCTGGCTAGGACAAATGTGGCTTCCTGCCAGATTTTTGTAAATAAAGTTTTATTGAACCACAGTCACACCCATTTATTTGCATATTGTCTATGGCTGCATCTGGGCTGCAGTTGTAGAGTGAGCAGCTGCAACAAAAGCCATATGACCTAGAAAGCCTAAAATATTTACTATCTTGTCCTTTATGGGAAAAAAGTGCCAGTGCTTACTCTTGACCATTGTGGTAGCCACTGCTCACCTGTGAGTATTGAGCACTTAAAATATGGCTGGTGCAACTAAGGAAATGAAGTTTTAATTTAATTGAAATGTGCTTAAAGTATACAATGTAAATTTACAGTATCAATCAGGGTTCTTCACAGAAGCACAATGTATAGGAGATGTATTATCTCACACACACACATATACATAGAGACAAATGGACAGACAGACAAAAAGAGAGAGAGAGAGATTAAAGGAATTGGCTTATGTGTTTACGGACTCTGGCAAGCAAAATCTGTAGTATAGGCCGGAAGTCTCAAGACCCAGGAAAGACACTGATGCCAATGAAGTTCAAATGTAGTCTTCTGGAAATCCCCTCTTGCTTGGGGTGGCCACATTTTTGGTTAAATTCAGGCTTTCCACTGATTGAATGAAGTCACTTACATTATGGTGGGCAACCTGCTTTACCCAAAGTTGACTGCATTAAATCTCACCCCAAAAATACCCTCCAAGTTGATGCATAAAACTGACTATCATACTGACTATTTTAAAGACATAAAATTGCAAAGACTTTTTTAAAAAAAATGTAAAATATCTCATTTTTATGTTGACTACCTGTTGAAATTATCGTAGTTTAGAAATATTGGTTAAATAAATTTGCAGAGTTCTGTCCCAGTGTTGTAAGTTCCACCTAACTTTGGAAACTGACCAGAGATTGAACCCAATGCCAACTGGAAAAGAAGTTGCCAGGTGAGGAAAGTCCAAATGACTCTCTTATCTTCAGAGTGATTGTGAACTCCATCAACACTATGCACTGGGATTTTGCTTTGGGATGACTTCCCAGACATTGACCTTGACAAAAGTCAGGCAGTGTCTAGACAGAACTGTCACTATGATTACTTTGTCTGAATGGATGGTTAGATCAAGTAATTAGCTAATTAATTAGACAATCCTTAAGCGATGTAATTAATTAACTTAATACTTAAAATGTGAGACATACATGCTCCTAAGGGTAAGGTATGTTCATAAAATGTGGTTGCTGCCCTCTAAGAGCTTTCTCTTATTTCTGCTTGCTTCCATCATTCTCTCCTTCTCCCCTTACTTCCTTCCTTTTCCCTTCTCTGCCTCCTACTCTCCTTTCTCCCTCCCTCCCTTCCTTCCTCCCTCCCTCTCTCCCTCCTTCCCTCTCCGTCCTTCTCCCTCCCTCCCTCTCTCCTTCCTTTTTTCTTTTCTTCCATTTTTGTAGCTTGTTTGTTGTGGACTTTAATCCAGGAATCTTCGGTTTTATGCAAAGGCACATATCTTTTGGATGAACTACTTTACTTAGACTTGGGTTCTTGAGATTTTCCATTTAGATCTGAGACACTTGTATATTCTTCGGTTTTCATACCCTTCCCAACGTAAACATTTTGACCTTTCTTTCAATTCTTCTTACAGAAACTTATGTGAAACATTTGGCAACTATTCTAGTTTTTCCCCCCTTGTCTTACTGCTAATTATCTAAGAAGTGTTTGTTTAAGGGTTTAATAAAATTTACAATAGGCACAAGTCTCTAACTGTATGAAATAATAAATTCTAGCTGATGTAATTGGAACTGCTAAGCCATTATTTTCCCTGAGCTAGTCAGATGTGTTTTTGACACAGAGTTAAACTTTAGGTATTACAAACTGTTCCTTACATTGTCCTTGTTGCCAGTGGGACGTTGAGTAAGCTGAAGACAGTATGTCAGTGGTTCTTAGGTTTCACAGCCAAAATAGTATGCAATCTTAATCTCACTATCCATTTCCAGTCACATTTATGAAGACCTTCTTTTGATTAACTTCTTTGTGACTCACTTTATTTTCTGTGATAACGCTGCCTCCCAAATTTAAACAGATAGTACTTCCTACAGCAGAAGCTGTTGATCTCTCATGTACTCTCAGCCCTCCTCTAAATTCAACTATAGCCGAGGCCACAGTGTCTGCTCATGTGGGCAGCCTCCCCTTCAAGGCCTGTGTCTCTAGGAGGGTGTGGTTCTAGGACTGTGAGAGCTGGTCAGCAATCATGGCTGTTAAGAATGACTAGGGATATCACCTCAAGGGATAAGGGCAACACACAAGGAACTCAAATCAGTGGGTAAATGCTCTAGCTTCCCATCTTTTGTGTGGAAATACTGAAATGCATTTATAGACTCAAGAGAGGGGCCCAGGAGGGAGGAGCCCTAATTGCTCACAGTGGAGACCTGCTCATTAACACATCCTTGATTGATTTTCTTCCTTCCTTGGTCCACTTTCTTCACTTCCTTACTCATGTTTCATGAAAAACCAAGTAACCTGCCAGCAGCCCCATCAATTTCCCAGAACAGGCTTGGAGGGAATCCTATATAAGACTCTTCCTTTGTGGTAATAGCACACTGTAGAAACTGTGGCCACCTAATTCTGTGAGCTCTGTAACACTGAAGGGCTGAGTGAGTCATCAGGAGAACACCAGGCCATGATTCAGCTGTAGTGTTATTGTCTTCTTACGATTCTTACCACACAAGACATACAGGTACACACAAAGGGAGACTCCTCTTAAATTTTCTGAGGCAAGGTTGGAAACTACATAACAGTGGCTTCTTACATTAGGCAAAATACATTCATATGCTTATGTCATTGATTCTTCCCAACATTTTGAAAGGTCAGCGTATTTAACCAAATTGACAGATAAAAATACTGAGACTTTGATTAAAGGACTAAGAAAACAAATATGACATGGAGTCTGAAAGAGCATTTCAGTAAGAAAAGAAGTTTTCTAACTCCAGTATCACTGGCTACTATCAGACACTATTCAAGATGTGAAGAGATTACCTAGAAAACTGAAATTTCTAGGGAACACTTTATTTTCACTGGTATAACCATTCTTGTGTTATCCTGGAAAAAAAATAATAAAACAAAATGAGACAATTTTGCTTTCTAAGTTCAACAGTGTGATGATTCAATAATCTCCTTTGTCCTCGATTTTGAAAAGTGAGGGGCGTGGATGGGGGCAGGGCCTTAATGTAGATGAAATGGGTCATATTTCTAGTTCCCAAAGTGGGCCCATTTCCAACTATAAACAGCTATTTTCTCATAATGTCACTGCTGTCTTCAAGATATTTCTTCAGTCTTTGCCTGCTACATCAGATGTTAACTGCTTTGCCTGGCCTTTGAAGTTAGACACATTCACTCCTACCCTCTAGAACCTATTGCACTGCTGTTTGGTTACAACGTAAACCTTTCTCTAGGGTCAGACCAGCCTTTTTAAGGGAGGAGACCACCCCTCATATCATTTTATGCCCAATTTCTGCCTCCAAAGAAAGAAGAAGTAAAATCTAAAAGGCAGAAATGAAATTCACAGGCAGATAGCCCGGCGCCACACCCTGGGCCTGGTAGTTAAAGGTTGACCCCTGACCTAATTGGTTACGTTATCTATAGATTACAGACATTGTATAGAAATACACTGTGAAAAATCCCTATCTTGTTTTGTTCCGGTCTAATTACCGGTGCATGCAGCCGCCAGTCATGTACCCCCTGCTTGCTCAATCAATCACAACCCTCTCACACGCACCCCCTGAGAGATGTGAGCCCTTAAAAGGGATAGGAATTGCTCATTTGGGGAGCTCGGCTCTTGAGACAGAAGCCTTGCTGATGCACCTGGCCGAATAAACCCCTTCCTTCTGTAACTTGGTATCTGAGGAGTTTTGTCTGAGGCTTGTCCTGCTACATTTTTACTATAAAAATATATCCCTAGTTTCTGCCCACTCATGTCTGCCTCCCTCCATTCAGATCCTACCCATACTTCATGGTCCAGGTGACATTCTCTGCTCTGCTCTAAAAGATCCCCACTATTCCCATCCTCAGAACCATCTTCTTTTCCTAGAATGTTTGCCATGTGCTATGGACTGAATATTTATGTTTATTCCCCCATTAAACCCCAATAAGATGGTATTAAAAGGTGGAGCCTTTCGAAGGTGATTAGGTTTAAATGGGGTTATAAGGGTGAGACCCTCATTATGGGGTTAGTGCCCTTAAAAGAAGAGTCATGAGAGATTGCTATGACTCTCTGCTTTCCATCATGTGAGGACATGAGAAGATGACCATCTGCAAACCAAGAAGCGGGTGCTCACCATACACTGGATCTGCTGGCACCTTGATCTTGGACTTCCCAGTCTCCACAACTTTAAGAAATACATTTCTGTTATTTAAGCCACCAAGTCTACGATAATTTGTTATAGCAGCCAGAACTAAGACATCACATATCTTAATTTTCATTCAATTTAGGGAAAGGAACAGGCCATGATGTTCCCAGGTTTCTCATATCCTTTGCAACCTACTAAACACCATATAATTGTGCAAAACACATCTTGGTTATTTACAGGCAAAGAAAGGAGAAGTTCCAAGGTGGAAAGACAACCAACTACATTTCTGAGACTTTGTCTTCCTCCAGGATATCATTAACCAACTCTGTTTATCACTCTGGGCCTTAAGTGAAGGCAGTGCTAAAAAGAAAATTCCTTCAGTGACCCCAATTCTGAAAATAGTATGCATTTTCACTCACAGAAGAAATACATAACTCACCTCTAAAATACCTAATACTCATTGTTCACTTACAGTATAAGAGAGGTGCCTCTATATTTCTGGTATTGTGCTTCACATTTTTCACTGAAGTGGATTCCATGGAAGACCTTTGAGGATTTATAGAAAAAGAATATTGCAATCATTTTGCAAACATTTGAGACTTGCAAGGGGGAGAGTAAGCATTTTGTGTGGTTGGAGTGTAAATAAGGGAAATTTCCCTGGGAGCTGTTTAGGATGTGCATCTGGCCCAATTTTAAGAGAGCTCCTGCTCTGCTCTGCAACCTCTCCGAGGAGCTGATCGAGAGAGCCGTCTTGAAATAACTTGGAAATAGCTTAGAGTTTGGGTCAACTCTATAGAGAAGATGAACAGAAAGAGAAACAGCTGTTGAACTGAGCTATTGAACTAGGAATTCAAATAGAGAGGCACATGATTGAGGAGCAAAACAGCAAAGGGGCTGCTCCTTAAAAGAGGGTGCCGAGAACCCGTAGAAGGCTGAAGATGCTTTTTCTGCCAGCACTGCTGGTTAACTGTTGATTTCTTTGCTGCGCTGTCTTTGCATACAGAAAGATTTTTGTGGCCAATGTTGTCTCAGACATTACAAATAAAACTACAAACAATTGTGGTTCTCATAGCTAAGAAAAAGCTTAGAAAAGGTCACATGGGATAGATCACAAGGAAAATGATTAAACAGATGAAAGCCAAGAGCTGTCAAATGAGGGAATGGCCTAAAAATAACAAAACGAAGATTTAACTCTGTAAAGTTAAAGCTTAAAGGAAAATTGCCAGCCACTCAACAAATTATAATTTGCAACTACTGTGTCCCGGGCACTTTGACAGATGCTGGGACTAACATAATTTGGTCAGACTATGATATCTACTATCCCAGGAATTCATGTTCAAAACTACCTGAGCAGAAAAGGATTAAGAGATTCTGTAGTCCACGAGCAAAAACTAGAGACCTAAAAATACATACAGTTTGTTTCTAAAACTTGAGTTTGAATGCTGAAAGTCTTTAGACTAGGTATGTAAACTCTAGTTATTGTAGTTCTAAGTCTTTTTTGTGTTTTTGAGCCACTGAATTTCCTTAAATGCTTTTGTGGTTTTCAAAGCATCTGAGTTTGCAACAACTCCTGCATGCCTCCTGTTACAAAACTAGTTTTACAATTTCAGAAGCTGAGGGTAAATGAGATTAATGTATTTGCCTCCATTTTCACTGCTAACGAGGAGCAGAGGCAAGACTAGAATCCAGGTTTCATTACTCTTAGTGCAGCACACTTGTGTCAAGGCTGTTGGTGTTCTGTGCCATCATGGGGATAGACAGCATCAAGTCTCAAACGACTTTCTTGGGTTATTCAGAATGTTGGTGTTCGAACAGCGTATGACTTCAGCCTATTGCTCTAGTCACTCAGTAATCCACGTTCCAACCCCCTTTGCCTGTTTTCTCCCTTTCCCAGGTGAATAAGACAATGAAGCAATCTCAGACAGGCTTTAGAATGGTTGGAGCAAACTTAGATGGACTGCCCCCAAAATCAATTACTGTGTCAGCTCCACTGAAGAGAGATGGCATGGCTAGTGAGGGCAGCCTGTACCTGTTCCTTTTCCCCCAGCTCTGAACTAAACTCCTTGTCCTGACCTCTTCTACTCTGCAGGTTCTATTCTCCCTGCTCTTTAGGTGTCACGTCTGAGCAGTGCCCTGATGCGGACTAGATATTACAGCCACCTTTCTCCCAACATCATCTCCCAGAAGCTGTCAGCATGTAATGATTTTCAGTTGCAACGGACCGGGATGAGAGTATTGTTTTAATTGCTATTGAATAACAGTAAATTAAGCAGGGCAACAGAGAAGAGGCAATGAGAATGAGAATTGTACTTTTGTTCAGAAGCATAAATTCAGGACTACTGCAGTGGTACTGTAACTCTGAAAAATGAGAATTTATGATTTTTTTTATATACTGGGAAAACTTCTGGAGTAGATTGCATTTTCTTTCTAATAGTAGGTTTAGTTTGTTCTCTATAGAAAAATGACAAGGCAATAAAAGAGGTCCTTGCTTTATGACACCAGAATATTTTAGATAAGACTCAGTACTCATCCTTAATTGATTTTATGCTGGTGGAGAGCAACAACAGAGCAGCGCGAGGCAATGGAATGATGGTGTTACAACCCCCAACCAACTTAGTCACAGTCTGAGAAACAAAAGAGAAAGGAAATTAGCATTTTTTTGTGTTAGAAAAATCAACAGGCTTTTCACCCATTGACTGTCAATCATATGCCCCTCCTTGGACTCGATGCTTTGCGGCATTAAATAAAAATGACAGGAAAATCGAAAGGCAGCCAGGTGTGGTGGCTCACGCCTATAATCCCAGCATTTTGGAAAGCCTAGGCAGGTGGATCACAAGGTCAGTAGTTCAAGACAAGCCTGGCCAACATGGTGAAACCCCATCTCTACTAAAAATATAAAAATTAGCCAGGCACGGTGATGGGCACCTGTAATCCCAGCTACTCAGGAGGCTGAGGCAGGAGAATTACTTGAACCCAGGCAGCAGAGGTTAGAGTGAGCCTAGACTGTACCACTGGACTCCAGCCTGGGCGACAGAGCAAGGCTCCATCTCAAAAACAAGAAAAGCAAAGAAAAAAAAAAAGAAAGAAAGAAAAGAAAAGAAAATAGAACGACTTGGTTCAGTATTATATTTAATTGTTTAAGGTACATAGATAATTATGTAGATTATTAGTTATTGATTGCATAAATAATTATGTAAATGTTTGAAAAAGAGAAAAGATGTTTAGAATCAAAGATTAGGTTTTGTAATTCTACCAAAATACATGATTATGGGAAAGGGAAACGCCAGCATGTGTTAAGAGAAATGTAGGACGTTTTCTTGCAGAGGGTGGACCCTTAGCAGACCTGAGGAGGTGGAGAGAAGCTGGGAACAGGGAGGGGGCTCAGAAGATAAGGCTGGGGTGATATAGGTGAAGTTGGAACAATGTATTTCCCCTCTGGCACTGAGGAGATATAAAAATCTAAAGCAATGCCACTGTGTTAGAATATGGATGATAGATGGCTACAAATGCCTGTCATTCAAAGACAGAGCTGCTAGCAGCTTTCTAAAGGGCCTCATCCCAAATTACCAATAGTTGTAGTATCCCTCTCTTGGCAACAGGAAATAGGGCTATGGCCTGGCTGAGGTAGGAAGCTAGTTGGGTGGAATGACTTCCAAACAATAGAGATATGTTTGGCGTCAAAGCTCTCTCCTTGACCTGCTTGATGATGTCTAAGATCATTTGACCAGGAACAAAGCAAATCAGGAAGAAAGGACCCACACAGGGAAGCCTGGCAATGTGGCAGACAGACCATTGTCATGAAGTTCACACAGACCTGTGTTTTAAATCCTGACTGCCAGCTTCTGTGCATGGGCCAGTCTTGAGCTTTCAAACAGAGATGACAAATTCACATTAGACTACAGAGCTAGTGTATAAGTAAATCATCTGGCACAATGTCTGTCATGGGCAGGCACTAAATAAATAGTAGAAATTATTAATTTAAGGAAAAATACAAAATTATCACAAAGGAACTTTTCTAGCTTGACAATTGTGATAACTTTAATGCTGATAAAGGAGGAACTGAGGCTTCATTGAGAAATGATTAAACGGCTCTTCTTGGTCTTTACTTAATGTTCCTCGATCTGCATGAAATCATGTCAGGGCTTCCTTCTCAGAGCTATGGAATACATCTGTTGTTTTTAGTCTATGCGGAATCCATTTCTTCTCTCTCTGGTAACTGATCCTCAGTTTTCCTTGGTGGAAGCATTCAATCTACTCTTGCTCCACAGAGTGAGTATGGAATTGAGCCTCACTCCTAGCTGCAAGATGAGCAATTGACCCAGGCTTACCAAGTCAGACCAGCACATCCTCTGGCCATCCTCCCCTTTGCATCAGAGATTTGAGTGTGACTTACAAATTAGTCCAACAAGAATAAGTCAAATGTCTTATAACTATTGGGAAAAAGAAGTTGTCTTTCTGCTAGGGTGGCTGTGAGGACAGGCTGAAAGCTGAGAGCTGGCAACCAAATGGGAAGAACCTGCCAGAATGAAGACAACTAGAAGAAAGCAGAGAGTAGAAATGAGAAAGAAAGAATCCTGATGTGAACAGAGCAAATATGCCACACTCTCCTCAGTGCCTTGGATGTCAGCTGTATTTAACTCTTTCAAAAATTCTATGAAGAGGTTATTATCTGCATTTTAGAGGAAAGAAAACTGAGTCAGTCACTGAAAGTTAAATAACATGTTCCAAGTTACACAGTAAACGGGTACTAGTACTGGAATTTAATTGCAGGCAGTCTGGTGTCAGAGTCCTTGCATTAATAGATATACTCTAATATCTTTTCAAGAGATGTTGCAGATTCTGGATCCCCTATACTTTTGAGTAATGTTAGCTAACACATTTCCTTTTTGGCTTAAGCCAGTTTCTACCAGCTAGGATTCTGCCATTATCTCTCAAAAGTATGCTGAGTAATTTAACTGCACATCCAGTGTTCTCTGCCTTGCCCATGGTCTCAGTCTTAGCCCAGACCCTGCTTTTCACCTGGTAAAGACATTACCCAAATGCCTTTCATTCAAAATTATCTACATTCTGGCACAAAACTGTGTTTGGATCTTACTTCTATTACTCCTCTACAAAAAAAAAAAAAAAAAAAAAAATCCTTTTGTTGGCTATTAATGATCTCTCTAAACCTACAGCTGAGCCAATCAATTACTTCCTACAATTCATCGACATCTCTGATTACATGCTCCATCATATTACTAGGGAAAAAAATCTACAGTAGTATTTGGCAATTTAAAAAATCTCTCATTCAATATCCTTATTCAATAAATGTATCAGTCTCAAGAACTCTGCTAATATAATTTAGAATTTTTAAATTAATTAAATTAGACACTGGAGTTCTTAGGACTCACCTCATCCCTTTTCTTTTTTTCTTGTGAAGGGGGATGGGTGACTGTAGGTTACCGCCACCTTCCAATGCCCTAGTGTTCCTTGTTAGCTTTCAAACAGTAGTTGGAATATGTTAAACAAGGTTACCTTGCAAACATTTCTCCCCTCTTCAAAATGCACATTTATTCCTTCCCCTTTCTTTCATAGGCTACCTTTCACCAATTCTGTCATTAACTCAAGAAAAGTAAAATGTGCAGTTTACCCTTGAACAATGCAGGAGTTAGGTGCACCTCCCACCTCAATGCAATTAAAAACCTGTATGTAACTTTTGACTCCCCAAAAATTTAACTATGAATATCAGTTGGTGCAAAAGTAATTGCGGTTTTTCCCGCTACTTTTAATGGGAAAAAGCTGCAATTACCTTTGCACCAACCTATAGCTTAATGTTGAGATCCTTTCTAATAACATAAACAGTAAATTGACACATATTTTGTTTGTTATATGTGTTTTAATATTTTATTTTTACAACATAGTAAAGTTAAATAAAAATATTATTATGAAACTCATAAGAGAAAATATATTTACAATTCATTAAGTGGAAAAGGATAATCATAAATGTCTTCATCCTTTTCCTCTTCATATTGAGTAGCTAAGGAGGGGAAGAGGAGAGGTTGGTCTTGTTATCTCAAAGGTGGCAGAGGTGGAAGAAAATCTATGTATAGGTAGACCTGCACAGTTCAAAGCCCCTTTGTTCAAAGGCCAGTTGTATCCTCTGTGTGTGTTTATGTGAACCTATAACAAAGAGACCATATTAGGTTTAATCATGGCACTTATTTTTATTGGCTACTTTACTTTCTCTCTGAATTTCTTAACCTATTAATATACTTAGTTGTCTTCCTAGCTATATATTTTGAGGCTAATCTGTAGTGCAAAGGTGAAAAGAATTATTGGTTAACATAAAAGCTGCTATTTTCATCTGTGGTTGGGAAAGGCAGCATTTCAAACTAAAATCTCCAAGACTGAGACAGATTTCTTGAGAATATTCATAGTTTTCCACTTTACTAAATGAATTTGTTTGGAATTTTGCCCTGCCTCAAAGGTATAAGGGAGAGTAATCTGTCAGCAGTGGACACTTGAATTGCCTTCTCACCCTATGTGCTTTAAAATGACCCCAAGATTGCTGAAGCAGGCTAAGTGTTTCTCCCCAAGGTGCTGGTTATACATTGCCAGGTTCTTAAACTCCATTCATAGCCTCCCCATTTTCTGCTGACCCCATTCCATGATTTTCCCATTTCAATAGATCTGCAATCATAGAAACTATAACCTCAAGCCTATTTGCAACCACTCAGAAAAGACACAATAGGCTGAGACAAAACACACACACACAAACACAAACACACTGCCACCACCACCACCACCACCACCAACAACAACACAACCCTAGGAGTTTGTAACAAAAATTTCAGCTCCTGCCTTGGGAATATCTTCACACGCTATCTCCAGAGAGGAACAATTGTGATTTCAGATGGTTGAGAAGGATTACTTTGCATTATTGTAGCATTGAAACGGAATTTCTTCACAAGACAGGATGAAAATCCTTCTTTAACATAGACTCTTTCCTGATGACAGGTTACAGCACGGTCCTCGTGTCTGAACAGCAGTGGTGAGAGTCTCTTTGGGAAACTTCATGATGGTGAAGACCTGAATGGAGACACCTTTGAATCTGCCTGTCAGCAGAACTGACCAATACAGGCCCAGTCCAACAGCAGCTGGATGTAGCTGCTTCTAAGGGTGAAGAGCTGCTCGGCTCCAACTCTAGAGCCTATAAAGTTCTTGAATTTTTTGGGGGAAAATATGAATAGACCTTATGCTTTCACTTATCATACTCTGAACAGAGATAACTAATTTTTCAATGTTTTTCCTATAACTGAGTGAATGTACCCTTATGAATTTCTTGAACAACACTGATGAAATTTTGTCTTGAACTCATATCACAAGAACAGAAAAAGAACTTAATGTATCTTGCATGTTTCAGCTCCATCCTGAGTCATGCGTCTTAAGAAGTGTATATTTATTTTTAATTCCAACAATGTCTGTTGAACTGGCCAATTACATTCTTTTGATTGTGAGTCATTTAATCAGATTTTCTAGTGCCCTGGCTCCATCACAGAAGGAAACTCACTTTTGTTCTTTTCAGTTCACTGGGTAAGAGAATGCCCAATTACCTTCTGGGGCCATCACTACTCACTGCCATTTTGGAGTTTTTGCCTCCAGGCTCCACTCCAGTTTCCTCTCCAGTTACCTTATCTCATTTCCCAGTTGCTCGGCCAAGTGAGGCTTCCAGGACACAATGCCAATCTCAAGGTACAGAGTTGCAGGGCAAAAATTGTTGCATGTAGTTACTATTGTAGTTCATAATATAGAAGTCACATATACCTCACTCCTCTGTATTATTAATTATTTGACCCAAATATCCTATTGCTTAAGTCTTTTGCCTTTCTGTAATTCACCTTACATTCAAACTCCCAGTAACTAATAACAGAGTAGCCTTTTTGCTCTCCAGGGAAAAAAAAAGTATCACCTCTCTATACATGGGGATTAGGTAATTAATGCAATGTTTTTCACTAGGAATGCCTTAATGAACCTTTTGATCTTGTTTTTCTCCCAGAATTACAGTCTACAATTCAACTCTAGAAATAGCTTTAATTGATTTGAAATAAATAGAGTGCCATTTCTGGAGTACGTTAAAAAGCACATTGTCAGGGATCTAAGATCTATAAGGAATCACATGTTTAGTCATGCAATTTCAACATTAACTCAATTCACCTCATTAGAAAATAGAGAGGGAAATGAATGGAAAACTTATTTGGTGATATAGGTGAGGGTATATGTAATGCTATTGAATTTATTATATTTCCACTGTAGAAAGGAAGTTAATAATTGGGAGTAATTCCCACTGACTTCTAGTGCGTGTTGTAGGCACCAGCTAGATTTACTCAAGACAAAAATCACTTTGAAAAAGCAACATTTTACTATTTTAATTATCATTCCTGGTACATAATAAAGGAAATTTAAAAGATTATATAAAAGTGAGTAAGACTCATTTTTCACTAATACTTTTTCAGTGTTCAGCAGTAATGGCACAATTTATTTTCAACCATCTATAAACAGATGTTTGTCTAAACCTGTGTATTTCATCTTTTTATTGTAACGAGTGACCCCAGGCTATTTTAAATGCTGGGAGTTTTTTTTATATTCTTTTTATATTCAATTTCTTAGTAAAGATAATGTTTAATATGATTCACTCTGAAAATTAAATGCTCTCAAGTTGCATTTTAAGACATTTAGTGTAACTCATATTTTAATTCTGTGTTTTCGAATGTTCAGGGACTTACGTTTCTCCTCTCAGCAAATCTTTGCCTCAGGAGACTCTTTTTTGTTCTTAGTGTTTCAGAAAAATGTTTTCAACTAGCTCATCTTCTGGCTCACTAATCCTCTCTTCGGCTGTGTCTAATCTGTTATTAAGCTGATCTATTGAGATCTTAAACTATTGTGGTTTTCAATTGTAGAATTAATTTTCATTCCATTATTTTTTGTAGATTTTATTTCTTTGATGAAAGTTTTTATTTTGGTTATCTATTTATTTCAACATCTTAGTCACTGTTAATTTAAAGTCCATAAGTAATAACACTGATGTCTGGATTATCTATGGTTCTGCTTGTAATTTTTGTTTTGTTTTATTTTCCCCATTGGTCTTGTTCTTGGTAATTAATTTTAATTAAATGTTGAATAATGTATTTGAAAAAATATAGTGCCTCTGGATGACCTTTTTTCCTCTGGAGAGCATTCATCCTATCCCCAGCAGGCAGCAGAAGGAAAGATCCCCTCAATCTAGTTAGAGAATGGGGAGCTGATTTGAGGCTGCTTTGAAGTGCTTGTGAGACATTCTAATATTGACTCAATGGCATTTCTCTGGGACAGTCCTGCAGAGATACAAATAAGAACCTGCATTGTTACCCATGTTTCTCCCTCCTGGTGGGTCCTGACCTCCATTTTTTCTCTCCCTAGTACTAAGAAACAATGAGAATCTCTGCTCTGATATTCAGCCACTTTCTCCTTGTCTTCATATCTTCTTGTTCTGCACAACTCTATGAACAAATATCTTGAGGCAAAAACTAGCTCCTAGTGTTAGGCTTGCTTCTCTCTGACTCCCTCCTCCTTCTAGGATCTTGATCTCTCAGTCCTGCCTGCCTTGGCAACACCAAACTCGAAGTTTCACTTCTCATTCCTGTGAGTTCTCCTAAAGCTTTGATAGCTTCTCTGTATCTCAATATCTGCTCTGTGTCTGGATTCTCAGCATTTTGACTCATGCCAGGGATGAACTAAGGCCATGAGGAAAACAGCAACACCCAGAAGCTATGCTAACTCTGGTGATATTTCCTTCTCTCCACGTCCTAGTCTCTCAAGTCCTGGTGCTTCAGAAACTCTCTGAGGCCTTTGAACAGATTTCTTTTTAAATTCAATCTGGCTTATCCAGTTGATTTTGATTGGATAATTTGCCTTCTGCAAGCTTTTGTTCATAGAGCCAGAACAGAAATCTCTTTATGCAATTTGAAAATGCAATTTTCAAAAGGAGTTAAGAAACAAGTGCTTATTTCCCAGGTGTTCAATTATTTTGACCGAGGTTATGTCTTTCAATTACAAGGTAAAATACCCTGGCCTTTTAAGCATATTCTCAGATACTTTTTGCATATTTTTTAGACCTTAAAACAGACATTTCTCTTTTGCCAGTTCTCCTGGGCAAAGAGTGACATTTTCTGTCTCCTTGTGTTTCCTAGCCTAGTGTCTCTTTCAGTGTACACCAGTAACATCAAGTAATAAATTGGAAAAACAGGCCTATATCCAACTGTGTTTTGCAGTACTTCAGAATGTTAATAATGATTTTATGTAAAATGTCTTTAGGGCCTCAATGAAGTTTATTATCTGAATTTTCCTATATGTAACATTTCTTTGGCAGGAATTCTCAGAATTTTAATGTACTATTTTGAATCTCAATGGAATATATATAGTGTACAATATTTCTCAAACTTACCTGACCAGGGAAGCCTTTTTCATAAAGTATCTTAGAGGTTAAGCATACAGAAGAAAAGATTTAGAAAATATATTCTTAAACATAACCTGCTCTATGTTTACAAAGTGGATTACCTTGAAAAGTAGCAAGGGCTTATTTCTTTTATTCCTAAATTATGTAAGCTGACACTTTAGCTGGCAAAACTTTGTTAGGCAGAAGTATTTATTTACCAGTAAGTATATTTTTTGTAGTTCATTATTGTTTTAAATTATTTAACATTTGTGAATATGCACCAATGCAGCTTTTCAGGTAATACTTATTAAAGAGGTGCTAGTTTCCTTTAGTTCATAATGTCCTTTGAACCGTGCAATGACCACTGTTAAATAAATGTTACATTTATTTTAAATATGAGCAAACTGAGGCTAAAAAAATTTAAATAACTTTTCAAGGTTATAGAAGTATTATATGGCAGAACTGGGATTTGTCCTAAAACAAATATATTAATCATTTTGATCCCACAATACCAGATTATGAGGTATTGAAAAAGGACAAAGGGAAAATGGTGAGATGGGTTTGGGAAAACAATCATTGAGTATGTCAACATTCTGTCTCTTAATACACATTTATATCTCTTTTCCCAACTATCTTTAGTAACCCATGAGGTTGAAAATTTCAGAACGGAACAGTGAACATCTTGATAGTAATAGAACATAATAATATATTATAGCTAACATTTTAGCTTATTTTATGTATAAGACAATATTATAAATGATTTACACATGCATATTAACTAATTTAATCCTCACAACAATTATGATGATATTAGTAATAATTGCTATTAGAGGAATCATTATTATTGAATATTTATTTTGTGATAGGCCAGGCTTTTTTTTAAGTTTTCACAGTAAATAAATGAAATAAAAACTAATGATTATTGCCACGGTGATACTGAGACATAGAAAGTTAAATGGATGTCCAAATATCACCTGATTAGTTATTCCAATCCCAACTGTATGAAAGAAAGCTGGTATTTTTAATCACCATATTATAATTGAGCTAAGCCTTGAGGGTTGTGGTAATGGGAACAAAGAAACTGTGGTGCACTGCTTAAATACTATGCCTTTTTATGTTTTCTCATTTAAAGTCCCATAAAAGATTGATGACCAGCACCTAAGCAATTGTATTGTTTTGTGTTATTGTTATGGTTAAATAATAAATGTTATGGGATCTAGATAGAATTAATCATAATAGTAAAAACATGTCTCAAGAGCAGATTCTGCAATCTTTTACTCTGGCAAAAATCTCAACTCAACTCCCCAAAGATAGTAAATGTAATTAATTTCTACCATCGGTAAGCATAGGATTCACTTGAGAATGACAAGTTTAGGAGAGAAAAAAATGAGTTTATAGCCATAGACATGAAAGCATAGTGTTCTTTGCATTTGTATTTGAGAGAATTAAGTCACTATCCCTTTATCACCACACTCTTCTACTTCCAGTCAGGTTAGGGAAGAAGATAATATATTGACTAAGAATTTAATTCCTAAGAAGTACGCAGGTCAATATTTTACCTCTGTGTAGCTAAAAGCAGACATCAAGAAACCCCATAAATGCACAAATACAAGGCAAGGTTGCTCCTTAAAATGTTTACTCAGAAAAGTTTGTGGTAGATTTTGTTTTTGTCTTCAGTTATCTGCTACCCTCCCTGTGAGAGGTTTACACATTCCTCCCAACTGCTGTGTGACTTGCAGTGCCTCTCTGTGGGATGAATATACTTCCCATCCAATGATGTTGAGCATGACCATTTGACTTGCTTCCATTAATTGAATGTGAGTATGCAACATCTAAACAGGAGCTTTAGTGCTATTGAACAATTCTTCTATGGGAATGCATGTCATTGGCAGAGCCTACTCCACCCATCTGGATTGCAGAATAAAGAAGATATATAGGAAAACAGCATGGAACTGACAAATAATGTGAATAAGAAATAAACCTGCTATGAACAATTGAGATTGTAATGTTACTTGTTACTATTGCAAAACCTATCAGAAGCTCAATGATACAAAATTACCTTATGTAAAATCCTTATGATTTTTTCATTTATAGAGTGCTGTTTTAATTACTTAATTTGAAACAATAAGTATGAATTAGTAAAATAAACAAATAAAAATCCTCCAGCAAGGCTACTTGTGGATGTCTCTGGGGTTCTCTCCAGTGAAATGACTGAAAAGGAGGCACAAAAAGTTAATACAGACTTAGTAATTATTTCTAAAAATATAAACTCACAATTACAAATATTAAATAGCATTGTAAGTTGGTATTTCAGAAGATTTCAAAGATTATTGTAAACAGCAATATATTCATGATGACATTGCAAAATTTAAGAAAATATACCTATAAAATTAATAGATAAATAACAATTATATGTCACCAAGAAAATAGTTACTTCTTACTGAGAACATTTTCAGTGAAAAAACACACCAAGCTCAGATTTTTGAAAAATCGTATATTCAAAGAAATTTGAAAGTAAGGAATATGTTGTATTCTGGAAATCTGTGTTAGATGGCTCAAAAATGACTCTAATGAGGATAGCTATTCTGATTTTGAAGATACGTGTGAGAAATTAGAATATTATCAATTGTGGCTTTGATAATACTAGTTAGGAAAATTAATGTTTTCCCTTGAGTAATGCAAAGTGTGTATGTGTTTGTGTGTGTGTTTGTGTGTGCATGTGTGTGTCAGAGAGACAGAGAGATAGACAGCAGTGCCTAAATTAACCGCTTCTTTCTTGACAAATCAGCAATTCATGCTAGTGAACACATTTTGAAATGATCTTGTTCTACAAGACTTGTAGTACCAACACTAGCCTTGGATTGTCTTTCCAGAGCACTTGAGGATTTATCCTAGACTGACTGACTTAGGCTAGGGGAAATGTACTTTTAGGGGAAGATGACGAACCATTGAAGAAAACCAACACTTTTAATAAGGGATAGAATTTTCCGAAAACATGGAAAGCTATATGTGAAAATTTGCAGGCTTGAGGACAGAGCAGAAAATGTAAAAACCAAGTTGAACCCATATTAATAACCATTTCCCGATAGGGTTATAGTACCTACCCGGAAGACTTCAGACCTGCTTTAGCCCTGAAACACCTGATGTTTTCTACAGAAGATAACTGTTCTCCATAATGTTGACAATGGTGATCTGGAAGCTTATTCATATAACCTTATTCCTTATTATCTTGCCATGTTAGTATACCAAATGCAACAATGGTATTTTAACCCAGGTAGCCTGGCAAACCATTCTGAGGTACTGGGTACAGGGTCCCACTTCCCTTCTATCCCTTTACAAGGTTTAACTAAAATTCTGATGTACAAGACTTTGGAATCAGCAAAAATTTTATAAGTCTGCCACTAGATTAGATTGTATTGTGAAATCTGAAACGTGGAAGTGACACAAGAAATAGTTAAGTTCTGTCACCTTATCAAGACACATATACACATAAATTCAGCTGATTGGAAAGACAAATGTGCTTCAGACATCAATGTGTGATCTTGGTATAGCATTTCCTTCTTCAGAATATTCTTAGGCTCTTCAAGTTTTTGTTCCATGGCATGATCCCAAACCATCAAGATTCCCAAAGGATATTGAAGTGTATTGAATTGCGTCCTCCAAAAAGATAATCTCAAGGCCTAACTCCCTGTACCTGTAAATGAGATCTCATTTGGAAATATAGTATTTGCAGTTGTAACTTAAGAATCTCAAAATCATACTGGATTTAAGAAGTTCTAAGGAAAGCTATGTGCCGAATGATATTTTGTAAACTGTTTCTTTTAGAGCTTTTGTAAATCACGGAGTTTCACCCTCCTACAATATATGATACTGATTATGTGTCTCCTTTGTTTTGCACATCTATTGGTCACAAATTTTATTTCTTGGCTGCAATAATTTGATATAAAATTATCTTGTGGTGTGTTTATGGCATGCTTGTCAAATTAGCATTCAAATATTTGTTACAGTTTTATGTTGCAAAATTGGGCTTTAATTATTTATTACACTATAATCCTACAAGAAAGACTCAACACTTTCTGGTTGTTTGATGGAAAGTTCCCAGGAGTATATGCCTGAACTATAATAATATTCATCAAACATGGATAGAGAAGAGAAGTTTTAGAAGTCCTCATGGACACCAATGTTGGATCAAATTATTCATGATTATATCATTTAAATACATAATTTTATAAAAGTTTTAAGTATGCAAGTCCATGACCATAAAGCAAAGCAAATGATAAAATTCAAAATAAAACTACAAATACATTAAAATTTGAATAAACCATATTAACATGATAGATGATATTGTTTTCTTGAAACTAAATTGGTAATCTTTAATTTACTAATAGAAATGTATTTGCACATTCTATGTTTCACTTTGAACTAACTAGATTCATTGGATTTTGAGCATGGTGAATCAGCAGTTAAATCATCCTCATTATTATTACTTTTACAATTACTTCATTTTAACCACTTAACTACTTTAATTTAACTACTTAAATTAATTGTAAGTAATTTACTTGTATATACTAAAACAACATTGTAATAAAAACTTTTAACATAAATTACTTATTGTCCAACTACTACTCTACTTTCTGTACAAAAAAATAATTTTAATTAATATGGTCTGTTACAACATTTGTTTTGTAGTGGATAGTATTATTATAATTAGGCACTTTTGTACTTTCTTTGCATTATATTTTCTTAGGGTTTTTGTTAGAAATGACTGCTGAATTTATCAAATGCCCTTTCAGCACCTGCCAATGGTGTGTGTGTGTTTATGTGTGTGTGTGTGTGTGTGTGTGTAGTTCTAATCAATTTTGTCACTTGTAGATTTATAAAGTTACTGCCACAATCAAGATACAGAACTGTTCCATTGTCACAAAGGTTTCCCTTGTGCTACCCCTTAATAGTTGTGCCCACTCCAATTTCTGTCCCCCTGGCAATGACTAATATGTTCATCTCTATAATTTTGTCATTTCAAGAATGTAATATAAATGAAATCACACAGTGTGTAATCTTTTGAGATTGGATTTTTTTCTACTCAACATAATGACCTTAACTTAATTTAAGTAATTGCAGTATATCAACGTATATTATTTTATTTTATGGAATAGCATTCCATTATATAGATTTGCCACAATTCCTTTAATCATTCCCTCACTGAGGGCACTGGAATTGTTTTCAATTTTTGGTGATTTTGCAAATAAAGCTTTACAAATACTCTGCTATGTTTACAGGGTTTTTTTGGTTTGGTTTTTTGTTTTTGTTTTTTCTTTTTTATGGACGTAAGTTTTCAGTACTCTGCAATAAATGTCCAGGAGTGTAATTGCTGACTTATATAGTATGTTTTGTTTCATAAGAGATTTCTATTTTCCACCAAGGATGCATCAAAGATCTACTCTCTCTCATTTGATATTGGTACCAAATGCTGGTCTCCATACCACCATTTGGTATCATCACTATTTTTTAATGTTATCTGTTTTAATATATATGTAATAATATGCTTTTAAGTTTGTATTTGCTTAATGGCCAAATATTTAATATCTATTTCCATGCATAATTGTTATAACATCACATTTGTTGATATTGTTGAACTTACCATAATATCTCAAGACAACCTATTAATGAAACAAAACTGAATTTATTTAAACTCACGTAGTAAGGGAGAAAACTACTTAACAGAGATTTAGCAGTGCCTCAGGAGGAAAAGTCAGAAATGGTATATTTATAGATCTTTGGTGTCTGGGCTCAGTGGTTTAGAGTAGCCCTTTCAAAGCAGAGGACTGCTTAAATTAGGCAAGTTTTAAGATACAATAGTTTTAGACTGGTAGACATAGCAAAGAAAAGGCCTTGAAATAAGTTTGATAAGTAGAATGTCATTCAATAGGTAAACAATCCAGGTCAGAAGACCCAGGTCTTTGATAAATAGCTCTGGAAGAATTTTATTTAAAAAAAAATAAATACAAATTACTTTTTAGTTTGTAGTTCTTTCCTGGGCAAGGTTTTTCTGAAACAAATAGCCAAGTCATGTTGACGTAGATGGTCTAGTCTCATCCAAATCATGCTGACACAGACACTCTCAGTCCTCAGTAATGAATTGTATTAGAAATTTCCAGCTACTTATCTACTCTTGAGTTTGTGAAATAAACCCTACTTTTTTATGAAGTGTTTTACTCTCTCATGAATTCTCAGATTTTATTTAAAAATTTAATCGGAATTATTATATATACTCATAAGTTCAATTGACTTACAAAGTTCTTTTTCGCATTATAATTTTGTCAGGTTTCAGGATTAAAATTATGCTTGCTTCAGAGTATAAATTAAGCTCTCCACCTTTTCAACACTCTGGTATATTATAAATACATTTGAAATTATCCAGTCTTTGAAGGTTAGGTGAATTCATCTGTAACCTCATCTGGTCATTGTGCTTTTTTCCCATAAAAGATTTTTATTTACCTTTCAATTTTCTTCAATGGCCGTAGCCTATTTTTTTTCACTGCTTCCAGGCTAAATATTCTTGCGTTGTTCCCTTCTCCTTTGTTTTTTAATGTCTTTCTTCCTTTATTTTTATGTGCCTTCATGCTGGTTCCTCCTCCTATTAGTCTGATTTTAGGATAGGCATAATTCTCATCCTAAGAGGATTTATAAAGTCAGAAAGTCCAGGGTTGAATTTCATGTGCCTACAAACTGTGGGCTAAGTAAAAATGGAAAATACAATGAAATTGGCTAAACCTCAGTTTTTGTCATAAATAAATTTAATACATGTTGTGGGTCAGCACATAGACCATGATCTCAGGACTGAGGCATTCCTGACCCTATTTGCTAATGACTCCCAGCTAAGTGCTTTTGCAGGAATTGCCCTCAACCATTGGTAAACTCCCAGCTCAATGAGTGGCCAGTGTACAGACACAATGTCCTAGTCATTTTGCCTTAACTCAGGACAAATCTGAAGGGTTACCCCCACTGTGGTGTTCCCTTTGGAATCACCTGATGCCACTGTCGCAAATGTCTCACAGTTCAACTTCCCTCTTTAACCAGCCCTGCAATCCTCACCCATTTATGGGCATTGTTCCCGAGGGCACTCCCCAGTAAACCTCTTTCCAGCAAGTCTCCATCTCCAAATACGTTTCCTGGCTTACCCCACCTAAAAAAATTGGTGGATACTAATGCCTACCCTTTTAAAGCTGTTGGCATGTATAATGAGGTTTTAGACACACAGTGTTTGTAACACAAGCACTTAAATGTTACTCATTATTTTTATAACAGAATGTTAAGAAAGAAACTTTTCTCTACTCAGACTTTTGGCTAAAGCCACAAAGCAGAGGAAAATAGCTGATTAATTTATATATATTGTTGAGATAAATGGTAGCCATATTCATGGAGAGTGTAAAAGATGCCAGAACTGGTCCTGCTTTGTCTATTACTATCATCAACTTTTCACCTTTTTAAAGACTAGAAATTCTAAAGGAGATTGTTTCAAAGGAGTTTATACAAGTATAGATATACTTGGCTTACTGCTCTGTCCCCCACCCTAAGCATACACATGAAACTGTGAAGCATGACCAAAGAGATTTGGGAAAAACTTAAATGCTGTCCCCGGCATTTTGAGGGCATACATGAACAGAGAAGCCTGCACCTGCTTCTCACACAGAGAAGAATGAAGGAAGGAAGCAGCTTGTATCTGCCTGGGATGGCAAGACAAGAAAAGTGAAGATAGTATTGGACAAGTATCACTTCTACTATTTGTCAAGCAAAGAGGCATTTCTTACCAGTGGAAAAGTCACTGATACAGGGCGTAACTATGCCTCCCCATCACAGTTACTTGCCCAGATGGGTAGAGATTTCCCATTACCCATCCTGGATAAAATTTCTTGTACTCAAATGATAATTTCATATCCAATGTTGCTAAATTGAGAAATATAGATGTATATATTTATATAAACGTATATATAGATGTAGATACAGCAGAATTTTATCCTGGATAAAATTCCAGGATGGGTAATGGGAAGATAACGTGGGTGGTAGTACTAATATAGTCTGGACTTGGAGAAGAAGCCTGTAAGGAGATAGCCAAAACCGTAGTACCTTTTCAGGAAACTGGGCAATGTGGAAGGTAGCTTCAGAATAAATTTCCAAAGATAGAACAAATGGATCCATGAAGGATGTTTGCCTCACAAAAGATGGATATCTGCCATGGCAGAAATGATCAATAGCCAGATGATGAATTCTTATTCTCTTTAATTCCTCCTCCCTAAGATCCAATCCTGGAAGAGACAACAGGAGCATGAAAAAGTTGGGGCAGTTTTAAAATATATTTGCATTTTTTGACATTCCTCCAATCAAAAGGTGACATCTAATTTCCCTACCCTTGAAATGAATTAGCATTATTAAACCAATCAAAATTTCAGAATTGATGCTTTAGTAGAGATTCTACCTAACACTGTATATACGAATAGGGATTTTTTTTTTTTAAACTCCATTTAGAGCCCTTTTTAAATTTGAAAAATTAACCACATTAAACTAAACAGAGTAAGTTTTTTACTCTTACTTCAGTTATATTATTTTGTTTTCTATTCTCTTGTTTTGTTTTCTTCCTATGTGTTGTATAAATTAGGGATATGTTTCTTCTAGTAAAATGATTTGTTATAGATGGCTTTTATCCCAAATATGGTTAGATGCAATACTTTATAAAACATTTACATCTATATTTCTCAATTTAGCAACAATAAATATGATAATCATCATTTGAGTACATGGAAATGATGAAAATATTAGTCATACTTGTATTTCCTTTTTTTCTTTTTTTTTATTATTATACTTTAAGTTCCAGGGTACATGTGCACAACATGCAGGTTTGTTACATATGTATTCATGTACCATGTAGGTGCGCTGCACTCGTTAACTCGTCATTTACATGAGGTATATCTCCTAATGCTATCCCTGCCCCCTCCCCCCACCCAATGACTGGCCCTGGTGTGTGATGTTCCCCACCCTGTGTCCAAGTGTTCTCATTATTCACTTCCCAACTATGAGTGAGAACACGTGGTGTTTGGTTTTCTGTCCTTGTGATGGTTTGCTCAGAATGATGGTTTCCAGCTTCATCTGTGTCCCTACAAAGGACATGAACTCATCCTTTTTTATGGCTGCATAGTATTCCAGGGTATATATGTGCTACATTTTCTTTCTTTCTTTCTTTCTTTTTTTTATTATACTTTAAGTTCTAGGGTACATGTGCACAACGTGCAGGTTTGTTACATATGTATACATGTGCCATGTTGGTGTGCTGAACCCATTAACTCGTCATTTACATTAGGTATATCTCCTAATGCTATCCTTCCCCCTTCTCCCTCCCCACAATAGGACTCGGTGTGTGATGATCCCCTACCTGTGTCCAAGTGATCTCGTTGTTCAATTCCCACCTCTGAGTGAGAACATGCGGTATTTGGTTTTCTGTTCTTGTGATAGTTTGCTGAGAATGATGGTTTCCAGCTGCATCCATGTCCCTATAAAGGACACGAACTCATCCTTTTTCATGGCTGCATAGTATTTCATGGTGTATATGTGCCACATTTTCTTAATCCAGTCTGTCACTGATGGACATTTGGGTTGATTCCAAGTCTCTGCTATTGTGAATAGTGCCGCAATAAACATATGTGTGCATGTGTCTTTATAGCAGCATGATTTATAATCCTTTGGGTACATCCCCAGTAGTGACATGGCTAGGTAAAATGGTATTTCTAGTTCTAGATCCTTGAGGAATCGCCACACTGTTTTCCACAATGGTTGAACTAGTTTACAGTCCCACCAACAGTATAAAAGTGTTCCTATTTCTCCACATCCTCTCCACCACCTGTTGTTTCCTGGTTTTTTAATGATTGCCACTTTAACTGGTGTGAGATGGTATCTCATTGTGGTTTTGATTTGCATTTCTTTGACGTCCAGTGATGGTGAGCATTTTTTCTTGTGTCTGTTAGCTGTATGAATGTCTTCTTTTGAGAAGTGTCTGTTATATCCTTTGCCCAATTTTTTATGGGGTTATTTGTTTTTTTCTTGTAAATTTGATTGTGTTCGTTATAGGTTCTGGGTGTTAGCCCTTTGTTAGATGAGTAGACTGCAAAAATTTTCTCCCATTCTGTAGGTCACCTGTTCACTCTGATGGTAGTTTCTTTTGCTGTGCAGAAGCTCTTTGGTTGAATTAGATCCCATTTGTCAATTTTGGCTTTTGTTGCCGTTGCTTTTGGTGTTTTAGACATGAAGTCCTTGCCCATGCCTGTGTCTTGAATGGTATTACCTAGGTTTTCTTCTAGGGTTTTTATGGTTTTAGGTCTAACATTTAAGTCTCTAATCCATCTTGAATTAATTTTCATATAAGGAGTAAGGAAAGGATCCAGTTTCAGCTTTCTACTTATGGCTAGGCAATTTTCCCAGCACCATTTATTAAATAGGGAATCCTTTCCCCATTTCTTGTTTTTCTCAGGTTTGTCAAAGATCAGATGGTTGTAGATGTGTGGTATTATTTCTGAGGGCACTGTTCTGTTCCATTGGTCTATATCTCTGTTTTGGTACCAGTATCATGCTGTTTTGGTGACTGTAGCCTTGTAGTATAATTGGAAGTCAGGTAGCGTGATGCCTCCAGCTTTGTTCTTTTGGCTTAGGATTGTCTTGGCATTGTGGGGTCTTTTTTGGTTCTATATGAACTTTAAAGCAGCTTTTTTCCAATTCTGTGAAGAAAGTCATTGGTAGCTTAATGGGGATGGCATTGCATCTATAAATTACCTTGGGCAATATGGCTATTTTCACAATATTGATTCTTCCTATCCATGAGCATGGTATGTTCTTCCATTTGTTTGTGTCCTCTTTGATTTCACTGAGCAGTGGTTTGTAGTTCTCCTTGAAGAGGTCCTTTACATCCCTTGTAAGTTGAAATCCTAGGTATTTTATTCTCTTTGAAGCTATGGTCAATGGGAGTTCATTCATGATTTGGCTCTCTGTTTGTCTGTTAGTGGTGCATAGAAATGCTTGTGATTTTTGCACACTGATTTTGTATCCTGAGACTTTACTGAAGTTGCTTATCAGCTTAAGGAGATTTTGGGCTGAAACAATAGGATTTTGTAGATATACAATCATGTCATCTGCAAACAGGGACAATTTGACTTCTTTTTTCCTAACTGAATACCCTTTATTTCTTTCCATTGCCTGATTGCCCTGGCCAGAACTTCCAACACTATGTTGAATAGGAGTGGTGACAGAGGGCATCCATGTCTTGTGCCAGTTTTCAAAGGGAATGCTTCCTGGTTTTGCCCATTCAGTAGGATATTGGTTGTGGGTTTGTCATAAATAGCTCTTACTACATTGAGATATGTTCCATCAATACCGAATTTATTGAGGTTTTTTAGCATGAAGGGCTGTTGAATTTTGTGAAAGGCCTTTTCTGCATCTATTGAGATAATCATGTGGTTTTTGTCTTTGGTTCTATTTACATGCTGGATTACATTTATTAATTTGTGTATATTGAACCAGCCTTACATCCCAGGGATGAAGCCCACTTGATCATGGTGGATAAGCTTTTTGATATGCTGCTGGATTCGGTTTGCCAGTATTTTATTGAGGACTTTTGCATCGATGTTCATCAAGGATATTGGTCTAAAATTCTCTTCTTTTGTTGTATCTCTGTCAGGCTTTGGTATCAGGATGATGTTGGCCTCGTAAAATGAGTTAGGGAGGATTCCCTCTTTTTCTATTGATTGCAATAGTTTCAGAAGGAATGCTACCAACTCCTCCTTGTACCTCTGGTAGAATTTAGCTGTGAATCCATCTGGTCCTGGACTTTGTTTGGTAGGTAGGCTATTAATTATTGCCTCAATTTCAGAGCCTGCTATTTGTCTATTCAGGAATTCAACTTCTTCCTGGTTTAGTCTTGGGAGAGTGTAAGTGTCCAGGAAATTATCCATTTCCTCTAGGTTTTCTAGTTTATTTGCATAGAGGTGTTTATAGTATTCTCTGATGGTAGTTTGCATTTCTGTGGGGTTGGTGGTGATATTCCCTTTATCATTTTTTATTGTGTCTATTTGATTCTTCTCTCTTTTCTTATTAGTCTTGCTAGCGATCTATCAATTTTGTTGATCTTTTCAAAAAACCAGCTCCTGGATTCATTGATTTTTGGAGGGTTTTTTGTGTCTCTATCTCCTTCAGTTCTGCTCTGATCTTAGTTATTTCTTGCCTTCTGCTAGATTTTGAATGTGTTTGATCTTGCTTCTCTAGTTCTTTTAATTGTGATGTTAGGGTGTCAATTGTAGATCTTTCCTGCTTTCTCTTGTGGGCATTTAGTGCTATTAATTTCCCTCTACACACTGCTTTAAATGTGTCCCAGAGATTCTGATATGTTGTATCTTTGTTCTCATTGGTTTCAAAGAACATCTTTAATTCTGCCTTCATTTCATTATGTACCCAGTAGTCATTCAGGAGCAGGTTGTTCAGTTTCCACGTAGTTGAGTGGTTTTGATTGACTTTCTTAGACCTGAGTTCTAGTTTGATTGCACTGTGGTCTGAGAGATAGTTTGTTATAATTTCTGTTTTTGTACATTTGCTGAGGAGTGCTTTACTTCCAACTATGTGGTCAATTTTGAAATAAGTGCGATGTGGTGCTGAGAAGAATATATATTCTGTTGATTTGCGGTGGAGACTTCTGTAGATGTCTATTAGGTCTGCTTGGTGCAGAGTTGAGTTCAATTCCTGGATATCCTTGTTAACTTTCTGTCTCATTGATCTGTCTAGTGTTGACAGTGGGGTGTTAAAGTCTCCCATTATTATTGTATGGGAGTCTAAGTCTCTTTGTAAGTCTCTAAGGACTTGCTTTATGAATCTGGGTGCTCCTGTATTGGGTGCATACATATTTAGGAGAGTTACCTGTTCCTGATGAATTGATCCCTTTACCATTATGTAATGGCCTTCTTTGTCTCTTTTGATCTTTGATGGTTTAAAGTCTGTTTTATCAGAGACTAGGATTGCAATCTCTACTTTTTCTTTTTTTTTCATCTGCTTGGTAGATCTTCCTCCATCCCTTTATTTTGAACCTATGTTTGTCTCTGCATGTGAGATGGATCTCCTGAATACAGCAAACTGATGGGTCTTGACTCTATCCAATTTGCCAGTCTGTGTCTTTTAATTAGACCATTTACTCCATTTACATTTAAGGTTAATATTGTTATGTGTGAACTTGATCCTGTCATTATGATATTATCTGGTTATTTAGCTCGCTAGTTGATGCAGTTTCTTCTTTCGCAATGGCTCATACCTGTTGTTCCTTTCCATGTTTAGTGCTTCCTTCAGGATCTCTTGTAGGGCAGGCCTGGTGACAAAATCTCTAAGCATTTGCTTGTCTGTAAAGGATTTATTTCTCCTTCACTTATGAAAATTAGTTTGACTGGATATGAAGTTCTGGGTTTAAAATTATTTTCTTTAAGAATGTTGAATATTGGCCCCCACTCTCCTCTGGCTTGGAGAGTTTCTGCCGAGAGATCTGCTGTTAGTCTGATGGGCTTCCCTTTGTGTGTAACCCGACCTTTCTCTCTGGCTCTCCTTAACATTTTTTCCTTCATTTCAACTTTGGTGAATCTGATAATTATGTGTCTTAGAGTTACTCTTCTTCAGGATTATCTTTGTGACGTTCTCTGTATTTCCTGAATTTGAATGTTGGCCTGCCTTACTAGGTTGGGGAAGTTCTGGATGATATCCTGCAGTGTTTTCCAACATGGTTCCATTTTCCCCGTCACTTTCAGGCATACCAATCAGATGTAGATTTGGTCTTTTCCATAATCCCATACTTCTTGGAGGGTTTGTTCACTTCTTTTCACTCTTTTTTCTCTACACTTCTCTTCTCGCTTCATTTCATTCATTTGATCTTGAATCACTGATACTCTTTCTTCCAGTTGATCGAGTCAGTTACTGAAGCTTGTACATTTGTCACGTAGTTCTCATGTTATGGCTTTCATCTCTATCAGTGCTTTTAAGATCATCTCTGCATTGATTATTCTAGTTATCCATTCATCCATTCTTTTTTCAAGGTTTTTAGTTTCTTTGCGCTGGTTACGTAGTTCCTCCTTTAGCTCTGAAAAGTTTGATCAACTGAAGACTTCTTCTCTCACCTCATCAAAGTCATTCTCCATCCAGCTTTATTCCATTGCTGGTGATGACCTGCATTCCTTTGGAGGGGGAGATTTGCTCTGATTTTTTGAATATCCAGCTTTTCTGCACTGCTTTTCCCCATCTTTGTGGTTTTATCTGCCTTTCTCTTTGATGATGGTGATGTACTGATGGGGTTTTGCTGTGGGTGTCCTTTCTGTTTGTTAGTTTTCCTTCTAACAGTCAGGACCCTCAGCTATAGGTCTGTTGGTGTTTTCTTGAGGTCCACTCCAGACCCTGTTTGCCTGGGTATCAGCAGCGGAGGCTGCAGAAGATAGAATATTGCTGCACAGCAAGTGTTGCTGTCTGATTCTTGCTCTGGAAGCTTCATCTCAGGGGTGTACCCCACCATGTGAGGTGTGAGGTGTTGGTCTGCACCTAGTGGGGGATGTCTCCCAGTTGGGCTACTCAGGGGTCAGAGATCCACTTGAGCAAGCAGTCTGTGCATTCTCAGATCTCAACTTCCATGCTGGGAGATCTACTGCTCTCTTCAAAGCTGTCCAACAGGGGCATTTACCTCTGCCAAGGTTTCTGCTGCTTTTTGTTTAGCTATACCCTGTCCCCAGAGGAGGAGTCTACAAAGGCAGGCCGGCCTTCTTGAGCAATGGTGGGCTCCACCCAATTCGAGCTTCCCTGTGTTTTTGTTTACCTACTTAAGCCTCAGCAATGGTGGGTGCCCCTCCCCCAGCCTCACTGCCACCTTGCAGTTAGATCTCAGACTGCTGTGCTAGCAATGCTGGAGGCTCCTTGGGCATGGTACCCTCTGGGCCAGGTGTGGGATATAATCTCCTGGTGTGCCACTTGCTAAGACCCTTGGTAAAGTGTAGTATTAGGGTGGGAGTTACCTGATTTTCCAGGTGTTGTGTGTCTCAATTTCCTTTGGCTAAGAAAAGGAATTCCCTTCCCCCTTGCACTTCCAAGGTGAGGCGATGCCTCGCCCTGCTTCAGCTCTCACTGGTCGGGCTGCACCCACGGACCAGTGCCAACTGTCCAACATGATCCAGTGAGATGAACCCAGTACCTCAGTTGAAAATGCAGAAATCACCCATCTTCTGTGTCGCTCATGCTGGGAGCTGGAGGCTGGAGCTGTTCCTATTCAGCCATCTTGGGCGCGCCCCCCAAGCCACATTTTCTTAATCCATTCTATCATTGATGGACATTTAGGTTGGTTCCAAGTCTTTGCTATTGTGAATAGCGCCACAATAAACATACGTGTGCCTGTGTCTTTATAGCAGCATGATTTATTATCCTTTGGGTATATCCCCAGTAATGGGATGGCTGGGTCAAATGGTATTTCTAGTTCTAGATCCTTGAGGAATCACCACACCGTCTTCCACAATGGTTGAACTAGTTTACAGTCCCACCAACAGTGTAAAAGTGTTCCTATTCCTCCACATTGTCTCCAGCACCTGTTATTTCCTGATGTTTTAACGATCATCATTCTAAGTGGTGTAAGATGGTATCTCTTTGTGGTTTTGATTTACATTTCTCTGATGGCCAGTGATGATGAGTGTTCTCTCATGTGTCTATTGGTTGCATAAATGTCTTCTTTTGAGAAGTGTCTGTTCATATCCTTTGCCTACTTTTTGATGGGGTTGTTCGATTTTTTCTTGTAGATTTGTTTAAGTTCTTTGTAGATTCTGGATATTAGCCCTTTGTCAGATGGGTAGATTGCAAAAATTTTCTCCCATTTTGTAGGTTGTGTGTTCGCTCTGATGGTAGTTTCTTTTGCTGTGCAGAAGCTCTTTAGTTTACTTAGATCCCATTTGTCTATTTTGGCTTTTGTTGCCATTGCCTTTGGTGTTTTAGACATGAAGTCCTTGCCCATGCCTATGGCCTGAATGGCATTGCCTAGGTTTTCTTCTAGGACTTTTATGGTTTTAGGTCCAACATTTAAGTCTTTAATCCATCTTGAATTAATTTTTGTATAAGATATAAGGAAGGGATCCAGTTTCAGCTTTCTACATATGGCTAGGCTTTTTTCCCAGCACCATTTATTAAATTGGGAATCCTTTCTCCATTTCTTGGTTTTGTCAGGTTTGTCAAAGGTCAGATGGTTGTACATGTGTGGTATTATTTCTGAGGGCTCTGTTCTGTTCCATTGGTCTGTATCTCTGTTTTGGTACCAGTACTATCCTATTTTGGTTTCTGTACCCTTGTAGTATAGTTTGAAGTCAAGTAGCGTGATGCCTCCAGTTTTGTTCTTTTGACTTAGGATCTCTTTGGCAATGTGGGCTCTTTTTTGGTTCCATATGAATTTTAAAGTAGTTTTTTTCCAATTCTGTGAAGAAAGTCATTGATAGCTTGATGGGGATGGCATTGAATCTATAAATTACCTTGGGCAGTATGTCCATTTTCACAATATTGATTCTTCCTATCCATCAGGATGGAATGTTCTCCCATTTGTTTGTGTCCTATTTCGTTGAGCAGTGGTTTGTAGTTCTCCTTGAAGAGGTCCTTCACATCCTTTGTAAGTTGGTTTCCTAGGTATTTTATTCTCTCTAGAGCAATTGTGAATGGGAATTCACTCTTGATTTGGCTCTCTGTCTGTCTGTTATTGGTGTATAGGAATGTTTGTTATATTTGCACGTTGGTTTTGTATCCTGAGACTTTGCTAAAGTTGCTTATCAGCTTAATGAGATTTTGGGCTGAGAGGATGGGATTCTCTAAACATACAATCATGTCATCTGCAAACAGGGACAATTTGACTTCCTCTTTTCCTAATTGAATACACTTTATTTCTTTCTCTTGCCTGATTGCCCTGGTCAGAACTTCCAACACTGTGTTGAATTGGAGTGGTGAGAGAGAGCATCCATGTCTTGTGCCAGTTTTCAAAGGGAATGCTTCCAGTTTTTGCCCATCCATATGATATTGGCTGTGGGTTTCTGGTAAATAGCTCTTATTATTTTGAGATACATCTCATCCATACCTAATTTATTGAGAGTTTTTAGCATGAAGGGCTGTTGAATTTTGTTCAAAGGCCTTTTCTGCATCTATTGAGATAATCATGTGGTTTTTCTCTTTGGTTCTGTTTATATGATGGATATTGTTTATTGATTTGTGTATGTTGAACCAGCCTTGCATCCCATGGATGAAGCCAACTTGATCATGGTGTATAAGCTTTTTGATGTGCTACTGGATTCGGTTTGCCAGTATTTTATTGAGGATTTTTGTATCGATGTTCATCAGGGATATTGGTCTAAAATTCTCTTTTTGTAGTGTCTCTGCCAGGCTTTGTTATCAGGTTGATTCTGGCCTCATAAAATGAATTAAGGAGGATTCCTTCTTTTTCCATGGATTGGAATAGTTTCAGAATGAATGGTACCAGCTCCTCTTTGTACCTCTGATAGAATTCAGCTGTGAATCCATCTGGTCCTGGACTTGTTTTCATTGGTAGGCTATTAATTATTGCCTCAATTTCAGAACCTGTTATTGGTGTATTCAGAGATTCAACCTATTCCTGGTATAGTCTTGGGAGGGTGTATGTGTCCAGGAATTTATTCATTTCTTCTAGATTTTCTGGTTTATTTGTGTAGAGCTGTTTATAGTATTCTCTGATGGTAGTTTTTATTTCTGTGAGATTGGTGGTGATATCCCCTTTATCATTTTTTACTGTATCTATTTGATTCTTCTCTCTTTTCTTCTTTATTAGTCTTGTTAGTGGTCTATCAATTTTGTTGATCTTTTCAAAAAAACAGCTCCTGGATTCATTGATTTTTTGAAGGGTTTTTTGTGTCTTTATCTCCTTCAATTCTGCTCTGACCTTAGTTATTTCTTGCCTTCTGGTAGTTTTTGAATTTGTTTGATCTTGCTTCTCCAGTTCTTTTTATTGTGATGTTACGGTGTCAATTTTAGATTTTTTCTGCTTTCTCTTGTCTGCATTTAGTGCTATAAGTTTCCCTCTACACACTGCTTTAAATGTGTCCCTGCTATGTTGTGTCTTTGTTCTTATTGGTTTCAAAGAACATCTTTATTTCTGCCTTCATTTCGTTATGTACCCAGTAGTCATTCAGGAGCAGGTTGTTCAGTTTCCATGTAGTTTACTGGTTTTGAGTGAATTCCTTAATCATGTGTTCTAGTTTGATTGCACTGTAGTCTGAGAGATAGTTTTTTATAATTTCTGTTCTTTTACGTTTGCTGAGGAGTGCTCTACTTCCAACTATGTGGTCAATTTTGGAATAAGTGTGATATGGTGCTAAGAAGAATGTATATTCTGTGGAGTTGGGGTATAGAGTTCTGTAGATGTCTATTAGGTCCACTTGGTGCAGAGCTGAATTCAATTCCCGGATATGCTTCTTAAACTTTCTGTCTCATTTGTCTGTCTAATGTTGACAGTGGGATGCTAAAGTCTCGCATTATTATTGTATGGAAGTCTAAGTCTCTTTGTAGGTCTCTAAGGACTTGCTTTATGAATCTGAGTGTTCCTGTATTGGGTGCATATATATTTAGGAGAGTTACCTCTTCTTGTTGAAATGATCCATTTACAATTATGTAATGGCTTTCTTTGTCTCTTTTGATCTTTGTTGGTTTAAAGTCTGTTTTATCAGAGACTAGTATTGCAAACCCTGCTTTTTTTTGTTTTCCATTTGCTTGGTAGATCTTCCTCCATCCCTTTATTTTGAGCCTATGTGTGTCTCTGCATGTGAGATGGGTCTCCTGAATACAGCACACTGATGGGTCTTGACCCTTTATCCAATTTGCCAGTCTGTGTCTTTTAATTGGAGCATTAGGCCATTTACATTTAAAGTTAATACTGTTATGTGTGAATTTGATCATGTCATTATGATGTTAACTGGTTATTTTGCTCATTAGTTGATGCAGTTTCTTCCTAGCATTGATGGTCTTTACAATTTGGCATGTTTTTGCAGTGGCTGGTACCAGTTGTTCCTTTCCATGTTTAGTGCTTCCTTCAGGAGGTCTTGTAAGGCAGGCCTGGTGGTGACAAAATCTCTCAGCATTTATTTGTCTGTAAAGGATTTTATTTCTCCTTCACTTATGAAGCTTAGTTTGGCTGGATATGAAATAATTCTGGGTTGAAAATTATTTTCTTTAAGAATGTGGATTATTGGCCTCCATTCTCTTCTGGCTCATAGCGTTTCTGCTGAGAGATCTGCTGTTAGTCTGATCGTCTTCCCTTCGTGGGTAACCTAACCTTTCTCTCTGGGTGCCCTTAATATTTTTCCCTTCATTTCAACTTTGATGAATCTGACAATTATGTGTCTTGGAGTTGCTCTTCTTGAGGAGTATCTGTGGTGTTCTCTGCATTTCCTGAATTTGAATATTGGCCTGTCTTGCTAGGTTGTGGAAGTTATCCTGGATAATATCCTGAAGAGTGTTTTCCAACTTGGGTCCATTCTTCCCGTTACTTTCAGGTACACCAATCAGACGTAGATTTGGTATTTTCATATAGTCCCATATTCCTTATATGCTTTGTTCATTTCTTTTTATTCTTTTTTCTCTACACTTCTCTTCTTGCTTCTTTTCAATCATTTGGTCTTCAATCACTGATAGCCTTTCTTGCACTTTATCAAATAGACTACTGATGCTTGTGCATGTATCACGTAGTTCTCTTGCTATGGTTTTCAGCTCTGTCAGGTCATTTAAGGACTTCTCTACACTGTTTATTCTAGTTAGCCATTAGTCTAATCTTTTTTCAAGGTTTTTATCTCTTTGCGATGGGTTTGAACATCATCCTTTAGCTCAGAGAAGTTTGTTATTACCAATCGTCTGAAGCCTTCTCTCAACTCATCAAAGTCATGCTCCGTCCAGCTTTGTTTCATTGCTGGTGAGGAGCTGTGTTCCTTCGGAGATGAGGAGCTCTGGTTTTTAGTATTTTCAGCTTTTCTCCTTTGGTTTCTCCCCATCTTTGTGGTTTTATCTACCTTTGGTCTTTGATGATGGTGATGTACAGATAGGGTTTTTGTGTGGATGTCCTTTCTGTCTGTTAGTTTTCCTTCTAATAGTACCCTCAGCAGGTCTGTTGAAGTTTGCTGGAGGTCCACTCCAGACCCTGTTTTCCTGGGTATCACCAGTGGAGGCTGCAGAACAGCAAATATTGCAGAACGGCAGATGTTGCTGCCTGATCCTGCCTCTGGATCCTTCGTCTCAGAGGAGCACCCCACTCTATGAGGTGTCAGTCGGCACCTACTGTGAGGTGTCTCCCAGTTAAGCTACTCAGGGGTCAGTGACCCACTTGAGGAGGCACACTGTCCATTCTCATATCTCAGACTCTGTGCTGGGAGAACCACTACTTTTCAAAGCTGTCAGACAAGGACGTTTAAGTCTACAAAAGTTTCTGCTGCCTTTTGTTCAGCTATGCCCTGCCCCCAGAGGTGGAGTCTACAGAGGCAGGCAGGCTTCCTTGAGCTGCAGTGGGCTCCACTCAGTTCCAGCTTCCAGGCTGCTTTGTTTACCTACTCAAACCTCAGCAATGGCGGATGCCCCTCCCCTAGTCTCGCTGCTTCCTTGCAGCTCTATCTCAGACTAATGTTCTAGCAGTGAGTGAGGCTCTGTGGGCGTGGAACCCTCAGAGCCAGAAGAGGGATATAATCTCCTGGTGTGCCATTTGCTTAGGCCTGTTGGAAAAGCGCAATATTAGGGTGGGAGTGTCCTGATTTTCCAGGTACTGTCTGTCACAGCTTCCCTTTGCTAGGAAAGGGAATTCCTTGACCCCTTAAGGACTTCTCTACACTGTTTATTCTAGTTAGCCATTAGTCTAATCTTTTTTCAAGGTTTTTAGCTCTTTGCGATGGGTTTGAACATCATCCTTTAGCTCAGAGAAGTTTGTTATTACCAATCGAGGCAATGCCCTGCCCTGCTCCATGGGCTGCACCAACTGTCTGACAAGGCCCAGTGAGATGAACCCAGTACCTCAGTTGGAAATGCAGAAATCACCCATCTTCTGCATCACTCATGCTGGGAGCTGCAGACTAGAGCTGTTCCTATTCAGCTATCTTGAAACTGCCCCCACTTGTATTTCCTTTTAACTATTCATCATCATCTTGCCCTCCCCTTCAATTATTATATTTTCTACAATGTTGATTTTTTTTCTTGATCTGTAATATATAGCTTATTTTTACTATGGTATTTTTTCCTTTCCTTAAATTCTTTCTTTAAGTAGGTAATTTTTATTTGTTATTGTAGTGTGTACTCTTATCTCTTATTTTCCCTTGCTTTATATTAGCTGCATTTTATTTTGCTTTCTTTAAAACCACAAAATGATGTCAAGAATGCACTTCTGATACATGAACTAAATATTTCTAAAACATATGCAATTCCCATACCTCTTGTATGCCTTATTCAAATCCTTTTATTTTATAGAATCTTTTCTTAAGTTTGGATTGTTTTGATTTTTTTAGTAACAGAAATTTGACGGAGACTTTCCCTTTTGATGTCAATTACTGCTAAAATCTCAAAACCTCAATAAATAGATAAGAAACAACACATTTTGAAAGGAGTTTGTGGTTGTATCTCTTTGGGGCTGGTTTAACTATTTAGCAGACACATCCTAAGGTGACTCACAATAGTCATGCCCACCTTTGTATATTTCCCTACCCTTTAGTTGAGGTAGAATCTATGTTTTGCTTCTCAACAAGAGAAAAATACAAAGATGATGGAATACCAATTTCTTGATTAGGCTATTTGTCAAAATGATTGAAAGTCATTTATATAATTTATATATAAGTATTTAAGACTCTATTTCTTTTTTTTTTTTTTTTTTTTTTAGTAGAGACGGGGTTTCACTGTGTTAGCCAGGATGGTCTTGATCTCCTGACCTCGTGATACGCCCATCTCGGCCTCCCAAAGTGCTGGGATTACAGGCTTGAGCCACCGCGCCTGGCCTAAGACTCTGTTTCTAAGATTCCCACTCTATTTCTTCCCACTCAGCTAACTGCAGAAAAATACTCTGCTTCTAGCTTTCAAGAGGCAAAGAGACATATTGAAAACTACCTACAAGAAGGGTCACATAGCAGGGAACTGTGGACAACATCAAGTACCTAATGACAGACTATAGACAGTAAGAAGCTGGGGCCCTCATACAGCTGTAAGTAAATGAATATTCCCAGCTGTCTGCATGGGCGTGGAAGTAGAATCTTTTCAATTGTAGTCTCCAGGTTAGAAAACAGCCTGTCCAACACTTTGATCGTAACCTTGTAAGATCCTAAGTCAAGGACCCAGTCAGGCTACCTGACCCACAGGAAATTGTGAAATAATATGTATTGTTTTAAGCTGACACATTTGTGGTGGTTTGTTACACAGTAATAGAAAACTGATAGAATTGTTAATAGTTCTGTGTCTGTTCCTTAATCATCCAGCTCCAGCCTTCTTTATATAAAGAAAGAAGAGACTATAAACTGAAGAGAGAAGTATTGAGATAGTGTAATGTATCCCTAGCTAGCGGGAATGAGCTTTGCTCCTTATGGAGGAGAATTGTTTCACATACCCACCCAGCCCAAGTCAAGTGAGTAGAGGTCTAAGAAAACTATAGAGATTGTGAGTTTCTGAAGAGGTGGAACTGACCCCCCTTGTAGTAAGAAACTTTTTGTAAGAATGTTTCATGTATCACTGGAATTTGAAGAGATATAAAAACAAGGCACTGTTCTTGACCTTGTTTGTAAAAGTCTGGCTTCTGTCAAAAACAACTCAGGAAGATAGGGTTTGAGAGGAAAGACAGTAAGCAATCATTTGTCAAAACAAAAATCTCCGAATTTCCGCAGAGATGAGCCATTATTTTACCATCTTGAAGAATACCCAATCCAAGATGTGTTTGGCCAGACTGGAGACTGAAAGGTCCAAAGTTGCAAGGTATAATTTTAAGAACAGAACTGATATGGAGGCAGTGAAAGGTCACTCAGCAAACTTATTCTCCAGGTCAGGAAACTCTACAGTGCAGAAATCCATATGGTGCTTCCAAACAAGCCCAAAATGCATCACATAAGACAGCCTCTGCCAGCAATCAAGTGCCTGCCACCGAAGACATTGACAAAATTATATCAATAGCAGTGATTTAATACTTTTCTCTCCTTTCCTATGAAAGCCCCTTCTACTAATTTGACCCTGGGAGAGCCAGCAGGAGGAGAAGAAGATGAAGGACAAGTGAATAGAAAGATCATGTTTGGTTTGTATTTTTTTCTCTGCATAAATTCCCTAAGCCCTGAGTCAGTTTTAAAGTTGGGGTAGAAAAGAAATTTTTGTCCTTGTGGGAGTTTGTTATTTTATATTTAACTCTGCTGGACTTGAATTTGTTGTAACCCTGTGAATAGTCAGAAATAAATGGGATTTGTTGTGGTATCACCAAGGGACAGAAAAAGGGAAGGTAATAGGACCAAATCAAAAGCAGTAGTAGGAGAAAAATAGAAATAGCTTTTTCTGGCATTTTCCCTATCAAGTAGAGCCATTTGTGTTATCTAATTGCCTCTTTTCCCCTTGTTTGTTTATTCCTAAAACAGGGAAGATCTCTCCAGAACCCTGTTCAACGAAGGGAGATGCTCTTTGCATTCTTTCACTCGTGTGCTTTTTGATTCTTTCAATCAAAAGGTAGACTGGACTGGGAGATGCTGTAGTTTTCTGTCACCCACTCAAGTGTTAACCAGTCTGAGGAAGGTAAGATGCAACCTATAATTATGAGCAATCCTAAATAGAGTTTTTAAAAGTGTTTGAGGAAGTTTAGCAACACCCAAACATGCTCTGTGCTATTTATAAGACACAAATACATGAACAAAACCAGGAAACACTCCAAAGGACAATTATTGTATTATATTTGGGCATTTCTCTCTCCATTTCAGTTATACCTTCCTCTCCTCCATTGTATTGAGTAGAAAGTTGAAGTAATGTTTTCTTCACGTTATCCCTGAGGAGATTTCTAGCTGGCAAGAGCAACAGACGTAGAAGTAGCAGTAGTGCTGATCTTTTGAAGCTTTGGCAAAAGCAATAGGAGGTGGGATGACCATAAGGAAAAAGTTGTATTTGGAAATCAAAGAACTTTAACCAATGTTCTCTACATCCTAAGAGGCTCAGTCCATAGGACTGCTCCAGGGGAAGGTGGTACTTCGTTGGAGGGAGCTGGCCTTAGCAGACCTTGGATTCACAATTTGCTGGCAGAGTCTTTCCCGTATAAACCATACTGTGAAAAGCCAGCAGGAAAATATACTCATAAATACCAAATTTCCAAAACCCACTATGATTCTGAAGTTCTGCCTTTCTTCCAGAGTAATTGGAGTGTCTAAAAGAAAAAGATGATGGTATTTATATTCCCTCTGATTTCCTCTGATTTTATTCCCTAGATTTTGCAGGGTTTTAGTTTTCTCTGTAGGATATTGGGCTGTGTAGACAATAACTATAATTCACAGTCTTTGGGGCTTCTAATGAGACTTCAAGATTCTTTAGTCCAGTGGTTTACCTGGCTAAAATCAGAATACTTCAGGTGAAGATCACAGATTTGTGTTGTACACATGATCTTTTGGTGGTTTGGATGGTTGAAGAGCTTTGGAAATTACTGAGCTGGTCTTATTTTTTCAGGTACTTGATGGCCTGATTGGTAAGAAATCAGTATGCAATTATACCTTAATTTACAGTAGAGTAGAATTAATTTCTGCTTGGATTTGATCCTGTGTCTTGCAGGATCCTACTCCCCTCCTGCAATCCTTCTCTGAAAAGTATATTTATAAAATAAATGATGGCTTGAAGTTTTTTGTTTTGTTTGATTCTATCCTCATCTCTGGGCTGCAGTTTAGATGGCTCAGAGTCCATTTGTTGTTCTTCTTTTAGTTGTCACTGAGCTTAAATTGTTTTTTGCCCATCTAGAAGATTTCTCTCCCTTAATGTTATGGAGGAAGATGAACTACTCATTGAGCTAGCAGAAGTAAGAGTAGTAGGATTAATTTGGTTTCAGAAATGATATATGGCTGCAGGATATAAAATCAACAAAGATTCATATCCTGGAAGACTACTTAGTCTATTGTGACTGCTGTCATTATTTTTCAGTCCACAAATCTGCAGGCAAAGCGTCAAGGTCAGCTACAACTATTTTTGAATTATCTGGTTTTGTTATCAGCAAAATTGATTAGTACTGCCTTCTAAAATGTGTAGTATTGTTAAAGGAGGCAGAGATAATCAAATGGTCATGTGGAAGTATTTAAGGAGTCAGACTAAGATAGGTAAAGCTAATGAGTAATGAAAATATAATATAATTCATTTTACCTAATTAACTTTGTAGATGCTCCAATGCCTGGTCAAAATATGAAATTAGTAAAAATATTTCTTCTTCCAACTATTTTAACCTTTGCTTCATTTTCTTCCACACAGCTAAAGGCTGGAGAACTGGTTCCCTCCTTCTTTATAAGCATCTAATACTTTATACTAGCCCTCTGTTTTTTACTTGCAAGCAAAATCTAGCTTATTAGTCAATTGATTAATGGATGGTCATATCCCTTGGCATCAATTAGTTAGGAGAATATGGTTTTAGATAAGTGTTTTCTAACTTTTTCATGCCACCTATAGCATGAAGAGAATAGAGGACCCTCCTGGTGTCGAGAAACTTTCAAAATTCAGAGCTGCATTTTTCCTTATCAAAAAGATCAGGATATTTTCTTTGAACATCACTAAAATTCAGATAAATAATTTGTTTCTTCCTCAGAGCATAAGTTTCCTCTGGAATCATAATTGAAATAATGCTATTCTCATTCTAATGAATTTGCATAAACATCACACCCCAAAGGTTAATGGTAATTGCAAAATGGGTAAACCTTTAAATAATTCAAGGCATTCCGATTATAAAATTACAGGCTGATTATTTGCTAACATGTCCATTGCTCTTTAAGGCTTACAAAAGGCTGTAAAGTACATGATCTTATTTAAATTTCATCATAGGCCTTGGAGATGAGTTCTAGTGCTCTTATTTTATAGATAAAGTAATTGCTCAGAGTTGAGGTCGGTAACTGAGGACCCCAACCCAGGTCTTCTGACTCCTAGTCTATTGATTTCTCCATTGCACGAATCTCTTCAATCACTCTGTTTTGATGGTCTGTATTTTACAAAATGCAATAAATATTGACAGCATTGCAGTTGTTTACGAACTTGGAGAATATATTTTGCTGACAGTGAAGTAAGTTCGTGTGATATAGAAGAAAAAGCCCTAGACTGAGTACTTTTTACAAAAATGTATAACACAATCTTGATCCTATCTTTTACAAATCATACGACCTTGTGAAGGTTGTCTAAATTGCTATGTAATTTTTGTTTCTTTTCTTTTCTTTTTTTTTAAGAGATGGTGACAACTCCTGATGGGCCACAGCTTCTGTTGCTATTGCAGTATAAGAAAACACCTCAAATTTAAAAGAAGAACAATTTATCATTTCTTGTGACCCTTCTGTTAACAATTCAAGTAAAGTTCAGCAGAGAGGTTCTTCTGCCCCACTTGGCATGAGCTGGGGTCATTGGCTTGGCTACATTTTACTAGCAGCTGGCTTGGGCTAGGAGGTTCAAGAAAGCTGCCCTAACATGTCTGACACCTCAATACTGCTCCATGTGGTCTCTGCCTCTGTCTCTGTCTCTCTCTGTATAGTATCTCCTCACTCAGTAATCTTTCCTGGTCTTCTTTTCCACATGTAGTTGGCATCTAAGAGAGAGGTTGAGCAAGGTGATACATTTCTTAAAGGCCAGAGCTGGAACTGGCACATCACTCTCTTCACATTCTATTGACCAAGCCAACTCTCCAGGCCAGCCCAGATTTAAGGCAAGGGAAAATAGATTTTATTTTGTGATGGGTGGAGCAGTAGGCACATAGAGGGAAGGAAGAGATTAATGGCACTCACCCTTGGAAACTATACTGTGATCAGCCTTAGGTAGCTATTTGATTACTCAGTAAGAGACTGAAAGTTGTGTTTTTCAAACACAAATCATTATTAGATATATTCTGTAACCAAGAACTATTCTATGCCATGGGCGTATAGTTGGAAAAAAGAACAGATGCTTTCTTATTCCTCATGGTAGTAGAAAAGGCAGATATCAACTAAATGAATATATAGATAAGCACTTAATTACAAATGTGGATAAGAGCTATCAAGGAAAGCTATAGAGTGCTATAGCACAATGGCCTAACTTGGATTAATGGGCCAGGAAAAACATCTGAGCAGGTGATGTTTCTGTTAAGAGCTGTAGTCTGAGTTGAAGTTAGCTATGTAAACAGGAAAGAGAAGAACATTCTAGACAGCAGCCACAGCACATGTGATAACCCTGAGCTATGTTGTAAAGATGGAAAAGTCATAGTGACTAGAGCATAAGGATCCAGCAAGTGTGGACCTAGAAAAGGCAGGTGGTCAGGTGGTCATGCCATTGTTTTTTTTTTTTTTTTTTTTTTTTTTTTTGAGACGGAGTCTCGCTCCCTCCCCCGGGCTGGAGTGCAGTGGCAGGATCTCAGCTCACTGCAAGCTCCGCCTCCCGGGTTCACGCCATTCTCCTGCCTCAGCCTCCCGAGTAGCTGGGACTACAGGCGCCCGCCACCTCGCCTGGCTAGTTTTTTGTATTTTTTAGCAGCGACGGGTCTTCACCATGTTAGCCAGGATGGTCTCGATCTCCTGACCTCGTGATCTGCCCGTCTCGGCCTCCCAAAGTGCTGGGATTACAGGCTTGAGCCACCGCGCCCGGCCTACCATTGTTAATATTAGATGATTTTTTCTATTTCATCCAGATGTTTAAAGACAGTATAGAAAAATATATCCATGGCACAATGTTATAAAGTGATTGTGTGACGCTTATAGTGTATGAACACTCAAAGAGCTTCTACAGTTTCCTTGTTTTTTGTTAAATATGTTCCCACAGTCACTGACAGGTGTGTGTAGGCAGAAAAGGAAAGGGAGGAAAACATTTTTTCAAAGGTAGAAATTCGGAAACTTATTTACTAAAAATGTTCATTTCCCCTTCTTGAGCATCTATAATTTTTTTTTTCCAATTCTTTTTTTTTTTATTATTATACTTTAAGTTCTAGGGTACATGTGCATAACGTGCAGGTTTGTTACATATGTATACTTGTGCCATGTTGGTGTGCTGCACCCATCAACTCGTCAGCACCCATCAATTCATCATTTATATCATGTATAACTCCCCAATGCAATCCCTCCCTCCTCTCCCCTCCCCATGATAGGCCCCATTGTGTGATGATCCCCTTCCCGAGTCCAAGTGATCTCATTGTTCAGTTCCCACCTATGAGTGAGAACATGCGGTGTTTGGTTTTCTCTTCTTGTGATAGTTTGCTAAGAATGATGGTTTCCAGCTGCATCCATGTCCCTACAAAGGACGCAAACTCATCCTTTTTGATGGCTGCATAGTATTCCATGGTGTATATGTGCCACATTTTCTTAATCCAGTCTGTCACAGATGGACATTTGGGTTGATTCCAAGTCTTTGCTATTGTGAATAGTGCCGCAATAAACATACGTGTGCATGTGTCTTTGTAGTAGAATAATTTATAATCCTTTGGGTATATACCCAGTAGTGGGATGGCTGGGTCATATGGTACATCTAGTTCTAGATCCTTGAGGAATTGCCATACTGTTTTCCATAATGCATCCATAAAATTTTTAATTTTATCACTTTTGTGTGTTCTACATCATTAAATGAATCTGTGATTTTCCCTGCTAGTTCATTCTGTTCCAGGCCTACAAACACAAAATCACATTAACTAATATTGTAATGGAGTTGACAAAGTCCTCATAAAAATGACTATCTCTTAAATTTTAATTATGAATGCAGAACAAATAATATGTTCCAAATCTTTTTTTTTTTTTTCAAAAAAGAAATCTCAAAACTAAATGATAAATTCAAAGCCAGAGAGAACAGTCCTAACTCATTGCAGGTCTTGGATATCTCTGCTTGGTACAGAAAGAATAAACTGAAAAAGAAATACTGCCTCCTGATTGATAGAGGGAAATGATCTGCTAGAGAGTAATTCACATCGATTCACCACTCGTTTACCACATATTTATTGTGTGCCTAGCCCCATGCAGAGTATTTGCTGAGGATAAAAAGAAATGTATAATGCTGTGGAACTTACAGTTTTGCTAAATGGACAGCAGCCGTGTAATCAAGAAGGCAAAATGGAAAAATAATGTACCATAAAGAATATAAAATCTAGTTGTATTGACAAAAATGTTCTTGAAAATTTAGAATAGAGCCCCTCATATGCAAAGACAAAAAAGAATTATTGAATCTGTTTAGGTCTGAAAAGTAGCCACTGGAATTAGACACCAGGATGTCATATCTTTGTTGCCTTCCCAGCATTCAATTCCTTTTTCCTCCTTCCACCTGTAACTATGAGTACAAAACCTAGAGTTTTTGTACTCTGTGCTTTATATCCACATGACTCAGTAATCAGGTGAGGTAGGATGAGTGATTGGAGGGGATCTCAACACCTGTGCTGGGAATGCAGGTATAGATCTTGTCATCTACTGGCTATGAACAAAGGATGGATGTCAGCCAAGAATTGCTGGCTACCACAAGGGGACCATGTGGAGATAGCTGCCTGAGAATGGACTCTATACTAAGCAATTGTTGAGACGAGATTTGAGATGTGAGAAAATGGTTGCCTGAAGGTACAACTGTTTTGAATTATTTTATTTTATTTTTATTTTACCTTTGGCAGCCCAAAGTAATCTAACTGAGAAGAAGGCTACCACTTATGTATTCTGTATTTGTGTACTTCTTGGACAATTCATATTGCTTAATCAATACCTGCTTTCAATTACACTGTGTAGGAAGGATGGCCAAATAACCCTTAAGATTCTTATCTTGAAACTCTATGGCACTAATTTCTTTTTTTGTTGTTGTTTTTGTTTTTGTTTTTGAGATGAAGTCTCACTCTGTCTCACAGACTGAAGTGCAATGGCACGATCTCAGCTCACTGCAACCTCCACCTCCTGGGCTGAAGTGATTTTCCTACCTCAGCCTCCTGAGTAGCTGGGATTACAGGTGTGTGCCACCACACCCAGCTAATTCTTGTATTTTTAGTAGAGACAGGGTTTCACCATGTTGTCCAGGCTGGTCTCGAACTCCTGACCTCAGGTGATCCACCTGCCCCAGCCTCCCAAAGTGCTGGGATTACAAGCGTGAGCTACCGCGCCCAGCCTATGGTGCTAATTTCTTACAATGGTCACTTCCAGTACCAGATCTAACCAATTTTTCCAAGTTGAAACCAGTAGTCATAAATCAATTACATTAGCTGATATGGAGAGTTTAGGCCAAAATAAAAAAGAATAAAAATAAGAAAGAAAACTTAATTCCTGGCCACATAATTAAGAATATTAATGATGCCCAATACCCTTATTCAGTCCTAAAAAACTAATTTATAATAATAAGTAATCCACAGTTTATTAGAATATGTCAAAACTATTTTTTTATTTCATACTGGACTGTATATTGTCTAAAACAGACTTCATGTCATATTCAACTATGGACTGTCAGAGTCTAGCATGGTACCTGGATTTCTGGTGAAAAATATTACATGGTTCTTTAATACATCAAGAATGAAAAAGAGTTGGGTGCCAATACCCTATGTTAGCTTCAATAAAAAAATCACAAGTACAGTAGAAGAATGAGATAAGTATGTGATTGCAAAGATGTCTTTGTGTTAGCAAAAAGAGATAAAATGCTAAAACTAAAATATCAGAAATAAGTTAGGCCACTCTAGGAGGACAATTTTGAAAACTGTTAAGCCTCCATACTATTTGGTATTCAACAATGTTTAAGAATACTAGCTTCATCGCTCCTGACATTTTAAATATTCTTCCTTAATTAGTTCTTTTTTCATACTTGCCCTGGAAGGCAAGTGCATATTATTAATAGTAACCCACAACATACAAACAAGATGATCCATATAAACTAACAAAGGCAAATGTAGCCTGGAAGTTCCTTCCTCTGAAGAATGTTGCATTGAAGTACATTTTTTAAATGAATTTCTAAAATAATTCAAGTGCCACATTTATCATTTGCAATGATATTGATTCTTATCTTGTTGTAGTACTTCATAGTGTACAAAGCACTGTAGATACAACTAAAGGTCATCCTAAGGAAATACCTCTATTCATAAACTCTGTGAATACAGGCATGTGTTGTTCCAGTCAGGAATTGTGAAAATGTAGGCTTGTTCTAGATAAATAAGAACTACTAGCTAGGTGTGTTGACTCAGAAACAAAGAAAATAACTGAGTTGGCTGAATGTGACAAATTATTGGGATGAAATGATGATTTTATCACTGATGATTCCCTTGTCATGAAGTTAAACCATCAACATGCTCAGCTCCCTATAAACCCCACTGATAAGCTAAGTTTTAGTGGCTACACAGATATACACTTAAAGTGAATGGGAAAGTTACTTTCTAGGAGTCAAATAATGAAAGAATAAGCTCAGAAATTTTTTAAAAAATGAAATTAAATCACATGAAAAGTATCCCTGTGTCCAGGAGATACGGAACATACCCAAGCCCAATCAATGTGACCAGGGTATAATGCAAACTGAATGCCATTAAAGTAAATGGTAACCTAATCGATACTGTGTAATCCTTCTGTTTCTTCATTTATTCAAGTTTTTATTAATCAAAATTTTAAGTGATAGCCATCACAATGTTAGAGGCTGGAGATAACACAGATAATTCAGACATGACCTAGGCTTCCAGGATTGACAACACGGTAAGAGATACATGTGTGCAAACCATAACAGTGCCATGTAGAAAATAATAAAATAAGGTCATTTACAAAATGTAACATAGAAAAGGAAATTCTCTTAGAAACCAACAGCAGTTAAGAAGGGACTTACAGTGGAGGTTTTATATGAGCTGGTTCTTCAAGATTGAGTGTTGCAAGGATCTCTAGCAAAAGTCCCAAAATAATGCTCAGGGATACTGAGAATGCCTTATAATAGAAATTTTTATACATCACTAATTTTAATATGAAGAATAATTTAGAGCTGTCACTGTTGTCTAAGCACGTGGGATTTTCAGGCTGGAGGTTTAAGAGGTCTTGATTAGGTTGGAGAAAAATACGCATAATCAAAAGTGACCTTAGAAAAGCAAATTCTGATTTAGATATGAGGGATGGCTGGGTACACAGAGACAGGTGGCATAAGATTAAGTTTAAAGAACTAGAAAAAAGAGTGTTGCCATGGCAAAAATTTAGGCATCATTTAAATCTAAAGTGTTATTTTTGCACAATGTAAATGAAATAGAGCAGGTGTACTAGAACTATCATTAATTAGGGAACATTCAGTGTTTGCAAAGGGGCAAAAGATATAGATGGTGACATGCCAGGAACTGTATACTTTACTATTAAATTTCATGAGTTGATATTTAGGGAACTCTTTGATGTACACAGATATATAAGATATTAATATTGTTCCCTCCCCAACTTTATTACATTAAAGATCTTGTCAGCCTTTCAAAATTAGTGTTTGGCAGATTGATATACAATGATCATTAGTCTCTTCCAGGGCAAAAATTGGGAAAAGGTTATTTTAAGAAGACATATAAGTCGGGCACTGTGGCTCACGTGTGTAATCCTAGCACTTTGGGAGGCCGAGATGAGTGGATCACAAGGTCAGGAGTTCAAGACCAATCTGGCCAGCATGGTGAAACCCCGTCTCTACTAAATATACAAAAATTAGCCAGGTGTGGCAATGTGTGCCTGCAATCCCAGCACCTCAGGAGGCTGAGGTAGGAGAATCACTTGAACCCAGGAGGCAGAGATTGCAGTGAGCCGAAATCGTGACATTGCACTTGAAGCTGGGAAATAGAGTGAGACTCCATCTCAAAAAATAAATAAATAAATAAATAAATAAATAAATAAATAGATAGATAAATAAATAAATAAAATGAACAAATAAGAGAAGAAATATATAATGGGCACGAAAGAATAGGGAATGTTTAGGAAACACCAAATTCAGTTGAATGTGTAATCTGAAGGAGGAAATATTGTCTAGTACTTTCAGATGTAGGAGAAAATGCACAAAGCAAAGATAGAACTGAGGTGAGTTATACAGGTTATAAGACAGCAGATGGTGCATGAAGAACTGGTTCTGCCATCTCCGTGGAGGGTTGATTTAAGAAGAGAGTTGGTTCCAGGAAAAAAGACCTTAATGAAGCAAATATTTGTGTACAGCTTTAGAACCATTTCTAATTTAAGGAAGTAGACAGTAGACGTTGAGGCACCCAGAAATTCGACTTTACTGCCCATAGGAAGGATAAAGGGAAGGAAAAAATAATACAGGATCCTGATGAGAGATAACACTATGTAGGAGGAGCCTGTGGCAGGAGCAGTGGTGGTGGTAAGTTTATATCAAAGTGGGGAGGGAGCAGGGGCGACATTCCCCAACCTTTCTTTCCTCCCATACTCCAATTTCGGCTAGTACTTCCCATTGACTGAGTCCAATTTGAAACTAACCAGAAGCACTCACCAGGTGATTCAGTCCATAGGGATCAGCCTTCCAGGGCACAGACAATGATGATAACACTATGAAGGAAGAGCAACAGTGACAAATGGAAATTAAAAGTCACAGTAGACTGGCAAAAATAATTTATTGGTTTTTTCCACAGATCAAGCAATATTCTACCCAAAATCTTTTAATTCCTAGTGTTCTATTTTTTTTCACCAAGGAGTATTTTGACGATTCCCTTGGCTTTCTGTGTTTCTTGATGGCCAGAGATAAGGGTCTTAGTTAGCCAATACAAGTATTTTTGACACAAGTATAACATATTGCCTGTTGTCAATAAATATATTTATCACTGTCTCATCTATCAGTCTTTTTCTAAGATTTTTGAGTAAAAATGATTCTTCAAAAACACAGCCACCATTGGGTACTGCTTTCAAACTAAAAAGACCTGGTCCTTGGGCAAGGTAGTTCTACCAAATTCATAAACTCCTGTAAATACCTTGTTAAAGTATCATTCTCAAAAATGTAAAATCATGCAAATTGGAAAAGAGGGTATCAATTGTCTCTTTTTACAGACAGCATGATCTTATATTTGGAAATACCAAAAGACTTCACCAAAGAACTGTTAGAACTGATAAATAAATTCAGTAAAGTTGTAGGAAACAACGTCAATATACACAAATCAGTAGCATTTCTATAGAACAATAATGAAATAGTCAAAAAAAATTCAAAGCGACAATTACGTTTAGAATAGCCACAAAAAAAATGACTAGGAATACATTTAACCATGAAGGTAAAAGACTTCTACAAGAAAAACTATAAGACACTGATGAAAGAAATTCCAGAGCTCATAAATGGAAAGACATCCCATGCTCAGAGGTTGGGAGAATTAATATTGTTAGATGAACATACTCACAAAAGCCATCTACAGATGCAATTCAATCCCTGTCAAGATACCAACATTATTTTTCACATAAATAGGAATAAAACATCTAACACTAGTATGGAACTGAAAAGGAGCTCAAATAGCCAAAGAAATCCTGAGCAAAAAGAACAAAGCTGGAGACATGATACCATCTGACTTCAAAATATACTAAAAGCCTGTACTAACCAAAACAGCAAGGTATTTGTGTAAAATTAAACACATAGATCAATGAAACAAAATAGAGAACCAAGAAATAAATTCACATTTGTACAGCCACATATTTGATCCTTGACAAAGCAATCAAGAACATACATTTGGGAGAGGAAATCTTCTTCAATAAATGGTACTGAGAAAATTGGATAACCATATGTAGAAGAATGAAACTGGACCCCAGTTTCTCACCAAATGCAAAAATCAACTCAGGATGGATCAATGACTTACACACAAGACCTGAATCTATAAGAGTGCTAGAACAAAACGTAGGGAAATCTCATCAGAACATTGGTCTAGGCAAATATTTTATGGCTAAGACCCCAAAATCACAGGCAACAAAAACAAAAATAAACAAAATGGGACTAAAATAAACTAAAAAGCCCCTGCACAGTGAAAGAAACAATCAATAGAGTTGAGACAACTTGCTAAACGGAAGGAAATATTTGCAAATGATTCATCTTACAAGGGACAAACATCCAGAATACTCAAGGAACTCAGCTCAAGAGTTAAAAAAAAAAAATCCTATTAAAAATAAGACAAAGGATATGAATAGACATTTCTCAAAAGATGATATACAAATACCCAACAGGTGCATAAAAAGGTTCAACATGGCTAATTACAATTTTGATTTAATGCAAATCAAAACCACAATGAAATATTATCTTACCCCAGTTAGAATGCCTATTGAAAAAGACAACAAAAAAACAGATGTTGGTGAGGATGAAAAGAAAAGGGAACTCTTATATACTGTTGATGAGAATGCAAATTAGTATAGCCACCATAAAAAAAAAACAGTTCGGTGATTTTTCAAGAAACTGAAATCCAATAATCCCACTACTGGGTATTTATCCAAAGGAAAATAAATCAGTATATCAAAAGGATTCTGGCACTTGGGTGTTTATTGCAGCACTATTTATACTAGCAAAGATATAGATCAACTTAGGTGCCCATCACTGGAAGAGGAGATAAAGAAAATGTAGTTTACCTAATTTACCTAATTAACCTTAAATGTAAATGGGCTAAATGCCCCAATTAAAAGACACAGAATGGCAAATTGAATAAAGAGTCAAGACCCATCAGTGTGTTGTATTCAGGAGACCCAGCTCACTTGCAGAGACACACACAGGCTCAAAATAAAGGAATGGAGGAAGATCTATCCAGCAAATGGAAAGCAAAAAAGTAAAATAAAATAAAAAATAAGCAAGGGTTGCAATCCTAGTCTCTGGTATAACAGACTTTAAACCAACAAAGATCAAAAGAGACAAAGAAGGCCATTACATAATGGTAAAGGGATCAATTCAACAAGAAGAGGTAACTATCCTAAATATATATGCACCCAATGCAGGAGCACCCAGATTCATAAAGCAAGTCCTTAGAGACCTACAAAGAGACTTAGACTCCCACACAATTATAGTGGGAAAATTTAATACCCCACTGTCAATATGAGGCAGAACGTTAAAAAAGAATATCGAGGACTGGAACTCAGCTCTGGACCAAGCAGACCTAATAGACATCTACAGAACTCTCCACCCCAAATCAACAGAATATATATTCTTCTCAGTACCACATAAAACTTATTCTAAAATTGACCACATAATTGGAAGTAAAGCACTCCTCAGCAAATGTAAAAGAACTGAAATCACAGCAAACTGTCTCTCAGACCACACTGAAATCAAATTAGAACTCAGAATTAAGAAACTCACTCAAAACTGCTCAACTACATGGAAACTGAACAACCTGTTCCTGAATGACTTCTGGGTAAATAACAAGATGAAGGCAGAAATAAAAATTTTCTTAGAAACCAATAAGAACAAAGACACAACATACAAGAATCTCTGGGACACATTTAAAATAGTGTGTAGAGGGAAATTTATAGCAATAAATGCCCACAAGAGAAAGCAGGAAAGATCTAAAAGCAACACCCTAACATCACAATGAAAAGAACTGGAGAAGCAAGAGCAAACACATTCAAAAGCTAGCAGAAGGCAAGAAATAACTAAGATCAGAACAGAACTGAACGAGATAGAGACACAAAAAATTCCTTCAAAAAATCAATGAATCCAGGAGCTGGTTTTTTGAAAGGATCAACAAAATTGATAGACTGCTAGCAAGACTAATAAAGAAGAAAAGGGAGAAGAATCAAATAGATGTAGTAAAAAATGATAAAGGGGATGATATCATCACTGATCCCACAGAAATAAAAACTATCATCAGAGAATACTATAAACACTTCTAGATAAACTAGAGAATTTAGAAGAAATGAAGAAATTCCTGGACACATACACTCTCCCAGGACTATACCAGGAAGAAGTTGAATCTCTGAATAGACCAATAAGAGGCTCTGAAATTGAGGCAATAATTAATAGTCTACCAACCAAAAAAACGTCTAGGACTAGATGGATTCACAGCTGAATTCTACCAGAGGTACAAAGAGGAGTTGATACCATTCCTTCTGAAACTATTCCAATCAATAGAAAAAGAGGGAATCCTCCCTAACTCATTTTATGAGGCCAGCATCATCCTGATACCAAAGCCTGGCAGAGACACAACAAAGAAAGAGAACTCTAGACCAATATCCCTAATGAACATAGATGTGAAAATCCTCCATAAAAGACTGGCAGACCAAATCCCAGCAGCACATCAAAGAGCTTATCCACCACAATTAGGTCGGCTTCACCCCTGGGATGCAAGGCTGGTTCAACATATGCAAATCAATAAACATAATCTATCACACAAACAGGACCAATGACAAAAATGACATGATTATCTCAATACAAGCGGAAAAGGCCTTTGGCAAAATTCAACAGCCCTTCATGCTAAAAACTCTCAATAAATTAGGTATTGATGGAACATATCTCAAAATAATAAGAGCTATTTATGACAAACCCACAGCCAATATCATATTGAATTGGCAAAAACTAAAAGCATTTCATTTGAACTGGAACAAGACAAAGATGCCGTCTCTCACCACTCCTATTCAACATAGTGTTGGAAGTTCTGGTCAGGGAAATCAGACAAGAGAAAGAAATAAATAGTACTAAATTAGAAAAAGAGGAAGTCAAATTATCCCTGATTGCAGATGACATGGTTGTATATTTAGAAAACCCCATTGTCTCAGCCCCAAGTCTCCTTAAGCTGATAAGCAACTTCAGCAAAGTCTCAGGATACAAAATCAATGTGCAAAAATCACAAGCATTCCTATACAACAATAACAGATAGACAGCCAAATCATGAGTAAACTCCCATTCACAAATGCTACAAAGAGAATAAAATACCTAGGAATCCAACTTACAAGGGATGTGAAGGACCTCTTCAAGGAGAACTACAAACAACTGCTCAACAAAATAAAAGAGGACACAAACAAATGGAAGAACATTCCATGTTCATGGATAGGAAGAATCAATATCGTGAAAATGGCCATACTGCCCAAGGTAATTTATAGATTCAATGCCATCCCCATCAAGCTACCAATGACTTTCTTCATAGAATTGGAAAAAACTACTTTAAAGTTCATATGGAACCAAGAAAGAGCCCGCATTGCCAACACAATCCTAAGTCAAAAGAACAAAGCTGGAGGCATCATGCTACCTGACTTCAAACTATACTACAAGGTTACAGTAACCAAAACAGAATGGTACTGGTACCAAAACAGAGATATAGACCAAGGGAACAGAACAGAGGCTTCAGAAATAACACTACATATCAACAACCATCTGATCTTTGACAAACTTGACAAAAACAAGAAATAGGGAAAGGATTCCCTATTTAATAAATGGTGCTGGGAAAACTGGCTAGCCATATGTGAAAGCTGAAGCCTTTCCTTACACCTTATACAAAAAATTAATTCAAGATGGATTTAAGACTTAAATGTTAGACCTAAAACCATAAAAACCCTTGGAAGAAAACCTAGGCAATACCATTCAGGACATAGGCATGGGCAAGCACTTCATGTCTAAAACACCAAAAGCAACGGCAACAAAAGCCAAAATTGACAAATGGGATATAATTAAACTAAAGAGCTTCTGCACAGCAAAACTACCATCAGAGTGAACAGACAACCTACAGAATGGGAGAAAATTTTGCAATCTACCCATCTGACAAAGGGCTAATATCCAGAATCTATGAAGAACTGAAACAAATTTACAAGAAGAAACAAACAACTCCACCAAAAAGTGGGCAAAGGATATGAACAGCCACTTCTCAAAAGAAGACATTTATGCAGCCAACAGACACATGAAAAAGCTCATCTTCACTGGCTATCAGAGAAATGCAAATCAAAACCACAATGAGATAATATCTCATGCCAGTTAGAACAACAATCATTAAAAAGTCAGGGAACAACAGATGCTGGAGAGGATGTGGAGAAATAGGAATACTTTTACACTGTTGGTGGGAGTGTAAATTAGTTCAACAATTGTAGAAGACAGTGTGGCAATTCCTCAAGGATCTAGAACTAGAAATACCATTTGACCCAGTGGTGCCATCATTACTGGGTATATACCCAAAGGATTATAAATCATGCTACTATAAAGACACACGTACACGTATGTTTATTGTGGCACTATTTACAATAGCAAAGACTTGAAACCAACCCAAATGTCCACCAATGATAGACTGGATTAAGAAAATGTAGCACATATACACCATGGAATACTATGCAGCCATAAAAATGGATGAGCCCATGTCCTTTGCAGGGACATGGATGAAGCTGGAAACCATCATTCTGAGCAAACTATCACAAGGACAGAAAACCAAACACCTCATGTTCTCACTCATAGCTGGGAATTGAACAATGAGGACACTTAGACACAGAGCGGGGAACATCACATGCGAAGACCTGTCAGGCAGTGGGAGGCTGGGGGAGGGATAGAATTAGGAGAAATACCTAATGTCAGTGACAAGTTGATGGGTGCAGCAAATCAACATGGCACATGTATACCTATATAACAAACTGCACATTGCACACCCTAGAACTCAAAGTATAATAAAAAATAAATAAAATAAAAAAGAAAATGTAGTTTACCTAATTCATGGAATATTATGCAGCTATAAAAGAGGAAATCATGTCATTTGCAACAACATGGATGGAATTTGGAGGCACAAAAAGACAAATATCACATGTTCTTATTCATATGTGGGAACTTAAAAAGTTGATCACATGGAGGTAGGGAGTGAAATGATTGATACCCAAGGCAAGGGAGTGTGTGAGAGTTGCAGGGCTATGGGGAATGAATAGAGGTTGGTTAATGGGTATAAACATAGAATGAGATAGAAGAAATAAGTTCTCATGTTTGATAGCAAATTAAAGTGACTATAGTTGACAATAATGCATTGTATATTTCCAAATAGGTGGAAGACAGGACTTGAAATGTATCTAACATATGGAAATGGTAAATACTCAGGTGAGGAACACCTTGAATACTCTGACTTGATCATTACACAATTAATAGATGTACAGAATTTCACATGTACCCCATAAATATGTGCAAATGTAATATATCCAAAAAAACAAGCAAATGTAAAATCAAGACTCGTAACGAACTCATGAAATTAAGGAGGTAACAAGTAAGATGTTTAAACCAATTGAAATGAGAATTGAGGAACTTGGTTTCATAGGCAACTAAATTAAGTAATGTTAGAAAAAGACAGTTGCATTTAAGAAAATGATTAGAAGTTCCAGACAGTAGCAGACTGCCATACTTAAGGCTTTGTTTTTCAGCAGACAAAAATTATTGGCAACTTTACTGACTAGAAGTTACAAGTTAACCTCAGACTTACAGAGTTTTAAAATGAGGCTGTCAGAGAAGGCCAATCAAACAGGCAAACACCACGGCACTGAAAGAACACCTGATAATTTTCATTGCCAAGTTTCAGATATGTTTTTTATTTTTCTGAAACTTGGAATCAATTTAAGAACCCACTAAGCTTCCTGCTCAGATTTCTCTACTTTTAGAAATCTTTTTAGGAGCACCAAATCATCACAGTCACAGAGGAATTATGGTTTGCCTGAATATAGGAAGTTCAAGATTACTTTCCGAAGAAAATGACTAAAGAAACACAAAAACAACTTTATTTTTTTACGGTAATATTTTTTGTTTTTGTATATATATATGTATATATATACAAAATATATACACAAAATTGACAATAATGCATTGTATATTTCCAAATAGGTGGAAGACAGGACTTGAAATGTATCACACAAACACACACAAAATGTGTAGATTTTATATAGAAAATATATATATGTTTGAAATATGTATATTAGGCAGTATTTTCCCACTAAATTTGTCTGACCTTTATTTATACACCTGATCTGTCATTTCTCCAACCTGGAGAAGAGAGAATTTCAATAACATCAAAATCTTTTGTTTAGATGCTTACCATGGCAATATACATGGTTGTTACATGTAGTAATGTAGTCTTTATTTTTAATTAAATATTTTAATTTTGCTTCCTTAGAAGCCTGGATATCTTATTACCTGGAGCATTCTCTAATTTATCTTCTGTTTCTTTTGGCCCTTATGTGAACCAGATAAGCATCAATTTGGGTCTCCAGACATTTGACAGACTAATCAGTACTTCTGGCTTGAATGTCTGTGTCTGTCCTTTCTTGTTGTTTTCTACATACATTCAGTACCTATATATAGTTCACCTGAGTAGCATGCTAAAATCTCACACCTTTCTTCCAACTGGGATATGAATCATCCCTTTGTCCAACATCTTCACACTATATAAACTATTTGCCCATTAACCATTTAGTGGCCACCTCCTTTATCCAATCAAAAAAACCATAGTGTTTATAGAATTTGTACCATGTGCAAGTTTCAGGCATTCACTGGGGATCTTAGAATGTATCCCCTGTGAATAAGGTGGGACTATTGTTCTTGTTTGAGTCAGACAGTAATGTTTTCTGGCTATGAAGACAGACTCCAAAAAGGTAATTGTGAGGAAGAGTGGATCATGGGAAGATTAAAGGCCACTATTATTCTAAGACTGGATCCTTCAAGATCCACCTTCAAGCATAACTTCTTTCTTTTTAGAAAATACTTTCCATCCTGACCCTACAACATTACTGCACAAGATCTGGTATTCAGTTAGAAAGCATAAGTGTTGTATCTCTTATTATGCCTTAAAGCATAATAGATGTTGCTCATCATGTTTTCATGTGTCCTCATCTCTAAAAATCCTAAAATATTTAGGGAGGGGCCAAGAGGGCCAAGTAGAAACAGCTCTGGTCTGCAGCTGCCAGTGAGACCAATGCAGAAGGTAGGTGATTTCTGCCTTTCCAACTGAGGTACCCAGTTCATCTAATTGGGTACTCCGGTCATCTAATTGGGACTGGTTAGGCAGTGGGTGCAACCCACTGAGAGCAAGCAGAAACAGGGTGGGTCTTCACTTCACCTGGAAAGTGTGAGGACCCAAGGGACCTCCCTCCCCCAGCCAAGGGAAGCAGTGAGGGACTGTGCTACCCACAATAGGTACTACACTTTTCTCACAGATTTTTGCCATCCGTGGATCAAGAGATTCCCTCATGAGCCTACACCACCAGGACTCTGGGTTTCAAGCACAAAACTGGGCAGCTGTTTGGTCAGGCACTGAGCTGCAGGTAGTTTTTTGTTTTGTTTTGTTTTTGTTTGTTTGTTTGTTTGTACTGCAGCAGTGCCTGGAACTCCAGTGATACAGGAAAACCATCCACTCCCCTGGAAAGAGGGCTGAAGTCAGAGAGCCAAGTGGTCTCGCTGAGGGGTCCCACTCCAATGGAGCCTAGCAAGCTAAAACCACTGGCTTGAAATTCTCAGTGCCAGCACAGCAGCCTGGAGTCTACCTGGGAAGATCCAGCTTGGTGGGTGGAGGGGAGATCACCATTACTGAGGCTTTAGTAGGCAGTTTTCCCCTGACTGTGCTAAGGAGACAGGGCGGTCTGGACTGGGCAGAATTCACCACAGCACGGCAAAGCTGCTATGGCCAGACTGCTTCTCTAGATTCCTCCTCACTGGGCAGGGCATCTCTGCAGGAAATGCAGCAGCTCCAGTCAGGGATTCACAGACAAAATTCTCATCTCCCTGTGACAGAGCACCTGGGGGGAGGGGCGTCTGCAGTGGCAACTTAAGCGGACTTAATCTGAAGAGAGTGACTAATCCTGACAAGGGGAATTCTCCCAGCATAGCACACCAGTTTGCTAAGGGACAGACTGCCTCCTCAAGTGGATCCCTCACCCCCTTGCCTCCTGACTGGGGGAGACCTCCCAACAGGGGTTGACAGACACCTCATACAGCAGAGCTCTGGTTGGCATCAGGTACCCCTCTGGATGACGCTTCCAGAGGAAGGAGCAGGCCACAATATTTGCTGTTGTGCAGCCTTCACTGATGATATCCAGGCAAACAGGGTCTGGAGTGGACCTCTAGCAAATGGCAGCAGACCTGCAGAAGAAGCGTCTAACCATTAAAAGAAAACTAACAAACAGAAAGCAACAACAACAATATCAACAAAAAAAGATCCCCACCACAAAAACCTTATCCAAAGGTCATCAACCTCAAAGAACAAAGGCAGATAAATCCATGAAGATGAGGAAAACCAGCACAAATATGCTAAAAATTACAAAAGTGAGAATACTTCTTATCCTCAAAATGATTGCAATGCCTCTCCAGCACGGGTGCAAAACGGGACGGAGAATGAAATTGACGAAGTGACAGAAGTAGGCCTCAGAAGGTGGGTAATAACAAACTCCACTGAGCTAAAGGACCATGTTCTAACCCAGCGCAAGGATGCTAAGAATCTTGAAAAAAGGTTACAGGAACTGCTAACTAGAATAATCGGTTTAGAGAGGAACATAAATGACCTGATGGAGCTGGAAAAACAGCATGAGAACTTAGTGAAGCATACACAAGTTTCAATAACCAAATCAATAAAGTGGAAGAAAGGATATCAGAGATTGAAGACCACCTTGCTGACATAAGGCGTGAAAACAAGATTAGAGAAAAAAAGACTGAATAGGAACAAACAAAGCCTCCAAGAAATATGGGACTATGTGAAACGAGCAAACCTACCATTGATTAGTGTACCTGAAAGTGATGGGAAGAATAGAACCAAGTTGGAAAACACATTTCAGGATATTATCCAGGAGAACTTCTCCAAATCTAGCAAAAGGCCAATATTCAAATTCAGGAAATACAGAGAACACCACTAAGATACTCCACAAGAAAATTAACCCCATGACACATAATCATCAGATTCTCCAAGGTTGAAATGAAGGCAAAAATGTTAAGGGCAGCCAGAGAGAAAGTTCATGTCACCTATAATGCGAAGCCCATCAGACTAACAGCGGATCTCTCTGCTGAAACTCTGCAAGCCAAAAGACAGTGTGGTTCAATATTCAACATTCTTACAGAAAAGAATTTGCAACCCACAATGTCATATCCAGCCAAACTAATATTCATAATAAGTGAAGGAGAAATAAAATCCCTTACAGACAAGCAAATCCTAAGAGATTTTGTCACCACCAGGCCTGCCTTGCAAAAGCTCTTGAAGGAAGCACTAAATATGGAAAGGAACAACTGGTACCAGCCACTGCAAAAACACACCAAAATATAAAGACCAATGACACTATGAAGAAACTGCATCACCTAGTGTGCGAAATAACCAGCTAGCATTGCAACGACAGGATCAACTGCACACATAACAATATTAACCTTAAATGTAAATGAGTTAAATGCTGCACTTAAAAGACACAGTATGGCAAGATGAATAAAGAGTCAAGACCCATCAGTGTGTTGTATTCAGGAGACCCATCTCACATGCAGATACACATAGACCCAAAATAAAGGTATGGAGGAATATTTACCAAGCAAATGGAAAGCAAAAAAAGCAGGATTTGCAATCCTAGTCTCTGATAAAACAGAATTTAAATCAACAAAGATCAAAAAGACAAAGAAGGGCATTACATAATGCTAAAGGGATCAATGCAACAAGAGGAGTTAACTATCCTAAATATATATGCACCCAATAAAGGAGCAGCCAGAATCATAAAACAAGTTCTTAGAGACCAACAAAGAGACTTAGACTCTCACACAATTATAGTGGAAGACTTTCATATCCCACTACCAATATTAGACAGATTAATGAGACAGAAAATTAACAAGGACATTCAGAACTTGAACTCAGTTCTGGATCAAGTGGATCTAGTAGACATCTACAGAACTCTCCAACTCAAATCAACAGAAGATACGTTCTTTTTAGTGCCACACCGCACTTATTCTAAAATTGACCACATAATTGTAAGTAAAACACTCCTCAGCAAATGCAAAAGAACTGAAATCATAACAAACAGTCTTTCAGACCACAGTGCAATCAAATTAGAACTCAGGATTAAGAAACTCATTCAAAACTGCACAACTACATGGAAATTGAACAACCTGCTCCTGAATGACTCCAGGGTAAATAACAAAATTAAGGCAGAAATAAAGTTCTTTGAAACCAATGAAAACAAAGAGACAACATGCCAGAATCACTGGGACACAGCTAAGGCACTGTTAAGAGGGAAGTTTATAGAACCGAATGCCCATGTCAGCAATCTGGAAAGATCTCAAATCAACACCCTAACATTACAATTAAAAGAACAAGAGAAGCAAGAGAAAACAAATTCAACAGCCAGCAGAAGACAAGAAATAACTAACAGCAGAGCAGAACTGGAGGAGATAAAGACACAAAAAAACCTTCAAAAAATTAATAAATCCAGGAGCTGGTTTTTTGAAAACATTAACAAAATAGACCACTAGCTAAATTAATAAAAAGAAAAGAGAGAAGAATCAAATAGATGCAATAAAAATGATAAAGGGGATATCACCATTGATCCCACAGAAATACAAACTACCATCAAAGAATACTATAAACACCTCTACGTCAATAAACTAGAAAATCTAGAAGAAATGGTTACATTCCTGGAAACTTACACCCAACACTAAACCAGAAAGAAGTCAAATCCCTGAATAGACTGATAACAAGTTCTGAAATTGAGGCAGTAATAGCCTACCAATCAAGAAAAGTCCAGGACAAGACAGATTCACAGACAAATTCTACCAGAGGTACAAAGAGGAGCTGGTACCATTCCTTCTGAAACTATTCCAAACAATTGAAAAGGAGAGACTCCGCCCTAACTCATTTTATGAGGCCGGAATCATCCTGATACCAAAACCTGGCAGAGACACTATTGCGGGAAATCAGGGACCCCAAACAGAGGGAACAGCTGGAGCTGCAGCAGAGGAATATAAATTGTGAAGATTTCATGGACATTTATCACTTCCCAAATAATACTCTTATAATTTTTTATGCCGGTCTTACTTTAATCTCTTAATCCTGTTTTCTTTGTAAGCTGAGGATGTATGTCACCTCAGGACCCTGTGAGAATTGTGTTAACTGTGCAAATTGATTGTAAACATGTGTGTTTGAACAATGAGATCAGTGCACTTTGAAAAAGAACAGAATAACAGTGATTTTAGGGAACAAGGGAAGACAACCATAAGGTCTGACTGCCTTTGGGGTGGGGCAAAAGGAGCCATATTTTTCTTCTTGCAGAGAGCCTATAAATGGATGTGCAAGTAGGGAAAACAATACTAAATTATTTTCCTAGCAAGGAATATTGATATTAATACTCTGGGAAAAGAATTGCATTCCTGGGGATAGGTCTATAAATGGCCCCTCAGGGAATGTCAGACCTATGCAGTTGAGATAAGGGCTGAGATATGCCCTGGTCTCCTGCAGTACCCTCAGGCTTACTAGGATTGGGAAACTCCAGCCTGGTAAATTTTTGGTCAGATCGGTTTTCTGCTCTCGAACACTGTTTTCTGTTAAGATGTTTATCGAGACAATATGTGCACTGCTGAACATAGACCCTTATTAGGAGTTTCTGATTTTCCCCTGGTCCTGTTTCCTCAGAAGCATGTGATCTTTGTTCTCCTTTTTGCCCTTTGAAGCATGTGATCTTTGTGACCTACTCCCTGTTTTTACACCCCCTCCCCTTTTGAAATTCTTAACAAAAACCTGCTGGTTTTGTGGCTCAGGTGAGCATCACGGTCCTACCAATATGTGATGTCACCCCTGTGACCCAGCTGTAAAATTCCTCTCTTTGTACTCTTTCTCTTTATTTCTCAACCAGCTGACACTTATGGAAAATAGAAAGAACCTACGTTGACATATGGGGGGTGGGTTCCCCCAGTAAGACACAACAAAAAAAGAAAACTTCAGGCCAATATCCCTGACGAACATGGATGTGAAAATCCTCAATATAATACTGGCAAAATGAATCCAGCAGCACATCAAAAAGCTTATCCATTGTTATCAAATTGGCTTCATCTCTGGGATGTAATGCTATTTCAGCATATGCAATTCTATAAACACAACCCATCACATAAACAGGATCACTGACAAAAACCATATGATTATCTCATATATGCAGAAAAGGCCTTTGACAAAATGCAACAGCCCTTCATATTAAAAACTCTCAATAAACTAGCCATTGATGGAACATATCTCAAAATAATAAGAGCTATTTATGACAAACCCATAGCCAAAATCATACTGAATAGGCAAAAGCTGGAAGCATTCCCTTTGAAAACTGGTACAAGACAAGGAGCCCTCTCTTACCACTCCTGTTCAATGTAGTATTGGAAGTTCTGTCCAGGGCAATCAGGCAAGAGAAAGAAATCAAGAGTGTTCAGATGGGAAGAGAGGCAGTCAAATTGTCTCTGTTTGCAGACAACATGATTCTATATTTGGAAAACCCCATCATCTCAGCCCAAAAATTCCTTAAGCTGAAAAGTTACTTCAGTATAGTTTCAGGATACAAAATCAAGTGTGAAAATCACAAGCATTCCTATACACCAACAACAGACAAGCAGAGAGCCAAATCATGAATGAAATCCCATTCACAATTGCTACAAAGAGAATAAAATACCTAGGAATACAGTTTACAAGGGACATGAAGGACCTCTTCAAAGAGAACTACAAACCACTGCTCAAGGAAATAAGAGAGGACACAAATGGAAAAACATTCCATGCTCATGGATAGGAAGAATCTTTATTGTGAAAATGGCCATACTTCCCAAAGTATTGTATAGATTCAATGCTCTTTCCACTAAACTACCATTGACTTTCTTCACAGAATTAGAAAAAATTACTTTAAATTTCATATGGAACAAAAAAGAGCCTGTATAGCCCAGGCAATCCTAAGTAAAAAGAACAAAGCTGGAGGCATCACACTACCTGACTTCAAACTATACTACAAGGCTATGGTAAACAAAACAGCATAGTACTGGTACTAAAACACACATATAGACCAATGGAACAGAACAGAGACTTCAGAAATAACACCACTCATCTACAAGCATTTGATCTTTGACAAACCTGACAAGAACAAGCAATGGAGAAAGATTCCATATTTAATAAATGATGCTGGGAAAACTGGCTAGCTATATGCAGAAAACTGAAACTGTACTCCTTTTTATACCTTATACAAAAATTAACTCAAGATGGATTAAAGACTTAAACATGAAACCCAAAACCATAAAAACCCTAGAAGAAAACCTAGACAATACCATTCAGGCCATAGGCATGGTCAAAGACTTCATGATTAAAACACCAAAAGCAACTGCAACAAAAGCCAAAATTGACAAATGGGATCTAATTAAACTAAAGAGCTTCTGCACAGCAAAAGAAACTAGTATCAGAGGGAAAGGGCAACCTATAGAATGGGAGGAAATTTTTGCAATCTACCCATCTGACAGAGGTCTAATATCCAGAATCTACAAGAAACAAACAAATTTACAAGAAAAAAAGACCCCATCAAAAAGTGGGCAAAAGATATGAACAGACACTTTTCAAAAGAATACATTTATGTAGCCAACAAACATGAAAAAAAGCTCATCATCACTGATCATTAGAGAAATGCAAATCAAAACCACAATAGGGTACCGTCTCACACCAGTCAGAATGGCAATTATCAAAAACTCAGGAAACAATAGATGCTGGCGAGGATGTGGAGAAATAGGAATGCTTTTACACTGTTGGTAGGAATCTAAATTAGTTCAACCATTGTGGAAGACAGCGTGGCAATTCCTCAAGGATCTAGAACCAGAAATACCATTTGACCCAGCGATGCCATTACTGGGTATATACCCAAAGGAATACAAATCATTCTACTATAAAGACACATGCACACATATGTTTATTGCAGCACTATTTACAACAGCAAAGACTTGGAACCAACCCAAATGCCCATCATGTGATAGGCTGGATAAAGAAAACGTGGCACATATACACCATTGAATACTATATAGCCATAAGAAAGAATGAAATAGTGTCCTTTGCAGGGACATGGATGAAGCTGGAAGCCCTCATCCTCAGCAAACTAACACAGGAACAGAAAACAAAACACTGCATGTTCTCACTTGTAAGTGGAAGTTGAACAATGAGACCACATGGACACAGGGAGGGGAACAACATACACTGTGGCCTGTCGGGGACTGGGGACAAGTGGAAGGAGAGCATAAACCTGCACATTCTGCACATGTATCCCAGAACTTAAAGTAGAAAAAAAAGTCATAAAATACAGGGATACAGGGTTTCTCATAGGCACTGACTTGAGGATAATTGCCAAAAGTGAATAGTCTTGGAGCCTAGAAATGAAGATAAGTACTGTTGTCATTTACTATACTGTGATCCTAGGGAATATGCTGGAGTAAACGAAAGGACATTTCTGAAATTTGTCATAATACTGTCAAAGTATTCTCATATTGTCTTCTTGGCTAACTAAAGTTTCAACTGTGTGTTTACTCATGGCTCAATATTAATATATCTCAATTGCATTAAAATCTACTTCTGCTAACTATATTCTAACAGTTTTAGATTCTAGTCTCTGAAACCCAGCATGAGAGACTGAATAAGTTAATCAAATGAACTCAGACTATTATTTGTGAAGGAGTTACCCCTTTTAAGAAGTAGAGTTTAAACCATTAAAATATCTTCTAACAGCCCCACAAGGGGTCTATTATTATAATATATACCTGAGACCTCATAGATTATCTCTGCCTATGAATGGCAGACTTAATGATAAAACTGTGTTTGGGAGGAGCTAGAAACATTTAAAGTCATTTATAACTATAATTGACCATTAGGCAACTTCTAATCATTTGAAATGTCGAAAAAATGTTCTCTTAAGTTTTTAGATTGCAGTTCAGCATATAATGCAGTATGCACATTTATCACTTTATTTTCCTCTTGTTGAATTTTAACATTATTTTTATGGCTTTATTTCAATATTTTTCTAGTGTAAGTCACATTACACTATACAATATCTGGCTTCTGTCTTTTGCAATACCATTCCTTTCCCCTCATCAATTCTTGTAAAAAACACTACTGAATTAATGAAATACTATGATATTGTTCTAGATTTTCAGCTTGTCAGTTTGGCAATGAGCTATGAATATTCTGGAGCTAAAATTTCCACAGTGTCAATATCCAAGTGTATCTGACCAAATCCAGAATTGAGTTTCTTCTTCTGATGGACTTTAACCATTAATCCTCTCCCTGTATGTGAAGAGTATCATGTTGCTTGAAACCAGAGCTCATGTCCATACTTACAAATTTGCCTACTCACTAAAATGTCTTTGTAATGAATATTCATAGCACTTTTGCCATCATTCAAGGACATATGCAAAGTGATAAAAAAATTGAGTCACTCATTTCTTCCTTTCCCAGATGAGATCAAACAAACACTCTAATTGTGTTTCAGCTCCCTTACAGTGATGACAAGAGGATAAAGACAGGAGAAGCGGTGTAGTGTGGTACCAGAAGCTCCAGCTGAATCCCACCTGTGGCATCTGCTAGTGGGGCAGCCTCAGGAAAGTCACTTAATGCTCTGAATCTCATTTTATCTTTTGTAAAATAAAAGAAATGAAATCTATCTAAGACGAGTAGTTTTTAAAATTTAAGATTATAATCTTTGTGAGATAAATGTATAATTGTTTTATATAATTATTCCTTATGATTGCATATAATATCTAATTATTTAATGTAACAGGTATTAATTATTTAATGTATACATATATGTGTGTATATATGTATATGATGTATATACACACATATATAATTTTCCCCTAGGAGCAAAGAATTTGTATTTACTATTGGTGATCAATGTAACTTTATAAAAACATAACCACCAAGATTAATGAGAATTAACTGTACATAGGCTGACTAGTTAAAGACAGTGTTTAATAGGAAGTACAGTGTCATCTCAAAGTAACAGAAACTAGAAAACCCAAGAAAAAACTAAAATCTGTTATAAATGTTAAAATAATTTAATTGTTAAGATTAAAACGTACAAAAGTCAATACCTTTCACATATACCACTATTATGACCTAGAGCAATCTTAGATAAAATTGTATCTAAAGTCTGATACCAACAAGTATCAGACTTCAGGAAAATGACAGTAAGTCTCCAATTATTAGAGGTATATGGAGGTTAAATCTTTATTCCCCAGAAAACTGTCCAATAAGTCTGACAGATGTCGATGTGAAAGGGGCAAGGAGCCCTTTTAACTTGTGGACGTTGTATTACTTACATGGACAGTAAAATCAAGAATAGTAAAGGTGATGTCTCACTACATCCTTTGTCCCAACAGCAGAACAGGTACAACACCAAAACAAAGGAGGCAGATGACAATGCAACACGAGTGGTGGGGCACCCTGCTGTTGAGGAGCTAAATATATACTGTCGCTAATCAGTGTCACAGTGTGCAGCTAGATCCGAAAGGAGAAGGCAAGCCAAAAATTCTCATACCTTATCAGAACCTAGGAGATGATAACTATCTCAGAGGTGGTTTCTATGGGATAGACAGTAGGTGAGAAGTGGGCTCATACCAACTCCTTGTAGGACCCTCATGCTTTACATTCCAGGAGAATCAAAGGACATTCTTGGAGATCAGCTGTGATTAAGCCTTCCCTGTGTTGCCTGTGTGGAAGAGTGCAGGATCATTGGGGCATGAGCCTCATGAGCCTGGAAGAGTTCCTGTTACTGCATTGTATTTAATAACAAAATTAGGACTTCGATCAAATTCTGACAGGTACAAATGTTACTATCAAGCATTCAAAATTGGTCAAATAACTAGTTCTTGTATCTCAAGGCGAGATATATTCTGACTAATGTCTAACTTAAAAGACTTAGCCTGAGGTGGACATAATGTCATTCTGATAGGTGGGCAAGTCAGTTGGGTCATCCCATGGATTGATAAGTGAAGTAGAGAAACACAAATGAAGTAAGACTCCATATCTTAGGTGCTGCTACCAAGCTTTGGGAAACAGGGCTTGCTTTTCTTGGGATATTCAACTTCATTTTTGCTAAGGCAGTGGGGTTCCTTCAGGAACCTTAAGCCTTATCACATACCTTAAACTCTATTAGCCTAATTATACTAGGTAACATATATTTCTGACATCTATCTTAATAGTAAATCTTCTGGTATACATTTCAGTAACAGTATTTGAAGTGATCAAGTAATATTTTTGAGTCTATATTTCTGATAAACTAGCATCTTTAAAAACTAATTAACCGACCCTATGGTAAGGGTTAAAATTAACTTATATCATGCACACACACACATACACACACACACACACAGATTCAGTATATATTAAGTATATATTACATTGTTTCTACTTAAATATCCTGAAGGGAAATCCTTTAAAACCGTGTAATAGAAACATCCAGATAGACCATGTAATGGAATAAAAGTTCTCATTTACCAAAACAATTAAAAAATTAAATAAATGAACAGACTACCTGTGAACTTATGTGCTGAATATATAAAGAAAAAGTTCAGCCTGGGCATGGTGGCTGATGCGTGTAATCCCAGCAATTTTGGAGGCCGAGGAGGGCAGATCACTTTAGGTCAAGAGTTCGAGATCAGCCTGGCCAACATGGTGAAACATGGTCTCTACTAAAAATACAAAAATTAGCTGGGTGTGGTGGTGCACGGCTGTAATCCCAGCTACTGGGGAGGCTGAGGCAGGAGAATGGCTTGAACCCAGGAGGTAGAGATTGCAGTGAGCCAAGATCGTGCCACTGCACTCCAGCCTGGGTGACAGAGCAAGACTCTGTCTCAAAAAAAAAAAGAAAAAAATTCAAATGTGTCATGCTTTTGATTAGGAATGTTCAATATTATGAAGATGTCAGTTTTCCACAAATCAATCTATAAAATGAATATGATTTTGTAAAAACAGCAATACTAATTGGACTGGATCATTTAAAACTTTGTATTTAAAAAAAAGCAAAAACAATTTAAACCCCATAACTTTTTTGAAAAAGGTATAATGGGGGATAGTCCTATTAGATATTAAACTATATCTTCTAATTTAAACAATGAGGAGTTAGCACATTAAGAGTTCAATGGAAGTCCCCAAAGTGCAGACATAGGAGATAAAATATATAGAGGAATTTTGTTTATAATAAAGTTTAAATTTGCGATCATAGGTGAAAAAATAGAAGATTAATAAATTTGATTGGGACAATTGGTTTGCCAACTAAAAATATTATTTCTTCATAATTTACATGAAAATAAATTTCAGATGCATTAAAGACTTTAGCCAACTAAAAATATTCTTTCTTCACAATGTACATGAAAATAAATTTCAGATGCATGAAAGACTTAAGCATGAAAAATAAAACTTGGAAGAAAATTTGAAAAAATTTTTTATATTGAAAAGTTCTTTTAAATTATGGAATAAAACAAGTCATAAAAAATGAATTTGATTACGTAATTCTAAATTATTCTACACAGCACATAAAAAATACACAAAAACATCAGAAACAAAATTTAAACGTTTAATTCATATAATATGAAATTAGTTAATTTTCCTATTATGCAAAAGTTTTCTATAAATTAATAAGAACACAAAAGAGTAACCCAAGTTAAAAGGGAAAATTTAGATAAGTCAGAGAAATGCAAATAGAGATGACCCTTAAGAACATGAAAAGTTGCTGAAACTCAAACTCCTTCATAATAAGATAAATAAAAGTTAAATTTATGAAATAATTTTTATCAATTAGCAAAAATTAAAATGCTTATAAACACATTGTGTTGGTGAGGGTATGGAAAGCAGGCATTCATTCTTTTTCTAGGCATATAAAATGATACTATTTTATGGCAATAATTTGGCAATATCTATCGATATTTGATTCTAAATATGTCCATATATTCATTGCAGCTTTATATTTGTAATAGCACAATATTTTTAAAAATTCTAAATAATGGCTGGGCGCAGTGCTCAAGCCTGTAATCCCAGCACTTTGGGAGGCCGAGACGGGCGGATCACGAGGTCAGGAGATCGAGACCATCCTGGCTGATATGGTGAAACCCCGTCTCTACTAAAAAATACAAAAAACTAGCCGGGCGAGGTGGCGGGCGCCTGTAGTCCCAGCTACTCGGGAGGCTGAGGCAGGAGAATGGCGTGAACCCGGGGGGGCGGAGCTTGCAGTGAGCTGAGATCTGGCCACTGCACTCCAGCCTGGGCGACAGAGCGAGACTCCGTCTCAAAAAAAAAAAAAAAAAAAAAAAATCTAAATAATAGGACTGGTTAAATACATTATATAACCTTTATATAATAGAAGAGTTTGCATTACAAAGAAAATGAGGGACACCATTATGTATGGATATATAACAAATACGTACCGTCAAAACACACACTAAGTGACAAAAGCAAAGTACAGAAGAGTTTGTTGAGTGTTTCTCAAAAGAGAAAAACTAACATACATGTCCCCCTGCCCACATGCAGAGAATGTCTGCACAAAGGCACAAGAATCTGACTGGTGGCAGCTCCCAGAAAAGGAAACTCAGTTGCTGAGAGATCCGATTGAAAGAGAAACTTACTTTTTATTTCACACTTTCTTGTACCTTTTGCTATTATATCATGTGTATGTGATATGTACTCAAAGATAAAGTAGGACTAATATTATCAAACATTTCAAAATAATGTGTAGTGATTTACGAGGTTATCTTTCATGGAAGTATAGTGCCAAGGGAAAGAGCCATATTCGTACTCCGGAGAAACAAAGTATCTGGTGAGGTAACTATCAATCAGGAGTGCAGCCAGAAAATTGAGCACAAAGGAAGTTTAAGAGCTAAATCAAGGAATACCAACTGCCTGCCCTTGCATCAGCCAACCTTATTTTAGGTAACATATATGGCTGTCTCCAGGGCTTCATTCAGCCTGTCTTGGCAATTTGAAAATCATTTTAATAATACCCTTAAAATTCAAGGCACTAAAATCAATAGTGTTTACTGTATCTGATTAATCAATTTCCACTCGCCATCTACTGGCACAGATGTTTTTAAACTAATTTTAGCATAAGACTTTTAGAAAACTAAAATATTGTTCAGCATCTCAATATCTTTATAAATAAAATGAAGCTGTTCTGTTTCTATGAGGGAAGGGTGGTGGAGGCCCACCAGCCCATCTGCTGAAACTTCCTGTCCATATCCTCTTCTCAGCAGCCCACCCACCTTAGTTTCATTGAATGCAGCTCAGAAACCTTTGCTTCGTGGGGGATGAAAGGAGTAAAGATAAAGAACAACAGAGGTCTGGTGTGGGTAACTAAGAATTCTCCAGCAAGTAGCAAAAAGCAAGACAGACCACGGGTGGTAGTGGTTTTGCTGGCACTGTAGACTGCCTCTCAATATTGGTAAAATATTTTATTTTGTGCTACAAATAAGATATCTCTAAATACCTTTTCAGCCCTCCTCTAACCTATGTATGTGTATACATACATATGTATGGATGGTCATAGATACATATATATATATTTAAAGCATATCTATACATATTATATATGTGTAGGGGAGAATAATATCTTTTCCAAACCTGTTACTGAGACCCCGAAAACAAAAGGCGGATTAACAAAAGAAAAGCACAATATTTTATTTAAAAAAGAGCTTTAGGTGACATGGAAACCTTCAAAAATGAAGACCCAGAGACTCAGGGAAAACTGTATCTTTATGGACAGTCACACAAAAGTGTGTTTGGAGGTCAAAGGGGTATAATTTAATAGTAATAAACCAGGGGAACTTAGCAAGCCTTGTTTGTTCAGATTCTTCTTAGCGTCTGTGTGCGTCATTGTTTCCCTCCACATATAGGACAGAACAAGTGTCACATGAGTATCTTCATGCGGGGAGGAAAAGAGAACGACCTGCTTGCTTCTGCAGTTTTCTCAGTTTCTTTCAGCTTAAATTACTCATTATGACAAGGTATAATGTTCTGAGCCCTGACACACACATATATATGTATATATAGGATACACATGTATATCCTATATATATCCTATATATACACATATATGTGTGTGATGTACATTACTGTATATAATACAGATATTACATAATCATAATCTCTCACACAGAAATGGCTTTCTGCTTTTCCGTCTTCACATATAATAATTTATACTCATGAAGTATGTTTCCATTGCACTCCTGAGTTAGAGGTTCAGTCGCTATAAAATGTTATGATTGGTTGGTTGAGTAGTTTAGGCTGAAAAATCTGACATTTGCCCAAACCATTCTCTGTTACACTGTGCAGGATTGAGCAAGTTACTTAAGCTCTGCCATCTAGTTTCAAGATTGGGAATGCAACCGTATTTACTGGTAGCGTTTCTATCAATGTTAATATTAATTCATGTATGTGAAGAACCTGACATGGTAATTGTTTAATAAACTGATGGTAATCACAGCAGCACTCTCCAACTCTCTTCTTTGTCGACTAAAGGAAGGGTAGCAATAATCAGGGAGCATTAAAAATACTGTTTTCCAACAGAATGAAAATATCTGTAACTTTAATCTAGCATTTAGTTAACACATACAATGGAAAAATATCACATATATAAAGATGATGAACATAAAATCTATGTTAGTATTTCACAAGAATCATACATACTTTGTTGTGAGTTTGCCAACAGGTTTATTATAGCACTAGTGTCAATAAATAACACTGTGCACACATTCACAAGAATATATTATATACATGCCATTGTCTTGTCATAGCTGGAGCCCATCTCATGTAATATATACACTAGGAAATCTTACAGTCCTGGGGAATTTTTTTTAAACATCAATCCTTTTTGAGTCTTCCTTGGGTTGGACAAGAAATAGCATTTAAATATTAGCTATAATATATATCAGAATAGGATTTGTCATTATTAGTAAATTTGAAATATTCTGGAATGAGATGTTAGCTGGGAATCACTTTCATGATACTTACTTGAGCCCAGCATATCTCAGAATACCTCTCGTCTTCCCTCTGAGTTAGTCTTCCTGCTTTTGGTCTCTTCCTTGCTTAAAGAGTTATGTCTGTTAATACTTAAAATTAAGATTAAATAATTTAACTAGTTGTTCAAGACTACTTACTCCCAATCAAACAGTAAGTATCCTCTCATCTGTGTGTAATAATGCTAGTTAAGCTGGGAGTTGAGTTCAGTTTCTCTGACACCATATTCACATTCCATATGGGCTGTCACTGTGCAACTCTTTAGCCTGGCTGATCAATCTCTTCACTCCAGCCTGGATTTTCTATGTTCATTCTTACCTCTGAGACTTTCATCACATTTTTGCCCTTACCTGGAATCACATTACTCCTTCTCCATCTCCACATATTCACCTTGTGATACCTAGTTCAAGTCTAGCTTTTTCTAAAGAATTACTTGTAGCAACTATACCTTCTCTGCATTTACAGTTATAGTAGCTCATTAACTCTTTTGATATATGACCATTAACATATTTCTTTAATTCTAATAGTTTTATGATTATTAGTCATATCATGCAGGAATTGTGATTGTACTTTTTTTGAACCTCTTCAGCACAGTAAAGGAGTGAAGAGTGGCTAGTCTCTGTATTCATGACTAATTGATTTGGGTTGAATTTACGTAAATGATTGCTTCGTTCTTTTTTGTTTATTTTAACATTTATGTTTTAGAATTGGTTTTTCATTTTTCTGCTCAGATTCTTGCTACCCTACATACTCTGCATACAGACAGTAATAAATTTTATGACATTTAGTTTAGTGGTGTTCAAATTTTGGTGTACATATAGACTTTCCTGGGATCATTTTTAAAATACACAAGCTCGTTTCTATTTCCCACAGTGTAGTATAATAGACACTCTAAATGGCACTCTTGATTAAAACAAACTATGAATGTGGAAGAACTACTAAAACAATAATTATAAATCCATTACTGAGCTGACATTCGCAGAAGCCAAAACAAAGTAAAAGCAAGGACTTATGAAAGTGAGTACCAAAGCCAGCTTTCACTTTGTGATGCAGTGGTTCCACTTCAACAGTTGCATGGGAGGCAAGAGATTGGAAGCAACTGTGATGGAAGTTTAGTAGAAGACTACTGCAAAAGCTGAAAGACGAAAAAGAAATAAATGAGCAAATGCTAAGAAAACTAGTTTTTCTTGATCTTGATGAATTGAGAAGGGGAAGGATGCTAGAATGTTTCCTATATAGGTTTATGGCCTGAACATACGCTAACAATGTATTTCAAAAAAACTCAAGAAGATAACTTAATTGAAAGTGCCCACAGGCTGGTAGTGGCCACAGATAACCATCAGAAGCAGAGCAAATTACTGTTTGAAGGAACACAATTTTAATAAAAATATCAAAGAATTTCCACAGAGAATTTTTGGGGAACATTTACTCAGAGTTAAAAGGAACAAAACACAAAACAGAAGAAAACAAAGAAACATAATAAAAGATCAAGGGGCCATGGGGAATAGACTGTGGAATTAGATACAAAAGACATGTTTATTTAATGAGTCTAATGAAGACTCTCACATTAGAAAACATAATATGTATCAAGACAAAAAAGAGATGCTTAAAGAAATAGTCTACATATTAGTTTTGGTGAATATATATGACAGTATATTTGTCAAAAACTTAACTTATACACCTACAAAAGGTGACTATTACTGACTACAAATTGGACCTCAAAAAATCTGAGTTAATGAAAGAATAAAGATCTTCAAAGGTCTTTTTAAAAAACAAATAAAATGTGGGACAGCACTAAAGTGATAATTATAGGGATATTTATAGTCTTAAATGCTTCTAGTTGTAAAGAAAAAAGGCTGAAAAGAGATCTGAATCATCAACTTTAGACGATAGGAAACAACAAAATATCTCTAAAGAGAATAGAAAGAAATAATAAAATCAATGCTTAAATTAATATAATAGGAAACAAATATTCAGTAACAAATGCCAACAAGCAGCTAAATGTTGTTTTTTGGGGCAAGAACTAATTTTTTAGTTGTATTAGTAACAAGTTACCACCAGAATGGGCTAGAAACCCATTTCGTCAAAGAATGACAGCTGCTTCACTAACCGCCTCTGAAAAACTGCCAGCCACTAACAGATACACTCTGATAGCCATACTTCTGCAACTAAATCTAACCAATCATTAACACCTGTAGCTGTGTTTGTGTAATTCTTGAACTCTGTGCTTGCCACAACCTTCTATAAATGTTCTCTGCTTGACTCAGAGACAATGTAATTAGTGTCGCCTTTTCACACTCAGTTGTAGTTCTTTCAGTTGTTACTGCACACCTCTTGAAAGTTTTCAGCAGGTACAAGTCTCTTTCTGCTTTTCTGTACAATATAGTGCCTTTGCTCTAGAAGACCCTTGCTGTTCACCTGTAAACTTGTAGCCCAGACCTATTCTCTTTCTTGATATATAACCAACTAATGATGAAACGTTACCTGTATGCTCTGTAGACACTTCAGATAGATATGTGTAAACCTTCTAGATAGATGTGTGTAGCCCTTCTCTTCCTCTATTCCTTATTTAGTACCAGCATTTACCCAGTCTCCTAAGCTAGAAACCTGGGTTTCATACTTAACACCTGCATCTCTTTACCTGCCCTATCAATCAAGCACCAAAACCTGTTCATTCAGTCGCCTAACAATGTCTTTAGTTCAAGAGTTCACAACCTTGACTGCCCATTGGAATCCCCTGGACAACTTTAAAATGTACCAGTGATTCAGTTTAAATTTTGATGTAAATGGTCGGGGGGTGGGTGCTGAATTTCAGGATATGTAAAAGCTTTTCCGTATTCTAATGCAAAGCCAAAGTAGAGAACCAAGCATGCTTCTGTCTTCTCACCTCCATTATCACATAACTTCAGGCCCCACAATTTCTTACATGAATTATTGAAATCATTGTTAAGATCAGTCAGGCTCCTGGTCTGTAGTGTTATTCACTTCAAATTCATCCTTCATACAAAATAGTAGCATGTTGCTATATAAATATGACAATTTATCTTCCTCTTGAAAATTTCTCCATACCTGGCCATTAATAAAGTATAAAGTCTAAGTTATTTTAACAAGTCCTTCAGCCACTTCCGTCATGTGCCCCCAATCTGATGATGCATGGCCTCATTTCTCGCCACTTGGCTTTTCAATATAATGTGGCCTCACTGAGATATTTATTTTCTTATATGCATCCTGCTGTGCTTTTTCTTTCATATAGAATGACTATTCACCTACTAGCAATCTAGTTAGACTGATCTACTAGTTTATAAAATAGTCCAATGCTTCCTTCTCCAAGAAGCCTCCTTTAACTCTCTGAGGCTGAGGCTGGATGTTGTTGCCCCCACCTCCCTTTTTTTGTGTGTGAAGATGGAGTCTCACTCTGTTGCCCAGGCTGGAGTGCAATGGCAGATCTCAGCTCACAAACCTCCGCCTCCCAGGTTCAAGTGATTCTCCTGCCTCAGCCTCCTGAGTAGCTGACATTACAGGCACACGCCATCACGCCCAGCTAATTTTTGTATTTTTAGTAGAGACAGAGTTTCATCATGTTGGTCAGGCTGGTCTCAAACTCCTAACCTCAAGTGATCCACCGCCTCGGCCTCCCAAAGTACTGGGATTACAGGCATGAGCCACTGCGCCTGGCCAATGTTGCCCGTTTTATGTTCCCATAATATTTAAAACTTATCTTCCTTATTTCCCTTATCCTGATTTATCATATCCTTATGTTTCTGCCTCCCTCAATAGGTTATAAGTTTCTTGAGTCCTCTCAGAGTTTGATTTAACTCTTGATATGGTTTGGACTGATGGGAAATACAATGATCAATAACAATAGTATTTATATTCCATTTGCTCATAATTTACATGCACACATACTTAAATTACTAATAGAGTTGGACAGATGCAACAGTATCTATATGAATACAGTCCAACAGGAACATAGAGGAAGATACAATTTACTGTACAGGGGCTTGGAAGTGAAGTGTTAGAAATGACTGATTAGGAGATCACACACCATCTAGAACTGAGCTCATTAAAACAAGCGCAGTTAAAATATATATAAGTTTCACCAGACCCATAAGGGTCTTGATGGCAATTTCTTTACTCTCCATTAGAATGTCTTTGCTTTCCATAACGTCGGTTATAGTCACTATGTTTTCATTTTGCAGACAGAAGCTCTGATAGAAAATTTCCAAGTGAAAATTTATGGTAATGATGTCTGGTTACAATGCTTTGCATATAGTGAAATCTTCCATAATGTAAGTACTTTCTCTGGTTTTTACGTATGGGATAGACCTGTAAATATTGCTTGACCATGTGGACCACAATGTGAGTAGAGAGAAAGGATAATGAGCTCTTTGCAGTTTTCATACTACCACCAGGTTGCACTTATTAAACTTCCATTTCTATTATACATTTTTTATCTCATCAGCCTAGTTAACCCACTAGTTGAACTTCCAAAACTCTGCTTAAAACAAGTAAGTTATAGAAATCAAGATATTTGGAGAGTCAAAAGGTGAAAGTGGTTTATGCATGTCACTTTCCTGTTTTTCCTTTGAACACTTCCTTTTGCTGAAATACTTGTTTTGGAAGTGCTGTGTTATATGAATTGTATCTCTATTCTAAGATACTGGAAATACAATTTCTAAAAGTAAATTCATTGTCACAAAACGATGATACAACTAAACAATTTGGTTCCCTCTTAGGTTTCATAACAAAGTAATTCCACTTAAATTGTGTGAATAGTGAAAGTAACTCATTTGGGAGATTTGGTAGCTGCTGGTACTAAATAAAGAATACAGGCATATAGCTTTGTATTGTCAGAGAATATTTAATTAAAATCATCTTACTGGGGAATATGTTAGCATTAGCATCAACTCTCTCAGATTGGTGGGCAACATTTAGTGCACTAAACAGTTACTAATTTTCTTCCTTAAAGTGTTTCCTTACTTACCTACAATGTACTCAGGCGTTCTTCTAAAACATTCATTAACATGTATATGAAAAATTGGTAGTTTTTCTTCAGCATGAAAATGTCCCAATTTTCTAAAATTATTTTTTTCTTCTGGAGAAAAACTTTTTTCTTCCTCTAAACTTTTATTCTTTGATGTAACAGAGCTCCAAAGGGGAAACAAAAAAAGTGTAAGCTCCTTATTCTGGCCCATTAGAGTCTATGAACATTGAGATTGCGCTGTGATCCAATGCAGCAACACAAGGTTAATGAAGAATAGGCACTTCTCTTTCCCATAATGAAGGGCAATGTCAGGAAAGATATACCTGTTTGGTTCTTGTTTGCAGATAGCTTGGGTTGGCATTGATTAAAACTGAAACTGATGAGAGAAATGACCCAAAACAAGAGTTTTTAAAAAGATAACTGCTTTGCTTGGTTATCTCTGTTCTTCAAGTCATGGGAGTTGACATGTCCATTCTGATAGAGGAATGGATGCTGGTGCATTTTCCAAGTCATGGAAAAAATGTGTTCCTTTTCTTCTCACCTGTCTAGTCTCTTTCAGTGCTTTAGTAGTAAGGCTGAATACATGATATCTTTCTCAAATTCCTTCTATTTAGAGCAATGAATTTAGAGGAATCTCTATATCTCTATTCCCCTTTGTCATACATGACCGATAAAAATTGTGTGACTTGGGCCCCTCTCATATATGTGCCTAAAATTATCTACAATTCCAGAGTATAGTTCTTCCTTTTTCAGTGGGAAGCCAGGGATTGAGCTAGATGTTATAGGTGTAACTGAATCTTCTCATTTCCGTAAGAAGAGATAAAAAGGAAATAACTTGTGACTTTTGGTATTTTGGCTTTCATAAGGCATATATTATTTGGTAACTCCTTGCAATTGATCATACCATATCAATGTTTCAGAACCCATTAGCTGAGAAGTGAAGATCTGATTGATAGAGTAGACATAAAATTTAGATGTCTCTGACCCAGAATTTGTGGTACTTCATAAGGCCAATATATAGACCTTAGATTGTTTAATGTAGTCTTTAATTATTCAGTGTTCTCAGAAGCATTTTCATCATGAAGAATTTCTTCACGAGTTTCCATCCTGTGATTTTCAGCTGTAATCATTGTGCATTAAATGACTTGCTTATCATACTTCACATACGATGTAGGGGCATTGTGAACTCTACATTTGTTCATAAATTGATTTTACTTTTTCTCCCCAATTCCCTCTAACATTATATTAAATTGTATGTAAGGGTTTGTTAATTCAATCAGGTTAGTAACTAAAGCCCTTTGTTTTTAACCACAATTCAAATTTAAGCCCTTCTTCAAGCCTTTAATCATGTAGTACATTTATTCAAAAGCAGTGACCTTCTTTAAAAGACATGGAACAATTCAGGCAGAAAGAAAAACATGAATAAGTTTTGAACATCGAATTTAAAAATGTGCTGTTTGAAAGTCATGAAACTCCATTAAAAAATCTAGTGTATTTGAATTAAAAGCTTTCACAGCCTTGAATACTAGTTCTGTTATTTACCAGTTGTGCAAGTAGTTACTTAACTTCAGGCCTTAGTTTACTTATATGTGAAATTTTGATAGTGGTCGTCTTGCAGAGTTCTTATAAAAAGTACAATAGTATAAAGCCAATTTAACAGTATAAAATACATGTGAGTACAATTACTTTATGTATGTATATATACTTTATGTCTAATGTATTTAACTATGGTAAAATCAATACTAGAATGTTACAAAGGCTTCACTGGAACTTGCATTTGGAGTGAGAAGACCTGGCTACCATTTTTGTATCTTTTATTCCTTATCGTATAACCTGAGGAACTCCCTGAACCTCTTTGGGCCTTCTTTCCCGTAGCCAGCATCATAGCTTTGGTTGGATGCTTCCCTGCAAACATTACCCCATTGGAAACCAGAGAAGAGAGAGGGCAGAGTCGGCTTACGGAGGTCAGGTTTATTGTACCTAGAGAAACAAATTTAACAGAGACTGTAATAGTGCCAGGTGTAAAGCCTAGTGTTCTGGTCTCAGGCTGGGATCTTGGCAGAACTCTAGTCATTATAGGTTACGATTTTCTCATAGGAATTAGAGAAAACTGTAATCTAGTGAACAATTTGAATTTCCTAGAGTCATTGTAGGAACATAGATACTTGACTAAAGCAGAAAAACTAGTTCCCAGTCTTGCATTCTGAAAATACTATGTTTCAGCTGCACTCTCTGTCTGGGTCAGGCAGAGGTGGGGTCTGTCTACTAACCCAAACCTTAGTATGGTGAACAGAGGTGGGAGGACTCAAAATAACATCTACCCCAGAGTTTGTTATAAGATCCAGGGATAATAATTTATGAAGAGATGCTATGTCTAATATAAAATGCAAAATAGAATTTTGGCTTATATAATTCAACACTTTGAAATTGCCTTTTCAACTACTTTAAAATAGATTATTGATTTATATAATATAATCCAACAAACTGGCTAATTGACATTGATTTTCCCATACTGGTGAATGTATGTTCTTTTCTGATGGTGTCCAAATATTATTTACTCAGGTAAGATATAGCAAAAACATAATTATTTATAGGAGATTCAACTCAGCTGGTGGAAACAAAACACTGAAAGTATACTGAGATTTAGAATAATATACTCTAATTGTGTTAACATTCTATTGATAGCATTGTTACTTTTTTTGCATAGTGCCAAATCTTATTCACTTTCCTCAAGTATTGCTTTATTTTTTTTAATTGATTATTTTCAAGTCCCTGGTGGTGCTAAGGAGAACATAGAATTCTCCTTAGAGTACAAATAACTCCTAAACCACAATATATTAATTTGTGGCCATCTTCTTCCTAAGCCAACTATTTATCAGAGCTTGCAGAGGGAGGGGGAAAAACAGAAAGTACAAATTTTACTAAGACATTCCTTGCACCTAATGATATACTCCAAAAGAGAACAGAAAATTGATGAAGAAAGAGAAGGAAAACAAAACAAAACATGAACAATATATTCAATGAGAACATAGGCACCGGTATTCAAAATGATGATCTATAAATGTGAATGCTATAACAAGTACCATTTGTCACTCACAAGTGAATGGTTTTAGTAACACATTTTCCAAGGACAAGGAATGTAGATATAATATCTTCATATGTGTAAGATTCAACAAATTTTTATAATTTAACACATAAATTTCTTTCTTTTACTTCATTGAGCAAAAAATCTCCCTCCTCTGCAGTTGATTTTCTTTAAATACGTTTTGTAACATTTATTTTATCTTATAGAAATAAGAGGATTCAGTTACATTTATGCCATTTAGCTCAATCCCTGGCTTGCTTATTGAGAAAGGGAGAACTAAATTCTGAAATTGTAGATAGCCTTGGGTACATACATGAGAGTGGCCCAAGTCACACAAGTGTCATCAGTCATGTATAAAAAAGAGGAAGAGAGATGTAGAGATTCCTCTAAATTCATTGCTCTAAATAGAAGGGATTTGAGAAAGATGCCTTGTATTCAGCCTTACTGTTAAAGCACTGAAAGAGACTAGGTAGATAAAAAAAAGAACCCTTTTTTTTTCAATGCCTTGGAAAATACATCAGGATCCATTCCTATATCAGAATGGATACGTCAACTCCCATGACTTCAACAAGAGGGATAACCAAACACAACAGTTACCTATTTAAGAACTCTTGTTTCGGGTCATTTCTCTCATCAGCCGCAGTTTTAATCAGTGCCAACCCAATCTATCTGCAAACAACAGCCAAACATGTATATCTTTCCTGACTTTGCCCTACTTCATGGGAAACAGAAGTCCTTGTTCTTGATTAGCCTTGTATTGCTGAATTTGATCACCAGACAATCTCAATGTTCATAGACTTTAATTGGTCAGAATAAGGGTCTTAAGTTTCGATTTTTGGAGATTAATTGCATTAATGAAAAAATGAGGGTATAACACACATATTAGAATTATTAGAAGGAATTTACAATAACTATGGTTAATACTTAAGGCCTCTAGTGAAAAAGTCTTATAATATGTATGGAAAATTGGGGAACTTAGCATCATGATAGAAACCATAAGGAAAAAAATAAAGTAGAAATACCAGAAATGAAGAACATCCACAATGTCAGACACAAAAAATGCTTTTCATGATCGATCAGTAGTTTTGATGGAGCTAAAGAAGAAATCAATGAACTTGAAGTTTTGTCAATAAAAATTATCCAAAACTGAAACTCAATGCCAAAAAAAAAAAAAAAAAAAAAAGAATGGGAGATGGAACAAATCAGAGCAGCCAAAAGCCATGAGACAATACAAAACCACCTCTAGTACCTGTAATTCGAATCCAACAAGAAGAACAGAGAGGGAAAAAAAAGGGCAGAATACACATATAAGGAGATAATGGCTGCAAGTTTTTCAAAACTTAAGACTTCAGCCACAGATATAAGAACTGAGAGCACTAAACAGAATAAAACCTAGAGGAATTTATACCAGGTACATAGTATTTAAATAAGTGAAAAACAGAAAAGCCAAATCTTTAAGGTAGACAGAAAAAAAAAAAAACAGGTATGAACTATGGATGCATTTTGTAATATGAATGAATCCCAAATGTGGAGAAAACCAGACCCAAATGGCTACCTACTGTGTGATTTCATTTATATGGCATTCTGAAATCTATGTAAAACCGTAAGTACAGAAAACATATCAGTGAATTCCAAGGGCTAGAATAGAGAGTGATTTTGACTTGAGAGAGACACTAAGAAATTTTTGTAGGTGATGAAACTTGTAAATATTTTTATTAAATTAAAAATATATATTTTTAATTTTGTGGGTACATAGTAGGTATATATCTTTATGGGTTACGTGGGATATTTTGATACAGGCATGCAATGCATAGTAATCACATTAGGGCAAATGGGGTGTCCATCACCTCAAGCATTTATCCTTTGTGTTACAAACAATCCAATAATATTTCTTCAGGTATCTTAAAATGTATAATTATATTATTTTTGACTATAGTCACTCTGTTGTGCTAGTAAGTATTAGGTCTTATTCATTCTTTCTATTTTTTTTAACCCATTAACCATCCTCACTCCCATCCCCCACAACCCTCTCACTACCCTTCACAGCCTCTGGTAAGCACTCTTCTATTCTCTATGAATTCAATTGTTTTATTAATAATTTTTAGTTCCCACAAAGAAGTAAGAACATGTGATATTCCTTGTTCTGTGCCTGGCTTATTTCACTTAGTGTAATGACCACCAGTTTCACCGATGTTGCAAATGACAGGGTCTCATTATTTTTTATGGCTGAATAGTACTCTATTGTGTATACATACCACATTTTTTTTTATTCATTCATCTGCTGATGAACACTTAGGTGCTCGCAAATCTTGGCTACTGTTAATATGGCTGTCACTAACGTGGGAGTGGATATATCTCTTTGATATACTGATTTCCTTTTTGGGGAGTATATTCTCAGCAGTGGGATTGCTGGATTGTATGGTAGCTTTATTTGTCATTGCTTGAGAAACCTCCAAACTGTTCTCCATAGTGATTGTACTAATTTATATTCCCATCAATAGTGTATGAGAACTTTCTTTTCTCCACATTCTTGCCAGCATTTGTTGTTACCTATCTTTTGGATAAAAGCCATTTTAACTGCAGTGAGATCTCATTATAGTTTTGATTTGCATTTACTGATGATCAGTGATGCTGAGCACCTTTTCATAAGTCTGTTTGCCTTTTGTGTATTTTCTTTTGAGAAATGGCTATTCAGATATTTTGCCCACTTTTTAATTGAATCATCAGAATTTTTCCAGTAGAGTTGTTTGAGCTCCTTATATATTCTTGTCATTAATCCATTGTCACATGAGTAGTTTGCAAATATCTTCTTGCATTCTAAAGGTTGTCTCTTCACTTTTTTGTTTGCTCCCCTTGCTGTGTAGAAGCTTTTTAACTTGACATTATTCCATTTGTCATTTTTGCTTTGGTTGCCTGTGCTTGTGGGGTATGACTCAATAAATCTGCCCAGACCAATGTTCTGGAGAGTTTTTCCAATGTTTTCTTTTAGTAATTAGTAGTTGGAGGTCTTAGATTTAAGTATTTAACCCATTTTGATTTGAATTTTTATATATGATGAGAGATAGGGGTCTAGTTTCATTCTTCTGCAAATAAATATCGAGTTTTTCCAGTATCATTTATTGAAGAGACTGTCCTTTCCTCAGTGTTTGTTCTTGGCACCTTCATCAAAAATGAGTTCACTGTGGATGTATGCATTTGTTTCTGGGTTCTCTATTTTGTTTCAATGGTCTACATGTCTACTTTTATGCCAGTACCAAGCTTTTTTGGTTACTGTAGCTCTGTAGTATAATTTAAATTCAGGTAATGTGATTCTTCCATTTTGTTCTTTTTTACTTAGGGTAACTTTGGCTATTGTGGGTCTTTTGTGATTCCATATAAGTTTTACAATTGTTTTTTCTAATTCTGTGAAGAATGTCATTGATATTTTGATAGGGATTGCTCTTAATCTGTAGATTGCTTTGGGAAGTATGCATATTTTAACAATATTGATTCTTCCCATCCATAAACATGGAATACCTTTTCATTGTTTTGTCTCTTCTTCAATTTATTTCATAAATGTTTTATAATTTTCATTGTAGAAATATTTCACTAGTTTGTTTAGGTAAATTCCTAGGTATTTAATTTGTGGCTATTGTAAATGAGATAACTTTATTTCTTTTTAAGATTGCCTTCTGTTGGCATATAGAAATATCACTTATTTATGTATGTTGATTTTATATCCTGAAATTTTACTGAACTTCTCAGTTCTAATGTTCTGTTTTTTTTTTTTTTTTTTTTTGTGGAATCTATAGTTTTTTCCCAATATAAGATCATATTATCTGCAATCAAGGATAATTAGACTTTTTCTAATTAGAATTTGGATGTCCTTTATTTCCTTCTATTGTCTGATTGCTTTATCTAAGACTTCCAATACTATGCTGAATAACAGTGGTGAAAGTAAGCATCATTGTTACGTTTTAGATCTTAGGGAAAACCATTTCAGTTTTTCCCCATTCACTATGATACTAGCTGCAGGTCTGCCATATAGGGCTTTTATTATGTTGAGGTATGATCCTCTATACACAGTTTTTCAGGGTGTTTGTCATGAAGGGATGTTGAATTTTATCAAATAACTATCCAGTATCAATTGAAATGATCATATGATTTTTGTTTTTCATTTTGTTGATATGATGTATCACATTGATTCGCATATATGGAACCACCTTTGCATCTCTAGGATAAATCTCACTAGGTCATGGTGAATTATCTTTCTAATGTATTGCTGCATTCAGTTTGCTTGTATTTTGTTGAAAAAATTTTGCATCAATATCCATCAGTCATATTGGCCTGTAGTTTGTTTGTTTTTTTGATGTGTCATTGTCTGATTTTGGTGTCAGAGTAATATAATACTGTCCTTGCAGAATGAGTTTGGAAGTATTCCATCCTCCTCCATTTTTCAGAATACTTTGGGTAGAATTGTGTTAGTTCTTCTTTAAATGTTTGGTAGACTCCAGCAGTGTCCTGGGCTTTTCTTTACTGGTAGACTTTTTATTGCTACAATCTCATTACTTGTTATTCTTCTGTTCAGATTTTGGATTTCTTCATAGTTCAATCTGGGTAGGTTGTATGTGTCTAGGAATTTATTCAATTCTTCTAGATTTTTCCAATTTATTGGTATATAGTTGCTCACAGTAACCACAAATGCTCCTTTGAATTTCTGTGGTATCAGTTGTAATGCCTCCATCTCTGATCGTAGTTATTTGGATCCTCTCTCTTTTTTCTCTAGTTAGACTGGCTAATGATGTGCCAATTTTGTTTATATTTTCGAAAACCAACTTTTTGTTTCACTGATCTTTTGTATTGTTTCCTTTGTTTCAATTTCGTTTATTTATTCTCTGATCTTTATTATTTCTTTTCTTCTACTAATTTTGGGTTTAGTTTGCTCTTGCTTTTCTAGTTCTTTAAGATGCCTTGTTAGGTTGTTATTTTGAAGTTTTTCTTCTTTTTTGATGTAGGTGCTTATAGCTACAAACTTCCTTATCTCATATATATCTTAATTTTAGCAGTGGTTGCATGACAATATGTACTTGTCAAAACTTGCAAAACTGCTCAATAAAAAGAGGGGATATTACTGTATATAAATTATACCTAAAAAATTATGGATGCCTATAGAAATGCTGTAAGGAAAAATGGCTACTTAGAGGTATTAGAATTCGAATTCAATCTTTAAATAGTGATATGATTTTCATAAAAGCTTAATTGTTAAAAAATATGTACATCTTGCCTGTAATCGCAGCACTTTGGGAGGCCAACGCAGGTGGATCACTTGAGGTCAGGAATTCGAGGCCAGCCTGGCCAATATGGTGAAACCTCATTTCCACTAAAAATACAAAAATTAGTTGGGTGTAGTGGCACATGCCTGTAATTCCAGTACTTGGGAGGCTGAGGCAAGAGAATCACTGGAACCTGGGAGGCAGAGGTTGCAGTGAGCCAAGATCAAGCCACTGCACTCCAACCTGGGTGACAGAGCGAAACTCCATCTCAAAAAAAAAAAAAAAAAAAAAAGTACAGATGCTACAGAGAGGGTTAAGGGGTAATCTCACCATAATTAAATCTCTTTATTTGTATTTATCCCTGACTGTGTGAACCTAGCCACAGTCAAGAAACTATAATAAGGAATCATAACAATTCAAATAATTTATTTTACAAATTAAGAAAGTGAGACCTGAAGAAGGGAAGTAACTTTTTAAATACACACTATGAGTTGGGAGCTGGAGTTGCGATTCTACCTTGAAATTTCTAACACTACAGTATGATTAATAGCTAAATTTAGGACCAAAGGCCTCCAAATCATGATAGGTTCAAATAGCCCTAGCACTTCTTTCTTGTCCTGTGTTTACCACCCACCACTTTAGAAATGCTACTTTTGCAATCCTAATGTTGAAGTGTCTAGGAAACCCTCATTGCAAGCAGCAATGCTTTTCATTTTTTATAGTAGTGCTTCCAACACACTTTCCTGTAATTCACAATATAAATGCAAATTTTGATACTGTAAATACAAAGTAGAGATTTTTCCCTTATAAAGCATGAAACATTCTTGCATAGTAAATCTCAAGCTATCCTTTTAATCAGGCATAGAAGAAAATAGTTGACCACTCACATATGGAGACTTGAAAGGAGCAAGGAGACATCCTATGGCCATATAAACGTCTTCTAAATAGTGGTCTAGACTCTGTACTCCTGAGAATGAGAGTTTTCTGTGAATAAGAAATTTCCTTTCAGTGTTGCTGATTACTTTCTTACTAAAAGATTTCTGCTGTCTTATCTACTTTTTCAGTCTCTCGCAAGTCTGTGTGTCCTAAGAATCAAAGCTACTGGGCACGGTGGTTCACTCCTGTAATCCTAGCACTTTGGGAGGCCGAGGCGGGCGGATCACGAGGTCGGGAGATTGAGACCATCCTGGCTAACATGGTGAAACCGCGTCTCTACTAAAAATACAAAAAAATTAGCCAGGCGTGGTGGTGGGCGCCTGTAGTCCCAGCTACTTGGGAGGCTGAGGCAGGAGAATGATGTGTACCCAGGAGATGGATCCTGCAGTGAGCCGAGATCGCACCACTGCACTCCAGCCTGAGCGACAGAGCGAGACTCCATCAAAAAAAAAGAAAGAATCAAAGCTGTTCTCTGGTTTTCATTTTGGTCTTTGTTTTTTCTTTGTTTGCTTTGTTTTTGTTTTGTGTTGTTTTTGGAGACAGGGTCTTGCTTTGTCACCTAGGCTGGAGTGCAATGGCATAATCACAGCTCACTGCAACCTCAACCTCCTGGCCTCAAGTAATCCTCACGCCTTACCTTCCTGAGTTGCTGGCACCACAGGTGTGCCTCACCACACGCAGCTTTGTTTTTGTTTTTGTTTTTGTTTTTCATTTTTATAGTTCATTTTGGTCTTTACTGTCAGCTTGTTGGCTCTGTCTGAGCCTGATTTACTCCTTTAAATCTGCAAGGCAGAATGACCTTAAAGCAGTTAACTTTGGTTCAAATTGTGACATAGGTATTATGACCTTGGCTAAATTATTGAAATAGTGTAAAATGAGATAATAATACTTCACAAAGCCACTTTGAGGGCTCACTTAAACAAGAATGCCATCAGCTGAAATAGAGTGTGCTCTCCAGATGTTATTTCTCTCTGGTGCCTAGTCTTAGGTTTCTTTGCATATACATAGATTCATCTTTGTATTTCTAGTGCTGTGTTTCTGTGCTATCTGGGCTGAGCATCTCCTATCTATTTCTCTAGAGTGGTCTACACTTCTACAGCTCCACACTCCTCCAACCTGCTCTGTGTATGTCCTGGGGTCTGATAATGAGGGCTTCATTAATGGATTCCTTCACCCTTTCACTCCATGTTGGGGTTGGTCCAGTGGGAGGTACTGGTAGGAGATTGGAGGTTGGGTTGAAAGTGAGTTCAGAGTATTTTTCCTCAGCTCCTTCCTTGACAGGCTAGAGTGAGTTGGCAATGTTTTTCTACCAAAAGTCACAACCCCTATCAGAGGCCCTTTTATGTACAGCTTCTATGTTTTAGTCCCATGTTTTATTAACTGCCTGCTCTCCTTGCTCTTCAGACTTAGAAGTGGCCATTCTGTTTAGGGTAGCTCCGGGAAACTGCACTGTCTTGTTGTGGCTGCCATTTTAAATTTTGGCCATACTGTTGTAAATAGCACCTTTTAAAACTCTCCTTTAAATACCTATCCTTTTCTGATACAGATCTTGCCTGATGCACAGGCATCATGGGCTCCTGGACAACTCAAATGTGGTATCATCTAAATATTCCAATTATCATTCTTTCACACTGTCAGGACCAGGTTCAGAAACATGTCCAGGAACCTACAAAAGGAGATCACAGGAAACCAGGGAGGAGGCACAGTATCACTAACTGACTTTTTCACTTCTAATTAGGGATTAGCTCTCAATGGGGAAAATGACAGGAAAATAGATCAGAATAATTAGAAAGGCATGTCTGTTTTATAAAAAAAAAATTTAAACTGATTTTTTAAATGGAAAAGTTTTTAAGAAAGGTCAAAGAGAGATAACCTCACCTCAGCACATTTTAAAGATAAAAGAAAGGGAGATCTCACTTACAATGCAAGCCAAAGTGGTAGGAAATTAACATACTTATTTTAATACATCTATTCTGTCATGATTCTCATAATAGATTTATTAATGAAAACTTTCTGCCTGCTGGGAGGGAGGGTGATGATTCTATATTTCAGGGAAAAAAGTCTCCTTAAGTATAACTCTAAGAATAATATTTCTTAAAATAATATCTATAACATCATGTGATATAACTTTCCAAAAGGAAATTCACCAGTAGACCAGGAAAACGTATTATACAAGTACTTCTTAATGGTAAGCGTTTGGTGATCACTGAAGAACTATTTCATTATTACCAGTGGAGAGTAAACAGTAACTAAAAATTTTCCAGCTAGGTATATTTGAAGAGATGATGTCAAATTAAGTGCATAATAGGAGTAAAACAACTTTAAGTCACTTTCCATATTCTCAATCCCTTTCTGTGAGATTATTCTATGTCATGTTATCTTTACTGAATGTCTCACCTTGTAGGTGAGATGGTGCCTACATACCAAGTTAAAGTGGGAAAAATTGAAACTTATAGATAAATAATTTATATCTACCTAATACTTAACCTGAAAATTATGTAGATACATTTATTTAGGAGAGCACCTCAATTTGCCTCTTCTCCTTGGCTAGTCCAGTGTACATTTTGGGAAAAAAAAAAAAAAAAAACAATGTCTTTGTTTTCTTTCAAGTAGGATCGTTTTATTGGTTAAAGCCTAATATGTGATAATAAGAGACTTAAAACAATTCACTGGCTTAAAAAATAGAGAAGTTGATTTCTTACTCATTTAACTGTCCACGGTATGTGTCTCAAATCAGGAGATATCTCTGTTCACTAAGTCAGTTGGGGACCTTGATGGAAGCTCTGGTGTCTTCAATATATGGTTTGTTCAATAGTGTGGCTGTTTGTAAATACCACTTGAGCACTTGGGCCAGAACTTACCCACAAAGTCACTGCAAACTCAAAAAAAGCAGTCCAACCATATGGCCAGGAAAAAAACGTAGCATGAACTTTTGTGGATAGCTACCTTTTTAGTTATGATTGCTGATGAAATTTTAAGAGGTCCATGACCAGCCCTCTATGTCAATTTCCTGCCCGGAAGAAAATGAAGACTTTGTGGAGTAAGCATGGGATTATTGAGAATTGCTGTTAACCAGCTGAATTCCTGGGCCAGAAAAGATCTTCCCAGTGTTCTGATTAGAAACCCTTGAGATATAAGAGATACATAATAAAGTATAAAATGAACATATGTCAATATTTTAGTTTTACAATTTGTAAAAACTTCTTATTGAGATATGACATATACATCCCTTATTCTTTCTGAATATCAGTATTTTTGTCACAAGAGTCTGCAAACTATATCACTATCACCTACCAGTACCAATCAGTTCTGTTATAAAAATTAACTGAATTCCATATGATCAAAAAATGATGATTTCCAGCTGGACATGGTGGCTCACGCCTGTAATCCCAGCACTTCGGGAGCCCTAGCAGGCAGATCATGAGGTCAGGAGTTCGAGATCAGTCTGATCAACATGGTGAAACCCCATCTCTACTAAAATACAAAAATTAGCCAGGTGTGGTGGTGCACGCCTGTAATCCCAGCTACTCAGGAGGCTGAGGCAGGAGAATCGCTTGAAACCGGCAGGCCAAGGTTGCAGTGAGCCGAGATCACGTCACTGCACTCCAGCCTGGATGACAGAGTGAGACTCTTTCTTAAAAAAGGAAAAAAAAAAAAAAAAAAAAAAAGATGGTTTTCTCTCTCACTTTATTGGACCAAATATCTTGATGGGTTTTTGTTGTTGTTGTTTGGCTTCTATCGCTCTGTTTTGCCTTTGCTCTTTTCTTCTCCTCACCCCACTTTCTTAATGTTTACCACAAATTTTCATTCGACCTATCATTCTAGGATAGCATCTCAAAGACCAACCCATGATTGAAGCCTTTCCAGATTCTTTTACCTGGTTTTCCCCTCCATTGTTTGCCAGTAACACTTTATTTGTAACACTGACGAGGTTATCACCACCCAACTTGAGTTGGAGTTTGTTTTTCTAAAATGCTTTTTATTTTTAAATTATTTATTTATTTATTTATTTATTTTGAGGCGGAGTCTCGCTCTGTCGCCCTGGCTGGAGTGCTGTGGTGCGATCTCGGTTCACTGCAAGCTCCGCCTCCCGGGTTCATGCCATTCTCCTGCCTCAGCCTCCCGAGTATAGCTGGGACTACAGGCCCCTGCCACCACGACCAGCTAATTTTTTGTATTTTTAGTATAGATGGGGTTTCACCGTGTTAGCCAGGCTGGTCTCGATCTCCTGACCTCATGATCCGCCCACCTCGGCCTCCCAAAGTGCAGGGATTACAAGCGTGAGCCACCGCGCCCGGCTGCTTTTTATTTTTGAAAATATTAGACAAACTTTAGAACTCTCACTTAGATGTTTCCTTGAAAATGTGGGACTTGAATTGATCCTTGAAAGATAAAAATTATTTAAATGGGCGATATAAATCTAGCAGAACAGAAGGAATCAAGGTGAAATATTACAATTTTTTTAAAATGGTAAATGAGAGAGTGTATTAGTCAGGGTTCTCTAGCAGGACAGAACTAATAGGAATATATATACACACATACATATACTTACAAAGGGGAGTTTTATATATGTATATATGTATAAAAAGGGAAGTTTTATATACATATATATGCATATAAAGGGGAGTCTTATATATGTATATAAAGGGGAGTTTATTAATAGGCCACCTGCAAGCTGAGGAGAAAGGAGAGCCAGTTCGAGTCCCAAAACTGAAGAACTTGGAGTCCAATGTTTGAGGGCAGGAAGTATTCAGCACAGGACAAAGACACAGGCTGGGGCTAGGCCAATCTTGTCTTTTCACATTTTTCTGCCTGCTTTATATTCTAGTCACACTGGGGCTGATTAGATGGTGCCCACTTAGATTAAGAGTGGGTCTGCCTTTCTGAGACCACTGACTAAAATGTTCATCTCTTTGACAACACCCTCACAGACACACCCACAATCAATCCTTTGCATCCTGCAATCCAATCAAATTGACACTCAGTATTAACCACCACAGAGTAATGCTGCTGATCCATCACCAATAATCAATCACCAGCAATCAGTGATCAACTGCTGTCAGCTATGAACAAGGTACTTTATTACAAATTAAGTGTATAAAATTGTAAAAGTTGTCTGCTCTGTTCTGAAGAGGATTATGTGAAATGAAGTTTCTTTTTTCTGGTAGAACAGGATTTGCATTCATCTATCCACGTTTGTTCACTTTTCTTCCCTAGCGATTAAGTCAACATGTTTGCACATCAACTGGTTAGGGTTAAGAATTCCATTTATGGCCGTAGATTTTGTGGGGATTACTGAACCCTAGCTGAACAAAGGATCAAACTCAAATTTCTGTCCTATTTTCAACAATCAAGAAGAGAACCTTAGTTCTTGCTCCACACTCAGGTACATATAGTCCTGGGGGACTATAATATGTAATATGTCAGTCAAAAAGACACACATAATTTATTTTCTAAAATGTTAAATATTCTAAAATATTGACTTTAAAAAAATGAAACAACAAATGAAATACTAACTTTAGAATAAACAAATTCAGATACATGATGGAGTAGAATGATAAAACAGCATATGTATCTTGAAACAAAACATCAGAGTACATAAAAATTGTTTTAGTGGTTTTTCATGCTTCTTCCCAAAAGTCTTAGGTTATACATCAGCTCTCTACTACTTCGAGGAATGCTTCATTGGAAGAATCTTAGACTGTCTATTTTCATTCATATGTCAGAAATGTGATCATACCATTGCACTCCAGCCTAGGTAACAGAGTGAGACCCTATATCTAAAAACAAAAACACAATTTTTAAAAAATCACGAATATCAGATTATTAGGCCAAAGAGTTTTCAGTCTTTATTTGCTCCCTCCAGTCATCTGAAGAACATGTTAAAATGTGGCTCCAGAGTCTGACCAACGTGGAGCAATACATGTTCCTTGGTGGCAGGTCTGGAATAATGGATTAAGGGACTCTGGATTCCTTTGTGGGATTACAAACTCTGTGTAGAGATACCATAAGCTACTGCACATGTCAGGCTGGTCAAGTTGCATCAAGTCTGTTAACAATGACATTTCTGACTAAAAGCCTAAGACTTTTTTTTCTGGGGAGATGACTAAATTTCTCTTCTAAAACTTCCACACAAAGCACTCTCAAAGTGTCTTCAAGTGGCTCTCTCCTTCAGAAAATCAATGTCAGAAACTTAAACCTAGTTATCTTGTAATACCAGACTGTACCATTTTGTTCACTTTAAAACTACTTTTTAAAGATTTGCTATTACTTTCTGGTGATATTCCATTATGTAAATGTCTGGAAACAACTTCCTATCAATCTCGAGATGCTAGATCAATAGAATAAGCGCATGCTCTTATGTCTCGCCAGTTATCTTTCATTATTTGGCAGTTTTCTATTTTCAGTTTTTCTGAATTAAAAGAGAGTTTATTTTATAAATACAACTTCATTAATTCTGACTGTGCTTTTGTAGACATTGTTGGGCCTTCCCCAATATTAGGATTTGGTGGGCTCTTCTAGAAACACTTGCCACAGACAGCAATTGGAAAATCAGCAGCAACTCTAGTTGCTGCTGTATCACATCCCACTGCCCACACCTGAAAAGACAACCTTCATGATTAGCAGAGGGTAGCTGAAAATTGTCCTGGTAATCATATAGTCATACCCCAGTTGTGCTTTTGGGAATGAGCACTATAGCACAGTGGTTAAACATGTGGTCTTTAGTATTGAGCAGATCTAGGCAAATTTATGCTGTGCCACCAAGTTTAATTGTGGCCAAATTACTTAAGTAAATCACCATTTCCTAACTTGCAAAATGGGTACTATGAGAATACCAATCTTATAAGTTTCTTGTGATAATCAATTAAGACCATATTTGTATGACACTTGTTTGTAGTCCTAGCACCGGTATTATGCTATGGTATTCCGGTTTTAGACTTGTTTGTTGTTGTTGTTGTTATATTGTTCCTTAATTTCTACCTATGTCTTTTTGGTAGGCCTAAATTTTGAAATGGTCATCCTGAACATTTTTACTGTCAGACTCTGAAATTTTCTATGGTCCTACCAAACTAGAACTCCTTGTCACCTATTTTGACCAGTCTATTTGGCATTAGACTTTCCTATACCTTCAAGTATGGTTAGGTACTCTGGATTCTGATATCAACTTCATCCCATAACTTGCAACCACACACATTTTTCTGCACATGAATTGTCCTTCATTTTGTTCTTTTGCTTGCTTACCACCCTAGTTGTTAACACTCATTGTTCAGGTTGGCCCCTGGCCCCTCCTTGTTTACCTTGTTCTATAGCTGTACACTGTCTAGTATAGTCTAGTGTGTAGTCTAGTGCCAACCCCTAGACTATAAGATCATTCTCTCCTATTACAGGGGCTCTTGGATTCTTTAAACTCAATCACCTTTCTTGACAATACAATAAATAGAACACAGTATCTCAAGAGGAGAAAATAAAATGTATATGACCTGAAATCACTAGCTTTTTGACCTTAACTGACAATCTTTGGGACAAAGATTTTCATCTTTCTTGGCAGGTGCACAATTGGTAATATTCTATATCCAGATAAGAAGTCATGAATCTTTTTTGCTTCTTCAACTGGATTTATTCAATATTTGTGTGGTGGATGATATTCAAAGCAGGAAGTTAGGTTGTTTAATGCCAGATTTGCAAGCTGGTTGTTAAGAAGTCCCTATTCAGTGATTTCTGTGAAAGTTAGGGAAAACTCAGGATAGACTTTAGATGAATGCACGCAGTATGCAGAGTGAGGTGACACACCCCACTTGCAATGAGAAGACAATACAATGATTTTATATTCTAGTCCTTGATCATTATCCAGGATAAGTGTATATTAAATGCTTCTTACATTCAGAACTTTATGCCAGCTGTAGTGGCTCACGCTTGTAATCCCAGGACTTTGGGAAGTTGAGGTGGGACAATCGCTTGAGGCCAGGAGTTTGCAATAAATCTGTGAAACATAGCAAGATCCCATCTCTACAGAAATAAAAATTAAAAATTTAGACAGGCATAGAGGTGCACGTCTGTGGTTCCAGCTACTCAGCTGAAGTAGAGAAAAACTGATGAAACAAAGAGAGTAAACTGTTAATAGTGGAGTCTGGGTGATACATATTTAAATGTCCATGGTAAAATTCCCTCAGTTTTCAATATGATTGAGATGTCAATGTTAAAATGTTGAAAATAATGCTAATAAACGAATATACAAACATCTCAGTGATTCATTAGTTTGGTAGAATTAACAGATTCATTTAGATCTTATTAAAAGGAAAGGAATTATTAAAATATTTGAGACTGTTCTGACAAACAATAGATATAACCCTTTATGCACCAACAGATATACACATGCATACATATACACGTTTATATTTATATATCTTAAAAGCTATTAGAAATTTGAAGAGAAATTGATAGAGGCACAATTATCATTGAACACTTTGCAAAACTCTCAGATCAGAAATATACATCTGAAGAACATTTTCATCCCAACCTATTCCTGATTTCAAAGTCTGTCCCCCTCTTCTGTCTTCATTTCATAATTATCCTCCTATAATTCATGAACTACCTAAATTAGAATCATTTGAAATATTAATTAAATCTGCAGATTGCAAGAACCACTGTATTAATCTCTAAAGGGTTGAGTCCAGAAATCTGTTCTCCTAGCAATTCTGATGTCTTGGAGCTCTGATGTCAGGAAACAGCTTCCACCACCAAGAGTAAGGGAACAAGGAGAAGATAAGAGAATTATTAAAATGTAAACTCTTCGAGGAAGCTAAACTCAGACCACTGAGGAGGGGCTGCTGCTCAGTAGCCAAGAATGGATAGATGGATAGGTAAGTGAATGAAAAAAATGATAAGAATGAAGCAGCTTTCATGATTCTGTGTGAATCACAGGAAACTATGTTTTCTCATTATAGGTTGAGAGATCGTGTGATAATTAATTTTATGTGTCGACTTGGCTGGGCCACAGTGTACCCAAATATTTAGCCAAATATTGTTCTGGATGGTGTCTGTGTTTTGGAGAGGGGCCCTTGGAGGAGGGGCCTCACTGGGCTGGGGTGCAGATCTCTGAGAAGGAGTTACTGGCCTCCTAGTGCTGGTTTCTCTCAGTAAGCGCAAATAGCTGGTACTGCAAGTGCTGGAAAAAACTGCAAACTGTATTAATATGCTGATAGGGAAGGAACTGCTGCTATTGGAATAAAGAAGCATTGCTTGGTACAACTGACAGGGGCAGAAAGCAAAAAAGCAAACCGGAGGAGTCAGTCCTCCTTCTGCCAGCCTTGAGCCTCCCTCTACCTCCCGCTCTTGGTAGAGCCTTACAAGAAGGCAGCTGTCACAGTAGAGAAGTGGTTGCAGAGTTGCAGATAACAGATGACAAGGGTGATCTCCAATTATAATGGAATCACAGGGATCAATTCCAGAGCATCCTTTTTTCCCACAGTTCAGCTGACCAGGACTTCACGCAGACACATGTCAGGATGTAAAATTGATCTGATTCTAATTAATGCACAGTTTTTTTTTTTATAACATTAACACTAGATTTGCACACTCTCATTCATTTTCCAAAATAAAATGCTGTTATTCATAGGGTTTGAGGGAGCTTCAAGGTGAACTCAAGAAGCACCCATCCATATGTACAAAAGATTAAGATTTGCATAATTTACAGAAAGTTCTGCAACACTAAAATTCCATTTATTAACTATGAGCCATAGTATAAATGTTTAGGGGAAAATACCTAGCAGAGTATATGTTGTATTAACACCCTGAAATGTCTGTGATATGGCAGTCCAGGTTCATTTCAAAGGCATTCTGCACAGTAGGTTTGTTGTTACGCATAGTGTTATATTGAATTTCATTGCCTTTGTGCTACAAGCTGCCTTAGAGAGAGAATTAGAGAAGAAATGACCTTTTAGACTTTCATCAAACCCAATGATTATTTTCTATACCTATGGCAAACATAAATGCTCTCAAGTAATTTTTTCTTTTGATTCCTGAAGTCACTGACAGATCTTTGAAAAAGCCCATTTTATTTCTCCCTCTTTGTTTTTGAAACACTAAATCAAGGGGCCAAAAATGTGCCCAGAAGTGAGAGATGATTAGTAAATCTTGTTATCCGATATGTAAATGGATAGATGGATAGATGGATAGGTAAGTGGATGAAAAAAATGATAAGAAGCAACTTTCTTGATTCTATGTGAATCATAAGAAACTTGTTATGATTTCTCATTATAAGTTGAGAGATAGTCTGATAGTTGATTTTATGTGTTGAATTGACTGGGCCACAGTGTGAACAATATTTAGCCAAATATTGTTCTGGATGTTTCTGTGAGGGTGTTTTGGGATGGAATTAACTTTCAATTTGGCAGACTTAGTAAAGCAAACTGCTCTCCCTAATGTGGATGGGCCTTGTTCGGTCAGTTGGAGGCCTGAACAGAAAAAAGAAAGAAATAGGACTGACTTTCTTCTGAGTAAGAGAATTCTCCTGAATGCTTTCAAACTGAGCTATTGGCTTTTTCCTGTCTTTGGACTTGAACTGAAACACTGGCTCTCGCTGGGTCTTGAATCTGCCAGACTTCTAGATAAGGACTATACTATCCATTCTCCTGGTTCTCAGGCCTTTGGACTCAGAACCACTGACTCTTCTGTCTCCAAATTGCAGACTCATTCTATAGGTCTTGGGACTTGTTAGCCTTCACAATCATGTGAACCACTCTCTTATAACAAATCTCTCTCTATATATTCTCTCTCTCTCTCTCTATATATATATGTAATTTATAAATATATACAAAATATACATTTATAAAAAGATTTGTATTTATATTCATATGCATACAACCTATTGGTTCTGTATATATATAATTTATAAAAATGTACAAAATACACATTTGTAAAAAGTTTTGTATTTATATTCATAGGCATACATCCTATTGGTTCTGTTTTCTGAAGAACTCTAATACAGATAGTGACTCAAATAAATGAAACAAGGAGACAAAATGAAGAACCTCTTGCCTCTTCAAGTTGAACTTGCAATTTGTATGATTCTTTTCTTCTGTGATGTCACTGTTATAATAATCACTACTATGACAAGCTGCCATTTATTAGTCACTATCTGGCAACAGTGTACTATCCATTTACCCATTTTATCTCATTTGAAACATTCTGAGGAAAAATGTCCCAGACCTGAGTGAATAATAACTTGCCTATGCTTACATGTTTAATAATAGGCAAACCCTACATTTAAATCTATGCTCTTCTGATTTCAAACTTTAGATTCTTAACCAGTCACAGATCCAACATTAAACACATGGAATGCCTTTAGCCAAACATTTCTTTATTTTCCCTTTTCAGTTTCCTCACTTCTACAGAAATTAGACATTAAATATGATATACTTTACTGTCCATTCCAGATCTTCACAGTCTTAAATTCCATGATTCTTAATCAGTAGATAAAAAGAGTGCAGTACTCCAGCTACTACTGGAGCCATGGCCATATGAGTGCAATGTCAAGTCAAGGTCAGCACTTGTTTAGAACCTCACAGTGCTGTGGGTGAGTTAGAAGATCCTCTTCCGGAGCAATTTGGAGACCCTTTGACCCTTTGACTACCCTCAAGGATTTTGCCTATTATTCCTGTGTGATTGTTGCCTCTAGTAATTTTACACTATTAATGTAGCTAAGTAGATAAAATGTGGTATTAGAAATTATTTTTTGCTTGCTTTTTTCTTTTTTTCTTTGCACTCTTTCTTTCCTCTCTGAATACCTCATGGTTTGGTGATGTCCTTTTTATCCTCTGGGTCCTCCTTTCCCCATTGCACTCCCATCCCAAGGATCCTGACTCCTGGATCCTGCCCCACATGCTTCACCTTTCCTGCTCTAGATATCCTAAACACCAAGGCTTCTGCATCCACTCATTCTTTATCTCATTTACTATCCCTTTGGGACCCTGAAAACACATCTGGCAGACTAAACAGGGTTTCCAATGAGTATGTTACACAGACTGTTAAATTTATTGCTATCAAGAAAAAAAGATTTTATTGCCAGATAACTTTAGAAAAGATAAAATTAGACACAACTGTGCTAGTTTCTTTGCTGCAGAACTCCTCAGTGCCTTTAATGTGCAAATGTGTCCAACTAAACTTCAAGAGTAAGTTTATGTAATAGATCTCACATTTTATTTTATCCTGTGACCCTCTTTGCTCAGTCCTATAGGACTTTGCTTAGTCCTGTAGGACTAAAGTTCCATGGAACACATTTTGGAAAATGGTAAAGTATACTTGACATATAAATGAGTAAGTGCATTCTCCTTTCTAGAACACATATTTAAACAGAAATTAACTTTCTTTAGTTGGTGGGGATAGTTACTGACAACTCTTCTTGCAAGAGAGTAGTCTGTGAGGTAATAACCAGGTAGAGAAGAGTCAAGTAGTTCTGAGTATCTTAATTATCACATGATTTCAACAAACATTATGCTTCTGTACCCAGGTAAAAGTTTAAGATATTAAAGCAAATTATTCACTTACTAATTCTCAACAATATAAGGCATTTAATTTAGTCTTTGGTAAACCATTTTTATAAAACTTAGTCACATCATAGAAATATCTCAGAGCCCAGCTTCTAACCTGTGTCAAGTTTTTTGATATTATAGACATGGTTACAATGAATAATCTGATTTAAATGTAATTTGTTACATATGTATGCTATCTGTACCAGATGACATAAGACAAGGAAGTGTAGTTCAAAATGTATGTGCATTTTCAATATTGATAGAGTGCTGAATTGTTTTCCCTTAGGTTGGACCAAGTCAATGTTACACATTTAAAACATCTTATTTTTAAAAGTTAATTTTATATTTGGGGACTTTATTGCTTTTTATTTTTTCTTCCGAGACGAGTCTCGCTCTGTCACCCAGGCTGGAGTGCAGTGGCACGATCTCGGCTCACTGCAAGCTCCACCTCCCGGGTTCACGCCATTCTCCTGCCTCAGCCTCCCGAGTAGCTGGGACTACAGGCGCCCACCACCACTCCCGGTTAATTTTTTGTATTTTTAGTAGAGACAGGGGTTCACCATGCTTGCCAGAATGGTCTCAATCTCCTGACCTGGTGATCTGCCCGCCTTGGCCTCCCAAAGTACTGGGACTACAGGCGTGAGCCACGCGCCCGGACTTTGGGGACATTATTTCTAGCTTTTCTAGTTTGTCTGTTTATGCACCTAATTATCTTAGCTATGATTATATTTTATGTTAATTTTCTAAATTATGTTGCCTTATTTTCATATAAACTTTAGGATCACTTTCTGGTTATTAAAAAAATTAGTATTTTTGTTTGGATTACATAAATTTTTAGAACAATTTAGAAATAACTGACATATCTGGAGTGTTGCATATTTTTATCCAAGAACACAGCATGTCAATAATTAATTTTTTGACTTCCTAAACAGCAATTTATTAAAATGTAAGCATTATTTGGATTCTGCGTAAATCTTTCACTAATTCATATACTTCAGTTACAGCAAGCATGACTCATAGATAGTATAATACAAATATTTATGTTAATTATTATCATATAGGAGGAGTCATTACTTTTATCATAATTTCTTAGATTTGATAGAGTTTGTTTGTAACCCAGGTCTTGTTTGCAGATATTTTATGTCTTAACGGCCAGCTATTCAACTGATACATTATTTTCAATGACTAAAACTTGTTCATAGAGAAAGACATGTCTTCAGCAAAAGGGTTAATTCTGGAAATTCATGCATACAGGGCAAATTCAAATCATTAGAGACAAAATACACAGTTGAGAAATGGTTGATATAATGGAAATTTGACTTGTAAAAATGTGAATCTTTAAAAAACAGAACATGTTTGAGGATTTCTGTTGGATTTTTAAGCTTCGATTAATGCTATTTGATTATCAATGACATAGAAAGGAAGCAGAGTCAATTCTAAATAAAATAACGATGTATATAATCTGCTTATCTATAATTAGAGCTAGGCACTAATATTTGGCAATGATTTTAAATAGTTTCCTGATACTCTCCAGGGTTGATATGGTAATTAGCTGATAGGTAAATTGGTTAGAAAATCAGCTGTTTAAAATATTTTTTCATCACTGATCTTACGTTGTGTGGAGGGTGATGAAGAAAATTCCTGACTGCGGAGATGTGGGGAGATGAGACTAAATAAGCACAGGGGGAATATATGGTATCTGTGGACTTAGCTCTTGGCAAGACCTATTCCCTATGTTTGGCATATGGCACTGTCTTGCTCTGGGGCACAGGCCTTTATGCCCTCATAGTAATCTTTGACATTAGCTTTTTTAATGACTTGCATTGGACATCCTCTGTTGGAGTTCAAAAATAACTTATGTTCCCTTTTTCTCCTTCCCGTCTGGGTTCTGAACGTGCTGAGATACAAAGAGTAGGAAAGCTAAGAGATTAAATATCAGCATCATTCTTCAGAAAGGCTAAGAAAGAGTCATTTTGTTGTGGAAGCCAAATGGACCACTTACTTGAATACCAGGAGTAGGCAGATATACCAAAGGAGACATGATCATCCAAAGCCCACATAAGAGCTGGTCCCCGGAGAAGCAGGCAAAAATATTCCTTTTCTGAGTTTGACTCACTCTCAAGGAGAAGGGCTTAGCGGAGTCAAGCCTGCCCAGTTATATTCATTAAATTTACCAAACAGCAATGTTCTCTATCTCCCCAGTGAAAAAGCAAGAAAATGGGTACAAATACGTTTGGGAGAATCCTTATGAAACCTGGGAGGTAAAAAGGCTGCACTCCATGCTTGCATCCTGTATTTTTTTTTTTTTTTTTTTTGCCTAATTGGTCCCTAGGCCAAAGAGATGTAGGAGAAATACCTCAGCAAGAAGAAACTAGATGCATTTTTACCCTACAATTTCTATGTTCTCTGATCATCTTAACTCATGGAATGAGATGCTCACTGCAGATGCCCATTATGTTGAAAAGGCAGCAGGCAATTCTAGACTTCCCTTAAAACTTGGAATTTAACCAGTAACAGACTTTACCTAATATTTTTTGTTTTTAAGTAGTTAGAAAAGTAATTTTACTGTTTAGTTGATAAAATAGCCAGATGTTTTTCAAGTGACATTCTCCCAGGTAACATCTAGCTGACCTAAACAAAGAAACTGTTAGTCATCAGAGTTAGGGCTATAGATCCAAATATTTTGTCCTTATCAGAGCACCAGTTTAGGAATAACATACACTTGAGTAGACTTTGGGGGCCATTCTGATGCGAGATTTGTCTACAATTACATGTAAAACAAATGACAGGAAGAAAGTGCTATATAAAGGTCGGGGTCATCACTCAAAAGCCATTACACTCTGGAAAACACCCCCCCCCCACACACACACATCTTTAGGTTAAGAATAATAAATGTCTGCTTGTTTTGCTATGTAAACAGCTCCGGATTTTTTTTTTTTTTCTTTGAAAATCACATAGCAAGAGAAATAGTCACATGTTTTGAAGGAAAATAATTGATAAAATACTTTCTTTGGCCTAGATTCCTTAACAACCAGCCTCTGACCCAAGCAGGAAACACATGTAGAGTGAACATGCTATTGAGATAAAGGCCTGGGTATGAGATTATTCACATCCTTATGCCCAAAGGTATGTGTGTTCATAGTTTTTCTTATTGATAATTTCTGAGGCTGCTGCTTCTTTCTTTTACCACTGATTGACTAACTGTCCCTTCAAATTATTTATATTACATTCCCAGTAGATGTATTATTAAATATCATGGACTGAAAAACGAGATGTCAAGTCTCTCATCACTTTCATGGAGGTAGGAGTTCTTGGTAAACTAAAATCTAGTGTGTATTTTTTTTAAGACAGAGTTTTGTTCTCTTGCGCAAGCTACATTGCAGTGGCAGGATCATAGCCTAATGCAGCCTTGATCTCCTGGGCTCAAGCAATCTTCCCCTGTTTCCCAAGTAGTTGGGACACAGGTGCATGCCACGTTGTCCTATTAACCTTAAAAAAAAATTTTTTTTTAATGCAAGGTATTGCTTTGCTGTCCAGGCTGATCTTGAACTCCAGGCTTCAAGCAATCCTCGCACCTCAGCTTTCCAAAGTGTTGGGATTACAGGCATGAGCTACCATGTCCAGCCTAGTGTGTATTATTAATGAGTGACTTGGTGCTCCTCAATCAACATGGCAGCAAAAACAGCCAAGTTGTAAGTGACACATGCTTTCTAGGTGGAAGAAAACCAATAAATATGTATTATTCTGTTGATCTGTCTGTTAGAATATGCCCAACTAATCAATATTCTTAGTCATAATATGAACATGTTTGCTTGGAAGCAAAACTATTGATTAAATATACACATAAACATATATACACACACACTAGATAGATAGATAGATAGATAGATAGATAGATAGATAGATATAATTAGTGTTTCAATGACAGATACATGCCAACCATATATTTTTCTTCTAGAAAACCCTTTAGAAATACAGACCAACCAATAGCTACATCCTTTGTTTTGGGAATGGTTCCATAGTATAAAAATGCAATTATAACTCAAATTAATTTGTAAATTAAGTACAATTCTCAACTACATCCAAATGTCATACTGTTCAAACTTGATAAAAAATTATTACAAAATTTTCTGAAAATGGAAACAAACAAGATTAAATAAAAAATTTCAAATGGAAACAATGTGAAAGAAATTGCCTTCTCTAATGGATTTTCTATGGGAACTTCAAATATAGTATTCACTCACAATTGTTAAAATTAAAAATAGTTTGTTACCGAACTAGAATGCAACCCTAGAAGGAAATGTAACAGAATGTTAGCAGTGGTTATCTCTGTGTGATAGATTTGTAAGTCATTTTCTTTTTCTTTCCTTATTTTTTACATTTTTTCTATGGTTAAAATGTTTTACTTAGTGCAAATGGAAAAAATAAAAAATACACAGATGAATGAAGTAAAATGATTTATATGGAAATGGAAAATTCTAATACAGTATCACTAAATTATAAACTTATGACTAGGTGCCATGGCTCATGCCTGTAATCCCAGCACTTTGAGTGGCCAAGGCGGGTGCACCGATCACCTGAGGTCAGGAGTTGGAGACCAGCCTGGTCAACATGGCAAAACCCTGTCTCTAGTAAAAATACACAAATTAACCAGTTGTGGTGGTGCACACCTGTAATCCCAGCTACTAGGAGGCTGAGGCATGAGAATCACTTGAACCCAGGAGACGGAGGTTGCAGTGAGCGGAGATTGCGCCACTGCACTCCAGTCTGAGCAACGGAGCAAGACTCTATCTCAAAAAAAAAAAAAAAAGAAAAAAATACATAAACTTATTTGTAAATTAAGTCAACAAACACTTTTTAGGTGCCTACTATATTCTAGATACATAGTCACTTTCTACCTTCTTATCCTTATATATAAAACCAACATTTCTGCAGTTTCTACATGCTAACTTCAGGTTTTGAACATCACTGGCTGAGAAAGGCTTACAGTGTTCTGGAATGTAAATGCAACACTGGAGAGCACTCATTCCCTCAGCTTCACTTGTATGGCTCCACTTTAAATTAATCAGCAAAGGCAATATTCTCAGTTCAAGTTTCCTTAACACTATTCCATTCAATATTGTGATGCTTGTGGGTAATTGCCCAAGTGTGACATTAAGTTGGAGATTCATTACTGCAAGTAGGAGGAATGAAGTTAATCTGCCACAAATTCTCAGGTAACTTGGTTTTCTTTTGTGCCTCTCAAATTCAAATTCTCAAAATAGACAAGCCAGCTTGTCTATTTTATCTGGAACAGCTGTGACAAAATTTATTTTGTTTTCTTGTTTGAATGTTGAAAGTTACATACAAGATTATACTGGGAAACTTGATACAGTGAAAGACCATGACAAGAAGATAGTTGACTGCAGTAAGTACCAGCTCTCCTCAAGCTTTGCAATGGATACTGGGTCATATTTAAAGGTAAATTAAGGCACAATAAAATTTAAAATTGTAAAGAATTTATTCGTGCAAACAGTACTTCATGAATCAGGTAACTCCAAACCCAAGATGGCTGTGGTCTGTGCTAAGGAAATGCAAGGGGAAGGCTTTTATAGTGTAAACATGAAAGTGAACCTATTATTTGATGTATAGTTACACAGTTTCCTTATTTGGCTTATCCTGCTAGAAAGCCAACCTTAAGTTTCATTTTTCTTTAATGTAGGCATTTACAAGAAAGAGTTTAAGTTTACTTCTGTTTGCAAATCTGTAATAGCAAGGTTAAGGTGACTTTTGAGGTCTAATTGGTTTTGTCTGCTCCAGAATCCTTCAGTCCGGGACTCCATATTAATTTACTTTAACAATAAGCTTGAAGCATTCACAGCACCTTTCTCAGAGATTTTGTTCATCTTTTAGAATTCCATTTTCCTTATTTTTGTCTGATGGGTTACTTTGAAGGACAGGTCATTGAGCTCTAAAATTTTTCCCTCAGCTTGGTCGAGTCTGTTATTAAGGCTTACAACTGTATTTTGACATTTCTGTAGTAAAATTTTCAATTCCGGAAGTTCAGTTTGGTTCTTTCTTAAAATGAATATGTTGTCTTTCAAGTTTTGTATTATTTTATTAGCATCCTTGCATTGGGTTTCAACTTTCTCTTGAATCTCATTGAGCTTCTCTGATATCTAGGTTCTGAATTATATGTCTGTCATTTCAGACATTTCAATTTGGTTAGGTTCCACTGCTGGGAAACTAGGGAAATCCTTTGGAGACGAGAAAACACTCACTTTCTGAATTGCCAGCATTCTGATCCTGATTATTTATCATCTGAGAGGGCTGGTGTTTCTTTATCTTTTTGAAATTGCTGTCTTTTGGATGGGGCTTTTTGGTTTATATTCCATTTATTCCTTTGAAGATTTGACTGTTGTATATGTTGGGTATAGTTGATCCGCTTTATTTCTGGGTGCTTTTGGAGGGCCAAGGCTTTGTACTGGCTTCTTAGCTGTGGCTAGTTTCCTGACCTGGCTTTCACAGGTGATGTGTGTTGAAATAATTTATTTCTGTTGGGTGGTGTAATCAGGGTGCAATCCAGTAAATGGTATTCAAGAATAAGGACCAACAGATAAGCTCTCACTCAACTGCACCCCCTTTTATATTTCAGTGTGTTCACAGCAGTGCTTTGGGAAGGGGGAGATGGGGGACTGGGGGAGAGAGATTATCCCTTTGCCTTAAATGAGACCCCTCCATTCACTGCAACTGTGGCCATGTCTCCTCAGCCCCAAAGTGGGCCCTAGAATGCTGCACACCCTTCTCCCTTAGGGGGAACCTGAGCCAAAGATATTTTCACCAGGAGATCTGCAATTCTCTGGGGACTTGCTGGTCCTCTGTGGTTGGCAGAGTCAGAGCAGGTTGTGGAGTATGTCTGTGAGTAGTCTGCTGATGCAGTGGGTCAAAGACAGATGACTCCCTGGGCAGGGTGATGATGCCATGGCTGTACTGCTGGTATGACACTTAAGGCCCATAGTTTTCTGCCCAGCAGACAGATGTGGGGACCATCTAGCTTCTACTCCCCGAACTGAACCTCCTTTCAGTGTCTACCCCTGGGGCAGGCCTGAGCAGCTAGTTTTTTTTCCAAGAATTTTGCACCCAGATACCTGAACTGTTAGGTGCTCTGAGCCACAGTGCTCTCTTGGGTGGTAGCTGCAGCCATCTGACAGGCTATGCCCTTACTGGACAAGTCTTGCAGTGGGAGGCATGCCCAGTTTTCATACCAGCACAGAAACCTGTGTCTCACTCTTCTCAGTGTTCCGAGGGTGTAGGCTCCTCCCTGATTCATGCTCAGGTCACAGATCCCAGTTCAATACTGCTGAGTGTGTGCTCGAACCCTGGTGGATTGAGTCCGGGCCTTCAGCTTTGTCTTCTGGTCCCTTGGGGTTGAGCAGAGGCTGTGCTGGAGGTGCAGAACTGCTCCCAGGCTGCAGGTGAAGCCCTCAGGCAGGGGAGTAGAGTCTGTTCCATCTGCATGCTCTGGTAGGAGTGGCCGGGCACAGGCTGTGGGAGGCTCTGGAGGACAAGGGGCTGTGTTGATCAGTTGTGTCATGGTTCCATGGGAAAGGCAGTAACGCTTTCTCCAAGCTTAGCAGTCAGCAGGGGCTAGAGTCATTCAGAGCAAGATGGAGAGTCTTGGGGGATGGGCACCTATGGTTGCATTTTGTTGCAGCTGCCCTGAGTGTGAAACCTGAGTTCCATGAAGGTTCTAGCTCTGCCTCTGCCTGCTCTCTGGGCAGTTCCTCCTGACGATTCCAATGTCTGTCTGGGTTGTGAGGGCTCTTGTAGCTCAGATCCCAGAGGTCGGTGGTGTAGGGTGGTACCTCAGAGTTCTTTCACTCACCCCTTCCTTAGGTCCTGTTCTGAAGCAGAAGCTAGTCCGGCACTTGGTGAATCTGTGCAGGCTTTCTAGCTTTCTCCCTCTTCAATCTCAGTGTTTCTGTTGCCTCTCTATTGACTTTTAATATTTCTCTCCAAAGATCTTTTCAAAGTGTGATGATTTATTTGATGTTTCATTTTATCTGTGTGGGATAGGCATTTCTTGGCTACATCTAGTCAGCCATCTTTATTTATCCATGATCTCTTTTGTTTATGTGTCTTCTTTTTCCTCTTACTTTCCCCCTGCCTCTCCTCCTCTTCCTCTTCCTCCTCCACCTTTAATGACTAAATTTCTAAAAATGGGCAAGGAGAGTGAGTCTTTATCTCTGAGATATCTTTCTTATTATGCATTACAGATGTGAACACTGCAGCCATCAACATTGAAGTCAGACCCTCCATCAACAACAAGATTATGAATCCTAAAGGCTTAGATGATTGCTAGCATTTTTCAGAGCAAAAATGCTAGACCTTCAAACTTTTAAAAAATAAAAAAAAATAAAAATAAAAAAATAAAAATAAAAATTTCAGAGCTTGATAGCCACTCCTTCAAATCAAACCATCAGTCAAAAATAAAGAACAAAGAATTAAAAGAAAAAAAAATGAAGCAAACCTCTGAGAAATATGGGATGATGTAAAGATATACAGGTATGCCTCCAAGATATTGCAGGTCCAGTTCTAGACCACTGCAATAAAGTAAATATTACAATAAAGTGAGTTGCATGCTTTTTTTTTTTTTTTTTTGGTTTCCCAGTGCATTTAGAAGTTATTATTAGCGAGGTTCAGTGGTCGTGCTTATAATCCCAGGCCTTTAGGAGGCTGAGGCAGGAGGATCACTTGACGTCAGAAGTTCAAGACCAGCCAGGGCAACACAGCAAGACACCATCTCTACAAAATTTTTTAAAATTAGCCAGACAGGGTGACACATGTCTATACTCCTAGCTACTCAGAAGGCTGAGGGAGGAGGATTGCTTGAGCCCAGGAGTTGAGTTAGCTATGATTGTGCCACTGCACACTAGGCTGGAGAACAAAGTGAGACCTGTCTCTAAAAAAAAGGAAAAAAAAAGTTATGTTTCACTGTATTATAGTCTATTAAGTATGTGATAGCATTATGTCTAACAAAAAAGACACACCTTATATAAAAAGCATGTTATTGCTTAAAAATGCTAGCAATTATCTAAGCTTTCAGGAGTCATAATCCTGTTGTTGGAGAGTCTGACCTCAATGTTGATGGCTGCTGATTAATTAGGGTGGTGGTTGCTGGAGGTTAGGGTGGCTGTGGCAATTTCTTAAAATAAGACAATGATGAAATTTGCTGCATTGATTGATTCTTCTTTCCAAAAAACTTTTCTGTAGCATATGATGCTGTTTGATAGCATTTTTTCCAAAATAGAAATTCTTTCAAAGTTGAAATAAATCATCTCAACTTTTGCCACTGCTTTACCGACTCTGTTTATGTAAAATAGTAAATCCTGTCTTGTCATTTCGCCAATGTTCACAGCGTCTTCACCAGGAGAGGACTCCATTTCAAGAGACTACTTTCTTTGTTTAACCATAAGAAGCAACTCCTCTCCATTTCAAGTTTTATTATGAGATTGCAGTAATGTATTCACATCTTCAGGCTCCACTTTGAATTCCAGTTTTCTTGCTATTTCTACCACATGTGCAGTTACTTCCTTCACTGAAGTCTTGAACCCCTCAGGGTACTCCATGAGAGTTGGAATCAACTTCTTGCAAACACTTGTTAACGCTGACATTTTGACCTCCCAGGAATCACAAATGTTCTTCGTGGCATTTAGAATGGTAAATCCTTCCCAGATTTTCAGTTTTGCTCAGATCCATCAGAGGGATCACTATGTTTTGCAGTTATTGCCTTATGAAATGCATTTCTTAAATAATAGGACTTGAAAGTCAGCATTACTCCTTGATCTGGGCTACAGAATGTATGTTATACAGAAGCAGGCACAGAAACAACACTAATCTTGTACATCTCCATGAGAGCCCTTGGGTAACAAAATGCATGGCCAATGAGCATAATCTTCTGAAAAAATCTTTTTTTTTTGTATTTATTTTTTAAGTGGTAGGCCTAAGCAATAGGCTTAAACCATTCAGTAAACCATGCTATAAACAGACGTGCTGTCATTCATGCTTTGTTGTTCCATTTATAGAGCATAAAGGCAGAGTAGGTTTAGCATAATCTGAAGGGCCCTAGGATTTTCAAAATGGTAAATGAGGATTGGCTTTAATTTGAAATCGCCCAGGTGCAGGAGCCCCTAACCAGAGAGTCAACCTGTCCTTTGAAATGTTGAAGCTAGGCATTGACTTGTCTCTAGCTAGGAAGGTCCTAGATGACAGCTTTTTTCAATACAGAGCTGTTTTGTCTACACTGAAGATCTGTTGTTTAGTGTAGTTACCTTCATCACTGATTTTACTTAGATCTTCTGGATAACTTGCTGCATTTTTTACACCAACCTTACTGCTTCACCTTGCACTTTTATATTGTAGAGATTATTTATTTCTGTAACCCTCATGAACCAACCTCTGCTAGCTTCAAACTTTTCTTTTGCAGCGTCCTCACCTTTCTCAGTTTTTATAGAGTTGAAGAGAGTTAGGACTTTGACCTGCATTAGACTTTGGCTCAAGGCAATGTTTTGGCTTGTTCGATCTATCTAGATCACTAAAATATTTTTCATATCAGCAATAAGGCTGTTTCTCTTCTTATCATTTGAGTGTTCACTGGAGTATCACTTCTGATTTCCTTCAAGAACTTTTCCTTTGCAGTCCCAACTGTGCTGTTTGGTGCAATAGGCCTATCTCAACTTTCAATGTGCCTTCCTCACTAAGCTTAATCATTTATAGCTTTAGATTTAACATGGGAGATATGCGATGACTCCTTTCACTTAAACATTTTGTGGAGGCCATTGTAGGGTTACTAATTTGCCTGTTTTCAATATTTTTGTACCTCAGATAATAGCAAGGCCTGAGACAAGGAAGAGAGATAGTGAAACAGCCATTTGGTGGAATGGTCAGAAGATATACAACATTTATTATATTTGCCATGTTACATGGGTGCAGTTTGTGGGGCCCTAAAACAATGACAATACCAACATCAATGAATCCTGATCACTAGTCACCATAACATAAATAAAAACAATGAAAATGTTGGAAATATTGAAAATTACCAAGATATGACACAGACAGTAATTGAGCATGTGCTGTTGTAAAAATGGCAATGATAGACTTCCTTGATGTAAGGTTGCCACAAATCTTCAATTTGTAAAAAATCCCTAATATTTTGAAGTACAATAAAGTAAAGTGCAATAAAATAAGGTATTCCTGTACTCCGTGAAAGATTTACTATTTTGATAAGATATATTTAAGTTATTTGCCAGAGTACCTTTGGGAAATGACAATTTTAGGCAGATTTACAACATATTAGTAAAGGCTACCTTCTTTCAGATGGTGCTTAAAAAGACAGGAACTATGGTTTTACCATGACTTTTAATTTTGCTGATAATGTAGACATCAGAGAAAGCTCAGTACTCCTAATCCTAGCATGTACCATGTTTGACTATCTGGCTGAAGCAAAATCCACTAACTAGAGGAATCACCTCCCTTTAAAGTCTAGCTCTACAAAGTGTTACATTACGAGACTTCAAATTATCGATATGGATGCCAGAAGAGGGAATTAGGCCAGGAAGTCAGAGTTAATTTAAGAATGTCTGTCTCCATGTTGAGAATGTTACATAATCATACACTTCAGCGACTGCTTTGGTTTGCCTTGGAGAACTTTGGCCTTGACTGTGATGAAAAAGATGCTTTCAACATCCATGAGGGCCTTTTTTTTTCCCCCTTCAGAGTGATCCCTATGCCCATTATAGTTGAGGAAATTCTGGGTAAGTAGGTAGACTCAGAGAGGTGAGACAGGACTTCAGCATTTCCCACACAGCCATCAGATGAAGTGATTTCATTTAAATTGTGGTAAACCAGTTCTGGTATTTCTGAGCCACCTTGCAGAATCCAGAGAATATGACAGATCAAAATATAGCGTGTTTATTTCATGTGTTGTTTATAAGCATGATTGTAGAGACACATAAGGAAGAACGGCATGAATACAAAGGAGCCTGAGCCTTACCATGTACTGCTTCTATGCATGGCTGGGTGATGTTTGCCAGCTTTGAGTGTAAGGGGGAAGCAGAGTCTCCATGGCCCCCATTCTCAGGGGTGATTAATCCCTGCATAAATTCACTGATTTAGACTCTGCCTGGATTGGCATGGAAGTCAGGGTTTGGCTAGTAAAATAGAAACGACTCTGTTTCTGAGGTATTTAACTAGAGATTAGTACAGGTAATGAAAGAGCTAAGAAGTCATACTAAGATTGGGATACAAGAGATTATAAACTCTCAAGAAGGTGCCACAAATCCTACAGCAAGAAAAACAACAGTATTATCTGGCAAAAGCAGGGGCGGCTGATATCATGTGAGTACATAATGGGGGTATTCTTCAGAGATGGAGAAGATGCAGCCAACACCAGGATACACCACAGAAAACAGAGAGAAGGGGAAATATATCTTGACTTCTCCCTTCACCAAGTCCTTTAATTTTACACCATTGCTTCCCACTCTATAGTAAAACCTACCTAGAAGCTAGAATGGCAAAGGGGCTTGGAGGTATAGCTTTCTATGTTACAGAGCTGAGCAGAAGAGGGGGATAGAGGGGACAGCATACTGGCACATTGCATAAAATAAGCGAGCAATTTTTTGGTGAAAACTGAAAGGAAGTCACTGTGGTAAAAAAAAAAAAAAAAAAAGGTCTCCAAAGATATCTCTGTCTTAATCTCCAGAACTTGTGAATATGTCACCTTACATGGCAAAAGAAACTGCGGATATAATTAAGTGAAAGGATCTGAGAATGGGAGATTTTCCTGAATCATCTGGGTGGGGGTTTAGTTTAACCACAAGTGTCCTTTTAAGAGGAAGTTAGAAGGTTAGAATCAAATAGGAGATTTGACAATGGAAGCTGAGGTTGGAGAGATAAGTTTAAGAGATAGAGGAAAAGGCCCTAAGCATAAGAATGTAAGCAGCGTCTAGGATCTGGAAAATAGCCTCCAGAAGGAATGTAGCTCTGCTGACATGATTTTAGCCCATAAGACCCATTTAGGACTTCTGAACTCCAGAACTGTAAGATAGTAAATTTCTGTTGTTTTAACCACATAGTTTTTGGTAATTTTTCACAACGGCAATAGGAAACTAGTATATTCAGTAACACCATGAAAATCATTTTAAAAATCCAAGAAATCAAAAGCAAAGAAAAAGTATGTTGGAAGTCTAAGGGAAAGATATCTATAAACCAAGCAAGTGTTTGTTCATTCTCTCCACTGTGGATATGCTCTTTTCAAGATCATCAATTATTTACTCTAGGCCCCAGTGTATATTCTTGAGTCTGAACACACCTGCATTCCCTTATTTTTCATTCTCCAGTGGGTATGAATGAGGATGAAGAGGACACACACACAGCCCCGGTTATTTTATAAATGAATATTGAAGTCAAGTATTAATTGACTTGTCTTTTTTAATTTTACCCTATAATTGAAGTGTCATTTATCCTTTTCCCCCATCCATATAACATAAAATAATTGCCTAATTGGCAAAAAATTATTTTGGGAACAACTGATTTGAGTATCTATTAAGTTTGTACCTAACACTTTGTTCTGTCAGCTGGAATTTAAAAAATAAATAAATGTCATGAAAAAGATGTGAGAAGGACTTGCCTTCACAAGGTCAGCATTTCTGAAACAGGTTAAAGCAGGGAAAAAAATAACACGTCTCTTCGTCACGACTGGTGTGATAAATGGAAAGGGACAGGGGTGCAATGTGGACAACACAGGATGCAAGATGAACCAGAGGAGCACGACTACTTTTCACTCCCAAGTACTACTGCTTTGCAACCGCGTCTGCGTGGTAGAGATGTGAAGCAGCTGCTGTCTCAAGTTTGGTCAGTGTCAGGGTCTCAGTTCATGTTCTCCAGTTTGGTGACTGTGATCACAACTGACAGTACCTGGCACTTTTGCTGTCAGCCTAAACATCACGATTAGATATGGAAAGTAGAAATGCTGTGTGCTTATTACCTGCTGACTTGGGGAAGAGGGCAGTGCCTAGGTCTGTCTATTGCCAAAAAAAAAAAAAAAAAAAAAAAAAAAATTGGAATTGAGTTATTTGGCTTGTTTATTGGTGTTGAAGAGAGCAGCAGTTCCTATAAAACTTTTATTCTAAGGACAAAAGGTATCTCTGGCACTTTCTCTCTATCCCTGTATATTTCTATCCCATCCAAAACCAGACCTCCCCATAAGAAATACTCTCCTTTGCCTTGGGTTTCTGAGGGCTGATTCAGCCTTCTTCCTACATGAAGGCTTTAAGGTATTGGTTTCCAACCTCACATCATTGTTAATCCTCCCAACTTCAGTGTGAATGAGATTTAGTTTGCTTTTCTGTAGGTGTGATAAGGATATCATGTTTGAAGATGGCTTAGTTGGGAATAAGAATGTTATATATAAGGACAGGGCTCCCGGTCTTTAAATCTTGGGTCCACAGTCAGCAATGTACTTCAGCACCAGGTTCCCCATCTATATATAATAATACAGTTGAAAATGTTTGCATTTAACTCATAGGACTTTTCTGTAGAATGAATGCTTAATTAGTTGAAAAGTGTTTCAAAGTGTGCCGGCACATAGTAAATGATTTTGGCTGTATTCAATATTCTTATTCTTATAGGACAAAAACCAATCAGAATGAAAGACAATTTGGAGGCCAGGCATGTGTTGATTTTATACATTGATGAAAAGTGAGTGTTTTATGTTATTTTGCCATAATTTCTGTTCATTATCTTTAACTCTGATCAGCCATGGCTTGAAGTTCAGGGCTGCCTATTTGCTTAACTTGACTATAACTCATGGCAAAAGCCCTGATGGTGGGGGTTAGCCCTGTTTTTTGTACCTTACTATTAATTTGCTCTATTTCTTAGAATATTAATCTGCTACTATAACCAACATATTAATTAATACTTATTATTATGATCTTTGTTTGCAGAAGACAACTGGTATCAATCCACATATAAGAAAATTAAGAACAAATATGACAGCATACATAAGGTAACATAGCGTGAAACATTTTCCAATATGTGTGTATGCATTCAAGAACATTAGTCCCTCTATTTATTCAATAGTCAAAGCACACAGGGAATGTTTCATAGCCTTTCTTGACTTAGAGGTATATAGTCACATGAAAATAGTAAAGACTGTGAGATCCCCTACAAAAATATTAAAGTTCTTTAATGCAGTGTTTTCCTTGGTAGTAGACAGAATTTGCAATAGATGTATGAGACTAGAAGTCTAGTAACTTCTTACTATCTGGGTATATGACTTTGGCAAATTACTTCCCTTTGGAACCTCAGGTTTCTTATTTATTAGAAAAATTCTAGCATTTTTTTTTTCGACTTCAGAAATCTAGTAAGTCTAGACAATTTAAATCTAGATGTGACTTTTTATTTAATTTTCAAGCAAATAGCTAAGGGTTTCATCTTATAACAGACATAAGAGGCCAAATTCTGTTAAATAATTGATTTTTTTTCCCTTGAGTTGTCCAATGGTTTTGTTGAATTGCAAACGTTGACTGCTTATTTTAGATCACTTAAATGATCGATGCCAGTGATTCCTTCATCTCTTCCATTACTCCTCCAGGAAAATGTCCCTTAATATCAGTGTTACATTTTAGAAAAATACCAGTTCAATTATAACGAGAAAGAGCTCTGTTTTGAATATGGTTTGCTCTAAAAAAAAAAAAATGGTTTCGTTTTGACCCTTTTTTTGTTCTTTCTTCCCATTCCTCAGCTATGTCTATATACCTACAACATTATACAAATTCCCTCTTTGGTTCATAATCTCATTTACTCTGGGACCTTTAAAACTTTATTCTCTTTGCTTAGCCCCAGCTGGCTTTCCTGATTTCCCTCCTGGATACTCATCCTTCCAGTTCCAGATTAGATGTTACTCCCTTACAAATTCATCATGGTTGTCCTTCCCTTCATGTCCTGCTTCTCCCCAGTTGGCCTTATTTCTCCATTTCTGACGGGATCTGTTATCCAACACACTTATCTCTGCTCTGTTTTACTGTCAGAGCGATTTCCCCAAAAGCTTTGACATTTATTTATATTTAAAAGTAAAGAAACTAGTGGGTAATTGAAAATGGTTAGCAATTATGGTCTTGATATTATAAATTCTATGCTGGAGACCTAGGTCTATGGACGGAGAATTGAAATAAGAGCTTTTCAGAGCAGGTTCCAGTATTGCAAACAGAGCATATTTTTAAAATAGAGTTGCAAAGTTTTCAAAGGAAACTATGCATTGTTAAGATCCTACCTTTTTAGGTTACCTGATTCCAGTTTTTCATTGTCTTTAAGCTAGTTTACATTTCTGTGAATTGTAGCTGATAACAATACCAAAGAAGCCTTGTCTACGAACATGCAAATTCTGTCAACAGTCTTCCCTTTGCAATGTAGTAGAAACCATTTATATACGCATTTTAGTATTCTAGATCTAAAATGCTGTTGAAGTAGTTGTAATATCTTACCAGTTGCCTCATTAACAGAGTTACATAAAGTCTTTAGCATATGTTAATTTTCCTATCTGTATGGAAATCATGATTTTACCACTTTTTAAAAATCATCTTTTAATAACAGCATACCTTGTATGGTGTAGTTTGAGGAAGAAAAATTGTCTGAATTGCCTCCTCTGTTTGAAATTGTCACATTACTGACTTCTGTAGTGCAAAACCATCTATAATGTTGGTAAGATCGCTCTCTATCAGCAGCTCTCCCATAAGTAGAACTCCCTCCCTTTCCAGATGCCCCCACAGGCTCTTTTCTTGCAACTTCTCTTGGGTTCTCTGCTGCAGTTGGAATTTTCCTTCGATGTTTCCCCAAACCCTGGTTCCTGTGGTTGCCCTCACAGAAATTCCTTGTAGCTTCCACTCCAAATATGTACATGCTATTGACCCCCACAGGACTCAGTTCACTCCTCTTCTTGCCCATGAATACATTTGAAATCTAATATAAATAAGATGGCTCCTTATTCTCAACTCATACAGCATGGAAGATCTATATCAATTATTTTAAAAATACCCTGTAATAGATAAATAATTATCAGCTATTTCAGGCAATACTCTGCAAAAAGAACTAGTATAGGAGAGCTGAAAGGAAAAGTGGAAATCATCTCCTTCAGAACCCTCATTGTACAGATGAGGGCACACCTATTTATTACATTCACCTGCAGTTCCATATTTGGGGAGCCCTTGACTTATGAATGACTTGTTCTTTTGCATTGAATTCCTGCACCCTCAAAGGGGCAATCCTTTCTTTTCTTTTTTCTCTAGTTCTGATCACCTGGGGAGTGATTGACCTTAGAAGTGTCATTCTTTATGCAAATTAAAGGAAGCTTTCTCTTATTCTTATGCAGATAGGAAGTGAATAGGTCCCTGGATTCCTGTAGTTTATAACTTGCTCTCCTCACTCTGAGGAGAAACCCTTATTTGTCCTACTTTCCAGTGAAGTGCTAACATTTTTTAGGTACTCATAATGTTTTTAGTTATTAGGAATTTCCATTTAACATTTCTAATATATTTTCCTTAGCAAAGTTTTGTGGTGATTAGGTATAGCTAAAATAATACAGAAGTGTTAGATTATAGGCATTTCATGTTTAAGTAGGGCTTTTTGGACTGAATTGAAAATTATTATAAACTAAATTTAAAATTGAAAGCCCTTACCTGCTGAAGAGACCTTCTCTTAGCCAAATGGGACCCCAGAGAAACCATAAAAACTGAATTCCTGGACCTGAAGGAAAGCAGATTGAACACACCTCATTATGCCCCTTCCCTTTTGGAGTTTAGGCACAGCTACTGACTATTATTAATGTTAAAACAGCAACCATAAGGCTGACAAAAGAGACTCTTTGTGGGAATAAGATAACAAATGATACACAAGAACTAAGGCCATGCAAGCCAAGAATCAAGTCACACCCGCAGGCCATCATACTTTTCACATAACATCCCTATATTAACTTAAAACATTCCTTTCTGCTGACTCCAAGTTTTAGACAGAGCCTTACTCCTTTATCCTATTGTAAATTAAAGAATCTCTCAATTCACCTATAACCTGAAAGCCCCACTTCAAGATAGCCCACCTTTTCAGGCCAAACCAACGTATAACTTCCAGGTATTGGTTTATGTCTTTGCCTGTAACTCCTGCCTCCCTGAAGTATATAAAGCCAAAATGTAATTTGACTATGTCACTTATTAATGGCTTCTTGGATTTGTGTTTCTCTGGGCCATGGTCACTCATATAGACTCAGAATAAACTTTTTTTTTTTTTTTTTTTGAGATGGAGTCTTGCTCCATCGCCCAGGCTGGAGTGCAGTGGCCGGATCTCAGCTCACTGCAAGCTCCGCCTGCCAGGTTTACACCATTCTCCTGCCTCAGCCTCCCGTGTAGCTGGGACTACAGGCACCCGCCACCTCGCCCAGCTAGTTTTCTTTTTTTGGATTTTTTAGTAGAGACGGGGTTTCACCGTGTTAGCCAGGCTGGTCTCGATCTTCTGACCTCGTGATCCACCCATCTCGGCCTCCCAAAGTGCTGGGATTACAGGCTTGAGCCACCGCACCCAGCCCAGAATAAACTTTTTAAAAGTGTTTTACAGAATTTGATTTTTGGTTAATATTATCATTAATAACATAGTTTCGTTGGTTTCTTTTTTTATTGAGAGAAGCCTCCTAAATACTATTTTTCATAAGAAACTTAGAAGGAAGTGTTTCTATTCTTTTCCATTCTCTCTTTTTCAATTGTTTTCTTCATTTCTCTAAATAATTTAACTCATTTGTTTCCTATTTCCTCAACTAAATTTCAAGCTTCTTGAGGACAAGGCTGAAAAGTCATCTCAACATGAGTCTATGCTGCCAGTGCTTAGGGCAGGTTCTTACAGACAGTATGCAGCATGGTAAGTGGTATGTAGATAAAATATATGGTTGGTATCTAGGTGGAATAGCTGTTCTGGGTCATTTGATTATATAGATGAGGAGAAAGTGTAGAGTTCATTTAGTAGAGTCAACTGGAGAAAAGTGCTCAACTTGAATGTGAGAGAGCCAGGCCAAGGCAGGGCCAGGGGTGAGGCAGAGGCACTGGTAGAGAGAGGTACAGTGGGTGGTTCCCTGGCAGGTAGAAGGCCCTAATGTTGACTGTAGGAGACAGAAAAGCAAAAGGAAAGTCTAAGAAGCAAAATGTGATTTGGAAAGCGGAAAAGGCAGGCTGCTACCTGCTTCAAAAATGTATTAAAGAAATTCTCTTGTTTGTGAACATTTTGAATGTTCACTGAGGGAAACCATATCCCTTTGAATACATTAAAAATATTTTCAGAGATGATATATAGAGTCATCACGTAAAACTTTAAGACCATCGAAGAACTTTCTTATGACTAAAGGAGAGGCTATAGGTGTCTTAATTTAATTTAATGTAACTTAATTTAGGAGAGCTAAGTAATTAAACATGAGGCCAAAGTACATAAGAAAGCGGCAGCCCTTTATTGGAAATATGCACACACTCTCGGGCGAGGTTCTCTGGTCCTCAGGTGTGGGGGGCCAGGGAAGTCGCCCCGGCCCTCTCGGGTGATGTTCTCCCGTCCATGAATGCGGGGCCGAAGAAGTCATGCTGGCTCCTGCCGGCATCGGACTTTTATGCATTGGTACTGGAAGGGGGAGGGCAGTGGGTGGGATAAGGGTGTGATAGGGGCGTCTCCATAGGCGTGGCCGGGTAAGTTTCGATCTCTTCTGATTGATGTCACCTGGTGCATGCTCGGTTGATCTGCATCTTCCCGGGCGCGGGCTGCATTTTCCCATGTGCGGGAAAGTTGGTGAGGAAGAACCCAGAAGCAACATGGATTGTGTCTTCTTGTTCACCTTCTCCATCTTGTCCTTTGTCCCTCACCCAAACAGTCCAACCCTCTTATTGATTATAAGAATTTGGGGCGCCGTTGTCTGTTTGGCTGCTTCCTGCTGTTAGGGGGCGTAGTTAGGGTCTGAGGTTGGCAGTTGGGTGTAGGGATGCAGGAGCATTTGGCTGAAGGTGACTCGGGTGATCTCTTGGACCCTGGCTCGGAGAAATTTTATTAGAATGGGAGCAAGACATAACATAAGGCAGAGGATTAGTGTGGGAATTAGGAATGGAAGCATCTGCTGTACTACAGGCAGTAGCCATACCAGTGGTCTGGGGGTTAAGGGGGCGTTAAATTGTTGAAGCTCCCTTTTGATTTTGTTTAATGTTTGGACGTTGGTGTCAACCAGGCCTGATTCATTTATATAATAGTAACACTGTTCTCCTAGGAAGAGGCATGTTCCTCCTTTTTCAGCAGTAAGAAGATCTAATGCTCGCCTATTTTGTGCTGCTACCTGGTCCACTGAGGTAATCTGATGCTGTAAAGAGGCCAGGCTTTCAGCTGAAGCCTCTATGGTTTCCTGGACCTGAGTGGAGAGAGCCCGTGTGGACTGAATTGAGTGGATGAGTGCCCCTGTCCCACGTCCTGAGGCTATCAGGGACGATGCTAGGGAAACCCCGATAACTAAGGGAAGAAAAACGGCCCACTTTTGGATTTTATTGCTGGGAGTGGTAAGCTGGGAAGCTAGTTCGGACAATTCCCCTTTGCTATATAGGGTTAAGCTAGGCACTAAAGACACTGGGACGCAAAGGGATTGGGTGATGGAGGTGGGGTTAAGAATTTTAGATAAAGTTTGGTTACACCAGAAGTAGCCGCCAACGGGGGCTGTCTGGGTTCCATTGGGAGCTTGAGTGCAATTACACCATGAAGAGTTTGGAGTAGAGTAGCAAAAAGGAAGGGTTTGACTCTGTGGATTATGGTATAAGGGGACTTGAGGCAAGGATGTTGCTTGAGAGGAGCTGGTAGAGTCAGTGGTGATATTGAAAGCAGTTGGTAGAGGGACTGCCACTAAGGGAGCTTTTCCGAGTGCAGCGCAAAGGAAGCAGTGGGAGAGGTTTTTTACTCCGGCAGCCTGGGTTAAGTTAAGTCCTTGGCGAATAAGTGTTAACCGTGAGAATGGGTCCTCATTGTTAGGGGGCTTAACTGCTTCTGTAGTTTTTGTTCATGAGATTTTGTGGCTGAGGTTAAATTCTGTAGGGCCTGTACACCTTTAGGGAGATGTACTTGCTGTACGTATACACTGTTTACCTGGATGGTTGCGGTGGGATATGAGGAAACAGATGATGCATATAGTCCACCTTTAACTCCCTGGGCCCACCGAGGGTCCCAGGGATCATTAATAATAAGACTGTATGTTCCTGGCAAAGGGCTTTGAAACATTCTTATGTTGGGATTGTGCATTGAAGTCATACAAAGGATGGATTTTGCAGTAACTGTATGGACACCCTAGGTTGGTTTCTTGCCAGTAGTTTTACAATTATATTCTGTTTGGTCGTACAAGAAACATATGGTTGGGAGGACTCCAGTGATGGAACTGGATCTCTTCGGATTGACCTCACCTGGCGCATGCTCGGTTGATGTGCATCTTCCCGGGCGCCGGCTGCATTTTCCCGTGCGCGGGAAAGTTGGTGAGGAAGAACCCAGAAGCAACATGGATTGTGCCTTCTTGTTCACCTTCCTCCATCTTGTCCTTTGTCCCTCACCCAAACAATAGGAATATCTCCACCAATTCTGAGTTATTTATGAATATTAGAGGGCAGTCTTTCTTTGGGAATTAAATGTTTAAATCTTCTGACTTCTGAATTATTGCCAATGTTTAAAGTGGTGCAATGGAGCCTTTGGTGCTATGACTATGGGGTTAACAGTATTTCTCTATCTCTGACAGTAGGAATTCCATTGGAAAGGGAATTGATTAATATCTGCATGAAGTTCTGCTAGTCTGAGAGTTGATCTCCTTGCAAATAGTGTTTACATTTTTTTTTTTTTTTTTTTTGAGAAGGAATCTCGCTCTGTCACCCAGGCTAGAGTGCAGTGGCACGATCTCTTCTCACTGCAAGCTCTACCCCCTGGGTTCACGCCATTCTCTTGCCTCAGCCTCCCGAATAGCTGGGACTACAGGCACCTGCCACCATGCCTGGTGGCAGTAATCTTTTTTTTTTTTGTATTTTTAGTAGAGATGCGGTTTCACCGTGTTAGCCAGGATGGTCTCGATCTCCTGACCTCGTGATCTGGCCATCTCGGCCTCCCAAAGTGCTGGGATTACAGGCGTGAGCCACCGCGCCTGGCCAGTGTTTACATTTTTAAAATCTTTCTTAGATGTAGCCCTCACCAGAATGAATTGTTTCTATAGCTGCTCTTCAGGACCACTTCTTACATACACATCACAGAGCACACATACCACAGATGTACTACACACACCATACCCATATGTCATCCTCCACATACCACATACACACACCATACACCACACACATACATCATACACCACACACACATACGCACACACACGGGGCTACCCATTTCATCCTATAAAACTGACACGTCCATATTAGAAAAGGGGAGAAATAGTTCTTTTTCTTCACACTCCTAGCATCTACCAGAGTTAAAGACATACTATAATGCTAAATATTTGGGCAATAGGGAACTCAGGGTTTATTTGAGCAATATTTACTAAGGAGGGAAATGCTGTAGGTTAAAAAATTAGTTGTTGGCTAACCTAGAAATACAATCTTGGTCTTCTTTTTCTTAGACCAAGACTATTAACAATAATAAAATAATTTATTTTATGGAGTGTTAATAATAATTTACCACAAAATTCTAGCTACCTTTATTGAGCCCATACTATATGACAGATTCATTTGAGGTATTTATAGATATGATATATACATTTCATATATATTTGGAAAATATCTATATATTTATTTACACACACTAATATATCTAGATCACTCTCTCTGTCTCTCTCTCTCTATATATATATACACATACACACACACACTAATTTGATCCTCATGGAAACTTTCTGAGCTAAGCACTAATACTATCCCCATTTTAAAGATGAAGTAATTAAGCACAGAGAACTAATTAACTTGCCCAAAGTTTTATTGAGAGCTGGGCATGGTTCATATCTTATTTAATTTTCACAACAAGCTTATAAGAAAGGAATGTAAGCCCCCTTTGCATAAGAGAAACCATAGATGGTTGTGATTAAATAAACTACTCAAGGTCACCCAATCAACTTCGAGTCAGGGCTTGAATCCTGCTTGTCCTAGCTCCTAAACCAATATATTTTCCCAGATCTCGACAGACCAAAATGATTTGATCAAAGCTGGTAGAAAGTGCACCAGCCATCCCTGGAATTGACTTCTTGTGGACATGGGTAACATATTCTGGAGTCAACATCAGAACAAAAGGCCTGAAAAAATTCATAAAAACTTGTGAGAGACTGAGCATCCCTCTGGCCTTCAGGATCTACAGTTATCATGTTTTTGGTGAGCATTCCTTCACTGTGCTGATTTTGTAGAAGTCAGATGCTTGATTCACCATAAGGCCAAATGTCACCTTTAATTAACAACTTAAAATAGATTTCACAACCTCCTCCTGCTGACAGACAGTTCCTCCCTTGTGGACTCCTATAATTTGGGCCAGGGAAAAATGGGGCTGTAGGGTATGTACCTCTGTCTGAAGGGAACTATTTTGCAAGTAAACACTCCATTATTTGTTACAACATGGCCAGCCATGCCAATTGCAAATTAAGTGCTGAAGATATATTATTTCTGCAATGACTATCACCATACCCTTTAGTTTAATGACAAAGTAAAGTACATTTGTTTTGTAGTTCCAGAAAAAAATTAATTGTCTCTCAAACAAATAAAGACTTGAAGCCATCAGTCAGCTAAATGTGACCAAAAATTATGTTCACTTGAAATTACTAGATAATTGAGAACAGAAAAACATATATGAAGAGTGCTTGAATGATCTAGGTAATAAACTTCAATGCTTCATTCTTCCTTTCTCATGTAGACATGACTCCACTATATAGGGTTTTTTTTTTTTTTTAGTATAATAATGAAATCCTATTTACTATTTTTTCTTCTCTTTTAAAAAAAAAATAAGGTGAGGAATTTCCATTTTTATCTGACCCTTCAGTTTGCCTGCTCTCACAGCAAACAGAAGGACATTAAATCCTAGAGATTTAGTAATAAGATTAAAATAAGGAGAAATGAATGGAAGAATCATTTAGACCAAAGCCCTGTCTACAGGCAGCTCCATGCGTAAACCATGCTAGGAAATCAGGATTTCTGTATTATTATTAATAACCTCTAGAGAAAGAGAGTTTGTCATCTTTTAAAGTGGTTTTTCATAGTATTAGGCTAAAAGGATATGTTTAAAGCTTCTTTTAGCTGCACAATTTGAAAAACATATCTATAAAGCCAGAGCTGACATGAAAGTGAGGCATCCTGAGCCCTGTTCTACCAAAGTGCCTTCGACCACTGTGGTCATCCGAATTCTTTCTGAGAGCCTGTAAGGAATGAAGAGCTGTCTTGAGATTCGCTATGCCACCAAGAAAGATTTAACTGTCTGGAAGAGTTTTGTTTCTTAAATTGAATGGTGGAAACATAGGCATTTCTTCTATTATTTTATAATAAATTTTGTATACTTTAAATATTGTATTTTTAAAAAGTCAACCCCCTCTTCCACACACACCCAACATGGTGACCTCCAGCAAACTGTGCTATTGTGATCTCAAGGTCTGGCCACTCTTATTGTCCTTCTAGCATATCCCTAGTACTCTCTCAAGCTCAACTCAAGTGTCATATTCTTCAGAAAATAAAAAGTCAAGATATTTGGGTGCCCTTATCTACTATTTAGGTGAGCTAACATATCTGAAACTCTTTCTGGAAGGCTTGGATCATAGCAGGATCTTAAGACATTTTTGCTTCCTTATTTCTTCCATTCTCTATTCCTTCTGTCTCAACAACACACCTCCTTTCTGTGCTCTTTAGACGTGTTTACTCTACCATTGATATATTGATGGTAAGTTACGGCGTACGTGTCTGCTGCTTCCCTTTCTCTTTCTTTTGCCTCCATCTACAAGCAGTGACTTTCTTGGGAGCAGGGACAGTATTTTTCATCTGTGCTAGTCCAGCACCGAGCACAACACAAAGAATAAAGTTGTTTGAATAAAACAACGACAAGAACAATAATAATAACAACAACACTTTACTTGAGGACCAGATCTGAAGCAAACTGAAGGCGTTTTCTATTAGGAAAAGAAACCTGAAGCAAGGAGGAAAGGAGTGATAGATGTTTCCATTTTTATTACACATTCAGTGAGAGCTAGGTAGTTTACATATGTCATATCATTCATCTCCATGCCAGTCTAGTGAAGCAGATATTACAATTATTCCCATTTTTAGGATTGGAAAATGGAAATCAGGTAGGTTAACTATCTTGTACAAAATCAGGTGATTCATAATCAGTAAAACTAAAATGTTAACCCAGATTTGATTCATGCTTTCTTTTCTACTGTACTATTTCCTGGTATATCAGAAAGACTCGATATATGGACTACAGACAAGTAACTTCCTATGCTTGTGTTAATCCATTTTTCATTGCCTTAAAAAAATACCTGAGACTGGGTAATTTATAAAGAAAAGAGGTTTATTTGGCTTACAGTTCTGCAGGCTGTACAAGTATGGCACCAGCATCTGCTTCTGGTGAGGCTATGGGAAGCTTACAATCATGGTGGAAGGCAAAGCGGGGAGCAGGCATATCACATAGTGAGAAAGGGAGCAAGACAGAAAGAGGTGCCAGGGTCCTTTGAATAACCAGCTTTCATGTGAACTAACAGAGCGAGAACTCACTCATTACCATAGGGAGGTCAGCAAACCATTCAGGAGGGATCTGCCCCTATGACCCAAACACCTCTCGCGAGGAATCACATTTCAACATGGGATTTGGAGAAGAAAATTATCCAAACTATGTCAGTGCCTTACTTGAGACAGCTTCAAACCTCTCGGGCAGTAATAAGGGGCAATTGAGACAATACATTACCCCAGCCACTATAATTGTCATCTCTTAATCACACTACCTTCAAGAGAATGCATCCTGCCACCACTCGGTCCAGCAGTGAGTCCCACAGATGAAGAAGGTGAAGCAATGTGAGCCTGATTTATTTTCATTGCAGAATCCCTGAGAATAGAAGAAATAACAGATATGCTTAGAACATAGAAGCCCTCAGGCATGCAGTCTCAAATGTATGAATTGATAGAATCAAACATTTTTCTTTTGTTTCCTCTCTTTACAACACTCATGCTCCTGCCCTGCATCACACTAATTTTTCAGTCTGGTTGACCCTGGAGCTGTATTAATCTAGTTTATCTAATTCCCTTTCAGGATCTAAGGCAGGAGTTTACAAATTATGGCCTGAAAGCTAAGAATTAATTAATTTTATATTTTTAAATAGCTAAAAAAATAGAAAAATAATATTACATGGCACATGAAAATTATATGAAATTTAAATGTCAGTGTTCATGATTAGTTTCATTATAGCCACACCTTTTTGTTTCTGTAGTATATGTGGCTGCTTTTATGTTACATTGGCAGAGATGGGTAGTTGCAACAGAGACTTTATGACCTGCACAGCCTAAAATATTAACTATCTCACCCTTTATAAGAGTTTGCTGACCCCTGCTATAAAGAACAGGTAGGGATTCATTTCTCCAGACAACTAAATTTGGTACTCTCTCACACCCTCTTGTCATTATTCTGGTGGGAGTAGGTTTTCTTTCAAGTGTCTGTAACTGTATAATGCTTTTGTAATTATAACAACGTGAGAGCTATAGTCACTTTTGTTATATCATGTGAATGTCAATGTTGTTAAGGCATCTTATTTGTGCTTTTTGTGTTTATTCTCCCACTCTTTTATATTTTCTTCTGCTTTTTGGCAGAAGCCTCTTCTCTGAGATTAGGTTTTCCTTTTTTTCCACTCATTTCTCAAGCACCATTAAGCCTAATTTTATTTTGTATTTGACTCTCTACCATGGATGGGATAGAAGAAGTCAACTATCCCTGGAGTTCACCATTCAAATCTTGGGCATTCATTTAAGAGGACCACTGGCAAAGTAGAGATGACTCCGTGGAGCACATTCCCTGGATACTGCACTGTAGGAAATGCTTGGAGGAAAGATCATCTCTTATCATCTCTTACTCAGCCTGAGACATCTACTAGTTTCCCAAGGCTGCCATAAGAAAGTTCCACAGCCTTAGAGACTTTAAGTGATGAAAGTTTTTCTCACAGCTCTGGAAAAAAAGTTACAGAAGATTCCTATTTGAATAAGGCAGACTTTTCTGACAATAACAATGAGCTTTATTATCGCGATTGCAGGGTGATGAACTCCAGACTGAGTAGGGATATGTCAAAAACACGGTAGAATTTATTGCTATATCAAATTGGTCTCCTCTCAGCTTTAAATTCTTTTGTATCCTATTGCTCCCAACTAGGCACACCTTAGCACTAGATAGATTTGAAAAAATATATCCTGAAGGTTATTTCCTTCCTTTCTTCCTTCCTTCTTCCTTCCTTCCTTCCTTCCTTCCATTCCTCCCTCCCTCCCTCCCTCCCTTCTTTCTTTTTTTTATTTCTAGAATCAAAAATTGTATTTCTTTTGTGCAGAACTAGAAACGACTCATTACAATATTTGCACTCAGATGAAAGAAATATATTTGGTGATAGATGAAAAGGAAAGTAATTTATGTTATCTTTATTCTAGTATCATTTAGCATGTTCAATTTACATGAATTATTTGGCTAGAACTCTCAAATATTTTCTGAGTTAAGAATGATCATAGATTTAATCATATGTAAGTACTTTATGAAATGAATTAATTTTGTTTTGATTCTGTTAATTTTAATATATTTAAATGGCCAACCTCAGGAGACAGAGGTGGGCAAAGCATTAAGAATTAATTGGCCAGATGAGGTCTGGCTGGCTTATGTATGTGGCTGGAGTCTGAAGCTCAGTAAAAGTTGTCCTTAAGTAATATATTTCGTATCTACTGGATTCAATGTGTATAAACCAAAATGTATCTGTAACATTGATGGCCCAGTGTGTGCCTATTCTAGGAAACAGGTTGGAAAAATGTTTCTGTAAAGAGCCATATAGTAAATACCTTAGGCCTTGAGAGTTACATATTTATAATATTTGTCATAGATTCTTGATTTTTTCCTCCTCCTCTTCTTCTGCTTCTACAACAACCCTTTACAATTTATTTATTTATTTATTTATTATTATACTTTAAGTTCTAGGGTACATGTGCATAACGTGCAGGTTTGTTACATACGTATATTTGTGCCATGTTGGTGTGCTGCACCCATCAACTCGTCAGCACCCATCAATTCATCATTTATATCTTGTATAACTCCCCAATGCAATCCCTCCCCCCTCCCCCCTCCCCATGATAGGCCCCAGTGTGTGATGTTCCCCTTCCCAAGTCCAAGTGATCTCATTGTTCAGTTCCCACCTATGAGTGAGAACATGCAGTGTTTGGTTTTCTCTTCTTGTGATTTAAACCTTAAAGAATTTACAAAACCTTGTTCCGTAGTTTGCTGACTGCCATTCTAGGCATTTCATTTTTCTTTCTTTCTTTTTTTGTCAGGACAGAGTCTTGTTCTGTCATCCAGGCTAGAGTACAGTGGCATATGTTGGCTCACTGCAACCTTCACCTCCCAGGTTCAAGCAATTCTCCTGCTTCAGCTTCCTGAGTAGCTGGGATTACAGGTGCCTGCCATCACACCCAACTAATTTTTCTATTTTCAGTAGAGACGGGGTTTCACTATGTTGGCCAGGCTGGTCTCAAACTCCTGACCTCGTGATTCGCCTGCCTTGGCCTCCCAAAGTTCTGGGATTATAGGTGTGAGCCACCACGCCTGACCCATTTCATTTTTTTAATGATTCTGTTCTTAACCTATTAGGCTAATGTCAGGCTAATTCAGCCTTTTGCATCTTTGTAGTAAGTATTATACTACCCTGTATGACAGAGAGGCTCTCCTAATACTGAAATGTAGCATGTGATATTCAATCTTTGATCTAAGGCAACCAAAAATTCTTTCATGCAAATACCTTTTGGGGTGGAAGTGAAGAAATGAGTAATTCATTTCTTAACAATTATTATATTACCCACACAATGGGTGGGTTCATTGATTAGTAACTTGGCAGATGACATTCCAATGACCATATCCAAAGAAGATTTAAAACAGGAGTTTTATTACTTGTACCAAGAAGGAGAAAACCTGAGATAATCCCCTAAAGCAGTGCCTTCCTGAACAAACGTGAAAACAGGGCTTTTATTAGGTGGATTACCTGAGTCACTGTACACAGGGGTGAAATACGGGCAGTGCAAATGCAATCACACATCATGCTTCTGATACATCTTATGTATAAAAAATAGCTAATAAGTTCCTTCCTGGGTGAGGATTTTGCTAAGGTAATATAGAGAGTTTGCCAAAGTTCCTTTCCAAGTCAGGTATCTCTGGATCTAACCAGTTTTTGTTTTGTTAGGGCTGGGCTTCTTCCTGGGACTTTTCTAAACAACAATAACTCAAGGTGAAACAGTTATAAGTGGGTGCTTTCTCACAGTGAATACCAGGAAACCAGGGATCCTCAGTTACACTTATCTTAATATAAACAAGTCTCACTTTGGACAGGAAAGTAAAGGTGCAGAGGCTAAAAGGTGTAATTGCTGAATTATAAAATTTAAAGGCTGAAAACAAATGTTGAGAATAAGGACAGATGTACGTTTGGGGTTTAAAGCTACACAATCACTGGGGACCATTTGGAAAAGGAAATCAAAATTTTGAATAAAAAATCAAGATGTGAGTATTTACTGAGAACAAAAAAAGTAATAGTAACAAATAGCAAATTTACAAAAGCTAGCAATTGTCACAAATTTCACAAAATCTAGAAAGTTGATTTAGCATTTTCATTAATAAACTCATGTTTATAATAAACATGTTTACCACAAACATGTTTAAATGTGTTTAAAACACACTTTAGTAATACTGTTTTCTTTTGTGTTTGTGTTTGTACTCTTTAATTATCTTCACACTTAACAGATTTGCTAAACCATGATCTATAGAGAACAGACTCACTTAGCCCTTCTTGTAGTATAATTGATTTAAATTTATTTTTTAGTATTGATAGATTAGAAAAGCTTCTTTCTGGATCATAGTTCCTGCTTGGGAATATCACATCAATTTTTAAAATCATGAACACATTTGAGAACAGTTCTGTCAAGTTTATTTGACATGCAAGTGACTAAAGCTGTTCAGGTCTGAGATTTTGCTCTCCTTACAAATGAACAAGTTACCATTACTGTTTCACAGACTATGATTCAGAGACAAAAGATAAAGAACTTTATTAGTCATGTCAAAAACGGTAGCTAGAGATAAATGTAGGTTTGTACAGGTTTTGTCAGGTTCACCATACCCTCCACAGAGGTCACACAAAGATCTTATCATAGATTTATGCACATACTGTGTGTTGTATCATAGGAGAGGTATTACAAACTTCAGGGACTCACCACTTTTATAGTAAATGGAAGCAAGTCTGCTGTTTGTGCAAGGGAAGACATTACCTCATCCCTCAAGTTTGCTCACTACAAACACAACTCTAAGAAATGCCCCAGATAAAGAGTTGTCAGGTCCTTGCATTTTTGGTGTACCCAGTAAGAATATGCAGTGATGCTCAGGGATCATGGCAGATTTGCCTCTCTCATGAAGAAACAGTAAAATTTGTGGGCTTTTCAAATTTTCTTAGGCAATGGTTCATCTTAGGCACTATTTGAATTGATAGTGCTTGTTAACCAATAAGCCACCAGTGTCCTCATTGTGGTGGTTTATTCTTAAATCTTCCATTCTGTTAGTGTTCTGTGTTAAACAAATAAAAATTTTCTATTTTTTAAATGTGTTTCCTAATGCAAAGATTAAATCCTCTTCATTAATTATATTACTACAAATCCAACAGTCTGTTATTATCTCTATTGAAAATATAACCCTTCTTTAAGAAATACTGTTCTTGCTATAATCTGAAAAAATATTGTTACAATTCAGTTCTCTGTGTCAGAATAATTTCTGTTAGTTTTTTGGTTATCGTAGCACTATGATGAAGTATGCTTTATATTCTATTATATTTTTACCTGAAACTTTTTCACCTTTTTAAAACAAAATAGACCCAAAGATGACAAAAGACACTTTGGGAGGCCAAGGCAGGTGGATCACGAGATCAGGAGATGGAGACCATCCTGGCTAACATGGTGAAACCCTGTCTCTACTAAAAATACAAAAAAATTAGCTGGGTGTGGTGGCGGGCACCTGTAGTCCCAGTTACTCGGGAGGCTGAGGCAGGAGAATGGCATGAACCCGGGAGGCAGAGCTTGCAGTGAGCTGAGATCGCGCCACTACACTCCAGCCTGGGCGACAGAGCAAGACTCTGTCACAAAAAAAAGAAAAAAAAGAAGAAGAAGAAGATGATAAAAGAGAGTACTCATCTCAGTTTGTGTTCTCTCAGGAGCAGACATGAAATCGAGATTTGAGTGCAAGGACTTGTATTTGGGAAATGATCCCTGGAAGTATCAGTTAATAGTGGGGGACTGTGACAGGGAGGTATAGACAGAGACGGAAGACTATCAAGCAAGTAATCACTGTGGATGACTAAGCTTAAACCACTTTGGGAACTTGGGCAGACAGTGTAAATAGGTGTCTCAGAAATATCCAACCTGAGTTATAAGGAATGTGAGAGCTGAGGAATTGATTTACTGACATCCTCAGTGATATTTGAGCTTATTCTTGGGTGAGAGGGTTAAGTGTCAATATTCTCCTGGCTACTAGTAAAAGATCCCAGGAAAAATGCAAATTATGGCAGTGTGATATCAACTGTAAATTGTAAATATTAAGGCCTGGGGGGACATTGGTGAAATTCCACAGTACCTGCTACAATATCTTTAAAATATTTCTAATCTCATCATTGTTTTGTTAAAATGGTTCAAAACGCTTTTCCATATTATAGTAATATTCCCAATTCAGTTTTCCCTTAGCTATATTCTAAGGATGTTCACTCTACTCTCTTGACACTGCATAAGAGAGAAAGTAGAATGAGGGGTAAAACCATTGTGAAGGGATACTGGTCTTAGGCACATGTAAATACAAATGTTACTCAAAAAGTGACCATGTTGATACCTTGCTTGGAATCATTCAGTTCATCTTTGAAAGACTGATAATCCTAAAATACTCCTGTAAGAAGAACGTTAAAGCACTTTCATGTATGTAAACTGACTTTCTCCAAGTTGTCTTACCTCCTTTGATTGCCCTTTTCCTTAACATCAAGGTAAATAATTGCTCCTCCATGCCATAATTGCAGGAAGTTCAGTTTCCTCTCTGGGCTCACCTCCTTCTCCCAGACTGCTCACATGTCTGCAATGTTTCATGCTCCTGGGATTCTGCACAGCTGCTCTAAGCTAAACCAAGTTTGGTCATACTGACCCATGGCTTCTCCATGCTGCTGAGGTCTTTCTATAATCATTTGCCACTAAGGTGGTACTACTAACACAAACTTTTAATACCTAAGTAGATTTTGCTGAAATCTTGACAGCAATAGATGGATTTACTGACAGAGAAAGAATGAAAAAAGAAATTAACTTAGAATTTAGTATCAGATAGAATTGCTTCTAGAGTTCATTAGTCAGAAATCTACCTTCACAGGAAATTCCTAAGGGTGAGTTTTTCTTCTCAGGCCCTTCTAGCATGTTATCTGATTCTCTTTACTCTCTGCTTTCCTATCTTCTTCTACTTTAAGATTCAAAGCAGGATAAAGAAAAATTTAAAAACCCTCTCTCAAGTTCCCTCTGGAGTAAGATAATTAATAGGTTACCCTTTCCCTAGTAAAGCAGTGTTTTGAATTTTATGCTATATTAATCAGGTACTCTTTCTTGCAAACTATGTCTTCTGGTCTAGGCTCTAGGCCTCACTTCTACACCTCTGAATAACCAAATAATATCTTGATCCTCAAATAAAATAATCTTTACCCTGCTCCAAGTTAAATTATTTCTCCTTTTAGCAGAAGTGTACACCGATTGCTATAAAATACATAAATAGTCACTTTTCAGATCCACCAAAGATTTTGGAATCTTGGAGCAGGTCTCCTGAGATCTTCCTGGTTCATATATATATATATATATATCCTCAAGACACTGCAGCCTACAGCAGAAAGCAAGAGTCACTGCTTTACATTACTGAATCTAAGCCAGTTGCCTTGTGAACCTTACACCTGCAATTAAATTGGTCCCATCCAATCAACTGTGGGCAAGGGGTCAACATCACATGTTACAAAGAACATGTATGCACCTGTTCATAAGGAACCACCTCTAACTTCTGCAGAGGTAGATTTATTAAGTGCATTGGTTCTCTCAGAAGGAAACTGTGGTGTATATATTTAATATACCCAGAAGTGTCTAATGCATTGGAAATCCAAGAGTGACATAAACCTCACATTATTCAGTTTAAAAAAAAAATGCTTCTAAGTAAGCCCTAGGCCACATCACATAAGGTGCCAAATGTTGATTTCTCAGGCCAGTGAAGAATAAACTCAAATAAATGCTTCATGTGGCAAGAAGTGGTGGAAAAATCTGAATCCTGTAATTTCTAATATCTTTAAAACGGCACTGAGAATGTCAGCCCTCATTAGTGCTTTCAGTTTAATGGAGATAATAAGCTAAGGGGTGTTGCAGAAGCTGAAGGAAGTTCAAAGACATATGAAGAAATCCATTCTCAGGAAAATACTAATTTATTTTCCATTTGCCTATAAAAATAAAATAAGGGAAAAAATTCTCTAAGGGTCTTTTCATCCTGGAAGAAAAAAGACCCAATTTTTGCTCTACTCCCTCATTAGGCATTGTGGTGGCTCTCTGATTTTATTTGTCTTGAAATTTTATTTAAATCTTTTACATTAAGTTTTCTGTATGTTTAATACAAGCTTCCTCAACTTGATACAAGCAAACCAGGGCAAGGATCATCTTTAATGCTTCTAACAATTCATTTGTTATCTACATATTGTGAGCAACTGAATGGAAGGTAAAATACAGAATTAAATGATGAGGGAGATACACTTTTATATTATTCCAGGTGCTGGGGATACAGCAGTGAATGGAATAGATAAGATTCTTGCTCAGATGATGGTTCCATTCTACTGTGATTAGGGAAAGAGAGCCAGACAATGGACAAAGAAACAAATAAATACTCAAAATAAAATTAGAGAATTATAGGTATCATGCAGGAATTGAAAAGAAATAGTAGGCTATAGAGAGAGTATATATGTGTGGAGGGGTTATTTAGAGAAGTGGATCAGATAGGCTTCTCTCAGAAGGTGAGATCAAAGCTCAAAAATGAACAATGGAGGATAAGCCAGCTATATGAATATTTGGGCAAAGAACATTCCCAGCACAGTATTTCAACAAGGATAAAAGCACTATGGTTGGAATGATACTGGCATTATCAAGGAAAAGAAACAAGACTGCTCTGTCAACAGTGCACATGGGAGACTGGAGTCAGAAGCCAGGTGTGCATGGCCTCACGTAAAAGGAGCTAATTATGCCTAAACCTTTCTTCCGAACTTGATCTGGCAGCTTTAACTCTACCTGCCTGTCACACCAAACTTCCTTCACACTGAGAACTAAGGCAGAGAAATGGGAGAGAGAATAAACATGGTGATCAGATTGTAGGGTGCTGCTTACCTGGAGAAGGCTAATAAAACAAGCATTTGCCTGTTTATTTTACATCCTTTTTGCTTAAGAGAATAGATAAGGAAAAATTTGGATTGAACTTAAAGTGCAGGTTTTCCGATGCCCAATGCAGTGATATTTCGACTGCACCTCTGGGAACAACACAATGTATGTGTTTAAGGTAATAAAATAATAGAACCCAGAACCATCTGTGAGGACCTTGACATTGGTCCCGAAGGGATGTCATCTGACAACGGCAGTCTTTCTGAAACAAATCTGGTCCAATACCACCTAGAACCAGTTTTAACTGGACTCATGGAAGCATAGGAAAGTAAACTCAGTAACAGCCCTAGCCTAACTCCAAAAAAAGATTGAGAAGTAAAAAGTTAATAACCCAACATCCCCCTCTTTTTCTTCCCATGTGTTCACTTGGCACAAGCTGGTGTCCTCACATGGCCTTTGCAAACAGAGAATGGAGGGATTATTTTGCCTGTTTGGCTTCATTTACATGTTTGACCTCTCTGCTAACACAATTTCAAATGTGTGGGAAAATGAAGTCCCCTTTCATTAAGAATAATGAAAAGGGCATTTGGATTCAGAATTTCTATTGTGGTTTGAGATAGTTGTGCAGCTTTTAATCATGGTGGCTCCTTTCATATCTGTGTATTCCTTGCAATGTGAAAAAATTAGAATCTGTTCTTTCTAAGTGTAGTAGAATGTGGAAAATTTTTTTTTACAAAACTTTAAGTGGTTTTTATATTATTAGTATAATAAAAAAGAAAAAAGAGAAGAGCATGTCTTTTTCTTATCAGATTCACGTTGTTACAGTAGTCTTACCGTTGCCGGTAGCCTTTCAAGGCACTTGCTTCTAATTCGATTTTTATTAATGTTTAGCAAAAATGAGAGTTGGAGGCTTATATCTTTTTATTACAAATATCCTTCTATTTAGGATATACCCTGGGAACTTTGATGCTGCAGGTAGGGGATTGCTAAATAATCATCAGAATTGGATTTGACAAAGCCATTTAGTAATGTTCAGTCTCCCGGGGCTCAATGGTGCATTTTTCCCAGCAAGTTTTTTGCATGTCTGCTCTGCTTTCCTTGATGTGAGTAATTATGCTCCTGTAGCTAAGTTAAGGAGATAATTTCAGCCAACAATTCATGACTGTATTTTTTGCAGTCCTGAATGTTGCTTTTCAGGACTAATTTGAAACACATGCTATAGGCCTCATGCAAACCACGTAAATGACTTAAAATTGTATTTTGGACTCGAATTTCCATCAGTTTTAGAATTTCCTAGACTCGGTGAGCATGAAAGAGAATCCACAGGCAAATGGGCTAAGGGGAATTTACTATTCTCCACAAAGTTTACCACCAATTTCAGGCCTCTTACAGTGTTTATTGTAGCCAAAACCACACTGGTCCCCAAATTTGCTCTTTTGGTTAAATAGTCTATCCAAGTATTTACACCAAGCCTGCTTATTGCTTTGTCTAACATCCAGAAAAGGTTAAGATTTCACTAAAGACTGAAGAAAACCAGCAGAGAACAAAAAAGGGAATAAAAAAGGAAAATGCATGAACTATATTGTCATCTAGCTCACAATGTAAAGAATTCTGAATTTACCTGGAAATGCTAGGACCCCACTCCACCTCCTGTTTGTGAGAATGTTTCTCTTAGTGTTTCATTTCCTTTCCAGCAGCAGCAGCCCTTTGAGGATTACCTTATTTAACTTCTCACCTCTTGGGAAAACACAGGTGTTAAGAGGAATGGATTTAACACAATTTCTGGCCACCTCTTCCCCCTACTGCCTAGACCAGAAACAGTTCTTACACTTCTGGTACCCATCAAAATATGAAGGTACATTCTAGCCACTGATGTGATCTGTGTCTACTAATAAGGCAAAGGTCAACTACTGCTTCCTAATGTCTGGGGAAATGGGCTATTGTTGAATCCTGTTTGATGAGGTTGGAGTGGAGATGGCAAGAATAATTGGGGAAGTGAGCCTGTGCACTTTTTCGGAAGACAGATGGGTGCATATTCTATATAAGGAAAGTTAAAAAATCAAGTGTATGGTCCCGGAATATGCATGTGTATGGTGGGGTGGGAGGGTGGAGGTTGGAATAAGATGCAAGGAATGAGGGTGTGAGATAAGTGAATCTAAAGGGAAAAGGAAAGGGAAAGCTCGGAAACCAAATGACACCAACACAGGCAGAGATGTAAGGTTGTGAAAGCTGCTGCGGAAACAGTTTAGACGGTTTGTTCTCAAACTTGAGGGTACATCGGAATCCCCAGGAAGGGGATCTGTGCATACAGAATTGTTGGTCACCAGCACAGAATCTCTGATTCAGGGGATCCGGAGTGGGTCCCAAGAATCTGCATGTCTAAGAGGTTTCCAGATTATGTGGGGGCTGTTGGTCAGGGGACCACACTTTGAGAACCACTGGTTTGGCCTCTGCTTCTATGTATAGTCTATATATAGTATTGGATCTCAGCAAGAATGTGATGAATGACATTTGTGTTCATTTCTTTTTTTTTTTTTTTTTTGCAATTAAAAGTTTTTTTTTTTTTTTTTATTATACTTTAAGTTCTGGGGTACATGTGCATGACGTTTATATCATGTATAACTCCCCAATGATTTGTGTTCATTTCTTCCAGATGCCTTTTCTTATGCAACCCTTCCATGTCTTTCTCCCCCTCCTGACAGGTATCCAGTTTTTCAGCTATAGGTATTATTGTTATGCATAATCCTCCCTGTTGCTCAAGAATACTACCGTTTGCTATTTACAGAGTCTCACCAGGGTGCTCCACATTCTTAACACGTATACCAGTCACATGTTACATCAAATACTTTTGGGAAATTCTTCTAAGTACATCATTAAATTAATTTAAAAATGAAACATGTTCTTAAATGGAATTGGGCTGTAGGTGTCACCTTAGACAGTTTAATAAAAGGCAAATATTGCAAGGAAAAGGTAAAGATCTCAGTGCAGGAGCTAGTTTGGGACAATGTCCTCCCTTTCTGAGGTTTCCCAAACCCTCCCAGGTATCTAGCTGTGTCTTCTGCCATCATATAAGGCCAGTCCTATATGCGCAGATGGACAGAGAGCAGGGATTTTGGCAGTTAGTCCTGTTTGCATGTGCATAACCATTAAGAGTTTTCTTATCACCTCCTCTATCACTTATTTGTTGAGACAGAGCAGGCTCAGTGTCTCCACAGCACTGCCCAGTGATGTTCCTGCCTCACTCCCTTCCTCCTAGGACCTGTAATTAGGTGCAGCCTTTCCTGACACTTTTGAACACAGCAGTGGCAGGTATGGTGGTGTCTGCACAGATCCTTCTTCAAGAGAGAGCCTGCTGTGAGTGGCTCTTAGCTGATAGCCTCCAGTGCTAAATCTCCGGGATGTCTCAGCATTCACACCAAGGGTGTGTGGCCCTGGCTGCTCCCAACCAGTGGCTGAGGGACTTAAACAGAATCATTTCTGCCTGTTGTGAGGATCCTCTAACAGGCGGCATTGCTCTGGGCCCAGCACCTGCGTGGCTGACACTTTTTCAGGACTGCTCTGAAGTTTAAGCACTTCCTCTCCCATCCTCATCATCCCCTGTCCCATCATGGGAGACCTTCCTCTGGCCTGAAGCTTTCCCTGCCTACTCCTGTTCTTTCAGCTCTACCTTCACAGGCATTTCCCCCAATGAATTTCTTGCCTTTCTTTTTTCATTTTTTCCATCTTTCTCTCTTTTTCTCTATTTTTATATTTTTAATTTTAATCCTGCAGATTGAGGAGGCACAGCCTTCACTACAAGTGAGTGTGTTCTCCCTATTTCTTGCCTCTCTAATTCTCTCTTGGTGTCTTGGACCCAAACTTACACCATGACCAAATCCTGTCATACTTTTTGGAATCAGATTCAAACTCCTTATCCATGCCAGACTGATCTATCCAGAACTTCCTTTTTCCTCCTACCTCATTCACGTACCACCGTGTCAACCCCTAACCATGCTCTTCATACATACACATACACACATTTTTAGCTCTGGACTGAACTCTTCCAGCATGACAAAAATGGCAACTCTGTTTATACCACTACAGAAAGGTAAGGAAAGCTCTCCAGTAAGCATAGGCAAAGCTATTATGAATCAGGAAATGCAGGATGTAGTCTAAGTTTTGAAACAGAGGTGGTATGGGTATGCCTCTCTCTATACCTATCCTTACTGGAGGCACGTGAAAATGGGTGAAGGTATTTCTGGAGATCGCATTGATTGAGGAGTGCTAATATCACTTAACATGTGCACCAAGAAACCCCAAATGCATTGTCCAGATAAATCTCATATATCAAAGAATTGTCCTGGTCACAATGCCTGAGAAAGTCCACCATGAGAGGCTATGCAACTGGGAGATTATTTAGCATTTTTAGGTCTTGACATCTACAAAAATAGGAATGTTAAAAATACTTGGCTCCTAAGACAAGGTATAGCATACAGTAAACACTCAATTAACACTACTTTCCATTTTTCTCCCTTCTTTTCCCTACTGTATCTCACAGGTTGTTGTGAGGATCACATGTGATAATAAATGTGAAATTACTGTGTCATCAATAAAGCTCTACACATGTATCCTGTAGTTACAATATGGATGGCAAGCTACTTAGTATAATTTTATTTTAGAGAAAAGTCAGTCAAACAAACACATAGTTCTGGTACATTTCTCAAATTCAAAATTGTGCTTATGAAAGATCCTTTTTAAAATAGATTGTTTCATTTATGCAGAGGAGTGCAGGCTTTCCAACCATCACCTGAACCTATTTTTGCTGGATATCATAGTAACTTTCCTCAGAGCCCAGCACTGGAATCCAAGGGCATGCTAAGGCTGTTCTGATGAATGTATTGTATGCAGAAAAGGTTAATGTATTCAGTTCCTATTTAATTGAAAATCCCCAAGGAACAAGTCATCTTTTCTAGGAGGAGCAAAGGGAAACAGAGGAAGCAGCTGGGTATGTTGAATTATTTCTCCTGTTTTCCCCTGCCTCTTCCCCTATCCTAACCAAGAACAGTCCTTACACTTCTTCTAATACCCATCAAATAAAAAATAATTGCATACAGTTATGGAAAATAGAAAATACATGTATATACTCAGAAATCTGCTTTACGATTATTTTCTTTAACCAAATCACCTGCACGGGTTTTACCTTGTATGGACGTGCACTTCATTCTGGATTCTCTTCTCTTTTCATACTTGGTGGACTACTTACAGCATCAGAACTATAGTACTTTTTGCTGGTGAAAACAGGCTGTGTACTTGAACAATGGTGTTAGGATAACACTTCCTGAAAGTTACTGGATGCTTAATAAATATTGGAGGAATATAGTTGAAATCCGGTAATTTGTGGGTAAATTTGACTTTCTAAATTTCTTCTTTCCCTTTGCCACTTCCCTGCCAGATGGCAGGAACTACATGTCTGAGAGAGAGAGAGAGAGAGAGAGAGAGAGAGAGAGAGAGAGAGAGAGGGACAGAGAGAGAAATAGAAAAGGAGGGAAAGCGAGAAGTATGTTTTACACACTAAGGAAAGAATATATCTTTTTAAAGATATTACCACAGATATATTTTAATTGCTGATTATAGTTTTTGCTAATTTGCTCACTGCAGACAACACTATTGTCAAGATTTGTCTGGTCATCTGTTACAATACCAGACACAGCTTTATTAATAAGGACTTTATGATGACAATAAAAGGATTGCTTGAGAATAATTGAACACACCCCATAGAATAATAATGGTGAACTATATAATTAAATTTCTTGTGATTATATAATACAACAAACTACTAACCCAAACAGTGTTTGTCTTCTTTAGGGAATTGAGAAAAACTGCAACCAAATGCAGTTAAAGAAAATGCCGCTATTTTGGTCCTATTTGAAGGTTCTTTCTTGTTGCTTGTCACTAACTTACCTCTATCTTATGGTCTTCTTTTTTCAGGCACAGGCACATGAGATGTTATTGTTACTGAAACCACCTCACTTTAAGTAGACCATCTTCATCAGTGGCCAGGTGCATGTGCTCTGGAGCCTAGTTTCTCAGTTCAAAGACTGGTTTTGTCATTAACAAGTTGTATGACCTGGGCAAGTTACTTTAGCTGTTTATGCTTCAGTCTTTTCTTCTGCAAAAATAGAGTGATAATAGGACCTACCTCATAGCGTTGTTGCAAATATTAGAGTTAAAAAACATAATAATGAAACAGTGTCACAAACTGAATGTTCCATGTATTTGAGTTTTCTTATTTATTATGTTTTGAGGTCTTGTCTAATGTACATGTCTGAGTGATGCCTGGACCGGAGATAGAGCATCTTTCATGAAGTGCTTTAGCTTGCTGGGCTGCAGCTGTGTGTTACCCTGGAAGGGTTTTCCGTCAAGCTGGGGTCTGACTGTGCTGCCTGCCCTATCAGTTGTAACTCTGACTTCTCAATCCCTCTTTTGATCTATAAAATAGCAGGATAAGATTCCTTTCCATTGTGATAGGGCAGTGGGAAGAGTCCAGATATTTTCTAGCTTTTATTGGGGGAAAAAAAAAGCATTCCTTAGTTTTAATTCAATCTGGGGATGCTCCTTTTCTCTATTCACCTCAAAACACAACAAACAAAATTATCCAAACAAAAATACCTATTCATTATATTTCCTAACTAAGCAATTGAAGATTGCTGTCTGACCACTTCATGACCAACTAGGCCAGATCATATTATAATGCATAGAATATCAAGCCTACTATGGTAAGGTGACACATACATCAAACATTAGAGACTGTGGTAGGCCATCCCTAATATGGTCTCCAATGATCCTCACTCCACTATTCATACCATGGTATAATCCCCTCCTTGAGGCTGGTCTGGGCATAGTGAGAGTGAACTGCTTCTAATGAGCAGAATTTGACAAAAGTCAAAGACTGTCACTTTATGGATTATGTTATAATGGACTCTGGCTTCCATCATCTTGTTCACCCCACTTTCTCCCTTGCTTTCTCTGGTGGAAGCTGGATGCCAAGTTATAAGGAGCCAAAGGAGAGGTCGCTGACCAACAGTGAAAAGCTCTCAGTCCTACAGCCTGCAAAAAAGGAGAATCTTGCTAACCAACCACTGACTGAGCTTAAGAGCAATTCCTACTCCAGTTGCATCTTGAAATGGTTATGGGCCGGGCGCAGTGGCTCACACCTGTAAGCCCAGCACTTTGGGAGGCCGAGGCGGGTGGATCACGAGGTCAGGAGATCGAGACCATCCTGGCTAACATGGTGAAACCCCGTCTCTACTAAAAGTACAAAAAATTAGCCGGGCGTGGTGGCGGGCACCTGTAGTCCCAGCTACTAGGGAGGCTGAGGCAGGAGAATGGCATGAACCCAGGAGGCGGAGCTTGCAGTGAGAGCTGAGATTGCGCCACTGCACTCCAGCCTGGGCAACAGTGCAAGACTCCGTCTCGAACAACAACAACAAAACGAAATGGTTATGGCCCTTGCTGACACTTGATTGCAGCTTTGTGAGGGAGTCTGAGCTAGAAAGCCTAGGTAAGCCATACTTAACTTCTCGACCCACAGAAACTGTGAGATAGCAAGTGTGTGTTGTTCTATGTCTCTAAATTTTGGATTAATTTGTTACACAGCAGTAGATATCTAATATACTTTCATTAGTCAAATTCTTGCGATTAGAAGGAAAGACAGAAACTATCTTAGTAATAAAGATATTATTATATCCTTATTTATATTTTTATTTATCTTTATTTATTTATGTATTCCTGCACCCAGCAGTAATAAATTTTTAACTAAAAACTGACCTTAGAAAAATTTTTGTGGGCCGGGCGTGGTGGCTCACTCCTGTAATCCCAGCACTTTGGGAGGCCAAGGCGGGTGGATCACCTGAAGTTGGGAGTTTGGGACCAGCCTGACCAACATGATGAAACCTTGTATCTACTAAAAATACAAAAATTAGCCGGGCGTGGTGGCACATGCCTGTAATTCCAGCTACTCAGGAGGCTGAGGCAGGAGAATCACTTGAGCCCAGGAAATGGAGGTTGCAGTGAGCTGAGATTGTGCCAACTGCACTCCAGTATGGCTGACAGAGCAAGACTCTGTCTCAAAAAGTGATAATAATAATAATAATAATAATAATTGTGATTATTTTAATCTTGACTCAAGTATATAAACTCATTAGTTTGTCTCAGTAATCTTAGCCTAGTAAATGTAATTAGATTTGTATTTATGATTAAAAACCTGGCAAGTCATCATTTAAAGTTAAATTCTTACTTCACCATCATGACCATTGTTACCATTATCATTATCATTACCAAAATAACATAGACTTATTATGTACCAGGCTCTGTTTCAATTATTTTACCTAATTAATCCTCACAACAGCCCTATGGGGTAGGGACATTATTGTAATCCCCATTTTATGGTAGAAATGCTTGACTTACAATGGGGTTACATCTGATAAACTCATCATCAGTCAAAAATGCATTTAATACTCTGATAATCCCATTGTAAAGTTGAAAAATTATAGATTAAACCATTGTAAGTCCAGATGCTCCTCAACTTACAATGGAGTTATATCCCGCTAAACCCATTGTAAAGTTTGAAATACTGAAAGTCTAACCATTGTAAGTCAGGGACCATTGATATAGGAAACTGAGGCACAGAGAAAGCACAAAACTTGCTTCAGGCACACTGATAGCCTGTGGTAGAATCAGCACACAAACTTAGGTCATTAGGCACCAAGTCTGAGGCCCCAACTACTCTGCGATGCTGCCTCTAAGGATTGCTCAGTGTTGAAAAAGGTTGAGGAGGTTTTTTTTTGAGAAGCAGTTTTGCTCTTGTTGCCCAGGCTGGAGTTGCAATGGCAAAAATTCAGCTCACCGCAACCTCCGCCTCCCAGGTTCAAGCAATTCTCCTGCCTCAGCCTCCGGAGTAGCTGGGATTACAGGCATGCGCCACCATGCCTGGCTAATTTTGTATTTTTAGTAGAGACAGGGTTTCTCCATGTTTGTCAGGCTGGTCTTGAACGCCTGACCTCAGGTGATCTGCCTGCCTCGGCCTCCCAAAGTGCTAGGATTACGGGCGTGAGCCGCTGCACCCGGCCTTGTTTTGTTTTTGGTAAGCATTAATATTAGATGGTTTCCTTGTGACTCACCTTTCTCTCTGAAAGGTCAAGAGTCACAAAATATTAAAGTCATTCTTTTCTATGATAAAATGTATCATTAACATCATGGTTCTTTTACTCAGTATTGATCAACACCCTTTCTTCAGTGCCTAGAATTGTGCTTACTTTGACAAAGGAGATCTGTAAGCACTGGTGAATAATAGAATACCTGATAATGAAGATAATGATAATGATGACTATGGTGATTATGACAGCCGCTTTTCATTGACTATGTCCTCTTGTTACATTGTATGTTAAAACTTTCTACAATTTAGGGACTAGATTCATCTTTTTATCCCAGTTATATATTGTGTGAGAATGTGCAATAAAGTAGTTTCACTGAGGTCAGATCTTGGAGAATTCAGAAAATCAAACTGAAGAAGTTAAATCTTTTTTTAAGTATAGTAGGAAAATAAAGGGAGTTACTATTTATGAAAAAGTCAATAATCTGTATATCACATTATAAAGTAAAATTTTGGACAAATTAGCACACATTTAGTCCACCTAATCATCTACTCTTAACTTCTTCTTAATTTAAAACCAAAATCAAAGCCAAAAACAAACAAATCTACTGCTCGTATTATTTCAGCCTCCAGAGGCTTTTGCCATGGCTTTCTCAGGAGCACAGTTTATCAATTCTTTCTCCACTTTAGAAAGAGTACCCTAGCTCGGGTTGGACATTTTACTCTGAATATTTGTGTCTTTGCATGCACTGCTTGTGTTAGAAAATTTTGGAATCATTCATAAACATTATTAACCCCATTATGTCTAGGAAATTCAAAAGCAGCAAGAAGGCAGATCATATAAAGTGGCATATTAAATGGGTACACATCAGCTGAATGTGTTTTATGTATGCATGATTCAATGGATTGTCCTTAGTGCTTTGTGAATATTTATTTAAGATGGAGAACCCTCTGTGGGTTTGCAAAGAAGACCTCAAGACAGCTTTTGATTCATGTTACTCCTCTGATTGTAATAATTTATTATCAATAGTTAACAGTCAAATATGGTTTGATACAGTGTATAAATACACTGTACAGTAAAGTTCAGTGGAAGTATTACATCTGATTTAAATGGTATTTCTGTCATTTGACTCATACTAATTTTCAAAAGTTAGATATACTTTGATTTACATCAACTTGCCATTAACTTTTAACCATATGATTTTACAAAGGCATGACTGACAATCCAAGTTATTTTAGTCCTGTATTTTATTTTTAATATTCAATTGTGTTACACTGGTTTACAAAACTTTGAGTACGATTATAACAAAATATGTAGAATTACAAAATCAATAAAATTTTTTTAAAAAAAATTCTGTTTGGAGTTAAAATACAAAACTTGAAATGATGAAAACGAAAACAAAAACACAACAAAAAACGAGCACCACCTTCAGAGAGAGAAGTTAATAATTAGATTGAAGCAGCTACATTGTCTGCAGTATATACCCTGGGGTTCGTAGTTGCCCGTCAGGAAAATTTAGGACAGGGACACACGCGAAGCGTTTGGGAGCGGAGGTTTAATAGGCAGAAGAGAAAAGACGGAGAGACAGCTCTCTCTGCAGAGGGAGGGGTCTCAGGGTGGAAAGGACCAACTGGGTGGTGGATGCACTGAACTTTATAATCAGGTTTGAGGAGGTGGTGTCTGATTTACATAGGGCTCACCCATTGGTTTGATTAGGTGTGACGTTTACAGAGTGCTGGGAGAAGGCTGGTCGACCCATGCTAATCTTATTTTGCAGATCAGCTTTCCAGTTGATAGGCCATATTGTCTGCTTCTTCCTGTACACGTGGCTCACAAAGAGAAGGAAAGATGGAGCTGCCATGTGGCGGGCGCCTGCAGTCCCAGCTACTCCGGAGGCTGAGGCAGGAGAATGGCAAGAACCCAGGAGGCGAAGCTTGCAGTGAGCCAAGATCACGCAACTGCACTCTGGCCTGACCTTTGTGATAGACCGAGACTCTTGTCTCAAAAAAAAAAGGAAAGAGAGAGAGAGAGAGGGAAGGAAGGAAGGAAGGAAGGAAGGAAGGAAGGAAGGAAAAGAAAATGTCTAGTCCTTAGTTCCTGAAGGAAGGAAGGAAGGAAGGAAGGAAGGAAGGAAGGGAAAGAAAATGTCTAGTCCTTAGTTCCTGCCAGCATTCACCATGCAAGCTCCCAGCTTGCTTGTCTATGTCTGCAGCTCGACTTTATGGGCTGCTCTTTGTTAGAAGATGATTTATTAAAAAGATTTTTTTTTTTTTTTTTTTTTTTTTTTTTTTTTTGAGACGGAGTCTTGCTCTGTCGCCCAGGCTGGAGTGCAGTGGCTGGATCTCAGCTCACTGCAAGCTCCGCCTCCCGGGTTTTACGCCATTCTCCTGCCTCAGCCTCCGGAGTAGCTGGGACTACAGGCGCCCGCCACCTCACCCGGCTAGTTTTTTGTATTTTTTAGTAGAGGTGGGGTTTCACCGTGTTAGCCAGGATGGTCTCGATCTCCTGACCTCGTGATCCGCCCGTCTCGGCCTCCCAAAGTGCTGGGATTACAGGCTTGAGTCACCGCGCCCGGCTGATCTTTTTAATAAAAAGCCTTACCTAGGACTTCTGTACCCTCACTATTGCGTGATTTCTTCTTAACTTCAGTATCAATATTAGGGGAACTGACCACATAGCTTATTATGAGCTTCCTGGTGGTCAAAACAAACGCACTCTAGAGGAGTGACATCTATCATCTTTTTATGTTTGTGATCTGAACTTAGAACTTCATGTTTATTTCTGTTCAACTGCATCTTCTTGATTCGGTTCAGAATTCAAGGATATCTGGATATATGATAACATATTCTCTATTCCCAGCTGATTCTATCAAAATATAGAAAGATAATGCATGCGAATATTACATCAAGCTAATTCTTGATCACCTTAGAAGGAAGAGGTCAAGGCCTTGACAGAAGGAGACATAGCACATGGGAATTTAGTTTTAATACTGGGCAAAGGTAAGGCAGTCTGGAAGGCTAAGTCCTAGAAGCAGGGAATGGGTGTTACACATCATATATTATTGATCATTCTTTTACTCAGTATTGATCAACACTCTTTCTTTCTCCAGTGCTTAGAATTGTGCTTACTTTGACAAAAGAGATCAATAGCCACTGGGGAATAATAGGCAAAATAGATTAATAAGCACTGGGGAATAAATACCTGTTCATGAAGATAGTGATTATGATGACCGTTGATTACAACAGCTGCTTTTCATTGACTATGTCCTCTTGTAACATTGTATGTTTAATGTATCTTGCTTGCACAGATAGCAGTGAAGACAGCTAAAAAGGCAGAGGGGAATGGCAGGTTATGTGGAAAAAACTTCAATATTCAGATGGCTCATTATTAAACTCTAATTTTTCACTTGGTTTAAATTGCTACTGAGAAAAAACAAAAGATGGGTTGAATCTGTTGGCTGGGATGGTTCATGAATATTTCCTCACCGAATCCACTTTGAGAGTGGAATTGCCTAATTCTATTAATGTTATGGAGAATCAGAACAAACACTATCTGATGTTTTATCTTTCAAGCTTCTGAGATATATTCTTAATCCTGCTATGTCACCACTAATTCCTAATCACTAGGCATTACAAAGTTGATGTAAATTTCATGTTGTAACTCATTCATTACCCTTATGGCTGGTGGTGACAGATGTCATTAATTTAATGATTATGGTTATCCATTAATATCCATAGTTATCAATGATGATCACCTACTGAGGTTGGAAGTATCATTGCTTAATACATTAAATTAGGCAAAAATGTCATGGCTTAGCACACAATATCACCCATTATTTTTGAAGATGAGTAAAACAAATGTTTCTCAATAAAACAGCAATGTAGGCATTTTGGACTTTTAACTTTTTGAAGAAATCTTAAACAATGGCACAAAATGGGAGTCTCCTAAGCTCAGATGTCGGCCATTATGACCAAAGGAAAGCTCCCCTGTCATCCATCATGTTTTACCATGGAAGCAGTTTTACAACCATAATGCATTATGTCTGTGGATCCACAGTATGGAATCATGTTTCCAGGTCCAGCTTAACTACCACCCACTTACATTCCAAAACCTTTTCAAGAGGTGATCTGTATTTCTGTTGTCCTGCTAAAACTTTTCCCCAAACCTTTTTTTTTTTTTGCAATTTATCATATTTTTAAGTGTATAAAGCCTTTTAAAAAACTGTATCCATTCAATTCCCATAAAAAATCATTAGGTAGTTATTCTTATTTCCTTCTACATCTTTCTTGGGAATTTGTCAGTCATTTCCTGATGTCATTTACTGGATGCTTGTTGGATGTTTCCTATGTGAAAAATAGCTCCTGATACTAGCAATTCCTGCCATGTGCATATTATATCCCTACACAGCCTGACACTGATTTCTCCCATTATATTTTAATTTTTCAACCTTTGGAATTACAGACTGATTTCTATTCCTCATGTGTCAATAGGAAGTTGAAATGAGATAGACTGTTTTGCTTGTTTATTGAAAATGGATGACTGCAAAGAATTTATTGGTACCATTTTCAAATATCTGCATAGACCCAGAGCTCAGGTTTGCTAAAATTAAATTAACTTTATTAGAATATTCACTATAATTCAATGTGCCTTTTAAATTCATTTATTCACTGATTTATTTAAACATTTGCTCGTTTGTTCATTAACTATTCATTTAACAAGAATTTATTGAATTCCTACCATGTACCTACAGAAGAAGTATGAAGTTAAATAAGATCAGTACGTATTTTGAAAAGTTTTAGTTCCTCTGGGTTAATCACAGCCTGTCAGAGGAAGCAGTTATATGGACAGAAAACTATAATATATTGTGACATGTCCTATCGTAGAAATTAGTCAGTGAGTGAGAATACACAGACTACAAAAAAATATTAAGCATGAGAACTATGAAGAAAGATTTCAGAAAAGTGGTATCATTTATTTTGAATGTTGGTGAATGAGTGAGTTCCTTAGAGAGAAATAATTATGAAGAATATCATATTCAGGAAAATAAATAAAAAATATAGAAGTTTTGCTACAGGACACATCTATCAGAGAGAAAAGGCTCCAAGGACAGCTTAGAAAGAAGGCTGAGACCAGTTAAGTAAGGATCTTATAAGCTCTGTGAGATATCTTAAAGATGATTCCGTAAACCCTTCATTTTAAAGTAGAGTACTTGACCTAAAAATTGTTTTGTTCCACACACGAGTTCATTGATTATCTAGGTACAAAGTATTGAGGTATTGTAGAGGTTTAAGAAGATATATGCGTGGAGAATAAATAGAATATACACACACATATATAATATATACATGTATATTACATAATATTATATATAATATTAAATAGATATATAATAGTTATGCAATATAATGTCACATAAATATATATTCATATATAATATAAATATATGTATTATATATTATATGTATATATTATATATAATATGTATATAATACATATAATATATGTATAACATATTATATATAATATATGTATAACATATAATATATGTATAACATATATAATATAAATATATAATATAAATACATGTAACATGTAATATAATATAATATATAATAAATAATATGAATATAATATAAATATATAACATATAATATAAATATATTATTGTATAATTTTATATAATGTTTATATAGTATTTTTATATATGTAAATATATTTACATATACAATGTTTTATATATGTAAATATATTATAAAATATATAATTTGTATGTTATATATTTGTACTTAATAAAAATATATAAATATATATTATAAAATAGTTATATGTATTATAATATATATTTACATTTAATATTTATATATTATATTATTTTCTATATGATATTTATATTTTTCTATATTTATATAATACATAATATACACAGATATATCTTCTTAAAAGATATATGTATCATACTTTATCTTCATATAAAGTATTGTGTGTATCTATTTGTGTGTATATAGCACTATGTGTATATACACACACATATGAAAACACATATAAAATAAAATAAAATGCAATACAAGCATTTTCAACAGTTTTCTATCTAGCAAAATTTTTGAAAGAGAAAGCCAAAGTATGCCACTTCATAGTAAAGAAGATGCTTTAAATGTAAGAGAAAAATCACTTTTTCAACATGGAAAAGACAAAAATAATTGGAAATATTTATTGTTATTTGACTTTTGCCTCTAAAAACAATATAGATCTATAAACTATACATTATTCCAGAGTTCTCCTCACAAAGAATTTTGGATTATAATTTTCAATCTGTGTAAAAATAAAAGTTATAAACTTTCAATTAGTTTTCAAGAATAATTGTTTGTATAATAATAAGGTAGATTTGCTTGTTGAATTTGCTTATACACATCTTTGCATAATTGGTGAATAAGATTACAGAATACAGTTCATGACATGAACCAATGACCAAATTTTTCATTTTGATTAATTTTTAATGAGAGGCACATTTTCAAATATATAGTTATTAAAATAAAGTATTATAATGTGTTGGACTTAGAAATATACTTCAATTTAAAGTAATCTAAAGGGTTACATGAAAATTTTCTGGAATTAAATAACCATATTCAATCATATAGTTCTATTATATATTTGAATTATATTCTAATTTTTTGGCTACTTCATTAATTCATTAAGATTTAATTCCCAAACCATAAAATTCACCCACTTCAAGTGTGTAATTTAGTGGTTTTAGCATATTCAGAGTTGTATTATCATTACCACTATCTAATTTTATTTCTTTTACTTATTTTATTAATTTTAATTTTGTAAAATAATTTTTGGAGTATGTAGTAGGTGTATATATTAATGGGTTATGTGAGAATTGTTGATATAGGCATGCAATGTGAAATAAGCACATCATGGAGAATGGGGTATCTGTCACCTCAAACATTTATCTTTTGAGTTACAAACAATCCAATTACACTCTTTAAGTTATTTTAAAATGTACAATTAAGTTATTACTGATTATAGTCACCCTATTGTGCTATCAAATATTAGGTCATATTTGTTCTTTGTAATTTTTTTTTTTTTTGTACCCATTAATCATTTCTACCTGCCCTCTCAGCCCTCCACTACACTTGCCAGCCTCTGGTAATCATCCTTTTACTGTCTGTCCATGAGTTCAATTGTTTTGATTTTTAAGTCTCATAAATAAGTGAGAACATGTGATACTTGTCGTTCCGTCCCTTGCTTATTTCACTTAACATAATGATCTCCATCGCCGTTCATGTTGTTGCAAATGACTAGATCTCACTCCTTTTTACAGCTGAATAGTATTCCATTGTGTGTATATACCACATTTTCTTCATTCTTTCATCTGTTGGTGAACACTCTGGTTGCCTTCAAATCTTAGCTATTGTAAACAGTGCTGCATATAATATAGTAGTTTAGGCAGCTCTTCGATATACTGATTTCCTTTCATCTGCATATATATCCAGCAGTGGATTGTTGGATCCCATGGTAGCTCAATTTTTTTTTAAATTATACTTTAAGTTCTAGGGTACATGTGCACAACGTGCCAGTTTGTTGCATACGTATACATGTGCCATGTTGGTGTGCTGCACCCATTAACTTGTCATTTACATTAGGTATATCTCCTAATGCTATCCCTCTCCCCTCCCCCCACCTCACGACAGGCCTTGGTGTGTGATGTTCCCCTTCCTATGTCCAAGTGTTCTCATTGTTCAATTCCCACCTATGAGTGAGAACATGCGGTGTTTGGTTTTTTGTCTTTGTGATAGTTTGCTGACAATGATGTTTTCCAGCTTCATCCATGTCCCTACAAAGGACATGAACTCATCCTTTTTTATGGCTGCATAGTATTCCAGGGTATATATGTGCCACATTTTCTTAATCCAGTCTATCACTGATGGACATTTGGGTTGGTTCTAAGTCTCTGCTATTGTGAATAGTGCTGCAATAAACATACATGTGCATGTGTCTTTATAGAAGCATGATTTATTATCCTTTGGGTATATACCCAGTAATGGGATGGCTAGGTCAAATGGTATTTCTAGTTCTAGATCCTTGAGGAATCACCACACTGTCTTCCACAATGGTTGAAGTACTTTACAGTCCCACCAACAGTGCAAAAGTGTTCCTATTTCTCCACACTCTCTCCAGTACCTGTTGTTTCCTGACTTTTAATGATCATCATTCTAACTGGTGTGAGATAGTATCTCATTGTGGTTTTGATTTGCATTTCTCTGATGGCCAGTGATGATGAGCATTTTTTCATGTGTCTGTTGGCTGCATAAATGTCTTCTTTGGAGAAATGTCTGTAGATATCCTTCACCTACTTTTTTGATGGGATTGTTTTTTTCTTGTAAATTTGTTTAAGTTCTTTGTAGATTCTGGATGTTAGCCCTTTGTCAGATGGGTAGATTGAAAAAATTTTCTCCCATTCTGTAGGTTGCCTGTTCACTCTGATGGTAGTTTCTTTTGCTGTGCAGAAACTCTTTAGTTTAATTAGATCCCATTTGTCAATTTTGGCTTTCGTTGCCATTGCTTTTGGTGTTTTAGCATGAAGTACTTGCCCATGCCTATGTCCTGAATGGTATTGCCTAGGTTTTCTTCTAGGGCTTTTATGGTTTTAGGTCTTTTATGGTTTTAGGTCTAACATTTAAGTCATTAATCCATCTTGAATTAATTTTTGTGTAAGGTGTAAGGAAGGGATCCAGGTGCTCGCTTCGGCAGCACATATACTAAAATTGGAACGATACAGAGAAGATTAGCATGGCCCCTGCACAAGGATGACATGCAAATTCATGAAGCGTTCCATATTTAAAAAAAAAAAAAAAAAAAAAAAAAAGGAAGGGATCCAGTTTCAGCTTTCTACATATGGCTAACCAGTTTTTCTAGCACCATTTATTAAATAGAGAATCCTTTCCCCATTTCTTATTTTTGTAAGGTTTGTCAAAGATCAGATGGTTGTAGATGTGTGGTATTATTTCTGAGGCCTCTGTTCTGTTCCATTGGTCTATATTTCTGTTTTGGTACCAGTACCATGCTGCTTTGGTTACTGTAGCCTTGTAATATAGTTTGAAGTTAGGTAGCTTGATGCCTCCAGCTTTGTTCTTTTGGCTTAGGATTGACTTGGCAATGTGAGCTCTTTTTTGGTTACTTATGAACTTTAAAGTAGTTTTTTCCAGTTCTGTGAAGAAAGTCATTGGTAGCTTGATGGGGATGGCATTGAATCTATAAATTACCTTGGGCAGTATGGCCATTTTCACGGTATTCATTCTTCCTATCCATAAGCATGGAATGTTCTTCCATTTGTTTGTGTCCTCTTTTATTTCGTTGAGCAGTGATTTGTAGTTCTCCTTGAGGAGGTCCTTCACATCCCTTGTAAGTTGGATTCCTAGGTATTTTATTCTCTTCGAAGCAATTGTGAATGGAAGTTCACTCATGATTTGACTTTGTCTGTTATTGGTGTATAAGAATGCTTGTGATTTTTGCACATTGATTTTGTATCCTGAGAGTTTGCTGAAGTTGCTTATCAGTTTGAGGAGATTTGTGGCTGAGAAAATGGGATTTTCTAAATATACAACCATGTCATCTGCAAACAGGGACAATGTGACTTCCTCTTTTCCTAATTGAATACCCTTTCTTTCTTTCTCCTGCCTGATGTCCCTGGCCAGAACTTCCAACACTGTGTTGAATTGGAGTGGTGAGAGAGGGCATCCCTGTCTTGTGCCAGTTTTCAAAGGGAATTTTTCCAGTTTTTGCCCATTCAGTATGATATTAGCTGTGGGTTTGTCGTAAATAGCTCTTATTATTTTGAGATACATCCCATCAGTACCTAATTTATTGAGAGTTTTTAGCATGAAGGGCTGTCGAATTTTGTCAAAGACCTTTTCTGCATCTATTGAGATAATCATGTGGTTCTTGTGTTTGGTTCTGTTTATATGCTGGATTATGTTTATTGATTTGTGTATGTTGAACCAGCCTTGCATCCCAGGGATGAAGCCCACTTGATCATGGTTTATAAGCTTTTTGATGTGCTGCTGAATCCGGTTTGCCAGTATTTTATTGAGGATTTTTGCATCGATGTTCATCAGGGATATTGGTCTAAAACTCTCTTTTTGTATTGGTAGCTCGACTTTTCAGTTCTTTGAGGAACGTTCAAATTGTCCTCCTCAGTGGTTGTACTAATTTACATTTCCAACAACAGTGTACAAAGGTGCCCTTTTCTCCATATCTTCGCCAGCCTGTGTTATTGCCTGTCTTTTGGATGTGAGCCATTTTACTGGGGTGAGATGATATCTCATTATAGTTTCAATTTCCATTTATCTGATAATCCATGATATTGAGCACTTTTTCATATGCCTGTTTGCTATTTGTATGTCTTTTGAGAAATGTCTATTCAAATATTTGCCCATTTCTTGATCGGATTGTTAGATTTTTTCCTATAGAATTATTTGAATTTCTTATATATTCTGGTTGTTAATTTCTTCTTAGATGGGTAGTTTGCAAATATGTTCTGCTATTTTGTGGGTTATCTCTTCAATTTGTTGATTGAATCCTTTGCAGTGGCTTTTCAACTTGATATGATCTCTCGTATATTCTGTTATTAAAAAGCTTTTTTAGTGTTAATAAGGAAATCATTTAAGATATTTATTTTACCTTTTAATTATTTTAAAATGTTGATTTAGGGTAATATAGTGTTATAAATATATATGTTAAATGAGATAATCCTATATTACAAATTATTTAAAATTTGTAAACCAATAGAAGTATACATTTTTGGTGTGCCTGGTAATGTTATTTCATAAACAAGCCTGTGTAATTAAAAACATTTGGATTCTGCTGCTCTGGACAAGAGAAGTCACTTGCATTTTCTATGTGGGACTTGGTGCTGACTTAGATAAATCCTAATTTTTTATACATGATATACTGTATCTGTTGGTCCACAAATGACCTCTCCTTTTTTTAAAAAAAATGTTTTTTACGATATATTGTTAGATATTTTTTAAAAGTAAGAAATATCTATAGACCCACCATTCTGAACAAAAGCTAGGAATTTGACAATAGCCTGCCTTGAATCCTGTGCTTCTATGGACATATTTCCTGCATCCCCATATCCATAGGGGTCACACATCCTGAATCCTATGTTTGTCCCTTCTTGCTTTCCTTTTAAATGAGATGTTATTGTTTAGTTATATTTTCATTTTCAACTAGAAATATTTTTAAATTTTATTCCTTTCACACTTTAGAGAGAGGATATAATATTTATAGTCCACTTGGGGATTTTGCTTTTCCCCTTAACATTGTCTTATGAAGGTCCATATAATTGCATGTTGCTGTAGTTCATTTGTTTTGACTCCTAGAACACATTGCATTGTTTGATATGGCACAGCTTATTCACCTACACTCCCACTGAAAGGCATTTTTGCAACTTCAAGTTTTCTGTATTTTGATCAGTAGCTCTAAAGACATTAGCATGGATGTCTCCTGATAAACTAAGTAAGCATTTCTCTTGCATAGATAATGCTGGGTCATAGTGTAGGTAAAGAATTAATTTAAGAAGGTGTTCACCCAATTTTTTCTGTTGATATATCAGAGTTTTTCCCATTTTATCTTGACACTTGAAACATTTAAGAAAAATTTCCTTGTTATCTCATGCCTAAACAAAAATTCTGGAGACAACATTATACTGAAACAAAACAAAATATATGATGGCAAATGGCTTAATAATCTCTGTCTCTATCTCTATACTTTCTCCCGAAGGCAAACATAACCACAGTCTTGTATGAAGATTCATGCCATAATATTTAACTTTTCTCCAGTGACACACTTCCCTATGGGTGTTAAATGGCAACATGTAAAAGAATTTTCAAAAATTCTCTTTAATGAAAATTTCTCTGCAATAATCTTGGAAAAGAACTGTGGCTCCCCTAACCCACAACCTACCACTGCATGCCATTTCTTGCTTCTCTTTTGCTCTGGCACAGAATGCTGGAGATACCCTTGGGCTCATATACAGTTTATCTGCAAATTTGGTTGGTTTGTCCATCAAAATATATCTCAAATCATGGCACTTCACAGCCCTCCGTTGCTGCCACTCAGCTCCAAGTTGGTATCATCTCCCACTACAGTAGTATGATAGAGGTATCTCTTCTTCTATGCTTGTGTCCTACAGACTCTTCTCACATAGGAAAAATAATCCTTTACACACATGAATTTCATTACTTCTCTTCTGAAAATACCTCAATGGGTTCTCAATGAGTTAGCATAAAATTCCAACCACTTATCATGGGCTTACAAAGACCCTGCTTGCTGCAGCCTTTAACTAACTCTGATTGCATCCCCTATCACTCCATTCTGGCTTCCTCCTCTCCTGTCTCAGTGGCTTCTTTAGTTTACCTGAAATGAGTCAACAATGACTCTGCCTCAGCACATGTGAGTTGCTCTTTACTCTGAACGTCCTTTCTCCAAATATTGACATAGAGAGCATTTTCCCCACATATTAACATACCTGCCTCACTTTAAGAATGTTACTATTCAAATGTCATCCCCTGATGCCTTACCTTACCATTCTTTTAGAAATTAACCTCTTCATTATCATATTACCTCATTTTAATTTTTATCAAAAAACTTACCACTCTCAGACAGATCTCATAAATACATTTGCTTATCTGTTAACTGTAATTCTCCCTGACTACAATCTAAAATCTCTGGGGCACAGATTGGTTCTGTCTTGCTCACTACAGGATCTCCAGCACCTATTAGAATATAAACACATGGTACTACATTAAAAAAAAGTCTTGAATGAATCCATAAGTCTGTTTCATCTAGAGACTTCCAGAACTTTCTAAATAATTTTCTCTATATTTTCATGTTTTCTTTCTTAAGATTTTAACTAATAATTCAACAAAACAAGTTTTTGTCAAGATATTCATTTTTTAAATCTGATTTTTCAGTGTTGGGCTTCTGTGAAAAAGTTCTGTGCATAATTTCATTTTTATAAAGTATTCTGCTGAAAAAATTAATTATCACTGTCATATATAATCCTCTCAGTAACACAGCTAGGATTGTACTACATGCCTGTTTTATTGATGACGGTATTAGACCTCAGAAGCTTTAAGTAATTTGTCCAAATCACATAGATCTTAAATGCTGTGACTCAAATGGGAGTCATTTTTGCTTCACTGTAAAGCTTGTGGTTTTCCCAATTATCCTAGAGTCTTTAGGTCCTCATTATATTGAACGTAAGTGCATTGAATATAAGATGTGATACAGCACCAGAGATAAATTAAGTATGTTTATATACAGAGATTATACAATTATTTTCAAATAATTTCTCAAAGAGCTATGTTTAAATTATTAAAGTAGAGGGACATGGGAAATACATTGATGGATGTTGTATAACAGGCTCTGTTTTATATTAACAGACATCACATAATATTGTCTGGAAGGCAGAATGGTCATTGGATACATGGATTTCTTTCTTGAAACTTTAGCACTCTGAATATGTCAATCTACATGCCATGCCAAGAACATTTCTCTGTAAATGACTAAGAGAATGGGGTATCCATGATCCTGCTGCCAGAGGTGACTCAGTTGCACCATTTGATGTTGGCTGCTGTTCACACAATCTTACTGTATGAACAGAAAGATGGGGGAAGGGAAGAGTGATACATGGTGATAGAAAGAGCTACATCTTATTTGATTGGATATTGCCATGTTTTTCCCTAAATAATGAATGTGGGAATATTCTCAGCCAGTAAAAAGAACAGCAAAATAATAAATACCCATAAAACAAAATTCAAATCCCTTAATGTAAAAGTTGTGTATAAAATTAAACTGTAGACAGCAGATAAAAGCTAACAACACCACTGTCTATTATCACAAAACTACTTAATTGCATGAAGATAAAAATCAGGGCAAATAAATATGAGGAAGTGCAGTTAATACTAACTTTAAACAAATTGAATTTTATTTCCTTGTTCTCATTAAAAACAAGCAAATACAAAATAAACAGCTGTTGCGATTACTTGGCTTCAGTTAAAAATATATACATTTGGGCTTCTTTTCTTTCATTTATACTTGACATATTTACCTTTCGAGGGAAGCTGACCAAATGTGGAGAGTCAGAACTGTTCTGTAGAGTGTCAGCAAAGTGTACTAGTAATTAAGACACCAAACACAAATTAGTAAACTTTGAAGCTCAGCCAAGATCTGACTATGAGGAAAAATGGAATTATAAACAAAACCAAGACACTTTATTATGAAATATAAATATTTTAACTGCCATTAAGGACCTTAAGAAATAAAGAAACCTTCAAAGAATTTGTTCTGACATTCTTTTTAGATTCTTAAAGTATTATTTTTTTCTCAGATATGCATTTTTTGTTTGAATGTTCTTTTTATGTGGTGAATATAACAGCTTTACACAACCTAAATCACAATAGTTCCCCCCATTTAATTCTGTAGGGTTAGCTTGAGGGTAAGGTCTTAGTGTTTTCTGAGTCATGCCAGACTGGAAACATTTGGAACTCAAGATGGGATACACTCACATATGAATGACGAGATCAGTAGAAACATTCAAGTATAAGCAGTTTACTTGTTTGTCTAAGAGAAATACCAGTAAGATGGCACAATTGACATCTAAGAAGATAGAGATCATTGTCAAGTATGTATGGTGGTGGGACTCTCAGCTTTGGCAGAGAACTGATAAGAGCAAGGTGAGAGATGGAAGGAGGAGGGGAGAGAGAGAGAGAAAGTGAGAAAAATGTGTCACAGAGAATCTTTTTCACAAAATCAAGGGCCCCTAAACTAATAAACAAGCTTTTTACATCACAATTGCCATAGTGAGCAATTATCTGGGCATCTGGGTTGTTTGAATCTAAATGTAGTGGTTGTCAAAGTTCGGTGCATGTTGGAATCTGAATTCTTTAAATAATTCTAATGCTTGGCTTCTACTTCTAGATATTCTGATGTCATTGGCACGGGATAAGGCATAGGCACTGGGGTTCTTAAAGCTGCCCAGGAGAGTCAGAATATTATGCAGTAAAGTTTGAAGAAACATGGGCTGAAGGTCAGGATTCGGGGAAGATATTTTGATCAAGGAAATTTACAAGTTCTCAGGATCACTTGCGAGTCAGAAATAAGAATGAGAGCAACCCCTATTAAGTATTAGGTAATAGGTATGCAATAAAGCTTCAGTAGTTAACACTGGGTGGTATTAGTCATGAACAAGTAAATATCAATAGAAAAAATAGAGTTCAATATAGATCCAGGTATATGGAAATTTAGTACCTATTAAAGAAAACAACACAAATCAATGGTGAAATGAAAGCTAATTCATGAAATTGTGTTGGGACTTTCAGTTAGTCATCAGGAAGGGTCACAATCTCACAGCCTCTGGAAAGCTCTATTTCCAGGAAATTTAGGAATATTTTTTAGGGCAATGGGTTTGATGATCATAGGCAATTTAGGCAAGGTGATAGTTCTCATAGTTAAGGTCAGGTGTAATCATTTTTCTTCTGTTTTATATTCGGCAACTCCTCTAAGATTATAGGGGGTATCTTATTTACATTAGCGCATCCCCAGATGTAACCACAATTTGAGCCACTATTTTTTTTAATTTTTAATTTTTGGAGGGACATAGTAGGTGCATATATTTATAAGCAACATTAGATATTTTAATATAGGCGTATGATGCCTAATAATCACATCATGGAAGTTGGGTATCCATCCCCTTAACCATTTATCTTTTGGGTTATAAACAATTCATTTATACTATTTTAATTGTTTTTAAATGTTCTATTAAATTATTTTTACTAGAGCCACCTTGTTGTGTAATCAAATGATAGGCCTTATTCATTTGTTATAACTATTTTTTTGTGCCCATTAACCATCCTCACCTTGTACATACTCCCCACTATTCTTCCCAGCCTTGGAAACCGTGTCTCTACTCCCTATCTCTGTGAATTCAGTAGTTTGGAATTTCAGATCCCACAAATAAATGAGAACATGCGATGTTTGCCTTTCTATGCCTGGTTTATTTCACTTAACATAATGACCTCCAGTTCTATCCATGTTGCTGTAAATAATAAGATCTCATTCTTGTTTTATGGCCGAATAGTACTCCATTGTGTATATATACTACATTTTCTTTATCAGTTCATCTGTTGCTAGACACTTAGGTTGCTTCCAAATCTTGGCTATTGTGAACGGTGCTGCAATAAGCATGGGAGTATGGATGTCTCTTTGATGTATTGCTTGACTTTTATATAAAAGCTATTTTAACTGGGTGAGATGATATCTCATTGTAGTTTGGATTTGTGTTTCTCTGATGAGCACCTTTTCATAGGTTTGCTTGTCATTTTTATGTCTTCTTTTGAGAAATGGCTATTCATATCTTTTGCCCATTTTTAAATCAAATTATTAGGTTTTTTTCCTTATAAAGTTGTTTGAGCTCCCTATACATTCTGGTTGTTAATCTCTTGTCAGATGGGTAGTTTGCAGATATTTTCTATAATTCTGTGGGTTGTCTCTTCACTTTATTGATTATTTCTTTTGCTGTGCAAAAGCTTTTTAACTTGATATGATCCCATCTGTCTATGTTTAGTTTGGTTGCCTGTGATTGTGGGGTATGACTCAAGAAAATTTTGACAAGACCATGTCCAGGAGTTTCCCCAATATTTTCTTTCAGTAACTTCATAGTTTGAGGTCTTAGATTTATGTCTTTATCCATTTTTACTTAAATTTTTATAACGACTTTGGGCAAGAGATAGGAGTCTAGTGTCATCCTTCTGCAAATGGATGTCCAGTTTTCCCGGTACCGTTCATTGAAAACTGTCTTTATCCCAGTGTATATTCTTGACACCAATGTCGAAAATGAGCCTACTATAGTTGTTTGCATTTGTTTCTGGGTTCTCTATTCTATTCCATTGGTCTATGAATCTGTTTTTAGAACAGTAATGTGCTGTTTGCTTAGTATAGCTCTTTTCTGCTTAGGATGATTTCAACTATTCTGGGTCTTTTGTGATTCCATATAAATTTTAGGATTTTTTTTTATGTTTCTGTGAAGAATACCGCTGGTATTTTCATAGAGATTGCATTGAATCTGTAGATTGCTTTGGGGAGTGTGAAAATTTTAACAATATTGATTTTTTTCAATCCATAAATATAAAATATCTTTCCATATTTTGGTGTCTTTAATTTTTTTCATCAATGTATCATAGTTTTCATTGTAGAGATCTTTCACTTCTTTGGTTAAGTTCATTCTTATATATTTAATTTTTATTTGTGGCTACTATAAATGGGATTACTTTCTTTTTTTTTTTAGTTTTTTTTTCTTTTTATTATACTTTAAGTTCTAGGGTACATGTGCATAACGTGCAGGTTTGTTACATATGTATGCTTGTGCCATGTTGGTGTGCTGCACCCATCAACTCATCAGCACCCATCAACTCGTCATTTACATCAGGTATAACTCCCAGTGCAATCTCTCCCTCCTCCCCCATCCCCATGATAGGCCTTGGTGTGTAATGTTCCCCTTCCCGAGTCCAAGTGATCTCATTGTTCAGTTCCCACCTATAAGTGAGAACATGCGGTGTTTGGTTTTCTGTTCTTGTGATAGTTTGCTAAGAATGATGGTTTCCAGCTGCATCCATGTCCCTACAAAGGACACAAACTCATCCTTTTTTATGGCTGCATAATATTCCATGGTGTATATGTGCCACATTTTCTTAATCCAGTCTGTCACAGATGGACATTTGGGTTGATTCCAAGTCTTTGCTATTGTGAATAGTGCCACAATAAACAGAGGTGTGCATGTGTCTTTATAGCAGCATGATTTATAATCCTTTGGGTATATACCCAGTAGTGGGATGGCTGGGTCATATGGTACATCTAGTTCTAGATCCTTGAGGAATTGCCATACTGTTTTCCATAATGGTTGAACTAGTTTACAATCCCACCAACAGTGTAAAAGTGTTCCTATTTCTCCACATCCTCTCCAGCACCTGTTGTTTCCTGACTTTTGAATGATTGCCATTCTAACTGGTATGAGATGGTATCTCATTGTGGTTTTGATTTGCATTTCTCTGATGGCGAGTGATGATGAGCATTTTTTCATGTGTCTGTTGGCTGTATGAATGTCTTCTTTTGAGAAATGTCTGTTCATATCCTTTGCCCACTTTTTGGTGGGGTTGTTTGTGTTTTTCTTGCAAATTTGTTTGACTTCTTTGTAGGTTCTGGATATTAGCCCTTTGTCAGATGAGTAGATTGCAAAAATTTTCTCCCATTCTGTAGGTTGCCTGTTCACTCTGATGGTAGTTTCCTTTGCTGTGCAGAAGCTCTTTAGTTTATTTAGATCCCATTTGTCAATTTTGGCTTTTGCTGCCATTGCTTTTGGTGTTTTAGACATGAAGTACTTGCCCATGCCTATGTCCTGAATGGTATTACCTAGGTTTTCTTCTAGGGTTTTTATGGTATTAGGTCTAACATTTAAGTCTCTAATCCATCTTGAATTAATTTTCGTATAAGGAGTAAGGAAAGGATCCAGTTTCAGCTTTCTACTTATGGCTAGCCAATTTTCCCAGCACCATTTATTAAATAGGGAATCCTTTCCCCATTTCTTGTTTTTCTCAGGTTTGTCAAAGATCAGATGGCTGTAGATGTGTGGTATTATTTCTGAGGACTCTGTTCTGTTCCATTGGTCTATATTTCTATTTTGGTACCAGTACCATGCTGTTTTGGTTACTGTAGCCTTGTAGTATAGTGTGAAGTCAGGTATCGTGATGCCTCCAGCTTTGTTCTTTTGACTTAGGATTATCTTGGCAATGCGGGCTCTTTTTTGGTTCCATATGAACTTTAAAGCAGTTTTTTCCAATTCTGTGAAGAAAGTCATTGGTAGCTTGATGGGGATGGCATTGAATCTATAAATAACCTTGGGCAGTATGGCCATTTTCACGATATTGATTCTTCCTATCCATGAGCATGGTATGTTCTTCCATTTGTTTGTGTCCTCTTTGATTTCACTGAGCAGGTTTGTAGTTCTCCTTGAAGAGGTCCTTCACATCCCTTGTAATTTGGATTCGTAGGTATTTTATTCTCTTTGAAGCAATTGTGAATGGAAATTCATTCCTGATTTGGCTCTCTGTTTGTCTGTTACTGGTGTATAAGAATGCTTGTGATTTTTGCACATTAATTTTATATCCTGAGACTTTGCTGAAGTTGCTTATCAGCTTAAGGAGATTTTGGGCTGAGACAATGGAGTTTTCTAAATATACAATCATGTCATCTGCAAACAGGGACAATTTGACTTCTTCTTTTCCTAACTGAATACCCGTGATTTCTTTCTCTTTCCTGATTGCCCTAGCCAGAATTTTCAGCACTGTGTTGAATTGGAGAGGTGAGATAGGGCATCCCTGTCTTGTGCCAGTTTTCAAAGGGAATTTTTCCAGTTTTTGCCCATTCAGTATGATATTGGCTGTGGGTTTGTCATAAATAGCTCTTATTATTTTGAGGTACATTCCATCAATACCGAATTTATTGAACGTTTTTAGCATGAAGCGCTGTTGAATTTTGTCAAAGAACTTTTCTGAATCTATTGAGATAATCATGTGGTTTTTGTCTTTGGTTCTGTTTATATGCTGGATTACGTTTATTGATTTGCGAATGTTGAACCAGCCTTGCATCCCAGGGATGAAGCCCACTTGATCATGGTGGATAAGCTTTTTGATGTGCTGCTGGATCCGGTTTGCCAGTATTTTATTGAGGATTTTTGCATCAATGTTCATTAGGGATATTGGTCTAAAATTCCTTTTTTTGTTGTGTCTCTGCCAGGCTTTGGTATCAGGATGATGTTGGCCTCATAAAATGAGTTAGGGAGGATTCTCTCTTTTTCTATTGATTGGAATAGTTTCAGAAGGAACGGTATCAATTCCTCTTTGTACCTCTGGTAGAATTCAGCTGTGAATCCATCTAGTCCTAGACTTTTTGTGGTTGGTAGGCTATTAATTATTGCATCAATTTCAGAGCCTCTTATTGGTCTATTCAGAGATTCAACTTCTTCCTGGTATAGTCCTGGAAGGGTGTATGTGTCCAGGAATTTCTTCATGTCTTCTAAATTCTCTAGTTTATCTAGAAGTGTTTATAGTATTCTCTGATGATAGTTTTTATTTCTGTGGGATCAGTGATGATATCATCCCCTTTATCATTTTTTACTACATCTATTTGATTCTTCTCTCTTTTCTTCTTTATTAGTCTTGCTAGCGGTCTATCAATTTTGTTGATCCTTTCAAAAAACCAGCTCCTGGATTCATTGATTTTTTGAAGGGATTTTTTTGTGTCTCTATCTCGTTCAGTTCTGCTCTGATCTTAGTTATTTCTTGCCTTCTGCTAGCTTTTGAATGTGTTTGCTCTTGCTTCTCTACTTCTTTTAATTTTGATGTTAAAGTATCAATTTTAGATCTTTCCTGCTTTCTCTTGTGGGCATTTAGTGCTATAAGTTTCTCTCTACACACTGCTTTAAATGTGTCCCAGAGATTCTGGTATGTTGTATCTTTGTTCTCATTGGTTTCAAAGAACATCTTTATTTCTGCCTTCATTTCATTATGTACCCAGTAGTCATTCAGGAGCAGGTTATTCAGTTTCCATGTAGTTGAGTGGTTTTGATTGAGTTTCTTAGTCCTGAGTTCTAGTTTGATTGCACTGTGGTCTGAGAGACAGTTTGTTATAATTTTTGTTTTTGTACATTTGCTGAGGAGTGCTTTACTTCCAATTATATGGTCAATTTTGGAATAAGTGCGATGTGGTGCTGAGAAGAATGTATATTCTGTTGATTTGGGGTAGAGAGTTCTGTAGATGTCTATTAAGTCTGCTTGCTGCGGAGATGAGTTCAATTTCTGTATATCCTTGTTAACTTTCTGTCTCGTTGATCTGTCTAATGTTGACAGTGGGGTGTTGAAGTCTCCCATTATTATTGTATGGGAGTCTAAGTCTCTTTGTAAGTGTCTAAGGACTTGCTTTATGAATCTGGGTGCTTCTGTATTGGGTGCATATATATTTAGGATAGTTAGCTCTTCCTGTTGAAGTGATCCCTTTACCATTATGTAATGGCCTTCTTTGTCTCTTTTGATCTTTGATGGTTTAAAGTCTGTTTTATCAGAGACTAGGATTGGAACCCCTGCTTTTTTTTGTTCTCCATTTGCTTGGTAGATCTTCCTCCATCCCTTTCTTTTGAGCCTATGTATGCCTCTGCATGTGAGATGGGTCCCCTGAATACAGCAGACTGATGGGTCTTGACTCTTTATCCAATTTGCCAGTCTGTGTCTTTTAATTGGAGCATTTAGTCCATTTACATTTAAGGTTAATATTGTTATGTGTGAACTTGATCCTGCCATTATGATATTAACTGGTTATTTTGCTCGTTAGTTGATGCAGTTTCTTCCTAGCTTCGATGGTCTTTACATTTTGGCATGTTTTTGCAATGGCTGGTACCGGTTGTTCTTTTCCATGTTTAGTGCTTCCTTCAGGGTCTCTTGTAAGGCAGGTCTGGTGGTGACAAAATCTCTAAGCATTTGCTTATCTATAAAGGATTTTATTTCTCCTTCACTTATGAAACTTAGTTTGGCTGAATATGAAATTCTGGGTTTAAAATTATTTTCTTTAAGAATGTTGAATATTGGCCCCCACTCTCTTCTGGCTTGTAGAGCTTCTGCCAAGAGATCTGCTGTTGGTCTGATGGGCTTCCCTTTGTGGGTAACCCGACCTTTCTCTCTGGCTGCCCTTAAGATTTTTTCCTTCATTTCAACTTTGGTGAATCTGGCAATTATGTGTCTTGGAGTTGCTCTTCTCGAGGAGTATCTTTGAGGCATTCTCTGTATTTCCTGAATTTGAATGTTGGCCTGCCCTACTAGGTTGGGGAAGTTCTCCTGGATGATATCCTGAAGAGTGTTTTCCAACTTGGTTCCATTTTCTCCTCCCCCAGCCTTGCTGCTGCCTTGCAGTTAGATTGCAGACTGCTGTGCTAGCAATGAGGAAGGCTCCGTGGGCGTGGGACCCTCCCAGCCAGGTGTGGGATATAATCTCCTGGTGTGTCTGTTTGCTTAAAGTGCAGTATTGGGGTGGGAGTTACCCGATTTTCCAGGTGTTGTGTGTCTCGGTTCCCCTGGCTAGGAAAAGGGATTCCCTTCCCCCTTGCGCTTCCCAGTGAGGCGATGCCTTGCCCTGCTTCAGCTCTCGCTGGTCAGGCTGCAACAGCTGACCAGCACCGATTGTCCAGCACTCCCTAGTGAGATAAACCCAGTACCTCAGTTGAAAATGCAGAAATCACCTGTCTTCTGTGTAGCTCGCGCTGGGAACTGGAGACTGGAGCTGTTCCTAATCAGCCATCTTGCTCCACCCCCTACTTTCTTAATTCCTTTTTCATATTATTCACTGTTAGTATATAGAAATACTAGCATTTGTATGTTGTACAACTATACTGAATTTGTTTATATATTCTAATAGTTTTTTGGTGTAATCTTCAGGTTTTTCTAAATATAAGATCATATTATCTGCAAACAAGAATGATTTGACTTCTTCCTTTCCAAATTGTATAACTTTTATTTCTTTTTCTTGTCTGATTGGTCTAGCCAGGACATCCAGAACCATGTTGAGTAACAGTTTTGAAAGTGGACATGATTGTCGTGTTCCAGATCTTACAGGAAAGGTTTTTAGTTTTTCCTCATTCAGCATGACACTAGCTATGGGTCTATCATATATGGCTTTTAGTATGTTGATGTATGTTTCTTGTATACCCAGTTTTTTTCTGGGCCTTTTATCATGAATGAATGTTGAATTTTATCAAATGCTTCTTCAGCATCAATTGAAGTGGTCGTGTGGTTTTTGTCCTTCATACTGTTCGTATGGTGTATCACATTTGTTGGTTTACATATGTTGAACTATCCCTGGATCCCAGTGATAAATCCCACTTGGTATGATGAATGATCTTTCTAATGGATTGTTGAATTTGGTTTGCTAGCAGTTTGTGAAAGATTTTCATGCCAGTATTCATCAGAGATACTGGCTTGTAGTTTTCTCTTGTTAGTGTGTATTTGTCTGGTTTTGGTATCAGAGTAATATAATACTGGCCTTCTATGAGTGTGGATGTGTTTCCTCCTTCTCTGTGTTTTAGAATGCTTTGCATAGGATTGGTATTTGTTCTTCTTTAAATATTTGGTAGGATTCAGCAGTGAAGTCATCAGGCCCCAGGCTTTTGCTTACTGGGAGAATTTGAATTACGGCTTTTTTCTTGTTACTTATTATTTGTCTTGTCTAGGTTTTGGATTTCTTCATGGTTCAATATTTATAGGTTGCATTTGTCTAGGAATTTGTCCATTTCAGCTATATTTTCCAGTTTATTGTCATATAGTTGCTCATAGTAGCCACTGATGATCCTTTGCATTTCTGTAGTATCAGTTGTAATGTCTCCTTTTTCATCTCCTATTTTACTTAGATTTTTCTCCTTTTTTTTCTTTGTTAGTCTTGCTAAAGTTTGGTTGATTTTTTTTTTTTTATCATTTCAAAACATCAACTTTTTAATTGATCGTTACTATTGTTTTCTTCATTTCGAATTCAGTAATTTCTGCCTGGGCATGGGGGCTCTTACCTGTAATCCTAGCACTTTGGGAGGCCAAGGTGGGCAGATCACCTGAGGTCAGGAGTTCAAGACCAGCCTGGCCAACATGATGAAACCCCATGTCTTCTAAAAATAAAAAAATCAGCCAGGTATGGTGGCAAGAACCTGTAACTCCAGCTACTCGAGAGGCTGAGGCAGAAGAATTGCTTGAACCAGGGAGGTGGAGGTTCAGTGAGCCAAGATCATGCCACTGCACTCCAGCCTAGGTGACAGAGCAAGACTCTATCTCAAAAAGCAAAACAAAACAAAACAAATTTGCTTATTTCTGCTCTAACTTTATTATTTGTTTTCTTCTACTAATTTTGGGGTAGGTTTGTTCTTGCTTTTCTAATTTTGTAAGATATATCATTAGCTTATTTTAAGTTTTTCTTCTTTTTTGATATAGGCACTTATAGCTATAAGCTTCCCTCAGTACTGCTTTTGCTGTATTTCATATGTTTTACTATGTTGTGTTTCCATTATAATTTGTTTCAAGAAATTATTCATTCTCCTTCTTACTTTCTTCATTGATGGACTTATTATTTAGGAGCATACTGTTTAATTTCTGTGTATTTGTATAGTTTTCAAAATTCTTCTTTTTGCTGACTTATAGGTTTATTCTATTATGGTCAGAGAAGGTGCTTGATATTGTTTCAATTTTTTTAAATATTCAAAAACTTGTTTTTGGGAACCAACATTGGGTCTATCCTTAAGAATGATCCATGTGCTGAAAAGAAGAACAATGTGTATCCTGTACTGTTTGGATGAAACATATTTATTATGTCCATTTGGTCCATAGTGCAAATTATGGGACATCTTCCCTCTAGGAGATATTTCCAGTGCTGAAAGCAGTATGTTGACATCCCCAGCTATTATTGTATTGGAGTCTATCTCTTTCTTTAGCTCAGATAGTATTGGCTTTATATGTTTAGGTGCTTCAGTATTGGGTGCATATATATTTACGATCATTATATCCTGTTGCTGGATTGACTCCTTTATCATTATATGATAGCCTTCTTTGTCTCTTTTTATAGATTTGTCTTGAAATCTATTTTGTCCGATGTAAACCAAGCTACTCCTGTTCTTTTCTGGTTTCCATTTGCATGGAATATCTTTTTTCCATCCTTTTATTTTCAGTCTGTGTGTGTTTTTATAGATGAAGTGTGTTGCTTATAGGCAAGAGACCACTGGGTGTTGTTATCCATCCAGATTCTATATGTCTTTTGATTGTAGAATTTTCATCTAATTTACATTCAATTTTATCATTGATAAGTGAGGACTTATTCCTGCCATTTTGTTATCCGTTTTCTAGCTGTTTTGAGATCTTCTCTTCCTTCTTTCCTTCCTTTCTGTCTTCCTTTTAGTAAAGGTAATCTTCTCTGGTGGTATGTTTTAATTTCTTGCTTTTCATTTTTTTGTATCCATTGTATTTTTTTATTTGAGGTTACTATGAGGTTTGCAAATAGTTTTCTATAACTCACTACTTTAAATTGATGACAACTTAACACTGACTGCATAAACAAACATGCAAAAGAAACTCATAAAAATGCTACACTTTAACTTCATCCTCCTACTTTTTAACTTCTGTTGTTTCTCTTTATTATTGTACTATGTCTTGAAAAATTTTCATAGTTATTATTTTTGATTGGTTCATTATTTAGTCTTTCTAGTTAAATATAGTTTACACAACATAAATACGGTGTTAATAATATTCTGTGTTTTTCTGTGTACTTACTATTACCACTGAGTTTGTACCTTGAGGTGACTTCTTTCTGCTCATTAAAATTCTTTTCTTTCAGATGGAAGTACTCCCTTTAGCATTTCTTGTAGGACAGGTCTGATGTTAATGAAATCCCTTAGCTTTTGTTTGTCTCAAAAGGTGTTTATTTCTCTTCCATGCTTGCAGCATGCTTTGTCCAGATATATTATTCTAGGGTAAAAGTTTTTTATCCGTCAGTAATTTAAATATGGAACGTCCTGGCCTCTAAGTTTTCCACTGAAAAGTCTGCTGCCAGACATATTGGAGCTTCATTTTATGCTATTTATTTCTTTTCTCTGGCTGCTTTTGGGATTCTTTATTGTTAACCTTTGGGAGTTTGATTACTGGATGCCTTGAGATAGTCTTTGGGTTAATCTGCTTGGTGTTCTATAACCTTCTTGTACTTGAATGTTGATATGGTTCTATAGGTTTGAGAAGTTCTGTGAACATCTCTTTGAATAAGCTTTCTATCCCTACCTCTTTCTCTGTCTTCTGTTTAAGGACAGTAATGCTTAGATTTGCACTTTTGAGTCTATTCTCTAGATCCTGTAGGCATGCTGCATTGCTTTTTATTCTTTTTTCTTTTGTCTCCTCTGATGGCATATTTTCACATATCCTGTTATTAAGCTTACTGATTCTTGCTTCTGCTTGATCAGTTCTGCTATGAAAAAACTCTGATGCATTCTTCTGCATGTCAGTTGTATTTTTCAACTCTAGAATTTCTACTTGGTTGTTTTTACTTATGATAATCTTTGTTAAAATATCTGATACAGTTTTGAATTTATTCTCTGTTTTATTTTGAATTTTTTGAGTTTTCTCAACACAACTATTTCAAATTCTCTGTCTGAAAGGTCGTGTATCTCTGTTTCCCCAGGATTGGTAGCTGGTGACTTATTTAGTTCATTTGTTGAGGTCATGTTATTCTGATGATTTTGCCGCTTGTAGATGTTCATCAGTTTCCGGGCATTGAAGAGTCAGGTATTTATTGTAGTCCTCATAGTCTGGGCTTGTTTGCGCCTGTGCTTCTTGAAAAGGCTTTCCAGGTATTAAATGGAACTTGGGCCCCAAGCCCAATAAGATTATTTTTGCAGACTTGCAGAGTTACTGCTTTGGTGGTCTTCAATATGATCCAGATAAATTCTCTGGATTATCAGGCAGAGACTCTTCTTTCCCTTTACTTTCTCCCAAACAGCATCTCTTTCTCTGAACTGAGCCACATGGAACTGGGCATGCAAGCATCCCTTTGGCCACCACCACTGTGACTACTCTGGGTTTAACCTGAAGCTGACTTGGATCTTGCCCAAGGCCAGCTCTAACCACTACCAGGCTACCACCTTTGTTTACTCAATACCCTATGGCTCTACAAACAGCAAGTCATAAAACTAGTCAGGTTTGTGTCCTTCCCCCAAGGCAGGTCTAAAGATACTGTCTGTAAGCCAGTGATTGGAATTTAAAAAACCTTAGAAATTTATTTGTCTCTTATGTCTTTCTGCTGCAGCTAAACTGACACTCAAACCACAATAGAAAGTCCTTCTCATCCTTCCCTCCTCTTGCCACAGGCAGAGGAACCTCTCTCTGTGGTCACCACTATCACTGGCCCATGGGGGATTCTGCCAAACCACCACTGACGTTCGTGTAAAGCCCAAGGCTCTTCAGTCAGCTTGTGATGAATTTGCCAGTTCTAGGACTCACTTGTCAGGGCAGTGGGCTTCCTTCTGGTCCAAGGCAGGTCCAGAAATGCTGTCCAAGGGGCTAGGCCTGGGCTTCGGACCCCAATGGGCTGCTTGATGCTCTGTTCCACTGTGGTTAAGCTGGTACCCAAGGGTACAAGACAAAGTCTCCTTTACTTTTCCCTCTGCTTTTCTCAAACAGAAGGAGTCTTTCACTGTAACAAACACAGCTGGGAATGTACTGGGTCATACCTGTGGGCAGCTCATCTCAGAGCCCATGGTGTACTACTTTGGTAACACTGCTGGTTATTCAGGGCCAAAAGGCCCTTTAGTCAGCAGGTGATGAATCCTGCCAGGAGTGGCTCCTTCCCTTCAGGCAATAGATTCCCTTCTGTACCAGGGTGTGTCTAGAAATGTCATCCACAAGCTAGGGCCTAGTATGGGAGCATCATGACTCTGCCTCTTGCACTGTTAGTTGTGGCTGAGCTGGTATTCAAGAGGTGAGACAGAGTCCTCTCTTTACTTTTAGCTCCCCTCTCCTTAAACAGAAAGAAGAAGTCACTTTCATTGCAGTGAGCTGCACCATCTGGGTCTTGGGGAGGAGTAACACAAGCATTCCCTTAGCCACCCTGACTAGTATCTCCATAGGTCCGATGGCATTTAGGAGTTGCCTAGGAATTTGCAGTTTTTGTGTCCTAGACTGCCTTTCAATTTTACCACAATACCAGAGCACTTTGGCCCTTAATGGTGAGGCTTGTCGAGAATCTGAAGTTCCCACCCCTGGGGTGGATGATTTCCCTCTGGCTAGGCCTGGTCCAAACGCTCACTTCATGTATGGGTGCTGGCTGAGCCCAGCACACTTTGCTCTTTATTGTGACAGGGCAGCACTGAGTTCAATATAAAGTTCCCCAGTCACTGTACTCTCCCACCCACAACTGCACAGACTCTCCATGCCCATGGCTGCTGCAGGGGAATGGAGGATGGATGGTGTGGGTTATCAAAGAGTTTCTCTCCGACCCGCTTCAATACCTCTTCAGCAATATGAAGTTAAAATCAGGTACTATGATTGCTCATCTGAGTTTTTGTTCTTTGACATGCTTTTCTGTGTGCAGATAGTTGTTAAAACTTGGTGTTCTTCTGGAGGAATGAACAATGTAGGCTTCTATTCTGTTATCTTGCTCCCTGAGCCCCTGTATTGTTTACAACCGTAAAGGTTTGCCAGTTGGTAGATTTCAGCAGATTTTAAAGTCAATTCAGAACCTATAATATGGAGGTATGAAAGTCATTTTTTGTTGCATAAATTATTTTAGTAAATTTTGGATTTCCAATTGGGTCAATTTTTGGACATTGATTTTGGTTTTCCATTTCATCCTTCTATATGTGATTTCTTCTTCTGTCACTGTCTTCCTCTCCATTTTTTGTATATACTTTTGAGGGGTGACAAGGTCTCTACTCAGCTCATATTTAGAAGATATTTTTTTTCTCCAGAGAATCTCTAATCATTGTCATCAGCATTAGGGGCCTCCTCCATTAAAATGGTTGAAGTAGCCCCCTGATTGTGCCACAAATATAGGTAGGTAATTTTACTTATAACTTGGAGATCTACATCTGTTTTGATGACAGAGGCATATGCAGTAACATCAGTAGTAAAGATATTTTGTAAGATTTTATTGTGCCATCTGCTTTTAAGAGTGTGGATCTTGGCATGACACCTAGTAACAGCTCCTCTTCTGCTCAAAATGAGCCCATGTATTTTATAGGGTATCAGTCTTTCCCCTGATGACTCTATAGAATGGAAGTCAGTGCCTGGTTAGGACACAACCAAGAGTTACAGGATGAGAGTCATTCTTCTCAGTGTAAAGTTCTGCCACGGTGTATGTTGAAATTGAGACACAATGCATCCAGGCTGAGGCTGAGATACACAAGCCAAGGCCACTATAAGAGGGGGCTTCAATTTCATATGACTCATAACAAAGATTGGGTAGAGCTCAGCGAATGCAGCACTGTGCAGCACAGCTGAAGGCACAAACTTGCCTGAAGGCAGCAACACTGCTCAAAGAGCTTGCTAGCCAGCAAGCAGCTGATCAAAATGATTGCTCCACTGGCAGGCAGCAGAGCCAGTCATTAAGCCAAAGCAAGAGAAGAAAGACCCCTGCTAGTGGTGGATATCATCTAGACATCCTGCTCACAGCACCATTGTCTCAGATATTCCACAAAAAGAAGACAGCCTCTCTCAACACTCAAAGTTTGAAAAGTTTGCTACTCATATAAGGGACTTCCAGGGAGAGTGAGGTGGCACAAACAGACATAGATTGGCTTGAGGGATGCAAAATGAATGGATCAGGCCTTATACTGGATAAAAGTTTTCATGAGCTGGAATGTGTGAGGTCTGAGTTTCCAGCAGGCACCAAAGGAGGAGACATGTGCAGGATTTCTTAGCCCATCTATTTAATAGACGTCAAACCGAAAGAAAAGAAGAGGGAGAGGATTAAAAGAAGTCAGCAGTCATACATCAAAAATATGCAGACAGGCCTTTTATTACAGTTTTTAATAAATTTTAAATGTTGAACCTTGAGAAAATATTATACATTCAAAAACTAAATAAAACCCTCACCCTCTTTTCCTCCCCAAATTGAAAACAACAAGGAATCACTATAGGTGATTGAAACTATTATTTTCTATTCATAATTCCTTCCTATCTAAATTATTTCTCTATGCATTATTTTCTCAGGAGTCTCTTCTCTTGTTAAAAATAGGATCCAAGAGGAACATAAACAATTATTCATAACAGGGAGAAAACTTAGAAATTCTTTCATCTAATACCTTTCTGAAACAGGTTTTGAAACCACTTCTAGAGATTTAGTCTAAATGCCCAAAGTGGGATTTAGAATTAGTCTTATCATAAATAATTGTTTTTGTTTCTTAGTTTGCTTTGGGAGTATCTGAAACTAACCACTACCATCTGCATTTCCATAAAGGTATGATTTTCTCATAATCCCTGTCTTGATTTCTCCACATGAGCTTCTGTCTTTAAAAAGATTTTTTTTTCTTCTGGGAAAGGAACTGAATTTCAGTTCATTTGGATAGAGTTTTGATTCCTCATCAAAGGCTTGATAATAAAACACAAGCTTATCCTTTGTCTCCATGATGGTATTCATGACTAGTAACTGCTCCAAAGATTACAACAACTCTGTCCCACACCACACCTCAGTGATGGCTGTCTGAAGATTTCTGTTGCCTAGAACCTGTGTTGACTTAGACAAGTTGAATTTTGCTGTATTGCTTTGAGGCCAGTTCTGTCTCTCACGTGAAGTTCTGCTTTTCTCATTGGCTTTATCTGAATTGTCAATAATCCTCAGAGCCAAAGCTTATCAGTGTTATAACTGCTTCTGATACCTTATTTTCTTCATATTCCTTTCTTTAGTGGGACAGGAAATCCATATTTGGAGACATTTCTGAGCACATGAGAATATGATCCCCCTGCTCTACATCTCCTCTTCTCTGTCTCTGCTTGTATAACTAAAGAATACTCAACACAAATTATTCTGCATTTTCACAAAAACCTCCTTCTTCTCCAACTAACTCAATCTAGTATAATTTTGAGTATATATTATACACGCAGGTTTAAGTGTAGAAACTGTCTTTTAACTTATTTTTCTTATCACTCACTACAATGCCTGAAAGAGCAGTCAATAATACTGGTTTTATAGAGGTCATGTGATACAGTTGTTTAGAATTTCTGAGTTATTTGTATGCATATTATGTGCTCAAAATTTTGATAGATACTGCCAAATTGTCATTCTAGAAGTTGTACTGATTTGTAATATTTTTAACAATAAATATAAATGTCCATTTCTTTCTCTTCTTTGGGTTCACAGTATATAAATCTATAAAATACATTTTCTTAAATTTGCATTATTGATTACTGGATAAGGTAAGCATCTTTTCACAAGTTAAGTAGTTCATAATTATTTGTACATTTATTTATATGTTTGTCTTCTCAGTGATTTGGGGTACCTATTTACTGATATGAATTTTAATTGCTTGTCTTATTTCTAAGCTGCACAGATTTTAGAAGTCTTTTCCTTAATTTTCGATGACTTAAATTTTGAGTTAATTTGAGATTTACTTACAGATTTAAGAAACAACACAGAGTGATTCTATGTACTCTTTACCCAGTTTTCCTCAATAGTAATATTCTGCAAAACTGTAGTATAATATCACAACCAGGATATTGACATTTGGGATATTGACAGTCAAGATACAGAATATTTCTATCACCACAAGGATACCTTATGTTGCCCTTTAATAGGCAAATCTACTTTTCTCCCTCCCTTACTCACTCTGTAACCCTCAGCAACCACTCATCTGTCCTCCATCTGTATTATTTTGTAATTTCAAGAATGTTAGGTAAACGATATCATGCAGTATATAATATTTAGGGATTGGCTTTTTTCATACAATATAATTACTGAGATTCATCTACGTTGTTGTACTAATAATCCATTTCTTTTTATTTCTGAGTAGTATTCCATAGTGTGGATATCCCACAGTTTTTTAGCTATTTATACACTAATGGACATCTTGGTTGTTTACCAAGATGTTTGGGGCTGTTATGCATAAAACTGATATAAGATTAATGTGTAAGTTTTTGTGTGTACATAGCTTTTATTTCTATTTTCTTTGAAATTTTAAAATAAAAATTTATAGAACTGGTGCTATTTAAACATTTGGTAGAATTCTAATCTTCTGGGCCCAAGATTACTTTTTAGGGGAAGTTTTAAAATTACAGATTCAATTTCCTTAATGGGTTTAGGACTATTCATACCATCTTTTTTATTTTGGCTAATTTCACATTCTTAAGCTAGCTTATAGTTGGTTTTTAGTGATTGTTAAGTTTTTTAGTTGAATTATCCTACTGATTATATGGATTTATCCCCCTGGTGAGATGGTTGTCCTGTCTTCTTTCTCCTTAGGGGCAGTTTTTCTCCCAAATGTAGGACTAATTGATAGACTTGCAACCTTAGTTTTGTAATAGATTCCAAAAAAGTCACTAATTTGCAATTTGTCTAGTTTTTTTCTTATAGTAAAGGCAGAAGTGTTGCCTTTGCCACTTTCTGTATTATTAAGCTATGGTCCTAAAATAGCTTCATTTGATATTAGCATTTTCTTCCATAAGTATATACTTTCTGGCTTTGAGCAATAATAATAAAATGCAATACCTATATAGAAAATTTATATTTTGAAAGTTCTTCCACATGTAGCCTTATTTTTATACGTCCTGTCAAACTTGGGAAAAAAAGTGGTGAAGTCATTTACCCAAATTAATCCAGTTAGTCAGTGACACAGAAGGAAAGGAAATTAGAACTTCTAAATCCAAGTGTGTTGCTCTTTCTTGTGAATGGCCTGTCCTTTGTTCACCATCTCTTCTTCCCTGGTACCCTCTTTCTCCAAAATCTGTTACCTCCAAGGAGATCTTGGAACACATGGCATAATCTCAGTGCCGTGGTGGACAATCTGAAACATAGAAGAAATATGAAGTAGTGGGTTGAATTGGGCCCCAATCAGAAACTATCTGCCTTTACTTCCCACTTTGTATGCTTTAAAACAGTGGTTCTCAAATTGCATAAAGTGCATAAACAATCACTTGGAGCGCTTGACAAAAACGCAGGCTCAGGGGTTCTCCTTCAGTAGGTGGTGGTAGCACTAATGCATTTACATTTCTAAAGAGCTCATAGCTGATCCTGATGCTGCTAATTCTAAGGATCACTGTGTGAGTAGCACTGTCTTAGGCCTGTATTTTCTTTAATGTGTTCATGGCTCATTCACATCCAAATCACATAAAGTGCCTACTCCTGACCTACTGAATCAAACTAAGTGGAGGAGGGAGCCATGAAGCTAAACATAGCATGTCATGATTTCTATCTACACTATAGTTTGAGAAACTACACTGATGCAGGAGTTTTTGCTCCTTAGCTCCACTAATCTAGGTTCTTGTCTCATGACCAGGAAGAATTAGGCATGCAGACACATTGATGAGTGAGGAGCACAGAATTTATTAAGTGAAAAGAAAACTCTCACCAAAGAGAGAGTGTTCTGCAAGCAGGTTTTCATCTCCCAAATTGAAAACCAGGGACACAACCAATGAGCTGAGAGGCCAGGCCACACCCCTGCATAAGGTATGAATTCCTGGTGTTTCCACCCCATTTCCCCAGTGCACGTGGGCTTCTGTCTGCTGTGGGTATGCCCAGGCAAGCCCTCTGTGCAGGTTCTCTCATCTGTACAAAATATCTGGTATAAACACTTGTGGGGTGGGTTGGAGATTCTCCAGGGACCCTTCCCTATCTGCATAGGCCTTTGTCTGCCTCCTGCCTCTGTCAACACCATGATTCTCAAACTTTGCTATGTATTGTATTTCCCTGGCAATATATTTCTAATACTTTTATCTCATCTCTACACATTCTAATTTAACTGGCATGGGGAGCAAGCAGGGCATCAGGAATTATAAAAGCTCCCCAGGTGATAATAATATGCAGTGAAACCATGTGTCTGAGACATAAAATTGGAGCTGTTCTAGAGAATGTTAGTTATAACCACTGAGCAAGTTGAGAGATTCTTCAGGTTTTTTGTAATTCGGGGTTAGAATTAGTTAAATCTATTTTGTACCTAAAATTGCCAGGTTTATTCAGTAATAAAAATAATTCTCTTCATGAAGTCCAAAGGCCTTGTTCTTAAAAGAAACACATATTTAATGCTGGAATTTAATGAAGTCCACCATTTATACAGGATTTTATTATACAGTGTTTTAATTGGAATTTTAGTTGATCTTTTGCCTTTTTGACACAAATCTAAAAGTCACAGGGAACAATTAAAACAATGTCATCATAGCCCCAAGATTTTACATTAATCTCTTAAACTTACTGACAGGGACATTCAAATATTCCACTAATTGAGAACTTGCAGAAAGGGTAAAATGCTGGGTGACATTTTTTTTTTTTTTAAAGTGAGTGTGTATTTGTGTATGTGTTTCTGTGTGCATTTTTGAATGGTCTGTTTCCAAACACTATGAAACATTTGAAAAAAGATATGTCAAATCTCCTATCAGTGTAGCGTCTTTTAAATTATTTCACTACATTTAATTGTTTTAAGAAGGAGGGATTGGTATGTTTTCTATTTGATGCAGTCCAATGGACAAAAAAACTTTTAGTTAAAAATATTTATATTTGTATAGACTCTATTTTCTCTCACTTTTGTATATTTAGAAACTATTTACCTGTTCCCACATTCACCTAAGCAGTTACAGTGGTTTTAAGAGGTGCTTCTTCCCTCCAATTTTCAGTGATTCTTCAGGCTTCAGAGTTCAGGATTTTTTTGCTGGTGTAGATATAGGCAAATAAAAACAGATTTTCTCTCTCTCTCTCTCTCTTTCTGTGTGTGTGTGTGTGTGTTTGTGTGTGTCTTTCTACCCACATCATCTTTAACTATCTTTAATTACTCGATTAAAGGAATATAAGCAAATTCTAATGGTTGGTGTGGATATAGACAAATAGAGATATAGATATTCTCTCTCTGTGTCTCCCCCCCACCCTCTGTGTGTCTTTCTATCTCCCCACATTGTCTTTAATTATCTTAAATTACTTGATTAAAGAAATATAAGCTAATTCTAATGGTTGCCATTATCTATATCTAGTATCTTAGGTGAAAAAAAGCACAAAATTCCTGGACTAAAATCAGAAAAAATCAAGAGATACAATGTGTAGCATTAAAATAGCTAAGGAAATACAGACTTTCATTATAATTAGCTTCTGATAGTGGGTTTTCTGCAAAATCTTCCACTTTTCTAATAAGATAGCCTTAAAAACCCAGAACAAAAGAACAGTTTTTAAAACTAAAAAGAATAAAAGACTGACAGAAAAACATTACTATCTATGATACTTTTTTTTTCTAAGATAAGAATGAATTTGGAGTAAGAAAAATCTACCTTTTCCAAAAACAAAGGCCCATTTTCAATGTGGCAAAAACATAAGAGAAGGCTTTTGAAAATATCTAATTTAATGGTCTTATGTGGATTTCACACATCATTGTATCTAGCAAAAGGGAGAAATCTGAGAGTGGAAAATATTGACTGAAGATGAAATGCATAATTATTGAATAAAAAACCCAATAGAGGGATTAATAGAAAATTGAAAGCTAAATAAAAAAGCAAAACAAAAATCACATCACTAGTTTGAAAAAACCTCCCAGAACCCAGAGAAAAAATAAGAAAGAGATTAAAATGAAGTACAAAAGCTGATGTGTTAAGAATGATATCAACTAAAATAGTAAAGTAGGTAACTCCAAGCACAAGCAAAAACTGCCACAGTCTACTTTGTCAGAACTCAGGAAAATAGAAAAAGATCTATAATAACTAACTAAACATTGAATCAAGAAAAAGATAATTTAAAAATAGTAGAAATATGTCATGGTCTTTTTTACTTACCCTTGTCCTATCCCCTTTCAGATTTGATGGTGATCTTGAAGATTGCCGCTTACATTCTCACTGTGGAACTCAGATTCCCTATTTCTAAGGAAGCAGAACAGATCTTACTTTTAAAGAATTGTTTTAGTCTGTTCTAACCTTTTTAAGGCCTGCCTGAAAGACTGAGGCAACATATGCTACCTTTGTTTAGCAAATTATGGAAATCACTCTCGGCATAAAAGTGTAAGGCATTTCTTGACAACATTGTAAGGCAAACACCCAACCCACAACCACCTGGGGAAAAAGATTACAACTGAGGCAAACAATAGAAAGCCTAAAGCTTAAAAGGAAATACTAGGAACATACTGTTTGAGAAATCAGAGCATTCAGGAGGGCTCACGTATACTAGGGAATTTAGAAACTTACGTGCATGCCCAAGGCAGAGTTCATGCTTGGAAAAGTCCTAAGAAGACCTCGAGCTTGCACCTCTGGGTGATCCTAATTCCTAGCCTCAGTGTAAGCAGGAGGGGCAGTCTAAGAGTTGTGCCTGGCTGAGTTGAAGGAGTGCTTTAGCACAATGACAAAGCGTGAAGAATTGGAAGGTTACTTCTCTCCCCTTCCTTCTCCTTCTCTTCTTCCTCCCTCCGCGGTCTCTCTCAATAGCTCTGTAAAATATGAGCACAGCATAAGCTGAAGAAAAAGAGGGATGGGCTGGGCGCGGTGGCTCAAGCCTGTAATCTCAGCACTTCGGGAAACCGAGGCGGGCGGATCACGAGGTCAGGATATCAAGACCATCCTGGCTAACATGGTGAAACCCCGTCTCTACTAACAATACAAAAAAATTAGTCAGGCGTGGTGGCGGGCAACTGTGGTTCCAGCTACTCAAGAGGCTGAGGCAGGAGAATGCCATGAACCCGGGAGGCGGAGCTTGCAGTGAGCCAAGATCGCACCACTGCACTCCCGCCTGGATGACAGAGCCAGACTCCGTCTCAAAAAAAAAAAAAAAAAAAAAAAAGAAAAGAAAAGAAAAAGAGGAATGGGCACAGTGGCTCATACCTGTAATCCCAGCACTTTGGGAAGCCGAGGTGGGCAGATTGCCTGGGATCAGGAGTTCACGACCAGCCTGGACAACATGGTGAAACGCCATCTCTACTAAAATACAAAAAATTAGCCAGGCATGGCCAAGTGCATCTGTAGTCCCAGCTACTTGGGAGGCTGAGGCAGGAGAATTGCTTGAACCCAGGAGGTGGAGGTTGCGGGTGAGCCGAGATCCTGTCACTGCGCTCCAGCCTGGGTGACAGAGTGAGACTCCATTAAACAAAAAAGAAAAGAAAAAATAGAAAAAAGAAAAAGAAAAAGAAAAAAAGAGACTTCAGATATCACATTTGACACAGAATAGATACTTCACAAAATAATTTGGAACTCTCACTAAAAAACAAAGTTATAGCCCACAGCAAACAATAAAAACAAACCTCAAAGAGGAAGAAGAATCTTATTTCCATAGTTACTACATTATATGTAAAAAAAAAAGTCCGGTTTTCAACAAAAATTGCAAAGCATACAAATAAAAAATATGACTCAAAGAAATTATCAGAAACCAAGGAAGCCTGACATTGGATTTACTAGAAAATGTTAACTATCTCAAAGAGTTAAAGAAAACTAAGAGAATAATATCTGAGCAAATAGAGAATATCAATAAAGAGATTAGAATTGTAAAAAGGAACCAATCAAAATCCGGAGCCTAACAATACAATAACTGAATTGGCAAACTCACTAGAAGGTTCCAGTGGCAGATTTGAGTGGGCTGAAGAAAGAATCTGTGAACTTGAATAAAAGTCAATTGAAGTTATCCAATCTGAGGAGCAGAGAGACATAAAAATGAAGAAAAATGAAACTTGTATGACACCATTAGCATACCAATATATACATCATAGAAATCCAAGAAGAAATATAGGGAGTTAAAGGGACAGAAAGAATAAAGAAATAATGCCCGAAGACTGTGAATTTGATAAAAGACATGAATCTATACCTCCAAGAAGTTCATTCAACTCCAAGAAGGAAAAACTCAGAGAGATCCACAAAGGAACATATTATAATAAAATTGTTGGAAGGAAAAGCAGAAGAGTGAATTTTGAAAGCAAAAAATAAGTGACTCATAATATAAAATGGATCTTCAATAATATTAGTAGCAATATTCTTATTAGAAACCTGGAGGCTAGAAGGGAGTGGGACAGTGTATAATTCATTTTTACACTGCTATAAAGAACTACCTGAGATTGGGTAATTTATGAAGAAAAGAGGATCAACTGACTCAGTTCTACAGGCTTACCAGGAAGCATGACTGGGAGGCTTCAAAAAACTTACATTCATGGTGGAAGTTGAAGGGGAAACAAGGACCTTCACAGGGTGGCAGGAGAAAGAGATCAAGAGGGGAATTGCCACACACATTTAAATCATCAGATCTCATGAGAACTCACTATCATGAGAACAGCAAGGGGGAAATCCACCCCCCATGATCCAATAACCTTCTACCAGGCCCCTCCTCCAATTCAACATGAGATTTGGGTAGGGACACAAATCCACACCATATCAGATGGCATTTTTAAAGTGCTAAGTGGAAAAAAAGCATCAACCAAGAATTCTTTATTCAACAAAAGTAAGCTTGTTTCAAAAATGAATGAGAACATAAGACATTCCCAGATAAACAAAATGTTATTACTAATAGATATCCTACAAGAGATATTAATGATGGCCTTTCAAGCTGAAATAAAATGTCACTTGACAGTAATTGGAAGGCATATAAAAAATTTAACAACTCCCATAAACATAACAACATAGGTAAATGTAAATGCCAGTGCTATTGTATTTTTGATCTGTAACTCCTCTTTTTATTGTCTATATAATAAAAGATAAATTTATAAAATGATAATTCTTTCTACGTTGATGGGTATATAGTATAAAGTTGTAATTTGTGACAATAACAAGATAAAGTAAGGTGACAGAGCTGTAGGTTAGCAAAGTTTTTTGTATGCTATTGAAGCTTAGTTGGTATAAATTCAAACTAGATTTTTATAAATTTAGAATGTTAATTGTAGTCATCCTGATAACCACTTAGAATATGGCATATATATATATTAAATGAGAAGGGTATCAAAATGGTACACCCAAAATAAAACACAAAAAAAGTCAGTAGGGGAGGGAATAGGGAATAAGGAACAACAGAAAAAATAGATATGACATAGAAACCATATAAAAAAAATCAGAAATACACTTTTCCTTATTAGAAGCACTTTGAGTATAAATAAGTTGAACTCTCCAATCAAAAGGCAAACATAGGGAGATGGATTTAAAAACACAATCCAACTATATGCTATCTACAAGAGACTCACTTTAGAACCAAAGACACAAACAAACTGAAAGTAAAAGGATGGGAAATAATATTCCTTACAAATAGTAACAAGATAGATAAGATAGTTATACTATTATAGGACAAAATCTATTTAAGTCAAAAACTGTCACTAGTGACAAAGGAGGACTTCTATTTTCTGGTCCAGTGTGTAAGAAGCTTAGAAATTGGTCCTAGTAGTAAATAAGAGGCTGAACAAACTGAAAAATTAACAACTCTTCTTATATCCATCAGAGAAGTGAGGTCACAGGGCAAACCACTGCCTGCAAAGTTGGAAATGTAGACAAGCAAATACAGATAATGACAACTTAATATAGCAGAAAATCCTGAGTAGAAACCTTCATGGGAACTAGGATTAGGGTGAAAACTTGAACTGTAGTGAGAAATTTGTGGTGGCTCAGAGTGGACAAGTCTGAGGGTTAAAAGCTCTATGGAGGACCAATCATAGGTCTTTATCCCCACTTTTATGAGTTGTATTTCCAGGATTCTGTTAGGTTCTCACAGTGAATATTAGAGAAAACTATGTTTGTGGTTTTGGCAGAGGCAGGAAGAAAGGAACAATTTTGAAATACACCAGAACATTCTGTTTTTCTTAGTAAAGACTGCCCTATTTACCACAGTTCCTTTTACCTAGTATATCATATATGGCTATCCAGAAAAAATATATATAACGTATACTAAAAGTAAAACAAAACATAAGAAAAAAAAACATAGCTTGAAGAAATAGCAAGCATCAGAACCAGACTCAGATATGGCAGAGGTGTTGGAATTATCAGACCAGGAATTTAAAACAATTATGATTAATATACTAAGAGCTCTGTTGGATAAAGAAAACAAAGGATGACATTATATATTAATAAAAAAGTCAATTCATCAAGAAAATGTACTAATTTTAAATACATAAGCAACAAACAACAGAGTCCTAAGATATATGGAGTAAACATTATCAACATTGAAAGGAGGAATAGATAATTCTATAGTAATAGTTGAAGACTTCAATAACTCATTTTTCATAATGAGTAAAAAATCTAGACAGAAGTTTATGAAGAAAACATAAGAGCTGAACAACTCTATATAACAACCAGATTTAACAAATATATAGAATAGTCCACCCAACAAAAGCAGGAGATATGTTATTTTCTAGTCACATGAAACATTCACCCGGACAGGTCATATTTTGTGCCACAAAAAGTCTCAATCAATTTAAAAAGATTGAAATAATAAAAAGTATCTTCTCTGGCTACAATGGAATAAAGCTAGAAATCAATAGCAGAAAGAAAAATGTAAAATTTACCAATACATGGCAAGGAAACAACAAATTCTATTTTTTTAAATTATTATTATACTTTAAGTTCTAGGGTACATGTGCATAACATGCAGGTTTGTTACATATGTATACTTGTGCCATGTTGGTGTGCTGCACCCATCAACTCGTCAGCACCCATCAACTCGTCATTTACCTCAGGTATAACTCCCAATGCAATCTCTCCCCACTCCCCCCTCCCCATGATAGGCCCTGGTGTGTGACGTTCCCCTTCCCAAGTCCAAGTGATCTCATCGTTCAGTTCCCACCTATGAGTGAGAACATGCGGTGTTTGGTTTTCTGTTCTTGTGATAGTTTGCTGAGAATGATGGTTTCCAGCTGCATCCATGTCCCTACAAAGGACACAAACTCATCCTTTTTTATGGCTGCATAGTATTCCATGGTGTATATATGCCACATTTTCTTAATCCAGTCTGTCACTGATGGACATTTGGGTTAATCCCAAGTCTTTGCTATTGTGAATAGTGCCACAATAAACATACGTGTGCATGTGTCTTTATAACAGCATGATTTATGATTTCTAATCCTTTGGGTATATACCCAGTGATGGGGTGGTTGGGTCATATGGTACTTCTAGTTCTAGATCCTTGAGGAATCGCCATACTGTTTTCCACAATGGTTGAACTAGTTTACAATCCCACCAACAGTGTAAAAATGTTCCTATTTCTCCACATCCTCTCCAGCACCTGTTGTTTCCTGACTTTTGAATGATTGCCATTCTAACTGGTGTGAGATGGTATCTCATTGTGGTTTTGGTTTGCATTTCTCTGATGACGAGTGATGATGAGCATTTTTTCATGTGTCTGTTGGCTGTATGAATGTCTTCTTTGGAGAAATGTCTGTTCATATCCTTTGCCCACTTTTTGATGGAGTTGGGAAAGAAATTCTTAACTAGCCAATGAGCCAAAGAAGAAATCACATGTGGAATTTGAAATACTTTGAGACAAAAATAAAAACAACATAGAAGAACTATAGAATGCAGAGAAGGTAGTGCTCAAAGAAAATGTATAGCTATAAATACCTACATTATAAAAGATGAAAGATCTGAAACCAAAAACCAAACTTTATACTTAAGGATCAAGAAAAATAAGGGAAAACTAAGCCCAAAGCTAACAAAAGGAAGGAAATCATAAAAATTAGACCAGAAGTTAATTAAATGTAAAAACAATAGAGAAATTAATAAACTCAATGTTTTACTCTTAGAAAAAATATACAAAATTGACAAATCTTTAGCTGTAATGACTAAGAAAAAAAACAGAAGACACAAGTAACTAAAATCAGAAATAAAAGTGAAGACATTACTATTCATCTTATAGAATTAAAAGAGATTATAAGATAATGTTCTGAATGATTGTATGCCAACAAATTAGATGAACTTGATGAAATAAACTATAGGGAGTATTCAAATTGCATAAAATGAGCCTAGAAGATCTTAATATCTAGACCTATATTAATATCTAGACCTATATTAAGTAAATATCTAGACCTATATTAAGTAAATAATTGAACCAGTAATCAAAAACTTCCAACAGAAGAAAGTCGAGGACCAGAGGATTTGATTGGTGAATTGTAACAACATTAAAAAGTAATTAAAAAGTAATTAAGATAAAGTAAAGCAAATTATCTCAATCATTTCCAAAAAATAAGAGTTGAAAGCACTTTCCAATCATTTTAGGAGACCTGTATTACCGACACCAAAGCTAGACAAAGACTATTCATTATAAATATAAATTTATCCTAGGAATGCAAGAGTAGCTCAAAATAAGAAAATCAACCAGTTATAAGACCTCACATTTATAGAATGAAGCAAAAATCCACATGATGATCTCTACTGGTGAAAGAAAAGCATTTGACAAAATTCAGCACCCTTTCATGATTAACACACTCAGAGAACAAGAATAAAAGTGATCTTCTTTAATGTGAAAAAAAGTATTGATGAAAAACCTATAGCTACCATGATAGCCAATGGTGAAAGACCGAAAACTATACTGCTAAATTGAGGAACAAGGCAAATACGCACATTTTTACGAGTGCTATTCAATGTTGTCCTGGAAATTCTAGCCAGAACAATTAACTAGGAAAAAGATATAACAAATTGGAAAGTAAGAAGTAAAACTCTCTCTATTTGAAGATGACATGATTGTATATATACAACATTTTTGACTTTCCACAAAAAAGCTACTATAGATAATAAACATTCAGTATGTTGTAGTGTACAAGATCTATGTGCAAAAACCAGTTGTTTCTATATACCAGCAATGAACAATGCTGTAAGAAAATTATGAAAACAATTCCGTTTACAATAGCATTCAAAGAATAAAACAACAAAATAAGCACAAGAAAGTGAAAACTTGTTTGCTGGAAACTACAAAATAGTGCGGAAAGAAATTAAAGAAAAACTAAGTTAATGCAAAGACATCTCATGTTCATGCATTGGAGGACTTAATATTGTTAAGATGTCATTACTAACCAAAGTGATCTACAGATGCAATTCAACTCATATTAAAATTCCAATGACCCTTTTTTGCAGAAATGAAAAAACATATCCTCAAATTCATGTGGAAATACCAAGACCCCTAAATATCTAAAACAATGTTTTAAAAGAAGTACAAACTCATGCTTCCTGATTTCAAAACTTACTACAGTGCTACAGTAACCAAAACAGTGGAGTACTGGCATAGAGTAGACATATAAACTAATGGAATGGAATTAAGAGTCCACACATAAAACCATACAAGTAAGGTCAATTGATTTTCAACAAGAGTGCCAAGATGATTCAGCAAGAGTGCCAAGACTCTTTAACAACTGGCACTGGGACAGTCGCATATTTACCTGCAAAAGAATATGGTTTTACTTTTACCTTACGACAAATATGAATATGAAATAAAAATAAGTCCTTGACTTAAAGAGCTAAAACTACAAATTACCTAAAATAAAATGTAAGAGTAAATCTCCATACACTCAAATTTGGAAATGGACTTTTGGTATAACACCAAAAGTATGAGCAACAAAATAATATATATATGACATATATATATATATATATCTTCATCAAAATTAAAATTTTGTGCATTAGGGAAACCATCAAGAGAGTAAAAAGAGTATGCACAGAATGGAGAAAAATATTTGAAAGTTGTATATCTGATAATGGTCTACCACCCAGAATATATAAAAAATACCTACAAGTCAACAACAAAAAGACAAGCAGCCAAATTTTTAAAATGGGCAAAAAACTTGAATACACATTTCTCTAAAAATATACAAATGGCCAGTGGCACATGAAAAGGTGTTCAACATTGTTTATCACTAAGGAAAAGCAAATCAAAACCACCATGCAATGCCACTTCTCATTCCTGAGGATTGCTACAGTAATAATATAGTTTTTATAAAAAAAGGGAGAATAACAAGTACAATTGGTTCTCCAAATCTATGCACACCACAGGCCTGGATTCAAGTAAGTTCACGTAAAAAATATTTGGAAAAAAATTATACGAAATTCTGAGAAGCAAAACTTGAATTTGCTTGCATCAAGCACTACGTTGAATCCACGCAAGTAAAGTGCAGTGCAGGCATTCTATTCTGTATTATAAATAATCTAGGGATGATATAAATATATGAGAAAATGTGCATAGTTCACAAGTAAATGTGGTGCCATTTTATATAAAAGACTTGTGGATTCCCAGAATTTGGTATCTAGACAAGGGGTGGTGGGGCAAAGAGAATGGGGGCAGGTCCTGGAACCAATTCCTCACAGATATCAAGAAATTATTTTATTACCAAGGATGTAGAGAACCATTAACATTGCTTGTGGGAATGAAAAATGGTGCTGCCATTGAGGAAGGTATTTTGGGGGTTTCTCAAAAAGTTAAATATAGAATTATCATATGATAATTATCAAAGCATTTCTACTTTTAGGTATATGACCCCTGAAATTAAAAACAGGCACTCAAATACTTACTTGTACCTGCATATTATTGGCAGTGCTATTCACAATAACCAAAAGATGAAAATAACCCAAATGGCCATTAAGAGATTAATGGAGAGAAAATTTATGTTATATACATATGATAAAATATTCTTCAGCTACAAAAAAGGAATAAAGTATTGATACATGCTACAACTTAGAGGAACCAAAAAAAAAAAAATCCAAGTGAAAAGAAAACAGAGACAAAGAGGGGTATATTCTATGATTCCATTTGTATAAAATATCCGGGATATATAAATCCATCGATACAGAATGCAGATTCATAGTGTCAGAGGCTGGGGGAATGAGGGAATGATGAGTAGCTGCATAAAGGGTTTGAGATTTCTTTTGGGGGTAACAAAACTATTTTGGGATGAGACAAACATGGTAGTTGCACAACGTTTTAAATATACTAAATGCCATTGACTTTTCACTCTAAAATGTTTAATATTATATTGTAAGTAATTCACCTCAATAAAAAAATGAAAAAGTTATGTGGTAGACAAAGCTAATGGAACTTAACATATGTCTATGTGTGCGTATATAGTTTTTAAAGAAAAGAAGAGGGAAGACATAGTTATCAAACTGATTATACATATATACGTTTCAAAAGGAAAAGAGAAAAGGGAATCAAACAAATAATAAAAATTAATATTCCCTTCACTAATAGGCCCACTGATGCCAACCAACATTAACTTATACATATTCTTCTTAAATTCTGAAATATAAAGGGTAAAAGTGAAATTATAAAAGCACTTAAGAATTTCAGGTTTAATTAAGTAATCATTCATTTGTGCATGCAAAATCATTTATTTCTTTTCTTCTTTTCTTTCTGTGTTTTCCTTCCTTCCTTTTTCCCATCCCTTCCATATCCTTTCCCTTCTCTTCTTGCTTACTTTCTTCCTTTTCTTTTCCTTCCTTCCTTCCTTCCTTCCTTCCTTCCTTCTTTCCTCGCTTCCTTCCTTCCTTCCTTCCTCTCTGTCTCTCTCTTTCTCTCTGTTATCACTCATATTTAAGGGCAAACTAATATCTCTCTTCTTCACTGTCTCTATCTAAGGTATTATTTATATGTGGAGGCAAATATTTCTGTTTTTCTTTCTCTTTTTGAGAATATATCCACTTGTTTCCTGGGGGGTGGTGGGTAAGGGAGAGGATCATTTCTTACCACAGGCCTCCTTCTGCTGCAATAGCTGGTTCTGCAAATAAGCAAATAACAACCCTTCCTTTCACTCCTCATTATCCTTCTTGTTTTCAAGTACAATGACTCATATTAATGCCTTTGTGAGTGAATTTCTCTTGTCTGGAAAGTTCTATCCTTGTTTTTTTATGTGCCCTTCCTCTGTTTTATCCAAGTCTTTGCCCACGTTTCTTATCCAGGAAGTTTGGGCATTCTGTATAAAATAGTATTTTTCTTTTTTCTGTATTTCCTTACCTTGTTAAATTTTTCTTCTTAGCACTTATTACCATCTGATACATGAGGTTATTTTTAATTCTCTCTCCCTACTGGATGTACCTTTATTAGGAGAGATTTTGTTTGGTTTGCTATTGTATTCTTCTGCTTAACTTACGAAACATGATGAATATGTATTTTATTGAACCAATGAATGTATCGAGCACAGGTGTAAACCAACAAGTGTTTCCTGAGTAACTCTTATTTTCAAGATACTCAACCACGCATAGTCAAAATTATTCCAGGAAAAGGAATATTCTAAGCAAAGAAAGGAAATGATAATGTAATTTTGGAATCAATGAGTTTTACCTGGCTAGAGAAAAATGCGCATGCTGGTAAGTCTTGTGAAATGAAGCATTAAATGATTTCTAGGGGCCAAATCATAAAACATTTAATGTTAGACTAAGAAAAGCATGGTATCATGTCGGCAGTAGGGAGAAGGAAGAAAACTGACTGGACGACACAGGAGGGATCCTAACATTAAGGGTTAGGATTCCCTGGAAATGTTTGTGCTAAAATTTAGCAGTAGGATACAAGATTCACAGGCCTGGTCAGCAATAAAGACTGAAAATATGATTGATGAGACTTCAGATACCCAGTCAGAAAGGAGGCTGACGGTAGAATACTTTGGACATAATTATAACTGGAATGATGGCACTCTTAAGTTCAGAGATTGTGGCAACTGGGAGAAGAGTTGCATGAGAGAATCATGCTGTTATAAGCTAAAAAAGTCAAGGCAGAGAAAACAGAGCAGTAAGCAATAGATAAGCAAGTATGTGGCAACAAAACCAAGGTAACCTGAGGTTAAGCTATTTAGTATCACAGAAAACCTGATACCATCAGTGTAATCATGTTACGGCAATGAAAGAAAACAAGTTAAAGAAGGAATGGGGGAATAAAGCCCTAAAAATATAAGGCCAGATAGACCGAAAAACGCCCTGATTGGGGAGCACTTGAATTACCATTAGCTGTGGACTTTTAGAGCCAGCTAGAGAATATTGCATGTTAGAGTCTGACATAAATTCTGTTCAAAGAGACCATTGTATGGGATTTGAGGGAGATTTTTCTTGATCGTGTATGGAAATTGAAGTAAGGAGTCACTGTATACCTGTATGATTTTTTTTTTTATTGTAACAATCCTAAATGCCCATGAAAACCTGAATTTAAAAAGTGATTGGTAATACATAAGGACAATTGATAATGTCTGAATAGGAAAAATAAGACCAAACTCAAGTATGAAATTTTTACACTTTTGTCTTTAAACTTCTAGAAAAAAAATTTACTGTGAATATTTTGCTTTCATAGAAAGTGTGTATATAAAATGTACTTTAAAAGGAGGACATCAACAGTCATCCTGATACCTAAGTATTGCCCCAAATGTTTGTACATTTTACAAGAAGAGTAATCCTTGGTTCAGACTAGCCCTCTAAGAAGGTTGCAATTAAAATGCACTCATTATCATTCTGAGTTCAGTTTTAATAGGAAATATTGAAAAATGCATTAATTCTTTATCTCTTTGGATTGTGAAATTTGGGAATAGCATATTTTTCCATGATTGTTAAGATCATTATGGAACTAGACTACAGAAGAGAATAATCAACAATAAAAAGAAATGATTGGAAAAATATAACTAAGAAAAACAAATTTACATACAAACATGTCCTCATGTGGTCACTATTACATCACTCTGCTTTGATTCTCTGTATAATACTAATTACTACCTTATATATATGTTTATAGATCTATTTTCTATTTGTTCTTTGTGTACCCCACTAGATAACTTCTTTGTTTTTTATTGTATATAAAAGTTTGTATGATCTTGGAGAATTTAGAAAGCATAATGTTTAAAAATTAGACCATAGGCTGGGCTCGGTGGCACGTGGTTGTAGACTCAGCTACTTAGAAGGCTGAGGTGGGAGAATTGCTTGAGCCCAGGGGTTCAAGTTCAGCCTGGGCAACGTAACAACATAATGGAACATTGAATGTATTTAACAATATGGCCTAATGTTTCAAGAAATTTCTTATTCCTCTTTAAGGCCAGAGTCTCTGACCGTGGCTCTGGTTTATTGAAATCAAGTCGCTTAGGGAATCAATAGTCCCTTAGAATATGATTTTCTCCCTCTCTGTATTTTATTTCCCCTTTCTGCCTAACCCCTGTTTTTTGGAATAGCCTTCTCTCCCTCATGTTAGAAAAAACGTTCATTCATTTGTTCTTCCTGTCCATTGGTATTCACACATTGATTTATTTTTCTGTGTATGTGATTTCCTCAGTCAAAAATTAAAATCAGTTATAATCCTTGGTTCATGACACACTATCATTATGGACATTTTATATATATTCAGGTACTCAGTTATTTATTAATTATTGGAACCCACTACCCCAAACAAATGCTTGAAATTGTAAAATACTCTATTTATTTCATTATATAATAATCCTTTAGTAACATATCCTCCAGGATCCACCTCTATCTAAGTGAATGATCACCAAAATCCCATCTTCATCTTGCTGTTACATTTCGTTGTATATGTTTCTTATTGCATATACATGTGCCCCTAAAAATACTTTTTTGTAATTTAGTTTTTTAACTTTGCAAAAAATAGGTTATATGTAATCTTTTGAGAATAATCTTTTTGTATTATATAGATAATATTTAACCCTATTGTCATATGTGCCTATAGTTTATTTATTTTAAATGTCATATACTAATTTCATTGTGTAAACACAGCAAAGTTCATTCATCCACTTAATTCAACCTTCTGTTGAAGAGTATTGTATTGTTTATATTTTTAAAAATTATTATAAACTGTACTGTTATGAGCATTCTTGTGCATATCACCTATTGTACCTGACATTTAGTTATTCGTGTCATGCATATTTGTTGGGTACCTACTAAATATAGGCATCATACAATATGCTGGAGGAAGAATGGAGATGAGAAGAAAGTAAATGGTCATGCAATTTGCAATGAAGAGAGGGTTCTCTCTGACCATAAATGTTAGGTGACACAATAAGCTTATTTTCTTTAGAAAATTTGATTAAAATATTCTTCTTGTGTTGCATGAAAATAAAAGATAGAAAGAATGAGAGATAGGAAGGAAGAAAAGGAAGGAAGAAAGGAGGAAAGGAAGGAAGGATGGATTGAGGGTGGCAACATTTAACTTAAAGAACCAAGCTAAAATGAATTGTCCTTAGCAGTTATTTTCCATTTTTCTTTAGTTGTAGAAATTTTTGTGAATGAGTTTTCTTATTAATCTCATAGCATATTATATAAGCAGCCAGACTATGACCTGGAAAGCTCATCAGTACCTAAGTTTATACTTTTAAGTGTATCTTCTTTAAGACCGAACAAGATTTAGTACAGGTATTTTTTTTTTCAAGCCATGTTGTAGATTAAAAAATTTTTATTACAAGCTGTTAGCAAATCAATGGACAGTTAGGCATACTGATCCAAACTGATAAACTGGAAGGAGTGCTGCTATCCTTGTGGAATTTCTTTCAAGTAGTAGGAAAAACTTGCTGAGAACATTTAAATCCTCAAGGACAGACTAGGTAGCTGAATATGTGACTTATATTTTTTCCAATATATAAGAAGAGCATTTCCTGGCAAACTCATCATTTCAAATGCTGCCAACCAAAATCTTAACTGTTCTTTGTTCTTCTATAGGAGAGTAATAGAAAGAAACCTGAGTGGAATTAGGGTATGCATAGGAAGCTGCAGTAAGTCTTTTAAGGATCCTCCTAGGAAGACCCATAGTTTGCCCAAGGAATGACTCTGACTCTCTCTGAATGCTTGTGTAATTTATCCAGGCAGAGCAGATCAGTGATTCTTCTCTTTTCCTGTAAGGCTTGTAACAGCCTTCTCTCCCTTATGTTACAGAACCCATTCATACATTTGTTCTGTCTGTCCATGTTAGTCATACACTGATTAATTTTTCTGTATGACATTGTCCATCTAGCTATATCTACATCTATCAATGTCTATTTATATCATCTGTCTGTGTATCATATCACGTCATATACATCACATATCTTGCATTCTCATGTGTTAGTGATCCTGGCTGGACTAAGAGTTTCTCAATAACAAAACCCATGACTTGACCATATTTTTATTTATTTCACTACTTTACACTATTCACATGCCTACCTTATGTCTGACATTGGACTACATTTTAGTATATAAAGCTTGTAGGTTTGGCTTTGTTGTAGTTAGAATTCCATTTCCTACATTTTTAATCATGTATTTCTTCCTCTTGTGGTTGGGCCCTCACTGCCTCCTCTGATCAAAACTTGCCTGATGACAGCCCTACCCAGACCAAAGTTAAGGAAAAACATTACTGGGAGGCATAAAGTCTTACTTTGCCTATATAAGATTATTTAAACCTTGACAGAGCTGGTGATTTCAGAGAATGAAGACTGCAAATCACTGACTAAAACCTCTCAAACAAATATTTCAAAGAACATGGTTGGGAAGAATGCTCTAAGGGAGAAAAGAAAAATAAGTTCACTTCTTTTTTTTTTTTTTTTTTTTTGAGATGGAGTCTTGCTCTGTCGCCCAGGCTGGAGTGCAATGGCCGGATCTCAGCTCACTGCAAGCTCCGCCTCCCAGGTTCACGCCATTCTCCTGCCTCAGCCTCCCCAGCAGCTGGGACTACAGGCGCCCGCCACCATGCCCGGCTAATTTTTTTTGCATTTTTTAGTAGAGACGGGGTTTCACCGTGTTAGCCAGGATGGTCTCGATCTCCTGACCTCGTGATCCATCCGTCTCGGCCTCCCAAAGTGCTGGGATTACAGGCTTGAGCCACCGCGCCCGGCAATAAGTTCACTTCTAACATCTATGGAACACTTTCATATTTGCAAAGCGTTTATTGAGTCCCATGTTATATATAGATGCTCTTTGACTTACAGTGGGGTTATGTCCCAATAAACTCATCAAAAGCTGAAAATATTGTAAGCCAAAAATGTATTTAAGACATCTTACCTACAGAACATCATAGCCAAGCCTACCGTAAATGTGCTTAGAAAACTTACCTTAGCCTGTTACAGTTGGGCAACCATCTGGCAATACAGTACATGGTAGCACACAGGTGGTTTACCATAGTGATCACATGCTGACTGGGAGCTGTGGCTAGCAATCTCTGGCCAGCATCACTAGAGAGTATGGTACAGTATATCACAAGCCCAGGAAAAAATCAAAATTCCAAATGTGAATTATGGTTTGTACTAAATGTGTCTTGCTTTCACGCCATTGTAAAGCAAAAAAAAAAAAAAAAAAAAATCATAAGTCAAATCAGTGTAAGTCAGGACAATCTGTAGTTCTTCGAGGCAAGAGGAGGGAAACATTCCCATTCTATAAAGGAAAAATTTAGTTTTATATTTGGCAAAATGCTATCTTGGCTAGAATATAAGTCTACCCATTTGAATTCCAAGACAGCTTCTAAGGCACAACTTTGTACTCAGTGTCAATTATGTTGAACTTTTCCCTTCCCCAGGAGAATTATCTCCTTAAGCGTAAGTTCAGCACGCTGAGATAATCACGGAGTGAGGCAGATGCAGAAAGAACTGTGTTCTGTTTTGTACAATCTACTTGCTAATCTATGTGAAAGAGAGTTTGAATTTAAGAACCATACAAAATGCTGAGTAGATAAAACATGTTGGGACATCTGAGAAAAGACTCTGGACAGGTGAATTCAGGTTATTCTGTGGCTCCTATAATAACAATTCATTATGAACTATTATAGTACCAAGAAAGTATTTGATTGCAAAAGCTGTATTTTAAAACACCTGAGGGTAGAATGAGCCTAATAAAGTCAAAACAGAGTTAGCTCAAGGGAGTCAAGAAACGTTTTACTCACTTTTTCCCCAGAAGATAGGCTTTGAGCCTAGTTCTGCCTGTGATTTTTTCAAGATTATGGTCACACACAACTGGAAGGGATTGGGGAGAACATTAAGGCCAAACCCACTGTTTCGAAAAGTAAGACACTAGGGCCAAGGGAAGACAGCTTGATATTTAGAATAACTTAGCATAGTTGTCTTAAAGGCCTTTTGTGAATGTTTAACTACCACACACATCAAACACGCAAACACATGGAAAACAACACATAGAGATAGGTCACATATGGTATCCTACAGTGTCAAAGACTTCTAAGGATAGATTCCCTCTCATACTATACTGACTTGGCTGGTTCTAAACATTCTATGATTAGGTCATTTTGACGCTTCCAGGTTCTGATCAGATATAACAATAGAATGTTGTGTTATTTTAGATTGGAAGACTCTTCATCCAAATTGAGAAGAAAGATAAATGGATGCTTTGTACAAAACATTACCAAAAGAAAGAAAAAACAGCCAACTATGTGATACTAAAGATATTACTCTGCCCTGGAGTCTATGGGCTCTGACATTCTTCAGAAAAGCATAAGGATCTCTTGGGTACAATCCTGTTCTCTATTCTTTTAATATGAAACAAAGAGATGTATTTGTTATAAGGCAGTGTTTTAAATTTCTATTTATTGTTTACATATTTTTCAATAAGCAGAAACATTTTATCAAACAATTTTTGCTTCGATGAAAGTCCAGTATGTATGACAGAAAAAAGTACAGCTCGTTTGGTTGAAGCTGAGAGAGGGCAACCATCAAACCCCACCTTCTCATCCCCTTATCCATTCATGACAGTCTCAAGAGTGGATCTTTTAGTGCAATGGTGAGCAAAGCGCAATTCCCAGATAAGCCGCATTACTGTCAGCTGGAAACTTCTTGGAAAAGCTAGACCTGCTAATCAGAAACTCTTGGGGTTAGATCCAAAACTCTGGGTTTGTATAAGCCCTCCAGATAATTCTGATGCATATTTGGGTTTGAGAAACTCTGTTTGATGATTCAAAACTCGGTTACCACTGGTGTAGCAAGTAGAATCAAATCCTGGACTAAGAGGCAGAGGATATAAAATATAATTATGGATCAATTAATCTATAATATGAACTTGGGCAAGTCATCGAATCTCTTTAGGCCTCCGTTTTTGTGTACTATTAAGTTGGTGCTAGCTTTCATGTCTTCCTTATGGATAGTGTGAGCATAGTAAAAACTCTGAAATTTTAAAAGTATTTTACATGCAAGAAATGTCAAATACATCAATGTTAAAGAAAAGAGGAACTAGAAACAGACTCATCTTTATATAGGAATTGTATATCATTAGTGTGATTTATTCAAATTGATGTATTGGGGCATGCATTTAAAGATAAAATTCATAATTTTAAATACATAATTCAAACAATGAATACAATAAAAATTCTAGGGCTCTTAAATATTTAAGCATAAGGATAGTTAGTTTTACTTTGTGTACTTCAAATATTTATTGAGTAAATTCAACGTACCAAGACAGAATAAAATTAATATTTATTGATTATTTATATGCCTAAATGCATACATTATTTGTTTAATCCTCACTACTAATCTATTTGTTAATTATGATTATTATTTATGTTAGGCGGATGTGAAAACTGAGGCTTACATAGGTTTTATAATGCGCCAAAAGACACATAACTATTGAGTGGTGAACACCAGATTAAAACAAGTCTAATTTTATGCAAGTTTTATTTATAACTGCTTTGTGTATAAAATTATAGAGTCTAATTTGAGGAAAAAGAGTTTTAAGATTTTAAAATTTCTAATTATTGAACTGATTGACCTTGAACTTGGGGAATTTAAAAATAGGAGAAAACTACTAAAAATTTATTTTTATACAATTACAGTAGAGAGAAGTTCTTTGTAAATAAAAGCCAAAACCCAAACACCAAGAAAAGACACATTGGTAGTGTAAACATTCCAATTTTAATATACTGAATGATGCTTAAGCAAAGAAGAGACTGAAAGAAAAAAAAGTCTGTTTGTAAGTATATCAGATATAGGATTAAATTTTATAACACATAGGAACTTCTGTAAATGAATAAGAACAAAATGTTGAACAACTTAATAGTAATATTAGCAAACTTACAGAAAGGAAATTAACAGTAGAAATATAAATCTTTATTAACTATATAAAATGAAGTTTATCCTCATGATCTAAGGGATTCATATGAAAACAATAATGCTAAAACTTAACAAAAATAAGACATCACATATATTCAGTATTATTTAGGGCATTAGAAAACAGATCCTTTCATGTATTATTTCTAAGAATGTAAATTTGAATAGATGTTTCGGATAGAAAATGAAAGTAGACATTTGTCAGGAACTGTGAAACTTTAAGTTAACATGTTATTTGAGCCATAAATTGTCTTTTGTAGACTTATTCTAATGGAAGTGTTGCACAGGCCTCCACAGATGTATTTTTAAGGAGTTTATTTGTAGGCATGTTTGTAGTAGCAACAGTTAGGAAAAACATTCCCTTAATTACTAAAGTATTAAAATATTATTTTATATCACATTATTAAAAATTATATAGTCATCACAACAGGTTGATATAAATCTAACATAGAAAGATACCCCTATTAAACCACAAAAACTAAATCAACTCAAAAATGTTGGCAAATGATATGAATTGATTTACCACATTCAAAACGTTTTTACATACTTACATGCACATGAAACTCATATACATTCAAAGAAAAAGAAATAAAAATCATTTTGTATGTGGGTTTGTTCTTGACATCAGGAGAATAAATTTTAATATTGCACATTCTTCTTTCAGATAAAAGTAGAAGGAGGGATACCTGTGTAAAATTTTGGTTATGTTTCAGAAAATATCTCATGTTGAACTAGCTATGAATAATTAAAGCTTCTAAGGTGGAGGTATGGTTTGAGTTGTCCTCTGTTTGGTAAAGCACCTAATGAATTATATTTATTCTCTCATCATGTATAAAAGCAGCTCTTGTCAAGGCCAGTGATAATTTTCCAATGAAAAAAATGGTGAATGGAATTTTAGAGTTATCCTATTTATTAGTAAATTTGAAGTGGTTGCTCACACTGTAAGTTCCTCTCGATTATGGTAAAGCTTCAGTGAAAGCCTTATTCATGCAACTCCTGTATCAGTAGTACTTAGAAAAGTGAAGGGTGGTTTATACCCTGTAATCCCAGCTACTTGGGAGGCTGAGGCAGGAGGATCACTTGAGCCCAGATTGAGGCTACAATGAGCCATGCTCACACCACTGCACTCCAGCATAGGCAACAGAGTGAGACCCTATTTCAAAAGAAAAAAGAAAATAAATAAAAAGCATGACACTGGTACAAGAACAGACTCATAGACCAATGGAACAGAATAGAGAGCCCAGAAATAAGACCACATACCTACAACTATCTGATCTTTGATAAACCTGACAAAAACAAGCAATGGGGAAAGGATTCCCTATTCAGTAAATGGCTCTGGGATGACTGGCTAGCCATATGCAAAAAATTGAAATGGTGTCCCATCTCTACACCATATGCAAAAATCAACTCACGATGGATTAAAGACTTAAATGTGAAACCCCAAACTATAAAAACCCTGGAAGACAACCAAGACAATACCATTCAAGACATAGGCATGGGCAAAGATTTCACAACAAAGACATCAAAAGCAATTGCAACCAAAATAAAAATTGACAAATGAGATCTAATTAAACTAAAGACTTTCTGCACCACAAGATAAACTACCAACAGAGTAAACAGACAAACCTACAGAATGGGATAAAATCTTTTCAAACTATGTATCTGAAAAAGGTCTAACATCCAGCATCTATAAGGAATTTAAACAAATATACAAGAAAAAAAAACAGTCCCATTAAAAAGTGGGCAAAGGATATGACAGACATTTTTCAAAAGGAGACATATATGGAGCCAACAAGCGTATAAAAATCTCAATATCACTGATCATTAGAAAAATGCAAATCAAAACCACAATAAGATACCATCTCATGCCAGTCACAATGGATATTATAAAAAGTCAAAAAATAACAGATGCTGGTGAGGTTATGGAGAAAAAGGAATGCTTTTACACTGTTTGTGGGAGCGTAAATTAGTTCAACCATTGTGGAATAAAGTGTGGCAATTCTTCAAAGACCTAAAGAGAGAAATATCATTTGATCCACCAATCCCATCATGGGGTATATACCCAAAGGTTCTATTATAAAGACACACGCATGTGTATGTTCACTGAAGCACTATTCACAATGGCAAATACATGGAATCAATCCAAATGTCCATAAGTGATAGAATGGTTAAAGAGAATGTGGTATGTTTGCAGTAAGGAATACCGTGCAGCCATAAAAAGAATGAGATCATGTCTTTTAAAGGGACATGAATGGACTGGAGGCCATTATCCTTAGCAAACTAACTTTGGAGCAGAAAACCAAATACTACACATTCTCACTTATATGTGGAAGCTAAATGTGAGAACACATGTACAGATATAGGGGGACAACACATACTGGGGCCTACTGGAGGGTAGGCATGGGAGGAGGAAGAGAGTCAGGAAAAGAACTAATGGATACTGCGCTTAATACCTGAGTAATAAAATAATTTGTACCACAAATGCCCATGACACATGTTTACCTATGTAACAAACTTGCACATCCTGTACATGTACCCCTGAATTTAAAATAAAAGTTAAAAAAAGAAAGAAGACTGAAAAGACTTTATTTATGGTATTGATAACAGTACTGTTTATCATATCAATAAATTAAACTTATTTAAATTTCCAGCAAAAATGTAATATTGTTATACCTCTAGTTGAATAAACACTTATACCAAAAAATAGAAAAAGGAAATAAATGCAAATCAAGTCTATAATGGAAAAATAACCCCAGAAAAGGAGCAATACTCAGTTAAACTGCTGTACTGCACAATTCCAAGTTGTGCTGTTTATTTACAACTTGATATATGCCGGAGAAAGAAATTCATTCGTAAGAAGGAGAATTCATTGGAAGAAGAAAACTGGAGCAAAGAGGTAACCAGAAGAAATGTAAAGACTTTATAATACCCAGATGTATTTGGGAAAATCTTTACATGCATTTCACACTGAGTCTACATTAATAATTAAAATCAGAAAAATTAAAAACAAGATTATGAATATAAGTATAAAAAATTACATGTTTGAACCTATAACGTCTACATTAATTCCTTTTAAAATGAATGTCATTCTCTTTTGCCTGTTAAGGCCATAACTTCTGTATTGTTCTCTCTTTTGTATCACTTGCCACCCCTTGCCCCGGGTTATTTCCATTAGCATATAACATCCATCTTAAAAAGAATTCAAGCCGGGCGCGGTGGCTCAATCCTGTAATCCCAGCACTTTGGGAGGCCGAGACGGGCGGATCACGAGGTCAGGAGATCGAGACCATCCTGGCTAACATGGTGAAACCCCGTCTCTACTAAAAAATACAAAAAAAACTAGCCGGGCGAGATGCCAGGCGCCTGTAGTCCCAGCTACTCGGGAGGCTGAGGCAGGAGAATGGCGTGAACCCGGGAGGCGGAGCTTGCAGTGAGCTGAGATCCGGCCATTGCACTCCAGCCTGGGCGACAGAGCGAGACTCCGTCTCAAAAAAAAAAAAAAAAAAAAAAAAGAATTCAAAATTCATATTTCCTGCAGCTGCTTCCACAGTTCTCTATTCCCCTTTATAATACTCTGTGAAAGAACAGGAAAAAAACAAAAACAAAAACAAAACCCCAAAACAACTACATGCACTCCTTTTTGTGCCTTTCTTAATCTGTTTTCCTACCCCTCTATAGAAATTAGTGTTATCCAAGACACCAATCAGGTGCACAATGTCAAATTAAACATTCATTGTCGGTACTTCATGTTACTTGACCTACTACCGTTAGATTTTGCGCTCATTCTCTTCTTGAAACACTCTCATGTGGATTCCAGAACACCACACACATTTCTAGTTTGATGCATATTACATTGTCTTTTCTATGTAGATAGATGATTGTGGTTCCTGAAAATAATGACAGTTTTATCTTTTCCCTCCTAAAACTCATACCTCATCTTTTCTCTTGAATTAATTTTTTCTTTTTCTTTTTTTTTTTTCTTTTGAGACGGAGTCTGGCTCTATCGCCCAGGCTGGAGTGCAGTGGCGCGATCTTGGCTCACTGCAAGCTTCGCCCCACCCCGGATTCACGCCATTCTCCTGCCTCAGCCTCCCGCGTAGCTGGCACTACAGGGGCCCGCCACCAAGCATGGCTAATTTTTTTATTTTTAGTAGAGACAGGGTTTCACCATGTCAGCCAGGATGGTCTCAATCTCCTGGTCTCGTGATTGGTCCGCCTCGGCCTCCCAAAGTGCTGGGATTGCAGGCGTGAGCCACCGCGCCCAGTCCCCTTGAGTTATTATAATAAAAAGGAAATATGAAATCCTATGATGATAACAAAAATCCCAAGACTTGTTTCTAACATACAGCACATGTACCACTTCTCGTTAATTTTTCATTACGGGGTATGTGACATTTATCAAGTTAAGGAACTTTGATTACATTTGTGGTTTTGGGGAGTTTGAAAATATAAAGGAAAGATTAACTGCAGAAAATAAATTTCATGATCTGTAAAGACCATGATAACATTTAATTCTTTATTCTATTTTTTTTCTGAAACAACTTGTGTAAGATTGAGATTAGGTGTATTGCTTGAGCATTTGCGAGAATCAACCCATAAAATGATCTAGGCCTAAAGAAGGGTAGGTAATGTATTCCGACATTATTTTCTTTACTGCTTATTGTTTTTTCTTGAGCCACTCTCTGTTCTCTTTAGAGAAAAATTTCTTGATGTAAGCATCCCACCATGACCCAAAGCCTTGCAGCTCTGCAATGCAAGTGAAATAATGTTGCTGTATTTGAATTTCTGATTTGTCCCAAGAGCTGATCTATCAGATTGCACAATGCTGAAGTCCTGTTCACTACTACTTTTCTAAAAAGAGTTTTTATAACAATTTCAAGTATGTGGCTAAGAAAGCAATGACATCCTTCCAGCATCCTATTTTTTAAATTTTTCTTTAAATTGTAAAATATATTATAAAAAGTACATGAAATATGTAACTACATTTTAAAGAAAAACCAATAAAGAGAATACCTGTGTACCCATCACCTAGACTAATAAGCATATGTCACTTGTACCCCATAAGTCCCTCTATGCCTGTCAACAATCATAGCCTCATCCAAACCCCTCCATCAGATGGTCACTCTTCTTGCTCTTAAGTTAATAATTCCCTAATTCCCTGAAGCTTCATTATGGTTTTACCACTTGTATGTGTATCCATAAACAATATATGTTAATTTTGCCTGGCTTTTAAATTTATACAAGTGTTATTTAGCTGTACTTCTTGATTTATTTTGTTGAACACTATCAAGATGTTTAATCTCATACCAATATGTGCAAGTGTGATTTATATATTATATATTCCATTTTATCATTTATTTATTGAAGATTATAAGGATTGTTTATATATGTAAACTTTTGTGTATAGATATAGTATATATATTTATAAATACATATAATGCAATAAAAATACTAATATAAACTATCTAAACTTATCTTCTGGTACAAGACTTGTCTGAGGTAATGGATTTTTTTTTAACCTTTAATTTTAGGTTCAGTAATACATGTGCAGGTTTGTTATATAGGTACAGTGCATGCTACAGAGTTGATGGACATATTATTCCATCACCCAGAAAATCAGCATAGGACCCTATAGGTAGTTTTTTGATGCTCTCCCTTCTCCTACCCTTCACCTTCAAATAGGCTCCAGTGTCTGTTGCTCCTTTTTTGTCCCCATACGTACTCATTATTTATCTCCCACTGATAAATAGAACATGTGGTATTTGGTTTTCTGTTCCTGTACTAGTAGTTTTCTTAGGATAATGGCCTCCAGCTCCAACCATGTTGCTGCGAAGGACATTATCTCGTTCCTTTTTACGGTTGTATAGTATCCCATGGTGTATATTTTTATTATCCAATCCACCACTGATGGCATTTATGTTGCTTCCATGCCTTTGCTATTGTGAATAGTGCTGTGATTAATATACACGTGCATGTGTCTTTATGGCAGAATGATTTATATTCCTTTGGGTATACACCTAATAATTGGATTATGGAGTCAAATGGCAATTCTGTTTTAAGTTCTTTGAGAAACCACCAAACAGCTTTCCACAATGGCTGAAATAATTTACATTCCCACCAGCAGTGTATGTGTTCCTTTTCTCTACAACCTCACCAGCATCTGTTATTTTTTGACTTTTTAGTAATAGCCATTCAGACTGGCATGAGATGGTATCTCATTGTGATTTTGATTTTCATTTCTCTAATGATTAGTGATGTTGATCACTGTTTCATATTCTTATTGGTCACATGTATGTCCTCCTTTGAAAAGTGTTTGTTTGTGTCATTTGTCCTTTTCAATGCAATAGCTCAATCATAGAATGTGTACATGTTTAACTTTGCTAGAAAGCATCAAAATATTTCTAAACAGGTTTCACCAACTTTTACTCCTAAGAGTAAAGAAGATATTTTAATTGGCTAACTATTCACAACAACATTTAATTTTATCTTTTTTTTTTTTTTTGGTCAATCTGGTGCATGTGAAATGCTGTATTATTTTGGATTTAATTTGTATTTCCTTACATGCTAATTGCATGTGAATCTTTTCATATATTTATCTGCCATTTTTTCTCTTCTGTAATTGAATGCTCACATTTCCCCCCCCACCCCAGTTTTTCCCTTTTGAGTCATTAGGCTTTTGTTGTTGTTGATAATTTTATATATACCATATATTAAATGCTTATTTGCTGAATGTGCAGCAAATATCTTTTCTCAGAGTGTCACCTGTCTTTTCACTTTCATTATGGCCCCCTTTAATAAAAAGAAATTCTTAAATTTAATATGATTGAATTTATTTTATATTATGGTCTGTGTTTTTTGGAGATCTGGTCATTTCACTCTTTAACTGTAGATTGAAACTATAATGCCATGATAAGGCACTAACTGTCACATTAATTACAATTTTTCAATTCCTCTGTAAATGAACCTCTTTGCAAATTTGATATCTTTTGTTATTTCTTTTTTCTAAAAATGTGACTGCCTTTGCTTCAGTGACAACTTTTTGGTTTTCCTTTGTCTTCTAAGTGAGATAGTATTCTACCACATACCATTTAAAAGTTATTTTGGTCCATTGTCTTTCTTATTCTATTGTTCTCACTCTCTAGAGTATTTCTGAGGTTACTTCTTCTCATGATTTCACTTACTACCTCTCAATAAGCCATCTCCTGCAGGTCCTTGGACTCATATATCCAACTTCAGCTAGACATGTACACTTAGATATCACACAGAAAACTCAAATCTAATTCCAAATTGTTTCTTTCTTAAATTAGAACTTTCTTATTTATTCTATGAGTAAATTAACAACTTAAGTGCCATCCTTACCAGCTTCTTTTCCATACTGTAACATCTTATTTACTGAGCTGTATTTTTCTTCTTTAAGCATTCCTCAACTCTACTTTTTATTTTTATGCACATTGTCAAACTTCTTGTTCCTCCTCACCTCATGTAGAAGTAATTAATGTTTTTTTGACAGACCTTGTAATTGAGAAACTGACCTTAAGCACAACTACCAATGAACAATCTAAAATGAAAGGTATTAGAATTTTATGACATCAGTAAACACTATCTTTTTTCTTCCCTCCTGGAACAAATCAATTAGAGATCAAAATGTTACATTTATTGTAGAAAAGCAGACAGTAGAAAGTGTCTTCAAATCTAGAGTAAGAGACAGGTCAGCACTCTCTGTTGAATTTGACAGAGAGCTGCAATAAGTCAGGAGCACAGCTGAGCATTCCGATCTCCCCCATAGTGTTATAGGCTGCCACTCTAAGCCATCCACTCAGTGGCGGAGCAGACCAGTAGGCACTCTCAGAAGGAAAGCACATCCAAGAGATAGCCTATAAGAGGGTGATCATTTTCCTTCTAATTCATCAATTAGATAATTCCATTCATACTCAATGGGAAGTAGTGAGTAGGAAGTGGGGAAAGAGGCATGGGATGTTTATTTAAGGGAAATCCTAGATCAAAGGAAATGACTTATCCTCTAATAAAATCTCCCAAACCTTTTAATGGCCACCCATCTCTTACAGGTTATTATCTAAGTTTCTCAACATGGCATAATAGAGAATGTCTTTTTTCCTTTACCCACATCTTCTATCCTTCACCATCTTGCCATATTCTCCCTTGCACTTCTATATCTAGCAGCACTTACTTGGTCATTATTTCCAGGATTATTTGTTCTGTGTCTTGATTTTTATACTTTGGGACATCTTAACTCTCCCTCCCAGAATATTTCTGAATTTATCATCAGATATCAGTTATCTATTTCCCTCCTATGTATTCTTTAAGTATAAGCTCGAGCTTTATTTTTTTTCAGAAAAACTTTTGTATCCTCCATTACAACTGCCTTAACTGACATTCTTTTGCATCTATAATACTATGTTCCATTTTCTATGATAAAATAGTTGGCTGGGCGCGGTGGCTCAAGCCTGTAATCCCAGCACTTTGGGAGGCCGAGACGGGCGGATCACGAGGTCAGGAGATCGAGACCATCCTGGCTAACACAGTGAAACCCCGTCTCTACTAAAAATACAAAAAAAACTAGCCGGGCGAGGTGGCCGGCGCCTGTAGTCCCAGCTACTCCGGAGGCTGAGGCAGGAGAATGGCGGAAACCCGGGAGGCGGAGCTTGCAGTGAGCTGAGATCCGGCCACTGCACTCCAGCCCGGGCGGCAGAGCAAGACTCCGTCTCAAAAAATAATAATAATAAAATAAAATAGTTTTTGTTGTGTAATAGTGATCTATTTATGTGTGTCTCCAACACTAGGATGTAAGCTTTTCAGTGTGGATATCCTCAGACACCAAACACATGGCATGCATTCAAAATGTTTGGTAAGTGAATCTTACTTTCCCTTAAAATTTGACCTGCCTGTCTAATCTTAGTTATGTTTTCCCCTTGGATTTGACAACACATTTGGCTTCTTAGTTTTGATGTCTTTCATTTTTTTAGACTTGAGTTCATTCTTAACCTTTCTTGGTCTCAGCCAACTCCCACTAGATCAACCTTGTCTTTCAGGGCCCCATCAGAAGTCCACCTGCATTTAGCCTGCACTGCACAGATGAGATACGAAACCTTTTTTTTGTCTGCCATTGTCTCATCTCCTCCAGAGATTTCAGCTTAGAACTCTATATAGGATATAAAAAATGAAAACTGTCTTCAAATTTCTGTGCTAAGGGGGAAAAAGGCATGTATTTTTCAGCAAACATTTATTAAATGTTATAGTCAATGTTCTTTCTTTTTTTTTTTTACAGTGTAATCATGTGATCATGACAGCCTAGCAACAGAAAACTGAAAGTAGGGAGCCAAATTTAGGATCATAATCAAATAAAAATTTTCAAAATTAACCTGGCACATACTTATATTACACACAATAGTTATTTTGCATATGAGAATATGATACTAATAGTAAATAGTTATCACAAATAACTGTCAGCAATATTACATCATCATAGTGAAGAAAATTATTAGTATTTCTCTTTGTTCATTCTTTGGTATCTAGAAGCAGAGGTAAATGTTTGTAGCTTTCCCTGATAGCAGGAATAGTTTAATCTTCATCCCTTACACATACTTATGCTGAGTTTTACTGAAATCTTGGATCTAATTAATTTTCTTCTAAATACCTAGGATTCTTTTTTTTCTTTTCTTTTTTCTTTTTTATTATACTTTAAGTTCTGGGATACATGTGCAGAACGTGCAGGTTTGTTACATAGGTACACATGTACTATGATGGTTTGCTGCACCCATCAACCCATCATCTAGGTTTTAAGCCCCGCATGTATTAGGTATTTGTCTTAATGCTATCCCTCCCCTTGCCCGCCACCTCCTGACAGACCCCAGTGTGTGATGTTCCCCTCCCTGTGTCCATGTTTTCTCATTGTTCAACTCCCACTTATGAGTGAGAACATGTGGTGTTTGGTTTTCTGTTTCTATGTTAGTTTGCTGAGAATGACGGTTTCCAGCTTCATCCATGTCCCTGCAAAGGACATGAACTCATTCTTTTTTACAGCTGCATAGTTTTCCATGGTGTATATTTGCCACATTTTCTTTATCCAGTCTATCATTTATGGCCATTTAAGTTGGTTCCAAGTCTGCTATTGTAAATAGGGCTGCAGTAAACATACTTGTTCATGTGTCTTTTTAGTAGAATGATTTATAATCCTTCGGGTGTATACCCAGTAATGGGATTGCTGGGTCAAATGGTATTTCAGGTTCTAGATCCTTTAGGAATCTCCACACTGCCTTCCACAATGGATGAACTAATTTACACTCCCACCAACAGTGTAAAAGCATTCCTATTCCTACGCATCTTCTCCAGTATCTGTTGTTTCTTGACTTGTAATTGGTTGAAGTCAGGTAGCATGATATCTCCAGCTTTGCTCTTTGGATTAGGGTTGTCTTGGCTATACTAGCTCTTTTTTGGTTCCATATGAAATTTAAAGTTTTTTTTTTTCCCAATTCTGTGAAGAAAGTCAACGGCAGCTTGATGGGAATAGCATTGAATCTATGAATTACTTTGGACAGCATGGTCATTTTCAAGATATTAATTCTCCCTATCCATGAGCACAGAATGTTTTTCCATTTGTTTGTGTCTTCTCTTATTTCCTTGAGCAACGGTTTGTAGTTCTCCTTGAAGAGGTCCTTCACATCCCTTGTAAGTTGGATTTTAAATACCTACGATTCTATGCTTCTAATGCTAATCACGACCTTCCTACATGATAATTCTGTAGTGGAATTGATAACTTCTCACTTGCTGTTCAGGTCCTTCAGTACAAGAGCCTATGTCAGCCTGAAGTTTTAAGGAATAAGAAATTATTACAGCAATGTCATGTACTTTCTCAGATTCAGTTCCTGGCTTAAGACAAGAAGCTAATGCACCAGATGGCCAACTAGGTAACATCAGATGAGAGTGAGAAAAACCTTTTTAGCCCACAGCGGTGCACAAGGTGATTGTGTCAATTAAGATTCATTGACAGCAACAAATACTAACTTCATTCAAGGCTCATGTCTATGAACTTACTTATATCTGGGAATTAGGTGAGTGTTTTAACCAAAGTAGTTTTAGATAAGTAAATTCAGTAAAACCTTTATGAGCTGTTTGTATTCTTCTTTAGTACTCTATGATATGTTAACTACAGTTAGAGAGCTCAGATCAATTTATTTCCTAAAATATGGTTATGTGATCATATCTGTTTAACTGTACTTAAACATCACAGTTAAAACTTGTCATCAGCTATGTCTATAATGCTGATAAGATCCATATTTATTATTGGAGTTAATTGCTCCTATATCCACTTCACAATCTTAAAATTTCTGGTTTTACTGAGGAGAGGTATCCAGTTTTAACTATAAACATTCTTACCAATATTTTTGATCAGCAGAAAACATATATAAATTGTTTTAAAAAATATTTTAGTGTTTTTCACATCAGTGTATTCCTGATGATAAGGAAATGAAGTCTCTGAACACTGTCAAATAATATAGTGATGGAGAATGTAGGAAAGCAGGAAGTACTGAAATACTTTTTCAAATATTTAAACATCTTTCCTCACATTATGTCAATTTTTCTTTGGCCTTACAAGTTGTTTATGTTGGTTAGCCATAAACTAAGGTTTCATTCACCCATCTAGTTAACTGTTAAAAACGAAAACAAATGCCTCAACAACCTTATTTAATGCAGGATTTCCTACAAGTGCACATATAACAATAAATTGAGTCTAATCAAAGTTAAGATTTTACTTTCTTGAGTAAGCACTCACTAACTTGATCCTCCATTATTTTGAACAATATAAGTTAGTGAATTACTATATTTCTTCTGGATTTAACTTTGATTCTGCTTTTCACTTGGTGGACAATTTTGAATGTAAATTCTTATTTCCAAGTGAAGTAATGAAAGGAGGGTCATGACTCTTTCAAACAAGGAAGCTCTTTTTAAAAGCATTTCAAAAGTCCTCTGGGTCCTCTAAAAAACACTGATTACAATTATTAGGTTATAACTTTATTTAAAAAGGCAGGTTCTTAACTTTCATATAAGAGATCTGACAATGTTGTTCATTCAACTGGAGTTGTAATTCATTAACCCACAAAGTGACTCTGCGACCTTGGTTTACAGGAATGTCAGCCTGAAGTTTTAAGGAATAAGAAATTATTACAGCAATGTCATGTACTTTCTCAGATTCAGTTCCTGGCTTAAGACAAGAAGCTGGAGGTTAAAGTTTGTTTTCTTCTGCCCTATTATTATAAATGGTATTTAGAAACAACCATCTTGTTTTGTTTTGTTTTTGTTTTTTAATTTCTCATTTCCTTTAAATTGGTGAAATGGGAGTACCTATCTGATCTCTGCCAAATTCATCCCTAATGATGACCTTTTCTTAGGTTCATACAAGTAAGAACAATTCATCATGGACATTTTCCCATTCTCAGTATATAAACAGGATTTTATTTACATTTCACCTATTTTTAGATTCTAATCTATAGAGAATATCTCATGTTGTCTCTGGGGATTCATTGACTGTAATCACTTGTTTAGTATCAATTGTTAAGTCAGACATAATTCTTCCATTGAAAGCAATTGTTATAGGTACTTACTAAGTTTTAGGGGAAAAATGGGGACAGATATTATTAGAAAAATATTGGAGTATTTCAAATAAATGAAAGCAAAGTTGACTATGAAAACATTGGTGACAATTTGGACAAGGATATTTCTGAGGATATTGATTTCAGAATTAATATGTTGTTATTCTAAGGACTCTTATCAGACTATCAGATGATTCAACCTGATTGGCTATTTCCACAATGACTTAATAAGTAGGCCCTTTGTTCATTACTTAATAGGTAAAAAGGTAAAATTGTATATGAAAGAAGGACTGGAAAGAATAGCCTTTATAGTGAAAAATAAAATAATATGAATAAAGTTTACATTTTCGCATCTGGAAGTAATGACCCAAAACAGAGTGAGATAAATAAAAAATATTTCTAGATATATTCAGTCTTAATGAATACATCATTATCCAAGTTGAAGCATCTAACAAGTGGTTTAAAAATTGGATATTAGAGCATATCAGAAATAGAGGTAAATATTTGGAAATTATTTTATATACATGGTTTTTTAAAATTTGCTTAAGTTCCTTATAGATGCTAGACATCAGAACTTTGTCAGATACACAGTTTGCAAAAATCTTCTTCCATTCTGTAGGTTGTCTGTTTTCTTTCTGTTGATAGTTTATTTTACTCTTCAGAAGCTCCTTAGTTTAATTAGATACAATTTGTCAATTTTGCGTTTGCTGGGATTGCTTTTGGCATCTTTGTCATGAATTCTTTGCCTGTTCTTATGTCCTGAATGGTATTGACTAGGTTGTCTTTCAGACATTTTGTAGTTAGGGGTTTTACATTCAATTTGTTAATGGATCTTAAGTCGATTTTTGTATATGATGTAAGGAAGTGGTCCAGTTTTAATCTGTATATGGCTAGCCAGTAATTCCAGAACCATTTATTAAATAGGGAGTCCTTTTCCCATTGCTTATTTTTGTTAGCCTTGTTGAAGATCAGATGGTGCTAGGTGTGTGGCCTTATTTTGGGGCTCTCTATTCTGTTCCATTGGTCTATGTGTCTGTTTTTGTACCAGGATTATGCTATTTTGGTTACTGTAACCCTGCAGTGTAGTTTGAAGTGAGGTGGCGTGATGCCTCCGGCTTTTGTTTTGTTTTGTTTTGTGTGTGTGTGTGTGTGTATGAGTGTGTGTGTAGGATTGCCTTGTCTATTCAGGCTCTTTTTTGGTTCCATATAAATTTTAAAACACCTTTTTTCAGTTTTAGTTCTTTCACCACCCTAGTTAACTCTATTACTAATTATTTTATTCTTTTTGTGGACACTGAATGGGATTATGTTCCTGATTTTGTTCTTGGCTTGACTGCAGTTGGTGTATAGGAATGCTAGTGATTTTTCTACATTGGTTTTGTATCCTAAGATTTTGCTGATGTTGTTTATCAGCCTACAGAGCTGTTGTGCCTAGACTATGGGGTTTTCTAGATATAGAATCTAGAAATAGAAACTAGAATATAGAATCTAGAAATGTTGTCCGTGTCTACAAATAGTGATAGTTTGACTTCCTCTTTTCCTATTTGAATGCCTTTATATCTTTCTGTTGCCCGATTACTAGTTTATTGAGAGATTTTAATATGAAGGAAGCTGAATTTTCCTGAAAGCCTTTTCAGCATCTACTGAGATAAACATACGGTTTTTGTCTTTAGTTCTGTATATGTGATGAATCACATTTATTGATTTCAGTATGTTGAACCAACCTTGCATCCCAGGGATGAAGGCTACTTGCTCGTGGAGAATAGGCTTTTTGATGTGCTGCTGGATTCAGTTTGCCAGTATTTCGTTGAGGATATTTGAATCCATGTTCATCAAGGATATTGGCCTGAAGTTTCTTTGTTGCATCTCTGCCAGGTTTTTGTGTCAGGATGATGCTGACTTCATGGAATGAGTTAGAGAGAAATTCCTCTTTCTCAATTTTTTGAAATAGTTTTGGTAGGAATGGTACCAGCTCCTCTTTGTACATCTGGTAGAATTTGGCTGTCAATCCATTTGGTCCTGGCCTTTTTTAGTTGATAGGCTATTCATTACTGATTCAATTTCAGAGCTCATTAAGATCTGTTCAGGGATTCAATTTCTTCCTGATGGGGTCTTGGGAGGGTGTATGCGTCCCGGAATTTATCAATTCTTTTGAATTTTCTAGTTTATGTGCAAAGAGCTGTTCATAATACTTTCTATTGCTATATGTGTTTCTATGGGGTCAGTGATAATATCCCCCTTGTCATTTCTAATTGTGTTTCTTTGAATCTTCTCTCTTTTCTTCTTTATTTGTCTAGCTAGTGGTCTAACTATTTTATTGAATATTTCAAAAAACCAACTTCTGGATTCATTGATCTGAATGACTTTTTGTGTCTAAATCTCCTTCAGTTGACCTTGATTTTGGTTATTTTTTGTCTTTTGCTAGCTTTGGGGTTGGTTTGCTCTTGGTTCTCTAGTTCTTTTAGTTGTGATGTTAGACTGTTAAATGGACATCTTTCTAACTTTTTGATGTGGGCAGTTGGAGCTATAAATTGCCCTCCTAACACTGCTTTAGCTGTGTCCCAAAGATTCTGGCACGTTATATCTTTGTTCTTATTAGTTTTAAAGAACTTCTTAATTTCTGCCTTAATTTCATTATTTACCCAAAAGTCATTCAGAGGCAGGTTATTTAATTTCCATGCAATTGTATGGTTTTGAGTGATTTTATTAGTCTTGATTTCTAATTTGTTTTGTGCTGTGGTCTAAGAGAGTCTTTGGTATAATATCAGTTATTTTGTGTTTGCTGAGGATTGTTTTATGTCCAATCGTGTGGTCAATTTTAGAGTCTGTGCCCTGTGGCAATGAGAAGAATACATACTCTGTTGTTCTTTGCTGGAAAGTTCTGTGGATGTTTATCAGGCCCATTTGATTCAGTGCTGAATTTGGGTCCTGAATATCTTTGTAAATTTTCTTCCTTGATGATCTGTCTATTGCTGTCATAATACTATTATGGTGTGGGAGTCTAAGTCTCTTTGAAGGTCTTTAAAAACTTGCTTCATTAATCTGGATGCTCCTGCACTGGATGCATATATATTTAGATAGCTAGGTCTTCTTGTTCAATTTAACCCTTTACATCATTAGGTAATATTCTTGTCTGTTTTGGTCTTTGTTGGTTTAAAGTCTGTTTGTCTGAAATTATGATTATAATCTCTGATTTTTTTTCTGTTTTCCATTTGTTTGGTAGATTTTTCTCCATCCCTTTATTTTGACTCTATGGGTGTCATTGCCTGTGAGATGGATCTCTTAAAGACCACATACCATTAGATCATGGTTCCTTGTCCAAGTTGCCACTCTAGGTCTTTAAATTGGTGCGTTTAGCCCACTTACATTCAAAGATAGAATGGATATATGTGGATTTCATCCTGTCATCATGATGTTGGCTGTATATTTTGCAGACTTGTTTGTGTGACTGCTTTATAGTGTCCCTGGTCTGAGTACTTCAGTGCATTTTTGTAGTGACTGATGACAGTCATTTCCATATTTAGTGCTTCCTTCAGAAGCTCTTGCAAGGCAGATCTCATGGTAACAAATTTCCTCAGCAATTGCTTGTCTGAAAAGGATCTTATTTCTTCTTTGTTTGTGAATCTTACTTTGGTCAGATATGAAATTCTTGGTTGGAATGTCTTTTCTTTAAGATGTTAAATATTGGCCAGGTGCAGTGTCTCATGCCTGTAATCCCAGCACTTTGGGAGGCTGAGGTGGGCAAATCACTCAAGCTCAGAGGTTTAAGACCAGCTCGGGCAACAAAGCAAACCTATTCTTTACCAAAAATACAAAAATTAGCCACATGTGGTGGCATGTGCCCATGGTCCCAGCTACTAAGGAGGATAATGTGGGAGAATCACTTGAGCCTGTGAGGTGGAGGTTGCGGTGAGCCAGGATTGTACTACTGTAGTCCAGCCTAGGGAACAGAATGAGACCCCATCTCAAAAAAAAAAAAAAAAAAAAAAAAAGTATGTTGAATGTTGGCCCCAAACCTTTTCTGGCTTACAGTATTTCTGCTGAGAAGTCTGGCATTAGTCCGTAGTCTGACTGGCTTCATTTTGTAGGTGACCTGACCTTTCTCTCCAGCTTCCTTCAACATTTTTTCTTTCATTTTAACCTAGAAGAATCTGAAGATTCTGTGTCTTAGGGATGATATTCTTGTAAAGTATGTTACTGGGGTTCTCTGCATTTCCTAAATTTGAATGTTGGCCTCTCTAGCTAGGGTGAGGAATTTCTCATAGATGATATCCTGAAATATGTTTTCTAAGTTGCTTCCATTCTCCCCGTCTCCTTCAGGGACACCAGTGAGTCATAGATTTGGTCTCTTTCATAATCCCATAGTTATCTAGTCATCAGGGGTTTTGTTTGTTCATTTTCATTATTTATTCTCTATTCTTCTGTGATTGTCTTATTTCAGAAAGCCAGTCTTCAGGCTCTGAGATTTTTCCTCAACTTGGTCTTTTCTGCTATTAATACTTTCCATTGCATTATGCAGTTCCTGTAGTATGTTTTTCACTTATATCACGTTAGTTACACATTTTTCTCTACTGATTATATTGTCTGTCAGCTCCTGTATCATTTTATTGTAATTCTTAGCTTTCTTGGATTGGGTTTCAATGTACTCGTTCATCTTGATGATCTTTGTATCCAATTCTGATTTCTATTTCTGTTCTGTTATTGTATCCATTTCATCCCAGTTGAGAACTCTTGCTGGAGTAGAGCTAGTGCAGTTATTTGGAGGAAAGAAGGCACTCTGCCTTTTTAAGTTGTCAGAGTTCTTGCAGTGCATCTTTCTCATCTTTGTGGGCTGCTGGTACTTCAGTCTTTAAAGTTGTTGCCCTTTGGATAGGAGTTTTTCTTTTATTTTATCTATTTGATGACCTTGAAGGTTTGTGGTGTAAGGTGGGTTCAGTCAACTGGCTTCATTTCTGAAAGATTTTAGGCAGCAAAGGCTCAGCTCACATATCCTGGACTGTGTGATCTAACTCTGAGAGACTGATATTGGCCCTGACATTTTAGTCTGGCTGCTCTGGTTTTGAAATTCATTGTGCTGGGGTGGCTGAGGTGCTCTTGGACTTCTGGTCTCAGCACGTCAATAGGTAGTGCCAGCCAAAACATCTTGTAGGGAGGTGGTAGTGGGATCTGTCCTCATTTGCATGTGCCAGTAGCAACAGCAGCCAGCAGCATGGTGAGATGCATGCTCATCAGCTGTAGCAGTTGCTAGCAGATGTCAAGGTGCCAGCCTCCGCGTAGGTATTCACAGCACTGAAGGAGGCAGCAGGACTCAGGGTGTGGGGCAGAGGGTCCCCACTGGTGACTGTGTGTGCAGTCGCAGTGTTGGTGGTGGTGGGAGGCTGCCAGGTGCAGGATTGTGTACATCCTCTTTGCATGTTCATGTAGCCAGGGGTGGCCCCTAAAGGGCAAAGGAGGGTCTGCTCTTCTCCACACCTAGTTTCACTCTGGTGGCAGGTACTCTGAGAATCCCACTTGCAGCTGGCATCTGAAGGACAGTCTTATCAGGCTGTTGACCACCAACTTGTGGGATCTGAAACTAACTGAAGATAGTGACAAAATCAAATCGAGTTGTAGGATACCCTTTTGGCATTACAGAATTGATTTCAAAGCCCATATACTAACTAAAATTTTAGATGATATTATGAAGACATTGCAAATAGTTAAGTTCTTCAGTGTGCATTTATGAGCCAGCTTAGTGGCGTAGAATCAGCCTACATCTGTCATTGCCGGGTGCCTCGACCTTCTCCCCTGAGATCATGAGGCAGTGGGCCCCCCTCCACTCTACACCAGGCAGATGAATTGAAATAAAAACTATACAACTCCCCTAAGCCACTTAAGTAAAGGTTTGAAAAACCTTTAATGAAATACTTTTAAATGAAAACTATACAACTCCCCTAAGCCATTCAAATAAAGGCTTAAAAAACAATCCCATGAACCTTTGCAAAAGCCTTAACATTGATATCTCTCCAAATTAATATGCTCATAGCAATTAATATGCTGATAGCAATTTTGAATTAATATCAGCAAAAATGTTGGTGAATATGACAGAATAATTCTATATTGTTTGAAAGTTAAATACAACTTCATGTTTGCTCTCAAGATTCTACTAAGCAGAATATAGAAAAAGATAAATGCACTGAATTATAATCAACTGTGATTTAGACATACATAAAGATCTTCAAGGAAAAAGGGGAGAGATAAATTATCAACTTTTTAAGTGATAATACAGAATACTTTACAATAAAATTATTATTTAGTCTGTTTTTTTCCAGGATGAGAATAATTACTCTAGAGGAATAAAGCAGAGAGGAAATTCTAAATAGAAAATATAGTTGAACAAATAAATGCACACTGACAAGAGAATATCTATGTTATATCAGTACATTTTATTCACTAATATAATTGGTCTTCTAGAAAATGTAGCTTCCTACACAGATTCTAGCATATGGTCCTCACTGCTTACTTGATGTGCCTGTATTGCCAGAGCAGACAGGTGGCCAGTGTGGAAGAATGGAACTGTACCTATTAATAAAATGGGGATTCAAGTAATAATAATCCCATGCCACAGTATGATTGTGAACTTTACATGGACTAAAATATGAATCTTAGTTTGTATTTTTCCAAAAAGGAAAGACCTGTGTACAGATAATTTAATGGAGATGATATCCTAGATACTATACATGGTGAGGTAGAGGAAGTGAGGCAGGGAAAAAGAAAAGTCAGCAAAGAGTATGTTCATGAGTGGATTACAGCTAAGAATAATTGAGTTTCAGTCTTTTTTGGATTCTTTGAAAAATCGTATACAACTAGAATCTTCCTCCTGGATGAGAGGGAGGCTGGGGCATTTATCCAAAGATGTCCATCCCCCACTGATTGTTGCCTTCTAGAATATGAACTCGCTTACATTTTTAAGTTGTGGTTGATTGCCATACAGAGAGATCCTATAATGATGGAAATAGCCTTTAAGCAGAGAATAAGGAAGATGCAGTGATATAAGGTTGTATGCTATAGGCCTCCTAAAAACTCTACTGCAACTGTTGATAACAATCTGGATAAATGTATATGGATCAGGGCCTTAAAATCTGCTAGTGTATGTGTTTATTCCCTGAAGAGTATCTTTAAAGCATTAGGTAATCAGTTTGGTTTTTTATACCTTTGTGGTTGTACTCAATATTATAAGGAGGTTTGCCTTGCATCCTCCTTTTGTACACAAAAAGATATGCTCCCATACTCACCAAAGAGGGTATCATTACTAGTGACCATACTATAAGCAGTGAGATAGTGAATGTGACATGTATCCAGTAGAAGGTGGCAGAGAACTGGCCACCCATTATCTTAGATCTTTTTACTCTGTGCTCCTACAGCCTTGAAATTATATAGAAAGTACCAAAAAAAAAGTCTGCCTCAAAAGATCATATGAAATTTATTGACATCATGATGCCAATTAACATCATGGGAAAACCTTTCACATTGAATAATGTTTGGTAATAATTTCTTGGTTCAGCTTTTCCTCCACTCTCTCCCTAATGATACACGTTCCATTAAAAAATGGCAACACAGAGAATGAGGAAATAAATTCCTCAATTTGCCCCTTACCAGCACTTTAAAGAAAAATGTTTCCAGAGATATTCTTAAAAATATTTAACTTTTCTTCCCCAAGATGGTGGATTCGAAGCTTTTAGCATGCCTCCACCACTAGGAAATAGCGAAATAGTACATAAAAATCAACTCTGTGAGGTTTAATTCAAGAAGGAAAATGAGAATTCACCAGAATTGTGAAGACTATCCCAGATCCCAGGGAGGAAAACATGGGCATATAGCCCCCTGACAGCATCTGACTGATAAAAGTGGGTGAAGCCTCTATACATCACATAGGTGAGAAAGCCTCCTTCTGTGACCCACCTTTCCACTGAGGATCTGAGCAACTCAGACTGAAAGAGAGCACCTCACTTTTCCCTAGCCCTGGAGCTAATCTGGGGAGAGGCTTGGAAACAGTGAGAAGAAAATACAACAGGAAAAGTTGCAAATGTTTCCCCAATCATAAGACCAAGAGCAGGACACCACTTTTAATGTGGGAACATACAAAGTAATTCTTTGGTGACTTAGCAGTCACTTTAGTCTTGGGTCATAGATTGAAGTGCATGCTCTTGAGTAGAGTAGGGGTATCCACAGCCAGAATTGTGAAAAGTGCCTCAGCAGTAGATGGTAAAATAGTACCCTCTCCCATCACAGGCCTAAGGATGGAGGAGAGCTGCTATAGCTACAGTTTCTCTGCTGTGATGAGACTTACAGCCAGGGTCAGCTTAGTGACCTAGAATCAGCCTACATCTGTCATTGCTGGGTGCCCCAACCTTCTCCCCTGAGATCATGAGGCAGTGGGGTCCCCTCCACGCTACCCCAGGCAGATCTCCAGGCATTTGGAGCACCCACTCATGGACTAGCAGCCTGTGTTAGTCCATTTTGCATTGCTCTAAGAGAATAGCTGATATTGGGTAATTTATAAATGAAAGATATTTGTTTGTCTCATGGCTCTGTAGGCTGTACAAACATGACACCCACATCTACTTGGCTGCTAGTAAGGCCTCAAAAAGCTTAAAATCATGGTAGAAAGTGAAGGGAGAGCAGGCACATCACACGGTGAGATAGGGAACAAGATAGAGGAAGAAGTTCCAGACTCTTTTAAACAACCAGTTCTCACATGGACAAAGAGAGTGAGAACCAAGTCATCACTGAGTCATTCCTGAGGAATCCTCCTCTGTGACCCAAACACCATCCCCCAGATCTCATCTCCAGTGTTAGTGATGACATTTCAATATTAAATTTGGAGGGGGCAAATATCCAAACCGTATCACTAAGGCTGAGTTGCCTCACCCTTCCTGTGCAGAGATCCTGTTGCAGAGACCCTTCTCTGCTTTACACCCAGGCAGATCTGCAGGCATTCTGAGCACTCACTCACCTGGATCAGAAGCCTGACCCACTCCACCTTCTTGTGCAGAGATCCTGGTGCAGAGAGACCCTCTCTGTTTCATGCCCAGGGAGATCTCCAGGCATTTGGAGCACCCACTCACCTGGTTCAACCTAAGGCACACCACCCTTCCTGGGCTTAGATTGTGGTGCAGTGGGCCCTCTCCACTCCACATTCAGGCAGATTTCCAGGCTTTCAGAAGACTTGCTCACATGTATTAGCAGCTTGATCTGCTGCACCTTCCTGTGCAAAAATTCTAGTTCAGTGAGGGCCATCTCCACTCTATGCCCAGGCAGACCTCCAGGCATTCAGAGCACCTGTTTGTCTAATTTAGCAGTCTGAGCTGCCCCACCCTTCCTCTTCAGAGATTGTGATGTAGTGAGACCCTCTACCTTCCAAGCCAAGGCAGATCTCCAGGCATCTGGAGCAACCACTCTTCTGGATTGGGAGTTTAGGCTGTCCCAGCTGTCCCTACAGGGAATATGAGGCCAAAGAGATTTCCCAGATTTATGACTAGGCATATGCTTCTGGGTGCTTGGTGGTGCCACCCACTGGAAAACCCTTGGCACTGTGCTTGTGCCTGCCATCCATAGAGGGTTCCATAGGCGTGCTTGCCAGCTGCATCCACATGCAACTTGCTATCTGCCCCCCACCAAGTGGCTGAGCAAGGTGCCCAGACCACTGTGAGCTTCATGGATCAGCCCACTGTCTAAGGCAACAGAGACCTTCCCCTGTAAACAGGGATTAAGTATACACCCAGTCACTTTGGCCACAACCAGATCTTACCCATAAGTGCCACCTACTGGCTTATCGATTGAACTGTACAGTCCAAAACAAAACTTGCAAAAGTGCTTAGGGCTATACCCAACATTGTCTACATTCACACCACCTAGGGAAGAGGAAGAAGGGAAAGAGAAAACAAAAATATTTGAGAGAAAGAAAGAAAAGAAAAAGAAAAAACTGATCAAAATGAAAATAATTACAAAAATTGGAAGTGCTGGCATCTCCAGATGAGAAGTAACTAGCACAAGAATTTTGGCACCATGAAAAATCTGAATGGAGTGACACCACCAATGTATTATATCAGTTCTACAGCAATGTTTCCTAAACAAAATGGAAACTCAGAAATGACAGATAAAGAATTAAAAGTATGGACTATAAGAAAGCTTAGAAAGATCCAAGAGACGGTTGAAAGTCACCACAAAGAGACTTCTAAAAAACCTAGGAAGTCAAGAAAGAGATAAATATATTTAATAGAAATCAATTAGAGCTTCTGGAATTGGAAAACTTACTTAAGAAATTTCAAGATATAATTGAAAGCTTTATTAGTAGACTAGATCAAGCAGAAGAATTTCAGACCTTGATGGCCAGTCTAAGAAAAAAATAAAGAAGAAAGAATTTTAAAAAGTGAACAAAGTATTTGAGAAAAATGAGATTATGTAATGTGACCAAACCTACAAATTATTGTCATTCTTAAGAGAGAAGGAGAAAAAAAATAAACAACCTAGAAAACATATTTGAGAGAATAATTTAAGAAAATTTTTCTAATTTTGCAAGAGAGGTAGACATTGGGATATTAGAAATCCAGAGAACACCTGCAAGATACTATACCAAATCAGTATCACCAAGGCATATAGTCACCAGACTGTGCAAGGTCAATGCTAAATAAAAAATTCTCAAAGGCAGCTAGAGAAAAAGGTCAGATCATATACAAAGGGAAACCCATCAGGCTAATGACAAACTTCTCAGAAGAAATCTTACAAGCCAGGAGAGATTAGGGTCCTATTTTCAGCATTCTTAAAGAAAAGAAATTCCAACCAAGAATTTTATATTCCACAAAACTAAGCTTCCTAACTGAAGAAGAAATAAAGTATTTTCCAGAGAAGCAAGCACTAAGGGAATTTGGTACCACTAAACCAGCTTAACAGCAAATACTTAAGGTAGTTCTAACATGGAAATAAAATAGCAATATCTCCTACCACAAAAACAGAATTAAGTATATAGCCCACAGACTATATAAAGTAACCACACAATAGAATCTACAAAGTAATCAGCTGCCAACTTCATGACAGGATCAAAATCTCACATATCAATATTAACTTTGAATGTAAATAGTCTAAATACTTCATTTGACACAGAGTGACAAGTTAGATTATAAAAATAAAGATCTAACCTCTTCTGTCTTCAATGTCACATGTAACAACACCTATAGACTCAGAATAAAGGGTTGGAGCCACATGTCACATGTAACAATACCTATAGACTTAAAGGGTCAGATAAACCCTATCCTGCAATTGGGAAAAAAAGAAAAAAGAGCAGGAGTTATGATTCTCACATGAGATAAAACAGACTTTAAACCAATAGCAGTAAAAAAAGGACAAAGATGGGAGTTACATAATGATAAAGGGTTCAATTCAACAAGAAAATGTGTATATCATAAATATATATGCACTCAATATTGGAACACTGAGATTCATAAAATAAGGACTTCTAGACATACAAAAAGATGAGATAGCCACACAATAATAGTGAGAAATTTTAACACCCCACTGACAGTGTCACACTGAGGCTGAAAACTACCACAAAATTCTGGACTTAAATTGGACACTTGACAAACTGGACCTAACAGACACCTATGGAATACTCCACCCATCCACCAAAGAATATACATGCTTCTCATCTGCACACAGAACACATGTTTGGTTATAAAGCACATCTCAATGCATTAAAAAAAAAACTGAAATCATACTGAGCATACTCTCAGACTACAGTGAAATAAAAATAGAAATCAATACTAAGCAGATATTGCAAAACAAAAGCACTGGAAAACAAACAACTTGCTCCTGAATTACTTTTGGGAAAAACACTGAAATTGAAGCAGAAATCAAAATACTGTTTGTAACTAGTAAAAACAGAGACATATACCAAAATATCAAGAATACAGCAAATGCAATGTTAAGATGGATGCTTATAACACTAAACACCTACATCAGAATGTTAGAAAGATTGCAAAGTAGCCATCTAACATTGCACATAGAGGAACTAGAAATACAAGAACAAACCAACTTCAAAGCTAGCAGAAGAAAAGAAATAACTAACACCAGAACTGAAAAAAACTGAGACCCAAATATCCATACAAAGAATCAATAAAATCAACAATTAATTCTTTGAAAGAATAAACAAGATTAATGGATCTTTACCTAGATTAACAAAGAAATAAAAGGAGAAGATCCAAATAAACACAATCAGAAATGACAAAGGTAACATTACAACCAATCATACAGAAATACAAAAGATCTTTAGAGACTATTAAGAACATGTCTATGCACACAAAATAGAAAATCTAGTAGAAATGAATAAATTCCTTCAAACACACAACCTACCAAGATTGAAACAGAAAGAAAGTTGATACACTAAGCAGACCAATAATGAGTTCCAAAATTGAATCAGTAATAAGAAACCTACCAATAAAAAAAGTCCTTGACCAGATATATTCATAGCCAAATACCACCAGATGTACAAAGAAGAGCTGGTACCGATTGTACTAAATCTCTTCAAAGTAATTGAGGAGGAGGGACTCCTTCTTAATTTATTCTGCAAAGCCAGCATTGCCCATTGCAAATCCTGGTAAAGGCACAGGGAAAAAACAAAACTACAGGCCAATATCCCTGATGAACATAGGCACAAAATTTCTCAACAAAATACTAGGAAACTGAATCCAGCACTTCATGTAAAACTTAATTCACTACAATCAAGTAGGTTTCATTCCTGGGATGCAAGATTGGTTCAACAAATGCGAATCAATAAATGTGATTTGCCACATAAATAGAATTAAAAACCAAAACCATATGATCATCTCAATAGACGTGGATTTATTGGATTCAATAAAATCCAATATCCCTTCATCATAAAAACCCTAAACAAACTAGGCATTGAAGGAACATACCTCCAAATTATAAAAGCCATCTGTGACAAACCCACAGCCAACATCATACTGTATGGGCAAAAGCTGGAAGCACTCCCCGTAAGGAACAACACAAGGAGGCCCACTCTCACCATTTCTATTCAACATAGTACTGGAAGTCCTAGCTAGAACAATCAGGCAAGAGAAAGAAATAAAAGGCATCCAGTAGGAATAGAAAAAGTCAAACTCTCTCTTTTCACTAACAATATGATTCTATACCTGGAATATCCTAAAGACTTTCTCAAAAGTCTCCTAGAACTGATAAATGATTTCAGTAAAGTTTCAGGATACAAAATTAATGCATAAAAATCAGTAGCATTTCTATACAACAGTAACATTCAATATGAGAGCTAAATCAAGAACAACTTCTATTTGTAATAGCCACACAAAAAATAAAGTATCTAGTAATACATCTAACCAAGGAGGTAAAAAGGTTTTACAAGAAGAACTACAAAACACTACTGAAAGGAATCACATGTAACACAAACAAATGGAAAAACATTTTATGCTCACTGATTAGAAGAATCAATATTGTTAAAATGACCATACTGCCTAAAGCAATAAAAGATTCAGTCCTATTGTTATCAAAATACCAACATCGTTTTTCACAGAATTAGAAAAATACTATTCTAAAATTCATTTGGAACCAAAAAAGAGCAAAATAGTTAAGGCAATTTTAAGCAAAAAGAACAAAGCTGAAGTCATCACATTATCAGACTTCAACTATACTACAAGCCTACAATAACCAAAACAGCATGGTCCTGGTATAAAGACAGACACACAGACAAGTGGAAGAGAATAGAGAATCCAGAAATAAAGCCACACACCTACAGCCACCTGATCTTCAATAAAGTCAATAAAAATGTGCATTGGGAAAGTATTTTCTATTCAATAAATGGTGCTATGATAGCTGACTAACCATATGTAGAAGAATAAAATTGAACCTCAACCTTTCCCCATATATAAAATTAATTAAAGATAAATTAAATATTTAAACATAAGTCATCAAAATATAAGAATCCTGGAAGAAAACCTGGGAATCATCATCTGGATTTTGGCTTTTGAAAAGAATTTATGACTAAGTCCTCAAAAGCAATTGCAACAGAAACAAAAATTGAAAAGTGGGACCTAATTGTACTACAGAGCTTCTGCACAGCAAAAGAAACTGTCAACAGAGTAAATGGCTAACTGACAAATGGAAGAAAATAGTCACAAACTGGGCATCCAACGAAGTTCTAATATCCAGAATCTATAAGGAACTTAAATCAACAAACAGAAAACAATCTCATTAAAAAGTGGGCCAAGGACATGAGCAGGCACTTCTCAAAAGAAGACATATACATGGTGGCTCATGCCTGTAATCCCAGCACTTTGGGAGGCCGAGATGGACAGATCACCTGAGGTTGGGAGTTTGAGACCAGCCTGACCAACATGGAGAAACTTTGTCTCTACTAAAAATACAAAAATTAGCTGAGCTTGGGGGTGCATGCCTGTAATCCCAGCTACTTGGGAGGCTGAAGCAGGAGAATTGCTTGAACCCGGGAGGTGGAGGTTGCAGTGAGCCAAGATTGCACCATTGCACTACAGCCTGGGCAACAAGAGCTAAACTCTATCTCAAAAAAAAAAAAGACAGGTAAACATTTGAAAAAAGTTCCACACTGTTAATCATCAGAGAAATGCAAATTAAAACCACAGTGAAATACCTCTCACATCGTCAGAATGGCTATTTATAAAAAGTCAAAAAACAACAGATCTTGTTGAGGTTATGGAGAAAACTCCTATACACAGCTGGTAGGAATGAAAAATTAGTTAAGTCCCTATGGAAAGCAGTTTGGAGATTTCCTAAAAAATTAAGAATAGAATTACCATTTGACCCAGCAATACTGGTTATATACCCAAAGAAAAGAAACTATTCTACCAAACACACACACACACACATATGTACACACACACACTCCTGCATTCATCTATACACTATTCACAATATAAAAAAGATGGAATTGATCTAGACGCCCATTAATGGTAGATTGGATAAAGAAAATGTGGTGCATGTACAGCAGGAATACTATGCAGTCATACAAATCAATAAAATCTTGTTCTCTGTGGCAAAATGAACGCACTGGAGGCAATTGTCCTAAGGAAATTAACGCAGGAACAGGAAGCCAAATACCACATATTCTCATTTATAAGTAGGAGATAAACATTGAGTACACGCAGACATAAACACGGCAAGAGTAGACATTGGTGACTACCAGAAGAGGGGTCAGGGGAAGTGGGATAAGGATTGAAAACTAATTATGGATACTAGGCTCATTACCTGGGTGATGGGTCAACCTTACTCCAAACCACCACTATATGAAAAATACCCATGTAACAGACCTGCACATGTACCCTTTGAATGTAAAATAAAAGTCAAAGTTTTTTTCTAATTTAAGTTTTTATAGATTCTTGGCAGATTTTGCTCTATAGTGTCAGGCCAACAACATGAAGACTTTCTAAATGGATCAAATTTCTGTCATCACAGTTACCACAGCGTCGCTTGGATTAAACCTCAAGTCTAATCAGAAAAACCTCAAAAGGCAGCAAGCTTCCATGGAAATTGTGAAAAATGTAACCTAACAATGTTCTAAGGCAGGAGAAAAGTAGGTTTTCACCAGATTGCTCCAGTTTTAGCTGGTAATATCACAGTCCACACTCATAAGAGGAAATACCCATCCTACATACCGTGGTCTTCCAGGACCTGGCCCTCTGGCCTTTTGTCATGCCATCTCCTTTCAGCCTTAATCATCATGCTCCAGTTGAACTGGCCATTAGAAACGTTTTTTGGGCCAGGCGCAGTGGTTCACACCTTAATTCCAGCACTTTGGGAGGCCGAGGCGGGCAAATCACAGGAGTTCGAGACCAGCCTGGCCAATATGGAGAAACCCTGTCTCTACTGAAAGCACAAAAATGAGCTGGATGTGGTGGTGAGCACCTGTAATCCCAGCTACTCGGGAGGCTGAAGCAGGAGAATCACTTGAACCCGGGAGGCAGAGGTTTCAGTGATCATGCCACTGCACTCCAACCTGGATGACAGAGCGAGACTCCACCTCAAATTAAAAAAAAGAAAAAGAAAAAGAAAGGTTTTGTTGTTTGTTTGTTTTAAATATACCAAGCTTATTTTCCTCACAGAGCTGCTTTATCTGCCTGGTCTTCTTTTCTCCTAAGTTATCACATGATTTATAACTCTGGTGACAGCTCAAATGGGACCTCTTCAAAGATAACTTCCATCCCCACTCTAATGTTGTTCTCTACACAATCTGGACTAAAATATATTAACCTATTTTATTTACTTTATATTTTTATCTCTGTAAAATTACACCAACCATGTATTAGTTGTATGTCTTCACTCCCCAGTATAAATTCCTCATGAGCAGAAAACTTGACTGTTTCATTCAATCCGTAATATCTCAAATTTTGTCTATCTATGGATAAGTCCCCAAGATCTTAGATATGATAAGAATGTATCAGGAATTCATCCTTGGTAATCAGATTTGAGATCTCTGATGTACCAATGTGGCAAGAAGTTTAATGAAACCAAAAATTCAGGGTCGAAAATGAGAGGCAGATTTTTTTTCTAGACTCATCATCTTCTTTATTCAACAATCCCAGTATCTTTTACCCAAATTTCTTTTCCTGTTTTACTTCTTTCTTCCTTCTTTCTTTCCTTCTCCTTCCTTTCTTCCCTTCATCCTTCCTTTCTTCCTTCCTTCCTTCCTTCCTTCCTTCCTTCCTTCCTCCTTCCTTCCTCCTTCCTTCCTCCTTCCTTCCTTCCTTCTTTCTCTTCTCTTCTTTCTTCTCTTCTCTTCTCTTCTCTCTTCTCTTCTCTCCTCTCCTCTCTCCTCTCCCTCCTCTCTCCTCTCCCTTTCCCTCCCCTCCCCCCCTCTCCTCTTCTCTTTCTTTCTCTTTCCTTCCTTCCTTCCTTCTTCCTTCCTTCTTCCTTCCTCCTTCCTTCCTTTCTTCTTTCTTTCTTTCTTTCTTTCTTCTTTCTTCTTTCTTCTTTCTTTCTTTCTTTCTTTCTCTTTCTTTCTGTTCTTTCTCCCTTCTTCCCTTCCCTTTCTTCTTTCTTTCTATCTCTCTCTTTCTTTCCTTTATCTTCTCTTTCTTTCTTTTTTTCTTTTTGAGCCAGAGTCTCACTCTGTCACCCAGGCTGAAGTGCAGTGGCATGATCTCAGCTCATTGCAACCCCTGCCTCCCCAGTTCAAGTGATTCTCATGCCTCAGCCTCCCAAGTAGCTGGGACTAAAGGCATGCACCACCACGCCCAGCTAATTTTTGTATTATTAGTAGAGATGGTGTTTTGCCCTGTTGTCCAGGCTCGTCTCAAACTCCTGGCCTCATGTGACCTGCACACCTGAGCTACCACGCCCGGCCCCAAATTTCTTTCAGATGTTCTTTGACACAGATGATAGCCAGCTACTCTTTTAATTATCATCAAGTGAAAGGGGAGGATTGCAGATGGAAAAGAAAGTATGAGACAGGGACAGTGTTTATGCCCAAAGCAGCTAATGCTGAATGGATTTTGATGGAAGAGAGGTCACTTTAACCAAACTTAATCGAAGGAACAGAAGTTTTAGCTGTGCAAGTATTCTGAAATTGTCCTCTCCTCTGGCTTTTATAGCCACTAGAAATATGTTACCTCCTCAAGGAGTATTTCTTTCCTGGTGATATCAGTATCTAATGTCTCTGTGATAAGTAAGCAAATTGGCAGGATTAACTGGAGGTGCCACAAATGAGAAGGTGTGAGCTGCATTTGTGTGTGGATGTGTTAAGGAGAATGAGAAGTGACACCGTTCTAATCTAAAATAAAAATTAAATTTTAAAAAAGGAGAAGTGGGGGAGAAGGAAGTGGGGTGCAAATGAAATTGAGCTAGCACTTTCAGCTGCTTCGAAGTGTTTTTCTCAAACAGAGCTGTGAATCAGCAGGTACACCACACACCTCCTTGACATTTGTGCCAGAAAAACTGTGAATATGAGGTGCTCAAAAGAAAATCAGCAGCTGTGTGTATGTATGTGTGTATCATATATAGATATATATTATATATATAAAACATATATATGTTATGAAGAGACAAAGCCCAACAGCTATTTATATGTGTGTGTGTGTGTGTGTGGTGTGTGTGTGTATCATACATACAGAGACACACATATATAAATAGCTGTTGGGCTAACTTTGTCTCTTCATAAATTGAGAAAGAATTAACTAGATGCTTTAGAGTGGTGGAAGTAGAAGTGTCTTGAGATTAGTAGCCTTGACCTTAAGTAACATTACAATAAATTTGAGACTACATTTGCAAAGTCTCACTATACTCAAAGAAAGCCTGACTCTCGTACATCATTGCTGGGAGTATGAATGAATAAAACCATTTGAAATGCCATTTGACATAGTTACCAAATTATAAATGTATCATCTCTTTGACCAACTGAGTATTTTTTTTGTTGGAAATTTAATCTGTGGATTATACTAACATAAAAACCAGTATTAACATGGTTCTTGCAACATTGCCAGTGTTCACAAAGATCTAAAAACAACTGAAATGACATTAATTGGTTATTGGTTAATGATTTATGATACTTTCGTAAAATGTCAATATTATTCAGCCATTGAGAACAGAGAAGTATTACATATTCATGTGCTAATGTGAAAATATAACAGAGATATTTGTAGTGAGAAAAGAAAGTTAATACTACGCTGAATATAATGTGATCCCAAATTTGTTATGCAATCATGGGAAGGACTTTTAATTTCAAAACCAGCTAAAATGCATGCAATTAGTTAACAAAATTTAAAACTCATCAAAATGAACAAATCTCCGCTGTTATTCTGGAGCAAAATAGAGTTGCTGATATAAGAGGTACCTGTTTTTCTTCATAGAATCCTCCCTTTTGACTTCTGGTTTGAAATTCATATTTAAATCCCTGTTCACCTCCTTTGCCTACGACATACTTATTTGTGTGACATGACTGTCCATTTGGAATTATTACTGGTTTCTTAGTATATAAACTTCAGCTTCTAATAAAGATATTTGCCTTTTTGAGATACCTCTCAGTGTCCCCAAGTTCAAGTTCACATACTTCACGGAGTCCATATTTTAAGTTAGGTAAGTCCATATTTTAAGATATCTGAAATGTGTTTTTCACATTTTGTTCATATATATGAATATTTATTCAACATTCATCTAGTTGCCATTGTGAGAGATCATAATGGAAAATTAGAAAAGTTATTTTATTTATACTAATTAATTGAACAACCCTCCTCATATCTTATTAGCATCAAGTCCAGAATTTCCATCTGTAGTGCATTCACTTCTCTTTACTCCTCCCCAACTTGAAGTCCTAAGAATGCTTGGGCTAATTTGGTAGAAAGTGTTGCTTGAGTATCCATTTTTAAGATGGAGTGAAAACATGAGTTTTTTTTTTTAACTTCACTAGTATCACACTTTACTCCCGGACAAGCACAGTTCAATAGGCAAAGCTTATCTGTAACAACTACACACACATGCTTATTAGGATACTTCCTGTGGCCTCAGGAGTTCATGGAAATCAATTTTTCTTCCTCAACAGTGATAAATTGGGCTTCCCCAAGTTGCAGTTATTATTATCAGGCTGGTTTCTTTTAAATTTATCACAAGTTCCCTGGGTATAAGCTGAACTTCAGAAAGGTACAAGTTTCAGAGATTGCCACCTCACAGACCTAGAAAACCCGTCTTGTTCCATGACTGCTAAAGTGGTAGGGTAGCTTTTCAAAGGATAAGAAGTCGTATTACGCCCCATTTCCTTGGACAATCAGACTATTCAGTCTATATCCATCTACTCCTGCTTGTAATTATAAGGTGATTATCTGTTTATGCCAATATAGTGAAATAGCTGATACTTATTTTGCCAAATAAGAATAAAAATAAATTTAAATTCTGGCAGGCATTTTTTTCTGGTAATGCATACTGTGGTATGTGTAAATGAAAGACTTATAAACATGTGTATATGGATATGTAAATATATGTGCTTGTTTTTGCAAAGAAAGTTACAAGAGGGATATACAAGTAACAGTTTCTAGTGGTACTGCTGGGAGGTGGGAATGAGGAGGTTGGAGTGCTTCTACTTTCCTTTTTTAGTTTCTGTACTGTTTTATTTTTAATATCATTATGTTATATAATTTTATCATTATAATTTAAAATAGAGGATTTTGTTTGCTTTTTTTTTTTTTTCTTTTGGCTTAAGTAAAAAGTAGAGGACAAAAAGAAAGAAAAGAACTTTCCTTACAGAAATTCCCAGGCATTTGCACTTAATTACCAGCAGTTTTGACTCTGGGCTTCCTGCTAGCAAATCAGCTTGCTCAGAGTTCTGAGGAAGTTCCTTTGGATTTGATTTTATATCAAAACCAGTCATAGTAAAACTTTCATTTATATGGAAATTTTTAGTTTTATAAAATATGTTCAATGATATAACACACACACACTTACACATGCCCTAATGCCCTAGCAGGACATTCATTAAAGACTCACTTTTCAGATAAGGCAGCGAATCTAGAGAACTTCACCTGTACTCTAGGTGAACTTTGAACATCTGTTCCTCATGAGGATGAAGTGGGAGGTGAAGATATCAGGTAATGAGAATAATGATTTAACAAATTGATATCACCTGAGGCCATACAGGTTTCAGGAGGATTTGCTGAGACTGAAAACGTTTGGAGAGCTGTCTTTAAGGAAATCACATTCAGAGTCTGAGACACTTTTGTAATATACTAAACTGAATTAAATCTCCATCTTCGGGAATAGACTTGGTATTTGGCCATAGCAAAATCATTCCCACCATGCCTATGGATAAATTGGCCAATCATGGTAAAACAAAAAATAATTTGACAATAAAGTTTATATATGCACGAACGACCTCTATTCTTTTATACATCAGTGACAGTGATTCCAAAGTTCCTGTGAGGAATTAAATGTTTCTAGCTTTAGTCTTCAGGCGTGGTGTGACTCCAGGAGTGTTCCAAGTCAAGCTGAAATGCTTCCATTTAAGGATTGCTAGTCAAGTATCCCTTACTTTATTCTGGCACATATTAATGTGTGATTCTGGTTGAGGAGAGTTCTCCTTTGATCCATAAATTAGGAAACTGTAAGAAATTTGCATTGCCAGAAACTTTCCAACTTGAAGTCAGAACTTTCATATCATTAAATTGATCCACGGATACTTGTTTTGATTAAAGCACCAGCTAACTTGTAACGGCATCTGCACTCAGTGATATAACTCAAACAAGCATAATGAATGCCTGTTTTTAATTTTTTATGAAAAGGCTTCATAATATATAATTAAGATTTTTTTACATGTTCTACTGCTGAACCATCTGCAGGTATGACATTTAGCATCTGTACTTAAAAGTAGCCACCTGTTACAGTCTGGGTATCCTGACTGTGAATCATTTCAGATAAATGGAAGTTGGTATCATTCAGATTCAGAGTTCCTCATGAATCCATCATCTTCTTGACATTTATTATTTTATTACAGGCTATCTTTTAGGGATTTTTTAAAGTTGTATCCATTGAAAAGTCTTAATTGCATTTATTTTCAAACAAGGAAACTCTTGGCAAATGCATAGCTAGACAGAATATTTTTTAAGGTCGTCAGTTTATTCTTCTTTCTTTTCCTCCTTTAGCAAAGTCAGATCATATCTATCTCCAAGTACTCACATCTCTTCAACTTTTGATTGTGTCATAAATTTAAAAACCACCTCTCAGATTCTTACTTCACTTTGAAGTGTAAAAACCTATGACATTCAAGGTGAGTCATATCAGATCAGTAAAGAGATCACAATTTTATGCTAAATGGAAAGTCGCTAATGTCAGAGGATTTTTGAGAATGAACTGAGATGACAGTTGTAGAGGTAGCTGGGTCCCTTTGGGGGTATAAGTATCATTCCAGAATTTATAAATTGCAGGGCCTAAGCAGTCAGCTATTCTGTCTTCACCTGAGCATAACATCACTTCTCAACTGACAGGGGCAGAGGTGAGTCTTGCAAAGTCTAACCCACCTCACATATACTGTGGCAATAAAGTAGCACAGAGAATAATAATAAATAACAACAATAAGAAGAGCTACCTAATAGTGTTTATTTGATATTTGCAAAGAACAGCATATGACACATGTGAGCCTCTTACCTATTTTAAGTAGAATACAGGTTAAAAAGTGGAACAAATTTATTTAACATATAAATTGCAAATTATACATGAAACATCAAATAACCCCTAAGCTTTTATGCTAGACTTCTCCATAGGGCCTTTGCTGGCCAGTACAGCGATAACAACTCTCCTTATTTTCTGAAGTTCAGTAGGTCACAGTCAACATTTTCCCATTATTGACCATACAAACATTTATTCTTATTTAAATGTTTTATGTTCCAATGTCTTGCAACTAAATATAAAGTTCTGGGAATTCAGGAACGTTGTGAGAAATACATATCACACATACACATATTGAAGCATCTTACTTGAGAGTAAATTTCTAAAGTAATAGTGAAGAGAGACAATAACACAGAAATAAAATTAACCTTGAAAGAAATACTTTGATTATTAGTTGAAAAAGCTGCTTTATGTCTAGGGGCCATGTTTTATATGAAAATTATCAAATGATATTCAGCAGGGTGAGATGATCACTCTACAAAAGGCCTTGGGGAACAGAGAACAACTTAAGAAAGAGCTGATTCATGTCTTCATCTCCCATAAGCTCTGAGGCAAATCCTATTGAATACCAAGATGTGTAAAGGCACCTGTGTTTAAATCTCTTTCTCTCTCTCTCTCAGATGTTATGTATAATTTAAATGACTGTGTGATACAGATCCACTCTATTCATACACACGTATACAGTCATGTGTCTCTTAACAATGGGATATAATCTGAGAAATACATCATTAGGTAATTTTGTCATTGCGTGAACATCAGAGAGTGTACTTACACAAACCTAGACGGTAGAGCCTACTGCACACCTTGGTTATATGGTCTAGTCTATTGCTGCTAGGCTACAAATCTGTATAGCAGGTTACTGTACTGAACACTGTAGGCAATTGTAGCACAATGGTAAGTATTTACATATCTAATCATATGTAAACATACGAAAGGTACAGTAAAAATAAAGTATAAAACATAAAAAATAGTACCTGTGTATAGAGAACTTAACATGAATTAAACTTGCAGGACTGAAAATTGCTCTGGGTGAGTCAGTGAGTGAATGTGAAGGCTTGAGACATTAGCATACACTACTGCAGAATTTATAAACACTATACACTTAGACTATGCTAAATTTACAAAAACAGAATTTTTTCAATAATAAATTAACGTTAGTTTACTGTAGCGTATTTTCTTTATAACATTTTTAATTTTTTATATTTTTTACTCTTGTAACAGTTTCAATTGCAAACACATTGCACAGTCGTGCAAAAATATTTTTTCCTTATTTCCTTATTTTACAAACTTTTTTCACCTTAAACCATTTTATTTCTATTCTTGTATGTTTTAAACTTCTGTTAAAAATGAAAACACAAATGCACACATTAGCTTATGCGTACACAGGGTGAGGCTCATTAATATTGCTGTCTTCTACTTCCATGTATTTCCCCACTGGAAGATTGTCATCTCCCATGATAACTGTGCCTTCTTCTAGAATGTCTTCTGAGAGATCTGCTTGAGGAAGATTTATGATTTAAAAAAAAAAAAAATAGAGTATACTCCAAAAGAACAATAAAATTTATACTACAGTAAATATGTAAATTAGTAACAGTTGTTTATTGTCATTAACAACTGTTAATAATGTCATTACTTAAGACAATTACAAATAGTTCAATAGATGTGATTAATGTGTATATGTAGTCATGGACCACATAGTAATATTTAGTACAGCAGCAAACAGAACACATGAAGGTGGTCCCATAAGATTATAGTAGAGCTAAAAAAAATTTCTAGTGTCTAGTGACGTTATGTACATAATCATATGTTCTATACTTTTATATAACTGACAACACAATAGGTTTGTTTATGCCAGCATTGCCCAAACTTGTAATTTGTTGCAACAGCTATAATGTCACTTTACAATAGCTTCACTGTCACCAGACACTAGAAATTTTTTTAGCTCTGTTATAATCTGATGGGACCACCTTCCTGTGTGCAGTCTCCTGCTGTACTAAGTGTTACTAAGTGGTGCATGACTGTATACACAACTTCATCACACCTATTCAGCTATTTCTAATTGTATTCATATTTTCAGACAACATAGCATACTTCATGGCACCTTGTAGATACTAAAAACTATTTTATTAGATCTTTTCATAATTTGTCAAATTATTTAGCACATCAAAAATAAAACTTATTGAGAAATGGAAACTGATATGGAGGGTCAATATGTAGTATGCATTGAAAAAATCTACATATAAGTGGACTCATGCAGGTCAGACTTGTGTTGTTCAAGGGTCAAATGTATAGATATATGTATGTATATATAACATAGATAGAATATATAACATATAGAATATATATCATATCTATATTTAACATATATAGAATATCATATAAACTATAGTTATATATGTTATAGTTATAGTTAACAGATTAATTGTAGGTTACAGTTATACATGTAGTATGTTATAGTCTCATATTAATATGTATTGTTTTATATACATTATTCAATTCAGTTTTGGTCATGCATGCACCCACATACATGTTTTAGTTGTGAAGGGATCCTGAAAGTGACCCACTCATTTAGTGTTATGATAGAAGGATACATATTACTCAGCTTATAGTTATACTCATGGCTAAGACATATTTCAATGAAAGGAAACATAACAATATCAGCAAAGGAAAAAGACAAAGATGGAACCTGGAGAAATCCATGAATAGCATTCTGATTTTCTCTCCCTCCAGTGTTGGAGCATATTGAGTATATCACTTTCTGCAGCAGTAAAAAAATAAATAAATACAGTTATAGTACAGTTATATGTGTACAATATTTTGCTAAGGGAAGCTTATCAGAGACTCAGTACCCAAAATTTATTGGAAGACAGTCATTTAGGCACTTTAACCAAGCAAGTAACAAAATTTCAGACTCTCAGAAGTAAAACAAGTGTTATCATATTGTTTGTACAAATAACCTAGGTAATCTAGGTATATTGAGCTACTCCTACTCTTTTCAGTCCGGGAATAAGTTAAGTATCAGATTCCTAGATGCCAGCAATGGCAACTTTGTAAGGCCCTTTAAAAATAGAAGCCTTGGGCCCACTTCTTTAATTCTTTTCTGCAATCCATCTCCTTGTCCCTTGGCCAAGGTGTCTTTATAGTAAAATGATTATCAGAGAGATATCATACATCAAGGTGAAACCTCCCTGCGGTATTGGCCTCAGTTATGCCATGTGGGTCCCGAATTTAGCCAATTTAAAAAGTCCTATTAACAATAAATATGTAAGAAATCTAGGTGTCTTTTTCCTTAGGTATCTATATTAACCTTTTTACTTGACTTGAGACTTCAGTTCAGGCACCTCTCAATTCTGGCGATAAGTTAAAGCTGACCTTAAACATTCCAGGGCTGAGACAATGTCATGATATTTAGGGTAAATACAAGAGGTACAGTCCCAAAGGGCATACATGGTACCATCAGAAAAAAAGCTGACCGGGCACGGTGGCTAACACCTGAAATCCCAACACTCTGGGAGGCCGAGGTGGGCGGATCACGAGGTCAGCCATCCTGGCTAACACGGTGAAACCCCGTCTCTACTAAAAATACAAAAAATTAGCAGGGCATGGTGGCGGGCGCCTGTAGTCCCAGCTACTCTGGAGGCTGAGGCAGAAGAATGGCGTGAACTCGGGAGGCGGAGCTTGCAGTGAGCTGAGATTGCACCACTGCACTCCAGCCTGGGTGACCCAGCGAGACTCTGAAAAAAAAAAAAAAGAAAGAAAGAAAGAAAGAAGGAAGGAAGGAAGGAAGGAAGGAAGGAAGGAAGAAAGAAAGATTACATAAGCAAAATATACGTTAGTCAGGTGCCGTAGAGATTAATAGAGTCATCGATGTGGCTTCCCACCCAGGAGCTTTGTGCCCTCATGTTCCCAGTTTAGTAGGAATAATTTAGTTCAGTCTTTGTTTTCAGAGTAATCATCTGAAGGTGGTCAGCTCAAAAATGTATACTCATCTATGACATCAGTTCAACTCCATCATGAATGTGGGTGAGATCTGAGCTGTTCCACCTGATGTCCTCTGTACAAATTGTAAGAGTTGGTACTACATTCTCTTATTTTGTGGTATGGGCTGTCAGGCATAAAAAGCTCTGCAATTCAATTAAATTCAAAATACTCAAGACAGTTTGGAAAACAGTTTAGATAACAGCACAGGGAGTTTTATTTTATAAAGAAAGGGAATCTCCAGTAGTTGGTCAATATTAATTCTGGATAGATCCAATTATCTTTTATTCTTGATTAAAGACCTTAAACAAATTATCTAAAACTTAGTGGTTTGAACAGTGTAAATGTATTATCTTATACTTCTCAAGGTTGGGAGTCTGATGTGGATCTCTTGCTGGGCTAAAATCAAGGTGTTGGCAGGGTTGTACTCTTTGCAGATACTCTAAAAGAAAATTTATTTCATTGCCTTTTCTAGCTTCTAGAAGTTGCCTACATTCCATTTCTTGTGGACCTGTAATTGCTGGATGGGTTCTTCTTGCCCACTGCACTGATAGAGCTGATTGATTGACACAGTGATATTGCAATACAGACAGAGTTTAATAAACACAGAACCATCTAAGTGGAAGACTGGAGTTCATTACTAAAATCAGTCTGTCTGAGAACTCAGAGGTTAGGGATTTTATGGATAACCTGGTGGACAGGGGGCTGGGGAATGGGTGCTGCTGATTGGTTGGGGATGACATTACAGGGCTGTGGAAAACAGTCCTCAGGTGCTGAGTCTGTCTCTGAGGTGGGGCCATAGGACTTGTTGACACATTAGTCCTGGATCCAGGTGGAATTGGTTTGTTGCCAGAATGCAAAAGTCCAAAAAACATCTCAAAAGACAAATCTTAGGTTCTACAATAGTGATGTTATCTATGGGAGAAATTGAGGAAGTCACAAATCTTGTGACCTCTGGCCACATGACTCCTGAGCAGCAAGGGATTAGAGAAAGGCAAGCTGGGGGACAATGCATGGTTATCATTTAGCTACACCTACATTTTAACAGAATTCAAGCTCCTCCCGTAATCCTAACCTTGTGGCCCTCCATTAGTCTTATAAAGGCAGTTTCAGACCCTGAGTAAGGAAGGAGTTTAATTTAGGAAACTATTATCATCCTTGCTTCAAAGTTAAACTATAAATTACATGCCTGTCATGATTAGTATGATCTACAGCCAAGAATGAGCAAGAATAGCCAGCCAGTGAGGCTAGAGGCAAGATGCAACTGGCTATGCTAGACTTCTCTGACTGTCACAATCTTTGCAAAGATGGTTTCAGGCCCTTCCTTTATTTTCAAAGCCAGCAACATTGTGTTTCTCTGACTCTTCTGAAGAGAAATCTCTCTCTCTCTGATTAACTAGAGAAGACTGCTTTTGAAGACTCATGTTATTAGACTGGGCCCACCTTGATAACCCTGGATCATATTTGCTAAGTCCTTTTGCCATGTGAGGTAACATATTTGCTGGTTCCAGGATAAGATGTGGGCATCTTTGAGGGAATCTTTATTTAGCTACATCTACATCTTAGCAGAATTCCGGCTCCCATCATCCTAACAGGCCCTATTTAAATAACATGTTGATTTCAATGCACTACCTCTATAACTTTGCTGCCATAGATTCTCTCTCTAGTCCTTGCAGAGTGTATTCCTCAATTTTTGCGCTACATGCCTAGAAGACACCTCATTTTTGGTTCTGAATACTTCTGCTATTGCCATAGCTCTGCTGGTTACTTTAGTTCTGCCAAAAAAGAAAAGAGAACTTCTTAATTTCCATGCAAATTGATTTCTATTGGGGACATAACATCAGGTTTTCTGAAATGTCCTGATATGTTTAAATTTCAGTAGGGATAGTTTTGCTCACATTGAATTCTTGTGACAGTTAAAAGGTCATTTACTGTGAAGTTGACTCCTAGTAAAGTGTCTATAAGTATCTGTTAAAGGAATACATTAAGACTGAAACCAAATCATCTTGAGGGCCTAGAAACCATACTAGGACTTTGGGCAGAAATGCTAAATTGTTGAAGGTTTAAGCATCCAGCATATTTTTTAGCATGAACTACATATAAACTCACAACATTTTTATTGGAGCCAACCATTTTGCCAGTGGACGCAGTGACCTGCTTTGTAGTATGCTTTGAAATGAACTAGATCAGGCCGGGCGCGGTGGCTCAAGCCTGTAATCCCAGCACTTTGGGAGGCCGAGATGGGCGGATCACGAGGTCAGGAGATCGAGACCATCCTGGCTAATATAGTGAAACCCCGTCTCTACTAAAAAATACAAAAAGCTAGCCGGGCGAGGTGGCGGGCGCCTGTAGTCCCAGCTGCTCGGGAGGCTGAGGCAGGAGAATGGCGTAAACCCGGGAGGCAGAGCTTGCAGTGAGCTGAGATCCAGCCACTGCACTCCAGCCTGGGCGACAGGGCGAGACTCCGTCTCAAAAAAAAAAAAAAAAAAAAAAAGAAATGAACTAGATCAGACCTCTATCAAACTACTAGGCATGTGGATCAAGAATGTATATTTTGAAAAAGCACCCAATTACTTCTGATATGCACTCCTGATTGACAACAAATTGATTAGATGCTAAGATTCATTCACAAAGTAGCACCCTGAGGAATTAACTCGAAGTTTGATGAAGATGAAAAAAATCACACATTACCCTTAGTCTAAAACATGGGCACTGTGAGAGAGGCAAGTTCTGAGTGAGTATTAAAGAAGAGGAGTCTATGTAGGTCATGTAGGTGCCCATTGAGTACATAATACTAAACTTTTTTCTGTGGTTTTATGAAACAAGTATAGTCTGGGAGCAGAAACCCTGCTGTCTAATTTCTTGTGTCCTTGGTCAAGTTAATTTACCTACCTGGGCCTCTTTAGTGAAACAAGATACCTGAGCCATATGATCACTGTGATGGTCACTTTTATATATCCAATTGACAAGGCCAGAGGATGTCCAGAAATGTGGTTAAATATTATTTCTGGGTGTGTCTGAATTAGGCATCTCTCACATGAGTTCCACAACATACTCTATACTTTGTCATATAAGCATATTTTCCCCATCATGCTATAACTGCTTACTAAAGTTTTGAAAAATATAATAAATATTATAATAATAAAGTATAAATAGAAACACCAAAGACTTGTCTCCCCCAATATTCAGGTATTCTTAAAGACAGGGACCGTGTTAATCAGATTTATTGTTGTAAATTTAGTATCAATTACATTCCAGGAATAGAGTGAACATTTATCAAAAATTTATTTTATAAAAACGAATGTTGACTGCCCTCCAGCCACCATGTTGCCTGCCTGCCTGGGCCCCACTGTCTGGAGCCAGCCATCATGGTAGCCAGAGTTTTCCTTCCTAGAGGGAGGTGGAGCAAAATGGCTGTATAAAAGCCTCCAGTGATTGTGCCACTGCAGGAATACCAAATTGAACAACTATTTGCATGGAAACGCACCTTAATAAGAACCCCAAATCAGGCAATTCTCCCTAACCTTACCCAAGACTACCAAAACCGTACCTCTGAATCTGCAAGAGCCACAGTGTTACTGAACTTGGGATGCCCCCTAATGTAGTTATGGCTGCAGTGACCAAAGACATAGATAGTAACACTCAAATTCCTTTGAATATGTGGAAAGCCTTCCAAAGAAAAATGGGCACAACAAGTCCAAACTGAGAAGACTAAAATAAATAACTCCTCAATGCCCAGACAGTGACAAACATCCATAAGCATCAAGGCCATCTTGGAAAACATTGTCTCACCAAATGAACTAAATAAGGCACCAGTGACCAATGCCAGAGAGATAGAGATATGTGACCTTTTAGACAGATAATTTAAGATCCTTGTTATGGAGAAGCTTAATAAAATTTAAGATAACACAGAGAAGAAAGAATCATATCAGATAAATGTAACAAAGAGATTGAAAAGAATCAAAAATAATTAAAGAATTAAAAAGAATTAAATAATTAAGCAATTAAATTGTTAATTAAACAATTAAAAAGAATCAAGAAGAAATTCCAGAGCTGAAAAATGCAATTGACATACTGAAGAATGCATCAGAGTTTTAACAGCAGAATTGACCAAACAGAAGAAAGAATTAGTGAGTGTGAAGGCAGTCTATTTTAAAATACACAGAGGAGACAAAAGAGAAAAGAGGAGATGAAAAAGAATAAAGCATGCCTACAAATTTTAGAAAATAGGCTCAAAGGGCAAATCTAAGAGTTAGTGGCTTTAAAGAGGAGGTAGAGATATCAGGGTAGAGAGTTTATTCATAAGGATAGTAACAGTGAAATTTCCAAACCTAGAGAAAAATATCAATATTCAAGTACAAGAAGGTTATAGAACACCAAGCATATTTAATCTAAAGAAGCCTACCTCAAAGCATCTAATAATTGAACTTTCAAAGGTGAAGGATAAAGCAAGGATCCTAAAAGCAGCAGGAGAAAAGAAACAAATAACACACAAAAGAGTTCAAATGTCTGGCAACAGACTCTTCAGCAGAAATCTTAGAGGCCAGGAGAGAGTGGCATGATACATTTAAAGAGTTGAAGAAAAAAAAATGTTTACCCTAGAATAGTATATCAAGCAAGCATATCCTTCAATATGAAGGAAAAACAAAAACTTTCTCAGACAAACAAAAGCTAAGGGATTTTATCAACACCAGACCTGTCCTACAAGAAATACTGAAGGGAGTTCTTCAATCCAAAAGAAAAAGACATTAATGAGAAATAAGAAATCATCTGAAGGTACAAACCACACAGGTAATAGCACGTATACAGAAAAACAGAATAATACAACATTGTAATTCTGCTCATATCTTGAGCAGAAAGACTGAAAATAAAACCATTGATTAAAAATAATAACTACAATATCTTTTCAAAATATAGACAATATAATAAAATATAAATAGAAACACCAAAAATTAAAAAGTGAGGGAATGAAGTCAAAGTGCATAATTCTTGTTAGTTTTCTCTTTGCTTGTTTGTTGGTTACTTTGCTTCCTCATACTCTCCGTGTTAAAATGTCATTAGTTTAAAATAATATATTCAAGCCCCATGGTAACCTCAAATAAAAAAAGTACCACAGATGCACAAAAAACAAAAAGCAAGAAATTAAAACATACTGAAGAAAAAATCATCTACACTTAAAGAAAGAATGGAAAGAGGGAAAAAAGGAATGAAGGAAAGAGAAAAAAGGAAGAAAATATCAGAAAACAACCAGATAAGAAATATTGAAATAGCCAGAGTAAGTCCTTACTTACTAATGATAACATTACATGCAAATTAGATCAAACTTTTTAATAAAAATGTATACCGTGGTTTAAAAAATAAGACCCAGTGATGTATTGCCTACAAGAAATACACTTCACCTGTAAAGATGCACACAGACTGAAATTAAAGTGATGGAAAAAGATATTCCATGAAAAATGAAAACTGAGAAAGAGCAAAAGTGGTTATACTATGTTAGACAAAATAGACTTCAAGACAAAACTATTAAAAGAGGCAAAGAAGGTCACGATACAATAAGGAAACGATGAATTCAGCAAGAGAATATAACAATTATAAATATGTATACACTCAACTCTGGAACACCCAGATAGATAAAGCAATATTATTAGAACTAAAGAGAGAGATAGACCTCAATACAATAATAGCTGAAGACTTCAACACCCCACTTTCAGCATTGGACAGGTCTTCCAGACAGAAAGCCAAAAAAAGAAACATCATAATTAATCTGCACTATAAACCAAATGAACCTGACAGATATTTATAGGACATTTCATCTAAGATCTACAGAATACAGAATACATATTCTTCTCCTCAGCACATAGATCATTCTCAACAATAGACCATATTTTAGGCCAAAAGACAAGGCCTAAGACATTTTAGAAAACTGAAATCCTATGTAGCATCTTCTCTGACCATAACAGAATAAAACTAGAAATCAGTAACAAGAACAATTTTGGAACCTATATAAAAACACAAAAAATAAACAATATACTCTTTGGTGGCCAGTGGGATAATGAAGAAATTAAGCAGAATATTAAACAATTTCTTGAAACAAATGAAAATAAAACACAACAGGTCAAAAATTTATGGGATACAGTAGAAGCAATACAAGAGGAAAGTTTATAGCAATAAACACCTACATCAAAACAGTAGAGGACATTGAAATAACCAACCTAATGATACTTGTTAAAGAACTAGAAATGCAAGAGCAAACCAAATCCAAAATTAGTTGAAGAAAATTAATGAAGATCAAAGCAGAAATAAATTAACATTGAAATAAACAAAATGAAGTTAGTTTTTGAAAAGATAAAACAAAATTGACAAACCTTTAGGCAAACTACTTAATAAAAAAAAAGACTCAAATAAAATCAGAGATGAAAAAGAGACATTGCAACCAATATCAGGGAAATCATAGGATCCAGAGGCTGCTGTGTGTAACTGTATGCCAATAAATGGGAAAACATAGAAGAAATTGATAAATTCCTAGACATATACAACCTACCAAGATTAAACTATGAAGAAATAAAAAACCTGAACAAACTAATAAAATGTAATGAGGTTAAAGCCAAAATAAAAAATGCTCCAACAAAGAAAATGCCAGGGCCTAATGGCTTTACTGCTGTATTTTATCAAACATTTATAGAAGAACTAATAACTACTCACTACTCAAACTATTTTGAAAAACAGAGGAGGAGAAAATACTTCACAACTCGTTCTAGAAGGCCAGTATTAGGCTGATACCAAAACTAGACAAAAACAGCAAAAAGCAAAACAAAATCAAACAAAAACTACAGGTCAATATCCATAATCAACACTAATAAAAAAATTATCAATGAAATACTACAAATTCAACAACAAACTAAAACATTCATTATAACCAAGTGGGATTTATCTGAAGAATTCAAGGATGATTCAACATATACAAATCAATCAATGTAATACATTATATCAACAGAATGAAGGAAAGAAACCATAAGACCATTTTGATTGATGCTAAAACAGCATTTGATAAAATTCAACATTTCTGATAACCCTCAAACAACTGGGTATAGAAGGAACATACCTCAGCACAATAAAAGCTGTATATGACAGACCAACGACCAGTATTGTACTAAATGGAGAAAACCCGAAAGTCTTCCTCTAAGATCTGCAACATGACAAGGATGCCAACTGTCAGTACTGTTACTCAACATATTACTGGAAATCCTAACTGGAGAAATCAAGCAAGAAAAAGAAATCAAAGTCATCAAATTGCAAGAAATAAGTCAAAATATCCTTGTTTGCAGATGATATTATCTTATATTTGAAAAAACCTAAAGATTCCACAAAAAAACCTATTAGAACATAGAAACAGATTATATATAAAGTTGCATAATGCAAACTCAACAAATGAAAATCAATAACATTTCTATACACCAAGAGTAAACAATCTAAAAAAGAAATGAAGAAAGTAATACCATTTACAATATCCATAAATAAAATTAAATACCTTATTAATTAGTGAAATTAACCAAAGAAGTGAAAGTTCTCTACAATGAAAACCACAAAACATTAATACAAAAAATTGACAAGGACACCAAACAATGGAAAGGCAGTCTATGTTCATGGATCAGAAGAAGCAATGTTGTTAAAACGTCCATATTACCCAATGCAATCTATAGATTCAGTGTAATTTCTATCAAAATTACATTGACATTCTTCACAGAAATAGAAAAACCTATCCTAAAATTTATATGTAACCACAGAAGACCCAGAATAGCCAAAGCTACCCTGAGAAAAAAGAACAAAATTGGATGAATCACATTACCTGTCTTTAAATTATACTACAGAGCCATAGTGATCAAAACAGCATGGAATTAAAAAAAAAAAAAGACATGTAGATCAATGCAACAGAGAGAAAAAAAAGAAAGAAAGAAATACATCTACAGTGAACTCATGTTCAACAAAGGTGCCAAGAACATATATTGAGGAAACGACAGTCTCTTCAGTAGATGGTGCTGAATAAACTGTATATCCATATGCAGAAGAATGAAGTTAGATTCCTGTATCTCACTATAAACTGCATATCCATACGCAGAAAAATGAAATTAGATTCCTCTCTCTCACTATATACAAAAATCAAATCAAAATAAATTAAAGATTTAAATCAAAGGCCTCAAACTATGAAACTGCTAAAAGAAAACAATAGAAAAACTTTCCAGGACATCAGACTGGGCAACTATTTCTGAAGTAATGCCCCACAAGCACAGGAAACCAAAGCAAAAATGGACAAATGAAATCACATCAAATTAAAAAGCTTCTGCCCAGCACATGAAACAATCAAGTGAAGAGACAATCTACAGAATAGAAAACAAATTTGCAAACTATCTATCTGACAAGAGATTAATAACCAAAATACACTAGAATCTCAAACAACTCTATAAAATATTTAATAATCTGATTTAAAATGGGCAAAAGATCTGAATAGTACATATTTCTCAAAATAAGACATACAGATGGCAAACTGGGAAACAAAAAGGTGCTCAAAATCATATCATTAGAGAAATGCAAATCAAAACTACAATGAGGTATCATCTCACCCCAGTTACAATGGCTTTTATTCAAAAGATAGTCATTAACAAATGCTTGTGAGGATGTGAAAAAAGGGGAACTCTTGTACATAATGGGTTGGGATGGACATTAGTACAACCACTATAGAGAACATTGTGGAGGTTCCTCAAAAAACTAAAAATAGAACTACCATATGATCTAGCAATCTCACTTCTAGGTTTATACTCCCCAAAAAGAAAATCTGTATATCAAAGAGATATCTGTGTTCCTGTGTTTACTGCAGCAGCATTCACAATACTCAAAACTTGTAAGCAACTTAAGTGTCCACTGACAGATGAATAGATAAAGGAAATGTAGTATGCATACACAGTGGAGTACTATTCAGCTGTAAAAAAGAATTATATCTTGTCATTAACCACAGTATGGATGGAATTGGAGGTCATTATGTTAAGTGAAATAAGCAGGCACAGAAAGACAAACTTTGTGTGTTCTCAGTTAATTGTGTGAGCTAAAAATTAAGATAATTGAACTCGTGGAGATAAAATTCAGTTGAAAACCACAAGAATGATGGTTGCCAGAGGCTGAGAAGGATAGTGGTGGGGTGGAGAGAGTGAGGATGGTGAATGGGTAGAAAAATAATAGAATGGGCTGGGCGCGGTGGCTCAAGCCTGTAATTCCAGCACTTTGGGAGGCCGAGAAGGGCGGATCACGAGGTCAGGAAATCGAGACCATCCTGGCTAACACGGTGAAACCCCGTCTCTACTAAAAATACAAAAAACTAGCCGGGCGAGGTGGCGGGCGCCTGTAGTCCCAGCTACTCCGGAGGCTGAGGCAGGAGAATGGTGTAAACCCGGGAGGCGGAGCTTGCAGTGAGCTGAGATCCGGCCACTACACTCCAGCCTAGGAGACAGAGCCAGACTCCGTCTCAAAAAAAAAAAAAAAAAAAAATAGAAAGAATAGGCTTTAGTATTTGATAGCATAACACGGTGACGTCAGCCAACAATAATTTATCACACATTTTAAAATAACTACAAAATGAGAATTGGATTCTTTGTAACACTAAGAAGGGTGTAGTGTATAACCATTTACCCTGATGTGATTATTACACATTGTATGTCTGTATCAAAATGTCTGTATTATATGCCTGTATCAAAATTGTATTTCCGTATCAAAATATTTGATGTCTGTCGTTGTATGTCTGTATCAAAATATCTCATGTACCCCATAAATATATACAACTGCTGTGTACCCACAAAAAAGAGGGGCATTTCATAAAGTCAAAATAATCCATTGAAAAGGAAATTATCACAATCTTAAATTTATATACATCAAGTAAAATGATTTAAAAGGAATAAATAAAACTGTTATTGCAGATGGCAAAATAATAATAAATAAACATAACTGAAAATGTTTTAACAGTGTAATAATTTTCTCCTTCTAACCAAACAGAATGTCAAATATTCTTCAATAAAAAACATACTTATACTTTCTTGTTACTTCATTTGCACCTGGCATTTCACCATTTGAAGAAGCAGCCAGAAAACATAATTGCAGCTTTTTGGTTTTCTAGTGTGTGCGTGTGTGTGCGTGTGTGTGCGTGTGTGTATGTGTGGGTGTGCGGGTGTGTGTGTGGTGGGGGGCAAATTAATGTCAAAGCATTTCATAGATGAGGAAATTAAGTAGAAGTGGATATTTGCTATGTTATTTTTACAAAATTTGTTCTTTTTATTTGGCAGAACATTTGTCTTCTTTCTTTCTGTTATTATACTGGTCCATGGAGTAATTCTAGCTCCAGTCCATGCATAGAAATACACAGTGAACAGGCATTTTACAAATATATTTCCCAGGGTACCCACTTTCCAAATCTTTGATTTTCTTGTGAAATCCTAGAGGAAAATAAGCTATACAGATTTTACTGTGCTGCAAATTGATACAGTGTATGCCATGATAGATATTATAAAATAGTGAGCGAAGAAGAAATAAGATTATCTTCAAAGAGGAAATAATGTTTACTTTGTAAAAAGTATTTTTCTGCAAATATATCATTACTGTCATCTCTGACTTGAAGAAACTGGAGATGCAATTACTCAGGCAGAAGGTCTGGTACAAGATAACACAACTTTTAGTGCTGAAAGCAGGTAAGTCCCAAGCAAACCACAACTAGTTATTCATTTTAGGATTAGTTACTTCGAAAGCTTCTTGCCCAAGACTGTATTTGAAGATTGTATTGGAGAAGAGATCAGAGCTGAGAAAGTAACTCTAAGCACAACTATCAGACAAGAATGAAAAACATAACATGAAATGAGCTTCATGGCCCAAGTAAAACCAGTCTGGGCACCAGAAAACCAAGAAAGAACACCAGAAGTGTTTGGGGACTTCGGCTTAATTTTTTTAAATTACATAAATGATATATGGGTACATGATCATTATAGAGAAGTATGCATACCGTAATGTAGACTGCTTTTTTACAACCCCTTCACTCCTTCTCCTTTGTCTACAGCTAACCAGTGATCACAGTTTGGTGAATGACTTTACATAGTTTTTCCACATACATGTCATATTACACATTTATTTTTATGACTTCCTGTTTTCACTTATCTGTTTTTCGAGGCTATTTTCAAGTCAGTGCCTACAGATCAAACTCTCTTTTCAAAAACTAGTGTCACATTTTATGAAATTTTCCATAGATACATGGCAACTTAGTTAACTATTGACCTATTATTGGTGGCAACTTTGTTAACATTTCTCAAACAATAAACAATGATTTCAGAGAAGCTTACACATATATCTTTTTTTTTTTTTCAGGATGGAGTCTCAGTCTGTCACCCAGCTGGAGTGCAGTGGTGCGATCTCAGCTTACTGCAACCTCTGCTGCCTGGGTTCAAGCAATTCTCCTGCCTCAGCCTCCCGAGTAGCTGGGATTACAGGTGCCTGCCGCTGCACCCACCTAATTTTTGTATTTTTAGTAGAGATGGGGTTTCACCATCTTGGCCAGGCTGGTCTTGAACTCTTGACTTTGTGATACACCCATCTCGGCCTCCCAAAGTGCTAGGATTACAGGCATGAACCACCAGGCCCGGCCACATATACATCTTTATGCACAGAATGAAGTATTACTGTCGGATATTCACAATAACAATGGTAACTAACATGTATTTTGTGTTTAATCATGTGTCAAACTCTATGTTAAGCATTTGGCATCACATTTAATCTTTATAAATCTGAATAAGTTGCTATGATATCCCCATTTTACAGATAAAGAGCCTGAAGTTCAGAGAAGTTAAGTTTAAGATATTTAAGTTCTGTATGAACAAGGCCAAAGAGGATGCAAGCCCAGGCAACAGTTCTCCAGAGCTGGGTCAGAGGTTGCATTGACAGATGCAGTTTGTATCTAGAAATCATTAAGTTATTGAGAACCTACATGCTTTAAATTTTGTTTGTAGGAGATATTTTTCCCTTCTAAGTAAATAAGATGTTGGTTATGACTCATTCAAAAGCTTAGAGTCTGTATTGTCACCTCATGTGCACCGAATATTTTCCCTCTAGACAAAGCATCCAGGAAACACAGATACAGTTTTTACTTGACTTAATAATGCCAAATTTCTTTCAAAGAGTGTTTGATTACACAGAAATTGCAAATTCTCATGCCTCTGGAGTATGACAGCTAAAATCTCAGTTCAGGTGTTTAAGCATATTTCTAAGGGGTTTTATTATTTTTAAGCCACAATGAATGAGACTAATTATTTTAAAAATATTTTTGATAATATAAAATGGGTGCAGTGACATGTGTCTGTATTCCCAGATTTGAGGGAAGCTGAGGCAGGAGGATCATTTGAGGCCACAAGTTCAAGAGCAGCCTGATCAAAATGGCAAGATCCCATCTCTCAAAGAAAATTAATAATATGAGATAATATATATTTTTAAAAAGTTGCTTTATAGTGAGACAAAATTGATATTACTTCAGTTTTTAACTTGTATTTCCTTAACCATTATCTTAAGTTTATGTCATTCACATTTTTTCATTGTAAAATTTCTATTTTTATCCTTTATTCAATTTCTATGTTTGTTTGACTTTTTTATTTATGGAAGCTTTTTACATATTCTGTACATTGGTCTTGCGGTGTATCTTTCAAATATTTTATATAATTATGATAATTTATTTAGTGGAGACATAGAAATAAAAGTGTTGCCATTAGCTCCAATTAGTAACAGTCTTTCTATAATTGGTCACTGTACTGGAGGTGGATAAATAAAAACTCCTAATTGTGATTGCTGTAGATTCAAAGATTCCTGTCTCATATATACCTATACATATACATGTATGTATTTGTGCAGTAACTTTAAGAATGTAGCTGAGGACCCACTGAATATGATGCAGCAAAACGTATACACTTGATACTGAATGATGATAACATCGGGAGTTCTCAGCAGGCCTACTTGTCCAACACATAGTAAGTGTTAAATGATGGTTAGCAGTGATAATCAGGTCTACTGGGAACTATTTTATTTTATTTTATTTTATTTTATTTTAGAGACGGAGTCTTGCTCTGTCACCCAGGCTGGAGTGCAGTGGCATGATCTCGGCTCACTGCAACCTCTGACTCCCAAGTTCAAGTGATTCTCCTGCCTCAGCCTCCTGAGTAGCTGGAATTACAGGTGCCCACCACTATGCTTGACTAATTTTTGTATTTCTTAGGAGAGACAGGGTTTCACCATATTGGCCAGGCTGGTCTTGAACTCCTGACCTTGTGATCCACCTGCCTTGGCCTCCCAAAGTGCTGGGATTACAGGCATGAGCCACCACGCCCAGCCCACTTTGTTTTGTTTTGTTTGATGGTGTACTGTTTTTCTTTTTCTTTCAAATTGTGGCTCATAAACCTGTTTATGAGGAAAGCCACTAGTTTATTTTTTGTGACTTTGATGTAAAACCATAAACAGGTATCTCAGGTACTCACCATAAAAGGGAGAAATCTTAATACTAGAATCAGTTTTCAAAATGGAATTTAGGGTAATTTTATGAAAATTGAATTTAAATTTTATTAAAAAATAGATTATGCTCATTTAAAATAATTCAAATAATACAAAAAGTTATAGAGTGAAAGTGAGACTCTCCCTCTAATCCTTTCTACCTCATGTGTTAGAATTAAGCTCAATTCTTATATTCTTAAACATCTTTGTCAGAGATTAGTTTTCTTTGCTAAGTTTTTCTATATTTTTATTGGTTTCAAGGCAATTTTCATTTGCTTGTTAAAGCACTTCTATGAAGTCTACTTTTAAATTCTTTTCAGATAATTCTAGTATCTGATTCATCTTGACATTGCCATTAGTTGATTGTTTTTTCTTGTTATGATGAGTTACTTTACCTATATTATAGACATTTTGATGATTATGTTAGGAGACTCCAGGTTCTATTTAAATCTTTTATTTTAGGCCAGGCATGGGAGCTCACACCTGTAATCCCAGCACTTTGGAAGGCCAAGGTGGGTGGATCACTTGAGGCCAGAAGTTCAAGATCAGCCTGGCCAACATGGTGAAACCCCATCTCTACTAAAAATACAAAAAAAAAAAAAAAAAAAAAATGAACATTAGCCAGGAGTGGTGGCAGGTGCCTGTAATCCCAGCTACTTGGGAGACTGAGGCAGAAGAATCGCTTGAGCCTCGGAGGCAGAGGTTTCAGTGAGCCAAGATTGTACCACTGTACTCCAGCCTCGGTGACAGAGTAAGACTCTGTCTCAAAAAAAGAAAAGAAAAGAAAAGCAAAAAACAATAACAAAAATAAAAATAAATAAATCCTATATTTTTATAAGCAGTTACATGCTTAGGTTTAGCACACAGCTCCAGGCTTATTTTGTGGACTGTGGTTCTAGCAACAATCCAATTTTTAAAAATTGTGCACTTCAATGGTTTCTAGCATAATCACTGATACATGAAACCATCACTACAGTCAATTTTAGAGCACTGTTGTTATACCAAGAGAATCCCTTATACTTTCTTTGTATAATTCATTATATCAAGAGAATTCCTGATACTTTGTATAATTTATTATACAAAGAGAGGTTGATTTCAGAATCACCTCCGTATCTTCCCATTAGCCAGCTCTAAGCAACTATTATTCTACTTTCTATGTCTTTATAAAAATTCCAGTTCAACATTCCACATAAATCAATTCATAGAATGCATGATCTTTTGTGACTGGCTTCTTTTGCTTAGCATAATGTTTTCCAGCTTCATCCATGCAGTAGCCTGTATTGTATGAGGACTTTATTCTCTTTCATAACTGAATAATTTTCCATTTTATGGAAATACCACATTTTGTTTATCCATTCATCAGTTGATAGACATATGGACTGTTTCCACAGTTTGGCTATTGTAAATAGTGCTGCTAAGAATATTTGTGTAAAACATTTTTGTTTGAGCACCTTTGATTCTTCGTGTTATATACCTAGGAGTGGAATTGCTGGGTCATGCAATGATTGTATGTTTAATTTTTGAAGAACCACTAAGATGGATACCACAGTGGCTGTACCATTTTGCATTCTCACCAGCAATACATGGGATGCAATTTCTCCACATTGTCACCAACATTTGTGACTTTCTATTTTTTGTGGTTTTTGGTTTGTTTTTAAACAATTTTGCCTTTATAGTCTTTACACTGTTATTTTTGTCTGCTTGGTTTATTTGATGGCACTAGACTCTTGCTAGACCCTGCTAGTGCTTCCTGAGAGGGGGAAGGAGTCTCCGAAAACTGGGCTGCCTGGTTCCCCTAGGTGGAGAAAGGAGTTTCCCTCTTCCCAGGGAATAGAGTGCTTCTGGGTAAATTCTTATTGCAGCTGGATCCCCTTTGCCAGTGCCACCCACTTACCCAGCCTCTTGTTGAGTGAGAAGAGTCTCATACCTACAGGAACAAAGAAGCTTCCGTAACTATACAGCAAGTTTGCTTGCTGTGGCTCCCCATTGCTGGTGCTTCCTGACTGCTCAGTGTTTCTTTGTGGGAAAGGAGAACCTCAGGCTTTTTGCAGAAGGGGCTCACATTTCTTGGTTGCTTATTTTTAGCATGGGTCTTGGTCACTCCCCGTTGCATATGTTTCCTTGCTTTCCTGATACTGCTGGCAGAATTCCTATTTGATTCAGGGGTGGAATGAGCCTACTTGGGCTTCAATGCTATATTGGGAATTTGGTACATTTGGGCTAGATAGCCAGTTTCTGTTAGGTAGAGGCTTGTAAATGCCATGAGATACTGTGTTTTATCTTCCTACTTTGTGATTACGAACTAGTTAATCTTTCACTTTCCACCTTGAGGAGTTCTCCTTCAGTCATTTCTTGTATTTCCAGGGTTATAGTTCTGAAAAGTTGGGAGGAATGGAAAGAAATGAATCTATACCCTCTTATCCAAACTGGAAATCTAATTATCTCTTAATGTGTATGCCTGTACAACTAAGCACTGATTACTTAATCATTGGGATCAGGTCTTACTTGGTGTCTTCAGAGGTTAATTTAGTTTCTTTTAAAAAAAAATTCTTAATTTTTGTGGGTACATGGTAGGTGTACATATTTATGGGATACATGGGAAGAAGTTTTGATACAGGCATGCAAGATGTAATAATCACATCATAAAAACAGAGTATCTATCTTCTCAAGCACGCATCCTTTCTTTGTGTTAAAAACAATCCAGGCCGGGCGCGGTGGCTCAAGCCTGTAATCCCAGCACTTTGGGAGGCCGAGACGGGCGGATCACGAGGTCAGGAGATCGAGACCATCCTGGCTAACACGGTGAAACCCCGTCTCTACTAAAAAATACAAAAAAAAAAAAAAAAAAAAAAAAAAAAAAAAAAAAAAAAACAATCCAATTACATTCTTAGTTATTTTAAAACATACAGCTAAATTGTCATTGATTATAGTCACTCTATTGTGCTATCAAATACTAGGCTTTATTCATTCTTCGTAACTATTTTTGGTACACAATAACCATCAACACCTCCCTCTCAGCCTCCCACTACCCATCCCAGCCTCTGGTAACCATCCTTCTACTCTATCTCCATGCATTGGATTGATTTGATTTTTAGATCTGACAAGTAAGTGACAACATGTGAAGTTTGTCTTTCTGTGCCTGGCTGATTTCACTTAACATAATGACCTCCAGTTCATCCATGTTGTTGCAAATGACAAGATCTCATTTTTTTTTATTGCTGAATAGTACTCCATAGTGTATAAGTACCATATTTTTAAAAATCCACTCATTTGTTAATTAAAACTTGAATTGCTTCCAAATTTTGACTATTGTTAACAGAACTGCAAATAACATGAGAGTGCATATATCTCTTTCCTATACCGTTTTCCTTTCTTCTGATTATATTCTCAGCAATGGGGTTTTTGGATTGTATGACAGCTTTATTTTTTAGTTTCTTGAAGAACCTCTAAAGTGTTCTCCATAGTGGTTATACTAATTTACATTCCAACCAATAATATTTGAGGGTTCCCATTTCTCCACATTCTTGTTAGCATTTGTTGATGCCTATCTTTTGGATAAAATCCATTTTAACTGAGGTAAGAAAACTATCTCAGTATAATTTTGATTTGCATTTACCAATGATCGATGATGTTAATCACCTCTTCATAAGTCTGTTTGCCATTTGTGTGTCTTCTTTTGAGAAATGTCTATTTAAATTTTTGCCCACTTTTTAATAGAATCAGAACTTTTTCCTGTAGAGTTGTTTGAGCTCCTTGTATATTCTGGTTATTAATTCTTTGTAAGATAGATCTTACAAATATCTTCTCCCATTTTGTGGGTTGTCTCTTCACTTTTTTGAGTGCTTTCCTTGCTGTGCAGAAAGTTTTTAAGTTGACATGGTCCCATTTCTCTACTTTTCCTTTGGTTGCCTGAGCTTATGGAATATTACTCAAGAAATCTTTGCCCAAATTGATGTCTTTGAAGAGTTTCCAAAATGCTTTCTTGTAATAGTTTCATAGTTTGAGTTCTTAGACTTAAGTTTTTCATTCATTTGATTTTTCTGTATGGCAAGAAATAGGGGTCTAGTCCCATTCTTCTGCATATGGATATCCAGTTTACCCAGCACCATTTATTGAAGAGACTGTCCTGTCCTCAGTGTACATTCTTGGCACTTTTGTCAAAAATGAGTTCACTGTAGATGTAGGGATTTGATTTGATTCTGGGTTCTCTATTCTATTTCAATGGTCTACATGTCTATTTTTATTCCAATACCATGCTGTTTGGTTACTGTGATTCTGTATTATAATTTAAATTCAGGTAATGTGATTCCTCCAGTTTAGATTTTTGGTCAGGATAGCTTTGGCTATTCTGGTTTTTTTGTGGTTCCATACAGATTTTAGAATTGTTTTTTCTATTTATGTGAAGAATGTCATTGGTATTTTGATAGGGAGTGCATTAAATCTTCAGATGGTTTTGGATAGTATGAACATTTTAACAATACTGATTCTTGCAATCCACAAACATGGAATATTCTGTCATTGTTTTGTGTGTCCTCTTAATTGATTTCATCAGTGTGTTATAGTTTTCATTTCAGAGATCCTTCTTTGGTTAGTTCCTGGGTATTTAATTTTGTTTCTGGCTATTGTATATGGAATTTAAAAAAAATTGTTTCAAGAGCCGGGCGCGGTGGCTCAAGCCTGTAATCCCAGCACTTTGGGAGGCCGAGACGGGCGGATCACGAGGTCAGGAGATCGAGACCATCCTGGCTAACACGGTGAAACCCCGTCTCTACTAAAAATACAAAAACTAGCCGGGCGAGGTGGCGGGCGCCTGTAGTCCCAGCTACTCGGAAGGCTGAGGCAGGAGAATGGCGTAAACCCGGGAGGCGGAGCTTGCAGTGAGCTGAGATCCGGCCACTGCACTCCAGCCCAGGCGACAGAGCGAGACTCCGCCTCAAAAAAAAAAAAAAAATTGTTTCAAGAAAGTTTTTACTTGTCTTAATTTCTTCATTGACTCACTGGCCATTTGGGAGCATTTTGTTTAACTTCCATGTGTTTACACAGTTTCTAAAATTCTTCTTGTTATTTGCTTCTAATTTTATTTCATTGTGGTCAGAGAGGAAGCTTGATATTATTTCAATTTTTGTGAATATTTTAAGACTTTTTTGTGATGTAACATATGGTCTATCCTTGAGAATGATCTATGTACTAAGGAAAAGAATGTGTATTCTGCAACCATTAAATGAATTACCCTGTAAATATCTATTAGGTCCATTTGGTCTATAGTGTATATTAAGTCCAGTGTTCCTTTATTGATTTCCTGTCTTGAAGATCTGTCCAATGCTGAAAGCGTGGTATTGAAGTCTCTAGTTTTAATGTAGTAAAGTCTATCTCTCTCATTGGCTCTACTAATATTTGTTTTACGTATCTGGGTGCTCTAGCATTGTGGGCATATTAAAATTGTTTCCTCTTGCTGAGTTGACTCCTTTATCATTATGTAGTGACGTTCTTTTCTCTTCTTATAGTTTTTGTGTTGAAATCTACCTTATCTTATACAAGTGTAGTTACTCCTATTCTTCTTTGGTTTCCATTGGCAGGGAATATATTTTTCCATCTCTTTATCTTCAGGCTATGTGTGTCTTTATAGGTGAAGTGTGTTTCTCGTAGGCAACAGATCAAAGGGTCTTGTTTTATTAATCCATTCAGCCACTCTGTGTCTTTTGATTGAAGAGCTTGTTCCATTAATATTCAATGTTATCATTGATAAATAAAGACTTACTCCTGCCATTTTGTTACTTGTTTTCTAGTTGTTTTGTGTTCTTCTCTTTCTTGTTTCTTTTCTTCCTGTCTTCATTTTAGTGAAAGTGATTTTCTCTGGTGATATGGTTTAGTTTCTTACTTTTGATTTTTTGTGTCTCCACTGTGTGATTTTTGCCGGGAGGTTACCATGAAGTTTGCAAATACTATCTTATAACCCATTCTTTTTGGTTGATAAAAACTTAACGTTGTTTGTATAAACAAATAAATTAACAAAATGAAAACTAATATAGACTGTAGGTCTTAATTTTATCTTCCCAATTTTTAACTGTTTTGTTACTATTTATATCTTATTGTACTATCTATGTCTTGAAAATTTATTGTAATTATTGTTTTTGACTGGTTTATTGTTTAGTTTTTCTACTTAAGAGTAATTTACACACCACAGTCACTGTGTTATAGTATTCTGTTTTTCTGTATACTTACTATTACCAGTGAGTTTTGTACCTTCAGATGATTTCTTATTGCTCATTAACATCCTTTTCTTTCTAGTTGGTTACTCCCTTTAGCATTTCTTGAAGTACAGTTCCAGTATTGTTAAACACCCGAAGCTTTTGTTTGCCTGAAAAAGTATTTTTCCTTTATGTTTGTAGGACAATTTTATGGCTATTATACGATGAAAGTTTTTATTCATCAGTACTTTAAATATGTCAGCTACTGTCTTCTGGCCTGTAAGGTTTCCACTGAAAAGTCTGCTGCCAGATATATTGGAGCTCCACTGGATGTTACTTGTTTCTTTTTTGTTGCTGCTTTTAGGATCCTTTGTTTATCATTGACTTTTGGGAGTTTGATTTTTTGATGCCTTGAGATAATCTTCTTTTGATTAAATCTGCTTGGTTTTCTATAACCTTCTTGTGCTTGAACATTGATATTTTTCTCTAGATTTGGGAAGTTCTCTGTTATCCCTTTGAATAAATTTTCTACCCCTATCTGTTTCTCTATCTTCCCTTTAAAGACAGTAACTCTTAGGTTTGCCCTTGTGAGGCTATCTTCTAGATCTTACAGGTATGTTTTATTGTTTTTTTTATTCTTTTTTCTTTTGCGTCCTCTGACTCTGTATTTTCAAATAGCCTGTCTTCAAGCTCACTAATTCTATCTGTTGCTTGATCAATTCTGCTATTAAAATATTCTGATGCATTCTTCAGTATGCCAATTGGATTTTTCAACTTCAGAATTTTTGCTGGTCTTTTTAATTATTTCAAACTCTTTGTTAAATTAGTCTGATAGAATTCTGAATTTCTTCTCTTAAATTTCTTTGAGTTTCCTCAAAACAGCTACTTCAAATTTGCTGTTTGGAAGGTCACACATCTCTGTTGATCCAGGATTGGTCCCCTGTGTCTTATTTAGTTCATTTGGTGATGTCATATTTTCTTAGATGATGTAATTGATAGAGGATGTTTTATTGTGTCTGCACATTAAAGAGTTAGGTATTTATTGTAGCACTCTGGGCTTACTTGTACCTATTCTTCTTGGAAAGGCTTTTCAGACATTCAAAAAGACTTGGATATTGTGATCTAAGCTGTTTCTGCTTTAAAGTAGACTCCAAGCCCAGTAATGCTTTCATTCTTGCTGACTTGTAGAGATTCTGCCTTCATGGTCTTAGAGAAGATCTGGAAGAATTATCTAGGTAACTAGGTAAAGACTTTTGTGCTCTTCCTTTACTTTTCTCAAAGAAACAGAGTCTGTCTCTCTCTGTTCTGAGTCACTTAGTGATGAGGGTGGAGTGATGAAAGGACACCTGTGGCCGCGACTACTATAATTGTGCCATGTTAGACCTGAAGCCAGCACAGCACTGAGTCTCACATGAGGCGTTTTGCAATAACTCCTTGGCTACTACTTGTGTTTGCTCAAAGCCCTGGAGGTACACAATCATCAGGTAGCAAAGAAAGCCAGGTCTATATCTTTTTATTCAAGGCAATGAGTTTCTCCAGGCCATGGGTGGGTCCAGAGGTGACCTCAGGGACTAATGTCAAAACCTTAGAAGTCTCCCTGGTATTCTATTGTACTTTGACTTATCAGGCACTCCAACCACAAGACATAGTGCTTCCCTCTCTTCTCTATCCTTTACAAAGGCAGAGGAGCCTCATCCCATGGCTACCATCACCTCAGGTCCATGTGACACACTGTTAGACTATCACTGATCTTTCCTTAAGTTTCAAGTACTCTTCAATCAGCTTGTGGTGATTGCGACCTGGCCTGAGACTCAACATTCAGGGGAGTGGACTCTTCTGGCCCAAGCCAGGTTCAGCAGTTTTGTCCAAGAGCCAAGTCCTGGAACTAGGGACCTCAAGAGCCTGCTCAGTGCTCTACTCCCACATGGGCAAACTGATACTCAAAGTGGAAAACAAAGTCCCCTTTACTTTTCCCTCCACTTTTCTCAAGCAGAAGGGGTCTTGTCCCATAGACATCACAGCTGGAAATGTGGTAAGTCTTACCTGAAGCCAACAAGTCTCTTAGACTCACTCAAGGCCCTTGACATAGCACCTGGGTATTGCTGCTGGTTATTCAGGGCCCAAGTGTTCTTCAGTTAGCAGGTAATAAATTCTGCTAGGACTGGTTCCTTCCCTTCAAAGCAGCAGATTCTCTTTTGGCCCAGGATGTGTCTAACAATGTCCAGGAGCAGAGGCCTTAATAGGGAGTCTCATGACTCTAACTGATATCTTATTCTGCTGTGGTTGACCTGCTATCCAAGATGCAAAACAAAGTCCTCCCTACTCTTCCGTCTTCTTTCCTGGAGTGTAAGGAAGTGGTTTATTAGGAGCTGAAAGTTAATGGAAGGCTGATGTCAACACTCCCTCACTCCCTTATCCACCCCAGCTGATATCTCAGTATGTGGTGTGTCTTCCCCATCATCCACTGTCTCTAGACCCAGTTCAGCACTAGGACTTGCATAGGTGTTGTCATCTTTGTGGCCTAGACTGCTTTTCTAGTTTACTTGTGGCCTCAGAGCACTTTAGCCCATAGTGGTGAGGTTTCCAAGAACTCAAGTTCCCAACTCTGAGATTAGTAATTTCCCTTGGCTAGGGCTGGTTTAAATGGTCCCTCTGTGGGTGGACATCAGTTGAGTTTGATCTAGTTTTGCTTTCTGCTCTAACAAGAGCAGCACTGAATTCAATGCCTCAATTGCTGGCTCTCTTTCTTCCTAGGTCACACTAACTCTCTGCACCATGCAGCTGCTGCCAGGAAATGGGGTGGGGTGCCATTGGTGATTCAAAACTCTTTTTTTTCTACCACTTCAGTGCTTCTTTGAGCAATATGAAGTTAAAGAGAGGCACTGTGAGTGCTCACCTGATTTTTGGTTCTTATGAAGGTTGTTTTTTAAATTGGCATCTTTGCAGGGTCAGGAGGGATAATTGATGGAGCCTTCTATTCTTCCACCTTGCTCCCAGTAGTACCTCCCTATTGGGAACTCTTAATGTTATTATCATTCAGAGATTTGCATGATTTTGAAACAAAACTTTTTTTGCAGTATTAAGTGCACAACACTGAATAACTAGAATGCTTTCCGTAGTTTGAAGAACCCTGTGCTCATCTTTTAATATGATTGAATCCTTCAGCAAGTTAACAGAATTAAAACAGGTGTTTTTTGTTTGTTTGTTTGTTTGTTTTTGGTCAATTTACGAGTCATCAACCACAAGAGAATAAATGCAAGGGCTACGAATTCATATCCTAAATTCCCAATGCTCTTAGAATGCGTGATTTCCATAACAAAATGTAAATACATACTTACAGGACGATAAGATCTCCAATACTTAGAAAATTATCTCACTGTCATTTTAATTATGATGTTTAATGAATCCTTAGTTATTGAATAATACTTCCAGAAGTCTGAAACTATATTAATGGTAATTTTTTGAAATGAGATCTTATAGAGTCCCTGTGGCTGAAAAGCATAACACAGTCATCTCTGAAACAACAGAACAAGAAATAAAACATTAACATAAATGATAGCTAGCCTTGTAAAATTAATTGGTACTTGTGGGCAAGAGGAAATTAAAAAAGAATAAGAGACCATCTGCTTACTCCTATGAAGGTGGAACTTCTATGATACTTCCTCTTCCGCCATCAAGTAAATAACTGATTACTGACTGAGGGCATGAAAGTATTCTCTTATCAAGCATAACATTATAGATAAAGTGTCATGATAATTATTTAAAAGTAGACTATGATAAGTTAAAGATGCACAACATAAGCCACATGGTGATCACTAAATGAAAATACATATGTAACAGGCCAATAATAAGTAAAATGCAATCCTAGGAAATACAAAATTGTTGCCAAAGAAAAGTCAGGATAAAACAGAGAATGGAACAAATGACAGATCCAATAAAACAAAAATAACCTGATTATTTAAAACTATAACTTAAAATCAATCTTGAACAACGAACAGTATTGATATTTGCATTAAATATAACTGGCCCAGATACTTTGAATTCAAGGAAGTGTTTCTCACAGTAGTTAAAAAGTAAATCCAACTTTATTCTGTCTAAAATATGAAGGCAAAGAATGACTAAAAGTAAAAGAATAGAAAAAATACACACTATTCAAATACTAAACATAAGAAATCTATGGTGGTTATATTAATTTTGATAAAGTGGTGCCAGAAAAAAAGGAATATTACCAGGGATAAAAGGGCAATCCAACATGATAAAAGATCAATTCAGCAAGAAGATATAACAATTCTGATTGTCTGAGTACACACTCACAAATCTTCAAAGTACATGCAACAAAAACTGACAGAATTTAAAATAAAGATAGAAAGGTCTCCAACTATTGTTGGTATTTTAACACTATTCTCTGAGTAACTGGCACATGAAGAAGACATAAAATCAGTAAAGATACACAAAATTGAAGCAAAACTATCAAGTTACTTAACTTAATGATATTTATAAAACAATCCACTCAATAACAGAATACAAATTGTTTTTAATAAATTTTAAGGATTCATTGACAGTATATCTATTAACAAAAAAAATAGAATGTATTATAGCCTATTCTCTAACCAAAGCAAATTATACTCAAACTTCACCAACATGAGAATATCTAGAAAAAAATCCTAAAATATTTGGAATTTTAGAAACATGCTTTTTAGTAACCCATATGTAAAAAAGCTCTGAGGTGCAGCTATAGCATTCTTAGAGGGAAATTTATAGCTTTAAATTTTAATATTAGAAAAAAGCTAGAGAAACAAGAGCAAATATGACCTGAAGAAAGTAGAAGAAATAAAACAATAAAAATGAGAATGGAATTCAATGATATAGAACACAAACAATAAAATTCAATACAATATTTGTTGATTCTTTCAAAAGAGCAGTACAGCTGATGAATGTTTTTAGCTGGATTGTTCAATAATAACTAGAATCAACAAAATAAGGGTATAGGAAATAAAAGAACAAACATTATATTCAATCCCACAAACTGAGTCTTTTTAACCTCAGCTTTATCATTATTTTGAATTATACAGTTTTTTTTTTTTGGCAGCTGTTTTGTACATTAGAAGATGTTTAGCATCTCTAGCCTTTACCCACTAGATGCCAATAGTAACCCATAGTTCTGACAAAAAAAAAAAATGTCTCCAAATATTGCCAATATCTCCTGGGAGCAAAATCATCTTCAGTTGAAAACCACTGATATAATCGATAATAAGATAATATTTTCAATAATATTTTGATAATAAATCAAGACAAAATGAAATAATTCCTTGAAAACAGACTATCAAAAGTGACTTTTTAAAAAGAAAACCAGTATAGCCCTTTATCAATTAAAGACTTTGCCATTAATCTAAAAATGCTAAAAGAGAGGGTACTCAAATAGGAAAAGAGGAAGTCAAATTGTCTCTGTTTGCAGATGACATGATTGTATGTTTAGAAAACTCCATCGTCTCAGCCCAAAATCTCCTTAAGCTGATAAGCCAAGTCTCAGGATACAAAATCAATGTGCAAAAATCACAAGCATTCCTATACACCAATAACAGACAGAGTCAAATCATGAGTGAACTCTCATTCACAACTGCTTCAAAGAGAATAAAATACCTAGGAATCCAACTTACAAGGGATGTAAAGGACCTCTTCAAGGAGAACTACGAACCACTGCTCAGTGAAATAAAAGAGGACACAAACAAATGGGAGAACATTCCATGCTCATGGATAGGAAGAATCAATATTGTGAAAATGGCCATACTGCCCAAGGTAATTTATACATTAAATGCCATCACCATCAAGCTATCAATGGCTTTCTTCACAGAATTGGAAAAAACTACTTTAAAGTTCATATGGAGAGTCCTCAGAAATAATACCACACATCTACAGCCATCTGATCTTTGACAAACCTGAGAGAAACAAGAAATGGGGAAAGGATTCCCTATTTAATAAATGGTACTGGGAAAATTGGCTAGCCATAAGTAGAAAGCTGAAACTGGATCCTTTCCTTACCCCTTATACAAAAATTAATTCAAGATGGATTAGAGACTTAAATGTTAGACCGAATACCATAAAAACCCTAGAAGAAAATCTAGGTAGTACCATTCAGGACATAGGCATGGGCAAGGACTTCATGTCTAAAACACCAAAAGCAACGGCAGCAAAAGCCAAAATTGAAAAATGGGATCTCATTAAACTAAAGAGCTTTTGCACAGCAAAAGAAACTACCATCAGAGTGAACAGGCAACCTACAGAATGGGAGAAAATTTTTGCAACCTACTCATCTGACAAAGGGCTAATATCCAGAATCTACAAAGAACTCAAACAAATACACAAGAAAAAAACAAACAACCCCATCAAAAAGTGGGCAAAGGATATGAACAGACATTTCTCAAAAGAAGACATCCATACAGCCAACAAACACATGAAAAAATGCTCGTCAACACTCACCATCAGAGAAATGCAAATCAAAACCACAATGAGATACCATCTCACACCAGTTAGAATGGCAATCATTAAGAAGTCAGGAAACAACAGGTGTTGGAGAGGATGTGGAGAAATAGGAACACTTTTACACTGTTGGTGGGATTGTAAACTAGTTCAACCATTATGGAAAACAGTATGGCGATTCCTCAAGGATCTAGAACTAGATGTACCATATGACCCAGCCATCCCACTACTGGGTATATACCCAAAGGATTATAAATTACTCTACTACAAAGACACATGCACACGTATGTTTATTGCGGCACTATTCACAATAGCAAAGACTTGGAATCAACCCAAATGTCCATCTGTGACAGACTGGATTAAGAAAATGTGGCACATATACACCATGGAATACTATGCAGCCATCAAAAAGGATGAGTTTGCGTCCTTTGTAGGGACATGGATGCAGCTGGAAACCATCATTCTTAGCAAACTATCACAAGAAGAGAAAACCAAACACCGCATGTTCTCACTCATAGGTGGGAACTGAACAATGAGATCACTTGGACTCGGGAAGGGGAGCATCACACACTGGGGCCTATCATGGGGAGGGGGGAGGAGGGAGGGATTGCACTGGGGAGTTATACATGATATAAACGTTATGCACATGTACCCTAGAACTTAAAGTATAATAAAAAATAAAAAATAAAAAATAAAATAAAATAAAATAAAATAAAAAAAATAAAGTTCATATGGAACCGAAAAAGAGCCCACATTGCCAAGACAATCCTAAATCAAAAGAACAAAGCTGGAGGCATCATGCTACCTGACTTCAAACTATACTACAAGCCTACAGTAACCAAAACGGCATGGTACTGGTATGAAAACAGAGATATAGACCAATGGAACAGAACAGAGCCCTCAGAAATAATACCTCATATCTACAACCATCTGATCTTTGACAAATCTGACAAAAACAAGAAATGGGGAAAGGATTCCCTATTTAATAAACAGTGCTGGGAAAACAGGCTAGCCATATGTAGAAAGCTGAAACTGGATCCCTTCCTTACACCTTATACAAAAATTAATTCAAGATGGATTAAAGACTTGAATGTTTGACCTAAAACCATAAAAATCCTAGAAGAAAACCTAGGCAATACCATTCAGGCCATAGGGATGGGCAAGGACTTCATGACTAAAACACCAAAAGCAATGGCAACAAAAGCCAAAATTGACAAATGGGATCTAATTAAACTAAAGAGCTTCTGCACAGCAAAAGAAATTACCATCAGAGTGAACAGGCAACCTACAAAATGGGAGTAAATTTTTGTAATCTACCCATCTGACAAAGGGCTAATATCCAGAATCTACAAAGAACTTAAACAAATTTGCAAGAAAAAAATCAAAGAACCCCATCAAAAAGTGGGCAAAGGATATGAAGAGACACTTCTCAAAAGAAGACATTTATGCAGCCACCAGACACATGAAAGAACACTCATCATCACTGGTCATCAGAGAAATGCAAATCAAAACCACAATGAGATACTATCTCACACCACTTAGAATGACGATCATTAAAAGTCAGGAAATAACAGGTGCTGGAGTAGATGTGGAGAAATAGGAACACTTTTACATGGTGGGGCTGTAAACTAGTTCAACCATTGTGGAAGACAGTGTGGTGATTCCTCAAGGATCTAGAACTAGAAATACCATTTGACCCAGCCATCCCATTACTGGGCATGCACCCAAAGGATAATAAATCATGCTGCTATAAAGACACAAGCACACATATGTTTATTGTGGCGCTATTCACAATAGCAAAGACTTGGAATCAATCCAAATGTCCATCAATGATAGAATGGATTAAGAAAATGTGGCACACAGTGCGCATCCAAGGTGACCGAATAGGAACAGCTCCAGCCTCCAGCTCCCAGCATGAGAGACACAGAAGATGGGTGATTTCTGCATTTTCAACTGAGGTGCAGGGTTCATCTCACTGGGTCATGTTAGACAGTTGGCGCTGGTCCGGGGTGCAGCCCAACCAGTGAGAGCTGAAGCAGGGCAAGGGAATTCATTTTCCTAGCCAAAGGAAATTGAGACACACAACACCTGGAAAATTGGGTAATTCCCACACTAATACTGCGCTTTACCAAGGGTCTTAGCAAATGGCACACCAGGAGATTATATCCCACACCTGGCCCAGAGGGTCCCACACCCACGGAGGCTCCCTCATTGCTAGCACAGCAGTCTGAGATCTAACTGCAAGGTGGCAGTGAGGCTGGTGGAGGGGTGCCCGCCATTGCTGAGGCTTAAGTAGGTGAACAAAGCCACCATGAAGCTCAAATTTGGTGGAGCCCACCACAGCTCAAGGAGGCTGGCCTGCCTCTGTAACTCCTCTGGGGACAGGGCATAGCTAAACAAAAAGCAGCAGAAACTTCGGCAGAGGTAAATGCCCCTGTCTGACAGCTTTGAAGAGAGCAGTGGATCTCCCAGCACAGAGGTTGAGATCTGAGAATGGACAGACTGCCTGCTCAAGTGGGTCCTTGACCCCTGAGTAGCCTAACTGGGAGACATTCCCCATTAGGTGCAGACCGACACCTCACACCTCACATGGTGGGGTACACCCCTGAGACAAAGCTTCCAGAGCAAGAATCAGACAGCAACACTCTCTGTTCAGCAATATTCTATCTTCTGCAGCCTCCACTGCTGATACCCAGGCAAACAGCGTCTGGAGTGGACCTCAAGAAAACTCCAACAGACCTACAGCGAAGGGTCCTGACTGTTAGAAGGAAAACTAACAAACAGAAAGGACACCCACACCAAAACCCCATCAGTACGTCACCATCATCAAAGACCAAAGGCAGATAAAACCACAAAGATGGGGAAAAAGCAGTGCAGAAAAGCTAGAAATTCAAAAAATCAGAGCATATCTCCCCCTCCAAAGGAGTGCAGCTCATCGCCAACAACGGAACAAAGCTGGACGGAGAATGACTTTGACGAGTTGAGAGAAGAAGGCTTCAGTCGATCAAACTTCTCAGAGCTAAAGGAGGAATTACGTAACCAGCACAAAGAAACTAAAAACCTTGAAAAAAGAATGGATGAATGGATAACTAGAATAATCAATGCAGAGAAGACCTTAAAAGAACTGATAGAGATGAAAACCATAACATGAGAACTACGTGACAAATGCACAAGCTGATAAGCAACTTCAGCAAAGTCTCAGGATACAAAATCAACATGCTGGGAAAACTGGCTGGCCATATATAGAAAGCTGAAACTGTATCCCTTCCTTACACCTTATACAAAAATTAATTCAAGATGGATTAAAGACTTAAATGTTAGACCTAAACCCATAGAAACCCTAGAAGAAAATCTAGGCAATACCATTCAGGATATAGGCATGAGCAAGGACTCCATGTCTAAAACACCAAAAGCAATGGCAACAAAAGCCAAAATTGACCAATGGGATCTAATTAAGTAAAGAGCTTCTGCAGAGCAAAGAAAAACTACCATCAGAGTGAATAGGTAACCTACAGAATGGGAGAAAAATTTTGCAGTCTGCCCATCTGACGAAGGGCTAATATCCAGAATCTACAAAGAACTTAAACAAATTTACAAGAAAAAAATCAAACAACCCCATCAAAAAGTAGGCAAAGGATATGAACAGACACTTCTCAAAGGAAGACATTTATGCAGCCAACAGACACATGAAAAAATGCTCATTATCATTGGCCATCAGAGAAATGCAAATCAAAACCACAATGAGATACCATCTCACACCAGTTAGAATGGCGATCATTGAAAAGTCCGGAAACAACAGGTGCTGGAGAGGATTTGGAAAAATAGGAATGCTTTTACACTGTTGATGGGACTGTAAACTAGTTCAACCATTGTGGAAGACAGTGTGGTGATTCCTCAAGGGTCTAGAACTAGAAATATCATTTGACCCAGTCATTCCATTACTGGGCATATACCCAAAGGATTATAAATCATGCTACTATAAAGATACATGTACACGTATGTTTATTGCAGCACTATTCACAATAGCAAAGACTTGTAACCAACCCAAATGTCCATCAATGATAGACTGGTTTAAGAAAATGTGGCACATATACACCATGGAATACTATGCAGCCATAAAAAAGGATGAGTTCATGTCCTTTGTAGGGCCATGGATGAAGCTGGAAACAATCATTCTCAGCAAACTATCGCAGGGACAGAAAACCAAACACCGCATGTTCTCACTCATAGGTGGGAACTGAACAATGAGAACACTTGGACACAGGGTGGGGAACATCACACACCAGGGCCTTGTGGGCTGGTGGAAGGGAGGAAGGATAGCATTAGGAGGTATATCTAATATAAATGACGAGTTAACGGGTGTAACATACCAACATGGCACATGTATACATATGTAACAAATCTGCACATTGTGCACATGTACCCTATAACTTAAAGTATAATTAAAAAAAGAAGAAAACCAGTATAGCCCTTTATCAATTAAAGACTTTGCAATTAATCTAAAAATGCTCTCCACAATGATATATAGATGTATATCCCTAATAAGTCAATACTTCCAAAATAATTTTTACAAACTCTGCATATGCCTTAGGAATCTAAAAACTAAAGAAAAGCAGACAATTTTAGTGGAAACCTGGAGCAAGCAAGAAGTGTGGAGTAAGTTTCCCTTTCTGCAGCTTTACTAAAATGCAGCCATAATCTCAACCGCTTCAGTGTCTGGCAGGTACAATCTCATAGAAATACTGGCCATCTTTCTGGTATAAAACAAACAAACAAACACAGGAAAGAGCCCAGCTACAGTGGTGTATATGGAAAACACCAGCAAGGAACGTGCAGAAGACTTAATCCTATTTCTGCATATAAAACCAGTCCAAATTTCAGGTTCATTTATGAACCATGATTACATTGGGCAAAATAAAGCCCCTTGGTGATAGAATTAAGAAACTGAACTGAGATTGTATCTATCATACACCAGAGGCATGGAATTTCCTAATTTCTGCCTAAGCAAATTAAGTGCGTGTTATAAAACCATCAACACTTTTCAGAGCAATATAACAGAATACAGAGTACATACAACACAACCACATGATGTCAAAGATAAAGTTTCAAATATGTATCACGTTTTTAAAAGTCAGGATAATGTGACTCATTCTTAAGGAAACAGTCAAAATATGACCACTCAAGATGACCCAGCTGGAATTCAAAATAATCAAATAAATAAATAAATTCAAGTATTATAAATCTGCTCATTGAAGCAATGTAAAATATTATTGTAGTGAGTAAAACTATATGAAATTTTAGAATATAAATACAAAATACAAAAAAGAATAGAAAGTATTACAACTAAAGAACACAAATATTTAAAATAAAAAATATTGGATCATCTTGGGAACAGAAAGGTTAATTAAAAAGGGGAATACATTTAAAAACAGAAAAATAAGAATATCTAAAAAAGAGAGAGAAAAAATTGAATAAAAATAATTAAGAATATGTAAAGCCCAGACACCAAATAAGAGAAATTTGTTTAAAATATTATCTATATATGACAAGACATTTAAATTCTGAATATTTAAAATATTCAATTTTAAAAACAAATATTTGATGGGAAGAAGATTAAAACATAAAACATACACTCTACAAAAGAAGATATACACAAGAACAATAAGCACAAAGAAAAAGGTTCAACATTATTGATCATCAAAGAGACGTAAGTTAGAACTCTGAGGAGTTACCACTACACATTCATTAGAAGTACTAAAAATAAATTAAAATTACTTAAATTATCAATTATAGATTGCAATTTGGGAAAATGGAACATTCATATACCGTGAGAGGAATATAAAATTGCACAAGTACTTTTGTCAACAATTGGTAGATTCCTGTAAATTTAAACACACACATATGTGCAGAGCAATTCAACTCCTAAGCAAGAAATGAAGACATTTATCTTCACAGGGACTTATATGTAAATATTTATAGTGGTCTTATTCACATTAGACATAAAATGAAATTAAGCCAAATGTCATTAATGGGTGAATGAATAAAAAAACATGGTCCACCTTTACCATGAAATACTATGTAGAAATAAGAATAAGTAAATTGACAGTATTTGGAACAGTATGGGTGACTTTCAAACTCATACTGAGAGGAAAAAACAACCCAGCAAAGCATATATGCCATATAATTTAATTTATATGAAATGTAAGCTAACATATAGTAACAAAAATCAGGTTAGTGGTTGCCAGAGACCAAGGTAAAAGGAAGTGGGGCTTGTGAAAGGCTATGAACAATCTGTTGGGAATATGGTGGGATTTTATAATTTGATTGTGGTTGCAGTTTTAAGGTTGTATGCAGTTGCCAGAATATATCCGATTGTACAGTTTAAATAAAATAGCTTTACCATTCCTTCAAATGGCATATAAGAAATAATTAAACAAGCAAAACAAAACAGAAAAATCTCCCTATAAAGTAAACCTCAGGCCTAGTTGGCTTCACTGGTTAATTTTTTCAAATATATACATATATATATATATATTTTAATTTTAAATTTTGAATTTTTGTGTGTACGTAGTAGGTATATATATTTATGGGGTACATAAGACATTTTGATACAGGCATGCAACGTGTAATAATCACATTATGGAAAATGGGTATCCATCCTCTTAAGCATTTATCCTTTGTGTTAAAATTCAATTATACTCTTGGTCGGGCACAGTGGCTCATACCTGTAATCTCAGCACTTTGTGAGGCCAAGGTGGGCAAAATGTTTGAACTAAGGGGTTCGAGACCAGCCTGGGTAACATGGCATAAACCTGTTTCTACAAAGATTAGCTGGACCTTGTGACTTGAGCCTGTAGTCCCAGCTACTCGGGAGGCAGAGGTAAGAGGGTGGTTTGAACCTGAGGGGTGGAAATTATAGTGAGCCATGATCACACAACTAGACTCCAGCCTGGGTAAAATAGTGAGACCTTGTCTCAAAAACAAAACAAAATTCAATTGTACTGTTTTAGATATTTTAAAATGTATAAGTAAATTAATGTATTCAAATATTTAATGAAGCAATATCAAAACTTTTGCTTAGATATTCAAGATAGATATTAAAGTTCTGAGAATATGTGCAACTGTAAAAAGCATACAATAAAAACAGCTTCACTGATTTTTGTCCCAGTATTTCCAAAACTAATTAGAGTTTTTTTTTTTGTTTTGTTTTGTTTTTTTTTTTTTTTTTTTTGCAGTTTGATACTTACAAACATCACCAAGAATTATGGATATGAAGAAGACCTCTCAGGGAATGACTTTGTGACTAAGTAAAATTCTATGATATCAAGAAAATATTCATAACTAACATGATAGAAATTCTTCATTAAATGTTACAAAATAAGCAAATATTGGCAAATTCAGACTTTATCATGCAATGAGATAAACTAAAGAATCAGAAAGAAATATAAATGCTATTCAAAAAGACATGATTAGAATGACCAATACTTATACCATTCTTGTTACATGAAAGTGGCTGATTAAACACTGGTGAATGGATATAAAGAAGAAAGAATCTAAAATAATTTATCTTTCTTTTTTATCTTTCAAAACAAATGTAGATTTTTAAATTCACATATATGGTGCTCAAATATAATGCAGATATTTTTGAACAAAAACAACAACAAAATTCTGTCTTCAGTCAATGTACCTTCATCTCTCTTTTATACATTGCTAGTTTCTAAATATTCCTAATAATCATATGTTTATTTGAGTAGCTAATATTAGCTTTGCTTCATACACACCTGGAAGTTCTATAGAATGCAACTTTCTTGATACCTAAACTGGAGAAGCAAGTGAAAAGCTCTTTGCAACCAGTTGTTGTGAGAACGTTTGCAGTGAAAATATGATTCTCAATTTGAACTTATGTTAGCAAGAATTCTAATTAATTAGTTTAAAGGGTACACCAAAGAAGTGAGTCTACCCAGCTGCTAATCATGTTGTGATACAATGCCACTTATGATAGATTTTTGGATGCTTTGCATATTTCTCAGATGTGTTGTTTGCTTAAAGGAATGCATTTTATTATTATTATTATTATTATTATTATACTTCAAGTTCTGTCGTACATGTGCAGAACATCCAGGTTTGTTACATAGGTATATACATGCCATGGTGGTTTGCTGCACCCATCAATCCATCATCCACATTAGGTATTTCTCCTAATGTTATCCCTCCCCTAACCCCACCACTCCCCAACAGGTCCCGGTGTGTGATGTTCCCCCTCCATGTGTCCATGTGTTCTCATTGTTCAACTCCCACTTATGAGTGAGAACATGTGATGTTTGGTTTTCCATTCTTGTGTTAGTTTGCTGAGAATGATGGTTTCCAGCTTCATCCATGTCCCTGCAAAGGACATGAACGCATCCTTTTTTATGGCTGCATAGTACTCCAAGGTGTATATGTGCCACATGTTCTTTATCCAGTCTATAATTGGTGGGCATTTGGGTTGGTTCCAAGTCTTTGCTATCGTGAATAGTGTCACAATAAAAATGCATTTTAAAGTATGTACTGGCGCTAATTCATTCCCTGGGAAAGAAAAGTAGAAGTAATGTGTAAGTTTACCAAAGTAGTCCAAAGAAACACCAAATAATTGAATTTCGAATGCCCTTTTCAAGCTCCGTGATGTAGGCAAATTATAGTATTTTAAAATAATAATACTTATTGTATTTTTATGCTGAAAGTAATGTAGATTCATTAAATTAAATAGGCAATTTGAATAATAAAAATCATACTGAATAATTTAAAAAAATGTTATCCCCTGGATTGAATCACTGTGAACATACTGTTTTTACTTTCTAGCCTACAAAAACATTGATATTAAAAATAAAAGAGCGTTTTACTCCACTTTTTACCTTGGCTCCACAGTTCCAGCTTTTGACTGTATGGCTCTATAGCCTATGAATATGTGATTTTTAATGGTTGTGTAAGTACAGAATAATAGTACAATAATTAAATTATAATTGTAATGTAATAATTATATTACTACATTGGATGATTATACCAAAATAATAAACTAATTTCTCTATAGTTAAGCCGGTATATTCTTTTGGATTGATTTTTCTATTTTGGGAGATAATACAAAATAAAATGTCATTCTACTGGTGCTAAGGCAATAAAAGTATTTGTAAAATATAGCAATGACATTTATTTAAGGGTCTATGCCCGTAAAAACTTTACACCAGTCATTTCATTTAACCTCAAGCAACATATCAAATAGGTAGTGATAATATTACTACCAGCGTTTAGGAGAAAGATATCTGAATGCCTTCTTCATGGAAATCTCACTTAAGTGTTATATAAAGTGACATCTTCTCATTTATGAGACCACTCTAGAAAATCACATAAATGTTTCCATAAATTCCCCTAGCACCATTGATTTCTACTTCCAGTTGGGCCTAGCCAATACTTGCTTAAAATGCTCCTGCCTCTGCATTATTTATGCCTCTCTTTTGTGATCTTGAGATAAGCTCTTTGAAGTCGTTCCCACTGTCTTGAACATCATAAGCATCAATCATTCTTGAACAGAATTGATGAGGACATGTTTATATCACACAGCACACCTTCCTAAATGCTAAATATGCAGCTGTCATTAAATTAATATTTCTTGATTAATCTCAGATATATTTTTACCTTGTGTCTGTTTTAATTAGAAATATATTTCTTTTTGGTATTTCTAAATTCTGCAAGTATTTTTGGTTTTGCAGATCATCATTTGTGAATTCTAGCTCTCATTAGCATGATCTCCAATCCAAAATCTTCAATATGACATTTACATCAATTTGTTACCTGAACTCCGCTTACTTCCTCCCCTGACACTCTTTCACTATTGCCTCTTATCTACCCACCTCCTCTATTTGATGTCTGTTTCTTCAGTATATTCAGCTATAATGGTATTTCTTTTTTCATATTTTGCTTCTTTTTTAGCTAACACAATCTTTTATATAGCTGCTATTTGCTTAAACTAAATTCCTAGAGAGCAGTGACCTCATTTATCCTATTTTGTATCTTCCGAAAGCTCTTCATTCACAGGCATTTGATTCATGTTTATCTAATAAAATAAATGACAGTTGAATAATGGGCTATAACATTTGTGCTTCTCTTTCTGGCTTCTCAATCATATCAGAAAGCCTACACAGGTGTGAACTCCATAGCTTCTTTTTCTGTGCCTATACTATGTTCCAATTCTTTAAAATATAAACATATTAATTCCTGTATGACATACATGCAGGAAAATTTTAAAAAACACAAATCTTAAATATATGCCTCAATGAACTCAGTCGAATTTAGTACACTGATATGTTGTCTATCCAAAATAAGAAATAGAAAGTTACCAAGATCTCATATGCGTTGGAGAATCTTTTTTCATATTTTGCTTCTTTTTTACCTAACACAATCTTTTATGTAGCTGCTATTTGCTTAAACTAAGTTCCTAGAGAGCAGTGACCTCATTTATCCTATTTTGTATCTTCCGAAAGCTCTTCATTCACAGACATTTGATTCATGTTTATCTAATAAAATAAATGACAGTTGAATAATGGGCTATAACATTTGTGCTTCTCTTTCTGGCTTCTCAATCATATCAGAAAGCCTACACAGGTGTGAACTCCATAGCTTCTTTTTCTGTGCCTATACTATGTTCCAATTCTTTAAAACATGAACATATTAATTCCTGTATGACATACATGCAGGAAAATTTTAAAAAACACAAATCTTGGGGCGGAGCAAGATGGCCGAATAGGAACAGCTCCAGTCTCCAACTCCCAAACTCCCAGCGCGAGCGACACAGAAGACCGGTGATTTCTGCATTTTCTTTTTTTTTTTTTTTTTTTTTTGAGGCGGAGTCTCGCTCTGTCTCCCGGACTGGAGTGCAGTGGCCGGATCTCAGCTCACTGCAAGCTCCGCCTCCCGGGTTTACGCCATTCTCCTGCCTCAGCCTCCCGAGTAGCTGGGACTACAGGCGCCCGCCACCTCGCCCAGTTAGTTTTTGTATTTTTAGTAGAGACGGGGTTTCACCGTGTTAGCCAGGATGGTCTCGATCTCCTGACCTCGTGATCCACCCGTCTCGGCCTCCCAAAGTGCTGGGATTACAGGCTTGAGCCACCGCGCCCGGACGATTTCTGCATTTTCAACTGAGGTACTGGGGTCATCTCTCTAGGGAGTGCCGGACAATCGGTGCTGGTCAGCTGCTGCAGCCTGACCAGCGTGAGCTGAAGCAGGGCAAGGCATCGCCTCACCTGGAAGCGCAAGGGGGAAGGGAATCCCTTTTCCTAGCCAGGGGAACTGAGACACACAACACCTGGAAAATCGGGTAACTCCCACCCCAATACTGAGCTTTAAGGAAACAGGCACACCAGGAGAATATATCCCACACCTGGCCGGGAGGGTCCCACGCCCATGGAGCCTCCCTCACTGCTAACACAGCCGTCTACAGCGATCTATCCGCAAGGCAGCAGCGAGGCTGGGGGAGGGGCGCCCGCCATTGCTGAGGCTTAAGTAGGTAAACAAAGCCGCTGGGAAGCTCGAACTGGGTGGAGCTCACAGCAGCTCAAGGAAGCCTGCCTGTCTCTGTAGACTCTACCTCTGCAGACAGCGCACAGCTGCAGTGCAACAGGGGAAAGAGCGGGGGCCGTGCAGACGCGAACGACTCGGTCTGACAGCTTTGGGGAGAGCCGTGGATCTCCTAACGTGGAGGCTGAGATCTGAGAACGGACAGACGGCCTGCTCAGGTGGGTCCCTGACCCCTGAGTAGCCTAGATGGGAGACATCCCCCACTAGGGGCAGTCTGACACCCCACACCTCACAGGGTGGCGTCACCCCTGAGAGGAAACTTCCAAAGAAAGAATCAGACAGGTACACTCGCTGTTCAGCAATATTCTATCTTCGGCAACCTCTGCTGCTGATACCCAGGCAAACAGGGTCTGGAGTGGACCTCAAGCAATCTCCAACAGACCAACAGGCAGTCCTTCTGACTGTCAGACGGAAAACTATCAAACAGGAAGGACACCTATACCAAAACCCCATCAGTACGTCACCATCATCAAAGACCAGAGACAGATAAATCCACAAAGATGGGGAAGAAGCAGGGCAGAAAAGCTGGAAATTCAAAAAATAAGAGCGCATCTCCCCCTGCAAAGGAGCGCAGCCCATCGCCAGCAATGGATCAAAGCTGGTCAGAGAATGACTTTGACGAGATGAGAGAAGAAGACTTCAGTCCATCAAACCTCTCAGAGCTAAAGGAGGAATTACATACCCAGCGCAAAGAAACTAAAAATCTTGAAAAAAAAGTGGAAGAATTGACAGCTAGACTAATTAATGCAGAGAAGATCATAAACGAAATGACAGAGATGAAAACCATGACACGAGAAATACGTGACAAATGCACAAGCTTCAGTAACCGACTCGATCAACTGGAAGAAAGAGTATCAGCGATTGAGGATCAAATGAATGAAATGAAGCGAGAAGAGAAACCAAAAGAAAAAAGAAGAAAAAGAAATGAACAAAGCCTGCAAGAAGTATGGGATTATGTAAAAAGACCAAATCTACGTCTGATTGGGGTGCCTGAAAGTGAGGGGGAAAATGGAACCAACTTGGAAAACACTCTTCAGGATATCATCCAGGAGAACTTCCCCAACCTAGTAGGGCAGGCCAACATTCAAATTCAGGAAATACAGAGAACGCCACAAAGATACTCCTCCAGAAGAGCAACTCCAAGACACATAATTGTCAGATTCACCAAAGTTGAAATGAAGGAAAATATCTTAAGGGCAGCCAGAGAGAAAGGTCGGGTTACCCACAAAGAGAAGCCCATCAGAATAACAGCAGATCTCTCGGCAGAAACTCTACAAGCCAGAAGAGAGTGGGGGCCAATATTCAACGTTCTTAAAGAAAAGAATTTTAAAGCCAGAATTTCATATCCAGCCAAACTAAGCTTCATCAGTGAAGGAGAAATAAAATCCTTTACAGATAAGCAAATGCTTAGAGATTTTGTCACCACCAGGCCTGCCTTACAAGAGACCCTGAAGGAAGCCCTAAACATGGAAAGGAGCAACCGGTACCAGCCATTGCAAAAACATGCCAAAATGTAAAGACCATCGAGGCTAGGAAGAAACTGCATCAACTAACGAGCAAAATAACCAGTTAATATCATAATGACAGGATCAAGTTCACACATAACAATATTAACCTTAAATGTCAATGGACTAAATGCTCCAATTAAAAGACACAGACTGGCAAACTGGATCAAGAGTCAAGACCCATCAGTCTGCTGTATTCAGGAGACCCATCTCACATGCAGAGACATACATAGGCTCAAAATAAAGGGATGGAGGAAGATCTACCAAGCAAATGGAGAACAAAAAAAAGCAGGGGTTGCAATCCTAGTCTCTGATAAAACAGACTTTAAACCATCAAAGATCAAAAGAGACAAAGAAGGCCATTACATAATGGTAAAGGGATCATTCAACAGGAAGAGCTAACTCTCCTAAATATATATGCACCCAATACAGGAGCACCCAGATTCATAAAGCAAGTCCTTAGAGACCTACAAAGAGACTTAGACTCCCATACAATCATAATGGGAGACTTCAACACTCCACTGTCAACATTAGACAGATCAACGAGACAGAAAGTTAACAAGGATATCCAGGAATTCAACTCATCTCTGCACCAAGCGGACCTAATAGACATCTATAGAACTCTCCACCCCAAATCAACAGAATATACATTCTTCTCAGCACCACATCGCACTTATTCCAAAATTGAACACATAATTGGAAGTAAAGCACTCCTCAGCAAATGTAAAAGAACAGAAATTATAACAAACTGTCTCTCAGACCACAGTGCAATCAAACTAGAACTCAGGACTAAGAAACTCAATCAAAACCGCTCAACTACATGGAAACTGAACAACCTGCTCCTGAATGACTACTGGGTACATAACGAAATGAAAGCAGAAATAAAGATGTTCTTTGAAACCAATGAGAACAAAGATACAACATACCAGAATCTCTGGGACACATTTAAAGCAGTGTGTAGAGGGAAATTTATAGCACTAAATGCCACAAGAGAAAGCAGGAGAGATCTAAAATGACACTCTAACATCACAATTAAAAGAACTAGAGAGGCAAGAGCAAACACATTCAAAAGCTAGCAGAAGGCAAGAAATAACGAAGATCAGAGCAGAACTGAAGGAGATAGAGACACAAAAAACCCTCCAAAAAATCAATGAATCCAGGAGTTGGTTTTTTGAAAAGATCAACAAAATTGACAGACCGCTAGCTAGACTAATAAAGAAGAAAAGAGAGAGGAATCAAATAGACGCAATAAAAAATGATAAAGGGGATATCACCACCGACCCCACAGAAATACAAACAACCATCAGAGAATACTATAAATGCCTCTACGCAAACCAACTAGGAAATCTAGAAGAAATGGATAATTTCCTGGACACTTACACTCTCCCAAGACTAAACCAGGAAGAAGTTGAATCCCTGAATAGACCAATAGCAGGCTCTGAAATTGAGGCAACAATTAATAGCCTACCCACCAAAAAAAGTCCAGGACCAGATGGATTCACAGCTGAATTCTAACAGAGGTACAAGGAGGAGCTGGTACCTTTCCTTCTGAAACTATTCCAATCAATAGAAAAAGAGGGAATCCTCCCTAACTCTTTTTATGAGGCCAACATCATCCTGATACCAAAGCCTGGCAGAGACACAACAAAAAAACAGAATTTTAGACCAATATCCCTGATGAACATCGATGCAAAAATCCTCAATAAAATACTGGCAAACCGGATTCAGCAGCACATCAAAAAGCTTATCCACCATGATCAAGTGGGCTTCATCCCTGGGATGCAAGGCTGGTTCAACATTCGCAAATCAATAAACGTAATCCAACATATAAACAGAACCAAAGACAAGAACCACATGATTATCTCAATAGATACAGAAAAGGCTTTTGACAAAATTCAACAACCCTTTATGCTAAAAACGCTCAATAAATTTGGTATTGATGGAATGTACCTCAAAATAATAAGAGCTATTTATGACAAACCCACAGCTAATATCATACTGAATGGGCAAAAACTGGAAAAATTCCCTTTGAAAACTGGCACAAGACAGGGATGCCCTCTCTCACCACTTCTATTCAACATAGTGTTGGAAGTTCTGGCTAGGGCAATCAGGCAAGAGAAAGAAATCAAGGGTATCCAGTTAGGAAAAGAAGAAGTCAAATTGTCCCTGTTTGCAGATGACATTATTGTATATTTAGAAAACCCCATTGTCTCAGCCCAAAATCTCCTTAAGCTGATAAGCAACTTCAGCAAAGTCTCAGGATACAAAATTAATGTGCAAAAATCACAAGCATTCTTATACACCAGTAACAGACAAGCAGAGAGCCAAATCAGGAATGAACTTCCATTCACAATTGCTTCAAAGAGAATAAAATACCTAGGAATCCAGCTTACAAGGGATGTAAAGGACCTCTTCAAGGAGAACTACAAACCACTGCTCAGTGAAATCAAAGAGGACACAAACAAATGGAAGAACATACCATGCTCATGGATAGGAAGAATCAATATCGTGAAAATGGCCATACTGCCCAAGGTTATTTATAGATTCAATGCCATCCCCATCAAGCTACCAATGACTTTCTTCACAGAATTGGAAAAAACTGCTTTAAAGTTCATATGGAACCAAAAAAGAGCCCGCATTGCCAAGACAATCCTAAGTCAAAAGGACAAAGCTGGAGGCGTCACGCTACCTGACTTCAAACTATACTACAAGGCTACAGTAACCAAAACAGCATGGTACTGGTACCACAACAGAGATATAGACCAATGGAACAGAACAGAGTCCTCAGAAATAATACCACACAGCTACAGCCATCTGAGCTTTGACAAACCTGAGAGAAACAAGAAATGGGGAAAGGATTCCCTATTTAATAAATGGTGCTGGGAAAATTGGCTAGCCATAAGTAGAAAGCTGAAACTGGATCCTTTCCTTACCCCTTATACGAAAATTAATTCAAGATGGATTAGAGACTTAAATGTTAGACCTAATACCATAAAAACCTTAGAAGAAAATCTAGGTAGTACCATTCAGGACATAGGCATGGGCAAGGACTTCATGTCTAAAACACCAAAAGCAACGGCAGCAAAAGCAAAAATTGACACATGGGATCTAATTAAACTAAAGAGCTTTTGCACAGCTAAAGAAACTACCATCAGAGTGAACAGGCAACCTACAGAATGGAGAAAATTTTTGCAACCTACTCATCTGACAAAGGGCTAATATCCAGAATCTACAAAGAACTCAAACAAATATACAAGAAAAAAACAACCCCATCAAAAAGTGGGGAAAGGATATGAACAGACATTTCTCAAAAGAAGACATCCATACCGCCAACAGACACATGAAAAAATGCTCATCATCACTGGCCATCAGAGAAATGCAAATCAAAACCACAATGAGATACCATCTCACACCAGTTAGAATGGCAATCATTAAGAAGTCAGGAAACAACAGGTGTTGGAGAGGATGTGGAGAAATAGAATCACTTTTACACTGTTGGTGGGATTGTAAACTAGTTCAACCATTATGGAAAACAGTATGGCGATTCCTCAAGGATCTAGAACTAGATGTACCATATGACCCAGCCATCCCACTACTGGGTATATACCCAAAGGATTATAAATTACTCTACTACAAAGACACATGCACACGTATGTTTATTGCGGCACTATTCACAATAGCAAAGACTTGGAATCAACCCAATGTCCATCTGTGACAGACTGGATTAAGAAAATGTGGCACATATACACCATGGAATACTATGCAGCCATCAAAAAGGATGAGTTTGCGTCCTTTGTAGGGACATGGATGCAGCTGGAAACCATCATTCTTAGCAAACTATCACAAGAAGAGAAAACCAAACACCGCATGTTCTCACTCATAGGTGGGAACTGAACAATGAGATCACTTGGACTCGGGAAGGGGAACATCACACACTGGGGCCTATCATGGGGAGGGGGGAGGAGGGAGGGATTGCACTGGGGAGTTATACATGATATAAACGTCATGCACATGTACCCTAGAACTTAAAGTATAATAAAAAAAAAAAATCACAAATCTTAAATATATAGCTCAATGAACTCAGTCAAATTTAGTACACTGATATGTTGTCTATCCAAAATAAGAAATAGAAAGTTACCAAGATCTCATATGCGTTGGAGAATCTTGTGTCTTCTTCTAATCAAAAATCCTACCCCTTCATTCTCCCCAAAGTCAGCCATTTCCAACTTACCATGATAGACTAGATTTCCCCATTTTTAATCTGCATATACATCAGACATTACTGATTACATGTTTTATGTTCAGGCTTATTTTACTCAGAATTAGATTTGTCAGATACATCTATGTTTTTGCATGCAACAGTTGTGAATTCAATTTCATTTCTATGTAATATACCATGTTATAAATATATCTCACTTTGTGTATACATTCATATGTTGATAAGCATTTATTAGGCCCCTAAGAAAGTTTATCTATTAAATATACTTGTACAAGTGTGTTGGCACACATCTGTATACTTTTCTCATGAATATATATACCTAAAATTGGAATTACTACATTATTGTGTTATGTGCCCATTAAAATTTTATGTACTGCCAAGTCACCAAAGTAGTTTGCAACTTATGTTTTTACCAGCCGTGTGTGATAGTGCCAGTTGCTCCAAACATGCAGCAAAATGCAGTATTGTTAGTCATTTTTACATTTAAATTTACAATCAAACTTGATTTGATTTACTTTTATGGTCTGAGGTATAGGTAAATATCAATTAATGCAACGCTATTGAAATGACTGTCCTTTCCCTGCTCCTCTACATGGCTTTATTAATTGACAAAAGGTCATCCGTTTCCTTCCAAGATATAAATCCAGGACTCATTTACTCTATAGCATAAAACAATAACAGAAAAAAAGGAAAAAGTAAAGACACTAAACATTAGGTAATAAAGAGACACTAGACATCAGGTAATGAAAGAGAGTAATTCCTGAGGTATGGGAAACAAACAAAGGAAACGATTCAGTTGCTCCGGATTAGTACCTTGAGAATCTGCAGATGATGAAACAGGGAATGGGCACTCAAGCAAAGTTGAGTGGACTTCCTGAGTTGAGGAGTTGAATTGAGAGGTCAAAGAGTACAAGTGGTTCACTTAAGGACTAATCTGTGCACATGCATAAAGATATAACTCGAAACTGGGGAAAGGACCATCCAAACTTATTAAAGAGAACATGAATCAATATGCAGAATAACAGAAACATTGCCTGTTCCTACGAGATGGGCAGAACATGAAAATCAATGGATCATTGTGTAGAGTGGTCACAAGGGTCTTGTCTCAGTAACAGGGAATAACTAAAGCTAGGTTAAATGCTGCTCTGTTCTCACCTAACAAATCTTAAAATAATCACCAAAAGGATGAAATAGATTTCTTTATTTTTTGAGGCGGAGTCTCGCTCTGTCACCCGGACTGGAGTGCAGTGGCCAGATCTCAGCTCACTGCAAGCTCCGCCTCCCAGGTTTACGCCATTCTCCTGCCTCAGCCTCCCGAGTAGCTGGGACTACAGGCGCCCGCCACCTCCCCCGGCTAGTTTTTTGTATTTTTAGTAGAGACGGGGTTTCACCGTGTTAGCCAGGATGGTCTCGATCTCCTGACCTCGTGATCCGCCCGTCTCGGCCTCCCAAAGTGCTGGGATTACAGGCTTGAGCCACCGTGCCCAGCCGGATGAAATAGATTTCAAATAACCGTACCCAGAACAAAGTTTAAGCAGATTTATAGAAATACAAAACTATTGGCACCCAACAACATACAATTTATATTTATTATCCAATAAAAAATGTACAGAGTACATAAACAGGAAAATATGACCAAATGGTAGAAAAAAATAACCAATTGAAAAAAATCATAGAATTTGCACAGATGTTAGAACTGGCAGATGAGGAAAAGAAAACAATTATTATAACTGCATTCTACTTGTTCAAAAATTAAGTCTAGACACAGAAGATATAAAAAGGTCATTTTAAATTTCTGAGGATGAAAACTACAATGTCTAGGATAATAAATAAAATTATTGAAATTAACAGCAGGTGAGATATTACAGATGAAAAGTTGGTAAACTTGAAGACATGGCAATAAAACTACCCAGATGAAAAGCTAAATATTTTTAAGTAAAAATAACATTAATAAGTTTGTGAAAATTTCAAGCATACTAACCTAGGGATTCAAGTCCCTGATGGATGGGGTGTTTCAAATATTATTCAAGCAAATGAAAGCTAAAAACATCCCTAATTAGATGATAAAATACAAAAATAACACCACAGATCCAAGAACCTTAATAAAACTGAAGCACAAGAAACAGGAAGAAAACAACAAGGCACATCATAATCCAATTGCTCACATTCTATGACAAATAAGAAAATCTTACACAAAACAAAAGAAAGAAGGTACAATGTGCAAACAAATAATAAGGATTAAGGCATATTTCTCATCATAAATAATGCATATGAAAATAAAGTGGAGCAATATCCTTAGGATTCTATATCAAATGAAAATGTTGAAAGAATTCATCAGTGAAGTATCTGCACTCAAGAAATGTTAAAGAAAATTCTTGAGACAGAAGAAAAATTATACCATTTAACTATGGACCTATATAAAGAAATTTTGTGCACAAGAAATAGAACTATGTGGGTAAATATGTGAAATATTTTTCTTACATTTAAAATCTCTTAAAGGATAATTGAATAATTGACTGTTAAATAAAAATACTGGTAATTCACTGTGGAGTTTATAAGATGCATATAAGCAAAATGTACAAAAATAATAGCACAAAGATGAGGAGGAAAATACCTAAAGTATAATATTGTAAAGGTAAACTTATAGTATGTGTATAAGTTAAAGATATATAATCTAAACCTTAAAGCAAATGCTCACATAATAAAATAAAGAATTATAGCAACAAATCTCCAAAGAAAATATACTACAATCATAGAAAGTGTGCAATATGAAGAAGGAAGGGAAATTAGAAAGGGAAAAATAGACAAATGGAATGAATAGGAAACAAATAGGAAATTGACATATTTAAACCTAACCATGTCAATAATCATATTCAATGTAAACCATCTAAGCACTCCAATGAAAAAGTAGAGACTGTCAGAATGAATTTAAAAAATAAAGGTGCACCAGAAATCTCCAACACTTGGAAACTAAACAACTCATTTGTCAATAACCCATGGGTTAGAGTGGAAGTCTCTAGGAACATTAAATTGAGCTGAATACAAATGAAATTACAATATATTAAAATATGTGAAATGTTATGAACTAAATTTATAGCACTAAATGCATACGCTAAGAAAAAAATAGTCTTCATTCAAATACCTAAGCTCTGGCTTTAAGAAATTTGGAAAAGAAGAGTAACATAAACCCAAATCAAGTAAAAACTATGAAATGATAAAGATATAAATAGAATATAATAAAATTAAAAATGAAAACAATACAGAAAGTCAATGAAATAAAGAGTTGGCTGTTTTAAGCTTCACATATAGCTATAATAATCAAGATGGTATCAACTGACACACAGATCAATTGAATAAAATATATAATCCAAATATAGTCCCATGCGAGTATTGCTTTTGTTTGTTTGCTTTTTGAAACAAAAGTGGAAAAGCAATTCAAAAGTGGAAAGATAGCCTTTTCAATGAAGGTGCTGGAGGAGTTGAATATCCATGTCCTCCCACTGTAGAAAAGGAAGGAAGAAAGAAAAAGTCGAAAAAACAAACTCAAGTATGTGGAAGAATGGAACTAATAATAGACCAGAATGGAAATCAATGAAGTAAAAGAAAAAAAAAAAAAGTTGAGTCCTGTGGTAGGTGTAAGTTTAACTTTATAAAAATATTCCAAACACTTGGTTGGCTTGTATTACCACTGTTTTGCATTTTGATTATGTATATTCTTTTTAAAGCCCTGGCTAGTTTTGGTTAAGTGCTGTTTTGTAGTTTTCCTTGTAGAGATATTTCACCCGCTTGGTTAGGTATATTGGTTAACTGCTGGACATTTTCTTTGAAAATTTTTAAGTAAATGCTGGATAACTTTATCTTCCCCTAATAATTAAATTTTGCTTTTTGTGGGCAGTTTTTCTAGGGCAGATGATCTCTGTCTCTCAAGAATCGAGATTGTACAAAGATGTGCTCATACTTGTCAGGATTGTTTATTTTGTTTTGCCCTTTGTCCTACAAAGTAGTGGTAGTAACAGGAGACAGACAAATTTGTAGGCAGAAGGAGGTGGGTCCCCAGTAGGGCTCAACCTTTAAGGACTAAACTGCCAGCTCCAGATAGAGTCCACAACTGGGGTAAGAGCGTCTAGTCCCATCTTGCCCACTCTTTCTTGATTGGTTCCTTCTGGCTGATGCTGTTCAACCAATTGAATGGTGCTTTTTCCATGCCCACCCATGGACCAATCAGCATGCACTCCCCCGTTCTAAGCCCATTAACCACCCCGAACAAAGCCTCACAGATGGCTACCCACCTCAGGTCCCTTCTCGCTGTTGAGAGCTTTTCTGTCACTCAATAAAATTCTACTCTGCCTTGCTCAGTCTCCAGTGGCCATGTACCTCATTCCTCTTGGTCACAGGACAAGAACCCAGAACCCACTAAATGGCAGGAGTGAAAACAGCTGTAACACTCTCTTCCACTCGCCAAACTGTGGGAATGAAAAAAGCCACTGGGTGCCACTCCCATCTGCCCAGCGAGCTGCTGGTGTCAGGAATAGAAGGGCTTGTAACACCCTCTCCCGCTTACCAAACTGTGGGAACAAAAAAGCTACGGCAGAAGCAGTTCCGGGTCTTACTGAAAACTTAAGGTATTTACCCAGGGTCTCTTGTTAACTGCAATTTAGTTTTTCTAGTCCCAAGATAATTGACAATTAATTTAACATCTTAGCTTCTGAGTCAACAGAATTGTTGTTGTTTTCATGATTGCCAATTACCAAGAATAAAAAGGACCACAAATTCCCACATCACCTAGCTTGATTTGTCTGTTCTTCTAGATCTTAGTCTTGCACATTCATACCACCTTGATGACTCACTAGTGACATCAGACATTTATTTTTTTCTTCTTAAGCTTTTCTGATTTTTCTTTACCTGAGGAATATTTTTGGTCTTCCTTTCCACGAGTGAAACTTGTTTGATGGATTTTGTAACTTCTTTTGGATTCAGAAAATTAAAAATAGCTAGCTTAATAGTAAGAAAAAATGCAACAGTTAATATTATGATTCTTCTTTCTCTTCTTACATGTTTTCCTCCTATTTCTTAACTAGACATTTCCTTTTATCCCTTTATTTTATTTCACTTCTTTTCACTCTACCCACTTTTCTTTTCTCTTCTCTCTCTCTGCTTACAATTCCTTCTCTGTCCAGTATCTTCAATTTTTCTTCCTTTAATTACTTACTAAAACCTGTGCTTAGGGACAATATGATAAACTTATTTTTACTGAACTAAAAATATTGATTACTCAAATTTTCTTCTTAACACGGAATATTCAATGCAAAAGCTGGTTTTAAGCTATCTTGAACATAAATTTTTATAGGGATAGGGTATTTCTTTCTGATTTTTTTGTGATATTAGAAAAATGTGAAGTGATATTCTAGAATCTTCAAGTAAGATTAGTTTCTTGCAGGTGAAATGAAACACAGTGAAGCAAAATGTAGCAACATATATGCATTTATATTGGTGAGGTCTCACTATACAATAAAATGCATGCAGGCAATTCTTTTCTACTTCTCTTCTTTATGTTAAGAAAGATCATTTCGTAGACAAAACTACTGGAAAAATACTAGCAGAAAAGAACTAACGGAAGTAGAAAGTGTTTTATTTGCTTATGATACTAAGCATCTAATAGACCCCAATACTTTGTTCTTGATCTTCTGCTTCAGGGGAATGGGAAAATAATAAAACCTGGCAAAAGAATTTTAATATAATATATTCATGAAGATGAATACTGGGATGAGATGCCGTCCACTTTTTATTTTTTTAATATGCAAAGACTGAATGAATTAGAGTATTAGATTGATGTGTAAATTCTAGGAGAGCTGTAGGAGGCGGGTTGATTACATTTGATCATGAAACAGTACTTGGAGTTACAAATGGGGGAGAGGTGGTATGAAGTGCATTCTGTGAAGAGGAGTCAATCTGAGCAAAGATTTGAAAGTTGGGGAATACAGAGTATGGAAAGGAAGTAGTGACAAATCTGACATGACTGAAGAAGAGTAATATAGAGTGTATGGCAGGCAAGAACCATTGACAGGCCAATTTGTATATAAGCTGTAGCTGACAACAAAAATAGTTTTGCTTTTTTTGTGTACAGTATGGAGCTATTGAAAATTTTGACCAACAAATTGGATATCAAATAGATACTTAACACACCAAGCAGTTAAGATCTTGAAGGCAGAGTTACCACATGAGAATTCCTCCACTTCTCCCGTGTGTTTAAAACAAAACAAAAATTTAAGTTTCCTTTAAAAGAATGATACTATAATGGAAAGTTCATTGACCAATTCTAAAATATGATGCCCATGAATTCCTATGAATGCACATCAATTTTTATTCTTTTTTTAATTAATTTTTTTTCAATCGTTTTGGGGGAACAGGTGGTTTTGGTGACATAGATAAGTCTTTAACAGTGATTTCTGGGATTTTGGTGCACCTGTCACCCAAGCAGTGTATACTGTACTCAATAGGTAGTCTTTTGTCCCTCGCCCCCCTGGAACCTTCATCCCCAATTCCCCAAAGTCCATTATATCATTGTTATGTCTTTGCATCCTCATAGCTTAGCTGCCACTTATAAGTGAGAACATATGATTCTTGGTTTTACATTCGTGAGTTACTTCACTTAGAATGATGGCCTCCAGCTCCATCCAAGTTGCTGCAAAAGACATTATTTAATTTTTTTTTTATGCTGAGTAGTATTCCATGGTGTATATATACCACATTTTTTATCTACTCATTGACTGATGGACATTTACACTGGTTCCACATTTTTGTCATTACAAATTGTACTGCTATAAACATGCGAATGTATGTGTATTTTTCATAAAATGACTTATTTTTGTTTGTGTAGATATCCAGTGATTAACTTACTGGATCAAATGGTAGTTCTGTTTTTAGTTCTTTAAGGAAACTTCATGCTGTTTTCCATAGTGGTTGTATTAGTTTCCCACCAGCAGTGTAAAAGTGTTCCCTTTTTACCACATCCAAACAAACATCTACTATTTATTGACTTTTTAATTATGACCATTCTTGCAGGAGTAAAATAGTGTCTTATTGAAGTTTTAATTTGTATTTCCCTGAAAATTAGTGATATTGAACATTTTGTTCATATGTTTGTTGACTGTTTGTATATCCTCTTTTGAGAAATGCCTATTCATGTCATTTGCCCATTTTGATGAGATTATTTTTTTTCTTGCCAGTCTGAGTTCCTTGCAGATTCTTGATATTATTAGTCTTTTGTCGAATGCATAGTTTGTGGATATTTTCTCTCACTCTGTGTGTTGTTTGTTTACTCTGCTGATTAATTTCTTTTGCTGTGAAGAAGAAATTTTAGTTTTTAACTTTTAGTTTAAGTATGCTCATTTATTTATTTTTGGTTTTGCTGCATTTGTTTTGGGGGTCTTAGTCAGGAAATCTTTTCCTAACTCAATGTCTAAAGTTTTTTTTGATGTTATCTTCTTATAGTTTCAGGTCTTAGATTTAAGTTTTTGATCCACCTTGAGTTGAATTTTGTATAAGGTGAGAAATGAGGATACAGTTTTATTCTTCTACATGTGGCTTGTCTGTTATCTGAGCATCATTTATTTATTGAATAGGGTATCCTTTTCTCAATTTTAACTGTATGCTTTGTCAAAAATCAGTTAGCTGTAAGTATATGGCTTTATTTCTGGATTCTTTATCATGTTCTATTGGTCTATGTGACTATTTTTATACCAATATTATGCCATTTTGGTGGCTATGGCCTTACAGTATACTTCAAAGTCAGGTAATGTGATGCCCCCAGATTTGTTCTTTTAACTTAGTATTGCTTTGGCTATGTGGGCTCTTTTTTGGTTCCATGTGAATTTTAGGATTGTTTTTTCTAGTTCTGTGAAGAACAATGATGGTATTTTGATAGAAATTGCATTGACTCTGTTGATTGCTTTGGGCAGTGTGGTCAATTTCACAATATTGATTCTACCCATCCATGAGTACTGAATGTGTTTCCATTTACTCGAGTCATCTATGATTTCTTTCAGCAATGTTTTGTAGTTTTCCTTGTAGAGATCTTTCACCTCCTTGGTTAGGTACATTCATAAGTATTTTATTTATTTGCAGCTGTTGTAAAAAGGATTGAGTTTTTGATTTTATTCTCAGCTTGGTCATTGTTGGTATATAGCAGTGCTACTTATTTGTGTACATTGAATTTGTATCCTAAGAGTTTATTGAATTTGTATATCAGAACTAAGAGCTTTTTGGAGGAGTCTTAAGGGTGTTCTAGGTAAACAATCATATCATTGGCAAACAGCAATAATTTGACTTCCTGTTTTCCAATTCGAATGTTTTTTATTTATTTATTTTTTATTTGTTTCTGTTATCTGATTACTCTGGCTGGGAATTCTAGTACTAAGTTGAATAGGAGTGGTGACAGTGGGCATCCTTGTCTTGTTCCAGTTCTTAGGGGGACTGCTTTCAACTTTCCCCATTCAGTATTATTTTGACTGTGGGTTTGTCATATATGGCTCTTATTACTCGGAAGTATGTCCCTTCTATGCTTATTTTGTTGTGGGTTTTTATCATAAAGGAATGTTGGATTTTATCAAATGGTTTTTCTGTGTCTATTGAAATAATTGTATGATTTTTGTTTTTAATTCTCTTTATGTGATGTATCACATTTATTGATACATCAATATCAATGTTATTGATATTGTATGTTAAACTATCTCTATATCCCTGGTATGAAACCCATTTGATCGTGATGTATTATCTTTTTGATATGCTGTAGCATTTGGTTATCTGGTATTTGCTGAGGATTTTTGTATCTATGTTCATCAGGGATATTGGTCTGTAGTTTTCTGTTTTTTTTTTTTTTCAGTCCTTTCCTCGTTTTGGTATTACAGTGATACTGGCTTTATAGAATTATTTAGGGAGGATTCCTTCTTTCTCTGCCTTTTTTTGTTGGTAACTTATTATTATTATTACTGGTTCGATCTCGCTGCTTACTATTGGTCTTTCAGGGTTTCTATTTATTCCTGATTTAATCTGGAAGGGTTATATATTTCCAACAATACATTCATCTCCTCTAGATTTTCTAGTTTGTGCACAGAAAGGTGTTCTTAGTAGCCTTGAGTCATCTTTTGTGTTTCTGTGGTGTTGGTTGTAATATCTCCAGTTTCATTCCTAATTGAACTTACTTGGATATTATCTCTTTGTTTCTTGGTTAATCAAATAACCAGTTTGTTGTTTCACTTATTGTTTATATTTTTATGTTTCAATTTCATTTAGTTCTGCTCTAATCTTTGTTATTTCTTTTCTTGTACTATGTTTGGATTTAGTTTGTTCTTCTTTCTCTAGTTCCTTGAGGTGTGACCCTAGATTTTTTATTTGTGCTTTTTCAGACATTTTGATGTAGGCATTTAATGCTATAAACTTTCCTCTTTGCACCGCTTTTGGTGTGTCCCAGAGGTTGTGATAGATTGTGTCACTATTATTGTTCAATTCAAATAATTTTTTAAATTTCTGTCTTGACCTCATTATTAACCCAAAGATTATTCAAGAGCAGATTATTTAATTTCCATGCAGTTGTGTAGTTTTGAGGGCTTATTTTGGATTTAGTTTCCAGTTTTATTCCTTTGTGGCCTGAGAAAACACTTGATATTATTTCAACTGAATTGGGATGTTTTTGTGATCTATCACATGGTCTATTTTGGAGAATGTTCCATATGCTGATGAGAAGAATGTATATTCTGCAGTTTTGAAGAAGAATGTACTGTAAATAGGGTTTAAGTCCTTTTGTTGTTCTTGTTGTTGTTGTTGGCTTCCGTCTTTATGACAGAAGCTGTCAGTGGAATACTGAAATCTCCCACTATTATTGTATTGTTGTCTATCTTATTTCTTCTGTCTAGTGGTAATTGTTTTATAAATTTGAGAGCTCCAGTGTTAGGTGCATATATATTATGATTGTGATATTTTCCTATTGAACTAGTTATTTTATTATTATATAACGTCCTCCTTTGTCTTATTTTTTAAACTATTTTCTGATACAAGAATAGCTATTCCTGCTGGCTTTTGGTTTCCATATGCATGGAATATCTTTTTCCACCTTTTACCTTATATTTGTGTGAGTCTTTATGTGTTAGATGAGTCTCTTGAAAACAGCAGATATTTAATTGGTGTTTTTCTAAATCCATTCTGCCATTCTGTATTTTTTAAGTGGAGTATATGGGCCATTTACATTAAACATTAATATTGGGATGTGAGGTACTATTCTATTCATTATGATAGTTGTTGCCTACATACTTTGTTTTTTTTCATTGTGTTATTGTTTTATAGATCCTGTGATATTTATGCTTTAAGGAGATTCCATTTTGGTGTATATCAAGCTTTTGTTCACAGCTCCAGAACTCCTTTTCACGTTTCTTGTGCTGGTTTGGTAGTGGCAAATTCTCTCAGCATTTGTTTGCTGGAAAAATAATTTATCTCTCCTTCATTCATGAGGCTTAGTTTTGCTAGATACAAAATTCTTGGTTGACAATTATTTTGTTTAAGGAGGTTAAAGATGGGACCCCAATCTCTCTGGCTTGTAAGGTGTCTGCTGAGAAATCTGCTATTAATCTTAAATGTTTTCCCTTGCAAGTTACCTGATGCTTTTGTCTCGCAGCTCTTAAGATCCTTTTGACATTTGAATGTCTAGATCTCTAGCAAGGTCAGGGAAATTTTTCCCAGTTATTCCCTCAAATAAATTTTCCAGACTTTTAGACTTCTCTTCTTCCTCAGGATCACCAATTATTCTTAAGTTTGTCCGTTTTACATAGTCCCGTATTTCTTGGAGACTTGTTTATTTTAAATTCCTTTTTCTTTGTCTTTGTCTAATTGAGTTAATTCAAAAACCTTGTCTTTGAGTTTGAAATTTTTTCTGCTACATGTTCTAGTCTATTGGTGAAACTTTTCACTGCATTTTGTGTTTCACTAAGTGTGTCTTTCATTCCCAGAAGTTGTGATTTTTTTTTCTTTATGATATCTACTTCTCTGGAAAATTTTTCATTTATATTCTGGATATTTTTAAAATTTCTTTAAGTTGATTTTCACCTTTCTATGGTATGTCCTTGTGTAGTTTAATAATCAACATTCTGATTTCTTTATCTGGCATTTCAGAGATTTCTTCCTAGTTTGGATCCATTGCTGGTGAGTTAGTGTGATCTTTTGAGGGTACTAAAGAACCCTGTTTTGGCATATTACCAGAATTACTTTTCTGGTTCTTTCTCATTTGGGTAGACTATTTCTTCAAATTGTTCTTGAATTTATTTTTGATTGGACTGCGTATTTTAACATTTCTTTTCTTTCCCGCTTAAGGATAGGATTTTAATGTTAATAGTTTATTTTAGCTTAATTTGATTCTTGATGCTTTTAGGAGTAAAGACTGCATGAGTTCCTTAGTTATAGAGAGTGTTTGTGCATTGGCTTTCCCAGATGCTGGTTGTTGTAGTAGTTATGTATTTGGTGTGTGAGTGAGTTCAGTGTGTCCTATGGGGCTAGAATGTCAGGGAAGCTTATCTCATTTTCTTATGGTGTAAAACTTATTTATTTAGTTTTCCCTCAGTATTTTATTTACTGGATTGGTTATTTGGGCTTCAGGCAAATAGGGGATATATCCCTGGATAGGCACTGGTTGTAGCTAAGGCAGGTGGGTAAATATAATACCCAATGGTTGGCAGGGGTCCCAGCCTTGATGAAGGTAGTTGGGTGAGTTCTCAATTAGATGTGCTGAGGTTTTATCAGAGTGAAGAGTGGAAGCTACCTCAGCTCCCCTGCCAGGCCAGCAAGAAAACTACCTCATAGCCTCACATCTGTCCCAGTGCCCCGGCTATTTAGATCAGACAGGCACCACTTTTCATCTGTAGGAAGATTGATGTTCCAAGCAGGGAGGAACTTCACTCTGCCTCTTTTATAGACCTGAATGTGGGGAGTGGTCCTCTTATGTGGCTGCAATCACCCTACCTTCTTCCAGGAAGACTGTCTATAGGTGCATCCATGCTGCGTTCCCACCGGGGTCACCCCAACTGTGTCCGCAGTGGTGTGCCAAGAGAAAACACAAACCTCTTCTCCAAGGCCTTCCATAATCATAGAAGCTGCCTGCCTATTGGGGTAGAAGTGCACTTGGGGTACTTTTTGTACTGTGCCCAGCACTACAATTGTGTCTCCACTATAAGAAACTTTCCACCAGCAGAAAGATCTGAGATTGAAATCCTGCCATTCAGATTATTTTGTTCCATGTGGTGATTTCTTGATGTGGTACTCTGAGAATCAGACCACAGTGCTGGTTATTACTCTTCTGAATCTAGCCATCCAGAGAGACTACCAGGTTCTGGGCTGGTGGTGGGAAATGTCTGCGAAGGATCCAGTGATGTGGCCTGTCTTTAGATCTCCCAGCAGTGAATACCAGCACCTACTCTGATGGAGGTGGCGAGCAGTGACGTAGACTCTGTGTGACTCCTTGATTGTAGTTAAGCTTAGTGTGTGCTGGCTTTCTCAAATGCTGGTTATGCTAGTAGTGAACTTGTTATATGGATAGACTGAGGACCTCTAGTTAGCCAGGATGTTGCAGGCGGTGGTGTTAGTAGCCATTTCTTTTCTTCCTAGGTGCAGTGTTATTCTGCCAAGAGGTGCTATAATGGCCTGAGTTGGCTGGCCTCCAGCCAGGAGGAGACACTTGCAAGAGGGCACCAGCTGCAGCAGTAGCAGTGGTATTTGAGCTTGCCCTAAGTTGTCCAGGGGAAGTAGTCTTGTTTTTCAGATGATGGGCAGGGTCATAGAGCTCCCAAAAGTTTATGCTTTTGTGTTAAGCTACTGGGGTGGGTAGAGAAATAGCATCAGTTCGGGGCAGGGTTTGGGGGGTCTGAACTCAGACTCTCCTTGGGCAGAGCCTGCCGTAGCCACTATGGGAAAAGAGGGTTGTTTTTTAGGCCATTAGCGTAATGTTCCCAGTGGGAGGATACTTGCCTCTTTTCTTCAGTTTCTTTCATTGTTACTTTATTGTTTTTATTATAGAGATCTCTCCCTCCTTTGGCTAAGTTTATTCCTAGATATTTAATTTTATTTGTAGCTATTGTAAATGGAATTATCATCTTGATTTATTTTTCAGATTGTTCATTGCTATCAAATAGAAATGTTGCTGATTTTTGTATGCAAATTTTGTATCCTTCAAGTAAACTGAATTTGCTTCTCTAGTAGTTTCTTGGTGGAATATTTAGGTTTTTCCAAATATAAGATTATATCATCTGCAAGCAAAGATAATTTGGTTTCTTCACTTCCAGTTTGGATGCCCTTTCTTTGTTTCCCTTAACTGATTGCACTAGCTGAGATTCTATTATTGAGCTGAATAACAGTGGTAAAAATGGTCATCCTGTTCATGTTCCAGATGTTAGAGGAAAGGCATTTGCTATTTCCCATTCAGTCTAATACCAGTTATGGATTTATAGTAGATGTCTTTTATTATGTTGAGTTATGTTCATTCTTTACCTGTTGAATTTCATCAAATGCTTTTTCAGCATCAGTTGAAATGACCATAAGGATTTGTTCCTTATTCTGTTCACAACATATATCACATTGAGTAATTTGCATATGTTGAATCATCCTTGCATCTCTGAGATATATCCCTGTTGGTCATGGTAAATAAATTTTTTAGCGTGTTGCTGAATTCTGTTTGCTAATATCTTATTAAGGATTTTTGCATCATTGTCAACCGGATATAATGACCTGTAGTTTTTTTTTTTTTTCTTAGATGTTTTTATCTGGTTTTGGTATCAGAGTAATACTGGCCTTTTAGAATGAGTTTAGAAATATTTCCTCATCCTGTGTTTTTCAGAATAGCTTGAGTGGGATGGATATTAGTTCTTCTTTAAATCTTTGGTGAAATTCAGCAGTAAAGCCATAGAGTCCTGGGCTTTTCTTTCCTGGGAGACTTTTTTTTTTAAATTATGATTTCTGTCTCACTATTTGTTACTGGTCTGTTCAGGTTTTGAATTCATTCACCATTCAATCTTGGTAGATTGTATGTATCTAGAAATTGGTCCATTTCTTCTAGGTTTTCTAATTTCCTGTCATATATGTCCTAATAGTAGCCTCTAATGATCCTTTGAATTTCTGCATTATCAGTTCTAGTGTATCATTTTTCATTTCTGATTTTATTTATTTGGGTCTTCTCTCTTTCTTAGTCTGGTGAAATATTTGTCAATTTTATTTATCTTTTCAGAACAACTTTTCTTTTTATTGATCTTTTGTATCATTTTCTTCACTTCAATTTCATTTGTTTCTGCTTTGACTTTTATTATTTCTCTTCTCCTACCAGAGGGTTTCTGAGTTCTTTATGATGCGTTGTTAGGTTCTTTAACTGAAATTTTTCTTTTTTGCTGCAGGCACTTATAGGTATAAAGTATCCCTATGGGATACTGCTTTCACTGTTTCTCATATGTTTTGGTATGTTGTGTTTCAATTTTCTTCTTTCTTCTTTTGCACTGGCCATTCCAGAGAGTATTGTTTAATTTGCATATGCTTACATAGTATTGTTTAATTTGCATATGCTTACATAGTTTTCAAAATTTCACTTGTTATTGATACCTAGTTTTCTTACCTTAGAGTGAGAGAAGATGCTTGATATTATTTCTATATTTTGATTTTTTTTTTTTAAGGTTTGCCTTGTGGCCTAACATATGCGCTATCCTTGAGAATGATCCATGTATTGAGGAGAACAGTGTGTATTCTGCAGCCACTGAATGAAATGTTCCCTAAATAGCTATTAGGTTCATTTGTTCTATAGTGCAGATGAAGTCCAATGTATCTCTGTTGATTTTCTGAATAGTTGATCTGTCCAGTGCTGAAAATGGGCTGTTGAAGTCTACAGCTATTAGTGTAATAGGGTCTATCTCCCTTGTTAGCTCTAATAATATTGCTTTATATATCTGGGTGCTCCAGTGTTGCATGCACATATATTTACAATTGTTATATCTTTTTGCTGAATTGACCCTGTTATCATTATATCGTGACCTTTTTGCCTTTTTATTATTTTTGTCTTGAAATCTACATTGTCTGATATAAGTATAGCTACTTCTCCTCTTTTTTAGTTTTCATTTACATTGTGTATCTTTTTCCATCCCCCCCTTTTTTTTTCAGTCTATGTGTGTCTTTATGGGTGAAATGTGTTTCTTGTAGGTCACAGATTGTTAGGTTCTGTTTTGTTTTAATCCATTCAGTCACTCCATGTCTTTTTATTGGAGAGTTTTGTCTAATTTACATTCAATATTATCATTTATAAGTAACGACTTACTCCTGCCATTTTTTATTTGTTTTCTGGTTGCTTTGTGATCTTTTCTTCCTTCCTGTCTTTCTATTAGTGAAAGTGATTTTCTCTGGAGGTGTGTTTTAATTTCTTACCATTCAGTTTTCATTTATTTGTTGCATGTTTTTAGGTTTGAGGTTACCATAAGGATTGCAAATAATATCTTATACCCCATTTTATTAACACTGATGACAACTTAACACTGATTGCATAAACAAACTTACGGATGAACCAAGAGAAAGCCAAAAAAGCACTCTACATTTTGACTTCATTTCTTTAATATTTAACTTCTTGTTGTATCTGTTTTTTATTGTACTGTAAAAAGTTGTTATAGTAATGATTTTTCATATATTATTTAGTCTTTCTACTCAAGATATGAGTAGTTTATATACCACAACTACAGTTGTTGTAATTTTCTGTATATTTATGTGTACTTACAAGAGAAAGTGAGTTTGGTACCTTCCAATGATTTTCTATTGGTCCTTACCATCCTTTTCTTTTGGATTGAAGAACTCCCTTTAACATTTCTTATGAGACAGGCCAGGTGTTAATGAAATCCCTCAGATTTTGTTTGTCTGAGAAAGTCTTTGTTTCTCCTGCATGTTTGAAGAATATTTTCACCATATATTCTAGTCTAGGGTAAATGTTTTTTTCCTTCAACGCTTTAAATATGTCTGCCACTTTCTCCTGATCTGTAAGGTTTCCACTGAGAAGTCTGCTGCAAGATATATGTTAGCTTCATTGCAGGTTATTTGTTTCTTTGTTGTTGCTGCTTTTAGTATTCTTTCTTTATTCTTGAAGTTTGGGAGTTTGTTTACTGAAGCCCTGAGGTCATCTTCTTTGGGTTAATCTGCTTGGTATTCTATATAACCTTTTATTTTCCTTCATTATTTATATCTTTCTCTTGATTTTAGAATTTCTCTTATATTATCTTGTTAAATAAACTTTCTACCCCATCTCTCTCTGTTTCATCCTTAAGACCAATAACTGTTAGATTTGCCCTTTTAAGGCTATTTTCTAGATCTTGTATGCATGCTTCTTTTGGTTTTTCATTCTTTATTTCTATCTTCTCTGATGGTGTTTATATAGCCTTCCTTCAAGCTTACTCATTCTTCCTTTAACTTGACTGATTCTGCTATTAAGAAACTCTGATGCATTCTTCAGTATGTCAGTTGAAGTTTTCAGCTCCAGAAATTCTATTTGATTCTTAAAAATTTTTTTCTAGTTCTTTATTTATTTTACCTGACAGGATTCTGAATTCCTTCTCTGTGTTATTGTGAATTTTTTTGTTTCCAATAAACAGCTTTTTTGAATTCTTTGTCTCAAAGGTCAAATAACTCTGTCTCTCTTGGATTTGTTGCTGGTAATTATTTAGTTAATTTGGCAAGGTCATGCTATGTTTTTTCCAGATGGTCTTGATGCTTGTGAATGTCATCAGTGTCTGGGCATTGAGGAGTTAGATATTTATTGTAGTCTTTGCAGTCTGGTCTTTTTTATACCCATTCTTCTTGGGAAGGCTTTGCAGGTATTTGAAGGGAATTAGATGTTGTGATGCAAGTTTTGTTCACTGTAGTCTTATATGTAGTTCTTGTAGACTTGTAGAGGTACTGTCTCTGTGGTCTTGGATAAGATCTAAAAGAATTCTCTGGATTACAAGGCAGAGATTCTTGTTCTATTTCTTCATTTTCTCCCAGGCATACAGAGTCTCCTTCTCTCTTTTTTTTTTTTTTTTTTTTTGAGACGGAGTCTCGCTCTGTCGCCCAGGCTGGAGTGCAGTGGCCGGATCTCAGCTCACTGCAAGCTCCGCCTCCCGGGTTTATGCCATTCTCTCGCCTCAGCCTCCCGAGTAGCTGGGACTACAGGCACCTGCCACATCGCCTGGCTAATTTTTTGTATTTTTTTAGTAGAGACGGGGTTTCACCATGTTAGCCAGGATGGTCTCGATCTCCTGACCTCGTGATCCACCCGTCTCGGCTTCCCAAAGTGCTGGGATTACAGGCTTGAGCCACCGCGCCCGGCCGAGTCTCCTTCTCTCTGTGCTGAGCTGCCTAGAACACGTGAAGTCATGACATAAGCACCCCTGTAGCCATCACCACTGAGACTGTGTTGGGTCAGACCTAAACCCATCGCACTGGTTTTTGCCCAAAACCCACTGTAACCACTATCTGACTATTGTGTATGTTTTCTCAAGGCCCTAGGGCTGTTAAATCAGAAGGTGGTGAAGCCAGCCAGGCTTGTGTCTTTCCTTTCAGGGTGTCAAGGTGCCCTAGACCCCAGGTAGGTCCAGAGATGCTGTCTGGTAGCCAGAGCCTGGAGTCAGAAACCATAGAAATCTACCTGTTATTTTATTCTACTGCAGCGAAGCTGGCACTAAAAACATAAGATTCCATCCTTTCTACTCTTTATTCCCCTTTTCTGGGGCAGAAGAGTCTCTCCCCTCTGTCCTCCACCACCACCACCATGGGTAACCCTATCAGTATTGCCCATCAAAATACTGCCAGCGTACCATTGATGTTCACATAAGGCGAAAAGGGCTTGCAGCTATTGCTGCCAGAGCTGGAACTCACTTATTTGGGTGTCATGTTCCCCTGTGGCCATGAATAAATCCAGAAATGCCACCCAACAGCCAATATCTGGAATCAAGGACTCCAAGTGCCTGTTTGGTGCTTTTTCCCCATTGTGGCCAAGCTGCTACCTAAGCTGCAAAACAAAGTACCCTTTATTCTTACCTCTCCATTTCTCAAGCAGAAGGAGTCTATTCTCACAGCCAACACAGCTGTGAATGTGCTGGGTCACACCAGGAAGCGGCATATCTCAGAGACTCACTCAAGGCCTGTGGAGTTTACTGATTGGTTACTGTTGCTGGTTATTTAGTGCCCATGGGCTCTTTAGTCAGCAAGTAATGAATCCTGGCAGGACTGGGTCCTTCCCTTCAGGGTAGTGAGTTCCTTTCTGCCCTAGGGTTTGTCTGGAATTGTGATATGAGAGCTAGGGCCTAGAATGGGGTCCTCATATCTCTAACCAGTGCCCTATTTAACTGTGGCTGAGCTGGTATCCAAGTTGCAAAACTAAGTCCTCTTTACCCTTCCCTCTCTTCTCCTTAAGTGGAAGGAAGTGGCCTCTTTTGTAGCTGCACTACCTGGGGTTGGGGAAGAAGTGACATAAACACTTCCTAGCTGACATCACTGGTGTCTCATTAGGTCGTATACTCCTCAAGTCCACTGGCTGCAAGCCTGCCGCAGAACTAGAACTTGCCTAAGAATTGCAGTCCTTGTGGCCTAGACTACCTTTCAAGTTTGTTTGGTAACCTAGGACAGTTTAACTGTTTGGTGAGGCTTGCTGAAGCTCAAGATCTGACTGCTGGAATCAGCAATTTCTCTATGGCTAAAGCTGGTCTAAATGCTCCTGCCATAGGCATAGACTGTTTTGTCTGGTGTTGGTAGCACTTAGTTCCAGGGTAAAGTGTCACAACTGCTGCACTCTCCATTCCCCAAGTACACAGATTCTCTCTTCCTGCCATGTAGCCACCGCTGGGTGATGGGGGATGGATGGTGTCAGCAATTCAAGACTGTCTTTCCTACCCTGTTCAGTACCTCTTTCAGAGATATGAAGTTAAAACCAGGTACTGTGATTTTTTGTTGTTGTTGTTCTCATGAAGGTGTTTTCTGTGTAGATAAACTTCAAACTTGGTGTTCCTGCAGGGAGGATGATTAGTGGAGGCTTCTATTTGGCCATCTTACTCTGCCTCCTCCCCCAGAAAATGATTTCTCGAAGGGTGAGAGAAGCTGCTCAACTTCAGGGCTGACATAGTTGATGTATTTTTACCTGCTGAACATATTTGTTGTTCAAGAACTGGGGATCATATTTGTCTTACATTTTCTCTTATAATAGTCATAGAATCATAAGAGTAAAGTAGCTTTTCATCATGCCAAACAAAGCCCTTCTTGTTCATTTGAATGTAAACATTGATTTCATGAGGACTTAGTTCTAAAGGATAATCTGAATCATGCAGTCCACACCAAAGCTTCAATTTATGGATAGGTGAACTCTTCTTTAGATTCTTTATTTTACTACAATATAAGAATAGATAGATAGTCATTTATAAATTTTTGCTGCTCATTTTTAATCATGGAAAGAATTAAATGTCTGCATGTTGAATAAAATATACTATTGAGAGTGAAGCCAGCTGGGCTTCTGGGTCGAGTGGGAACTTGGAGAACTTTTGTGTCTAGCTAAAGGATTGTAAGTGCACCAATCAGCACTCTGTGTCTAGCTAAAGGATTGTAAATGCACCAATCAGCACTCTGTAAAATGGACCAATCAGCAGGATGTGGGCGGGGCCAAATAAGGGAATAAAAGCTGGCCACCCAAGCCAGCAGCAACCTGTTCGGGTCCCCTTCCATGCTGTGGAAGCTTTGTTCTTTTGCTTTTCATAATAAATCTTGCTGCTGCTCACTCTTTGGGTCCACACTACCTTTAAGAGCTGTAACACTCACTGCGAAGGTCTGCAGCTTCACTCCTGAAGTCAGTGAGACCACAAACCCACTGGAAGGAAGAAACTCTGGACACATCTGAACATCTGAAAGAACAAACTCCGGACACACCACCTTTAAGAGCTGTAAACTCACCACGAAGGTCCGCAGCTTCATTCTTGAAGTCAGTGAGACCAAGAACGCACCAGAAGGATTAAATTCTGGACACATTTTGGCGACCCAGATGGGACACATTTTGGCGACCATGAAGGGACAATCACCAAGCGGTGAGTAACATCAGACTCCTTTTGCTTGCTATTCTGTCGTATTTTTCCTTAGAATTTGGGGGCTAAATACCAGGCACCTGTCAGCCAGTTAAAAGCCACTAGCATGGTTGCCAGACTAAAGACATGGTTGTCAGGCTTTCTGGGAAAGAGACCTCTAACAACCCCCAGATCATCAGGAGTTGGGAGCATTGGTTTGCCTGGAACCAGCTTCTGATTTTCCTGTACTTCTGGGCTGAGCCAAGGGTTGACAGAGAGGAAAGGCATTCAGCTCCGTGGTCCCAACAACAAGTTGGTTGACCCTGCGGCCATAAGCGGAACTCTCAAAGTAATGTTGCCCAAGCGAGACTCACCCATCTATCCTATCTATCCTGACCCTTGCCTCCTGGGTCCTGATGCTTGTCAGACAAACTTCATCTCATGTCTCTTCTCTGAGCTAGTCCTGCTTCTAAAAACCACTCCCTGTCTCTGCTGCTTTTCTAGTTTCTCCTATAAGAATGATTTCTAGTATAAACTTCAAGACTCTGTTACTTTCTTTAGGCACCTGGGCTCACCAATCAGAAAGATAATTTTTGCCCAAAGCCCTGTCAGGGTCAGGGCTATCTAGAATTTTAGGATCCCTCTTCAGATCTAGCAGGCCTAATAAAAGCTGTTCCTCAAGCTAGGGTATGGGGAGCTTCAGAATGGTATCTTTCCTATTCATATAAGTGAGGACAAAAGGCATCACTCTTCCAACTCTGGAGATCCCTTCCCTCCCTCAAGGTATGGCCCTCCACTTCATTTTTGGAGCATAACATCTTTAAAGGACAGGGGTAAAGTCCCAATACTAACAGGAGAATGCTTAGGACTCTAACAGGTTTTCAAGAATGCATCTGTAAGGGCCACTAAATCCGATCTTTCTTGGTCCTTTTTGTGGTCTGGGAGGACAGGTAAGGGTGCAGCTTTTTGAGAATGCATTGGTAAGGGCCACTAAATCTGACCTTCCTCAGTCCTCCTTGTGGTCTAGGAGGAAAACTACCGTTTCTGCTGCTGCATCAGTGACTGCAACTGTTCTGATCAGCAGGGTCCAGGGACCGTTGAGGGTTCTTGGGCAAGAGGTGTTTCTGCTGCTGTGTCGGTGAGTGCAACCATTCTGATAAGCAGGGTCCAGGGACGATTGTGGGTTCTTGGGCCTGGAGTAGAAACAAACCAAAACAGCAGGTAGTATTTTTGTTTGTTTGTTTTTGTTTTTTTTCAAATGGGAAACACTCAGGCATCAACAGGCTCACCCTTGAAATGCATCCTAAGCCATTGGGACTAATTGGACCTGCAAACCCTGAAAAAGTGGTGGCTCATTTTTTTCTGCACTACAGCCTGGCCCCAATATTCTCTCTCTGATTGGGAAAATCAGTCACCTGAGGGAAGTATAAATTACAATACTATCCAGCAGCTTGACCTTTTCTGTAAGAGGGAAGGCAAATGGAATGAAATACCTTATGTACAAACTTTCTTTTCATTGAAGGAGAATCCACAAAGCTTGCAATTTACATCCCACAAGAGGACCTCTCAGCTTACCCCCATATCCTAGCCTCCCTATAGCTCCCCTTCCTATTAATGATAAGCCTCCTGTAATCTCTCCTGCCCAGAAGGAAACAAGCAAAAAATCCCCAAGGGAACACAAAAAACCCTGGGTTATCGGTTATGTCCCCTTCAAGCTATACGGGGAGGGGAATTTTGTCCAACCCAGGTACATGTCCTCTTCTCCCTCTCTGATTTAAAGCAGATCAAGGCAGACCTGTGGAAGCATTCAGATGATCCTGGTAGATATATAGATGTCCTACAGGGTCTAGGGCAAACCTTCTATCTCACTTGGAGAGATGTCAAGCTATTGTTAGATCATACCCTGGCCTTTAATGAAAAGAATGTGACTTTAGCTGGAGCCAGAGAGTTTGGAGACACCTGGTATCTTAGTCAAGTAAATGATAGAATGACAGCCAAAGAAAGAGACAAATTCCCTACTGGTCAGCAAACCATCCCCAATATGGATCCCCCCAGGGACCTCAACTCAGATCATGGGGACTGGAGTTGCAAACATCTCTTGATCTATGTTCTAGAAGGACTAAGGAGAATTAGGAAGAAGCCCATGAATTATTTAATGATGTCCACCATAACTCAGAGAGAAAAGAAAATCCTTCTGCCTTCCTTGAGCGGCTATGGGAGACCTTAAGCAAATACACTCCCCTGTGACTGACTAGCTCAAGGGTCAACTGATCCTAAAAGATAAGTTTATTACCCAATAAGCTGCAGATATCAGGAGAAAGCTCCAAAAGTGAGTCCTGGGCCCTGAACAAAATCTGGGGGCATTATTAAACTTGGCAACCTCAGTGTTCTGTAATAGGGACCAAGAGGAACAGGCTGAAAAGGAAAAGCCAGAACAGAGAAAAGGCTCAGTCATGGTCTTAGCCTTAGTCATGGCCCTCAGACAAACAAATCTTGGTGGTTCAAAGAGGACAGAAAATGGAGCAGGCCAATCACCCAGTGGGGCTTGTTATCAGTGTGGTGTGCAAGGACACTTTAAAAGAGATTGTCCAATGAAAAACAAACTGCTACTCATCCATGTCCACTATGCTGAAGCAATCACTGGAAGGCACACTGCCCCAGAGGACAAAGGTTCTCTGGGCCAGAAGCCCCCAACCAGATGATCCAACAACAGGACTGAGGGTGCCCAGGGCAAGTGCCATCTGATGTCATCACCATTACTGAGCCCCGGGTATGTTAAACCATTCAGAGTCAGGAAATTGACTTCCTACTGGACACTAGCGCAGCTTTCTCAGTGTTAATCTCTTGTCCTGGACAGCTGGATTCAATGTCCATTACCATCCAAGGAATCCTGGGACAGCCTGTAACCAGGTGTTTCTCCCACCTCCTCAGTTGTAATTGGGAGACTTTACTACAGATAGTAAGTATGCTTATCTAATCCTACATGCCCATGCTACAATATGGAAAGAAAGGGATTTCCTAACCTCTAGGAGAACCTCCATTAACTATCACAAGGAAACCATGGAGTTGTTGCATGCAGTGCAAAAACCCAAAGAGGTGGCAGTCTTACACTGCCAAAGCCATCAAAAGGGGAAGAAGAGGTGAGAACAACAGCATAATCAGCTGACAGAGGCTGGGAAAGGCCAGCAGAAAGAAAAGAGAGAAAGAGACAGAAAGAGAAAGACAGAGGAAGAGACAGACACAAAGAGGGAGTCAGAAAGAGAGAGACAAAGAAGAAGTTAAAGAGAAAGAAAGAGAGATGTAAGTAGTAACGAAAAAAGTGTACAGTATTCCTTTAAAAGCCAGGGTAAATTTAAAACCTCTAATTGATAATTGAAGGTCTTCTTCATGACCCTATAACACTCCAATACCACTTTGTTGTCAGTGTAAACAAGGGCATACTCCAAAAGCACTGAGGCCACTGAAAACCTGTAGCCTCCTTATCAAAAATCCTTAACCCAGCAGGTTTCCTAACAGGGGATCTAAATCTTAAACTTAATCTTAATTATGGTAATCTTAATTACCATACAAAGGTCCCAGCAACCTAGGAGGAACTCCTTTCAGGACAGGAAGATAGATGCTTCCTCCCAGGCGATTAAGGGGAAAAGGCACAATGGATATGCAGTAAGTGATAAGGAAACTCTTGTAGAAGCAGTTAGGAAAATTGCCTAATAATTGGTCTGCTCAAACATGCAAGCTGTTTGCACTCAGCCAAACCTTAAAGTACTTACAGAATCAGGAAGGAGCCACCTATACCAATTCTAAGTTAATATGGACTGAATGAGGTCTTACTAATAGCCAAAATAACTGAAATCCCAAACTTACAAGGTTTTCAACTAAAGTAAAGTTTGCTAAAAGTTAACAGTGTAACATGTATTATCCTACTACCACACACTCTTAAAAGATTTCTTAGACAGTTTGCAAGAAATAATGAAATCTATGCTTACTCTACAATCCCAATTAGACTCTTTGTCAACAGTGACTCTCCAAATGCGCCGAGGTCTAGACCTTCTCACTGCTGAGAAAGGAGGACTCTGCACCTTCTTAGGGGAAGAGTGCTACTTTTACACTAACCAGTCAGGAATAGTAAGAGATGCTGCCTAGCATTTACAGGAAAAGGTTTCTGAAATCAGACAACGCCTTTCAAACTCTTATACCAACCTGTGGAGTTGGGCAACATGGCTTCTCCCCTTTCTAGGTCCCGTGGCAGCCATCCTGCTATTACTCACCTTCGAGCTGTGTATTTTTAACCTCCATGTCAAATTTGTTTCCTCTAGGAACGAGGCCATGAAGCTACAGATGGTCTTACAAATGGAGCCCCAAATGAGCTCAAGTAACAACTTCTACTGAGGACCCCTGGACTGACCTGCTGTCCCTTTCACTGGCCTCAAGAGTTCCCCTCTGGAGGACACTACAACTGCAGGGCCCCTTCTTTGCCCCTATCCATCAGGAAGTAGCTAGAGCAGTCATCACCCAATTCCCAACAGCAGTTGGGGTGTCCTGTTTAGAGAGGGGATTGAGAGGTGAAGCCAGCTGGGCTTCTGGGTTGAGTGGGGACTTGGAGAACTTTTGTGTCTAGCTAAAGGATTGTAAATGCACCAATCAGCACTCAGTTTCTAGCTAAAGGATTGTAAATACATCAATCAGCACTCTGTAAAATCACACTAATCAGCACTCTGTGTCTAGCTAAAGGATTATAAATGCACCAATCAGCACTCTGTAAAATGGACCAATCAGCATTCTGTAAAATAGATCAATCAGCAGGATGTGGGCAGGGCCAAATAAGGGAATAAAAGCTGGCCACCAGAGCCAGCAGCAGCAACCTGCTTGGTTCCTTTCCATGTGGAAGCTTTGTTCTTTCTCTCTTCACAATAAACCTTGCTGCTGCTCACTCTTTGGGTCCACACTACCTTTAAGAGTTCTAATACTCACTGTGAAGGTCTGCAGCCTCACTCCTGAAGTCAGCAAGACTCCGAACCCACCAGAAGGAAGAAACTATAGACACATCTGAACATCTGAAGGAACAAACTCTGGACACACCATCTTTAAGAGCTGTAACACTCACCGTGAAGGTTTGCAGCTTCATTCTTCAAGTCAGTGAGACCAAACACCCACCGTAAGGAATAAATTCTGGACACACTATTTACAGAGTAAAAAATTTGTGTGATCTTTTTGTCATATTACTCACCTAAGTGAGGTTATATTTGAATTACTAAGAAATATAAGGGCCGGGTATGGTGGCTCACGCCTGTAATCCCAGCACTTTGGGAGGTCAAGGCGGGTGGATCACAAGTTCAGGAGATTGAGCCCATCCTGGCTAACATGGTAAAACCCCATCTCTACTAAAAAATACAAAAAAAAATTAGCCAGGCGTGGTGACAGGTGCCTGTAGTCCCAGCTAATCAGGAGGCTGAGGCAAGAGAATGGTGTGAACCCAGGAGGTGGAGCTTGCAGTGAGCCAAGATTGCGCCCCTGCACTCTAGCCTGGGTGACAGAGCAAGACTCCACCTCAGAAAAAAAAAAAAAAAAAAAAGAAACACAAGAAAAAAAGTGAAAAAGATCCCAAGTATGAAATAACATAGGCCGGGCGCGGTGGCTCAAGCCTGTAATCCCAGCACTTTGGGAGGCCGAGACGGGCGGATCACGAGGTCAGGAGATCGAGACCATCCTGGCTAACATGGTGAAACCCCGTCTCTACTAAAAAAATACAAAAAATTAGCTGGGCGAGATGGCGGGCGCCTGTAGTCCCAGCTACTTGGGAGGCTGAGGCGAGAGAATGGCGTAAACCCGGGAGGTGGAGCTTGCAGTGAGCTGAGATCCGGCCACTGCACTACAGCCTGGGCGACAGAGGGAGACTCCGTCTCAAAAAAAAAAAAAAAAAAAAAAAAAAAAAAAAAAAAAGAAATAATATAGCAAAGTTTGGTGAAGTTCAGGTGACAGGCAGTTTGATGAGAACTGAAGCTGTCATAAAATATTTTTTTAATTCATGCTGGTTATTTCATTATTAGAGAGGAAGTTGATAACACTGGGGATCTGGGGTCAAGTTCAAGTTTGTCAGAAGATTTTTTTTATTACTCCTATTTTTTCAGAGCAAAAATAAATAAGCAAAATTTTTTTTTTTTTTTTGAGACAGAGTCTCGCTCTGTCACCCAGGCTGGAGTGCAGTGGCCAGATCTCAGCTCACTGCAAGCTCCGCCTCCCAGGTTCCCACCATTCTCCTGCCTCAGCCTCCCGAGTAGCTGGAACTACAGGCGCCCGCCACCTCACTCGGCTAGTTTTTTGTAGTTTTTAGTAGAGACGGGGTTTCACCGTGTTAGCCAGGATGGTCTCAATCTCCTGACCTTGTGATCCACCCGCCTCGGCCTCCCAAAGTGCTGGGATTACAGGCTTGAGCCACCATGCCCGGCCGCAAATTTTAACCATATTGAAATTGCTGGTAGCTTATTTATTTTTTGGTATCTCACCACTGGTTATATATCAAAAATAACTAATCATTCATGTGCTTTCCTTTTTTTCTGCTCAAAATATCAGTTATTTATACATATAATAATGATATTATAAAATAGATGAGTTTAACTCCTCTCTGTAATTCCAAGAGGATGCCATTTAAGGAGCCACACCTATGCCTGCCCTTCTACTAACTCTGCAATAAGTTTGCTAGCATTAGAAGCTGAGGATACTGAGAAGAGCACATGTAATACTGAATAGAACAAAACATTATCCTAGAGAATTTGAAAAAAGTTGGTGATCAAATATCTTAGATTATTATATCTTAGATCAGTCCCACTTTATACTTTTTACTCCAGAATAATCATGGCTTAGTCTTTCATTCTCTAAAGCATCCTGGTCTGCATAATATATTATAGTCTCTCTTTGGTTTTAGAGGGAATCACATATTTTCTTTGTCTTTAATTATAGAATTACTTGCTTGCTTTTCCATGGCAAAAGTATAATCTATGATATGTTTAAAATCGTTTTACATCTCAGAAATCAGAATCTGTATCTTGTTCGTTTTGTCCTTGTTGATACCCATGAGGTTTCACACCTAGACGGTGCTCAATAAAGTTTACTGTATTGAAGAATATAGTAACAAAATTGAGAATACACTTAAAGGGAAACAATATGTTCCTGACAAAGAATAGCTGTAGTAGTAGTGGTTCAAAGTGAGAGGTGACAGCATGATAGCAGCTCTCACTCTCAGTGCCTCCTCGGCCTCGGTGTCCACTCTGGCAGCACTTGAGGAGCTCTTCAGCCTGCCACAGCACTGTGAGAGCCCCTCTCTGGGCTGGCTGAAGCCAGAGCCGGCTCCCTCTGCTTGGGGGAGGTGCGGAGGGAGAGGGCAGGCGAGAACAGGGGCTGAATGCAGCGCTCACAGGCCAGCATGAGTTCTGGGTGGGCATGGGCTCAGCAGGCCTGGGCTCAGAGTGACCGGCCGGCACTGACGGCCCTGGGCAGGGAGGGGCTTAGCACCTGGGCCAGTAGCTGCAGAGGGTATGCTCAGTCCCCCAGCAGTGCCGGCCTGCTGGCGCTGTGCTTGAGTTCTTGCCTGGCCTCAGCTGCCTCCCTGCAGGGCAGGGCTCGGGACCTGCAGCCCACCATGCCCGAGCCCCCACCCTGGGCTCCTGTGTGGCCTGAGCCTCCCTGACGAGTGCCATCCCCTGCTCTGCAGTGCTCGGTCCCATCAACCACCCAAGGGTTGAGTGTGGGCACACGGTGCAGGACTGGCAGGCAGCTCCACCTGCAGCCCCAGTGTAGGATCCACTAGGTGAAGCCAGCTGGGCTCCTGAGTCTAGCGGGTACTTGGAGAACGTTTATGTATAGCTAAGGGATCGTAAATGCACCAATCAGCACTCTTTCTAGCTCAAGGTCTGTAAATACACCAATCAGTACTCTGTATCTAGCTAACCTAGTGGGGACTTGGAGAACTTTTCTGTCTAGCATTCTGTCTAGCTCAGGGATTGTAAACGCACCAATCAGCACTCTGTCAAAATGGACCAGTCAGCTCTCTGTAAAATGGACCAATCAGCTCTCTGTAAAATGGACCAATCAGCAGGATGTAGGTGGGGCCAGATAAGGGGATAAAAGCAGGCTGCTAGTGCCATCAAGCAGCAACTTTGTGGGGTCCCATTCCATAGTGTGGGAGCTTTATTTTTTTGCTCTTTATAATAAATCTAGCTACTGCTTACTCTTTGGGTCCATGCTGCCTTTAAGAGCTGTAACACTCGTTGTCTGCAGCTTCACTCAAAGCCAGCGACACCAGGAACCCACCGAAGGAACCACTCCAGACGCCACGCCTTCAGAGTTGTAACACTTACCCTGAAGGTCTGTAGTTTCATTCCTGTCAGAGAGACCACGAACCCACCAGATGGAGTAAGATCCGGACACGTCTGAAAGAACAAACTCCAGACACACCATGTTTACCAACTGTAACACTCACCACGAGGGTCAGCGGCTTTATTCTTGAAGTCAGCCAGACCACGAACCCACCGTGAATGCTTGACACAAAAGAGTAATGGGTATCTACTGAAATATGAAACAGGTTACATGATGTGGTTGTACACTGAGATATATTTCCAGTGTATTACCTGACCTTTTGCTTCGTTGTGAGATTCTATCTCAATTCTGACTAAATATTCTTTTAAAAAGGATTTTATCTTCAATATGTGATTAGATAAGCATCTGTCTTACCCTATTTATTATAAGATGTATTAATTATCACAGTTAATGCTGTTAATGTTTATTTACTCTAAGCTCTTTTTGAAAGTGTCTTATTGTTTACAGACGCGTCAAGAAATATGATTGTTACTAGGATTTATTACTTGCAGTTTCTGATTTGGGGGTTTGACATACTTTTAATTGCATGCAGTAAACAGAGCATCTTTCCTCCCCAGTTTTTTCAAGAATCATATTTAAGTGAAACTTGGAACATAAAGAACTTTAACCACTGAGAAGAATATAAGAAATTGGCTTTCCAGTAAAGAAATTAATAAAGAGGATATTCTTGAAGATGTCTGCAACAATCTCTATTTTACTTGTACATAAATAAAGCAACAATGATATTCTCGTACCCATGTGTAGTAAATAGAAAGGAAAAAGATGGAAAATTGAAAATACTGTCCATTTTCATTGACTTGTTCCAAACTGATTTGTTACACATTTCAGGAGAGCACTAGATAAACCTGTTTATATGGAGGAAAGCTACAAAGTGTCTCCTTCTCAGAACATACAAAGGAAATTTTCGAACACCTCTGTAGGTTTAGATGATTGCTGTGGACTACTTTGTCTGCTTCAATCTAGTAATGCCATGACCCCTAAAAGATTTTGGATGCGAAGTAGAATAGAGTTGTGTCCGTTAGTTAAACACATTTCCTGAGCTCTCTTTTTAGTATTTTTTATAAGTGAGTTAATGTGTCAGTTTGGGTTCTATAAGAAATGGATGACATGACACAATTAAATGTGCAAGAGACTGATTGTAGGAAACATTTATGAGGATAATGGGCAGAAGGGGCAGTAGTAGTCAAGGAAAGCCTTCCCTGGAAAAAAAAGAGAGGAAATGAAGAATAGTTTTATATGGAGACAAAGTCTTGGCCAGGCTGATGGTAAATCCCAGACCAGAGCTTTCCATTAGAACAGACCAGTTTGCGGCAGAGATTCCCAACTCAAGGTTCCACTGTGCTCAGTCATTATCTAGGAGCAATCTGGGGTAGGATGGCTTTATCAAAAATGCTCTCTTTAGTTCTGAAAGAGTGGCAGCTTCAGGCTATCAGATAACAATTCTCACAACAGATTGTCTGTTGATGGGTGATCTGAGTGGTAACAACAAAGAAGTGTTTCTCCAGATTTAAAAGTACACTTGACCTATTAAAAATTGAAAAACATTCTTTAGGTATTGTGAAAAATTCTTCAAGACTATAAGTTCTTCACTGAGAACTTGGTGAAATCTTGGCCTCCACCTTTTTCTTATCACTCATCTAACTTAATCCAAATTATCTACCAATGTGATGCTAAACTTTGGCCCCACTCTTACTGCCTGTATTTTTTTTCCTTTGATTCCCCATGGCATCTGAGAATTTGAGCAGTGCAAAATTATTGGGACGAAACTGAACGTTGACTGACCTTTCTCAGTCTATTATGTAAAATCTTTAGGCTTCTCATTCCCTCAAATGTTCACCTGAATATTGGTCTCACATGGCAATAATTGAATAAAGGTTTTGGCCATGGACTTTGATTGTTCTTTTTCCTTGCACAATTCACTATTTTGCTATCCCTCATTCAGTCTCTGACTATATCTTTGCTTATTCCTTTTTGTACTTAATTCCAAAAGAGTTCTCCCTTCTCTGGCTGGATTGCTAATAGTGCCTCTTAAAATTTCCCTGGGATTTTGCTATTTAACACTGTGAAGCTTATATTCCTACTTTATGGAGTTCCTCTACATTGCACAGATCATCATTTGGAACTGGTTACGATTTGAGAAGATTTCACAGCACCTGCTGTGGAGCTTTTTTTGACAACTCCACTCCTCAAGCTGACTTAAAGCCAATAGAACTGAGAAACCACCTGCTGATTTCACAGCTAGGTGAGTAATGAGGAAAGCATTTTGCTGATTTTTCCTGGAGATTTCTTAAAGAGTTACAAATCTCTGGTTTCTTTAATTGTGTATGTGTGAGAAAAATCAGGTACAAAAAATGCAATGGCATGGTTGGAAGATGATAGAATAACCCAAGGAATCTTGTTTTATACATTACATCTGTATGTTCATGTCCAATATTCTTTGGAAAAATAACGTTTAAATCCACAGCATTCTACACTTGGGTGTTATAAATAAGTGTTTGGGTAGAACAATTAGACTTGATATTTTAGATTATTTTTCCCACCGAATCCGATAGCAGCTTGGAGGAGGGACCCCTGGGTTTTTGCATTAGCTTTATTAATGGCTTCCTGGCCTGGTGTATTTTATCACAGAACAGAGCTTGGATGAGTTACAGAATTCCATTAACCAAGTGAAACACAAAGTACCAGAGGCAGGATTTCAGAAACTGGGAAGGGCCTGGCAAGATTAATTTGGGGATGCAGGTGTTGCTGGAGTACTAGACAGGTTGTTGGATAAGAAATTTAAAAACTGACCAAGATAAAATAAAACCCAGTTATATGAGCTGGAAGCAGTTGGAGAGAGATTCAGATTCCACACACTAATAAAAGAACCTTGGATTTTGACAAGAGCATTATTTTTCAGATGTTGTGAAGGGAACCGAAGAGACTGTTGAAAAAAAGAAGAAAAGGAAAGGAGAAGGAAAGCACTGTGACTTCATCCTTCTACTATTCTATAATAGTAATTACTTATAATTGAGCACTTACATGTCAGGAGTTATGCTAAGAGCTTTACACACATTAATTACTTAGTTTCGCTTTAATTCTATGGGTTACATACTATTAATGTGGTTTTATGGAGGAGATGCTTTTATGTGTGAAGGTTCAGAACAGTTTCTAGAGCCAGATTATCTGTATTTAAATCCTGGTTCTCATTTTCTAGCTGTCGGTTTGAGGTTAATTGGGTTGTTGCAAAATTTAAATGAGTTAATATACGTAAAGCATCTAGAATAGTATGTATTGGACACTCAATAAGTAATAGTTGTCATTTGACAGGTGTGGCATCCAAGGTTGAGTTTAATTTGACTACATTATCAATTCTCCTCATCCCTTCCTCCTCCTAGGTCATTTTAACCTGTGTCATGTGCTCTTTTCACTGTCACAAGTCAGATAAATCACAGAAATAATTCCCGCTAAAGACTCTGGATTGTTAGTTCAAGAGCAATGTGCTAACGCTATTCAAGGTCTGGAGTTTGGACGTTTGAGCTTTAAAGGGGCTACATGAAAGAAGGTGGAGATGGGACAAATGAGTTCCAGAAGTGTTAAGCACTTTTTAAATTTTCCGTTTTATTTACATTATAACTGCCTCACAATCCTTGTTCACCACCTGGCCCAGATCTTTAAACCTATTCTATCTTTTAGTGCTATCCGTTTGGTGAGAGTTGTGTGTTAATGTTGTGTTTGTAACCATTAATAATTCTAGTTGTGATGCTCTACCTTTGTGTAGGTAGTATTAATTTCCTTAGGTGTTTAGGGAAAACACTCCAAAATACCGAGGGCAAAAATTCCAGCTTTAAATGCTTTCAGCAGCTAGCAAGATTATAATTAAAAGTAGCCAGGTAGAAGAAAGAGTAGAAAGTCAGTAAGTTGATAGGAAATCTTTAGGGTATATGCCTTGTCTAAATGGATAAGTCTCAACTAGGCTCTGGAGAGCTCTTCCATAAAAGAATGAGACAGAATTAAGATATTTCAAAATAATCCCCAAGTTCTTATTTTTATATGAAATTTCATGATTTAAAAAAAAATTTCTCTAGTTGATGTAATATTTACTCTAAATTAAAAAGAAAAATATATAACTGGGTAGATGGTTCATGGGTTACTTTACCTTTATGGAGTAATCCTTGACTATGAAAGATTGCATTAGATTACCCACAGCATTTATTTCATTAATACCTTGGTTTCATCATTTAAGCCATTAATATGTGTAATAATAGTGATAATAATAACCATATTCTCCTAGTAGAAACACTCAATTGACACATTCAACTTTAAGCAGGGTCTTCAACAGTGGAATGGGAATGGCTCATTACTCTTCTCAAAGGCAATCTGTCACTAACTTTGCACAATAACACATGGGGCAAAAGACCTGGATGAGCAAGTCCAGCTTGAGTCTATGAGTGTTGTTGACATGTGCACCAAGCATGAATCTTGTTTTTCTTATCACTGTTCTCAGTCAAAATGAGCTAACCTTCCTGCTCCCAGAAAGATGGTCCATTTCTCTTTTTATCTGTGGATATTGACACAACTGAGAAGTATCAATTATTTGGTCATAGTTCTCCAAATCTCTGAAATCTAAGACCATTATCATGGCACACAATCGCTCAAATTTGAAACTTACAAATGCTTAAAATGATAAAACCATGTGGTCCCAGAGTGGAAAGCCAAATTCAAGCCATATAATTCAAATTTATATTTGATGCTTATGAAGGAAAGATTTATTTTTTAAACTGTGTGTTCACCACAAACATATAATGTCTCCTCTGGTATAAATGATATATCTGTTGATGATTCATTTACAAAAAAGCCCAGGGAGTTGCATTGGGCCAACAATTTTGGATGGCTAAAAATGATGTTTGCCTGCAGGGCTAAAAAGGCCCAATGGAATTCATTGCTCTTCTATAAACGTTTCAGAAATGTGTTTTGTAGGGGAAGATTTAATTCTGGGAAGAGTAAAATCAGGGTGTATAAAGCTAGACATGGATAATAAACTGGTGAAACAGAGGACAACGGTGCCTTTAAAGTAATCCTTCCAGTGTTTGCACTAGTAAGGTTTTAAGAAAATGCCTTTATTTTCTTCTTATTTTTTGATCCAAATTCTTTATTATATATTCAGGCTGTAGTGGCCTGGGGAAGGATAGGCCATATGTATAATTGAAATTGAAAGTAAGATGACATCTGCTATACTCAGCAATAAGATTGCCTTCATATTTGGAGAAAACATTGTAGAAAAAATGAGGTGATAATTTAAAAATCTTTTCACTTAGTCTCTGGATGTAAGTCACAGAAACAGCTGGAGGAAAAGTTGCTTTTAGAGAACAGACAATACTTTGGTCAAATGGAGGTACCTCAGGCCATTAACATTTTTGATACATTCTGTTAATTCAGCATTCTACTGTTAATTTAGCATCTCATAATTTTATCACTCATTTATTATCCAAAATTTAGTTAGCGTCTATAAATCATATTATTGAAATTTTGAGAGAAGATTGAAATTTTAATTTTCCCATATAGATAGGAAAGCCAATTCAACTTTGGCTAGAATGTAGGCAGAGTTGATGGAGCATATGCACTGTTGAGGACTGGAGAGAATTCACTCTGGCTTCCCCAGTAATTTTAATGTCTGGGCAGGAGAAAGGGTTTAAAAAATTAAGAAGATGACATGTAGAAAGTTCTATAAATATTACAAGCAAAATCTGTTACCAAGACAAGTGGCATAACCTGGCCAAAATTATACAGCTGGTTACGGCAGAGTTGGAAGAAACATATCAAGGTCTAGATTACTGATTCTGTACTGGGGGAGATTTTACCCATCAGGGGAAATTTGGCAACATCCCCTGATATTTTGGGTTATCACAACTTGGATGATGCAACTGGCTTCTAGTGGGGAGAAACTATAGGATGTTGCTAAACAGGATAGCCTCGTATCATGAATAATTAGCTCTAAGTGCCAATAATACAAAGTTGAGAAACTATGGTCGGGAGAAGGAATATAGAAAATGGGATGAAGGCAGCATAATCAAAAGCAGCAGGAGTATAGAGATGAGAAAGAAGGTGTGGGCCACACAGTGACAACATGTTTTTTACTTGTCCATTTCTGTGTGTGTAAATGAGATACACCAACTATGCATATTTCACCCTGGGGCAGCACTTCCATGGATAATTACCTTGTCATAATCTTTGAATTTTAGTTTCCTAGTTCCAAACATGAAATGAACAGTAAGTCAATTCTCCTTAAACTGAATGTGTATTTCACCTGAAAACACAGGTTTGGCACATATAAATAATTTTAATGGATAAGGCCTAAGTCTGATGGCTAGTCCAGAGAAGTTAAAGGATAACAACAGCCTGACTCCAGCAGGATTCAGATGAAGGTGACAGAAAATAGACATGGCTGGAGAATGGGGGTGTGTCTTAGTCCATTTTGTGTTGCTATAAACAGAATGCCTAGGATTGATAATTTATAAAGAAAAGAAATTGATGTGACCCATGATTCTAATAGCTGGAAGGTTCAAGATTGGAAAGTTGAATATGGTGATGACCCCATGATGCTTCAATTTATGGTAGAGAGTAGAAAATGGTGAAGAGTGTGCAAAGATATCCTCATGGCTTTGCTGGTTACAGCTGACATGGCTTCTCTCATGGTTTGGAGTCAAACGCCTGTAACTTTCTCAGGTGAGAATTACACATTCCTGGTGACTCTATAATGTTGGGGTCTTGACAGTGGTCCCATTCTCACAGCTCCACTCGGCACTGAGGTGGGCTCCCTTTGTCGGCTCTAACCTCACATTTTTAACTCAGCATTGCCCTACTTCTTCATTGGTTCCACCTCATAGGCATATCTCTACTTGGGTCCACAGAACTATTTCATACCTCCTTTGAAATCTTGGTGGAAGAAGCCATGCTTCCATTGCATTTGCATTCTGAAGGCCTGTAAATTAGTTCCATGTGGATGTGAATGCCACCAAGGCTTATGGCTTGCACTCTTGGTGGTGGCAGCACGTGCCTTAACCTGGGGCCCCTTGAGCAATGCTTCTTGCTCCAACAGAGGAGCTGGAATGTGCGGAAAGCATTGTCCCACAGTGGCACTGGAAAGTGGCAACACAGTACTGTCCATGATACTATTCTGTCTTTCTAGGTCTCTGGGCCTGAGATGGGAGGGGCAACCTCAGTAATCTTTTAAATACCTTCAGTGTCTTTTTCCAATTGTTTTGACTATTAGCACCTAGCTCTGTTTTATCACGCTAATCTCTTCAGCAAGTGGTTGCTTGGCCATTCCCTTGAATTTCTCTCATAAAAATATTCTTTCAGCTGGCGCAGTGGCTCATGCCTGTAATCCCAGCACTTTGGGAAGCTAAGGTGGGTGGATCACGAGGTCAGGAGATCAAGACCATCCTGGCTAACACGATGAAACCCTGTGTCTACTGAAAATACAAAAAAAAAAAAAAAAAAAGAAATTAGCCGGGTGTGATGGTGGGCGCCTGTAGTCCCAGCTACTCTGGAGGCTGAGGCAGGAGAATGGCGTGAACTGGGGAGGTGGAAGTTGCTGTGAGCCGAGATCACGCCACTGCACTCCAGCCTGGGTGACAGAGCGAGACTCCATTTCAAATAAATAAATAAATAAATAAATAAATAAAATACTCTTTCATTCTCTACCACGTTCCGAAGCTGTGAATTTTCCAAATTCTTACTCTCTGCTTCCCTTTTAATTGCAAATTCTGTCTGTAGATCATTCTTTTCTCTTATTATCTTTTTTTTTTTTTTGCTGTAGCTCAGCACAGTTATTAAAAGTAACCATTCAGCTTCTTTAATACTTTGCTGCTCAGAAATTTCTTCTACCAGATATACTAGTTCATTTTTCTTATTTTCCACCTTCACAAAGCCCTAGGACATGGAAACAATGTAGCCAAGTCCGTTGCTATAGTGTTCCTAGGGTGACCTAGCTCTACTTCCCAATAGGTACCTCTGAATTTCCATCTGAGATTTTGTCAGAATGGCCTTTACTGTCCATATTTCTGTTAACATTTTGGTTTCAACCACTTAACCAATCTCTGAGAAGTTCCAAACTTTCCCTCATCCTTTTGTTTTCTGATCCCTCATCAGCAGTGCCCTTAATGCTCTTTTCATTGCAATACAGGCAATACAGGCTATTCTAGTGTGCTCCTCAGGCGACTGGAATACAATCACTACAAATTACGCAGTTCCGAAGCTGCCTTCATATTTTCAGTTGTCTGTATAACAACATCCTAATCTTCAGTACCAATTTTCCATCTTTATTTAGCATTGCTATAACAGAATACTTGAGACTAGATAATTTATAAAGAAAAGAGGTTGATTTGGCTCACAATTCCAGTGGCTGGAAAGTTCAAAATTGAGCATCTGCATCTGGAGAGGGCCTCATGCTACTTCAACTCATGGCAGAAAGTTAAAGGGGAGCTGGTTAAAGTAAACGTGTAAAGAGATCACATGGTGAGAGTCAGAAATAGAAATTGAGAAAGCCAGACACTGTAACAAGTCACTCTCTTGGGAACAAATCTATTCCTAAGAAAGTAAGAACTTACTAACTCAGCCGGGCACAGTGGCTCACGCCTGTAATCCCAGCACTTTGGGAGGCTGAAGCAGGTGGATCACCTGAAGTCTGGAATTCGAGATCAGCCTGACCAACATGGAGAAACCCCATCTCTACTAAAAATACAAAATTAGCCGGGCTTGGTGGCGCATGCCTGTATTCCCAGCTACTCCAGAGGCTGAGGCAGGAGAATGGCTTGAACCCGGGAGGCAGAGGTTGCTGTGAGCCGAGATTGCACCATTGCACTCCAGCCTGAGCAACAAGAGTGAAACTCCGTCTCAAAAAAAAAAAAAAAAAAAAAAAAGAAAGAAAGAAAAAGAAAAAGAAAAAGTAAGAAGTTACTAACTCCTTTAGTGGAGTATTAATGTATTTGTGAGGGATCCAACCCCATGACCCAAACACCTTCCACTAGGCCTCACCTCCCAACACTGCAGCATTGTGATCAAATTTCAGCATGAGTTTTGGTGGGGACAAACCACATCTAAACCATAGCAGAAGACAATATTTTAGACCACGGTTACTCAGAGAGCACCAGATCCACCCTGTCTGGACAAGAGGGGGATATCAGGCATCCAGTTTTGAGCATGAACTGTAAATGAACCTTCTTATGCTAGGCACCTCTGGAATAGGGACCACAGGGCTTCCTCTCTTATAACTGGGTACTCTTATCATTAATTGATAGGTGTTCATGGGCAAGGCTTGCCCACACAAAAGAAATCCAATAATCCTTTCACATTGTGATACTAAAGCCTGTTAGTATCTGTTACACTGTTACAATTCCAAGATATCATTTGCATCTAAGTTCAAAATATTACTTTTTTACAAAGTTACAGCATCTTGCTTAGGTATAAGCATCTTATTATGAGGTGCCATCTTTTTTTGGTGGGGGGTAGTAAAAGACCCTAAATATCTCCCAGTCAAACAATTTTGTTACTTTTTTACATTTCAGGTCAAAATATCACTGAACCTGAGACTTTGAAGACACTTTAAAGTTTCCAGAAGATATCAAAGTAGTTGTGGTGAATCTGAATATCAACACTTAAAATGGACGAAAACTTTAGTTTTAAATAATTACACAAAAATGGGAAATAAATCCTTCATTGGAACAGGATTTTTTCTAAAAGTTGAGAAAGAAGGACTCTGCATTTTCCTGGCTCTCTCCTCTACTTGCTTAGGCATCCAGGGTTCTTCCGCCTTGCCGTGTGCCAGCCTTGGATACAGAGAACTTTTACTGCTCTAAATTGTACTTACTTCTCAGAATTCCTGAGCCTTGATACTAGGTTCTCTGTGGGAGCTCGATAAATATTCATTGATGGGGATGGTAATGAATACTAGATTTTTTTGGCTCCCTGCTTTCTGACTTTAATCCAGCCATTTCCTTCTCTGTTCCCTGGGGGGGACTGGCAATCTGTTTAAAACATGTTTGCACTTTAGAATCAGGAGGAGAAGCCAGCATAATTATTAGCTTCCAGTGACTCCTGGAATGTCAGTTAATTCTCAGGTCTTGACATTTTCTCTACTCTACACAGAGCTTAAGTTTACACATAAGTGAATTAGGTATCACCCTGAAAGATTTATTTAGGTGATGAAAGTATGTCTAGGAAGCCTCCTTTCCCTCTCAAAATAACATGTTCCAAACACACGACACTGGTGCACACCTCCCTGAAATTCTATTATTCATCCGGTATCTGGACTATAGATTGTCTCCTCTTTAAAAAGTTAACTCAGGTGGCTTCAAGCATGGGAGGAAATCAGCATGGAGAATGGACTTGGTTATGGTCTTAATGCTGCCAGTAATTACGTGTGCAACTTCACAAAACTCATTTTATCACGTTGGGACTCAGTTTTCCTACCCAGAAAATGATGAGCCTGGAAAAAAAAAAAAAAAATGTGTTTTCTTTCAACTCTGTCTAATTTAAAAAAAATAAAGTAAGTAAAAACAACTCCCACGCAGATGAAAAATGAACGTGTGTTAAATATACCATTTAACTCAATATTTAAATTAGGAAAGAAATGTATAAGATGTTACTATCAGTTTATAGGTGGGAATCCAAAGAAAAGACATATTTATAAAGGTAGAACAATGAAATAAATATACAAATTGAGGACAAACAAGCTGTTTTCACCTTGAGGAAGTCAGTTGAACCTGCGCTATACAAATTTTCTGGGTCTGTCAAGAGAACTTTTTTTTCATTGCTCTCAGGTATCTACAACTTAGATAGTTATAAAATAGTTCCTATAAAATCAATATAGTTGACTCTAAAAGGTGTATTCTAAGCAATGCATAGGGTTTTTTTTTTGTATTGTTGTTTGTTTTTGTTTGTTTGTTTTTTGGTTTGTTTGTTTGTTTTTACCAAAGCACAAATTTTCCCTTACATTACAAATCAGGTGCTAAGTACAATGTTTGGTCAGAGTGGGTACTCAAGATTTATTAGTCACTAATATTCCTTCTAAAATGATAATTTCTCTGTGGTTTAGCATCCAAATCTGCTGCTTAAAATTTTGTGTACTTCAAGAGCAATCTGCTCTTTGTTCTCAAACCTAATATTAACTGGATGCTATATGTCAGTTTATACTTTTTATCAAATTACGTTTCTCTGATCCTGTGAGGAAAATATTTATTGTCTTTTTTCCCTCCCTCATTTGAGAGAGAGTGTCAAGCTATTCAAAGCTTCCCAAGAGGGAAGCATCCTGCGAGAGTCCTTTACTTTATCTGACGTCAGTAACTATTTCTTTTTATTTAATGAGGAATATGCCCATACAATTCAGGTTAAATCAACGTGTCCTGATCCTTCACCACCTCTTACCTTCTCCTGCTCTACAATTCACTTTAACCACACACTCTTTTCTATAGTTACCTCTAGCTTCAAGCAGATCTTTCACCCCTTTCATTCTTTCCATTCTTCCTTCCTGTTTGATTTCACTGATTCCAACAAAAAGTCAACTCTTGGAAACAGATCAGAGTCTAAATGAGGGCTATTTTTTCCATATTTGTAAATAAAAATTCTAAAGCACATAACAGTTACGATAAAAATGTTACATGACTTTGGCAAAATTGGGTGTCTGTGGTGAGGAGGGGTTATTAGTACTTTGTTGAAAGGCAACCCCCTAATTGGATGCAATCACTGCTTCCAACTAACAATACTTGCTTTCATGTGCACAAGTCCCTAATCGATGTTTAGTTTCCGGACTTTAGTTTTAAAATCTTATTTTTCTTTCAAAATGCAACTGAGAGATATATTTTCTTCAATGTTTATTTCTAATTTAGTTTTCAGATCATAATTGGCTGGTATAGTCATTTTTCATCGGATGAAAGAACATTGGCAACATAATTGTGCTTCAAAATTTTTTACTGGAATGGAACCCAAAATCTTTTAACCTAAATTGATAACAAATTGGCAAATCCAAATCTCGTGGGTGTGTTTGTGTTTGCTCACTGTAGAACTTCAATACTTGGGTATTTTTTTCGTCAGCGAATAGTCCACTGAATTATAGAAAGTGTCAAGTAAGGCCAATTAAGCAAATTTGCACTATTGCAGTTTGAATTCATAAAAAGCTTGAATAATAAAATATTTTTAAAGAGACTTTTATTGCATATATATCAGATGTAAATTAGAATTAGGGGGATAATATATTTACCATGTAGAGGAAAGGAAGTATATTTTTCTCACTTATTCTAGGTTCATTGCTGAGGTCCTTTTAACAAAAGACAAATTAACAAAATAATGCATCAAATTGATTTAAAGTAGCTTTTACGTGACATAGCATCCTTCATAAGGAAGTGAAGACCCAAAGGAATGGGTAAATCTGTGTATTTTTACATTAGCTTTGATGAATAAGTGGATAGCCATGGAGAAGTATGATTAAATTAAAAAGTGTAGCGGTAATAAACTGAAGATAATTGAGCAAAGTTGGTTTGTTCAAACTCTGTTCTGTGTCGCTGTGTCTTCAGAGATAAAGATGTTTCTTTCCTCTATTGTATGAGGAGGGCAGCTCTCTAATGAGGGCCTTTGGACCTGCTTCAGGAGAGAAGAGTAAGGAGAATATGAGAGTGAACTTCCTGTTTCTGCTGTTTTCTTGAATGCGAAGATTCCAGGTTTTGGGGTAGCATGTCCTGAATCCCATCAACCGTAATCAGTAAATTAAAAAATATATACATGCTATCTTATCATTGAGGTACTTTCAAAGCACCAAAAGAACTTTCAAGCAGTCTATCCTCATAAAAAATGTATATACTTTCTTTAAAAGGATTTTGACATTATTAATTTGTTAAATAAATCGGACATTCATTTGGCCCCAGATCTCTGTGTAGGGTCTTGCATATAGTGGATATTTAAAAACAACAAGACAACAAAAATAACAGATAATTTATTGACTAATTAACATGCTTTATTGACTAATTAATTACCTCTGTGAAGTTTTAAAATGTATACATTGATTTAACTGTAACAAATATATGAAGTAGACACTTTTACTATCCTTGTTTTACAGGTAAATAAACTAAGGAAGAGGGAAATTAAGTAATTTTTCCAAAGTCTAATAGCAAGCTAATATTTAAACCATAGTTTAACCCAGGAATAGTAGCTTTATGCCCAGTTCACTTGATTACCACACCACTCTGTTTCTAAATAAACATATAACATTTATATATAAATGTTATATGTTTACTTCCCTTTCCACTCCTCCCTGCTCACCACAGCCTCCTGTAGCCACCATTCTACTTTATACTTCTATGCGTTTGACTTTTTTAGATTCCACATATGGCTTCAAAGATAAACTTCAACAGAGAGATTTTGTTATTTTTCTGCTGTGCCCATGGCATCCTGCTGAATGACCTATAAAAATTCTCATGTTTTTTACTCTTTTTTTAGCTTTATTATTGTATAATTGACAAAAATTATATGTATTTAAGGAACACAACTTGTTTCAAGTTTTATTTTATTTTTAATTGATAAATAGTAATTTTACATATTTATGGGGTAAAATGTGATGTTGTAATACATGTATGAATTGTGGAATTATCAAATCAGGATAATTGGCATATCCTCAAATATTTTTCATTTCTTTGTGGTGGGAAGGTTTAAAATATTCTCTTTTAGCTATTATTAACTATTGCCACCTTGCTGTGAAATAGCACACTAGAACTTATTCTTTCTATATAACTGTAACTTTATATCCATTAACCAACATTTCAGCTTTCCCTGTCTAGTCCTCCCTGCTCTCCACATCCTCTGGTAACCAACATTCTACTGTCTACTTCTGTGAGTTTGACTATTAGATTCCACATGCAATTGAAATCATGAAGTATTTATCTCTCTGTCCTTGGCTTATTTCACTTAACATAATGTTCTCTAGGTTCATCCATGTTGTTGAAAATGACAGAATTTCCTGCTTTTTTTTAAGGCTGAATTTTATTTAAGGCTGAATTTTAGTATTTTATTGTGTATGTGTATCACATTTCTTTAATCCATTTATCTATTAACAGATACCTGGTTGTTTCCATAGCTCAGCTATTGTGAATAATGCTTCAATGAACATGAGAATACTGATTTATTTTCCACATATGAATTTCAATTCCTTTGGGCATATACTCAGTAGTGGGGCTGCCGGATAATAGCTTAGTTCATTTTTAGTTTTTTGAGGAGCCTCTCTTTTTTCCAAAATATCTGTACAAATATGAAATACTACCAGCAGTGTAGAAGCATTCTCTTTTCTCCACATTCTCACCAATACTTATCTTCCATCTTTTAGCTAACAGCCAATCTAACAGGTATGAGGTTAAATCTCATTATGGGTTTTCATTTTCATTTCTCTGATTGTTAAAGATGTTGAACATGTTTTTATATATCTGTTGGTCATTTGTGTGTCTGCTTTTGAGAAATATCTATTCAAGTTGTTTGCCCATTTACAATATGGCTATTTGTTTCTTATTAATAATTTTCTTGTATATTTTGGATTGAACCTTTCATCTGATGTATAATTTGCAAATATTCCTCCCAACGAGGGTTATCTCCTTACTGTATTGTTTTCTTTGCTGTGCAGAAGCTTTTGGTTTCATGCAGTTTTATCGATCTATTTTTGCTTTCATTATGTGTGCTTTTGAGTCATATTCAATAAATCTCTACCCAGACCAATGACTTGGAGTTTTATCCTATGTTTTCTTCCATTCGTTTTATATTTTCAGGTCTTCTGTTTAAGTATGTCATCCATTTTGAGTTGATTCTTGTATAATTGGTGAGGAAATGCACCATTTTTATTGTTCTGTGTGTGTATACCCAGTTTTCCCAACACAATTTATTGAAGAGACTGTTCTCCTATTGTGTGTTGTTGGCACTTTTGTCAAAAATCAATTGACTATAGACGTGGGGCTTACTTCTGGGCACTCTACTCTGTTCCATTGGTTTCTGTGTCTGTGTTTATGCCAGTACCATGATGTTTTAATTACTATAGCTTTGAAAAACATTTTGAAATTTTGTATGCAGATTGGTTGAAATGTTTCCAACTTTGTACTCTTTTGTCAAGATTGATTTGACTATTTGGGTCCTTTTGTGGTTCCGTATAAATTTTAGTAGTTTTTTTTTTTCAATTTTGTGAAGAATGACATTGAAATTTTTATAGGAATTCTGTTGAATTGTAGATTAGGTATTATGAATATTTTAACAATATTGAGTCTTCAAATTAATAAATGTTAGCTATCATTCTATTTGTGTCTTCAATGTATTTCATCAATATTTTATTGTTTTCAGTACATATGTATATCTTTATACATATATCTTTATATATAGATATCTTTCACTTCTTGATGAAAGTATTTTTATGCTATCATAAACAGAATTGGTTTTATAAATTTGTTTTTCAGACAGTTTGTTGTTAGTGTATAGAAACACTATTGACTTTTGTAAGTTGATACTGTTTATCAGTTCTAACAGTTATTTTGGTAGAGTCGTTAGCAATTTTTATATAAAAGATCATGTCATCCAGAAACACAAATAATTTCACTCTATCCTTTCCTATTTCAATGACTTTAATTTCTTTCTTTTGCCTAATTGCTCTGTGTAAGACTTCCAGTACTTTGAACATATGTTTTGAGAGTGGACATTGTAATTTTTTTCCTTATCTTAAAGACAATACTTCAAATTTTTAACACCGAGTATGTTAGTTATGAGCTAATTATATATGGCCTTTATTATGTTGAAGAACATTTCTTCTATACCTAATTTGTTGAGAGTTTTTATCATGAAAGGATATGGAATCTTGTCAAGTGCTTTTTCTGCATCCGTTGAGGCAATCATATGATTTTTTTCCCTTAATTCTCTGCATATGGTGAATTACACTTATTGATTTGCATATGATGAACTAATCTTGAATCTTATGACTAAATCCTAATTGATCATGGTGAATGATCATTTTAATGTACGTTTGGATAGGAATTGCTAGTATTTTATTGAAGATTTTTGCATCTATGTTCATCAATGATATTTGCCAATAGTTTAGTGTTCTTGTAGTGTTTTTCTCTGGCTTTGGTATTGAGGTGATACTGGCCTCATTATGAAAAATGACTTTGGATGTAGTCCTTCCCTCATGTATGAATTTCTAGAAGAGTTTGAGAAGGATAGGTGTTAGTACTTCTTTAAATGTTTGGGAGAATAGTCATGAAGTCATCTGTTCTGGGATTTTCTTTGGTGAGATATTTTTAATTACCAATTCAGTCTCCTCAGTCAACATTGCACTGTTCAGGTTTCTAAATTTTGTGATTTGTTCTTAATAGGTTATTTGCTTCTAGGAATTTGCCTATTTCCTCCAGATTGTCAATTTTTTGGCATATACTTGTTCTTAGTCTCATATGACTCTTCATATTTCTGTGTTACCTGTTGTAATGTCTCTGTTTTCATTTCTGGTTTTATTTATTTGGGTCTTTCTTTTATTCTTAGGCTAATGAAGGGTTTTTCAACTTTATTTAGCTTTTCAGAACACCAACTCTTAGGTTTTCTTTCTTTCTTTTTTTTTTTTTTGTTAGTCTTTTCTATTGTTTTTTCATCTCTATTCCATTTATTTCTGCTCTGATTCTTGTTATTTTCTTTCTTCTCCTCTTGGAGAATCTAATCCATTTACGCTTAAAGTTATTATTAGGTTGAAAACTTACTAGTGCCATTTTGTTAATTGTTTTCCCATTGTTTTGTAGACACTGTGTTCTCTTTTTCTTCTCTTGTTTTCTTCCTTTGTGCTTTAATGGCTTTCTGTAGTTGTATCTTTGGATCTTTTCTTATATATTATAGATGTCTGCTTTTTGGTTATCCTGAAGTTTACATAAAAATATTATTCCTATAACGACCTAATTTAAGTTGATAACAAGTTAGTTTTGATCACATACAAAAATACTACTGTTTATTTTCCTCTTCCGACATTTTATATTTTAATGTCACACTTTACTTCTTTTTATAATTTTTATACTTTAAGAAATATTTATATCTTTAGATGTTTTTAATTGTTTTGCATTTTAGTTTTTATACTAGAGACATAACTGATTTACCCACTGCCATTACAATATTAATGTTTGGTATTTGGTAGTATACTTACTTTTACCAGTAAGTTTTATACTCTCATATGTTTGCATGTTTCTAATTAGTGTTCTCTTTACTCAGCTCGAAGAACTCCATTTAGCACTTCTTATAAGGCAAGCATAGTGATTATAAACTCTTTTAATTTTTCTTTGAGATTGCCTTTAATACCCACTTCAACTTTGAAAGATAAGATTTCTGGGTTTTATATTATTGGTTGACAGATTTGTTTTCATTTTAGGTATTGGACTATATTATTCCAGTTTCTTCTGGCCTGCAAGATTACTGCTGAGAAATTAACTGATGTCTTAGGCGAGTTCTCGTGTACTTGGTAATTCATTTTTCCCTTGCTGCTTTCAACACTCTAACATTTGACAATTTTATTATAATGTGCTTTCATATGGGTCTCTTTGGATTCATTTTATTTGGTATCTGTTAAGCTTTCTGGCTCTGACTTTCTGTTATCTTCACAGGCTTGGAAAGTATTGTGTCATTATTTCCTTAGGTGTGCTTTCTATTTCTTTTTTTCTAGCTCTCTCTTTTCTGGTACAACAATAATGTATAAGTTGTTCTGTTTGATGGTGTCGCATAAGCCTCTTAAGCTATCTTTTACTCTTCTTTATTCTTTTTGTCTCTCTGATTGGATGATTTTCAGTGACCTATCTTTAAGTTCACTGACCCTTTCTTCTGCTTCATCTAATCTATTGTGGAACCCCTCTATTGAACTTTTCTGTCTGCTTACAGTATTTTTCAGATCTATGATTTCTGTTTGCTACTTTTTATACTTTCTATTATTTTGTTGAAATTCTCAGTTTGTTCTTGCATTACTGTCTTAACCTTGGTGAACATCTTTATCACCATTATTATATTGAACTCCATGTCAGGCAAATCATACATCTTTACTTCATGCAGATCAGTTTCTGAAATTTTATTTATGTATTTTTATTTGAAATATATTCCCCTGTTTGTTCATTTTCTTTGACTCTCTTTGTTTCTGCACATTAGATAACTACCTCTCTCAGTATTGTAAGACCAGCCTCATGTAAAGAAGCATCTCAATAATCCATCTGGCTAGAAATATTAAGATGTCTTTCAGATTTTTGTGTTTGTTCATACTACTGTCTTTTTATGATAGTCCCTGGAGCTTAGGATTTGCCATATTCTGTCAGTACCCCAAGACTAATAGTGTAAAAGTCAGACTCTTATATGTATTTTGAAAGATTGGGATGTTGTATATGTATTTGTTTTCTACTTTCACAGTGATGCTGAGCAAGGGTGTTTATCTCTCACTTTATCTGCTTTAAATTAGGGAGAGAATCTGGCAAATGGCATACTCATGTTTAAGCTGTACCCTCTGATCCTGGGGAGATAGCTGCTAAAATTTAGCCTGCTGTATGTCCACCTCTTTGTTTTCTGTAGTCTTGGGTTTCTCAAAAATGCGAAGCCCCATCAGTTCCTAGACCTAGATTGTTAAAGAGACAGTCCCTAGAGTGGGAGTTATAGAAGATGTGGCACTTGGTACATGGCTAGAGGGAAGGTTCATGAAGGGTCAATCTCTGGCCCCAGCTGTTGAAGGACTGCTGTTTGCCCTGTTAGCTTTCCAATAAAAGTTTGTTAGAAGCCAGGCCATCACAGCCACTGGCAGTGTGTCATAAGCCCCTTTGGAGGGAAAATGGAAGTATCGTATTCCCCACATTTTCTGTGCTACTCTGAGGGCATGTATCCCGTGGAAGTGTTTATACACTTGTGTAATACCAACTCTTTGTTCTGTGATCTAAGGAGGCTTACATATGCCTAGTCCCTTCTGCTCCCAGAGGTAAGGATCAAGTTCTTCAGTAGGTAGCAGTAAAAGTTGTAGCACTTGATGCATGGTATAAACCCCTTCTGTGGGGAAAGGGAGGTGTGGTTTTAATGCCTCTTCTCTGCATGGCTTTGGGGGAAAGAAAGCACTGGAAGTACTTACACACTTCCTTCCATATAAAACTTCCTTTTTTGTGATCTATATAGACATCTGTATACTTAGTCTCCTCTATTCCCAAAGCTAGGAGTTTCAGTATATCATTCTTCAGGTAGAAGGTATAAACGTTAGGGTACTTGATGTTATATAAATACTTCTTTCAATAGGGATTCATAGAGCTGGACTTATTGCTGGGATGTCGGTGGAGATGTCTTAGGAAGTGCCAATCTGCTTCTTAGGCTACCAGATGGCTTACACTTGTCTGTCATTTTAACCTGCTAAGTTAGAAGCTCCCCAAGTTTGAAGCCAGACTACCAAGTAGATGCTAGAACAATGTATCATATACTCCTTTCTGTAAGAAACAGGGGCTGTGTGCTCCTTCTCTGCACTACTCCTTGGGGATGAAGCCTTGAAAGTGCTTGTTCACGCTTATAAAACCTCTGCTTTTTTTCCTGTGGTCTCTGGAGGCATTTATATGTGAGTTTCTGCTGGTCTCAGAGCTAGAAGGCTTAGGATGCAGTCCCTTGGGTGGAAACAGTAAAAGTTGGGGCATGTAATATGGACAAACTCCTTTCAGGAGGAATTATTAGACCTGGAGTTATCACTGTGGTGAGCTTGGGAAGAAAGCTTGATGTAGCTATGGCAAGTAAAAGTGAAAAGGGAAAAAAATGAGTTTGCTGTCTATTATTGAGCTAATTTTTTTGGCTAAAAGAATATTGAACAGTATTTTATGAAAATGAAGTTTAAGTCACAGTTATAAAATGTACTGTCTATGCAAATTCTTTACTTAGTTACACTTCTTTCCCCATTAAATAAGAAGGCTGGCCTATTGGGAATTTTCATTGTTAGTCTTTTATATTTTTAAAAACATATTTTATCCCAAATGTAGAATTACCTGCTCAAATTAAATTTTATGCAGATGACTTATATGTGAACAAAACTGAAAGTATTTCTGTGAAGTGGGTGTGGTGGGCTTGAAATTGTCCAACAGGAATTTACTTTTGCCTCTTGAATGGCCTTGAAGTGACTAGAAAAACACAGCTGAGAAAATAACATAAAATTAGTAGCTAAATTGTGCAATGTCTCACTCCAGTATTTTGTAAACAATGACAAAACGTTTAAGTATTTGTTTTCTATCATGAGATACAAAAGATGATGGTCTTATGTGCAATGTGGTTCAATGGGCATAACAGGGTTTACTTTCAACAAGCTTTACTTTTATAATTTCCATCCCAATTTAATATTAGAATACAAGAAGTAAAATTTTCTTGTATGATAACTTTAATCCACTTAAATTTTAAAACTGTTATTTCATTCATGGCCTTATGTACTTAATAATTATTAGTAATGTATCACTTGAGACATGCTTCAAAATAATTGCAACACACTTGCATTGAGATGCCATTGCTTTAGATGATGCTAATAGCTTGGTGTTTTGGGTGAAAGAGTAAGGAGATATAAGTGACACTTTCTGCGAATAATAAAATTCTCAAGCAAGTCCTGCAAATGCAAAAAAGAGTGTTCTCTGAAGTGCGAAGTAGGTTAAGTTCATCAAACAAATATTTTAAGACATCTCTAGAAACAATGACCACATAAATACAAACAATGGTGTTAGTCAACATATTGCTGTGGTAACAATCCCAAAATATTAGTGGCTTAAGGCAATGAAGATTAATTTCTTACTTACACAAATTATGCTGTGATTTCCAGCATAAATTTCCAGTGTCACCGAATTTTCCAGGTCTTTATATGAAGAATTAGCATTGTACCTCCATAATAAAAATTTTCTTTGCGCACTGAGACAGGGAAAGGAGTACTTATAACTGCTAATGACGCATTTCACTTCTTAAATTTAATGTATCAAATCAAGTCATTCAAATAAGATAAACAACAAGGTGAGACATTGCAATATCTCTTTGTTCCTTGAACGGGGACAACTGTAAATATTGGTGAGAAGCACTTTCACCTACTACAGTTATAAACCTGTAAAAGTTTGAACAGTCCAAGTCTCCCATGGACTGCAGCCTTATTTGTCTGAAAAAAATTCATATTTTACTCATCTAATCTGGGGTATGTTATTATTATTATTTTTTTAATCACTTTCCATTTGGATGTCAAGTATTTTAGGAGACCTTTGGATGTACCATAACTGCTAAGGTCTAGCTATTAATGGCTCTTTGTCTTCTCACCAGTCTTAACTGTTGTAAGAAAACTAACGTTCTGTGTAATTATGAGAATAACCATCAACTACCATATAATAGTTCTTTTTTTGTCTGTAAAAGAAGAGAAACAGGAAAAAGAAGAACCCCTTGTCTATTTACATAGATGGGGCATCTATTGTCTCTCCACATTGTGCTCTATTCTTCTGTTAACATGGTTTCCCTTTCCTTCATCCACCCATCTCTAACATCATATATTGTGACATATGATGTTGGGTAGCAGATACTTATTTAAAATTTAGGTGTCATGAAGGGTGGGGGAACTCTGGAATAGGACATAATAAAGAAAACCTTCATTTTAATACTAAATCTCTCTTTTCTCACATATTTTCTCCTCTGGCTCAGTCTTTCTCCGTATTATTAGATTCCCTCTATCTTCTTTCCCCCAGGTGCTAGTCAATTAATTTCATATTCTTGTTAGCCTATTAAGTAGAACTATTGTCTCTTGAACCTCTTTGAGGTACATTACTAAATAAGAAAATAATGTATTCTAGTTCAGATTACTTTACCCATATAAAGAACCAGTTAGCCAAGACATATAAATAAGAGATGTATTTTTATTTAACACATTCTGGATTATGGACAGAGCAACCTCCAGGAATCATGGATGTCCAATGGGGTTTCTCTTGTTACATTTGTGATATATGCTGTAGAAAATGTATTTTATAAGATCTCGCAATTGTCTTAGCATTTTCATCTAATACTGGCCACAAACCCTTGTTCCTTTTTTACTGGGTACATTTCAAAGGCCCAGAAGTTGCATGTGAATCAAGAAATCTCCATGGGGTTCAGACAAACTTTGACCTCCAAGTGGCAAGGAACAGAATTGAAAATTTCGCAAAAACACCTTTATTCTCAGGGTCAGCTTAGCAGGGACCAACTAGTACAGAACAGGTGAGAATGAAAGCTAATCAAGAAAGGAAACTCTTTCAAACAACAACATCAGTCACAAAAGCCATGATTCACAATCAGGATACTAGTTGAGTCAGTTCTTATTTTAACCAAAGAGTCCCTTTTGGTTTTCCTTGATGCTCATATCCACCTCAGAGGAATGCTACACTACAGGCTGCTGTCTTACGTCTCATAAATAAATCAGTAAGATAAAAATAGCTGTTTCTCTCAAAGTTAAAGCAAAATGAAAGTCAAGGTTTCAGCAATCTTTCTCTACTCTTTCCTTTTCTGTTTTCTTATAATAATATCTAGTTAACTCTGAAAGCACAAATTGTTCAAGTATAAGTGCAGACTGATTTTGGGAGAAAAACATTTATAATGTTCACTGTTATGTAAAATCTGTGATTAGCCAGTGTTTCATTAGAAATGTAATTCCTTTTATTCCTTTTTTAAAAAACTCACTTATCTATAAAAATATCTCAGGATATACTCGTATCATACCTCTCTTGCTAGAAGACAAACAGTACTTCTGTTATAAGAAGTTCTCAGTTACCTGGGGCTATGAGAATAAACTGAAGATGGTTTTTCTACCTGTACCTATGCATATAATAATCTCTAAAGTTTAAAGGAGTGTTTTATAATGGAAAGTTGTACATAGATGTTCTTAGTACAATGGATTCTGGAAAGTTCCATCTTTCACCTCTGCACACAATTTTTATCTGTTTCTCTTAATTGTAGGAATTCAGCTTGCACTTACAGGCAGCTTAATGTTCCAATGGTTGCCAATGCTTCCTTGATGCGTCTTTCTTTGTTCTTCAGAAAGACACAGAAGAGCTTTAGATATCATGTATAGTGTTTCCTTTTTTGAGACTGTATTAGTCTGTTCTCATGCTGCTAATAAAGACATACCCAAGACTGGGAAATTACAAAGGAAAGATATTTGATTGACTCATAGTTTCACATGGCTGGGGAGGCCTTACAATCATGGTGGAAGATAAGGAGGAGCAAGTTACGTCTTACATGGTAGCAGGCAAAAGAGAGCTTTTGCAGGGAAACTCCCATTTGTAAAACCATTAGATCTCATGAGACTTACTCACTCCCATGAGAACAGTATGAGGGAAATGGCCCCCATGATTCACTTATCTCCTGCTGGGTCCCTCCCACAACAGATGAGAATGATGGGAACTACAATTCAAGACGAGACTTGGGTGGGGACACAGTCAAACCATGTCATTCCACCCTGGACCCTCCCAAATCTAATATCCTCACATTTCAAAACCAATCATGCCTTCCCAACAGGCCCCTCAAGTCTTAACTCATTTCAGCATTGACTCAAAAGTCCACAGTCCAAAGTCTCATTGGAGACAAGCAATTTCCTCGTGCCTATGAGCTTGTAAGATCAAAAGAAAATTATTTACTTCCTAGATGCAATGGGAGTACAGTTATTGGTTAAAGACACCTATTCCAAAGAAATAAATTGGCCAAAATGAAGGGGCAACAGGCCTCATGTAAGTCTGAAATCCAGCAGGGGAGTCAAATCTTAAAACTCCAGATGATTTCCTTTCACTCCATGTCTTACATCCTGGTCATGCTGATGCAAGAGGTGGCTTGCCATGGTCTTGGGAAGCTTTACCCCTGTGGCTTCGCAGAATACAGTCCCCTCTTCTGGCTGCTTCCACGGGCTGGCATTGAATGCCTGTGGCTTTTCTGGTGCACTGCGCAACTGTCAGTGGTTCTACCATTCTGGGGCTCTGCAGATGGCCCTCTTCTCACAGCTCCTTTAGGCAGTGCCCCAGTGGGGACTCTGTGTCCCACCCCACATTTCCCTTCCATATTGCCCTAGCAGGTGCTCTTCATGAGGGCTCTGCCTCTGCAGCACCCTCCAGGTATTTCCATGCATCCTCTGAAACCTAGGTGGAGGTTTCCAAACCTAAATTCTTGACTTCTGTGTACCCACAGGCCTAACACCATATGTAAGCTGTCAAGGGCTTGCACCCTTTGAAGCAATGGCCTGAGCCATACCTTAGCCCTTTTAGCCATGGCTGGAGCAACTGGGATGCAGGCCACCAAGTCCTGAGGCTACACACAGCACCAAACGCCTGGACCTAGCCAAGGAAACCATTTTTCCCTCTTACGCCTCTAGGCCTGTGGTGGGAGGGGCTGTCACAAAAGTCCCTGACATGCACTGGAGACATTTTCCCCATTGTCTTGGCAATTAGCATTTGGCTCCTTGTTACTTATCCATACTTCTGCAGCAGGTTTGAATTTCTCCCCAGAAAATGGGTTTTGCTTTTCTACTGAATCATCAACCTGCAAATTTTTCAAATTTTTTTGCTCCACTTTCTCTTGAACACTTTGTTCCTTAGAATTTTTTTTTTAAGCAGATGCCCTATATCAACTCTCTCAAGTTTAAAGTTCTGCAGATCTCTAGGGCAGGAACAAAATGCCTGCAGTCTCTTTACATAGTAAGGGCAACCTTTATTCCAGTTCCCAACAATTTCCTCATCTCCATCTGAGACCACCACTGCCTGGATTTTATTGTCCTTATTCCTGTCAGCATTTTTGTCAAAGCCATTCAACAAGTCTCTTAGAAGTTCCAAACTTTCCCACATTTTCCCATCTTCTTCTGAGCCCTCAAAATTGTTCCAACCAGTACCTATAACCCAGTTCCAAAGTCACTTCCACATTTTTGGGTATCTTTACTGCAGTGCCCCACTCCTGGTACCAATATCTACATTAGGGTTCTCTAGAGTGATAGGGCTAATAGGATTGATATATATATATATATATATATATATATATATATATATATAAAAGGGAGTTTATTAAGGAGTATTGACTCATACGATCACAAGGTGAAGTCCCACAATAGGCTATCTGCAAGCTGAGGAGAAGGAAGACAGTCCGAGTCCCAAAACCTCAAAAGTAGGAAGCCAATAGTGTAGCCTTCAGTCTGTCACAAAACACCTGAGAACCCATGGTAAACCACTGGCGTAAACCCAAAGAGTCAAAAAGCTAAAGATCTTGGAGTTCGATGTTCTAGAGCAAAAGCATCCAGCACGGGAGAAAGATGGAGGCCAGAAGACTAAGCTAGTGTAGTCCTTCCATGTTTCATGCTGTTATCCTAGCCATGCTGGCAACTGATTAAATGGTGCCCACCCAGACTGACAGTGGCTCTGCCTCTTGCAGTCTGTTGACTCAAATGTTAATCTCCTTTGGGAATACCCTCACAGGCACATCCTGGAACAATGCTTTGCATCCTTCAATTTAATCAAATTGACATTCAATATTAACCATCACAGAGACTGTCTCAGAGTTTTGATATATGGAACATCTATTTAATATGGAGAGATTAATGTGATTATTCTGGATTCAACTAAGATGTGCTATTCCATGTTCATTAAACATTATAATAACATTCCAGAAACTAAAATCGGAATTATTTTTTATCTTTATATTTACTTACTTAGTAATTTTAAATTTTGGTAAGAGTATATATTTCTGTTTTATAGCTATAAATGCCACTGCAGAATTTGCTTTAAAATGCTATTATAACGTTCAGCTTTGTATTAGGATATAGAAAACTGGAAAGACTATCATTTAGACCCTTACAACAACAAAAATCTGGGTTCTCTGCAAGATTGCAACTTTCTTGAACACATCAGAGAGCAGAACTCACAGGGAAACAAACTAACCCAATGTATAAGCAAGACACTCTTTCAAAGAGAGAAAGGATATGAACATTAGCTTTTCTAAGGAAGAACAAAGCTATCATATAACCTATTAAGAATTTTTAGTAAATATAACTAATTTTTGAATACTGATTATGAGCTATTATGAAAGTATAGAAGCCCTGGATACTGCAGACACATGATAAATCACTCCAACTCATAGGCTCTTCTCCACAGACATCATCAGGTACTTCTAATAAATACTGGGGGCAAGACCAGAGACCAGAAGGAACATTTCTTATGGTGAAGGCCTGAGGAAGGGGAATAGCAACTGCTGTGTGGATGGCATGAAACCTTGCTTGAATACTTCTTCTCTGCTTCCCCATGGGAGAAAAGTCTTAAGCAGTTTGGGTAAGTGCAGTAAGCCCCGTCCCACAGAGAATACAAATAAATACGTATCAAAACAGAGGAAAAAAAACCAGAAAAACTTCTTGCAGAAGGGACAGAAGAATGTCCTAGGACCAGATCAATAAAGATTTTCTACCACTAGGGGCTAAGGCATAATCACTGAAAAAGACCAAGCATTGAGACTGAGAAACACATCAGCTGCCTAAGACTAAGGTTGAACCAGAACGACAGAGAAGGTCTCCTCCTTCTGCCCTCAGAGCTACCAACTATGAAATAACAAGTACATTTATTTATTTATATTATATTTATTGGAAATATATTCCAGTATGTTTACTGGGAAAGAGCAAGACCATGAAGAGGTATTCTCTTTGTAATGTAGGCACAAAGGGAAGCCTTAAATTAAGAATTGATTGGATGTTACAAAAATTCTCTAGCCCCAACCTTAAATAGAAGATAATGCTGTAAGGACTTGAAGAGTGGTAATGTACTGAGTAAAATCATAATAACAAAAAAAATTCAACTCAGCTCAACTCTTAACTAGATTTAATCAATCCTCCACAAAAAAGCTAGAAAATAAAGGGGGAAGCCCATTTTGAAGAATGAATAAGATGTAACTCAGTCTGTATTGCCTAACAAAAGGTATATTTTTAACTAAAAATTATGAAACATGCAAATGAATAGAAAAAATTAAAATGTAGTTAAAAGATAAAGTTATCGGTAGAATTAGACTATGACCCTGATATTTGAATAATCATATAAGAAATATAAATAATATGTTAAAAATTCTACTGGAAAAGTGCATAATATGAATGAACAGATGGTGAATTTCAGCAGAGATATAGAAAATACAATAAAATTAAATAAAAATGGTAGAAATGAAAACAGAGTGAGAGAGATAAATAATACCTTCAATAATCTCATCAATAGACTTGACAGCTGAGAAAATAATTAGTGAGTCTCATTGTAGGTCAATGGTTATCATCAAAATTGCATCACCAAGAAAAAAATATTTAAAAAATCAAGAATCCAAGATATATGAAGCATTTTTTTGTGTGTGCGTTCTAATATCAGTTACTGGAATTTCAGAAGAAAAAGAGACAAAGTGAAAGATTTTGGGAAATATAAGAGCAGATAATTTTCTAAAAGTAATGAAAGGCACCAAACAATATATCCAACATCTCAAAATCTCATACAAGATTAAACAAGATAGCCATTCTCTACCCAAAACAAAAACACACACACACACACACACACACACACACACACTATATATATATATATATATATCTCCTAGTAAAACTCTTGAAAACTAAAGACAAAATTAAATCCTGAAAGTAGTCTGATTGAAAGTCATATTACATATAAAGAAACAAATACAAGAATTATACCAGGTTCTGCTGGGGCAGTGGCTCACACCTGTAATCCCAGCACTTTGGGAAGCTCAGGTGGGCAGATCACTTGAGGCAGGAGTTTGAGAGAAGCCTGGGCAATGTGATGAAACCCTGTCTCTACTAAAAATACAAAAATTAGCTGGGCCTGGTGGTGCACACCTGTAATCCCAGCTACTTGGGAGGCTGAGGCACAAGAATTGCTTGAACCTGGGAGCTGAGATCATGCCACTGCACTCTGGCCTGGGTGACAGAGCAGCAAGACTCTGTCTAACTACATAAAAAAAGAATGATACCAGGCTTTTTGTTAGAAATTATTATGCAAGTCAGAAGGCAATACAATAATGTCTTTAAAGTGAGAAAATGGGAATAAACTGCTCAACAATATTTTCTATGTAGCAAAAAATCCTTGAAATATAAAGGAGATATATTAACTTTCAGAGAAACAATAGAGAAAATTTGTTGCCATTATTTCTGTCCTCTACAAAATGTTAAAAGTAAGTTCTCCAGGTGGAATGAAAATGACATCAAAGAAAAACTTTCATCTACACAAAGAAATAAAGGAGCATTCTAAGTGATATAATTGAAGGCAAATACAACATTATTTACTAAATATTTTAATTGCTCTAAAAGATGGTTGCCTAAAGTAAAAGAGGTATCAACGGATATTATATTCGTAACCTATGTAAAAAGTAGGATAAATTACGATAATTGTGTCAAAAAAGATAAAATGGGCGTAAACTGTTTAATAAGGTGCTTATACACACAAAATTTTACAATATTATTTGAAGGTGAACCATGATTATCTGAAGATTTATATTGTAAACCCTGTGGTAATCTACAAAGACATTTAAAAAATAGATATAAATAATAAGCCAATAGTAGAAATAAAATAGAATTATAAAAACAATCCACAACTTCTAATTTTCAGGAAACATAGAAAATACATATATATATGTGTGTGTGTATATGTATATATTTGGTTCTTGTTTAACAGTAGAAATAGCTCAAGCCTGTAATCCCAGCACTTTGGGAGGCTGAGACGGGCGGATCACGAGGTCAGGAGTTCGAGACCATCCTGGCTAACACGGTGAAACCCCGTCTCTACTAAAAAATACAAAAAGCTAGCCGGGCGAGGTGGCTGGCGCCTGTAGTCCCAGCTACTCGGGAGGCTGAGGCAGGAGAATGGCTTAAACCTGGGAGGCGGAGCTTGCAGTGACCTGAGATCCGGCCACTGCACTCCAGCCCGGGCGACAGAGCGAGACTCCGTCTCAAAAAAAAAAAAAAACAGTAGAAATAATATATATAATTATACTATATTACTGTTAATTATATATTTATTGTATTTGTATTATATGTTATATAATTTATATATTTATTAATTATATAATTATGTATCTCTATTATATTATTTCTATTATTAAACACAACTAAAAACTGTGGACATTATGCATAAAATAAATATAAGAAGACTCCAAATAGTGGAGAGAAGAAGGAAGATCTACCTAGGGACCTTGGAACTCAAGAAATTTCATGGTGGTGAGTTTTGTGATATTTATTTTTTGCCTCAGATATATTTGAATTAGAGGTGAAGAAGATGGCAACCTGGAAGCAACAATAGTCACAAACAAAAAGAACAAAAAAAGCCAATAACATCCTGAAGTCTCTAGCTAAAAGCCCAGAAAAGTGGTAGCCAGGCAAGATGGAAAATACTTAAACAATATTTTCTCTACTCCAGCCAAGCACTACAGAAAAGCCTATGGCCCCATCTGCATCTGTAACAACAAAAATCAGATGGAAAGCCTAGGCTTCCACCCTTATGAGACTATAATATAGTGTTCCTAAACTGCACTGAGGTAGTGTTGGAGAAGTTGGAAGCCAGGACCTTCATTCCTGCTGGGCACTAACAAACACATTCTTGTAGGTCAGTACCATGGGAAATGCCTAGGTTTTATCCACACTAAGCAGTAACAAGGGTCACACTCCTTCCAAATGGTGTCAAAGGATGCCTAGAGAAGAGTCGGAACTTTCATTGTCAGCTAGCAGTAATGAGATCAATTGAACCCAATCACAGTGCCAGTGGAGACCTCATGGAAAGGCAGAATTCCCACCCTCCTCACTCAAAAATAATGATGAAACCTCCTCTTCTCAGGTGTCAACAAGGTCACCCGAGACGCCTGTGGAGAACCTGGTCTTCTCCATTCTTCTGTCAGCAATAAGGTGGCAACCCCCTTCCACTGCCAGTGTGGTATCAGAAAAACTCAGCTAAAACCAAAAACATAAACACAACTGTAAATTTTATAAAATAATATAAAAATGACCAAAATTCAATTGAAACTCATTTATCATGCCAAGAATCAGCAAGTTTTCAAACTGAATGAGATGGAAAATCAACACATACAAAACTAAGGTGACAGAAATGTGGAATTACATAATAAAAATATTAAAGCAGCCATGATAAAAATGCTTCGATAAGCAATTACAAACATGCTTGAAGCAAATAGAAAACATAGAGAGTATCAGCAAAGAAATGTAAAATATCACCAAAAATAGAAAATATGAATAAGAACCAAATGGAAATTTTAAAACTAAAAAAAATTATAACATAAATGAAAAGCTCAGGAGGTAGACCCAGTAGCAGAATGGAGAGGGAGAGAAAAGAATCAGTGAACTGGAAAATAGAATAATAAAATTAACAATTCTGTATAAAGGAAAAACTAGCCAGGAAAAAATGGATACCGTTTTAGAGACCCATGGGAATATAATGAAAATTCTAGCAAAATTTTGTTATTGGAATAATGGAAGAAGAGGAGAAAAGGTTTAGGACTGAAAAACTATTCAAAGAAATATGACTGAAAACTTCCTAAATTTGACAGGAGATATAAAATCCACATATTTAAAGAAAGTGAGCGAATCCCAAATAGGATAAACACAAAGAAATCTATACCAAGACACATCATAGTCAAAGTTCTGAAATCTGGAGGTAAAAACAAATTTTTGAAAGCGGTAAGAGAAAAATGACACTTTGCCTATAAAGGAAAAACATTTACATGATACCAGATTTCTCTTCAGAAGCCATGGAAGACAGAAGAAAATTGCACAATATTTTTCAAGTCCTGAAAGAAAAGAACTGTCAACACAGACTCCTAAATCTGTAGAAAATATCCTTCAGGAATGAAGAGAAAATAAAAAAAAAATTAAATGAAGAAAGATTAAAATTTGTTACTAGCAGGCTTACTCTAAAAGAATGGCTAAAGGAAATTCTCCAAACAGATAGGAGGCAATTAAAAAAAAAAATACTTTGGGATAGTAAGGAAGGAGAAAGTACACAGTAAGAAAGAAAATGACACAGAAAGTACACTTTTCTTTGAGTTTTCTAAATTGTTTTAGATGTTTGCAGCCAAAATTATAGCACTGTCTAATGTGGCTCTAAATATATATAGAAAATATTTAAGATATTACATTATAAATGGAAGAGTAAAGAGATGTGAGGAAGGTAGAATTCTTATACTTCACTCAATTGGGTAGGATGATAATAATTGTAGACTGTGGCATGTATACTTATATGTCATATATATTTATATATAAATATGTCATATATATACAATATATATAATTAGATCTAGATCAACCACTATAAAGCTATAAAAGAGATACATTGAAAACACTATAAGTAAATCTAAATGGAATTCAAAAAAGTGTTCAAGTAACTTAGAGAAGGCATAAAAAACAAAAGAGTGAGACAAAAAAATAGAGCAAACAGAAGATGAACACACATTATAAATATAATCCCTCTACTGAATAACAGGTTTGTTTCAAGTGGGAACAGAAAATGTACTAAGACAATATCCTGGGCTACAAAACAAACTCAAGCAATTCAGACAAAAAATTGAATAATGTAGAGTGTGTTTCTAGCCACAATGAGATCAAGCTAGCAGTTAAAAATAACAGAAAAACATGCAAATAGTTGGGAAATGGGGGAAAAAATACCACTTCCAAGTAATCGTGGATCCAAGAGGAAGTTGAAATTGATAACCTAAAATATTATGGAGTTGAATGAAAATGAAAATGCACCTATATCACAACTTTGGTCACATAATTAAAGCAGTACTGAGAAAAAAATTATAGTATTAAATATGTATATACATTAGAAAAGAAAAAAATGAAGTAAAAAATCTAAACTCTTACATAAGAACTTAGAAGAAGATTTTTTAAAAATCCAAGCAACAGAAAGGAAATTGTAAAAATCAAAATAGAAATCAATGAAATTGAAAATGTAACATAGAGAAACTCAGTGAAACGAAAAGCTGATTCTCTGAAAATAATAGTAAAATTGATTAAGTTTTATCATGACTGGCAAAAAAATGAGAAAAGACACAAATAACCAACAGTAGAAATGCTATAGGAAAATCTCTTTAGACCCTACAGACATCAAAAGGCCAATAAAGAAATTCTGGGGCCGGGCGCGGTGGCTCAAGCCTGTAATCCCAGCACTTTGAGAGGCCGAGACGGGGTGGATCATGAGGTCAGGAGATCGAGACCATCCTGGCTAACAAGGTGAAACCCTGTCTCTACTAAAAAATGCAAAAAACTAGCAGGGCGAGGTGGCGGGTGTCTGTAGTCCCAGCTACTTGGGAGGTTGAGGCAGGAGAATGGCGTAAACCCGGGAGGAGGAGCTTGCAGTGAGCTGAGATCCGGCCACTGCACTCCAGCCTGGGTGACAGAGCGAGATTCTGTCTCAAGAAAACAAAAACAAAAACAAACAAACAAAAAAGAAATTCTGTAAATTTCTGTGAAATAAAAATTTAACAGCATAGAAGAATTATACCAATTCCTACATAGGCAAAAACTAGCACAACTCATTAATGTGAAATAGGTCATTTAAATAGCCCTAAAACTATTAAAGGCAGAAAACGAGTAAAGATATAGAAGGTCAGAACAACGTTGTCAATCAATTTATTCTACTTGACATTTTGCAGAACATTCTACTATACGAAAGCAAAATAAGCTTTTAATGTGCATATAGGATATTCACATAAAGAGACCATATTCTGGATCAAAAGTGAAAAAAATACATTGAAAGTGAAACTATTTTGACACATCATAAATATTATATGATGGAATTGTGTTAACATGACCAAAAATGGTTTTAAATACCAGGAAAACAAATAGAGTGAAAAATGTCAAATTCAATATGTTTTTGAAAAATTTTGCGGATTAAATGTTATATTTGGCTTGATTACATGGATTTTAAGACACAATATTTCAAATATTTTATAAGAAAAATGAACCATATTTTAAGTGCTAGTAGTCAAAATCTTAAATTTTATAAAATAAAGTTGATCCTAGAGACAGAGAATAAAAATATCACAGAGTTGGCTTTGGGATGCTTATAATAGGACTATTCCTGAAAAGTCCCACTATGAGCTAAAGAAAAGCAAACTAAAGCAAGTAAACAACAACAGCAATCACTTCCCCACTGTAATCTCCCCATTTATATGGAAGACATTTCAACATTAATGATTTTAAGGTAAGTGCACTGAGGGATGCAGTTAGAATAGGACTGTGCAGTTTGGAGTTGGTAGGATTCCATTAGAGCGACCAGAGCACTTAAACTGTCATAAACTCTAGTCACTTAGCAGGAGACTAAGGAAAGAAAAGCTAATCTTAAGTGATGGAGGCAAGAGGTTTAAATAGTGGATTTCAGGGGATAGTTTGGCCAACAATAGGAACATAATCAGAAAACAAGTAAGCTGGGAGATCAATTTAAAGAACTTACCCAGCAGTTAGGAGGAAGGGATAAAGCAACATAATGAGGGGATAGACAATGAGGTGTCAACATCAGTATAATTGGAGTGCCAGGATCAGAAATAATTCAACAATAAGGAAAAAATATCTGAATAAATAGTACCTAAGCATTTCTTAGACATCAATCAGAGAAAAATAATACTTCAATTTGTAAAAATGTATATAATATCTATAAGTGTCATGTATGGTGAGGTGTCATATATACCAATTATAGAAAAGTTCAGATCAACAAAGACAGAAAAGCAGATCGCCTTCTGAGGAACATGGTTCAGGAAACTTGGACTGGTGACTTCCACAGCAGATTGAATATGAAGTCAGCAAATCATATTTTTAAGTGCTTCATGTACATGCCCTTTTTAGTTTGATTCCACTTTTATTTAGAGCCAAAAAATTAGATTTGAGGAAACTACTAGCATTGTAGTTGGTTAATAAACAATTATTTTTATTTGATATCAATTTTAACCTGAGCTGTGTGTTCCGTTAAATTTCATGGCAGATTGAAATCCCTGTGAACTCATGACTGTAGAGGTACTTAAGTTGGGAACAGTGACAAACCAAGGACATGTGGTGTGGAGGGAAAGGTAGTGGGTTCAGTATAAATAGATACCATATATACTATATACACAAAATATAGATAATCATATAATAGAATAGTAGTTTTGGATAAGAGGTCTACAACAGAATCGCCTTGTTATTTTTACTTCTCTTTCAAATAGGGTGAAATATTAGAAAAGTGAAATCCATGCTGTAAGCATGAAAACAATCTGAATAAAACAATTTTTAAAAATATATTAATGAGCTGACTGTTTAATGATGAATACCTCAAGGTCAAAGCTGGTAAAAGGAAAAAGGGATCCAGATAGATACATAGGTCACTGAAGCAATTTTCCCTCTTGTATATGCTGAAACTGAAGTCCACAGAACTTCGATGTCAGTGCCTCAGAATTGCAGAGGAAAGGAGGTAAGACCTAGGGCTTATTCAAGTGAAGAGCCCAACAGAATCAAACCCACTCCTGGCACAAAGTTGACCCTGAAATATAGAGCCCTCCATGAAAATGTGGATAAAAAATAAATCTGATATGCTTGACTACTGCTAGGGGATTATTTAAATCAAAACAGAGCCCTGAGTGAAAGTGAAAAAACCTTTCTCAGAAATAATTCGTGATCACATTCTAGACTTCATCTGCATATGGAAACCAAGTCTGCGTAACCCTAGTGTCTTAAGGGGCCTTTGTGGGGGAAAAAATATCATGTGTCCCATTAGTGTTCTCATGATCTTGGAAAGAGCAAACAAATCTTCTCTCGAAAAACCCATCTTTATCTGGGCAGTAAAGCTTTCTTACAGACTGAATCCAAGAGCTAGAGCTATGATTTTTTTAGTCAAAAATCACTGATTTTTTGTTTTTTCAGTCAAAAAAAAAAAAAATCAAGAGAAAAAAGCAACTAGGAATTAGAGAACACTGAGCAAATCTAAAGTTTGAATCTTCAGAAGTGTAAATATCAACTGAAGAAAATAACATGAGTTGTTAAGTACATTTGAATGATTGCAAATATAGGTAAAGATTAAGAAACTAAAAAGTAAAATAATTGAAACTAAAAAACACAATGAATGAGATTAATGACTTGTAAGATAAAGTTCAGAAAAAACGTCTAGGAAGCATAGTGAGAAAGACATAAAAAGCATAAAAGGAAAGAGTTGAGAGGGAAAACTGGACAAAGGATACAGTTGAAGAAATAATGATTGAGAATTGTCTTAGTCTGCTCAGGCTGCCGTTGCAAAATAGATAGGCTTGGCTGTACAGACAACAAAAATTTATTTCTCACACTTCTGCTATATGGAAGCCAAAGATCATGATGCCAGCAATATCTAGTGTTTGATAAGGTAAGAAAGAAGAGAGATTTAAGAAAATTCAGTGCAATTAGCACAAAATTAAAGTGATAGAGATAATCTAAATGTGGCAGTAAATTATAATAAATGTAAATGAACAAAATGCTTTACTTAAAAGGGAAATATTTCCAGATAATTTCTTAAAAATCAAAATACATGTTACCAGAATAATATGCAAAACCTAAGTATGCAGAAAGTTGAAAGAATGAGGAAACATATGCTATGAAATTTATAATCAAATTAAAGCTGACATAACTATATTAATAATAGATGATACAGACTTTAAGGCAAAAAGCATTACTAGGGAAATAGAGAATCTTTATATACTGATACAGGTTTCAATCTATCAGGAAGATCATCAATTATAAATCTGTATAACAGCCTCAAAACATATAAAGCAAACACTGACAGAACTAGAGACTAATCGACTAACTTAGTGAGAAATTTAACACACTTCTGTCATTAATTGATAGATAAAATGCTCAAAAAATCAGCAAATATATAGAAGAGCTTAAAGAGACATTTTTAATCAGTTCTGCAAGGACAAAGCAAAAAGTTGATGAACTTATTCTTTCTGTAAAACAATGAACATACAAGCAAGATAACTAAAGTAAACTCTTTCAGAAGTGTGATGATTAGACAAAGCCACAGAATAAACTGAAAATAGGGAAACTGCTAATCCTAGATAAGACAGCAGGGTCTATATTGTTTTAATTTAGGGTGATTCCCATCCCCCTCCCTATTTCAGTGGCACTGTTGCCAAAAGTTGACAGCAACCTAGAAAACAGAGATATCAGACGCTTTTGGAGATCTGTTAAAAGTACAATCACTAGGGCATAGTCAATATTTTATCTGAATTTGAGTTCCCTGAGATATTTCTATTCTCAAGAATGTGGAGGCTGTTTGATTTTGACTCAGAGCTCAACTCAGCAGAACAGTCTAACCCTAAGGCATTTCCAAAACAATAGCAAAGGGATGGCAAGCATCATAGTTGCCCTGAGGCTGTGATTTCACTTGGGGCAAACAAGAGCCTATCTGGGAATTGAAAAGGGAATTTTGGAAAACTAGGTGATCGTAGGGAGCTTTAAAAAGATCTGACATATGCCCGAGAATCTGAAAGTTTGTGTATATGTGCATACACAGAAAAATATATGGAAAATAAGAAAGCACTGGCCACTGTCTTACTTAAGGCCTTTAGCAAACAGAGACTAAAAGCTAAGGCTGTTCTGTAAAATGCCTACCTGAAGTTAAAAGGTATACCTGCTCACAAGACTCCCATTAACAAAGAAGAGAAGATACACAGGCAAAGCACTTAAACTCTGACAAATGATTGGAATATAATTTAGCTGACCGCTAAATTATACTGACCCAAATACGACTATTAGGGAACCAGGCTTAAAAATAAAAACAATAACTTAAAAAGAAATACTAACTGTGAATTCTGTGGCCACACATTACAGAGAATACAGAATCTAAAATTAATTCAGGAAAGTCTTTAAAGAAATAACAGCAATAAGAAAAAACACCTCAATAACAGAAGTAGAAAAGTCTTACATCAGAATGGCTTTTTTACATTATCAAGAATGTCCAATTTTTAACAAAATGTACTAGACGTGGAAAAAACAGAAACATGAAACAAACATAAAATGTCAGCAGAATCTGTGACTGAGGGGGCCTGAATTTTGGATTTAGTAAATAAAGACTTTCGTAAACCAAACATAAAATTCTAAGTCCTCCAGCTAACTGAATGGTCCTGTCCTCTTGCCCAAAGCTTTTTAAAATAAACCTGAAACACTAGTTCAGGCCATCATGGGAATGGATGGTTGGACATGCTTCATTATACGTTCCTTCCTTTGGATTTCAGGCAGAGCTGACCAGCATTAACATTAAAACAGAGACCTCAAGACTCACAAAGCAGGTTTTTTGTAGCAATCAGATACCAATGTGACAGATTATGGGCACTGAAAGAAATCAAAGTATTTTGTACCAAAATATGTTTCTATGACAGATTTTAAAATGGCCCTGCAAAGCTGTCTCTTGTGATGAAAATTTACATTCTGTAGAGGGTTCTTTTCCCTTTCCATGTTTTTTTTTCCCTGATCCAAGAGAGAATTAACTAAGAGTCTGGCACCTTTTTAGGTCTGGTAAGAGCTCTGAAGCCTGCTACCTGGAGGCTTTATCTATGTTATAAAACCTTGATCTCCACAGCCCCTTATATTCACCTAGACATTCCTTTCTATTTATTCCATGTCTTTAGATAATAAGCCTTTCAACCAATTGCCAATCAGAAAATCTTTGAACCTGCCTATGACCTGGAAGCCCCCTCTTCAAGTTGTCCTACCTTTCTGGACTGAACTAATGTACATCTTACATGTGCTGATTGATGTCTTATGTCTCCCTAAAATATGTAAAACCAAGCTGTAGCCTGGCCATCTTAGGTACATAAGATCTCTTGGGGGCTATGTCATGGGTCATTGGTCACTCACATTTGGCTCAGAATAAGTCTCTTCAAATCTTTTACAGGGTTAAGCTCTTTTCATCAACACTTTAAATTAGCTATTAGTATGTTAAAATAACTACAGAACATAATCTACAAAAATTAAAGTGTAACAACTATGTATAATCAAATACAGAATATAAATAAAGAAATAAAAATTATAAAAAAGACCCAATTAGAATTTCTGAAGTTGAAAAAAATAATAACTGGAATAGAAAGTTCACAATGGAGGCACAAAAATAGATGGAGCTGGTAGAAGAAAAAATCAGCAATCATAAAAATATGTCAATAGTGAAATTCCAGTCTGAGGAGAAGAATTTTAAAAATGAATATAGGCCGGGAGCGGTGGCTCACTCCTGTAATCCCAGCACTTTGGTAGGCTGAGGTGGGCGAGTCACCTGAGGTCAGGAGTTCAAGACAAGTCTGACCAACATGGAGAAACCCTGTCTCTACTAAAAATACAAAATTAGCTGGGCGTGGTGCCGCATGCCTGTAATCCCAGCTATTTGGGAGGCTGAGGCTGTAGAATCGCTTGAACCCGGAAGGAGGAGGATGTGGTGAGCCGAAATCGTGTCACTGCACTCCAGCCTGGGGAAAAAGAGCGAAACTCCATCTCAAAAAAAAAAAAATAATAAAATAAAAAATGAATATAAATGAACAGTGTCAGAGACCTGTTAGCATCAATAATTTCAACATATGCATAATGAGTATTCTAGAAAAAGAGAATGAGAAAGAATGAAAAGGAGAAAATATTGAGAAAAAATTTGAGGAAATAATGGCAAAATCTTCCCAATTTTGGTGAAAAATGTTAATCTTGCTGAAAAATATCAATCTACAAATTCAAGAAACATGATAAACTCTAAGTAGAATAAATGTGACATAATCCATGTTAGACACATCATAGTCGTATTTAAATCAGTAATAAAGAGAAAAATCTTAAAAGCAGTAAGAGAATACCAACTCGTTATATAAGAGTGTTCTCAATATGATTAATCTAATTTCTCATCAGAAAACATGAAGGCCAGAAAAGAATGGAATGCCATATTCAAAGTGCTCAGAATAAAGACTATCAATTCAGAATTCCATGTCCAAGCACATTACATAGATTATTCACCATGATCAAGTGGGACTTATCCCTGGAGTGCGTGGATAACTCAATATATACAAATCAATATGTGTAATACATCACGTCAACAGAATGAAGGGCTAAAACCATGTGATTTTCTCAACAGATGCAGAAAAAACATTTGATAAAATTTTACATTCCTTTATAATACTAACCCTCAACAAACTAGGTATAGAAAGAGAGTGGTTCAGCACAATGCAGCCCGTATATTACAGACCAACCGCTAAGATTATACTGAACACAGACAAGCTGAAAACTTTTTCTCTAAGAATTGGAACAAGACGAGGATACCCACTCTCACCACTCTTATTCAAATTGTTTTTGAGGTCATAGCCAGAGAATTTAGGGGCCAGAGAAAGAAGCAAAAAAGGAAATCCAAACTGGAAAGAAAGAAGTCAAATTGTCCCTGTTTGCAAAGGATATGACTTTATATATAGAAAATCCTAAAAGTGCAACCAAAATACTTTTAGAATTGATACAGAAATTCAGTAAAGTTGCAGGACACAAAATTGACATATAAAAATCAGTAACATTTCTATACACTGAAAAGTGAAATAATGGAAAAATAACTCAAGAAAAATTCCATTTATAATAGCTAAAAAATTAATAAATAAAAATCAAGGACTAAAGTTAACCAAGAAGTCAAAAGAGCTCTAAAGGAAAACTAGAAAACACTGATGAAAGAGATTGAAGAGGTCACCAAAATAACCAGAGATATATCTCGTGTTTATGAACTGGACAAATTAATATTGTGAAAATGACCAAAATATAAAGAGCAATCTACAGAGTCGATGCAATCCCTATCAAAATATCTATGATACTATTCACAGAAATGAAAAACCAATCCTGAACAAAAAGAACAAAGCTGAAGTCATCACACTACTTGACTTCAAAATACACTCTAAAGCTATTTTCATTCGCGTCCATGTGAAGAGACCACCAAACAGGATTTGTGTGAGTAACAAGGCTGTTTATTTCACCTGGGTGGATGCAGGCGGGCTGAGTCCGAAAAGAGAGTCAGCAAAGGGAGATGGGGTGGAGTCGTTTTATAGGATTTGGGTAGGTAAAGGAAAATTACAGTCAAAGGGGGTTGTCCTCTGGCGGGCAGGGGCGGGGCGGGGGATCACAAGGTGCTCAGCAGGGGAGCTTTTGAGTCAGGATGAGCCAGGAGAAGGAATTCACAAGGTAATGTCATCAGTTAAGGCAGGAACAGGCCATTTTCACTTCTTTTGTGGTGAAATGTCCTCAGTTAAGGCAGGAACCATTAAGGCAGGAACCGGCCATCTGTATGTGTACCTGCCGGTCACAGGGGATATGATGGCTTAGCTTGGGCTCAGAGGCCTGACAGCTATAGTAACAAAAACAGCATGGTCCTGGCATAAAAACTAACACACAGACCAATGAAACAGAATAAAGAATCCAGAAACAAATCCGTTTATTTATGGCCAACTGATTTTTTATAAAGGCAGTAAGAATATTCACTGGAGAAAGGAGTGAATGCTCTTCAATAAATGCTGCTGAAAAAATAGATATCCATATGCATAAAAATGGACCTCTACCTCTATTTCTCATCATATACAAAAATGAAATGAAAATGGATTAAAGGCTTAAATGTAATACCTGAACTTATGAATATACTAGAAGAAAACATTGAGGAAATTCTTCAGGACATTGGTCTGGGCAAAGATATTTTTGATAAGACCTCAAAAGCACACTGTTACACAAACATAAATAGATATATGGGATTATATCAAGCTAAAAAGTACAACAAAGGAAACAACAGGGTGATGAGGCAAGCTATTTGCAAATATTTGTAAACTATTCATCTGACAACTGATTAATAACCAGAATATAAAAGGAGCTAAAACATGCAAAAGAAAAAATAACTGATTAAAAAGTGGGCAAATGATCTGAATAGACATTTCTCAAAAGAAGACATAGGAATGGCCAACAGGCATATGAAAAACTGCACAACATCACTAATCACCAGAGGAACGCATATCAAAACCTTAATGAGATGTCATCTCTGTCCAGTTAAAATGGCTATTATCAAAAAGATGAAAAGTAATAGATGCTGGCAAGAATGCAAAGACAAGCGGTTGGTAGGACAAGGCTTGTTTAGGCACTTTAAGCAAGAATAATGCTTGTATTTTAAAATGCTTATATAAGAGGTCTGTGTGGTTTCTGAATTCTGCTTCTGCACTATTTCAAAGGGACTTCTTTTCTATTTATTTTTGTTCTTGCTGAAATCCAAGGAAAATTGGAATTGAATGTAAAATCACAACCTGAAAGGCAACAGTTGGTGATGAGGATGGTATGCCTTATGTGAAAAACACTTAAATAATTTAATTAGTCATTTAAAAAGAATTAGTAATTTAAATTCTTTTTAAATTAAAGAATTTAAAAAGTCAATGGACTTTGATATGTTTCCTTGGTTAAGTCCTGACTGCTTTCTTCTCTCTATTTGTGTCATTTTTGTTAATAGTTTATAAGGAAAGTTCATGGTTGATAAGGCCAGATGGGTCCTGAAAATATTGGAACATAAAATAATTAAGGCTTAAAGATAAGCTTTTTCTTGGGCCATGACATAGTAGAAAAAGCCCTGGACAAGGAGATTGGAGGTCTGCTTTGAAACTCAATTCTGCCACTAATCATTGACCTTGCAAATCATTGTTTCTCTGGGCCTCAGTTTGAATGTTCTGCCTCTTCTAATACTACCAATGGATACTATTTTTTGAATACTCAAAATGTGATAGCATGTCAAAGTTAATACACCTATGTCTTTATCTGTAATAGTTCATTTAATACACACTACTCTAAGACAAAAACTCTATTTTCTATAAGTAAAATAAAACTCTATAAACTCTATTTCCTCTAAGGTGGGAAGTACTACTCCTGGTTAAAATACAAACAAACACACTTGAGAAAACTAAGAATCAATGAACTTAAGTAACATTATCAAGATCATGCAGGTGGAAGCAAATCCAGGTCTGTTTAAATCCAAAGCAGTTAATACTGTCTTGATGATTGCTTTATTGTAATTTTATTGATTAGCATATTATTATTGTATAGGTTAGTCCTTTTCTTTTCTGTGGGGGATGCATTCTAGGACTTCCAGTGAATGCCTGAAGCCTCAGATCATACTGAACCCTATACATACTATGTTTTATCCTATACATACATACCTGCGATAAAGTTTAATTTATAAATTAGGCATGAGAAAAGATTAACAATGCAAAAAATAATAAAATGGAACAATTATAACAATATGCCAGCATTACTACTGTTGCACTTTGGGGCCATTATTAAGTAAATTAAGGATTACTTGAACACAAGCACTGCAATACCACAACACCCAATGTGATAATTGAGGCACCTACTAAATGACTAATGGGAAAATAGTGTGTATAATTTGGATACACTAGATAAGGGGAGGATTCACATCTCAGGTGAGATGGAGCAGGAAAAGCATGAAATTTCATCATGCTACTCAGAGTGGCACAAAATATAATAGTTATAAATTATTTATTTCTGGAATTTTCCATTTAATATTTTCAAACCATGGTTGACTGTGTGTAACTGGAACCACAGCAAGTAAAACTGCAGATAAGGAAAGACTACTGTATGTGCAACAGAATGCAAAATAATAAGTAGTTTATTATGTGATTTCCTTGAATACATAGCATATGGCAATGAAAAATATTTCTTATTTCAGATCAAAAACTTCTTACCAACCAGATTGACGAGGCTGCTTCAATCTAGCTGCTTCTCATAGGGTCTTTTGCTTAATTTCTTTTTATGCTACATTACCCCCATTGATTTTATTTGGGTGATTCATAGAGTTTTTCTTCATTTCCTGTATAGTTCTGTGAGAATTATATAAAATATTTACTGCTCTTAGACTATGTTAAGGTCTGTGGTGCTATACGTGGTTAGAGAGAGAGCTTTCCTTAATGTTCATGCTTTCCTTAATGTCCACGGGTATATGTAAGTTCACAGTGTCTTAGCCCCTTGCAGTGTCTCCACATTTTCATATTCTCTAAGTGAATTTCCAAGAAAGCTGTACATGATGTTTGGCCACGTTTACTTATCCAGGGATCGTGAAATTGGGGGATGGAAATGTTGAGCTCTCAATCATAAATGACTTTTAACCTGAATTTTTTCTTACTCTAAATGAGGTCTTGGAAATATGATAAACATTTTTCCCAAACAAGGTAATCACCAGGTTTATTGCATCAAGTAGCCCTGTGTGATTTCCACTCCAATTGCACTCCTCATATCAAGCAGTACTTGAACAATAGCAATTTGGCTTTTCATATTTGGACTCTCAAACAACCAAAGTGAGAGTATGCTTAACACCAGAAAATGGTCACTCTTTAGTGGCAAAATTGTGATGTTTGAAAGTTATTGCCAAGAGCTTTGGAATTTTTATAGAGAATTCCAGGAAGGCAGAGGTTTCTGGGTGATATGGTAATTACTCAGAAGCACTCTTTTCCTTTGGGGTGAAACACTGCTCTTTTATTTCATAAAAATGTCAATAAGCCATGAGAGTTCCATTTTTTAAAATATTTGTATGATCTCTTGTATTGATGCTACATAAGAAAATGAAGGGAATTCTATTATTATTAAGGGATTGAGTGTGTTTCCTTTCTTTTGTTTATGCTTATTGGGCAGATCACACAATATTTCTTTTTTTTTTTCTGGATATGATGTGAGATCCTTAGAAAGGTAATCTCTTGGCTCTCCCTATGTAGGCTACCTGGGACATCAAAATTGATAAACCCAGTAATGTATATACAGCGTAAATGTAAAGTGTTTGGGCATTTGTGTTATAAAGGGTGTTAGATCTTCTACAAAGAAACAATTTATCAGAAAAAAATTCCTATGTATTTAAAAATATTTCTTAGATAATAATTGCTTCTTTGTTTATTCTTGGTTTTAAAATTTAAAAACTGAGATCCTTATCTTGGTATTTAAGATACTGTACAATTTTTTTTTCTATTTGCCATTGTGGCACAGACACGTGAGTCCTACCCATGCCTCTGATTAGTCACTGTAATGAAACCAGACTTGGGTACCAACTCTGATAGAGAGTCTCATAAGTCATTTGGGCCTAATATCTAAGGGAACATCTCCATATTAATCAGTTTTTGTAATTTCCTACTCTCATATTGGCCTATCTAGTCTCCTCAAAATCAAACTATTGTTACTGCATTAGCTTTCTGTGCATGAAAATATTAAGAAAAGCAGTTATACTATTTATAAGATAACTTATTATCTTAATTGTCCTCTGTTTTAAAATATATTATCTAGGGTTTTAGAAGTCTTCATAAATACTTTTAAAATTATTATCCTATTGGTGCTCTTCTACAACTCACATTTGGGCTCAAACTTCTTTCAGATGGAAATCAATATATGTAAATACTAATACTAATAGATGTGGGTTCTCTGTGTATTGGAAGTATATAGAATATGTACTACTCCCAGAATATGTTAAGCTATGTGGCATCATATGTGGTTAGTATGGGGCATTAAAAAGGCCTCCTGATATAAGAACAGTTTTTTAAAATCAGGTACAGTTTTTGAAAGTCCCATAACCAGTAATTACATTTTCAGGCATTAGCTACCAAAAACTCATGGTGTAAATTCCATAGAAAGCCTTTGCGTAGTTAAAGTGCTGTACTGTTCCAGTTCTTCTATAGGCCTTTAGGAGAGGGGAGGGTATAGCAAATAAAAACCTTATATTATATTTTAAATAACGAGAAGTATGCTAACCTAATGCTTTGTGTGTCTGTCTTCCTTCCTCCTGCCTCCCTATCCTAGCCAGTTATGGAGACTGACACAAACCTAATAAAAACATGGCTTTATTATGATTAAGTAAATATCTACTATCGTTAAGTCTCAACTTTTTCTGTGACCACCAAACACACATGAAGAAAATCTGCCATTTTTTCCCATCAGCAGAAAAGGCTCACTGTTTCAGTACATCTGGACTGTCCCAAAGGACTGAGCCCCAGCAGGGAGGGCTGATAAGCACTGTTGGTGGCTGGAGCATGAATAATTTGAGAAAGTCCCAAATTCCCTGTAAATTTTTATTGATTCTCCACTCTTATTCCAAACCCTTTGAAAAATCAGTATATTTATTCAAATAAAGTAATCCAATATTTACAATACTGTCATCAATACAGAAAAACTGATGTCTCTCTCTTTTGTCTAGAATATCCTTCCTGATATGGTGAATTTTGACTTCTAGACTGGTACCTATGTCTGCTCTTCAACTACTCTATATGGGATCATTCTTCCCCTCCTTGCTTCCCTCCCTCCCTCCCTCCCTTCCTTCCTTCCTTCCTTCCTCCCTTCCTTCTCCTTTGTTCCTTGGTTTTACAGTAGCATTTATGCCACTAGATCGTAATTTTATTTACTGTTTTTTCTTGTCATTAGCCTGTGTTTTCCTTCAATGCAGAGGTTATGCCATTTCACCTTTCTATCTCAGACATTTATTACAGACACATTACATAATATGTGATTGATAAATGTTGAGAAAATGCAAAGACAATGCATTTTCATGATGGAGACAGAGATGGGAAGAGTCTAGTGAGAGAATATGCTGGCTGAGGTCGTCTTCCTGAGGAATGCCGCAGGAAGGGTGTTCAGCAAGGTGGACACTGGAGACTTGAGGGATGCAAAAGGTTAATTTAGCAAAGGAGAAATTTTGCCATCTTGGCAATTTCCTCAGGACTTGTCTTCAAGTAGCAATAATTTTATGGTTGTACTAGGCCACATGCTTAGAATGGCCCTTCATTGTTTTGGTATTGGTGTCATAAAATTCTTATTAGTTTTTGAAGAAAGAATCCATCATTTTCATTATATACTGGGCCCAGCAAATTAGGTAGCTATTCCACTTTTTAAGTTTTGTGGAGCCCTTCAGAAACTCACATGATTGTTGCACCTTAAGTGTTAACATCTTAAACGTGACTTCATTAAAGTGCTGTGGAAATGTCTGTTTGTAGCTCACCAGCACTACCCACAGGTGCTACTCACTGGAATCTCCCGTATAGTTTGGCAACATGTAGAGCTGACAGGAAGAGAACTGATTTCCATTTTTACTGCCTATAGAAAGGATTTAATAAAACAGATTTCTCTCTTTTGCTTTTGAAATAAAACTCATTCTAGAAGACTTTTTGCAAGGAATGAGAGAAGTTTAACCTGGTTAAGGAAAAACTAAATAGACATTCTAGATGGGATTTTAGGTGGCCTGCCCTGCAGCTGGCTGAATGGTTACTTTTCATCATGCTGTAGTGAGATCATCTATTAAGCAATTACAAACAACCAGTGTTCAAATTCCACTTTTATCATTTAATAAGTGTGTGATTTTAGGCAAGTTTATCTAAAGGATGAATGTCACTTTTCTCGTGTGTAAGCTGGCGATAATGTGTGCTGGACTCAGGATTGTCTTGCAGATTCAATGAGTAAATACATGGCATATGATCACAGTAGTATATTGCATATAGTAAACATCAGTAAAAGTAATGGTTATTAATATGGAACAAGGATTAGTTAAGTTGTTCAGTTTGTGGAGAAGGGCTTAGAATGCTTTTTTAAATAGGTAAAGAGGAAGGAGAATAATAAGATAAGTATCTTGGCATGTAGAAGTCTCGTCCTAAGTACAATTCCATTCTAACTCTGTATATGCCCTTAAGCAGGTTTTTGACGTTCCTGCAAAATGTCAAGGGCTTTTGCTGCACATGACAACAGTGCTGGGAGGCTGGCCACTGGAGTGATTCTTATGATAAAATATTTTTTTTAAATGTATATTCCTTCAGATGTTTCCCATTGACTCGACTGAGAATGGGGTGAGAACTTAAGAGTTTACAGGGAACACACATGGAAGCTTAACAGCCATCTGGTGTCCCAGGGGCATCTGGAGCTTTTCTCTGTAGGATGCGTCATATGCGCTCTCTCCATTACTCTCTCACTTCCCCACACACTGGCTCAACACACAAAGACAATACACGTTCATGGTCAGACCGTGGCAAAATTGTGAAATTGGTGGAATTTGTCTTCTTAGTTCTCCATTTCTCAGTCCTATTGCCCATGTCCTTTTCAGAAGCTTGATGGTCTCTTATTTTTCTTATTACTTGTTCACCTGTTAATTACTTTATTCAACAAAGATGAAATACCTACTTGTGATGCACTCTACTAAGTTCTGAGGATAAAGTAAGTGAGTCAGAAAAGGTGACTGCCTGCCCCCTCCTGCTTGGTGAAATATACCAACATTAAATAATTTTTGAAATTCACTGGATTGTTAATAATTTTGAAATTCCTATGAAGGAAACTAATGGGGTGATGAGGTAATAATGAGTAAGGGGAAACCAGTTTAGATGGGAATATTAGGGTGTTCCTCTGGAAATATGACATTTAAACTGAGACACAGAGTATCAGCTCAGAGTGCAAAGTATTGGAGAAAAGTGTATGGCAGGAAGAAGGAACAGCAAGTTCAATTATCTGGAAGAAGGAAAGGGTACTGATGCTTTGAAGAAACAAAAGAAGTGAATGAGGCTGGATTGTAGAGAGATGGAGCTGGGGAATGGTCTCATGATGAACATTCCGGACCATAGTAAAAGGGCTGGATATAAATTTAAGAGGAAGTGGAAACCAGTGAGGATCTTTGATGAGGGAAGTAAAGTATACTAACTTATATTAGAAAAAAATCACTTACTGGACTACAAAGTGGCAAAAATGGAAGGAAAGAGATCAATAGTCCCTTATACAACAGATGATAATAATTTGCTAGAATGGTGACAGGAGACAACAATATAAAAGTTAGATTCAAGAATTATTTAAGAGGTGCAACTTATTTAATTTGATGATAGATTTTATGTGAAGATGAGGCTAAAAGGTGAAATCCAGGATAAGACCCATATGTTTGACTTAAGCAAATAAAAGGGTAATGGTGTTAGTAATATCCTGTCAAAATCTGTTTTAAGAAAAGAACAGGATTAAAATTCCATTCAGGGCCAGACATGGTGGCTCACGCCTGTAATCCCAGCACTTTGTGAGGCCAAGGTGGGCAGATCACCTGAGGTGAGGAGTTCGTGACTAGCCTGGCCAAGATGTTGAAACCTCATCCCTACTAAAACTACAAAAATTAGCCAGGCATAGTGGCGAGTGACTGTATTCCCAGCTACTTTAGTGGCTGGGGCAGGAGAATCACTTGAACCTGGGAAGCAGAAGTTGAGTGAGCCAAGATCGTGCACTGCACTTCACCCTGGGTGACAGAGCGAAACTCCATCTGAAAAAAAAAAAAAAAAAAAGAAAAAAGAAAAAAAATGCATTCAGTTAATTTTTTTTTTTTCGTTTCTTGCCACTAGGCATTTCACAAATGCACTTTGGTGAATATGATCAATTGAGAACAGTTCAAAGTGTTCCCTCTCAGTGAGCTTTGCATTTTAACAGGCAATGAAAATGTAAGCTAAATTCTAATATTCTACAAGCAGGAACTTTGACGTTTGTATATTTTTTCTTATTTATTTGTAGCAAATTCACATCACTTGGGCTAACACCTGTTCTGCTCTTACTTTTGTAAGATTTTAGTTACCAATCCCCTCTCCCTCTGTTGGTAGTGCACACTAATGAGCCCCAAACCCTAGAGCATGCCTGAAATAGATGTCAGAGTGTCAAGGATGAAAATCAGTTAGGTGGAGTGGTGGAAAGGGAGATGGAGGCTGGTAATGGGATTGGATTTTTCTCTTCTTCAAATGAAGAGTTTTGTTTGCTTATTTATTTATTCGTTTGTTTATATGGAACAGCATTTCTTACCACCATAGTCAGAATATATCATAATATTGCAAGAAGCAAGCTATAATCCAACATAAATTGTACAGAAAATTCAGAGATTCAAGTTGGTAAACTCAGAGATTCAAGTTTGATCCTATTTGGGAGCGGAGAACGTACAGCAAATACATGAGGAATAACACGAATAAATAACATGATGAATGCTAGCCTAATGCTAGCATTTTGTTTTTTACAGTTATTATTTTGTTTTACAGTCCACTTTGCTAGATTATTTCCTTTTGATTTTCCCTTAAATTGTGGTGTTCTTTTTTTCTTTTCCCATCTGCAGTTGCTCTGCTTTTTATTCTTAATTTTCTCACTGAACAATTCCAATTACTTACTGGATTTTAATAATGAGTGATTAGCTGATTAATCACAAACCTGAATTTCAAAAGCCCACCTATGCCATAAACCAAGCCCAACCATTGGCCAATTTATTTAATGACACTTTAAATAAAATATTTTAATAATATCTTAATAATTTATCCAAGTCTAATCTTTAACATTAATAAAAATTTTCCAGAAATGTGAAAGCCATCTTTGATTCCACTTAGACTGCTTTATTCATTTTTTAAAAGTAAGTAGTATTCTTTTAAAGGCTTCTGAAGTATATTGTGATTTTTGATTCTACTCTATTAAGATTTATTTTAATACTTTATATTTTAATACACATTTCAAAATATTTACTGTTTCTCTGCTAGAGATACCAGCCTACTCAGAGATTGTGTATCTTCATCCTCTTAATGTCAGACTAGGCTGTCAAATTTGATACATACCACTTTTAGCTGATACTTTCGGGACTATTCTGTGAAATGCTGTTTTCTCTTTTCCTTCTGCTGTGAGCTAGGTATACCCCAACTGGAGTGCATGCATATAGATTGAGGAAAATATATGTACCAGATCAACTACTATAATGAAAAATATGAGCAAGAAACAAACCTTTGTTTTTTGTAAGACCTTAAGATTTTTTTGTAATTGTTGCATGTAATATTGTAACAGTTCATTCTTCAAATCATCTATTTATTCCTAGGGACAAATCAGAACAGTTTTTTAGCTAGTTTTTTTCACCAGTTAGCATGTGTTAGCACAAATACTACATAATATTATTTGAGATATTTGAGAAGTCATGTTGAGTTTTGTATGATTTGGATATTTATGATGATTTTGGAATATCACCAAAAAGTCATAAAATAAGGGAAAAATTAGAAAGCTGTGGAGATTTATCAAAGTATATCTCTATCTAGAATTGTATGACATGACAAATGAAAGTAATAATAGTACCCATCATCAAAGTAATAATATTGATTGAATAAAATCAATTATACTACGTTCTTATCAGAATTTTGGATACATAGTAAGTGCTTAGTACATTTTAGCTAAGGAAAGGAACCCTAGTCCCTGGGAAGATATGAGGTCAAGAACATATTTCTCACTCTCAGAATGGTCAAGAGCTGAGACATATGCACTCTTCATACCTTTGCCACGATAGCTCTAAATCCTTAAATGTGCTAAGAAATACATTTCACTTTACTTGTAAAAATTAAAACATGAATTCTTAGCCTCTGAATCTTGCTTGGTGTAAAAGTACCTCGTCACTAGCTTAAAAGAATAATTGTACTTCTTTCATAGCTTCAGACATTACCAGGGGAGAATGAGGGTACAGGAGAGCACGTGGATCATTCCTTTCTGTTTGCACTGATGATCGATACATTCTACCAAAAATAAATTATTTGTTTAATTCATATATTTGAAACGTGCCTCAGTGGAAACTCATTCTTTCTAAATCATAATAAATATTAACAGATTTTTGAATATTATTGCTGCTCATTTTAAAAATAATATTTAGGTCAGTAACTAATGCTTTAGTTTTATATTTTTGAATTCAAAATATCAGTGTACTAATTAATGGGCTTTTGGAAACTGAAAAAGATAACTCTCACTACTTACTTCTCCTGGCTCCTCTCTTTTGAATTTTTTGGTCCAATGCAAATCCTTTGTTTGATTCATGGTGTATTCTGGAGATGATTCAGGGAAAGGTAGCAGGGACCATTAATATCTTGCCTTGCCACAGTGAGAATGATTCCACAGCACGACCATTTCTCATGAAGGATGGGTTTTAAATGTGTATAGAGTGAGCTACTGTTTGATGGATCACAGCTATGACTCTTTCAATGAGAGAACAAGCCCATTCCTAAGCTTGACATTCCCCTACAGATGACACTCTAGAACTCTGCTGTCAATACACTTTTACTTAAAGGAAAAAATGACTGATGGCCAAAATACTCTAGTGTGAAAAATGGAGTATCCTCTGCTAAACTGTGGTGTTGGTGGAGATTCATCTTAAGAAAACCTGGTGTCTTCTTTCTGCCCAATCCTGGCTGATGGAAGAAACCAAATTCATACTACCTGTAAATTACTGAAGCTAATAATATGTGTTTCCTCATACCACTACACCCACCCCCACACACCCCCGCTCCCCTGCACACACACATCCAATGCATAGGAGTTTTTTAACAACAACAAAAAATTAATGAGTCCCTAATGTAGAATTATATGTAGCTGGAAAGGGTTTTTTTCTTTTTCACCCCAGTAGTAATTGGGGACAGGACAGTGTTTCTTACCTTTCTCGTTCACAAATTAAGACTTTTAAAAAAAATATATAGGCAAGAGAAGACAGAAAGAAGTGATATTGGTGGTGTTTCTTTCACCCCACCTCCCCAGAGACTGATGCTCAACTTCCCTAGGTCTTAGAACACTCTCCAAACATTTATTTGAGCCCTCTTATGAGTTGAATTAAGTCCCCCTCAAAAGATATACTGAAATACTAACCCCTAGTACTTCAGGTTGTGACTTTGTCTGGAATTAGGGTCATCGCAGAGATAATTAGTTAGATAGGGTCATACTAAAGTAGGGTAGACCCTTAATCCAATATGACTGATGTTTTTATAAGAAAAGAAAGACTAACATTTCTCCTTTACCCCTACATCCCCTGCACCTCTACCCCCAGTGTCTGCTGGCCACCATTCTACTCTTTTTTTCTGTGAGTTAGACATTTTTTAGATTCCACATATGGATGGTGACTATAGGTCATAACAAATTATTATACATTTCAAAGTAGCAATAATAATCGATTTTAAGGCCGGGCGCGGTGGCTCAAGCCTGATCACGAGGTCAGGAGATCGAGACCATCCTGGCTAACACGGTGAAACCCCGTCTCTACTAAAAAAATACAAAAAATTAGCCGGGCGAGATGGCGGGCGCCTGTAGTCCCAGCTACTCGGGAGGCTGAGGCGAGAGAATGGCGTAAACCCAGGAGGCGGAGCTTGCAGTGAGCTGAGATCCGGCCACTGCACTCCAGCCTGGGCGACAGAGCGAGACTCCGTCTCAAAAAAAAAAAAAATAATAATCGATTTTAAATCTTCTTACCACAAAAGAATGATAAGTATTTCAGGTGATAAATAGGTTAATTAGCTTGATTTGATCATTACACAGTATAAACATGTATCAAAACATCACCTTGTACCTCATAAGTATATACAATTATTATTTGTCAATTTGTTCTACAAATAAGATAATACTCAAAAAAAAAAAAAAAAGGAAGAGGAGAGAGAGAGGGAAGAAGGCTATGTGAAGACAGAAGCACACATTAGAGTTATGCAGCCATAAACCAAGGAATGCCTGAGGCTACTAGAAGCTGAAAGAGTCAAAGAAGGATCATCTTCCAAAGGCATCAGAGAGGAACAGCTCAAGTGACACCGTGATTTAGGGCTTCTGGTCTCCAGAACTGTGAAAGAAAAAACTTGTTTTAAACCACCAAGTTTGTGGTCCTTTGTAATAGTAGCCATAGGAAAGTACTGTACTACAACCCCCAATGTACGGACTCATCCAATTTATTTGGCCATCAGGGAGCATTCCCCTCTCTTACCAGTGCACACTTGGGCTCTACTAACTTGCTAGCTACTACTAGCTGAACGCTTGTATCTTACTGTTCTTTCCGATGCTTGTAGCTGCTTTAGCTAGGCCAATGCTCCTATGTCATACCTTCCTACAGGTGCCTGTCTTGCCTTAGATTTTAGACTAGCCGATTGCCCTATGACTTAAGGTCACTAATGGGGTCAAGAAAACTACCAAGTATGTAGTTTGATGGCTTTCTTCTTCTTTTTTTTTTTAATTTTCAGTATGGAAGCTATATCCTTCCCAGATCTCTGCATCTCAAAGCAGAAACCAGAAGTAATAAATTTAATTGGTTTTGTTTCATTTTTATTGAATTCAACATATTCAAATATATTTTCTAATTTTCTTTGCAATGTTTTTTGACCCATGGCTATTTAGAAGTATAGATAGATAGATAGATAGATAGATAGATAGATAGATAGATATATGTATATATATGTGTGTGTATGTATATATACACACATATATAATTTCTACATATTTATTGAGAGATGCTTTTACAACTCAGAATATGATTTGTCTTAGTGAGGGCTCAATGTGCACCTGAAAGAAATGGTTATTCTGTTGCTGAATTGAGTGTTTTTATATGTGTGAGTTTATAGGTTTCATCAAATTTGGTAGCCTTTGTTGTTGTTGGCTAGCTATTCTTCAAATATATTTTCCTATCTCTTTTCCTTTCCTGTGTTTTAATTAAATGTATGTTATAGCATTTGCTATTTATCTGTAATCACTGAGGCTTTGTTTATTTATTATTAAATTTTCATCGTATCCTATAATTTTCAATTATTTTTCCTCTATGCTTCAGCCATGTCATCAAGGTCATTGATTATTTCTTATAATTGCTATTAATAAAATTTAGTGAATTTCTAAAATTAAAAGTTCCATTTGGTTTCTTTTAATTCCTTGATGACTCATAATTATGTTAATCTTTTCCTTTAAATCCTTGGCATAGTTATAAAACCTGTTTAAAGTCTTTAATAAAGTTCTGTTTAAAGACCTTAGAAAGTCATTCTCTCATCTCCGTTATTGCTGATTTTTTTCTTTCCCCTGACTTTTCTTCTGATTATAGATCACACCTTTTGCTGTTTGAAATTTTTATCTGGATGCTGGATATTGTTGTTTTATGTTGTTTGAATGCTGGATTTTGTGGCTTTAAGAGTGTTCAGCTTTTTCTAGAACGCTGTTAAATTCCTTGCCAATCATCTTGATTTTTTTAAGACTTTAAGCTTTGCTAGAACAGATCTAGAGTAGTATTCTCTAATCTAGGGCAGCACATCTCAGTTTCAGCAGTATTGGCATTTGGCACCAGACAATTTTTTGGTGTGGGGGTTGTCCTGCAAATTGTGAGACATTTAGCAGCAACCCAGGGCTCTACCCTTCGCCCGTGCAAAACCAATGACTCTAGATGTTACTGAATGTCCATCGGGAAAATTTTTCCCTTGTTGAGAGCCACTTATCTCGCATTTGTTTAGCCTTGCTCCCAAGGTGTGATGATTCTAGTAGTTTCCCACTAAATACCCTGGTTTTTCCACTAGGATTCTTCACTTTGCTGGTTGGAATTGAATGTCTTCCATCCTTGCATGAACTGTGGAAATATGCAGCTTCCAGTTTCTGATTATTTGCTGCCTATCTTCATTGAATTTTACCCACTGAATCAGCAGTAACAATGAGATTTAAGAAAAGGAGGGTTTGTGTGAAAATTATGATTAATAATTTCTCTACCTCAATGCAGAACACCAGGAAATAGAATAATATTAAAATGAAGTGAATATTTTCTGTGGAATGCTAAAACATTCGAAGAACATGTGGAAGGAGGCAAAAGTTTTAGTTTTATTCGTTGAGCAAGTTCTTACTAAAAAATAATGTATACACACGTACACATAGTGCCCTCCCTACTCACTTATATCTGTATTCATTATGTGTTCTAGGAAAATAACAATGAGCAAGTCATACACCTTAAGGTCTTTATATCTTTTATAGAAGACAGTAAGGCAAAAAAAGAAAAAGTTAATTATCACAAAACAATGTGAGTGGTACTATTAACAAAAATTTTAAAAAAAGGATGATAGAAAATGAGTACAAAAAAGCGAGGCTTAACTAGGGCTAGTACTGTAAGTAAACATTTCCAAGACCAAGTCTTGGAACGTTTCCAAGTTCAATGGTTTCTTACCATTGAACTGAGTGTTAAAATGGGCAAATGTGGAAAATATTCAAATGGGAAAGGGAAGCAGTAACAAAATACAAAGTAAGGAAAATGGTTTCGGGAAATGTAGGGAAACTGATATGGCTAAATATTAAGGAACTGTAAGAGGGAAGACATGAAGCTGCAAATGCAATCAGAGATTAGATTTGTAGATTCTTCTGTGTCATTCTAAAATGCTTAAAGTTTCTTCTAAAGTCTGTGAGTATTCTGTGGAAACCTTGAAATAAGAAGCACAATGTGATTAAATTTGAATTTTAGCAAAAAATTTTGAGACTGATTATGTGGGATAAATACAAAAGAAGCCGAGCGGTATGCTTATATTCTTCTTACCGAGCAGATCTCTGTCTTCTGGTTTCAATCAAGCCTCAATAATCCCTAGGTCTGCTGTATAGCTATCATACTGGGCGTACATTACTCTTCTTGCTTTTACAGCTGAGTTTACTATTTTTTGGATCACAGAACTTCCTCTTGCATGAGATCATATCCATTATCTTCTTGTATTTAAGTGTGCCAAGAAGTAAAAAGAAATCATGTTTAGTTTGAATTTTTGTTCCTTTACAAAGGGTAATCTTATTTTTTAATTTAACTCTGAATTTCTGTTGGATTTATACCTTATAGTAGCATAGCAATTTAATGGCTTTCTGTCTTTTCCCATTATATTATTGTCATGATGAATTTTTGATCTATTAATTCAAATCTTCTATGTTTAAATTTGGTATTACTTCAATTTATTTTATTTTATTCTCTTAATTTCTAAGACCAACTCTTCCAATGTTTTATCTTTAATTTTCTGAATATATTGTCTGTTCTCAGCATTTGTTAAATATTTTCTTAAATTAATGATTAAGTTTTGCTTTTGAAATAGTTTCTTTGACAACTTTCCTATCTCAGTCTACTTGCTTTTTCTTCTTGTTTTTCAATTATTTGTTAAACATATATGCATGCACACACATACATACACAGAGCTTCGGTGAAGTAAAATTGACATGTGATAAATTATACATGTTTAACGTATACAATTTGATACATTTTGGCATATGTATGCACCAATTAAACAATCACTGCAATTAAGACAACGTATGTATCTGACATGATTAGACTTTGTGCCCCACCCAGAGCTCATCTTGAATTGTAATAATCCCCACGTGTCAAGGGAGAAACCAGGTGGAGGTAATTGAATCATGAGGGTGATTTCCCACATCTTGTTCTCCTGATAGTGAAAGAGCTCTCACGAGATCTGATGGTTTTATAAGTGGCTCTTCCCTCTTTGCTCACCACTTTTCCTTCCTGCCACCTTGTGGAGAAGATGTCTTGCTTGCCCTTCGTCTTCCACCATGATTATAAGTTTTCTGAGGCCTCCCCAACCATACTGAACTGAGTCAATTAAATCTCTTTTTTTTATAAATTACCCAGTCTTGGGCGGTTCTTTATAGCAATATGAAAATGGACTATACAGTATTCATCCCTCCAAGGTTTCCTGATTCTTCATTCTTACTTCCTATTCTTCATGGAATCCTTTCCTTCAATTGCTGGCAATTACTAACCCAATTTCTCTCATTGTGGATTACCTATCATTGTTCAGAATTTTATATGAAGGATTCATACAACACAAACTTTTTTTTCTGACTTTTATTTTCATTCAGCATACTTATTCTGAGACTCATCTTCATCGCTGCATGAATTAATAGCTCATTCCTTTGTATTACTAAGTAATATTCTATTGTGTGATTATACCACAATTTGTTCATTCAGCTCTTGAAGGACTTTTGGATTGTTTCTTGTATTTGGCTACTGCAAATAAAGCTTCTATAAAAATTCATATTAAAGACTTTATATGAAGATATTCTTTACTTCTCTTGGGTAAATATGTAGAGGTGCATTGGCTTGCTTATACGGTTGGCATTTGTTTAAATTTTTCATAAACTTCCAATTGTTATTTAAAGTGCTGGCATAATTTGACCTCCTACCAGCAGTGTGTAAGACCTCAAGTTGCTCCATACACTTAATAATACTTGGCATAATCAGTCTTTGATATTTTAAACATTCTAATCAGTATATAGTGGTATTTTACTGACATTTGTTTCTCTCTCACTATTTTCCTCTTGCATTTTTTTTTTTTTTTTTTTTTTTTTTTGTGAGACGGAGTCTTGCTCTGTCGCCCAGGCTGGAGTGCAATGGCGTGATCTCGGCTCACTGCAACCTCCGCCTCCCAGGTTCAAGTAATTCTCCTGCCTCAGCCTCCCGAGGAGCTGGGATTACAGGCCACCAGGGCCGGCTAATTTTTTTGTATTTTTAGTAGAGACGGCGTTTCACCGTGTTAGCCAGGATGGTCTCAATCTCCTGAACTCCTGATCCACCCGCCTCGGGTTCCCAAAAACCTGGGATTATAGGAGTGACCACCGCGCCCAGCCTTTCCTCTGTCTTTCTTTTTCTTTTCTTTTCTTTTTTTTCTTTTTTTTTTTTTTGAGACGGAGTCTCGCTCTGTGGCCCGGGCTGGAGTGCAGTGGCGCGATCTCAGCTCACTGCAAGCTCCGCCTCCTGGGTTCACGCCATTCTCCTGCCTCAGCCTCCCGAGTAGCTGGGACTACAGGCGCCCGCCACCTCGCCCTCGCCCTGCTAGTTTTTTTGTATTTTTTTAGTAGAGACGGGGTTTCACCGTGTTAGCCAGGATGGTCTCGATCTCCTGACCTCGTGATCCACCCGTCTCGGCCTCCCAAAGGGCTGGGATTACAGGCTTGAGCCACCACGCCCGGCCGCCCTCTGTCTTTCTTACTTGATTTTGTCTTTTGTTGATTTTCTATTTAATTTGATTATTTTCTTTCATTTGATTATTTTGGTTTTCTTTTGCTTTAAGTTTCTTTCTAATTTCTTAGTTTGCCTTTCTAGCTTAAGGTGGGAGCCGAGGTGGAAGCTGACTCAGATCTTTCTTCTTTTCTAATATAGGGTTCAGTGCTATAAACCTCCCACTAACAACTGAGTTACCTGCAAAGTACAAATTTTCATATGTCGTACTTTCATTTTGATCTACATTCAAATGCTTTCAAAAAATTTCACTTTTGAATTCACCTTTGACCCATTGGTTATTTTTTTTTTATTTTTATTTTTTTTCCTTATTTAAGATTTTTTTTTTTTTATTATACTTTAAGTTCTAGGGTACATGTGCATGACGTTTATATCATGTATAACTCCCCAATGCAATCCCTCCCTCCTCCCCCCTCCCCATGATAGGCCCCAGTGTGTGATGTTCCCCTTCCCGAGTCCAAGTGATCTCATTGTTCAGTTCCCACCTATGAGTGAGAACATGCGGTGTTTGGTTTTCTCTTCTTGTGATAGTTTGCTAAGAATGATGGATTCCAGCTGCATCCATGTCCCTACAAAGGACGCAAACTCATCCTTTTTTATGGCTGCATAGTATTCCATGGTGTATATGTGACCCATTGGTTATTAAGAAGAGTGTTAGTTTCCAAATATTTGGGAATTATTAATATTTGCTAATGATTTCTATTTTAATTGCATTGTAATCAGAAATATAATTTCAATGGCTTAAATCTTTTCAGATTTATTGAGAAAGTTTTGATAACTCAGAGTATGATCTATCTTGGTAAATAATTTATGTACACTTGGAAAAGTTGTAAATCCTGATGCTCTTCTTGTTTGGAATATTCTATAAATACGAAATCAGTCTAGTTGGTTGATAGGTTATTCAAGTCTTCTTTATCCTTTCTGATTTTCTATCTCTATTTATACTATTTGGCATGAGAGAGAAGTATTAAAATCTCTAATTATAAGTAAAGATTTGCCTACAACAGAATTTTTGCTTGCAGTTCTATCAGATTTTGCTTCAAGTATTTAAAAACTTTCCCTAAGTACATAAATGGATAGAACTGTTATATCATCTTGATTAACTAACTTTGTTGCCATTATAAGATTATCCTTTTTATCCCTATTAAGAGACTTTGCTCTTAAGTCTGTCTACTTTATCTGATAATAATATAGTCCCTCCAGCTTTCTTTTTGATCAGCATTTGCATGATATATCTTTTTCCAACCTTTTACTTGTAGTGGTGTTTTTATACTTAAAAAACATCTTTTTAAAAGCAGTGTATATGAGTCTTGTTATTTTTATCCAATATGATAATCTCTGCATTCCAAATAAAGTTTTAGACCACATAAATTTAACGCTATTATTGATAAGATTGGGTTTAAATCTACCTTCAAGCTATTTGCTTTTTATTTATACTATCCGCGTGCAATTGTTTTTTTCCTCTTTTTTCAGTCTTCTTTGGTATTGAGTACATTATTCAATTTTTCCCTTTTTTGTTGACTGATTACTTGCTATTTTTGATGTTTTATTTTAATGGATACTTTAGGGTTTTTAGTACACATTTTTAACTCTTTACCGTCTACTTTCAAGCAGTGTTATGCTTTTCCCATATAGTGTGAGACCTTTAAAATAATGTATAGCTGACCATTGAATAATGCAGGGTTTAGGGATGCTGACCGCCTGTGCAGCTGAAACCAAATATAACTTTTGACTTCCCCCAAATTTAACTGCTAATAGCCTACTGCTCACCAGAAGTCTTACAGATAATAAAACAGTTGATTAATACTTATTCTATATGTTATATGTGTTAGATACTATATGCTTACAATAAAACAAGCTAGAGAAAAGGTAATGTTATTAGGAAAATTATAAGGAAGAGAAAATATATTTACTCTTTATTAAGTGGGAGTGGATCATGATAGAAGTCTTCATCTTTGTCCTCTTCATGTTTAGTAGATTGAGTAAAAGGAGGGGTTAGTTGTGCTGTCCTAGGGGTGGCAAACGTGGGAGAAAATCCATGTATAAGTAGACCCACAGAGTTCAAACCCTTGTTGTTCAAGGGTCAACTGTGCTTCTATTCCCCACCCACCAGACTTTTATGCTATTGTCATGTATTTTGTTTCTATATATGTTTTAAACAACACTTAAAGTATTATTATGTTTATTTTAAATGGTTTCTTATTTTTAAAATAAGATTTTAGTAATAATAAGTCACTACATTTATCTATGTAGTTACGCTTTGTGTGTTTCATTCCTTTAGGTAGATCCAGGTTTCAACATAATTTCATTTTCTTCTGCTTGAAGTACTTCTTTTTTTAACATTTGTTTATGCCACAATACAGCTGATGATTATTAGTCTTTGTATGTCTGAGAAACTATTTTACTTAAATATTTGAATGATATTTTTGCTAGGAATAGAATTCTATGTTGACAGTTTCTTTTTTGTCTTTTCAGTACTTTTAAAGACATTACTCTACTGTCTTCTAAGCTAGCTTTCCCGAGAGAAATCTAGAGCTATTACCTTTGATCTTCTGGACATAACATGTCTTTTTTCCCTGAGCTGCTTAAAGTTTTTCTCTTAAACATATATATGGTCACATTCTTCAGAGTACATGATGTTATGTTCATTTTTCCTCAGTCTTTTTTTTTTTTTTCCCCCTCTGGCTCTTATTTTGGATATATTTACTGCTATATTTTTAAGTTTACTAGTCTTTTATTCTCCAATATCTAATCTTGTGTTAATCACATTGTGTCTTTTTCATCTCAGAGATTGTAATTTGTAATTTTTGACTTAGATCTGGACCTTTCTTATGACTTTTATGTCTCTACTGAATAAGTTCAAGATGACTTTTAGATTTTTGAACGTATGAAATACAGTCATAATAAATGTTTCAATGTTCTTGTCTATTAATTCAATTATGATAATCATTTGAGTTTGTTTCAGTTTCTTGATTTATTAGTATGAGTTGTATCTTCTTGATTTTTTGCATGGCTGTAATTTCTGAGTTTATATCAGACATGAATTTTACCTTGTTTGATATTGGATGTTTTTATATTTCTTTAAACAATTTTGAGGGGTATATGTGTGTGTGGGTGAGAGAGAGAGAGAGAGAGAAACATTCACTCTATAGAAACCATTGAGTCCTTCATGTCTGGTTTTAAGTTTGTTAGGCAAGACAAGAAATGCATTTATCTGGGTTTAATATATTTTTCTGGCTGGTGAGGCAAGACCTTTCTACTCTACACAATGTCCCCTGAAATAAGATGGTTTGGGTCTGAATAATGATTACAGATGCTGTTTTGGCACTGTGTGGTTTCCGGGCATTTTTTCTTCTAATCCTTTTGGATGGTTCTTCTCCCAGTCTTTGAGTATTTTCTCCCATGCACGTACTGAGCAGTACTTAGCTGAATTCTCTAGGAGATGTTTTTTGCAGTATACGAAATTCTTTCTCTGTGCAGCTCTCATTTTCCAGTTCTTCTGTCTGTGTACTTTAATCTCCTTAGCTTCCCCAGACTTTGGCTCTGTTTTTTCAACCCAGGGAGGCTATGGACTCTGTGTGAGTTTTCCCATCCTGCACTGCTCCTGAAAACTTTTTCAGGCAATTAGCTGGGATAAGTGTAAAATTTAACTGCTTTCTTTCTGTCTTACTGTCCTTCATTGACTGATGCCTAATGCCTTAAGTGTCATTATTTAATATATTTTGTTTAGTTTTTCAGTCCCTTCTTTGTCTTGTTTTTTAAACTATCTTTGTTTTTATAGAAGTTGAGTTTTATCTAAAACACGAAGTGTGATTCCTAAAATCTTCTCAGTTGTTTAAGAAACCATGTAAAAATTATGCATTTTTAGCATTTTAAATGTGATGTTCTGTCTTTTGTATTGATAAATATTTTCATAAGCTCATCTTTTTCCGTTATGTATTCACCCCTAAAAAATGTCTAGTAAAGGCTGGTGTCTCCATATGTGTGTGTCCAATGTATTTTCTTTTTATTTTATTATGGCACACCTGATTGTTGTTATAATTATAATCCTGGACACTGAATGATAGAGTCAAAAGCACAGGGTATCTCAATCAGGTGTTTCTCTGCACAGTGGTTTTCTCTATCTTAGGTGATGCCACTTTACTAAGGCAAGTGTATCTATTTGACACTACCTTTGTGCCAGGGATATCTTACAAATAAGCCCAGATTACTTTTTAGTGCGATTGTCCCCTGCTTCAAAGATAAGCCTATACTGTGTTGACAGGCTTAGATACTGCTGGAGTAGCCAAATAAAGTCCAATTATGATTCTGTCTATATCTCCTGTTGTCTTTTTATCCCAATTATTTGAGGGGCATACTCCTGTCTCTTATGAGAGAATATTGCATGATATATGAGAGAATATAGTCTTTCCAACTTTATATATAGAAGAGGTTTAGCATTATGCATTGCACATCAGAATATTCAGAGCTGATACAGGTATTGCTAAATTATTGGTAATTAAATCTGAATCTAACATAAGGGTGCAGATCCAAATACACATCACTTTCTTTTTTAGCAGCTGTTTAAAGATGTAAATGGCTAATTATATTTGAAACTGCAGAGGGAGACAGGCACTGATTTATCTTCTCTCTTTCTCTTTCTCTCTCTCTAAGATTCTACAAGCTAAGACAGAAAAGAAAAGGACAACAGAAAACAAAATAAAAGTTATATTACTAAAACACAAATTTCTATAACAAAAGGAAAATGTTATTATAGAAAAAGCCAGTGGTGCTTTGAAAGAGTGCAGTAATTAAAGAATATTAACCTCGAGGCAAATCAGGACAAGAAGTTTTTTCTATTTCTACTCACTCAGAACAAGAACTCTCCTAGGAAGAATGGTATAATTGAGGAGACATGTGAAACAAAAGCATGCTTCCTTAAACAAGAAATAGTAGGTACAATGTATAGAACCAAACATTACTCTTTTGGCCAAAGGCTGCTTCTAGGGCATTACAGATAATGAATATACTTCCCACCAATTGACTATGATTCATCAACTTCATAACATAGGGGGACAATATTTTCTTATTCAAAGAGAGAATCTCTTGAAAGTTTAAGACAGAAACAATTAAAAGTTACACCAGACACAAGTAAAAGCCAGATATCTCGTAAGAAAACCAGAATATGCTCACCATGTTAAGGCATTACTTTGATTTGGATTTCTCCAACTCAGGAAACAACCACCACAACTTATGGCATATTGGATAAAGTGAAAACTTTCTTTTATGATTTACAGAGCTCTTCATAATCTGGCTGCACTTCACCTATCTATTATTCTACCACTGTCAAGCTCTCAAGGAAGAGAAGAATTAACATGAACTTTGTAGTGTGACCATCCTGGTAATGAATCATGGCAGCCTTTCACTTCAGCCAAGATCTCAGTGATGATGGGTGTCAGGCTATTATCTTCAATGTGAAAACAATGATAGATGACTTTCTAGGTTCTCATCAGCATGTGATTTAGGATACTTTTCTTCTACCAAGGCAGAGCAGTAGAAAGATAGGATCTCTTTTTCCTGGGGTAAGACATTTGGTATAATCTGGGCATGATCTAGAGCAATAACTAACAGAGGAATGTCTGGCTTATGGGAAGTAGAATTCAGCTCACAATATTAGAAAATGTCAGGGTGAATCCCATGGGCTGAAGGTTGAGGGCCTCAAGTCCGATTGGGAAATATGAGTTAGAGGCAGTGAAATCCAATATAAACACAGTCAGTTGGCCTATTATACTTGTGTAAAAGAGTAGATAAGAGCAAATTATATGGAAAGGCTTCAGCTGCAGATGTCTGGGGATCACTCATTGTGCATAGAGTCACTGGGGCTGACTCGAAGGATGTGCACACCTGACGTTGCTGATAACCACAATTCTGTCTTTGTCTTTGACTTTCAAACTGAAATAGATTTGGATCCTGTGGGCTGCTTGGGAATAAAGGTGAAAATATAGCTGTGAAAAATAAGTGAAGAAGAAACAAGACAAGCTAAGAGCAGTACATTTTTGGACAGATGATACTCAAAACCTACCTACTAATATATTAATATAATAATTTAGAAAGCAACTTGGGATTTATTTGAGAAGCTGCAAGTTTCATGGAAAATAGAAATTTTAAAGCTAGCTGCTGATTCACTGACCTGTTATTTTAAAGTCAGGTAGCACTTATTTGTAATGAGAAGTGTATAGATTTAGTCTCTTGTTATCTTCCTATTGGAAACCTTAATGTTGAATCCTTCTAGCTCACAGCTGGACTGTGAACATTGATTATTCTCATGCCCTGCATAGATTTGAGAAATTGTCTTGAATTTTTATTGACTTTATGTAGAATGGCGAGTTACACTAATTAACATGACAAAACTTTGCACTTTGTGGCTTCTTATTTCTGTTTATTATAGATCACCTACATTGATACTTTTACAGTTTTCTAGCATTGCATTTGTATTTTATGGCATTCACTTAGAAAGCCATTAATACAAAGGAAATCCATCTGCATTTGAAAGGATGGGTCTGTTTTTCTTTTTTTGTTTGCTGTCATTTTTTCCCTCTTTAATTTTTGTGGGTACATAGTAGATGTTTATATTTATGGGTCACATGAAATATTTTGATATAGGCAGGCCATGCCATCACATAGGGGTCTATTATTATTAATGTACAGCTTTTAAACATTTTCTTATATAATTTTTTTTTTTTTTGAGACGGAGTCTTGCTCTGTCACCCAGGCTGGAGTGCTGTGGCGCAGCTCGGCTCACTGCAAGCTCTGCCTCCTGGTTTCATGCCATTCTCCTGCCTCAGCCTCCCAAGTAGCTGGGACTACAGGTGCCCACCACCACGCCTGGCTAATTTTTTGTATTTTTAGTAGAGACGGGGTTTCACCGTATTAGCCAGAATGGTCTCAATCTCCTGACCTTGTGATCTACCTGCCTTGGCCTCCCAAAGTGCTGGGACTACAGGCGTGAGCCACCACACCCAGCCGTTCTTATATAATTTTAAAGTTGACTGTGGTTTATAGCTTTATTCTGTTTTTCTTTGTCCTCTCTTAACAAATACCTTCTAGATATTGCCTTAAAATTGAAAGTTGCTGCCCATTACTGACTTAGGTTACCTAAACATTTACTCATACACTAGTTGGAAAGTTGTCATCATTGTTTCATTTCAGGGAATGGAGGCAAACTTGGCGGATTAGTCATTGCATTAATAAAATGGAAGATTTAGCCAGCTTTTAAAAACCTGCACTGGAAACTATGGAGCCCTGAGCACCCTAACAATGAAAAGTGAGGGCAGGGGAGGTGGAGACATTGAGATTTGTTTTCTCTCTGGCTATTTGAAGCTGCATTTTTCTTTGAAATTTTTCTTCTGGAAATTACATTTTGCTTTATTATACTCTCACATTACCAGACTAACTTAAAAATACTTCTTTTTTTTTTTTTGCATTTTACATATTTGCCAGGTATGTTGATGGATTACTTCATAAATTATTCCATGAATATTGCATTTTAAAGCTAATGCTGTTGTTTTAATATTTCATTTTTCTATGTGGAATGCTAAATCCCTTCTGATAATAATGTTTATTTTATATATTAAAAATTAGAACATATGTATCATATATTTTTAAAATTTTTTATTGTGTCCTCTATAGAGTAGCTATTTTGATGATCAAAAAACTTGTAAGATTAGCAGGGCAATTATTTTATCTCAGTTATATAGATGAGAAAACAGACACATACACACTACATTAATGACCTGCTGTGTTCATACAGCTATTATCGGATGGAGACAGAACTCAAACTCAAGGCACAATGCCGTCTGGTAAGTGGCCCCAGTCATAATACACTTATAAATGCTATGATTAATTTGATTATGTAAGTTTGTCATATTTGCAAACTGAGACAAAATATGTTGAACATAGCAAATAAAGAATAGTGTAGTTGTTGGAGTATAAAAGATCTGAACATTAATCCTGTCTTTGACACTTGCTAACTAGCTCATTACTAAACTACTTTAAGTGACTCATATCTTTCAAATGAGCATAAAATTCTTTCCAACCTCATAAAATTATTATGAGAATTATAAGAAACAGTGCACATAAGGTGCTTAATGTAAGTACCCATCATTGGTAAACAATTAATTATAGATTTCATTAAAGTTTGAATCTAATATAAATGGGCATATTATAATTTGCTGGTCGTTGTTGACTAAGATCTAGTTTTTTCCTTACCTCCACTAAAATCCTCCCAGCTTGGTGGACTACTTTCTGTGTCACATTTCCAGCATTCTCTATGACTGGTAGTTATCTTGTAGGTACCGGCTGTGAATGGTGTGTTATCATTTCATGTTTTCCTCCCTTGTCTCCTCAGTTAAATTTTGCTTTCTGGGCTGTGGCTAATTCTATTTTATTTTCTTTCATTGATTATAGTACAGGGAAGGGACCTTGCCTCCCTGATATTATACCATTCTATGGTAGAAGCATGACAACAATTTTGTGGATGATAAACAACTAGGCCTTAGGAACCAAGTAGTAAGTGCCAGGCAACATGTGATTGCATGGTCTCATACCACACATTTCCATACTACATGTTTTGTCTTTCCTTACGGAGGGTAAAGATGCTAATTTGGCTGGGTTTAAATCTCTAATGTGTAACACAATCTGGAAGTGATTGAGTTTACCTATAATTAATTGATTCCTTTTTTTTCTCCTACTAAGCAAAATGGGAACTTGAGATAGTATGCAGTTCAGTAATTGAAAATAAAAAATAAATTTCTTTATAAATAAGCTTTCTGATATGTGCTTGTAGCACACACAGTGTGTATGTGTGTGTGTGTGCGCATGCACGTGTGTGTGTTTATTAAGCCACAACTATGGTAATTATGTGCCTGATTGATAAATATTTTTGACCCTCAGTCTTCTGGGAACATAGGATTGTACTTCCTGGCCTTTTAGTGGCTGACTGAGACCGAGAATCATAATTGGAATTGACATGGTTCCCTTCTGAGACACAAGACTTAATTCGTTATGTAAGATTTGCATGAGTTCCCTTTTGCCTCCTGCCATGACAACCATTGACACTGAGTAACAGCTTTTCCATTAGCCTGACTCTCTGGGTGTCCCGTTCCAGCACAACCTTGCCTACCCTGACTAGTACAAAAACTTAGAGAAGTTGAAATTAAATTTCTCTTCAGAGCAAGGTGTTAATGTGTACAATCAAGTGTATTCTGCCTACATCCCCCGACACAGGGTGTAAAGACACTGAAGATCAATCCTTCTCAGACATGCACCACCTACAAATTCTTCCTTGGGGAAAAGTGAAAGCAGAGGTGCTTTGCCTGAACTGAGAGGTAGAAGATGCACTATTCAGATTTGAAAACAATCCTTTTTTTCCTACAAAAATTGAAAAGTGTTGTTCCTGATAGAAACATAAGGATGTATATCGCTAGTACTTGAAGGCCGCCTTATTAAGCTGTTCACATTATTCTGTCTTTTTATCTGCACCACAGACTTACAAACTATATGTAATTATCATCATTTCATAAATCAAGAACCTATCAATCTCAAATATGTTAAAATTTTGCTCTTCTCAAATGACCAGTACATTTTTAACCACAATCTCAACACATACCTATCTTTTAAACGAAAGTCTTTGATTTCTCTATCAACTCATTTGGTAACTACTGTCTCCAGCCAGTAGAGGCCCAAAAAAGAAGAGCATCAGTAGGGGATCCATCTGCATTGGGTTCTTTTGAGGCCCTTAACTTCAGCGTTCAAACTGGTTGGCAGGCTTTAATGTTTCACAAACAATGAGAAAGTTTATGAGTTTTTGGTACTTACAGACCCTGAGGGGGTACACTGCATGCCTGGAGGCCATACACAGAAGGTCAGGGGGGTGTAAACAGGGGTGAGGGTAGAGCCTAGCAACTAGCAGTATATATTTGGAATAGGCTGTGGGTCACTTTAAGTTCACCAGCAAATACCAGAATGATCCATTGAAGGGAAGCTGCAGGAAAGCTGGGAGCCCAGTCTGTTAAGCAAGTGAGATGTATTTAAGTTGTGTCTTTGGCCACCAGCTTGAGTCTTTTGGGTGTGAGGTAGAACTGGAAACTGTGTCAAGGGTCACTGAGCCCTGCCTTTGGCACAAGAAAGCTAACCAGTATTCAAAATGCATGCAGAGGCAACATAGAATTACAAGCATCTGCTACAACTTGTCTGACTCTACATTCAATAGACACATTTTACATCACTCCATGTGGTCTCTCATAGAATGGAAATATTTCTGGAAAGAAGAGATCCAAGGTTAAGTCATTCTCCTAAAATATAAAACATCCTTTGGAGAGAAAATATTTAGAGATTATTAATAATCACCTCCAAGCAACACTCCTATCAGTAGGCAAATTAACTTAATGGAAAAGGGGTGTGGTTAAAAAAATAACAATACATTGGTATATCACTGAGTTCTACTACAAGTCCCAGGCTTATGATATTTTCTTAATTTATTACCTTGAATTTTTCATTCACTGAATCCAGATCATTAAATTTTCATTTCACTATGATAATGCTAGAGATGAAATAAGGCTCTCTATTTTAAACTCGAGTTGTTTATCTTTGATCAATTTATCCTTTGCTTAGAACAAACATGGATCTTTCTGTTTTTTTTTTTTTATGTAGTTGTCAAATAAACTTATTCTATTATTACGGTATACTTTATATTTTACATATCCATGTACGTTTGCTCTTTCAAAAAGTATACATTCTTTAGAAATATACTTTCTAAGTGCTGTTCTGGGCATTTAGTGCTCAGTAGCTGCTTCACTTTCCTGGACTTATAAGTAAACTATGTTATAAAACTTGAGTAATCGCATAAACTTTTTAAAGGGTAAAAGAGGTACCCATCACCTCAAGCATTTATCAATTCTTTGAGTTACAAATGCTCCACTTATACTCTTTTAATTACTTTAAAATGTACAATAAATTATTGTTGACTCTAGTCACCATGTTGTGCTGTCAAATACTAAATCTAATTCATTCTAACTGTATTTCTGTACTCATTACCTGTCCCTACTCCCCCCACCCCACCCACCACCCTTCCTAGCCTCTGGTAATCATCATTCTACTCTCTATCTCCATGAGTTCAATTGCTTTAAGTTTTAGTTCTTACAAATAAGTGACAATATGTGAGGTTTGTCTTTATGTGCCTGGTTAATTTCACTTAACATGATGTCCTCCTGTTCCATCCATGTTGTTGCAAATGACAAGATTCCATTCTTTTTTATGACTGAATAGTACTCTATAGTGTGTATGTACCACATTTTCAGTATTTATTCATCTGTTGACAGACACTTAAGTTGCTTCCAAACCTTGGCTATTGCAAATAGTGCTGCAATAAACATGAGAGTGCAGATATCTCTTTGATATACTGATTTCCTTTTTGGGGCATACTGATAAAAGCTTCAGCCAAATTAAATTTAAAGGAGTTTAGTTGAGCAATGAATGATTCGCAAATCAGGCAGCTCCCAGAATCACGGCAGATTCACAGAGACTCAGAGCAGACACATAGTGGAAGACGATTTATAGACAAAAAAAGGGAAATGACGTATAGAAATTGGAAATGAGGTACAGAACAGCTGGATTGGTTACAGCTTGGTGTATGCCTTATTTGAACATACTTTGAACACTCAGCAGTGTATGAAAGGTTGAAGTATGGCTGCTGGGATTGGCCAAGAGTTACCTATTGTTATAGGTGCATACTACTAAGTTAGGTTTTCAATTTTGTCTGCCTATTAAGCTAGGTTACAGTTTATCACCAAGGACTCAAATATAGAAGTACAGAGTCCTTTTCAGGCCATATTTAGTTTGTTTTAACAGTATATACCTAGTAGTGAGATTGCGGGATCATGTGGTAGTTCTATTTTTAGTTTTTTGAGAAACCTCCATACTGTTCTCCATAGTGACTTACTAATTTACATTCCCACCAGCAGTGTACAAGTGTTCCTTTTTTCCTACATTCCTACCAACATTCATTATTGCCTGTCCTTTGCATAAAAGCCATTTTAACTTACGTGAAAGTGTAGTTGTGATTTCATTGTAGTTTTGATTTGCATTTCTCTGACAATCAATGATTGAGCACCCATTTGCCATTTGTATGTCTCCTTTTGAGAAATGCCGGTTCATATCTTTTGCCCATTTTTAAGTCAGATTATTAGTTTTTTTCTTCCTATGGAGTTATTTGGACTCCTTATCCATTCTGATTATTAATTCTTTGTCAGATGGATACAATGTAGATATGTTCTCCCATTCTGTGGGTTGCTTTTTCAGTTTGTTGATTGTTTCCCTTGCTGTGCAGAAGCTTGTTAACTTAATGTGATGCCATTTGTCCATTATCACTTTGATCACCTGGAATAATCACAGTTTCGTTTCTTGGAATTATCCAGATCAGTTATTCATGTTTTCTATATTTATGCTAATTTATAAAATCCCAAACACCTAGATGCTATAAACCATCTTTCGTGGAAAGTGAATTGACTTTAGAATTGAATTAATGGGAAGTCATTGAAAGGTCTTATGTACCTGAATGATCAATAGTTAAATCTCAATATCCAACCCTTTAAAATGAACATTTTTGTGTATTAGCTGATACACAATTTCAGCAATCCTTACTACTATTTGACCCAGCAATCCCATTACTGGATACATACCCAGAGGAATATAAATCATTCTGCCATGAAGACACATGCACGCAAATATTCTTTGCAGTGCTATTCACAGTAGCAAAGACATAGAATCAACCTAAATGTCCATCAGTGACAGATTAGATTAAGAAAATTTGTACCTATACACAATGGAATACTATGCAACCATAATAAAGAATGAGATCATGTCATTTGCAGTATCATAGATGGAGATGGAGGCTTAGCAATTTTTCTTAGCAAACTAATGCAGGAAGAGAAAACCAAATACTGCATGTTCTCACTCAGCAGTGAGAGTTAAATTATGAGAACTCGCAAACACAAAGAAGGGAACAACAGACACTGGGGCCTACTTGAGGGTGGAGGGTGGAAAGAGGGATAGGAACAGAAAAAAAAATGGGTACTAGGCTTAATATCTGAGTGATGAACTAATCTGTACAAAAAACTCTTATAATACAAGTTTACCTACATAACAAACCTGCACACGTACCCCTGAACCTAAAAGTTAAAAAAGAAGGCAGTAGCAAAAGGAAAAATAAAAAGTTAAAAAAAAAAAAATACTGAAGCAGCCTTCTAACTGGCCTGTTTTCTTTACTCCCTATGATGCCAAATAAAAGGCATTCATAGGCTGGATCCAGGTGGATAGAATATTGAAATTCATAATTTATCATTCACTTCTGGTGTTTCTCTAAACTTCATGTGATAAACCGTCAGGTATTTTCTCAACCATGTTTCTTTCTCTCTCTTCGTGGAGTACAAGTTATCCAAGTTTCCAAAATCCTGCTTGTATCTTTGAAAATTCACTTACACAATCTCATTAACTTCTCTTTTGTATTCACAGGAATTTAAGTGATGATAAGTTCAATTCTTCAACATAATTATAAATGAATTTTTGAATTATAAATATCTTGTTCTCAGACAATTTTAACAAGGACCAACAGAATCCAAACTTAAATGAACTTGACCTTGTCTTTAGGTTACATTAAGAATAAACATATTCTCTCTTTTATTCATGATCTCAAATCATGTTCGATTTACCATTATATTGTCTCACCAGACAATAATATGGAATGAGCATGAATTGGCAGCATAAACTAGAACAGTCATGACTCAAAGACATTTTAAATGTCCTATTATGTTATCTCTTTTCCTGAAGCAATAAAGCCTAGGAATATTTCATCTAATAATTTGTTTTGATTACCGTCTGTGGTTTCCCTGCACTTTCATGCAGACTTAAGTACATTTTTAGAACTCTCAATAATCTCTCAAATAAATCTTCCTTCCTTTTTCTCTCATGTAGATAGCATGGTTTTCAGATGAAAGCCTTCATCCACACGCACCCCTTTTTTCTTTTGTGTTTTCCATTTTATTTTAAAAATCAAAATCTTGTACTCATGTGTGAGTGTGTGTGCTATATTAAAAGTTGATCCAGTTTCACTCTTGGAAGCTTGTTTCCTTTCTAATGAATGCACAATAGTTTTTTTGTCACATACAAAATTCTGAGACCATCTTACTCTTTCTGTGAGTCAACCTAATTTTCACTATTAGAGTATTCTAGGCACAGGACACTTTTATTTGTTTCAGATTTTTTAGAATTTATGTTTTTTTCTTTTACAAATCAAAAACTGGTCAGCCTTTAGAATTACTTCATCAGATTTCAATATGGGGCACTGATATTACTCAAAATACAACAATAGGCCAAGTTGCTTAATATTTCTATTTAATTTGTCTGAAAAGCAGGAGTGGTATTATTATCTACTTTATATTTTTTGTGGAATATTTGATCTCTTTAGTCTTTTCAGAGGCAATAGAGAAGTACAAGAAAGGTGGAATAAAGCGGAGTAAGAAGTTATTGCAAGTATAGAGGTCTGTATTTCTTGTCTCTAGAATCAATTATTAGATTGCCATGGTGGATAACTGTTTTGAATATTATGATTTCAACATCACATCCCTTTCCAGATATGTTTTCATATATTATTTATAAACTACTCAGAAATATATATTTCTATAAAATTAACTTCTGGCTGAACTAGCTGAACACCACCTTGGCGGAAATGAGCTTTGTTTTTTAACATCATTATTCCTATTTTCATCTTACATAATTATCTTTGATTTTTAGCAAAATTCAGTTTGCTTTAAGTAAAATTAACTGTTGGCAACTAATGGCAGTTGATACAAACACTACATTGACAATTAATATACTTTATTTGTTAGAATTTTTTTTCTCCTTAACATGACACACATGTAACAATTAGTATTGTTGATACTGTACCAACGAAGTTATGATTTGGATTCCAAAGCATTCTTCTACTCAATTCATTATTTAGACCTTTGGAGATCTGTTCTTTGTTTTTCAATTGGTATTTGTGATGATAAGATAATAATACTCAAAAATTGACCCAGTATTGAACTCAGTAAACTTCGACCTCAGTGATATGCCATATGCCTAAAATAGGTAACATTTGACAACCATCATGTGCTCATAAAAACCACAGAATTTGAAGAAAGGATGTCAGGATGACAAAAGCAATTTAGGAAAACATTCAGAACATAGTATTTCAAATAAATTAGAAAACCATTTTGAAATATATCAAGTGCAGGCCAGTCATGGTGGCTCACACTTGTAGTCCCAGAATTTTGGGAGGCCGAAGTGGACTGATCCTTTGAGCCTAGGAGTTTGAGATCAGTCTGGGCAACATGGTGAAACCTGTCTCTACCAAAAACAAACGAACGAACAAACAAAATAGCTAGGCCTAGTGGAGCACGCATGCAGTCCCAGTTACTTGGCGGGCTGAGGCAGGAGAATCACTTGAACCTGGGAGGTAGAGGTTGCAGTGAGCCAAAATCATTCCGTGGCACTTCAGCTTGGGTGATGGGAGTAAAACTCTATCTCAAAAAGAAAAAAAAATCAATCAATCTATTTATCTATCTATCTATCTGTCTCAGGGGCAATTATGTTGAGAACAAGTTTAATCTTATCGTGTCAAAACTGTGCTTCATTTGTAGTTTTATTTTTTCTGTTTCTTTTGTGTACAGTATAATGTAATTCATAAAAATACTAAACATATCTTATTAATAAGTATATAAAATTGTCCTGTATATAAGCGAAAAGGCATGTAACTGATTTTCAAATGAATTAAGTAGTGGTCTCAATTCTATATCTAATTAGTTGAATCTATGGGAAATAACATAGTTGTGATTCCTTTATATAGAAGATGACAACCTGTCTCCCATGATTGCAGGGAGAGAAAGCCAATGAATGTAAAAATACTATGTGTGTAAATTATTGAACTTAACTCTTCTCTTCAGAACAGGATGAGTCTCTTTTGTCTCTAAGTTCAATTTCAATCACATGACTAGGCAACTTTCTCATAGGTTGTAGGTGCCAAATTCAGGGAAAAAGGCAATGCTTGCCAACCTCTGTGATCAATTTCATATCTTTGATCTTCAGTATATGGCTTGGTGGGGGGAAAATGTTGGATATTTTGACTGTAAAGAGTAATATGAACTGGTTCTAGCTCATAGTAATCCACACAGGGACCTGATACAACCAGAATTCCAAGATCAACTCTGCTACTTACAAGTCATATGCCCTTGAGAAGCTAACACAACCTTTTTACATTTTTCTTTTAATTTCTTAATAAAAATGGATGAGCTTTGAGGAATAAATAACAAAATAAAAATGTGTATAAAATATTTCATGATACCTGAAATATTATAGCTCCAAGCCAACTAGTAGGTGATTTCTTGTTTTTCTTGTTTTTCTTTCGTTATTTCCCTTTCTTTCTTTTTCTTTCTTTCTTTCTTTCTTTCTTTCTTTCTTTCTTTCTTTCTTTCTTTTTCTCTCTCTCTCTCCCCCCCTTCCTCTTCCTTTTTCTTTTTCTTTCCTTTCTTTATTTCTTTCCCTCTTTCTTTCCTCAAATTGATATGTTTTTAGGCATTTATCATATTTCATTTTATTGTGATATCTTAAGACAAGAAGAATATTCTTGTTTGGTCCCTAACTCATTTGAAATGCAGTCCTTACACTTGTACATTCATTGTTCCTCTCTTAAAGTTCTTGAATTTCTATGCTTTATTTTATTCCCTCCTGAAATCTTTGGATTCCATAGTTGTTAACACAATCTTTGTCAGCTGTGTGTTGCCTGCTGTTGATTATTTTGAAACATGTATGTTGCAAGCAGAACACTTATATTCTTCATAAAGGAGAAGATGCATATCTTCTACTTTTATTCAAATGTCTTATTCCTTTATTCGCTTACAATGGTAATATTTTCCATTCATCTATGACTGTTAGAAAGAAAAATTAATACTGTCTGAGTTGTACCTGCCCTACCTCTATTTTTAGGACTTAAGTTATGACATCTCATTCATTTACTTGGATGGTATACTTATACTGCATGGTTTTGAGTCCATCACCATTTCAAATTCACTATTCAAGTCATATACCAGTTTATATATCAAATTTGCTGTTTGCCACCTGTCACTTAGATAAATGACCTTTCTGTTGTTACCAAAGAGCTATAAAAATAGATTAGGCAGAACAATCTTTATATAGAATCTTGAGATAACCATTAGAAATCACCTAGCCAGTTGATCATAACTCTATTCACATTTAGGTAAAGTCATCCAATTGATTTCTGATTCAATAAATTGCTGTTACATTTCATCTTTAATTTTCTTGTAGCTACAAGTATGTCATAAGAAATATGATCAAATGCCTTTCTGATAAGGATGACTACCACAGTTAGATTTTTTATATCTACCAATCTATTTCCCAAGGAAATGAATGGGTTAATGTGATAGTATGCATTCATGCCAACCCAGCTTATGTCTAGTAGCTCTTGATTCTAGAATATTTTCCAGGATCTACATTAAATGATACAATCCACAGTTTGTTTACTTTATTTTTAGTATACACTGTGAAAAATCAAGATTTTGTCTACCAATTTTACAGACTTTTTTAATCCTATTCTTAATCAATAATCATCAACAGCCATCAGAAATCTTGCTTACTAGGTCTTTTGTTCTAGCATCAAATTTGTTGGCTGAGGGACTTGAAACAGTTAGTTACTCACCTTACATCTCCTGACCAATCTTGAGCATGATCTTGGGGCACTTTCTCCTATATTAGTGTTTGCACTGCTATTTTAGTCCAATGGTCATTTCACTTGACAAATAAGACAAAAGCAAAAGATGAGTTAAAGTGTTCTGGTTTTCTATGCAATTCATCATTTAGTAGCTTTAATCCCTCTTTGAAAAAAGCTTGAACATAAATAAAATAAGAAAATCATCACTGTTATGCCCCAAGCTGAAGAACTATATTTTCCTTGATCTTCTTTTGTGCTGAAAATAACAAAAAGATGGATTTACGTTTAACTAACAGTTTTGTGACTTCACTTCATTTTGAAAAATTAGCATTAATGCTGTAATTATTTTTATTTTACAAGTCCTCATTATATTTATCCTTGATTATCTTTCTACCTGTTTAAATATGGTTTTAAAATGTGAACTGATTAACGTGCAAAAGCTCCTAGTATGTTATACATCACATTAGATCTGAAGAATAAATTCAAATTTCCTTCATACTGATTCATTATCTGGTCCTGGAAAAGTCACTGATTCTCTCAGAGCCTTAGTTTTATTATCTGAGCAATGAGCGTAATAAAACATCTACCTCAACTCTTAATATAAAGTGGCATCTAAGACTTCCTTTCAAAGGCAGATAGAAACCCTCAGAAGCTCCTTTCTCCAGCTACTCTGGATAAAGTATAATAATATTTTATATATGTGACTAAATACAAAATCCAGAAAGATGAGTTTTACAGTATCTGATATTAAGATCTCAAAACCATATAGTGAGAGTTTTTAAAAGCCCAACAAAATCACAATGGTAATGAAACAGGGTATATAACGTAGAGAATTTTGTTTTATACCAGTGAGGAAAATATGGAAAGGGAAGAAATAAAGTGTCTATCCCTTTTTTTTTTTTTTTTTAAATAAAGCATGGTAAAATGATTGGGAAGGCTATTTTATTAGGTTAAATATTAGCAGTTTAGTCTTGTATACTATGGAATATTTTTTCCTAAAATTAAACATTTAATTTGATTTGATCCAATATAATTTCATTGTTTTATTTTGACACTTGATATTTTGATAATATTTGTATATTACCTATATAAAACTATATATGCATGGCTGAAATGATGAAATTATTATATTCTCATATGCAATTTTTCATCTATAAGTATGACAGGGTTGCATTATTTCACTTAGGATTTTCTTTCTCAGAGTGTTGAAATGCTTACAACAGATTTGCAAAACGATTTCTACGATTTCCATAGTTTTATCTGATTTACATTAGTATGTACAATATTGGAATGATGTGTTCCTTAAAGAGTAAAAAATAGTTATATGAGTTTCCTGATGATGACAGTGATGGGCTGTGATGTTTTAGGAAGATTGCTGGCAGTGACAGTAAATAAAGTGTTTTCCTTAAAGTCACACACCTAGTAATTGTAGAGCCAGAATACAAACATTTGTGACTCGAAATTCTGTGCTTCCAACAAATAAGGTCAAAGAGTAAAAGAAACTAAACTCAGAAAGTAGGATGTATAAATGGAATAAAGAAGACAGGCATGAGAAGTATTATAGGAGCTGTATTTATAAGATACAGAAACTGATTGAATATGATGGCATACAAGGAATTCATAAAATATTGGTTGACGGGAAATTATTCGTTACAGAGATAATCAGAAAACTGATAATGTATCCTACATTATTTAAAAGGAAATTTAAGAGAAATGTGACTGAGCAAAAAGGGCACAGAGTAGTGACCAAACACATCCATAGTTTGTCTTTCTGTATTTTGTCCTGCAACTGACCTTTTGGAAAGAGTTTGGTCTTTACTAAACATTTCATGGCAGAAAGTATATGTGATTCACCATATGTCTTCTTGGTAGCAGAACTCTCATTGAAAATTTTTCAGCTAGTCTGTAATTATTGAGTCTTAAAAACAAAATGGAATAATTTGATAATAGTGTCAAATTTGAGAGATACTTTCTTTGAGAAAAATATTAGCTACCATATATCTGTTTCTAATCATTAATCCTTGAATATATGCCTATAGTATCATAGGATGGTGACACAAACTTCCCCAGAATCTTATACCCACTGAAGTACCAGTAGGATTAAAAAGCATGGAAGCATTTTGAAGGACAGTGAGCAAATTATATGACATTGTGATAAGATTGCCAGGGCTACTTGTCCCCAACTTAAGGACATTTAAGAATACCTAATGTATCCAACCAATATTTGACTTAAAGTAAATGAATAAAAGGTTTAGAAAAAAATCTCATGAGATGATCAATTGTATTATTTCTGATCCAAGCTACACCATAAACCTTTGTGTTGAGATAATCAACTCCTGTCCAAATGGGCTTGGAGAAGGCATGTCATATGGGCAAGATAAGGGTTGGTTTACTGGAGGAGACAAAGCTTGAGTAAGACTTACTTAAAGGATGAATCTTTTTTTTCTTCATTTTTTTCCCCGTCTTAGATTTTTAAAAATGAGATGTAATTTACATACCATAAAATTCACTCTTTTAAAGTGTGAACTTCAGTGATTTCAGATATTCAAGAGTTGTGTAACCACCACCACTATTTAATTCAAACAAAATTTCACCATCCCAAAAAGAAACTGTGTACTTATTAGCCATCATTTTCCATTCTGCATTCCCCACTCAGTCATTAGAAATTACTGATCTACATTCTAGTTATATGGATTTGGCTATTCTGGATATTCCATATAAATTAAATAATACAATTTGTGATCTTTTGTACCTAATTTCTTTCACTTTCTTTCAAGGTTTGTCCATGTCATAGGTTGTATTAGTAACTCATTCTTTTTATTACTGAATAACATTTCATTGTATGAATGTACCACATTTTGTTTATTCATTTGTCATTTGAAGGACATTTGGGGTATCTACCTTAGGCCAATTATTAATAATATTGTTATGAAAATTTATGTCTTTTATATTATCATTTTCAAATACACTTTAACTTTATTTTTTACAGCAATTTTAGGTTCATAGGAATATTAAGTAAAAGATACAGGGATTTCCTATACACTCCCTGCCCCCATGCTTGCATAGCCTCCTCCATTATGAATATTCCTCATCAGAGTGGTACATTTGTTAAAACTAATGAACCTACATTGACATATCATAATCACCCCAAGTCCATACTATAAATTAGGGTTCATTCTTGATGTCATACCTCAAAAATTACAGGCTACCTGGAAAATTCTTTGAGTTTAGACAAATGTATAATAATATTTATCCATCATTCTAGCATCCTACCAACCAGTTTCACCATCCTAAAAATCCTCTGTGTCTGCCTATTCATTCCTACATCCTCCTCAACCCCCGACAACCACTGTTTTTCTTTTTTTGTCTCCCTGGTTTTGCCTTTTTAGAATGTCACAGTTAGAATCATGCAGTATGCAGCCTTTTAAGATTGACTGATTTTACTTAATAATATGCATTTTAAGTTTCCTTCATGTCTTTTCATCCTTCATGAATCGCTCATTTGTTTTTAGTGCTGAACAATATTTCATTGTCCAGATGTACCACAGTAGATTAATCTCTTCACCTACTGAAGGGCATCTTAGTTGGTTCCAGTTTTTGCAAATATTAATAAAACTACTATAAACATCTGTGTGTAGATTTTTGTGTGTACATAAATTTTCAACTTCTTTGGGTAAATTTGAAGTGGTGAGATTGTCAGATTATATGGTAAGACTATGTTTAGTTTTGTAAGAAACTGCCAGATTGTTTTCCAAAGGGCTGTTTCAAAGTGGTGTTTGGAAAATGGCTTTTTCAAAATTTTGTTCTTACCAGTAATTAATGGAAGTGTATCTTGCTCCACATCCTCTTCAACATTTGGTATTATCAGTAGTTTTGGTTTTGGTCATTCTAACAGGTATGCAGTGGCATCTCATTGTGCTTAAAAGAGAATTCTTGGGTTTTTTTGGTTTTTGCTTTTGCAAATATTCTCTCCCATTCTTTGAATTGTCTTTGTACTTTCTTGATGGTGTCCTTTGAAGTATTAATATTTTAAATTTTGATAAAATTTAGTTTATCCTTTTTTTGTACAAAGCTTGTGTTTTGGTATCATATGTAAAAAACTTATTTTAAGGTCATGACATTTTATGCCTATATTATTAAGAGTTTTATAATTTTAGTTTTTATGTTTATATAAGTGATACATTTTCAGTGAGTTTTTGTGTATAGTGTGAGGTAATGGTCCAGTTTAATTTTTTTCCATGTAAATAGCCAGGTTTTCTAGCACCATTTATTGAAAAAGAATGTTCTTTTCATTTTGAATTGTCTTGGCATCCTTTTGAAAAATCAATTGAATGTATAAAGATTTATTTCTGAACTCTCAATCTTCTGCCTGATTTGCATATCTATCTTTATGTTAGTACCACCACTGTGCTTTGCAGTAGGATTTAAAGTTTAAAAGTGTAACTCCTCCAAGATTTATTTATTTCATTTATTCAAGATTATTTAGGCTACTCTTGCTTCATTGCATTTCCATATGAATTTTAAGATCAATTTATCAATTTCTGGAAAAAAGTTGAGATTTTAAGAGGGTTTACATTGAATCTATAGATCAATTTGTAACACTTTCTTTTTTTTTTTTTTTGAGACGGAGTCTCGCTCTGTCCCCCAGGCTGGAGTGCGGTGGCCGGATCTCGGCTCACTGCAAGCTCCGCCTCCCGGGTTTACGCCATTCTCCTGCCTCAGCCTCCCGAGTAGCTGGAACTACAGGCGCCCGCCACCTCGCCCGGCTAGTTTTTTATATTTTTTAGTAGAGACGGGGTTTCACCGGGTTAGCCAGGATGGTCTCGATCTCCTGATCTAGTGATCTGCCCGTCTCGGCCTCACAAAGTGCTGGGATTACAGGCTTGAGCCACCGCACCCGGCCAATTTGTAACACTTTCTAAACAAAATTAAGTCTAGACCATGAACATGGTAAGTTTTCCCTTTTAATAATGTCATCTTTATTTTCATTAAATGATGTTTTCAAGTTTTCATTGTGTAATATAAGTCTTTCATGTGTGTCAACAAGTTCATTCCAAGGTATTTTATTCTTTTTGATGCTATTTTCTTAATTTCATTATCAGTTTGTTTATTGCTGGTTATAGAAATAGTTTATTTTTATCTTGATATTTTGTCCTGCAACCTTGCTGAAATAATTTTTGTATTTTATTCCTTAGAATTTTCTACATACAGGATCATGTCATTTTTAAATAGAGGTAGTTTTACTTTTTGCTTTTCAAAATCTGGATTTTTTTTATTTTTGCATCTATTTTTTACTGAATGTAGTCTCCCACTACAATGTTAAATAGAAGTGGCAAGTGTGAACGTCTTTAAACTTTTTATTTTTTTTTCCTGTTGTGAGGTGGTAAGCTTTCTGTTTTGTGTGTGTGTGTGTGGTTTTTTGTTTTGTTTTGTTTTGAGACGAGTCTTGCTCTGTCACCCAGACTGGAGTGCAATGGCGTGATCTTGGCTCACTGCAAGCTCCGCCTCCCGGGTTCACGCCATTTTCCTGCCTCAGCCCCCCAAGTAGCTGGGACTACAGGCACCAGACACCACACCTGGCTAATTTTTTAAATATATTTTTTTAGTAGAGACGGGGTTTCACCTTAACCAGGATGGTCTCGATCTCCTGACCTCGTGATCCGCCCGTCTCAGCCTCCCAGAATGCTGGGATTACAGGTGTGAGCCACCGTGCCCGGTGGAGTTTATATTATTAATATATTATACTAATATATTTGTCCACATTGCCTCACCCTTGCATTTAAGGAATAATGCAAGGGTGATTCAATGAACACAGTCAATGTACCCATTTGCTTATAGTATGTAACTTCTTCTATGTTGCTGAATTCCCTTGGCTAGCATTTTATTGATTTCAGCATCTATGATTATAATGAATGTTATTCTGTGGTGTTATTTTCTTGTGATGTCCTTTTCTGTTTTTGGTGTTAGGGTAAAACTGGTCTCATAGTGAAAAGTGCCTCCCTCCTTTCTCATTTTGGAAGAGTTTGTAAAATATCAGTGTTAATTCTTCTTCAAATGTTTGGTGGAATTCACGAGTGAAGCCATCTGTTCGTGGATTTTTATTGTGGGAAGTTTTTATTTTAAATTATTTTTTATTACTATTTAAATTGCTCTACTTCTCATAAGTCTGTTCAGACTTTTTTTATTTCCCCTTAATTTAGTTTCAGTGGTTTAAGTCTTTCCAGAATTTTTTGCATTTCATCTAAGTTATCTACTTTGCTGGTACAAAAATGTTCATTTTATTCACTTATACTCCATTTTATTTCATAAGTTTGGAAATAATTTCCTATTTTCCACTCCTGTTTAAAAACTGCCTTTTCTGTTTGTTTTCTTTTTCAGACTAGTTAAAAGTTAATGATTTAAAAACATTTTCACAGAACCAACTTTTATTTTTATTTGTTTTCTCTACTATCTTTCTATCTTCTATTGTATTAACTCCTACTCTAATTTTCACTAATGACCTCTAATTCCATCTAGGTTGTTGCAAATGACAAGATCTTATTTTTTAAATGGATGTATAGTACTCCACTGTGTTATAAGTACCACATTTTCTTCATCCATCCAACGTTAGGACACTTAGGTTGCACCCAACTTTTGGCTGTTGTGAACAGTGTCACAATAAACATGGGAGGGCAGATATCTCTTTGATATACTGATTTCTTTTGGGTATAAACATACCAGTTGGATTGCTGGATCATATAGTAACTGTTTTTAGTTTTTTGAGGAATCTCCAAACTGTTTTCCACAGTGGTTGTACTAGCTTATGGTCCCAACAACAGGCTATGAGGGGGTCCCTTTTCTCCACATCCTCACTAGCATTTGGTATTGCCTGTCTTTTGGATAAAAGACATTGTAACTGGAGTGAGATGACATCTCATTTTAGTTTTTTTTTTTTTTTTTTTTTTTTTGAGATGGAGTCTCGCTCTGTCGCCCAGGCTGGAGTGCAGTGGCCGGATCTCAGCTCACTGCAAGCTCCGCCTCCCGGGTTTACGCCATTCTCCTGCCTCAGCCTCCTGAGTAGCTGGAACTACAGGCGCCCGCCACCTCGCCCGGCTAGTTTTTTGTATTTTTTAGTAGATACGGGGCTAACCCCTGTGTTAGCCAGGATGGTCTCGATCTCCTGACCTCATGATCACTCGTCTCGGCCTCCCAAAGTGCTGGGATTACAGGCTTCAGCCACCGCGCCTGGCTCATTTTAGTTTTTATATGCATTTCTCTGATCATCAATGCTTTTGAACACATTTTTGTGTTTCTATTTGTCATTTGTATGTCTTCTTCTGAGAAATGTCTATTCAAATCTTTTGTCCATTTTTCAATAAGATTATTAGATTTTTTTCCTATAGTGTTTCCTATAGAACTCATTATGTATTCTGGCTATTAATCTCTTGTCAGGTAGGTAGTTTTCAAATATTTTCTCCCATTCTGTGGGTTGTCTCTTCACTTTGTTGATTGTTTTCATTGCTGTGCAGAAGCTTCTTCTGAGAAATGTCTATTCAAATCTTTTGCCCATTTTTCAATATGATTATTAGATTTTTTTCCTATAATGTTTCCTGTAGAGTACATTATATATTCTGGTTATTAATCCCTTGTCAGGTAGATAGCTTTCAAATATTTTCTCCCATTCTGTGGGTTGTCTTTTCACTTTGTTGATTGTTTTCATTGCTGTGCAGAAGTTTTTATCTTGATGTGATTCTATTTGTCCATGTTTGATTTGGTTGTCTGTGCTTGTGGGGTTTTACTCAAGATTTGCCTGAAATGATATCTTGGAAAGTGTCTCTAATTTCTTTGTAGTTGTTTCATAGTTTGAGGTCTTAGACTTAAGTCTTTAAATTACTTTGATTTGATTTTTGTGTATGACGAGAGATAGGGGTCTATTTTCGTTCTTCTGCATATGGAAGTCTAGTTTTCCCAGAACCATTTATTAAAGAGGTTATCTTTTCCCCATTGTATGTTCTTGGCACCTTTCTCAAAAATGAGTTCACTGAAGATGTGTGAATTCATTTTTGGGTTTTCTGTTCTGTTCCATTGATGTATATGTCTGTTTTTATGCCAGTACCATGCTGTTTTTATTACTATAGTTCTGTAGTATAATTTGAAGTTGTGGTTCCATATCAATTTTAGGATTGTTTTTTCTATTTCTGTGACCAATGTCATTTGTATGTTGATAGGATTATATTAAATCCATAGATACCTTTGGATAGTATGGATATTTTAGCAATATTAATTATTCCAATTTATGAATATGGAATGTCTTTCCTTTTTGGTGTCCTCTTCGATCACTTTCATCAGTGTTTTGTAATTTTTATTGTAGAGATCTTTCACTTTTTTTGTTAAGTAAATTCCGATATACTTATATATTTAATTTTATTGTGGCTATGGTAAACAGGATGACTTTCTTGATTTATTTTTCAAATTGTTTAATGTTGACATATATAGATGCTACTAATTTTTGCATGTTAATTTTTATCCCACAATTCTAATGAATTTGTTTTCAGTTCAAAATTTTTGGGGGATATTTATAGGTTTTTCTAAATGTAAAATCATATTGTCTGCAAACAAGGATAATTTGACTTCTTTCTTTCCAGTTGGATGTCCTTTAGTTCTTCCTGTGTCATTGCTCTAGCTAGAACTTCTAATACTATGTGGAATAACCATGTTAAAAGTGGGCATCCTTGTCATTCCCCAGATCTTAGAGGACAGCATTTCAGTTTTTCCACATTTTGTATGATACTAGCTATGGGTCTGTCCTATATGACTTTTATTATGTTGATGTATTCCTTCTATATCCATTGTTTTAAGGCTATTTTTAAATCATGAAAAGATATTGAATGTTATCAAATGCTTTTCAACATCAATTGATATAATCAAATAGCTTTTGTCATTCATTCTGTAGATATGAGTTATCACATTCATTGATTTGTGTATGTTAAACCATCCTTGCATCTCTGGGATAAATCCCATTTGGTCATGATGAATAATCTTTTTATTGTATTGTTGAATTCAAATTGCTAGTATTTTATTGAAGATGTTTACATCAATCATCACCAGAGATATTGACCTTTAGTTTTCTTTTTGTGATGTGTCTGTGTCTGTTTTTTTTTAAATCAGGGTTATAACTGGCCTTGTAGGATGAGTTTGGGAGTATTTTCTCCTCCTTCATTTTTTGGAAACAGTTTGAGTATGAATAGTATCAGCTCTTCTATAAATGTTTGGTAGAGTTTTGTTTGTTTGGGAATGCCTTTATTTCTCTTTTATATTTGAAGGATATCGTCATCAGACATATTAGTTTACGGTGAAAGGTTTTTTTGTTTTTTTGTTTTTTTTCCCCTTCAGCACCTTAAATATGTCATGTCACTCTTTCCTGGCCTATAATGTTTATACTGAAAAGTCTGCTGCCAGATGTGTTGGAACTTCATTGTGTATTTGTTACTTTTCTCTAGATGCTTTTAGTATCCCTTCTTTACTCTTGACTTTTGAGAGTTTAATTATTAAATGCCTTGAGGTTGTCTTCTTTGGGTTAAATCTGCTTGATGTTTCATAACTTCCTGTACTTGGACATTGACATATTTCTCTAGGTTTGAAAATTTCTCGGATATAATCATTTTGAATAAACTTTCTACCCCTATCTCTTTCTTTACCTTCTCTTTAAAGCCAATAACTCTTAGATTTTCTTTTTTGAGGTTGTTTTCTAGATTCTGTAGGCATGCTTAATTGTCTTGTTATTCCTTTTTCTTTTTAAGTCCTCTGACCATGTATTTTCAAATGGCCTGTCTTCAAGCTCACCTATTCTTTCTTCTGCCCAATTAATTCTGCTATTAAAAGATTCTGATGCATCTTTCAGTATGCCAGTTGCATTTTCCATCTCCAGAATTCTGCTTGATTTTTTAAAAATTAATTCAATCTCTTTGTTAAATCTATCTGACCGCATAAGATAAATTTTCTCTGCGTTATGAATGACTCTGAGTTTTCTCAACACAGCTATTTTGAATTCTGTTTCTGAAAGGTCACATATCTCTGTTTTTCCAGAATTAGTCCCTCATGCCTTGTATAGTTCATTTGGCAAAGTCAGAGTTTCCTGGATGGTATTGATGCTAGTAGATGTTCTTTGGTGTCTGAGCATTTAAGAGTTAGGTATTTATTGTAGTCTTTAACAGTTAGGTATTTATCATAGTCCTGAAAAGAATGCTTTTCAATATCCTTCCTTCTTAGGAAGGCTTTCCAGATTTTTGAAAGGACTTGGGTGTTATGGTCTAAGCTCTGTTGGCCTTATGGGACACCCCAAGTCCAGTAATGCTGTTGGTCTTGCAGATTTGTAGAGCTACCCACTTCATGATCTTGGGCTATGTCTGGAAGAATTCTCTGGATTACCAAGTAGACACACTTGTTCTCCTCTCTTACTTTCTCCCAAACAAATGGAGTCTCTCTCTCTCTCTGTTATGAGCCACCTAAATGTGCGGGTGGAGTGAAACAAGCACTGCTGTAGCTACCACCAGAAGAACTGCACTGGGTTAGGCCTGCTGTCAGTACAGCACGGAGTCTTGACCAAGGGCTGCTGTAATCACTACCTGGCCTATATTTGCTCAAGGTCCTGGAGCTCTACAACCAGCAAGTGGCAAAGCCATCCAGACCCGTGTCCTTCCCATCAGGGCACCCCCACCACAGTCCCATGGGAAGTTCTGCCAGACTACTGCCAATGTTCCCTTGAGGGCCAAGGGCTCTTCGGTTAGCTTGTGGTAAATGCTGCCTGGCCTGGGACTCACCCTTCAGGACTGTGGGCTCCCTTCTGATCCATGGCAGGTTCAGAAATGCTTTCCAAGAACCAACACATGGAATCAGGGACCTCAAGAGCCCACATGGTGCTCTAGCCCCCTATGACTGATCTGGTACCTAAGATGCAATGCAAAAAATTTCCTTTATGTTTCACTCCACCTTTCTTAAACAGAAATATCTGAGCCAGCAAGTCTCAGAGTCTCACCGAAGGCTTTCAATGTACTACCTGGATATTACTGCTGGTCATTTAGGCCCCAAGGGCTCTTCAGTTACCAGGTGATGAAGCCTGCTAAGATGGGGTCCTTCCCTTCCAGACAGCAGGTTCCCTTCTGTCCCGTGCTGTGTCTAGAAGTGTTCAGGGCAAGGGCCTAGAAAGGGGGCCTCAGACTCTGACTGGCATGCTATCCCACCATGGTTGGGCTTGTATCTAAGATGTAAGGCAAAGTCCTCCCCGCTCTTCCCTCTCTTCTCCTCAAGTGGAATAAAGAGGTCTATTTTTGGAGCTGCAAGTTGTATTAATAAATCCTTGGGTTACAGGAGAAATGATGCCAGCACTCCCTTAGACACCCCAGCCGATGTTTAAGTAGGTGTCGGGCCTCCCCAGTGTTCTGGCTTTGGGCCCAGTTCAGCACCAGGATTCACCTAGGCATTGCAGTCCTTGTGGTCTAGACTGACTTTCAAATTTATTTAAGACTCTAGAATATTTTCTTTCACAAAAACCAAAGACTGTTTCTCCTATGTCTTTGGTGCATCTATTAACAATATGAAGTTAATGCCAGGTACTGTTAGTTCTTGCTTGATTTTTGGTTCTTATGAAGGTGCTTTTTTGTGGAGATAGTTATTGAATTGGGGTCCTTGCAGATGAAAAATGATTGGTGAAATCTTCCATTCTGCCTTCTTGCTCTGCCTGTCTGCATCTCAAAATATTTTTAATCTCACTTGTGATTTATTCTTTGCCTAATTTTTCTTTCAGGAGTGTGTTGTTTAATGGCCACATATCTGTGTATTTCCCAAATTTTCTTATTGTATTTACTTCTAGTTTAATTTCATTATTGCCAGAGAACATATTTTGCACAATTTTAGTTCTTTTATGTTTGCTGAAACTTATTTTATAGACTAACATATGGCTAATTCTGGAGACTGTTTTACATGAGCTTATGAGTTTGTATATATTAATGTTGTCAGATGGAGTATTCTATAGATTAGCACTATTAGGTCTAGCAGATTTCTAGTGTTGATAAAGTCTTCTATTTCCTTATTAAATTTAAATCAAATTTCTCTATACATTATTGAAAGTGGGGTACTAAAGTCTATGTTGTTGTTGAATTGTCTTTTTCTTCAATTTTGTCAATTTTTGCTTTAAGTGCTTTGGTTCTCTGTTTTTAGATGCAATTATATGTGTCATGGCTTGACTGTTTATCTCTCTTTGTCTCTTGCTACCTCTTGTTTAAAAAAAAATTGTTTTAGTATAGTTGATCAGTTATCTTTGGTTACTGTTTGCATAGCATACGTTTTTCCATTCTTGTTTTTTGAAACTACTGTAGCTTTAAATCTAAAGTTGCTTTAGCAGACAATATATAGTTGAATTATTTTTTAAAAATCCCTTCTACCAGTTTGGTTTCATTTGAAATCTTAAGTCTATTTATATTTAATGTGACTACAGACAACATAAGATTTACTTCTGCCACTTTGTTATTGTTTTCTATATGTATAATGTCTTTTTAGTTTCTCTCTTTGCCTATTACTGTCTTCTTTTGTATTAAATATATATTTTATAGAGGACCATTTAAATTCCTTTTTTCTTTTACTTTAATATTTGAGTGATTTTCTTTTGATTGTCCTGGGAGGATGACAATTAACATCTTAGTTTATAACAATGCTTTGTATATTAATATCAGATTTGCTTCTGTCTAGCTTATTTCCCTTTCCTATCTTTGTGCTCTTATTGGTATACAAATTCCAATTGTATGCATTGTACGCATAACACTACATTTTCATTAATATGGTATATGCTTATATAATAGTATAAGAATATGATATATAAGTTGGAAAATTTAAAAAATTACAAATAATAAAAAACCCATAATGTACCCTCTTTTGTATTTACATGTTACTTTTTTATTGTTTCACGTGGTCTGAGTTATTCTCTAGTGTTCGGTCTTTTGGCTTGAAAAGAAATCCATTTAGATGTTTATTTTTCATATAGTTTGATGGCTGGATCTAGTTTTATTGTACTTTTCCAAATGTATAATTCTGGAACTATTTACTGGATAGTTTTGCTTTTCTTCACTGATGAGTAATGCCATTTCTCTTAAATATCAAGTTTCCTATGTGCCAACGTCCATTTCTTATATCTCTGTTCCATTTCTGAGAAAAAAATAATTCCAGATGGCTTTAAATAGCTGTTTCAACCCCCTTTGTGAAGTCTCTCTCCTGTCCCCTTGTTTGCTCATAAGAGCTGGCTTAGCACCTTGTGCAAGATAAATGTAAACACATTAAGGTGTCTTGCTGACACCAGCCACATTAGCAAGAGAACTCCATTAGCTAAGTTACAATCCTAAATATTCTTTTTTGCTGGTCAAGAATCTCTCATTATTACATAGTAAACTAGGTATTTTCTGTCTCCTTCCAATTATTTTATAAAGAAATGAAATAACATGCATATTTGTCTTTGGAACACTTTGCATGTTATGTCTAAATGTGCCTGTCTCAACTAATCGGGAGTTTAAAAGAGGTTGGGGATCAAGTGCAACTGTAACTTCTTTTCTTTAGATTATGTTCTCAGATGATTTTTCTTTATATTTATCTCACATGTTACTATTGTGCGTGTAACATTTCTTTTGATCTATATATCTCTATCTTTATTCCAAATAGCAATAAAATTTTTAACTATAATTTAAAAAGTTTTAGAGATAGGACACTCACCCAACATGACTTTTCTTCCAGTCATGATTTCTGTATCAATTTTTAACTTGCTAACATCAGATCTGTTTCCATACTTTATTGCAGTGCTTTTTGAAATAAGGTTGAGGAATAAATAAATATCACCCCTTTGATAATGAAGAAGGTATTTTAAATTCTTCTGAGACTCAATGACATTGGAGGATAAATTATTAATTTTGTATTCCCCATAGCATCTAGCAAAGTGTTTACACATTGTCAGTGTTTAATGAAAGCTTACTGTTACAGTAAAAGCTAATATGAGGGAATGAGTTAATAAGAATATGTGTTGTAAACTCTTAAAAATAGAAGCCTCTTGTGAGTCAGGGCCATTCCACCTTAGTTTTTTGTTTTTTGTTTTTTTGTCCCATGTGTGTATCATAGTGCAATTAATCTAGCAAATGTTTGATCGAAGTTAATGATTTCATTTGAAGTTTACCATATATATATATATATATTATATATATATTTGCTGTAAGTAATGAAATACCTGCCTAAAAGTGGTTTAAAAATAGGGATTTATATCTTACATAAAGATATTACTGAAAGTAGAGGTTTTCAGATTTGACTAATTCAATAACTCAGCAAAGTCAAGATGCTTAAGGAGCACCTCTGTTACTCTTTTGGGTCTCTTCTTAAAGCCACATCACAGCACTTAAACCTCTGCACGATGGCCACAAACAACAATTCTCAGAGTAATAAGGAAGGGCAGAGTTTGTCATTTTATCTCTTTCATCATGGAGTAAATCAGGCCCCAGAGCCCCCAACTACCTGCTTTTTATGTTTCAATGGGTACATGTAGACTCCTATCATTCATTGGCCAGGACTGCTATGATATATCTTAAAGTGGAGTGTGACTTACTTGAACGTAAAGCTAAGAGATTCTGAAACAAAACCAAATGCCCATGCCAATGAAAAAGGATGAATTTGCTTTGAGAAGTAAAGTTAACCGTTCCTGCCATATGGAGTTTTTTTTTTTCAAGTCAGTAATATGGACAGACAGCATAGCAAACATACTAAAAATAACTATTATATAGGATTTTCTTATTCTAGTTGATCTGCAGAGTTTTTAAAAAGAAATGGCTGAATGTTAGTTTCTATTATCTTTAAATTTCTATAATTTAAACTAATTGTAAAAGCGTTTACTCCTAATCAGCAACGTAACAACTGTTTTTCTTTCCCTCAAAGTTATCTTATCAACATAAAACTGTGCTATGTCAACATAAAACTTGTCAACATAAAACTGTGCTAGAGATTTTAGGGGAAAAAAAGCAATACATTCTATAGCATGGCCTGCATTGCAGGAATCTTAATAAGTAAACTATGTGTATACCTGAATGAGACTTAATTTTTCACAGATTGAGTAGAATTTGAACACCCAAAAGATGAGTTCATCCACCAAAATGAACATGTGCAGTTTATAATCTATTAATGTTGTTATACAGATTTCTTCAGGGATTTTTCTTTAAAGATTAGATGTTATGCCTCTCACTTTTTAAAAATTTTGGGATTTTGGTTTTGGTGGGAAATGGTGAAATAGGTTTCCTGACACCATATTTCATTGATTTTCGTTGTTAATTTTTATACCAAGTAGTTATTTATGTATTAATCTTATTACTAAGATTTAGGAGTCAAAAATAAGATTTCAATTAAATCTCATGTGACTTCTCTCTTGCTTGTTTTCGAAACTACTTCAAATATACTGTTATAAAAGTAGTTCCATTAAACTTCTGAGCAACAGGATCATTATTGGAATAAATATACAGGTTTATAGATTACAAAGGAAAATATTTATTGAGATGAGATCCATTTGTTCTCAGTGATATTTGCAAATCTGTCTGATTTATTATGTATATCTAGCAATATATAAATATTTAAACTATTAGAGTGTCCTTCCATTGATATTGCAGTAATTTGAATTCAAGGTTGATAAATGATCCTGAAGTATCTACTAATCTTTGTACTACTAAAGTTGCCTAACAATTGGAATAAATTCAGTATTGTCTTTCTGATGAGCACGGTAATCCTTGGGTATGAAATACATGGTGGACAATTTCTCTGAATATCTGCTAGCTTCATAAAATGGGTATCCAAGAATGTGCTGAGCTTAAGAAACAGGTAACCAAGCTAGGAAATTGATAAGATTTCTAACTTAAATTGACAGTTATGTGAAATGAATAGAAGTAGCTTCCATTTCCTGAATAAGGAATAGTTTTTTCCTTTCTGTAAATTGGATGGCAATTGATATAAGTGGGAAAAAAACAAAACATACAAGAAACACTTCTAAAACCTAATGCCAATCCTTTGCCTATATAAAGGAGCACTTTCAAGATTGGTGTGAGTATTTGCAATTATGGAGTTGGGAAAAGATATAAGTTACTCTTTCTACTTTTGTTGAAAATTTACCTCCATGAAATTAAGCCATGTGTCCTCTTATTCTTAGGAGGTAACTTGTGTCCATGAAGTGAGGTCTACATAGTGTAAATCAAATGGAAAAGGCAAATAGAGATTGGGGAAGGGTGGAGATTTATGTGGATTTCTGGTTTTCTACTTGCTTTTATCTAATATGTGCATAGCTGCACAAGTACATGGAAGCACAGGCACATGGAGACACACAGGCACATATGCATGCCTTTTCTCTAATCTGGAGTTCCCCATGTGGTTTACCAGCTGTGTCAAATTCATTTTTTTTCTGACTAGGAAAAAAAAACTACCAGTTCTTTTATCAACAGTACCAGTTCTTTTGCTGCGTAATAACATGTTATATTCTATGAACACTGTATTTGTCTCTCTGTATTTTTATTCTCATTACCTACTTTTAAAATCTTATTTATATTTTATCTTATATTTTTTGATACGTTGTTTATAAACCTCAAGCTTTCCTTCTGTATTATACTACAAGCTCACTGTGGACAAAGGCCACATTTTTAATTACCTAGAGTGGGCATTTAAAAATAATTTTGTGTTGAATGAGTTAAAAATATATCTCTCAGTGATAAGTACATCGAAAATGTGTAAATTATTATATCTGGATTGTTCTAATGTCATTATAGAGCAATTATTTTTTTCTAGGTTGTGTAAAAATGTACATTGAAGGAATGTATACATTTATGCATACAGTGCAGTAGTGTAAAGGCACAATATAAGAGTTTTATTCTACGGAGGTTTTAAGATTTAAGTCATGTATACTCAATATTTCTCCTACAAATATTTAAAACCATTCCAAAAATACAAAACAAATATTTTTATTACATCTGCTTATACAAAAGCAATTCTCTCTCTCTCCCACACACATACATACAAACACACTTATGCTTTTGTCTTGGCATTTGAACCATTTTGACTTTATGATAACTACAAAATGCCTAGAGAGAACAGAATTATGATTATTGCTAAGCATTTTAAAGCATTTTAAAATGTGCTTATTTGTGTTTATTTGCAGTGTTTACTTAATGCTGTTTTCATATTAACCCTCAAACTCTGAATACGCTTAATGGATATTTTTCTTCATAGGCGTTAAATGAGATATAATTGTTGCATCACACATATGGGTTTAAAAAATTTATTTATATATTCATTTGCTACTCAACAGACATTAACATAATGCTTACTATAGATAGGTATTATTCTAGACAATGGGAAGGAGAATAGAATATTTATCAAGTCAGACAAGGTTCCAAGTTTTAGAGTTTCACTGAACTCAGGAGATAAAAAAATAAACATACAAAGCAAGCAAATATCAAATAGTGTTGATACTAAGAAGAAAATTCAATAGGGTGTTGTTTAGCCTATGAATATTGTAGATGCGTCAATGTGAAGGCCCTAAGGCAGAAAACAGCCTGGATTGTTTGAAGAGGAAGAAAGCTACAGGCTGACACTTGGGCAGTGAAGAAGAGAGTAATTCTTGATGTGATCAAAGAAGTAGACAGGCATCGTCAGATCATGTGAAGCTGTATGGACCAAAGAAAGGGTTTGAATGTTATTTAAAATTCTATCAGAAGCCATTGGGGTTTCCAAGTAGAGAAGTGACATGATCAGATTTACATTTTAGAAAAGATTACTAGGCTGCTATGCGGAAAATGCATCTCATTGAGATAAGAAGGGAATAAGCAATTAGGAAGTTCCTACAGAATTTCAGTCAAAATATCATCAGTCAGAGTCTAGCAAGTTGCAAGTAGAGATGGAGAGAAATGGACAGATTCTGGTTATATTATTAAGACAAGTTGTAAAGTGAGCAGAAGGGTTAAATGTGAATAATTATTATATGAAAATACAGTGTTTATTGTATTTCATCATCTGTGCTTACTGTTTTCATCATCGTTTTACATGTAAGTGCCAGAAAGACTGTGGCTTACTGTGAAGCAGCTTAGCAAAACAGTAGAGACAGATAATCTGGATGTTGGAGAGATTATTTCAACTTTTGGTGCCTCAGTGTTCTCATCTATGAAATGAGAAATAGCAATATTATATAATGTATAGAGGAGGTGGCAGAATTAACACAAGTAAAGTGCTAACAAAATATAATAATAAAAGTTATTTTTAAATGAGCACTCTATAAAATCAATATGATTTAATGAACATTCTAATGATTTTGCAACTAAATAGACCTAAACTTAGGTCTATTTCATAATGTGTCATTTCTTCTTAGCTTTGAACAAATTGTTAAAACTCCATGAGCCCCAGTTTCTCCCCTATATAATGGAGATACTAAATTATACATCACAAATAGTGTAAAAATTAAATATATATATATTTGCAAATCATCCAACATCATATCGTGATTGTGGCTATAGTAAACTTTGGTATTAGTTTTTTGTTGTTGTTGTTTGCAGTGGAAATACAGTGTTAGCATTCCTCTCCCACTTAGAAAGACAAAATAGTGTGCAGAGGTTTACAATGTGAACTTTTTATCCAAGAAGCTATCCAGGGACTTAACAGGAAAACTGAAATCCACAGACCCTTTGAAAGAAGTGGCAGGCTGCAGCCTACACCATGAACCAGGTAAAAAACTGTAAGTCCCCAGAGTGTGAGAGGAAAAAAGACTGCCTCCAGGATATACACCACCTCCAGGGAATCAGGAAATCCAGGCCACAGGATAAGACCTTAACCCCAACCAGAGCTGAAGCTGATTTAGGGAGCAGTGAGGAATATAAAAATAGAAGCAGCAGCAGGAAGAACCTTGCATGCATTCCCAGTCTCCAGCACAGACCAAGGGAAGCCATATCTTATTCTACCTCACAGGGAACCTCAGAGAAGCCTGCTAACTAATTCGCAGTGGTTGTAGGTTGAAAGAAGCTCCTAACTGAATTTTGCAATATAACTTCAAGTAGGGATGAACTACCCTTGACTAAAATTAGAGGGCATGTGGGAAGTGTGCTGCATCCACAATTGCAGAAGCTGGGCAACCTGGCTTTGTGGAGAGACTAGGAGGGTTGTTGCCTGAAAGCCACGGTTTCTATCTCTGAAAGGAAGTCTTACGGCCTGGGGCAGTTTTGAGTTCTGAGTATAGATGGCCTAGAGCTTAGCTAGTTGCTAGTAGGAAACACTGCTGGTGAGAGATCTGCCTTGCCAAGTGTGTGGGAGCTGGGTGAGGCTTGCTGCCATTTGCTACTCCCCACTCCCTGTGCAACCACTTCTGTGCAGCAGAGGCAGCTACACGCCTCTCAAGAACATTAATCTAGTGGCCAGGGAACTGCCCCGTTACTTCTACAGGGCCCCCTGCTTGCCATGCATAAGGAGAGCCAGAGAGTAGACCTCCCTGACCCAGCCTCCACATGGACCTGCCTGACCCAGGCTGACCCAACCTCCACAGCCCTTCACCTGCCCTGGTAGCTTTACATAAAAGACAGAAACTTTTGGGAGTTTTGTGACCCTACCCATCACCTGAGAAATCAGAGTACCTCCCTTCAGTAACATAAGGGAAGCACAAATCTCACTGCTACTACTACAGCAGTACAGGAGATGATACTTTCAGAAGTATCATCTCCTGGCTGGAGGTCACTGACACAGTCTATTACAGCATTTCCAGGTAGAATACCACTGCACCAAAGAAAGGGAAAACTTGCGCATGACCTCAACTATTACCACTGCCTGTACCACCCTGGCTTACAAGGAGATTCTGAGTCTGTCCATGTGAACAGTTCATTAATATTACAACTAGCATCTGAGAAAGCCAATAGGTTAAGTCTATTTATAACTAAGGAATCTCACAGAGTCTACTTCACTTCCCTGCCACCCCCATGAGAGCTGGTACTGGTATCCACTGCTGGAAGACTTGAGGACAGGTCACATTACTGGATCCCTTGCAGACATTCTACGACAACAGTCCAGAGTGTGGCAGCCCCACTAGGTGGCTAGACCCAGAGGAGCAACAGCATTCACAGCAGTCTGGCTCTCATGGACTCCCACTCTTAGGGAAAGGAGGAGTGTACCACATCAAAGGAACACTTTATGAGACAAAATAATCTGGATGGTAAGCCATTAGTTGCAGATATTTCAGCTGGTGGGAAGTTTATTTCAGCAGGAAAAGTCTCAAGCTCTGCCCCAACAGTCAGGCAGCTTTCATGCTCATGAAGGGTCTTGAAGACGGGGACTTCTTTTCCCCGTCATCCATCACTGCAGACACAGCTGGGGATTTTCTCATGAAGGCTAGGTATGGGTGCACTTGTAGACAGCCTTTCTGGAACACTTCAGCGTGACTGGATTCTCACAGGAAGAGCACCTTCTAGGTTCGGGCTTACACAAGAGGTAGACTCAAAATTTCTCTCTACTTGGAACATCAATATTCCTGCAGATAAAAAGAGATGCCTGTCTGATCTGGATAGCGAGAACACTGGGTCAGGAGTGTGTCTGTGAAGTAGAGATCTTTCCTGCTGTCCTGGCATGGGAGTTGAGGTGGCTGTTATCCTTTCCCCAATAGACCACAGTACGTTTTATTGCGAGCTTTCCCAACCACCTTTATCAAGGTTGGGACCTCTGACCACCTATGGGTATTGCATTTATCCCCCTGCTTTAGCCAAAACTGGTCTCTAGCCAAGACACATCTTCTACTGACCTGAAGCCTGAACTATTCAACTCAGTAAATAAAATACTGGGGAAAATTGCCAAAGCAATCCTAAGCAGAAAAAACAAATTTGGAGGCATCACATTACTGGACTTCAAATAATACTGCCAGACTATAGTTGCCAAAACAGTGTGGTATTAATATAAAAGTAGGTACACAGACCAATGGAAAAGAACTGAGAACCCAGAAATAAAGCAAAATACTTTTAACCAACTGATCTTCAACAAAGTATTCAAAAACATAAATTGGGGAAAGGACACGCTATTTAATAAATGGTGCTGTGAAACCTGGATAGCGACATGTAGAAGAATGACACAGATCCCTAGGTCTCACCTTATACAAAAATCAAGTCAAGAAGGATCAAAGACTTTAAGGTATTCTGAAGGTAACATTGGGAAAAATCTTCCGGATGTTAGCCTAGGCTAAGAATTCATAACTAAAACCCCAAAAGTGAATGCAACAAAAAATAATAAAGTTAATGGGACCTGATTAAACTGAAAAGCTTCCAAACAGCAAAAGAAGTAATGAGCAGATTAAAGAGACAACTCATAGAATGGGAGAAAATATTTGTGAACTATGCATCCAACAAGGATATATCCAGATGTATATACAAATATGTATCCAGAATCTACATGGGACTCAAACAAATCAACAAGAAAAAAATAATAATCTCATCAAAGAGTGGGCAAATGATATGAATTGACATTTCTCAAAAGAAGGTATATAAATGGCCAAGAAACCTATGAAAAATATTCAACATTACTAATCATCAGGGAAATGCAAATGAAAACCATAGTGAGATACCACCTTACTCTAGAATGAATGACTATTATTAAAAAGTCAAAAAGCAATAGATGTTGGTATGGTTGTGGTCCAAAGGGTACACTTATACATTGCTGAAAAGAATGTAAATTGGTACAACCTCTATGGAAAACACTATGGAGATTACTTAAAGAACTTAAAGTAGATCTACCATTTGATCTAGCAATTCCACTACTGGATATCTATGCAAAGGAAAATAAGTCATTATATGAAAAAGACACATGCATATGTATATTTATCGCAGCATGATTCACAATTGCAAAGATATGACATGAACCTATATGCCCATTGACCAATGATGGATAAAGAAAATGTGACATAGACACACACACACACACACACACACCATAGAATACTACTCAGCCATAAAAAGGAATAGAACAATGTCTGTTGCAGCAACTTGGATGGAGCTGAGGAGCTTGGAGCTGGAGATCCTTATATAAAGTGAAGTAATTCAGGAATGGAAAACTGAGTGCCACATGTTCTCATCCATAAGTGGGAGCTAAGTTATGAGTACACAAAGGCATACAGAGTGATATAATGGACTGTGGAGACTTAGAATGGTGAGCATGGGAGAAGGGTGTGGGATTAAAAAAATTACATATTGGGTATAATGTACACTACCTGGGTGACAGGTACACTAAAATCTCAGAATTCCCCACTATATAATTCATCCGTGTAACCAAAAACCAGTTATACCCCAAAAGCTATTAAAATAACAAAATTATAAAATTTAAAAAGAAACTTTAATATTAGTTACTATGAAGATCAAATGTTTGTTTCTAATTATCTTTTTAATCAATAAAAAATTGATTTGAGTTAAAATATAGAACACTTCCAAGCAGAATATTCATCTAGAGTGAATATATATAGAAAAGTTCTAGTTCTCAAAAAATACATATGTTTATGATGTCAAGCAGTTAGAATCCTTCAGAATAGAGATTATTACTTGAAAGTTTTTTTAATTTTAAGATATTTGACAAATAAAAATTGTATATAATCAAGTGTACAATGTGATTTGATATACATTTACATCATGTAATAATTAACACGATCAGACTACTTAACATATCTGTCATCATCCATAGTTGTCATTTGCATGTGTTTGTGGCAGTGCAAGGGTTTTGTTTTTCTCTGCTCTGTTATCAAATTTCAAGTAAACAACAGTATTATTAACTATAGTTACCATGCTGTATACTATATACCCAGAACTATTCATCTTATACTGCAAGCTTGCAACCTTTGACCAACCTCCAGTCATTTACCCCGCCCTTCAGTTCCAGATAAAAATTCTACACTATGCTTCTATGAGGGTTTCTTCTTCTACATATCTTTTCCACATATAAGTAAAATTATACAGCATTTTCCTTTCTATATCTGGCTTATTTCACTTAGAATAATGTCCTCCAGATTCATCTATTTGTTGCAAATGACAGAATTTCCTTCTGTTTTGTTGGTGAATAATATTTTCATGTATGTTTATACTACTTTTTCTTTATCATCAATTGATAGACATTTAGGTTGTTTCATTTCTTGACTATTGTGAATAATGTTGCAATGAACATGGGGAAGCACATATCTCTTTGAGATACTGATTTCATTTTCTTTGGATGTATACCCAGAAATGAGATTTTTGCACTGTATAGTAGTACTACTTTTAATTTCTTGATGAAACTCCACACTTTTTTCCATAATGACTGTAACAATTTACATTATTGCCAATAGTGCACCTCATGAACAGTTGTTATCTCTTGTATTTTTGATAATAGCTATCCTTACAGATGTGAGGTAATATTTCACTGTGGTTTTCCTTTGAATTTCCCTTGATTAGTCATGTTGAGCATTTAAAAATATACCTGTTAGCCATTTGTATGTCTTTTTTGGAAAAGTGTTTATTCAGGTTCTTTGCTAATTTTTAAATGAGATATTTGTATTTTTGCTATTGAGTTGCATGAATTTGTTATATATTTTGGATATTAACCCCTTCTCACATATATAGTTTGCAATTTTTTTTCCCTTTTTGTGGGTTGGCTTTTGATTTGTTGATTGTGTAGTTTGAAGTACAGAAGATTTTTGGTTTGTTGTAGTCTCACTTGTTTATTTTGGTTTGTGTTTTTGGTGTCATATCCAAAAAAATGTTCACTGCCAAGACTAATGCCAAAGAGGTCTTTCCCTCTGTTTTCTACTAGGAGTTTTGTGGTTTAAAGTCTTACAAATAATTTTTGAATCCTGAATTTCAAGTTTTTTTTGTAAATGGTATAAAGTAAGGGTCCAATTTTATTCTTTTGCTTGTGGATTTCCAGTATTCCCAACACCATTTATTGAAGAAACTGTTCTTTCCTGATTGTGTATTCTTGGTACCATTTCAAATATTACTTGACCACATATGTGTTGGTTTATTTCTGGCATTTTTATTCTGTTCCATTAGTCTATGTATCTGTTTTCATGACAGTATCATACTCTTTTGATTGTTATAGCTTTGCAATATAATTTGAAATCAGCTAGTGTGATACCTCCAGCTTTGTTTTTTCTTTCACAAGATTGCTTTGGCTATTTGGGTCCTTTCTAGTTCAATAAAAATTTTGGGATTTTTTCTATTTCTTTTTTTTTTCTTTTTTTTTTTTATTATACTTTAAGTTCTAGGGTACATGTGCATGACGTTTATATCATGTATAACTCCCCAATGCAATCCCTCCCTCCTCCCCCCTCCCCATGATAGGCCCCAGTGTGTGATGTTCCCCTTCCCGAGTCCAGGTGATCTCATTGTTCAGTTCCCACCTAGGAGTGAGAACATGCAGTGTTTGGTTTTCTCTTCTTGTGATAGTTTGCTAAGAATGATGGTTTCCAGCTGCATCCATGTCCCTACAAAGGACGCAAACTCATCCTTTTTTATGGCTGCATAGTATTCCATGGTGTATATGTGCCACATTTTCTTAATCCAGTCTGTCACAGATGGACATTTGGGTTGATTCCAAGTCTTTGCTATTGTGAATAGTGCCGCAATAAACATACGTGTGCATGTGTCTTTGTAGTAGAGTAATTTATAATCCTTTGGGTATATACCCAGTAGTGGGATGGCTGGGTCATATGGTACATCTAGTTCTAGATCCTTGAGGAATCGCCATACTGTTTTCCATAATGGTTGAACTAGTTTACAATCCCACCAACAGTGTAAAAGTGTTCCTATTTCTCCACATCCTCTCCAACACCTGTTGTTTCCTGACTTCTTAATGATTGCCATTCTAACTGGTGTGAGATGGTATCTCATTGTGGTTTTGATTTGCATTTCTCTGATGGCGAGTGATGATGAGCATTTTTTCATGTGTCTGTTGGCGGTATGGATGTCTTCTTTTGAGAAATGTCTGTTCATATCCTTTGCCCACTTTTTGATGGGGTTGTTTGTTTTTTTCTTGTATATTTGTTTGAGTTCTTTGTAGATTCTGGATATTAGCCCTTTGTCAGATGAGTAGGTTGCAAAAATTTTTTCCCATTCTGTAGGTTGCCTGTTCACTCTGATGGTAGTTTCTTTAGCTGTGCAAAAGCTCTTTAGTTTAATTAGATCCCATTTGTCAATTTTGGCTTTTGCTGCCGTTGCTTTTGGTGTTTTAGACATGAAGTCCTTGCCCATGCCTATGTCCTGAATGGTACTACCTAGGTTTTCTTGTAGGGTTTTTATGGTATTAGGTCTAACATTTAAGTCTCTAATCCATCTTGAATTAATTTTCGTATAAGGGGTAAGGAAAGGATCCAGTTTCAGCTTTCTACTTATGGCTAGCCAATTTTCCCAGCACCATTTATTAAATAGGGAATCCTTTCCCCATTTCTTGTTTCTCTCAGGTTTGTCAAAGATCAGATGGCTGTAGATGTATGGTATTATTTCTGAGGACTCTGTTCTGTTCCATTGGTCTATATCTCTGTGGTGGTACCAGTACCATGCTGATTTGGTTACTGTAGCCTTGTAGTATAGTTTGAAGTCAGGTAGCGTGACGCCTCCAGCTTTGTCCTTTTGACTTAGGATTGTCTTGGCAATGCGGGCTCTTTTTTGGTTCCATGTGAACTTTAAAGCAGTTTTTTCCAATTCTGTGAAGAAAGTCATTGGTAGCTTGATGGGGATGGCATTGAATCTATAAATCACCTTGGCAGTATGGCCATTTTCACGATATTGATTCTTCCTATCCATGAGCATGGTATGTTCTTCCATTTGTTTGTGTCCTCTTTGATTTCACTGAGCAGTGGTTTGTAGTTCTCCTTGAAGAGGTCCTTTACATCCCTTGTAAGCTGGATTCCTAGGTATTTTATTCTCTTTGAAGCAATTGTGAATGGAAGTTCATTCCTGATTTGGCTCTCTGCTTGTCTGTTACTGGTGTATAAGAATGCTTGTGATTTTTGCACATTAATTTTGTATCCTGAGACTTTGCTGAAGTTGCTTATCAGCTTAAGGAGATTTTGGGCTGAGACAATGGGGTTTTCTAAATATACAATCATGTCATCTGCAAACAGGGACAATTTGACTTCTTCTTTTCCTAACTGGATACCCTTGATTTCTTTCTCTTGCCTGATTGCCCTAGCCAGAACTTCCAACACTATGTTGAATAGGAGTCGTGAGAGAGGGCATCCCTGTCTTGTGCCAGTTTTCAAAGGGAATTTTTCCAGTTTTTGCCCATTCAGTATGATATTAGCTGTGGGTTTGTCATAAATAGCTCTTGTTATTTTGAGGTACGTTCCATTAATACCAAATTTATTGAGCGTTTTTTAGCATAAAGGGCTGTTGAATTTTGTCAAAAGCCTTTTCTGCATCTATTGAGATAATTATGTGGTTCTTGTCTTTGGTTCTGTTTATATGCTGGATTACGTTTATTGATTTGCAAATGTTGAACCAGCCTTGCATCCCAGGGATGAAGTCCACTTGATCATGGTGGATAAGCTTTTTGATGTGCTGCTGAATCCGGTTTGCCAGTATTTTATTGAGGATTTTTGCATCGATGTTCATCAGGGATATTGGTCTAAAATTCTGTTTTTTTGTTGTGTCTCTGCCAGGCTTTGGTATCAGGATGATGTTGGCCTCATAAAAAGAGTTAGGGAGGATTCCCTCTTTTTCTATTGATTGAAATAGTTTCAGAAGGAATGGTACCAGCTCCTCCTTGTACCTCTGGTAGAATTCAGCTGTGAATCCATCTGGTCCTGGACTTTTTTGGTGGATAGGCTATTAATTGTTGCCTCAATTTCAGAGCCTGCTATTGGTCTATTCAGGGATTCAACTTCTTCCTGGTTTAGTCTTGGGAGAGTGTAAGTGTCCAGGAAATTATCCATTTCTTCTAGATTTTCTAGTTGATTTGCGTAGAGGCATTTATAGTATTCTCTGATGGTTGTTTGTATTTCTGTGGGGTCGGTGGTGATATCCCCTTTATCATTTTTATTGCGTCTATTTGATTCCTCTCTCTTTTCTTCTTTGTTAGTCTAGCTAGCGGTCTGTCAATTTTGTTGATCTTTTCAAAAAACCAACTCCTGGATTCATTGATTTTTTGGAGGGTTTTTTGTGTCTCTATCTCCTTCAGTTCTGCTCTGATCTCGTTATTTCTTGCCTTCTGCTAGCTTTTGAATGTGTTTGCTCTTGCCTCTCTAGTTCTTTTAATTGTGATGTTAGAGTGTCAATTTTAGATCTCTCCTGCTTTCTCTTGTGGGCATTTAGTGCTATAATTTCCCTCTACACACTGCTTTAAATGTGTCCCAGAGATTCTGGTATGTTGTATCTTTGTTCTCATTGGTTTCAAAGAACATCTTTATTTCTGCTTTCATTTCGTTATGTACCCAGTAGTCATTCAGGAGCAGGTTGTTCAGTTTCCATGTAGTTGAGCGGTTTTGATTGAGTTTCTTAGTCCTGAGTTCTAGTTTGATTGCACTGTGGTCTGAGAGACAGTTTGTTATAATTTCTGTTCTTGTACATTTGCTGAGGAGTGCTTTACTTCCAATTATGTGGTCAATTTTGGAATAAGTGCGATGTGGTGCTGAGAAGAATGTATATTCTGTTGATTTGGGGTGGAGAGTTCTATAGATGTCTATTAGGTCCGCTTGGTGCAGAGATGAGTTCAATTCCTGGATATCCTTGTTAACTTTCTGTCTCGTTGATCTGTCTAATGTTGACAGTGGAGTGTTGAAGTCTCCCATTATTATTGTATGGGAGTCTAAGTCTCTTTGTAAGTCTCTAAGGACTTGCTTTATGAATCTGGGTGCTCCTGTATTGGGTGCATATATATTTAGGAGAGTTAGCTCTTCCTGTTGAATTGATCCCTTTACCATTATGTAATGGCCTTCTTTGTCTCTTTTGATCTTTGATGGTTTAAAGTCTGTTTTATCAGAGACTAGGATTGCAACCCCTGCTTTTTTTTTGTTCTCCATTTGCTTGGTAGATCTTCCTCCATCCCTTTATTTTGAGCCTATGTATGTCTCTGCATGTGAGATGGGTCTCCTGAATACAGCAGACTGATGGGTCTTGACTCTTTATCCAGTTTGCCAGTCTGTGTCTTTTAATTGGAGCATTTAGTCCATTGACATTTAAGGTTAATATTGTTATGTGTGAACTTGATCCTGTCATTATGATATTAACTGGTTATTTTGCTCGTTAGTTGATACAGTTTCTTCCTAGCCTCGATGGTCTTTACATTTTGGCATGTTTTTGCAATGGCTGGTACTGGTTGTTCCTTTCCATGTTTAGGACCCCTCTTGTAAGGCAGGCCTGGTGGTGACAAAATCTCTAAGCATTTGCTTATCTGTAAAGGATTTTATTTCTCCTTCACTGATCAAGCTTAGTTTGGCTGGATATGAAATTCTCGGTTGAAAATTCTTTTCTTTAAGAACGTTGAATATTGGCCCCCACTCTCTTCTGGCTTGTAGAGTTTCTGCCGAGAGGTCTGCTGTTATTCTGATGGGCTTCCCTTTGTGGGTAACCCGACCTTTCTCTCTGGCTGCCCTTAAGATTTTTTCCTTCATTTCAACTTTGGTGAGTCTGACAATTATGTGTCTTGGAGTTGCTCTTCTCGAGGAGTATCTTTGTGGCATTCTCTGTATTTCCTGAATTTGAATGTTGGCCTGCCCTACTAGGTTGGGGAAGTTCTCCTGGATGATATCCTGAAGAGTGTTTTCCAACTTGGTTCCATTTTCCCCCTCACTTTCAGGCACCCCAATCAGACGTAGATTTGGTCTTTTTACATAATCCCATACTTCTTGCAGGCTTTGTTCATTTCTTTTTCTTCTTTTTTCTTTTGGTTTCTCTTCTCGCTTCATTTCATTCATTTGATCCTCCATCGCTGATACTCTTTCTTCCAGTTGATCGAGTCGGTTACTGAAGCTTGTGCATTTGTCACGTATTTCTCGTGTCATGGTTTTCATCTCTGTCATTTCGTTTATGATCTTCTCTGCATTAATTAGTCTAGCTGTCAATTCTTCCACTTTTTTTTCAAGATTTTTAGTTTCTTTGCGCTGGGTACGTAATTCCTCCTTTAGCTCTGAGAGGTTTGATGGACTGAAGCCTTCTTCTCTCATCTCGTCAAAGTCATTCTCTGACCAGCTTTGATCCGTTGCTGGCGATGGGCTGCGCTCCTTTGCAGGGGGAGATGCGCTCTTATTTTTTGAATTTCCAGCTTTTCTGCCCTGCTTCTTCCCCATCTTTGTGGTTTTATCTGTCTCTGGACTTTGATGATGGTGACATACTGATGAGGTTTTGGTATAGGTGTGCTTCCTGTTTGATAGTTTTCTGCCTGACAGTCAGAAGGACTCTCTGTTGGTCTGTTGGAGATTGCTTGAGGTCCACTCCAGACCCTGTTTGCCTGGGTATCAGCAGCAGAGGTTGCCGAAGATAGAATATTGCTGAACAGCGAGTGTACCTGTCTGATTCTTTCTTTGGAAGTTTCCTCTCAGGGGTGACGCCACCCTGTGAGGTGTGGGGTGTCAGACTGCCCCTAGTGGGGGATGTCTCCCAGCTAGGCTACTCAGGGGTCAGGGACCCACCTGAGCAGGCAGTGTGTCTGTTCTCAGATCTCAACCTCCGCGTTAGGGATCCACGGCTCTCGCCAAAGCTGTCAGACAGAGTCGTTCACGTCTGCACCGGCCCCCGCTCTTTCCCCTAATGGACTGCAGCTGTGCGCTGTCTGCAGAGGTAGAGTCTACAGAGACAGGCAGGCTTCCTTGAGCTGCTGTGAGCTCCCCCCAGTTCGAGCTTCCCAGCGGCTTTGTTTACCTACTTAAGCCTCAGCAATGGCGGGCGCCCCTCCCCCAGCCTCGCTGCTGCCTTGCGGATAGATCGCCACAGACGGCTGTGTTAGCAGTGAGGGAGGCTCTGTGGGCGTGGGACCCTCCCGGCCAGGTGTGGAATATATTCTCCTGGTGTGCCTGTTTCCTTAAAGCGCAGTATTGGAGTGGGAGTTCCCCGATTTTCCAGGTGTTGTGTGTCTCAGTTCCCCTGGCTAGGAAAAGGGATTCCCTTCCCCCTTGCGCTTCCAGGTGAGGCGATGCCTCGCCCTGCTTCAGCTCACGCTGGTCAGGCTGCAGCAGCTGACCAGCACCGATTGTCCGGCACTCCCTAGAGAGATGACCCCAGTACCTCAGTTGAAAATGCAGAAATCAGCGGTCTTCTGTGTCGCTCGCGCTGGGAGTTGGAGACCAGAGCTGTTCCTATTCGGCCATCTTGCTCCGCCCCTCCGGATTTTTTCTATTTCTATAAAAATTGTCATTGGAATGTTTGATAGAGTTGTATTGAACCTGAAGATTACTTTGGGTCATATGAATATTTTAACAATATTAACTTTTCTAGTCTATGAACACAGAATATCTTTCTACTTATTTGTGTTTTCATTAATTTCTTCAACACTTTATAGTTTTCAGAGTGTAGATCTTTCACTGCATGAAATTGATTTAGTTTTGATGTTATTGAAAATGATATTGTTCCTTTTTTATTGATACCTAATAGGTTACACTTTTATGGAGTATGTGTGTTTGTTATATGAATATAATGTAGAATTAGAAGTCAGGGTATTTGGGGTATTTATAGCTTGAGTATCAATTCTATGGTATAATTTCAGGTCTTCTAGTTTGAAATACACAAAATATTTTTGCTAAATATAGTCATCTTAGTTTGCTCTCAAATATTAGAACTTGGTTCTACTATCTAACCGTATATTTGTGGCCATAACCAACTTCTCTTCATCCTCTCTCCCAACCAGGTTATTGTCTCGTTAATTTCTTTTTAGGAAAGTTCAACATCAGTGTATAAAAACATAGCTGATTTTTGTATGTTGATTTCATATAATACAACTTATTGCATTTGTTTATTGGTTCTAAGTGTTTGACAAAATAGGGTTTTATAAACAGGCAAACTTCATTTTATTGTGCTTCATTTTATAACTTTTTTTACAAATTGAAGGTTTGTGAAACTCTTACATCAGGCAAGTCTCTCAGTGCCATTTTTCTAATAGTTTGTGCTTACTTCATATCTTTGAGTCTCATTTTGGTAATTCTTGCTATATTTCAAACATTTTCATCATTATTTTATCTGTTAAGGTGATCTTTGATCAGGACTCTTTCATGTTAGTGTTTTGGGGCACCATGAACTGCACTCATATAAGACAGCAAACTTAGTTGATAAATGTTGTATATGTTTCTGACTGTTTCACCAACATGCGGACCCCTCATCCTCTTCTTGGACCTCCTTACTGCTCGAGGCAATGATGTTGACATTAGTCCAGTTAATAACCCTACAATAGATTTGAATGTTCGTTGAAAAGGAGACTTACATGTCTCTCACTTTAAATCAAAAGGTAGAAATGATGCTTAGTGAGGAAGGCGTGTCAAAAGCCAAGACAGGACAATAGCTAGGCACCAAACAGCCAAGTTGTGAATGTAAGAGAAAGTTTCTCTGGAGAAATCAAAAGTGCTACTTCAGTGAACTCATGAATGGCAAGAAAGAGAAATAGTCTTATTATTGATGTGTAGAAAGCTTTAGTGGTCGGGATTGAAGATGAAACCAGTCACAACAATTCCTCAAGCTGGTAAATACGCTGTGGACCTTGTTGAAATGACAACAAACATTTAGAATATTATTACATCAACTTCATTGATAAAACAGCAGCAGGTTTGAAAGGATTTATCCCAATTTTTTAAAAATTCCATTGTGGATAAATTGTTATCAAACAGCACTGTATACCACAAAAAAATATTTTGTTAAAAGTCAAACTATGTGTCAAACTGCATTGTTGTCTGTTGTCTTATTTTAAGAGACTGCCACAGCCAACCTGACCTTCAGTAACCACCACCCTGATCAGTCAGCCGCCATCAACATTGAGGTGAGAACCTCCACTAGCCAAACAATTACGACTCACTGAAGGCTTAGATGATTGCTGGTTTTCTTTACGCAAAAAAAAAAAAAAGAGAGAGAGAAAGAAAGAAAGAAAGAAAGAAAGAAAAGAAGGAAGGAGGGAGGGAGGGAGGGAGGGAGGGAAGGAAGGAAGGAAGGAAGGAAGGAAGGAAGGAAAGAAAGAAAGAAAGAAAGAAAGAAAGAAAGAAAGAAAGAAAACCAAACAAAAAAAACTGTTAAGGTATGTACATTGTTTTTTGATATGATGCTACATTGCACACTCAATAGACTACACTACCATATAGTATAAACATAACTTTTATATACTTAATGCATGCAACAGTAGTGTATAGCCTACCTGGATTGGCATACCTTGAAGATATTGCAGGTTCAATTCCAGATCATGGCAATACAATGAATATTGTAATAAAGTGAGTCACCTGTATATTTTTGGCTTCTGTTACTTAGCTTCTCAGTGGGCCTGCCTGCAGAGTCACAGATGGCCGTGACTCCCAGTGGTTCCGTGAGTAGGCAGGACTACTCAAACAGCACAGGTAAGAGGGACTGAATGTGGGTTTCAGGGACATTTCATGATTTTATGTGGGATAGAGATTGGCAAGATTGCGTCAGGAACACAGATGAGTTTGTCTCCCAGCAGGTCCCTGTTGAAGGCAAGGCTGCTCTCAGACTGCAGCTGAGAGGAGTGACAGCCAAGTTATAGGGCCATTTAAGGGTCCAGACCTGGGACCAAGATCAGTAGGCCTGTCACCTGAAGCACCTGTGGTGTATTAGTCCATTTTCATGCTGCTGGTAAAGACGTACTTGAGACTGGGAAGAAAAAGAGATATAATTGGACTTACTGTTCCACATGGCTGGGAAGGTCTCAGAATCATGGTGGGAGGTGAAAGGCACTTCTTACATGATGGCAGCAAGAGAAATAATGAGGAAGATGCAAAAGCAGAAACCCCTGATAAACCCATCAGATCTTGTGAGACTTATTCACTACCACAAGAATAGCATGGGAAAGACCGGCCCCCATGATTCAGTTACCTCCCCTGGGTCCCTCCACACGTGGGAATTCTGGGAGATAACATTCAAGATGAGATTTGGGTGGGGACACAGCCAAACCATATCATTCCACCAAGACCCCTCCAAAATCTCATGTCCTCACATTTCAAAACCACTCATGCCTTCCCAACAGTCTCCCAAAGTCTTAACTCATTTCAGTATTAACCCAAAAGTCCACAGTCCAAAATTTCATCTTGGGCAAGTCAAATCCCTTCTGCCTATGAGCCTATAAAATCAAAAGCGAGTTAGTTACTTCCTAGATATGATGAGGGTACAGGTATTTGGTAAACACAGCTGTTCCAAATGAGAGAAATTGGCCAAAACAAAGGGGTTACAGGATCCATGCAAGTCCAAAATCCAGCAGGGCTGCCAAATTTTAAAGCTCCAAAATGATCTCCTTTGACTCCTGGTATCACCTCCAGTTTATGCTAACGCAAAAGGTAGGTTCCCATGGTATGGGGGAGGTCCACTCCTATGACTTTGCAGGGTACAGCCTCCCTCCCAACTGCTTTCACAGGCTGGTGTTGAGTGTCTGCAGGTTTTCCAGGTGCACAGTATAAGCTGTCGGTGGATCTACCATTCTGGGGTCTGGAGGACGTTGGCCTTCTCACAGCTCCACTAGGCAGTGCCTCAGTAGGGACTCTGTGCAGGGGCTCCAACCCCACATTTCCCTTCCGCAGTGCCCTAGCAGAGGTTCTCCAAGAGGGCCCCGCCCCGTAGCAAATTTTTGCCTGGGTATCCAGGAGTTTCCATACATCTTCTGAAATCTAGGTGGAGGTTCCCACACCTCAATTCTTGACTTCTGCGCATTCATAGGCTCAACACCATGTGTAAGCTGCCAGGGCTTGGGGCTTCTGTCCTCTGAAGCCACAGCCTGAACTCTACATTAGTCCCTTTCAGCCATGGCTGGAGTGGCTGGGACACAGGGCACTAAGTCCCTAGACTGCACACAGAACAGGGACCCTGGGCTTGGCCCACAAAACTACTTTTTCCTCCTAAGTCTCTAGGCCTGTAATGGAAGGGGCTGCTGTGAAGGTCTGTGACATGGCCTGGAGACATTTTCCCCATGATCTTGTGGATTAACATTAGGCCTCTTGCTACTTACGCAAATTTCTGCAGCTGGCTTGCATTTCTCCTCAGAAAAACGGGTTTTTCTTTTCTACTGCATCGTCTGGCTGCAAATTTTCTGAACTCTTATGCTCTGTTTCCCTTTTAAAATGGAATGCTTTTAACAGCATCCAAGTCACCTTTTGAATGCTTTGCTGCTTAGAAATTTCTTCTACCGGATACCCTAAATCATCTCTCTCAAGTTCAAAGTTCCACAAATCTCCAGGGCAGGGTAAAATGCCACCAGTTTCTTTGTTAAACATAACAAAAGTCACCTTGCTCCAGTTTCCAACAAGTTCTTCATCTCCATCTGAGACCAACTCAGCCTGGACCTTATTGTTCATATCACTATCAGTGTTTTTGTCAAAGCCATTCAACAAGTCTCTAGGAGTTTCCAAACTTTCCCGCATTTTCCTGTCTTCTTCTGAGCCCTCCAGTTTGTTCTAACCTCTGCCTGTTACCCGGTTCCAAAGTCACTTCCACGTTTTCAGGTATCTTTTCAGCAATGTCCCAGTCTACTGGTACCAATTTACTGTATTAGTCCATTTTCACACTGCTGATAAAGACATACCCAAGACTGGAAAGAAAAAGAAGTTCAGTTGGACTTACAGTTCTATGTAGGGGGGAGGCCTCAGAATCATGGCAGGAGGCGAAAGGCACTTCTTACATGGATGCAGCAAGAGAAAACATTAGGAAGACCCAAAAGCGGAAACCTCTGATAAACTCATCAGATCTTGTGAACTTATTAACTATCATGAGAAAAGCATGGGAAAGACCGGCCCCAATGATTCAATTAACTCCTCTTGGGTTTCTTGCACAACATATGAGAATTCTAGGAGATACAATTCCAGATGAGATTTGGGTGGGGACACATCCAAACCATATCATGTGGGCATAACTGTTGGGTCCCCTGGCTGATGCTTCTGAAAGCAGGACCATGATCAATCGGGGTTGCAAGGGAGTCCACGTGGGGTCTAGAGCTGAGATCATAGTTGGTGGCCCTGCCTGAGCACATTTATGCTCTCTCCATATGGCTTTCCTAGGTTTTAGATTCTGCTGGCATTTCACCACCCCTACCTGAATCCCAGTCCCCACAAAGACCCTTTTGTACATGGACAGCTGTTGTGGAATATGAGTGCAGAACCTACTATTCTGCCATCTTACTGATGCCCTGTTTGTTTTCAATTCTTCATTCCTTTCCTTTTATAAAATTTAACACCCATATGTTTTGTCATATAATTTTCAGTTCTTCTCATGATTGGCAATCTTGATCTCCTATTCTACTGATTTTGATCTTAGCCATGTGATTATTTTTTCTCCAAGTGTACATTGCTGATATGGCTCAAGGGCAGTCTTTATTTGGTCAAGTTTGACTTCCCTCTTATGCTCCTGTAATCTGTAGTGAGAAGAATATTGCCCAGGTAGCTACTGGCTCAATAAGAATAAAAAAGCATTTTGAGCAGATGTGTAGCCAGTCTGAAGCCTGAAGCTAGGCATGGTAAAGCTACAGCTGATCCATGAACCTGTAAACAGGAGAAGAAACTTTTATTGTTATAAGACACTGGTGTTTTGAGGATGTTTGCTATGCAGTTTTATTACAGCAAAAGTTGATTCATACGTTACCTTTTTCATTTCGTTTTTTAGGTCATGCCAATTCCCAGTACATTAAATTTTATCTGAAATGTAATTTTTTCATATGACTAAAGTTATTTTTAAATATGGTTCTCTAGGACTTTGAACTATAGTTAATATTGATTAGCAGTTAATAACCTAAGATTTTAAAAATAGTAACCATGTGGCTGGAATTGTGGTAGATTATCCTGGAGAGAGAGAGAGAGAAAGAAAAAAAAAAAACATTCGAAGTTCGATACACTTGGTTTCCAACTGGGAAAACACTGTAGGTCCTTCACAAGTTCATATTTCCCAGGCATGCTGCAGAACTCAGACAGGAGAGACTGAAGGAGGCAGGAAAAGTGGCATAGAGGATGCAGATGTTGAGTTGGACATAAAGTAGAGGGTTTTTTTTCAATAGTGCCACTTGAATTCTAAAGTACTTTTGCCATACAGATACTGTCTATGAAAAGTATAGGAGTCATTATTCATGGCCTGATTCTTGTATTTTTCCCAGGCTCAAGGAAAGGCTACTGGCAAGACAACCTTCGGGCTTTGATCTAATTTATCTTCTGAATATTGTTTTGTCTTTAATGAGTCAAAGTGACACTTTATATTGAAAGTGAAAAGGGGAAGGGAAAGGGGGAAGTCCACTGATTTACTGTTTTATTAGATTTTTGATTGGAGACAGGGATGAGCTGTGTGGCCTTACATGTAAAATTGCCCATCTTTCACCTCTGAAGTTTTTAGATTGGAAGTTGGTGACTTATTTATCCTAAGTCTGTCAGGCTCAGTAATTGCTGATATAGCACATCCAAGGGGAAATGGGAAGCAATTGCTGCAGGAGGAATTCTGAGTAGTTACATTCAAGTTATTATCGTTCTCAACCTTTTAACTGTATCTCAACAGTGAAGGAAAGAAGGAAAGAATACAGGAGAAGAAGTAAAGGAAGGGGGACAGGGAGTGGGGTTAGAGAGAAGAAAGAGGATAGTCACCTCTTGAACAATTACTATATGATAGGTACATATCAGATACTACAATGAATTGCATATATTACTACACTTGGTGGATTCTCATGTTGTACCTGAAAGCTGTTCGTTATTAGATGTAGTTTACAGATAATGAGTTAATAAAATAAATTGCTTAGTATGAAGCTAATAAAAACCTATATTTAAATCTGAATAAAAATACTTAAAATAATAATCTAGTTTAAACTTTGTAACAACTGTTTGAAGATATTTTATTATTATTCAGTTTTAGAGGAAACAGGTTTATGTTTAACATGTAGAATGTCACATAGCTTATAAATGGCAGAGCCCAACTCACACTCAGAGTTGTCTAATTGCAAAGCTCCAAATTTTCTACTTCTAATTAACAAGTGGATTCATCTTTAATGAGATTAGAAAGGCAAAACTCACTTATTTCTGGAATATGTTTTGGAAAAGAAGTACAGTTGGTAGTTGTGATTGATTTTGAACAGTACAGTCTGGGTTGGTTCGTACATTTTACCTAATTTAAACAATGTCCAAGCCCTTTTTTGTTTTCACAGTTGTTACAGTATAAAATCTATCTTTCCCACCTCTCAACTAACCACTAATTGCATTTCTCCTATTTAGCAGATATGTACTTCTGTCAACTAAACTAGTTTCCCCCTTCTGCTAAAAAAGCGAAGTTTCAGTGGCAATTAAGAATAATTGTTGCAATTTCTCCACCTACCTAACTCTGGCCTCCAACAGAGCAGTGCATCTCATTAGCCTCTGAAGAAAAGAATTTTGAAAGAAAAGTATACCTTTCAAAAACCAAGCACCATTGAGTTTAGGATCCAGTAATCTTTGTTAAGTCTCTCTCTGGCTAAAACAAAATAGATGATGTATAAAGTCACAGAAAAAGTGGAATACAAAGTTGTTTTCCTCAGACAAATGTCGAACACTAGAGGAATATGTGAGGAGGGCAGGGTAGCAACTATACTTTATGAACTAAGAAGTGTGCCCAAATTATTCTTCAAGTTTTATCTAACTTAAAATTCTAGGATTGAGTCATTTCTTTGGGTTATCCATTCATAATCAAAAGTCCTCATTAAAATGAAAATTATCTGTGAAGTGGGGAAGTGTTAGTCGTGTGCATATTTATGTGCACGTGGAGGATGGGATCTGTTTGTATTTGTGTTGAGGGGAAAGCTATTAAAACATTTATTGCCTTTACAATTTTAGCACTTGTCCACCTGGAAGTCAGGGCTTTGGTGAAATGACTCTATGTACTGGTATGTTTTTGTTGGTTAAGTTCTAGATGTCTTTTCTTTCTGGCTGGCTTTCACCTAAATTCTTGTCAACTTCACTAGTTGGTTTGAAATTTCTCTACCTTGGTTTCCATCTAATTAGAGTGGGATCATAATGTAGTAAAGTGTTAAAAAAAAAAAAAAAAAAAAAGCCAAACCCTCATGTTTTCAAGAACTGGTACATAAGATTAGAGTGAAAAAATCAAAATAAAAACAAACACTTTACTAACTCTATCAAGATTTTATCCTAATGATGTTTCAGTTGCCATTTATAAATGTAAAAGTATACAGTATACTTATCAATATTTATTTCCACCAAATTTTAGTTATAAACATCAATCTTCTCATTTAATCTTAAGGTAAAATGAATATTACTCCAGTGATTAGCAAGAAGTCGTCTTGTTTCAAAACACATCATAACCTCCCTTCTTATATCTTCACCATTTGAGACACCAGATAATTAGAAAAGACACGGACTTTATGTCGTGGTAAAATAATTCATTGTTACCACCCTCTCCAGTTGGAATTTGATCATGGATTAGCTTTATTTAGTCATGCCATTAGGTAGCTAATTTCATGGCCCTGATCAAATGAAATATAGGCTGAGAGGTGAGGGTCATAGGCAGGAAGTTGCTTTAGGGCTTTGAATCTGGGCTTATTAAGAAGACACAGTTAAATGTGGTCATGGGCATGGCTCAACACCAGACAAACTCGTAGAAAGGGTCAGATCCAAAGGATCTGCAATCCAAACCTTTATTTTTTTATGCAGATACCAAGGAAGTGAGTTTTCATCCTTTGTGATAATCAGTTTCAAGTATTAGAAATGCCATCCTCTCTTCATCCTAAATTTCCTTAATAGTAAAATAAGATTTTGCAAATGTCAACACAATTCCCCTATTTTGCTAAAGTTGTTCCATATTAAATTCTCTTAAATTTTGGTGGCAAACTTCCAGTCCCTGTGTTCAGGGATTTAGTTTCTTATTTCATCTTTCTTGTTTCACTTCAATCATAACTTGAAACATAGCTTCATGTTCTCGTCTCTTAAACCCTAATCTTATCAAATATCTTCATGTAAAGGCTCCCAGTACCCTGTGCTAATCCTGTGGACATTTTATTTGGAACTCCATGGAACTGCTTTGACCTCTTCTGCATACCATGGTACTAAATACGAGGATGGGTGGTTCTGATAAGAGCCTCTGACAGGCAGAGAGGAAAACTGTTCTAGATTGGGGTGGCCAGGATGTTTTCATGCTGCCTTGGGCTGTTCCATTGGGTTATTCTCCATCAATAAAATTTACTGAATAATATTGTTTGCAACTTGAAATTTAGAGCTGCTTGACTTAAAAAAAGAGAGAGAAGGGAATAGAATAAAAATGAATTTTCATTGATGTGTGCTTCATTTTTCCCTTGCAATTACCTCAAAAACAAGTTCTTGCCAATGGGTTCCCAAGTGCCTCCTCAGAGAACATAGAAAAGCAGAAAGTAAGTACAGATATTATGTGTGCAGGTGAAGAATCAACTTCCCAAGGCAGTTTCTCCTGCCCTAATTAAGAGAAAATGTTAGTACAGGGCAGGAAAACACACATTTTCACGGCTGGATCTGGCTGCAGTGATCAAAGGCTTCCTCTTGGGGTAAACTCTAATCATTTTTAGCCAATGGCTGTTGGTTGGTAAAACTTAAAGCACAGTGATTTTTCAGGCAGAGCAGCTTGAATAGAGCTAAACAAAAGCTTATGCCAGGATTAAAAAAGAAAAGAGGTGGTATGGTCACAGACTGTATTAGGGATAGACATTCAATATAAAAGGAGAACAGGAAAGTGATTTTTGAAATATGTGGCCAGTACTGACTCCTTTTGGTATCATTAGGGAGGCTATGATTGATGAACTAGTGCTATCTGATGTATCTGGTTAATATCTAGTGTGTCTGATATCTCAGGTGTTATGTAGAACTTACCAAACCTCCCTCATAGGATGGTTCTTAGTATCAGAAATTTGCTTTCAAAAGCAGCAGCTTTGTATGAAAGTCTTGGTTATCAGTGTTCTTACTAAGTAAAACTTAAGCATGGCCTAACATGTCCCTCGGAGAAAGTTCTAAATACTCCATGCAGGCTTTCTTAGCTTGTCTCACTGCTCCAGTCCCCCAATTCAGTTTCTACCTTGCTATGTTCCCCAGGAGGCTTGAATTGCATCACCCTTGTCCTCTGGCTTAAATTAGGCCTAATTTGGAGAGTGCTGGCAGTAGATTGTAAGCTAGGATGAAAGAGGGTTTTGAGTTTTTATTTTCCTCCCTCGTTTCCTGCCTCAGCTCTGTGGTTCTGCCAGTAATCGATTGGGATTCTTTTCAGGTGCTCGTTCTTTCCTGGCTCTGAACTCTCTCCAAGCAGCCTCCTAAAGGTGGTAAAGTTTTCCTCACTTCTGTTGGCATCCCCTTCCTTAAGATCTTCTTGTTTCAAACTTTCTGAGTGTGAATTTAGTTCTTATTGTGACTATGACTGTTTTTGTTGTTGTTGTTGTTCTCATTGGGATTGTAAGACCTGCTGGTTATGTTGGGATCCCAGGACACAAAGGCAGAGGAAGTTGTTAGCCCCTGCATTGGCTCTATAAGCACTAATCCTCGTGTGTGCACCCTACATTCCCCCTTCCAGCTTTACATGAAGTCCTCATCATTGGTATGTTGTCTTTGAGTTACCTCTGAAAGCTCCTGTTAAACTGCAACTCAGAAAATTGTAGCAAATTAAACTGAAGTAATTTCAGTTTGCCTTTATTTATCAAACTGGTTTCTTTAATTTATGAGGGAGCAGTAAGTCATTCATTCATTCATTCATTTACTCATTCATGTGATTGCTTATAAATGTGTTCGATAAACATGCAGTAGATACCCCTTTAACAGTCTCCTGATTGGTGGAAATCAAAAGGCACATTCTTCGCATGGTGAAGAGTTCACTGAAAGCTGTTGTCACCACTACACCAGAAGGTGCAAGACGAGGAAACAAGCAGAGCCCAGAGGGCTCTAGTGCTGTGGACTCAGCCTAGCAGGAAGGAGCTGTGCCTGTAGAAGTATATAGCTTCTGCCAGAGGAGTAGTACCCAGGTAGAGAGGGAGTGGAAAGAATTGCTTCTACTTTTCTCTCCTTCCTCCCTCAAATTTCAAGAGGGTTACTCTTTTTGAGTAAACTCAACATGAAGTCATAGGAGAAGGGAATCTAGATGAGGCCTTGAAGAATAAAACTGAATTCTCAGGCCCTTGAAGAATAAAACTGAATTGGACAGAGTAACTCTGGCTGTGTGGTAAATAGAAAATAATTTGTGCAGCTTCAGAATGATGTAAGAGATGAATATATAAGTCCTGATGAGGAAAGTAAGAGTTCTTTCTCAAAAACATAAGTATAAGAGACAAGACTAATAATGGTATTTAATGCTGTTGACTCCACTAGTCACAGCTATCTTCTTGGGAAAGTGTATTTCTTCTTTATACCGGTACATTTTTGTTTAGAACTAATCAAAGCAGACATTGATAGCAGAATAGTTTTTTTTTTTTTCATTCTTAGTTTGGATAGATAAGAAATTAGGTTTGGGTGTTCAAACTAGGCTATCTACATTGTAGGAGAAGACAGCATGTGTATCTCTTGTGAGAAGAGATAGGCTTCTTTCCATTTCCTTGAGATTGTATTGCAGGAGAAATACAGAAACCTGGGGTTCCCCAGGTGGAGACCTCATGGTTTGTTAGATGATTCAGTAGTTGGATTTCTAGAAGATGCTTTGTTTTGAAGGTCTCCAAAACAATCCTCAAGCTTGATAATTCGCTAGAGGAGCTCACAGGACTTAGATGTTGTTATGACTACCATGTGGTTTATTACAGTGAAAGGATGCATTGTGAAATCAACAAAAGGAAGAAGCATATGGAGTGAAGTCTAGAGAAAAGAATTAGCAAGCTTTCAAGTATGGAGTCACATAGAATGCACTTAATTCTCCCCAGCAAAAATGTGTGACAACACGTGGGAAGTATTGATAAGGAAGGACACTCTTTTGAGCCTGATTTTTCATGGTTTTTATTGGCAGTCAGTCACATAAGCCTATACTACCTCTGCTGGAAGTTTGTTGCTTCAGGTCCAGAGAGAAGGCAGACACTCAGAATAGATGACAATGATATCATGAACTACTTAAACAAACTGACACAGAATGCTTCAAAAACACTCTTATCAGACAGCTCGGTTCCCAGGAGTGAGCTAAGGGCCTATCATGGAAACAGGACTTTTTTGGGGAATGTTCAGAGTTTGAGCAACCCAGACTTGCTGAATTAACTCTTTCTCACATACATGTAAAAGTGCTGTATTTGGCTTTTTGATTCCTCTTCCAACGTGAGCAGCACTTCTGGAAGAATAATACTAAGTAACCCAAGTCTATACCTTCTTTAATTTGAAACTAGCCACCAACAAAATTCTGAGACTAATCATGTTGATGCTGTTGGCCCCAGATTCTCCTTTGTATCATTTCTCCACCTTTACAACTCACTTAGTTTCTCATGATAAGGTCATTATAAGTTCAAGTTCTTTCTTCTTCCCCTATAAGCCCCATTTTCAGAGAGGCTTGGAGACTGCCACTCATCACTTACAGTGAGCCTAAATCTCTCCTTTGTTTTTTCAGAGGGAGTTTATACCCCAGTGTCAAGCTCTTTCTGTCAAATGAACAGATTTGCTCCATGACAAATGGAGAAGAAAACCCCTGTGAAATCATCATGTTGAATTGTCACTAATCCTAGCCCACTGACTTAGCTAGTCTGATATTTCATCTGGGACCCATTTTAAACTATATAGACATTGGTAACTTTGACTCCAAATCACTTTTCTGTTGGCTATCAGCTCACTGCTATTCAAGCAGTTTAACTCAGGAAATCACTGTGTAATGATATCCCTAACGTGTTTATTAGGTACAGCATATTTCTCTCCCCTTCCCTGTTATGAAACATAGTCACTAAAATAAAAACGTGAATAAAATATTTATAGACTGTAATATTAACTAGACTCTGTGTTAAGTACTTGGGATAAATTTTTTCAAAACAGACACATCACCTCTTTCATAGACAGTTTATTCTGGAATAAACAACAACAACAGCAGATAAATAACTAAATGACTCATAAATTACAATTTTGCTAAGTGCTCAGAAAAGTTACAGTAAAAGGATGCAATGTCAAATCAACACGACTGTGAGAAGAATGTGGCTAACAAAGAGGGAGACAGTGTTCTAGAACAGATGCTATAGAGTTCTACACATGTCCCTCTGAACACAGGGAAATGTATGGTGTATTCAGTAATGAGGTGGGCAGCAGGGCTAAAGCACAAAGGCCAAGGGGAAGAACAGTACAAAATAAGCTGAGGAGAAAGCAAAGATCAGGTCCTACAATCCAGAGAAGGCTACCCCCAAAATTTGGAAAACATCGCAAAAGCAGGACTAAAAAGTCATAAAAATAATTGATCAGTATTTGCATTTCTAAAAGATCACTTACTTTTTTGCTTTCTCCTTTTTGTATTAGAGTCAGTGAGGTGTAGATGAAAGTATCTTAAGTATCTCTGCACCTTGCACAGTGTCTGACACATGGTAGGCACTCAAAATATATTTGTTTAATAAATGACTAAACAATCAAAGGAGAAAATATACTTCCCATTAAAACTATACAGTTCTTGAGGCTAGGAATTTTTTGGTTTGCTTAACTTTTCTTCTCTTGATTTCCAACAAATTATAGGGAACATACCAGGGACTTACTGTGTATTTCCTTGATTGTCTTGACTTTTATCCTCTTTCTATCTCTGAGCTGTTCCAAGTTCTCTCTAAGTCATAAGGCCACAAAAATAGTTCCCACTCTATGCATTGCCTTCCATTCCTGCTGCTACTAAAAGTTGGAGCTCAGTTTGTGAGAGGAAATTCTGAGAAAAAGAGAAAATAATCCTTTGCCCCAACCACCACACATATGCACTAGTACTCACTCTTATTAGATTCCTATGCAAAGGAGAAAAGGGAAGAATAGGGATATGTTACTCTGCCTTTTGCCTGGTTTTGATGAGCTCTATGATCATTTACTACAATCACTGGAATCTGCACATTTGCTTAAGTGTGTATTGTGATGATGTATGATGGATGGATAAAAATTGGCAGTCTAGTCATTTGCTCTCCAATCGATATTTCCTTCCATTCAATTAGCATGTGTTCTATGGTTTTAAGGAATACTTATTGGTTCTCTCATTTTAAAATAAAATTTAAATGTTGCATTTTCAGGCAGCATCATAATCACTTTATTAGTGGTTAAGATAATTTGTAAAATGTTGAGAGATTGTTCTTGCCAAAGTCCCTGGTGTGAGATTCATGTAATGAACCTTTGTAATTCTTTAGACTTCCAGAACATGATGCCTTTGTTTCACAGAGGAAAATCTTCTTTAACCAAAGAGAACAACTAAGTGAATCCTTAAAGCATCAGTTTTTGTCTTCTACATTCAAGTTATTTCTGTATATTACTGTGAATATCATTTGGTTTATCGTTTTCTCCCTGCCCTCCTTTCCTGATGCTGCTGCTGCTGCTTTAAAAAAAAATTTGCTATGGTTGTCTTCTTTTCACCTCAAGTGTCCTTTATTAAATAAAGCCCAACTACTATTTCCAAAATGCCTCAACTAAATGGGTTTATTACGGTAGTACAATCGTAATGTATAGAGGGAAAAGGAATTGTTTAAATATTTGCCATCCTACCAGAAAAACTTAAATTGTGTGTTTTTCACTTACTGAGATTACCTTGGGTTGCACAAAATCTTCTGTATAGCAACCGATGTTAATGTCTACTTGGTCAGCAGATGCCTTAGATTTGTGCCCTGTACTATAATCAGTCTAAACCTCTCTAAACCTTGTAGTCATTCTTGTAACCACCAATGCTAATAGGGACAGTGGTTTTCATCTTAATTGTATTTTAAATTCTTAGTGGTCTGTTAAAGGGAAGGTCTTTTATAATTATTTATATAGTTGTCTTAAGGAAATGTAGTGTGATCTCTTCTCTACATTGGGAACGAATGAATGAAACTACATAGTTATACATCTAATGTCATTTTTCCTTACCAAGAATCAACTTTTTCTTAGAATAGAGACTGAACGAATTCTCTTCTCCCACCTGAAGCACCCCTTGCAGGGTTGGGGCTACTATTTTTCTGGTGGCTTCTATGAAACATTTTCACAGGCTCCTTTAGACTCCTCCTGGTATTTCTGCAAAAGGAGCTACTACTCAACTTAAAACTGAACCTCGGCCGGGTGCGGTGGCTCAAGCCTGTAATCCCAGCACTTTGGGAGGCCGAGACGGGCGGATCACGAGGTCAGGAGATCGAGACCATCCTGGCTAACACGGTGAAACCCCGTCTCTACTAAAAATACAAAAAACTAGCCGGGCGAGGTGGCGGGCGCCTGTAGTCCCAGCTACTCGGGAGGCTGAGGCAGGAGAATGGCGTCAACCCGGGAGGCGGAGCTTGCAGTGAGCTGAGATCCAGCCACTGCACTCCAGCCCGGGTGAAAGAGCAAGACTTCGTCTCAAAAAAAAAAAAAAAAAAACTGAACCTCAAGAAGGCCTTTCTGGGGTGCCTGAAGTCAATGGACCATATATAGATGATAGTTTAGGCACCTCTGTGGGATTCTCATGGTAAAAGTCTCCTAGTCTTTCTGCTAAACTGAAACATAAAACAAACAGGCAAGTTCAACTGACTGTATCTGCAACTGAAAACAAATATTGCGGCCGGGCGCGGTGGCTCACGCCTGTAATTCCAGTACTTTGGGAGGCCGAGGCGGGCAGATCACGAAGTCAGGAGATCGAGACCATCCTGGCTAACACGGTGAAAACCTGTCTCTCCTAAAAATACAAACAATTAGCCGGGCATGGTGTCAGGCGCCTGTAGTCCCAGCTGCTGGGGAGGCTGAGGCAGGAGAATGGCGTGAACCCAGGAAGCGGAGCTTGTAGTGAGCTTGTAGTGAGATTGCGCCTCTGCACTCCAGCCTGGGCGACAGAGCAAGACTCCGTCTCAAAAAAAAAAAAAAAAAAAAGAAAAAAAGAAAAAAAGAAAACAAATATCCCTCTAGTTACAATGACTTATTATATTTATTTTGTTGGAATTAAATTAATATCTGCACCACTGAATGAGAGACCCCTTAAGAGAATCCTGCAGGAAACAGTTACCTTAGAATTATGTTAAGGAATTCCAGTTCTCTTGTTGTTTAGTACTTGATGAAAATCAACCATACAAAATGCTAAACTAGAAAAGAAGGAGAATGTCTATAATTGAAGTGAAATTGTACATTTATATAAATATAATGAATTCACTAGATTTTCTGAACACTTTGTTTCCTGTTTTGAAAGGAGATAAAGAAACCAAAACATATGTGCTTATGTCTGTAAGTTTTGTTTCATTTTTACACACATATTCATTTTCATTCAGATTTCTTTCTGCTACTCTCACAAATGATACCTTTTAATTATAGATAGCATGACTAAACACAAAGGCAGCCCCAAGGATTACTTTGGAAAACCTGCTGAGTAGACATACTAAACAAGACATTATAAGTACGTAGAAATATTTACAGTAAAACAGTTTTGTTCCAATTTATGGACTTCTTTACATCCACTCTGTCTCTTTCCACAAAGTAATAACACAAGACATAAACTGGAAGGGGAAAAAAAGGAAAAAACAAACAAAGTAAGGGGAATATATCTTGGTTTCATTTGTGTCAAAACAGCAATAAAGCAGAAAAATATATTCAGCTGAGTTGCTATTTGGGTTTTATTTATAAAGGCTACAGTCTCTGCCCTAATGTTCATTAGCTTTGTCCTTGTTGCCTAGTTACAGATTTATAATTTTTGTCTCTCTGGTTATTGATGACTGTAATGGAGGGAGCAGTGACTGAGGGCCTGATGAAAACACTTTAAATCGCTATTCAGAAATGTTAACATTTTGTGTGTGTCTGGTGTTGCTGATTACAGTGATCTGGGGAAGGGATGGTCTTAAGAGAAAATGAGTGAGAAGCAGGCGGTCTCAAAGGGGGTCAGAGACCGCCTATCTTATTCTGGTGGCTAGGGCATTGTTAAAAATAATTTATTGTATGAAAGAATTTGCTTTTGCCAAAGTTATTGAGTTGGCTGGTAATTCACCCCAGATGTATCACAGATATTTGAGGTGTTGTGGTTATGTTATTAAAGGCATCTTTATCAGACTCAGGCCAGAATCACCTGCAGAACAAGCAAATTCAATGATAATCGTTAGATTGGAGTGTGTGAAGTATTTAAAATCAAAATTGTGGCTCTATAGTTTAATACTGATGCTGACAAAAAGATGGAGAAATTATGTCTAAGAATTCTAATATCAGAGATTTAAAGATACTCTGGTCATGTGTTTTCAAATTCTCAGTAGCATTCCACAGCTATATTAAAAAATTATATCTCTTGAACTTCATTTCTGGGAAGGCAGAGTCAAAGGAATCAGAGGAAAATTAGGAGGCAATCTCTAGATCAGTGACTCTCAAAGTATAGTAACCAGACTAGCAGTATCAACATCACCAGAACTTGTTAGGAATGCAGGTTCTTTGTTCTCATCCTGGACTTACCAGGTCAAAAACTCTGAGGGGTGGGGCCCAGCAATCTATGTTTTAATAAGTAATCTAAGTGATATTGTTGCACTTTAAGCTTTGACAACCACTACTCTAGAATAAGGTTTCTTAACTTTGGCACTATTGATAATTTGGGCTTGGTAATTTTGTAAGGGGCTGTCATTCACACTGGCATTGCAGGAGGTTTGGTAGCATCCCTGACCTCTACCTACTAGATACCAATGACGCCCATTCCATTCGTGACAGCTGAAATGTCTTCAGACATTGCCAAATGTCTACTGAAGAGAAAAATTATGCCTGGGTTCAAAACCACTGTTCCAGATCTATAAGTTAAACTTTATTTGCAATGTCTTAAAAGAAAGATTTGTGCCCAAACTCTTTCAGAGTTTGATTTAGTAAGTCTATAAAACAACCCTGTTATCTGTATTGTTAACTGGGACCAGGTAATGGCACATGAGCCATACTTTGAGTAACAGAGCTCTGAATCAATGGCTATCAAACTTTACTGCCTTTTTTTTTCTTCTTTTTGACAGAGTCTTGCTCTGTCGCCCAGGCTGGAGTGCAGTGGCACCATCTCGGCTCTCTGCAAGCTCCGCCTCCCAGGTTCACGCCGTTCTCCTGCCTCAGCCTCCTAAGTAGCTGGGACTACAGGCACCCGCCACCACGCCCAGTTAATTTTTTGTATTTTTAGTAGAGACAGAGTTTCAACGTGTTAGCCAGGATGGTCTCGATCTCCTGACCTCGTGATCTGTCCACCTCAGGCTCCCAAAGTGCTGGGATTACAGGCAATAGCCACTGCACCCCGCCTACTGCCTTTTTAAAAATAATAAAAAAAAGCAATTATTTTTAAATGTCTATTTGTGTCTCATTTCAACAGGCAACCAAGTTTGTGCAGCTGCTCTAACTCAGTATTTTCTATCCTGAGTGAGTGTTAGAATTTCCTGGGGAACCGATAAATCTTGATGCCCAGGCTCTGCCTCAAAAACTGTGGATATGGGGTTCTAACATTAGAAAAGTGATTTTCACACTTTGTTGAACATTTGAATCATATTAGGATCTTTAAAATTTGTACAAGCCTGGGTCTCATCCTCATTCTGATGTACGTGTTGTGAACTTTTGATTTAGGAAGATTTCATGTGCAACAAGCTTGGGCACTGCGTTTGAATGTCTCAGAAGCTTTTCAAGATGTTTCTCATGTGCAAGAAGGGATGAAAGTTTGCTGTGAGCTCATCCCAAGCCTAAGTCAGAGGCTAGTTTAAGTACTTTCTAATAGCCAAAGTAGAGTGAATGAGCCCATTGAATGCTATGAATTGCTTATAGCTGAAGGTACCTGAATCAAGTTTGGAGCATCAAATGGAGAAGTCTTTATGTTTCAATCCCGGTAGAGTCATGGTAATAACAACAACAACAACAAAAATGAGGATTATATAGAAAAAAGTGTCCTATAGGATATTGAAGAACTCCTAGTAACTTTAATATATATAGCCCTAGATGACTAGATGGCTTCCCAGAGGCTCGAGCTGCACCCCATACAATTACTTCAGAATGAGAATGATTACTAGGTACTAGTATTTTTTAAAGGTTGCCAAGTGATTACAATGTGCAGCAAAGTTTGTGAACCGTTGTTATGGGTTTTTAGCACTATTAGTTCTTTACCGCTTGTCAGTAATTTCCTAGGAATTAGAAATTCTTTGAGGGAAATTACCAAGCCTGGGATGTATTTCATAAGTTTCAACAGCATCATACCTCTTCAACAGATAATGTTTAATAAATAGATTAACTCAATTAGGTAATTGAGGAAAGTCAATATTCCCTTATTATCTCATTTGCTTGTGTATAATTCAGGATGGCTATAAAAGCCCAAGACTGATAATTCCTTCAGTGACAAAATTTAAAAAATCAAGAAGGAAGTCTATCTATCTATTCGTATATTCACCTTTTCACACTTTAATAGACATCACGTGTATATACATACATATACACGTAATGTATATGTATTTGCATGTGTACATATATTTGTATATATACATTCACACAGTAAACTGTACTATGGATTACAGAAGTTATAAGAAGAAATAATAGAACTCCCTGTTCTAAACAAGTTTATAATTCATGTCATCTTGATGGAAACCATTTTTTTCCAATTCCAGTTCTTATAATTCCATTATGCCCTTCTAGTGCATTATTATGAAATATCAAGCTTTCTTCTTAGGTAAAAATAGCTCTATTTAAAACACTTTTAGAAATCATGCAGTAGGCCATTTTCATTTTGTGAGCTTTTACAAAATTGTTTTTGATTGAAACACTTTCTAGTATTCTGTATTTCTAGCATATGATTTTTAAACCTGTATTACTGTTCACTTCAATATTCTAGTTTTTACATTTATAATTTCTCACCAATTAGGTATGTAAGGAGGCTCTCCATTCTCCTGTGTATCTGGTAATGTATTGTGGTCACTTTGAAATAACACTTCTGTATAGTGGTTAGAGGGGAGACTGAGAGCTGCAATCTTAGGTGCAGACATTAAATAAAATTGATTCTGAAAACTTTCTTTGAAACACATTCATACTTTTTTGAATTTGTCACAATTCACATTTTTTGCACGTCTTTAGCGACAAGAGTATCTCAATTTTGTCATAATGTTTATTAAAAGTATTTGCTTTTAAACTGTTAAAAAATGATTCTGGTCTTTAGCAGAGTGATACACTTTGAAGACCTGCTCTTTTGCTTAGTCATTAATCAAATGAAGACTGAAAGGTTACCTTTGTATTAGGCAAGGAGCAAATTGTGTGGTGCTAGTGCCTGTAGCAATGTAATTATAAAATGGAACTCACTCTTTCTCACTTCAGGCAAGTTTCCTAGCATATTCACTCTATTTCATGTCACTGTGAAATGTATTGGTTTGTTGTTGTTTCCTGTCTTTTTTCTTTGGACTCGATGCTACAACAAGAGATCAGAGGCTCAGATTCTGTCCCTCCCAGGTCTCTGATCTTTTATAAAGTTTTCTATTTGTAAAATGAATGGACTGAACTCAGTCAGTCTTTTATTGTCTTTGTTTTCAATAAATGAAATCCCATTTCCAACAAAACTTCACTGAAAAGTTTAATGTGTGAACATTTCAAAGCATAGCTGCTTTGTCTGAGCAGATTGGGCTTTCCAGAGCTTTCATTTGCCGCTGAGGTGCCTTCTGAAACTCCTGGTCTCAGGTTAATACAATTTGAAAGGCATCAAACTAGATTTTTCCCTAACTACTTTTAGATCCAGAATTATTGGCTCATTTTTGTTACTTAATATGAATGACTGTAGACCAGTAAAGAAATACCACATAGAGGATTTAAGTGTACACACTTGAGGTACAATGTGGAAGCTGTAAGTACTGAGAAACATCCATCATACATAGTGATTTCAACGCAGATATCATGTACAGATACGAATTTCCCTCTATCTGCCAGAAACAGAACAGAAACTCCTCTGTGCATTGAAGGAAATTATGCCCTTTCAAATATTAAATGTCATCTATAGAAATGCCAGGCACCGTTAAATATGGAGAGAGAAAATTGGAAAAGATTGCAGAGTTTTATTACTGTCTTTTTTTGCAAGTCACTTATACACACATCTTACTTTCAAAGAAAACTCTAAAACTCTATACAAGAGTTATTCCCTCTGCAGCTGTTGTAGAGATATGACAGACTGGAATACAGTGTTGATTGAAGAGTGGGATTTTAGTGCAGTGTGATTTGTTTGTGCTTTGCAGTGCGTGGTTTGTGGCTTTATGGAAGGATGTACTATTTCTCTGAACATTGTCCAGCAAGCTGCTGCACGACACATCTTTACAAACTCTATTTGGTGCGAAAGAAATAGTGTGCTGGGACTTCCTTTAGGGCCCAATACAAAAATATTCTGTGATGAGGTTCCCAATCACAGCCTCTCAGAATATACATATAAATAAGCAGATGAAGTTCTGAAAAGCACCTTGTGGACTGAGCTAACTGCCTCTCTACTGGAAAAGGCAGGAGAGATGAAGCTAGACTCTTATTATTTACTGCTGATTGTAAGAATTAATAATGGATACTCTAAGCATATATTATTTATCAGTTCTGATCCTGGACAACAGAAATCCATTAAGGTCACCAAAGGTATCTTTTATTTAGAATCCAGAGTCCAGCAACTAGAAACACAAAGAGGAACAAGGTGAACTGGATGCCAGGTACAAAAGATGTAACTACTGTATGGAAGTCTCTTTACTGGAACGGACTTTTTTCTAGCCATAAGTATCAGTCACTAAGTTTTAGTCCAGGGGACAGCAAGGGGAGGGGATGGGGAATAAAAACTACTCACTAGTTTAGTAAGGTGACCATTTTACATCAATAAGCAACTAAAAGCTCGGCAGATGATGTCATCAAAAGATGGTATAAATTTCTAAATTGATTTGCTATCTAACTTTTATGACTCCTTTACATGAAATGTCAGTAAATAATTTAACCTCAAGGAGAGAAAAAAGGTTTTCCTTTTATTCAACACAACCACTTCATTTGTTTCCTGATGTGGGAGATCTTTTAGCATGAGAGAGCAAGGATCCAATTAATTTCTTTCTCTATTCCCTCTAACTTCTTCGCAAACATAAAAAATTGCTCTTTACTGAGTGCTCCTATTGCATGTCATTCATATCCTTTTTAGCCATCACTAGATTGCTACTGAATTGAGGACAGGTCTATATTTTTTATTTCTCTGTGTATCCCACAAATCTTCAATCATACAGCTAACCATATAATAAATGCTATAAGATTAGTAAAAATAATGACAAAGTAAAGGTATGAACAAAAGTGTCAGATAGATGTAAAGGTAAAATGTTCTTATAAAAGCAAATGTGAACCTCTAATAAAATACATGTTGAAGAAGACTCTTCACTTCCATTTATCATAAAAATATCAGAATTTTAAAGACATTTAGGTGAAACTACTCATTATGTGTATATTATGCCATTGCTTTTAATGGCAGAAACTACAATTACTTTTGCACCGATGTATACTTTTTTTGTTTTTCAGATCACTATCTGTGTTTTAGATGATGCTAAGGCTTTAGACTTTTGTATATTGTGTATTTTCATACATTGATTATGTGGCTCAAGAAAATAATTTTGTGGATGTTGTAAGCCTGTGAACATTTATAGAGCTATTTTCTTATCATGGAAGACATTATGGTTTAGAAAGCTTGTGTCATATGCAAGGTCATCCAGACAGGAAAAGGTATAACCAGAATTTGAACTTAGGTCTAGTGATCTGCAAAGATATTTTATCACTTAAATTGCACTCTAGTCTCATGGTTTTCAGAAGCATTCTTAGAATGCAGAGATATAGGTAAATAGGACTTGGCATGAAGAAGAATATAGTAACAGAGTTCTCAATAATGCGAAGTGTTGAGCTCTCACTCACAGGAAGTGTTTAGGCACATGTTGGATGATCACGTCTCTGTGATGTTGCAGAAGGCATTTCTGCACATGTTAGGGACCGAGACAGATTATCTCTATGATCCATTTTTGCTCTCAGAGACGTGGTGGTGCCCAGATTTAATGAAGAGGTACTTGAGAGACACTCCCTTGGCTTTTGGATCACACCCAGTGTCTTCATTATAGAGCAGGTGCTATCCAAAAAAGTCAACCCTTAAGGAGAGAGAAAATGTGGCAGTGCAGGATAGAGAAATGTGATTTTAAAAATGTTGATGCTTGGAGTGGTGGAATATGCCTGTAACTCCAGAGCTTTGGGAGACTGAGGCAGGAGGATGGCTTGAATTCGAGGCTGCAGGAGCTATGATTGTGCCACTACACTCTAGTCTAGTCGGCAGAATAAAATCTTGTCTTGTAAAAGCAAAACAAAGAAAAAAAAATCTGGCCATGCTTACCAAATTCTCACAATATAACATCTATTTTACTACAAGAAATTATTAACATTTCATCAATCATCAACATTTCCCATCTTTTGATTGGTCAATACAATTAATTTTATTAATGCAGGGCACCCTTCATTGTTCAAATAAAAAATAAGCAGATGAAAACTTATTGATGAAAATTATGCTCCCCTTTCTGCTAAATTATAATGGCCCTGTAAATTGAATGCAGACATAAATTACACTTGAGAAAATGGGCTCAGGGACATGTATTTATTCCATTTTTCATTTATTTATTGGCATAAATAATACATTACTCATAAAATATTTTTCCTTGAAAAAACTTAACAATCTTAATGTATTGAACTAGGAATAGGGAAGGAGTTGTTACTAAAAACATTTTTGAATAATAATTTTTCCGTAAGTACTCACATAAAATTTGTGTTATACGTTACATTCTGTTTCTGAGGTGTTATGGGTATAAACCCTAAGAATAAAAGAGTAGTCCTACCATCAGAAAATATAAAATCAAGATGTAAGTAAGAAACTAACAAATATGGAACAGTTAGAGAACAAATAATATGAAACAAATAAGCATATGACAATATATGGTATTTATCTTTCCGGTTTTACAACGTTTCTTTGCTGTTCCTTCAGCCTGGGATATTCTTACTACAGCGATCCAGATGGCTTTTATACTGTCTGGCCCTCAATCTATTGTTCATTTCAGCAAAACTGCAATAGTTTATTCTTTTCACAGCATTCATCATGATGCAAAATAATTTTATTTATGTATTTGTTTCCTGACTTTAACTCAAAATGTAAGTTACGCTAGAGAAAAAGCCTTTATTTCATGTTCTAGCCTCAAACCTAGGACAGTTTCTAAAATTATGTAAATGTTTAAAAAGTTTTCTTTTTAATAATTAATGCCTAGCATGAGTGGTTAGCAAAGGACCAGATCACTGTGAGCTGCAATGATTAAGAAAAGGCTTCAAGTAGAGTTCATTTTAATCTGAGTCTCACAGAATGTGAATGATTTGGGTTAGTCAAAAGGAAAAGAAAAAGCATTTGCAATTTGAGGAAAGAATACAGAAATATGTGCTTGGGTGATGAGACACAATATGTGAGATAATGAAAACCTGAGTTGTGGACAGTTGTGGTGGATGGATTAAATAGATAGAGTGACACTTACTCAACAGTGATCAATTGTTTACTTGCATTCATCAGGCATAGTTATTCATTCTGCAAATATTTACTGAATGCCTAATATATGTTGGGAAATGTTCTAGACATTATGGAAATAACAGTGAAAAAAAAGAGAGTCAAAGTTTCTATTCCTGAAGACAAAAATATAACATAGAAATAAATACAATAATCACTGTATAATATATGCCATGGCAAAAATAAATAGGAACATATGATCAACACTGAGGTTAAAAGGCTTAAGATACATCCTGCTCAAAAGTAAGAGTAGTTAATGAGATATCTAATATAACTAGAAAAGTCAAACAAACAAAAGTTGAAAAAAAGAAAGTAATAGCTATGATAGAAGTCTGCATAAAGGGTAATTTACCTTAGGAGGCCATGTAGTTCAGAGCTTGAGTCTGAGACAAGAGTACCTGCTGCGAATTTTGAGCAAGACATTTCACCTCTGTACATCTCAGACTCTTTATATATGAAATAAATATAACTGTAATAGAATCTTTATGAGGATCCAATAAAATAAACTTTGTAAAGCCATTTATTTCTAATACATAATAAGTCCCCCCAAACAGTTATCACTCATCATTAGATGTATCTATTTAATTGTTACTATAGCTCAATTTCTTTTTTTTCTTTTTCTTTCTTTTTTTTTTTTTTTGAGATGGAGTTTCACCCTTGTTGCCCAGGCTGGAGTGCAATGGCACAATCTTGGCTCACTGGAACTTCCGTCTCCCTGATTCAAGCAATTCTCCTGCCTCTGCCTCCAGAGTAGTTGGGATTACAGGTGTGTGCCACCACACCTGGCTAATTTTGTATTTTTGGTAGAGACAGTGTTTCACCATGTTGGTCAGGCTGGTCTCGAACTCCTGACCTCATGTGATCCACCCACCTCAACCTCCCAAATTGTTGGGATTACAGTCGTAAGCCACCGCGCCCAGCCTATAGCTCAATTCTTCTAGCTTCTATCAATTAACTTTTACATTTTTCTATTGACTCACACCTTCTTGACACAATATGAAGCTGAAATGCCAAAAGGTTATTTACCTTATGCAAGGTCATATAGCTGGTATGGTTGGCGATTCAGATCCTTATGCACTTAACTATTACGCTATTCATTTTTTTGAGCTCAGAGATGGAGATAAGGTGTGAACCTGATTTTACAATTTGTGATATAAATAAATATCATAAATTGCATATATATGTAAAGTACTGCAGCAGACTAGAACCAAGTCACAAATAATTTTCCTAGATTCACATTATTTCTGATTATTGTATATTTCTTACTTCCTTTCTTTGCTTTCTTAAAAATATTACTATGAAATATTTTAAACATGTAGAAGACAGCAGGCAATAGTAAGACAACATCTACATATATAAATCTTAAAAAGATAGCAGTTAGCAGATATGGGAAATTGGAGAAAAATACATTGAGCATGATAACATTTATATAAAGTTTGTAAACATGCCAAACAATATGATGTGATTTTTTTCATATGAAATGTTTTGTTTTAACCCACAAAACCATATTTTAAAAAGAACTAAAATGTATTAAAATGTTACAGTACAATTGAAACCTTCAAGTTTTCTCTCCCTTCAAAAAAGGAGGATTTTGGAGTTTATATTTCTATACATGTTTTATGATATTTTTACATATGGAATTATCCATATAAAACATATAGCATAGTTCTATGTGTTTTCAAATTTTACATCATTGGCCTTTTAAAAGATATTTCATGCATATCATCATTGTTCATGAGATTTTTTTTTTTTTTTTTTTTGAGACAGAGTCTCGCTCTATCACCCAGGCTGGAGTGCAGTGGCCAGATCTTAGCTCACTGCAAGCTCCGCCTCCCGGGCTCACGCCATTCTCCTGCTTCATCCTCCCGAGTAGCTGGGACTACAGGCGCCGCCACCTCGCCAGGCTAGTTTTTTTTTTTTTGTATTTTTAGTAGAGACGGGGTTTCACCGTGTTAGCCAGGATGGTCTCGATCTCCTGACCTCGTGATCCGCCCGTCTCGGCCTCCCAAAGTGCTGGGATTACAGGCTTGAGCCACCGCGCCCGGCCTTCATGAGATATTTTTCATGTTGATACATGTAACCCTAATGTATTTCTTTTAGTGAATAATATACCCTTGGATGATTGTAATATATTTATCTATTTATGTTCTGTCTTCCAGGGAGACATTGAATTTTTTTCTCTAATATCTTGAAATTAGAACTAACTGCTTCAATGGACTCTCTTGACCATGTCTCTTGGGCACAGCTGTGAGAACTTTAGAGATTACCCGTAAGGTGCAGTTGACAATTCTGTACGATAATGAACCTTAAGTGTTAATATCAAAACTCAGCACTTGAGGTGCTGTTGTCCTATTTTCAAATCAGGGCCATGGATACTACTACAGGGGTTTTCAATATCCTCAGCCACACTTCACATCTGGTAAGAGAGGTTTGATAGTCTTCATTCACTAAATGATATTCATTTTCATGATTTCAAGAATTTTCTATATGCTGACATAATTCTATTCAGTACCTCAGATTCAAACTTCTGAGCTTGAAGCAGCTGTTTAATTTATTTATTAATTCATTCACTTATTTATTCATGCACACAGGAAATATGTTTTAATACTTTACCAGAAACATCAAAATTGACATGTCTGAAACTATTTTAATCATTAGCCACTGCCAAATTTCTTTTCTTTTCTTTTTTTTTTTTTTGAGGCGGAGTCTCGCTCTGTCGCCCAGGCTGCAGTGCAGTGGCCGGATCTCAGCTCACTGCAAGCTCCGCCTCCCGGGTTCACGCCATTCTCCTGCCTCAGCCTCCCGAGTAGCTGGGACTACAGGCGTCCGCCACGTCGCCCGGCTAGTTTTTGTATTTTTAGTAGAGACGGGGTTTCACCGTGTTAGCCAGGATGGTCTCGATCTCCTGACCTCGTGATCTGCCCGTCTCGGCCTCCCAAAGTGCTGGGATTACAGGCTTGAGCCACCGCGCCCGGCCAAATTTCTTTTCTAAGTTTATTATTACATAAACAGTCATTTACTTTTTTTCTTTGTCCTCAGTTCTGATTCTGATTTGTCCAATCCTTTATTCTTATTGTAATTGGAGTAATCTTACGAATTTGAAAATTAATGTTGCTCTTCTATTTATCTGACGATGTTACCCTCCAATATTACCCTGTCACTTTCATGGCCCCAAGATGAATGTAATGAGCATGTTTTTACCTTTACCCAACACTAATTTCCAGCTCTAATTTCCGGATGAAACCACACTACTAGTTACTTGTGTTTTGTTGTTCATTTTCTCATTGCTTATCTTTTCACTGCCTAGAATTTCTCCCCTCCTTCTTCACCTGGCTAACACCTCCATGTCTTCTAAGGTTGACCTTCCACAAGAAGTTTTGCTTGTCTTTGAATTATGAACCAATGGTCTTTGTTTTGTAGTTTTTCTGTGGCATATTCTTGGCACTTTTATCATATCATATATCATAAGCTGTATACTTTGGCGGTTTGCTTACTTGTCTCTCCCATTAACTCAGGTCTCTTCAAAGGCAGAGCTAGTGCATTATCGCTACCTTCCTGTAGCTCAAATTGAGGTTAATTCTTAGTAAATCCCAATCGAACAATAGGGCAAGCATGACAAAATTACTTCTTCAAGATTATATGGTTAGACCTGGGTTTAGAAGTCAAGTTTACTCATTTCCAGTGCAGGCCTCTTTTCATCACCAATCAGGGAAACTGTCATTTGTTCAAAACTGATATCAACATATATCAGCATCATATGATATTAAGGTTGCCAAGGAAACCTATTTATGTCCCAAATGTCATTTTTCATTACTGACTGATTCTTAAAATCTAATCAGCAGGAATATAAAAAGAGTAAATTCTTAAAATGCAAACATTTTAATAAGAGAGAATAGTTTACATTAAGCTAATAGTACACACATTTGTCCTGAAGCAAGAATGATGATATAAGAATCTTTCCCGTTAAACAGGTGGGAAGGTTAAGAGACAAAATGGAGGACCTAAAGCCACTAGGAACTTAGAAAAACAGGCAAAATGGCTGGAGATAATGAAAGTCAACACCATCTATTTTGCCTTGGGCTGCTACCTTTTTGCATCATACACATGGGACAAAATGATGTCTACTTACCAGTGTGCTTTTGCAATTGCACTACTTATTCTATTTTTCCTTTAACATCCATACCCAAAGAGGCATACTCATACATTTGATCTTTTCTTCCAAAAACAATTATGGCATTCAAAACCCACTAAAGATTTACATCTCATATAGTAACAAAGATAGGCCTACAGAAATAAACACTTTATATTAATTAAATAATTACTATAAAATTCTGTACTATGGGAGATAGTACAGAATCCATATCTCCCATATCCTCAGGGAGAAGATAATGATTGAGGATGGGTGGAACACAGGAGAGGCCGGAGTGGTACCAGTGGTTGTGGTTTCTTACTCTCTACTTTCTTCATCATAGTCTTAGTTGACATTACCTTTTTCTTCTTCTTTCTATTTTGTTTTTTACTGCTTCATGTATTTGGCTTCTAAACATACTCAAATTCCTTTTATCTATTTATTTTCAATATACTTTTACTTTTTACAGCCATTTTTGATTCATAGCAAAATTGAAAGACACTTACTTCCATAGAGTTTCATCCACTGTCAGTATCCCCCACCAGAGTAGTGCATTTGTTACAGTGAACATACATTGACATAGCGTTATCCCCGAAAGATCATGGTTTGTATTAGAATTCACTCTTAGAGTTGTATATTCCATGAGTTTAGTGAAATGTATAATTAAGTGTATCCATTATAGTATCCTACCGAGTAGTTTCAATGTCTTAAAAATCCTCTGTGCTCTACCTATTCATCCATCCCTTTCTTCAAAACCCTGGTAAACTCAGACCTTTTTACTCTCTCCACTGTTGTGACTTTTCCAGAATGCCATATAATTGGAATCATATAATATATAGCCTTTTCAGATTGGCTTCTTTTACTTAGTAATATGCATTTAAGTGTTCTCCATGTCTTTTCATGGCTTGATATCTTATGCCTGTTTAGTGCTGAATAACATTTCATTGTCTGGTTGTACTAAAGTTTATCCATTCACCTACTAAAGGGTATCTTAGTTCCTTCCAAGTTTTGGCAATTATTAACTATATACATTTTGGCTACTATATACATTCATGAGTGGGTATTTTTGTGGACTTATGACTTTTCAACTCCTTTGAGTAAATATCAAGGAGCATGATTGCTGAATTGTAGGTTACGCATATATTTAGTCTTAATGAAACCGCCAAATTGTCTTCCAATGTGGCTACATCAGTCTTCATACTCATCAGCAATAACGAGTGTTCCTGTTGCTCCACATCCTTTTCAGCATTTGGTGTTGTTTGTGGTTTAGATTTTAGCCTTTCTAATAGGTATGTAGTGGTATCTCATTGCCGTTTTTTGTATTTTTCTGATGATATATGATATAAAGAATCTTTTCATATGGTTAATTTTCTTCTGTATATATATTTCTTCTTCTGTTGAGGTGCATGTTAAGGTCTTTGGCTTATTTTAAAAATTCAGTTGTTTTCTTATTTATGTGTCTTAAGAATTATTTCATTATTTTGAATAGTGGTCCTCTATCAGTTATGTATTTAGCAAATATTTTCACCCAGTCTGTGGCTCATCTTTTTATTCTCTTGACAGTGTCTTTTACAGAGCATAAATCTTCAATTTTAATCAAGTTCATCTTATCAATTTTTTGTTTTATGGATTTCACCATTGATGTCCTATCTGAAAAGTCTTCCCCAAACCCAAGGTCATTCTAGATTTTCTTCTGGGGATTATGTGTTTACATTGGTGTTAACTTTCACATTTCTGTTTTCTGCACTTTTCTGTAAGTGTGTTTTAGTTCAAAAAAATGTAGAAAAGCTTACAAAAAGGAAAAAAAAGTCAAAGGGAGATATGTTTTTTAGAACAAAAGGACTACAATAGAATCACTTTTAATCAATATAAAGATTAGAATACTGAGATGTACAATAGAAAGAATTTAAAGAAAGGTGATAAAGGAACAATGTTGAAATTTGTTGAACTCTAGTTCAATTAGTTCATCTCTTCTCTTTCATTCACATATGTGCGTATATATGTGTATATAAATATGTGTGTATATATACACACACATACACACATATGGACAGTGGATGAAACTCTGTGGAAGTAAGTGTCTTCCTTTCAATTTTGCTATGAATCAAACTGCCACAATTCTATTAAGGAAATGTTATTCTTATATCCCCATATTATATGAAGGAAACTAAAGATGAGGGAAATTGAGCAACTTATATAAGGTGGAGAAATATAAAGCAGCTCTTGACAGCTGGGAGCTGGCCTGGTGCAATCAATTGTGTTTTGGTGCTCATCAATTCTACAGAACATCAACACAAGATAAGGGGTCGTTAAGCCAAAATCTGGCTATTTTGTAATCATCTATGAATTCATGGACAAAATTGAATATTTTCCAAGTCACAAACACCCCCCATCCTTATTGAGTGACTGCTACTTCTTTATCAATTATAACTTTACCTCAGCCTTTTTTTCCTGAGTTTTAGATATGAATTTTTAATATAAATAATCATGTAATCAACCACACTTCATAACAGTATGTAAGCCAAAGTAAAGCCTCACTTCTTACAAATGTTTATCAAAGCTAACTAAGATAACCCTAAGTTCCATAAAAGTCTTTTCTAACATGCTCCTCTTGAGAAACCCCATGATTCCCATGGTATGTGTTTTTCCTCATTGCAACAGTCAAAATACCCAGCTTACTCAACTATAGGTATGTTCCTGGTCATCTTTGGCTGAAGGGCATTGGCAGGGTCAAATGTGCTTGCTTGCTTTGGAGATCATTTGAAATTAATAGAGGAGTTCTATTTTCTATTTAAAGACAAATCACAGCAAGGCACGTTTGAGGTAGAGATGGAGGAACTTGCAAGAGTAACAGGCTTTCTATTCTGTCAACTTTCTTGGTTTCCAGAATCTTTACTATTCTCTAGAATTTGCTTCCTTGTGCTAAGACAGACAAGTTGTATTTAAAGCCTGTGGTATACAGAAATTTCAATATCTCAAGAAAGTCCTATAACTCCATTTAATAAGTTTGGTAATGAAATTAAAATGTATCACATAATGATTTTCTTTTGCTTCTGCTTAGGCTACACTGGCAGTTTACAGAAGTCAGATGTGTTCAGAGCAAATGTAATGTTTGTAGTTCCACAGAAAGTAGCTTTCTTTTTTTCTCTCTCATTTCTTAGCTCTGAAAATCTCCTGAATATGAATCTGTGAGTCCTTGTTTAATGACATATGCTATGTGGTTGAGACCTCTCACCAGTTCATTGATGCATTAGATCTTTAAGATAAGGAGAAGTAATGAGTATAAGCAAGATGAGTGAAATGTGAACCTAAAAATGATGAAAGAGAAGCATGGAGACTCAAAGGTGTGATGGTTCCAGTTAATGGTCTCTCATTCTTTGAACTCTCCGAAATTCACTGTGACTAAACAATTCTGAACCTAGAGCTAAGAAAAATGTTGAGAAACATTTGAGCAACCAATGAAAATGGATAAATCACTATTTAAAAATGTACAAATTTATTAATGTAATGGAGAGAAATATGGAAAAGGAACCAGGCATATGCACAGAAAAGGAAAAGAGGAAATAAAGATGAGATTCACTGATATTTTCATATTAATAACCTAATTGAGCATGTCATGGTGGTTTTAAAATATAACTTGAAATTACTTGATACCCCTCCTATAAAAAAGTGAATTCCATTTCCTCTCCTTGAACTTGGTCACGCCTTTGTGACTGTCTCAATGAGTAGATTGCATTGGAAGTGATGTTGTGTGACTGTTGACGATAGCTTAGAAAAAGCCATTTGGTGTCTGCTGATTTATCTAGGAAAAGCCCTCTCAGAGTTTTGAGTAGCCCTATAAGAAGCCTAACTTCTTCTGAGGAAGACACTGGGGAAAGCCTACATGAAGATATAGTGGAGAGAGAGGAAGATGCCGGTTGCTACAGACTTTCCAGCTCAGGTTCCAGAAAAAGGGAATGATGACATTCATTTAAGGCAGCATCTGACTACAAATGCTTCAGAGACTCAAAGTAAGAACATCCTGGTGAAGTTCACTTTTAGATTTGTGAGAAAAATTAGCAAACATTTTGATCTATACCACTGTTGTAAAGTGGTTTGATAAACAGCTAGCGATAACTGAAACAAAGCGTTTCATGCCTATCCTCAGGTAAAATGGCATCCAAAGATGTTTCTATAGCACATTTTTCTTATCACTTCTTCTCTTTCCTTGAAAACTCTTCCTTTGAATACTAAGGGCAGAAATCCAAGTGCAAAATTAATTTCCATTAATTAACATTTTTCAAATTTACAAAATCGGCATAATAATATATATTTAACTTATCTAGCATGTTGAAAAGGCTCAAATAAGGTATTTAAATTTTTTAAATTGGTTAACAAGGAAGCACTGTGTGAACACATTATTATTATTAGCAAAAATAGCACTAGGTAACATTTATGTAACACTGAATACTTTCCAGGGACTTCTTTCCTCCCCTCCCCTCCCCTCCCCTCCCCTCCCCTCCCCTTCCTTTCCCTTCCTTCCCTTCCTTCCCTTCTTGTCGCCCAGGTTGGAGAGCAGTGGTATGATCCCACCTCAGCTTCCTGACGAGCTGAGACTAAAAGTGCATGCCACCATGCCGGGTTAATTTTTTTTTTTTTTTTTTTTTTTTTGTAGACACAAGATTTCATCATGTTGCGCAGGCTGGTTCAAACTCTGGTGCTCAAGTGATCTGCCTGCCTAGGCTTCCCAACTTGCTGGAATTACAAGTGTGAGTCACCATTCCTGGCCCTTTCCAGGGACTCTTATCAGTGCACCCCGCCCGTTGTGATAGCCGCTAAGATGACATCAAATGATTCCCACTCCTATTACCCCTACCCTGATATAATCCCCTTCCCTTTAGTGAGGGCTGAACTTATGTCTTGACTTTTAAAACATAACAAATGGCAAAAATGTTGCGATATCACTTCCATGATTAGGTTACAAATGACTGTGACTTCAGCCTAGCTAACAAATTCTCTTTCTGACTTTGTTGAAGCAATTTGCCTTGTGGGAGAGTCGTGCAGGCAATAAACTGATGTCAGCCTTCAAGTAACAGCTAGCAAATTACTGAAGCCTTTCAGTCCAACCACCCAGGAGGAACCGAACCCTTCAATAATCATATAAATGAATTGGAAGCAGTTCCTTACCTGGTTAAAATTTTATTGCAGCCTTGTAAAAGATCTTGAAGCTGAAGACCCAGTTAAACCATGCTTGCATTTCTAACCTACAAGAATGTGATTGTATTGTTTTAAGCCATTAAATTTTGGGGTAATTTTTTTTATGCAGGAGTGAATCTGCCTGCATGGAGGAAACTGAGGCAGAGAGATTATTACTAACCTATTCTGTCACAATTAATAATCATCATATTTTCACACTGGAGGGAAGTTATCTCATTGATCTGAATTACTCATTTTTGCCCTACCATTTGAAGAGATTGAGGAGGAAGTTCCATGATAATGCAACTTATCAAGGACATCTGGTGTTTTCCCCCATTTTTTTGTTATTTCTCTTCTCTAGTTGCCTGAGTTAGGAAAATGAATGAATAATAAAAATCTAAAAGTGGAAATTTATCATGGAGTTATAGTCAAAGAGAACTAAAATTTATTATGCCCTTACTCTATGCCAGGCACTGGGATTAAATGTTTTGCACATTCTTTCTGAAAAAATGACTTTATTATCTGAATTTCCTCAGGTTATTCATTTCATGGAATATTTCTGGATTGCATAATTCTTTTTTGTGTCATTCCAGCAAAGGTCTGCAATATAAGCACTTTACCATAAAGTTAAATTAAAACATTTAATAAATAATAGAATTCATATACCATGGTCCAAATTTTAATTTTGTAGTTTGTTACAATAAGAGTTACTATTACCTTTGTCTACAAAACTTGCTCACATGAATGGTACCATGTGCAATCGAATCCTTCTTTCAAACCTTTCAGTGTGCTGCTCCTGGGTTCAACATTCCAGATCTGCCTGAGCTCCACTGCAGAAAGCTGAACATGTACCTTTGTACCTCCACAGTGAGTGACTCTTCTCTCAGGTAAATAACAGCTTCAGTTTTGTGAAGTCTAACTCTTGTTTAAAACATGCATCAAAAAAAGAGCTGACACAGAAAATCCTCCGTGATTTGTTCCAGCATTATTTCTATCTCTCTGTCTTTCTGGAAATCCACGTGTGTGGTCATCACTACCTGATTTCCTCTCTCCAATTAGCTTTGCATTGTGGAATACAGGCCAGTCCCACCAGACAATTGGGTCTAAGTGAATTTTGTGATAGTTACTTACATCTTCTCCATTTTTAGCTCAATATGCTTGCAGGAATCATTTCTGGTGAGTGCTATTAGCCTCATATGGTTAAAATCTTTGGATGGTTGACATTTATAAGAAAAATAACTGAAGTACTCTTTTCTGATTATGAAACTGACATTATGGTGTGGATGTGAATAAATGAGCATCTTCATTTTGCTAGAATAAAAAACTGACAAATCACTGCCTACCAGGAATAGATTTTCAGCAACTATCCTTAGACAGATGAGAAAGCACAGATATTATTTCTCAAGGACAAAAAAAAAAAAAAAAATCAAGCAAGAAATTTGAACAAATGTTTGAAGATGTATTTATTCTTGATAAAAAATTGATGACTAGAAGAAATCTTAAACTGGGCATTCTCTTCCTCATGTTGAAAGGGAAATAATTTAATGTGCTGAGTAGGATCTAGGTAAGGTAGTTCTGGATTTGCTTCTACCTCAACGACATATTATCTGTGTGACCTAATAGCAAATTTAAGCTCTCCAAAGCTCAGTTTACTTTTCTGAAATTTGGGTGAAAATGTGTATGTAAGGATAATCTGATTTCAGAATTATTGTGAAGGTAAAATAGGACAATAGTAAAACATTTAGCAAATTCCGGTTTACAGTGTGGTTAATAAATAGTATAATTTTTCCTAATCTCTCAGAATGAGTCTTCTCAGTAAAGTTTTACCTGTTGTGCAGTGGAGACACCAGCAAATTATTAAATTAATGATAGTTAATTGGCATAATTCTGGAAATAAATTGTCAAATAACTAGCAAGTGGGTGATGACAGCCATTTGTAATGGTACACTAAATTAAGTAAATTAAGCAATAAAGAGGTGAGTGATAAACTCATGTCTTCTCTCTTCTGAAAAGGGAGAGTTCCCTGATCCCACTCTCAGACATGGGACAGGAGTGTAGCTCATCTGTTTGGCCACGGGCACCACTCAAACCCCTTATGGGAGGGAGAGCACACAGATGAACAGGTAAAGGAGCCCAAATGGGTGTGCGCTGCAGTGTGCCCTTTCAGCCCTGCCATCCATAGATGGCTTGAGTGTTAACCAGTTCAATGGACCCTCTGCCTTTCTGCAAGGGCAGAGGGCCAGTGTGACAGCTTTCTGTATCTCGTGTTCTTGTCCAGTGTCCTGGAAAAATTGGGCCATACACAGACTCAAAGGATGAATGCGGGAGTTTTACTGAGTGGTGGAGGTGGCTCTCAGTGGGGTGGATGGGGACCTGGAAGAAGGAATGGAGGGAGAAGATGATCTTCCCCTGGAATTTGGCCAATCAGCAGCCGAACTCTTCTCCAACCGCCCCTAGCCAAACTCCTCTCAGTGTTCAGATATTCCTTCTTTTTCTCTCTTTCTCTGCTGCCGCATCCATCTGCGTGTCTGTCTGCATGTCTCCTGGTCTCCTCGCCTGCTTTGTCTGCTTCTGGAGCCTGGGGTTTGGGGGTTATATGGGTACAGGATAGGGCGCGTGGCGAGCCCAAAAGCAACTTTTTGGGCGTGAAAACAGGAGTGCTTGTCCTCATTTAGACCCACAGGCATCCAGGCTTTAGGATAGGGCCTTTGCAGGGAACCACCCCCTTCTCCCCAGTATTTCCGTCTCCTGTCCATATCACTTCCACCTAAATTCCTGGCCCTAAACGTTCTTAAACACATAGCTGTCCCATAAAAGTCTGACAATAATAAATGCATCATGTTGGCTGCACCATATGCTGGGGCTACAACCTCTGAAATTCCGAGAAAAGATAATATTGAACTTAGAATTCTGGATTCAGCCCCCCAAATCAATCAAAAGTGATACAATATAGATATTTCAAAGACACAAGAATTCAGAATATGGACCTTTCTTACCTTTCCTGGTCAGTTACTTGAGAAGGTGATAGAAAGCTCCTGAGCCTAGAGGAAATTAGGCGAGTCTAGATTTGACACTGTCTTTTAGAAATTGAAACATCTGGAAGCTGAGACAGGAAAATTGCTCGAACAGGGAGGCAGAGGTTGCCGTGAGCCGAGATAGCACCACTGCACTCCAGACGGGGCAACAGAGTGAGACTGTCTCAGGAAAAAAAAAAAAAAATTGAGTCCCATCTGAGAAAATAAACTGAATATTTAAGTAAATTTCAAGTCTTTTTTTTTTGCCACATGATATTTAAGGATTTCTACTAATTGACTTTGATGTTAAAGGGCTGTTTTTGTGATCCCAAAGTCATTGCCACTTTTACTTCGAACGAGCTGGGGTACTTCAGAGCCAACTCTGTTTTCTCCACGCAGCCTATTCCTTCCTGCTGGTTCCCAGTCCCTGAATGAGTAGCTGGAACTACAGGTGGGAGATGCCATACCCAGCTAGTTTTTGTATTTTTAGTAGAAATGGGGTTTCACCATGTTGGCCAGACTGGTCACAAACTCCTGACCTCAAGTGAAGTGAGGCCTGCCTCGGCCCCGGAAGTGCTGGGATTACAGGCGTGAGCCACCGCGCCCCACTGGGGCTCAATTTTTAACACATATTTTTAACACTGGCTTTTGTGCTAGAAAATTAAATTGATTAATTCTGTAAAAAAACCCAATTGTGTGTACTTTAACAAGTAAAACTAAGTTGGTTATAATGTGACAAAAATACAAGCAATAATAATAGCAAAATTATCCAATAGGAACGATGCAAAGAATTTTATATTATAACTCATGTCCCCTTCCCTGCAATGTTATTAACTTCTATCTCCATTTTCCATATCAAGGAAATTAAGTTTGGAGACACTGAGTGACTTACTTAAATCACAGATCTGGTAGGTGGAGAGGGTTTCTCTCATTCCAGGACCACAATCTACAGAATAAACTTGCACATTCTACAAAATATGTGTTACCATTGGAAGTAGGTAGGCCAAGTGTTACTAGCATCAAATTATGGCAGGAGTAAAAAGAAAGGGTGGTGGGCTGGTCTTGCTTCTGCAGTTTAATGAGAATCCCTGCACTGAGATGTCTGGCTAAGTGGTCATTGTAACAAATGGCGGAGATCATGAAAACATCAGGGAGCAGGTGGTGGTCGTTCCAGTTTCTGATCTCAGGAAGAGGGAAGAGCTGCAGATGTCTTTACTGTGAATGAGGGAGAGAAACACTAAAGTGCAGAAATGCTGAGAACCAAAGAGCTGGATCACTCACACTTCTAGAAAAGACATTAGTATCTTCTCATTGCTCATCTGCTGTGCCTGGCACAGCCTTATTTTCCAGTTTTCTGAATGTGAGTTCCATCCATATCCTTTGCATAACTGTGGTACTGGGCTGTGGAAAGCTTGGGATGTGTGTCCCAAGATGGGGAAATGGGCTGTCCTGGTTATTATAAAACGGCCAAGGGAGGGTGCCAAGGCACACCTCTGAGTAACCCAGGACACTCACTCCTGTTTGGGGAATGCAAACCATCCATGTGGCAGGGGCACAAGTATAAAGATTGATACTGTTACAGGAATGGTTTCAAATCTGACCAACCTCATGGCATACATTGGGGAAGCAATTGTGAAACCCCCTGATTCTCTGAATCTGGACATGCTATACTGTGCCAATGGTTTGTGTGTGACAGAAAATGTAGATGTTTCTACTGGGAAAGACTGAGGAAATTTCTTCCTGTGGAGTTCTTTATAAAGCAAAAGTGCATGAAACTGTCAGTAATATTGTAGTCTATAAAGACAAATTATTCTTAGAGGCTAATATTGCACAATGACTGTTTTTTTTTTTTTTTTTTTTTTTTTTTTTGCCTATTTGGAAAAGATCTTTATCTCTTGGAATATTAAGAAGTCAACATATAATTACCACCCTATACACTGTGTTCTGGAGTGCCTGATTTATTGAAATCAGTGTGGAACCTATTTTAAATAAAAATCTATGTCAAGACCAAAGAAAAAAAAAGAAATTGAAACATCTGAATAATGTGAGAAAAGTATTTACAGCATTCCTATTACTTACCCCTTCTCTGCTGTAGGAGGTGGAATAGAATGACCAAGACATTTCCTTATAAACCTGCTAATGAACTGGACCAGGCACACTTGTACAATATGCATGGGATTGGCTAGGAAAGACATTTGCAAGTGGCTTTCTTGTGAAGTCTTCTAACAGGATATACCTGGTTTGATTAGAGTTTTTATTGTAAATGTATCTGTGATGATAAATTTATGGATCATAATTAAATTATCGATGGGGCATAAAAGAGAAGAGTAATAAAAAAAAAGAAAGGACTTCTTTTGCGAGCACTGTTTTTGCCTATATTGCTCAAGATTTATCTGTTACTATGAAATCAAATCAAATCTTAATACAGAAAAGGAGAATTTTCTGAAACATGCATATGATAGTTTAAAATTTATATGAGAAGTAAATGCTTTGACTATGCCTGGTACTCACTGATACCATTTTTTTTTAAATACAAAAATTTGGCATCAAGCAAGACTTATAATTTAGGTGAGTCCTTTCAGTCAGATCAACTTTTTACATTGACACAGCATTGAATACAAACAATACAAGTAAAAAGGCCATTGAAAACTCAAGCAAAAGCAATGGATGTATAAGAAAAGTATTATATTTCACTGAGCAGTGGTTTGTAGTTCTCCTTGAAGAGGTCATTTACATCCCTTGTAAGTTGGATTCCTAGGTATTTGATTCTCTTTGAAGCAATTGTGAATGGAAGTTCATTCATGATTTGGCTCTCTGTTTGTCTGTTACTGGTATATAAGAATGCTTGCGATTTTTGCTCATTAATTTTGTATCCTGAGACTTTGCTGAAGTTGCTTATCAGCTTAAGGAGATTTTGGGCTGAGACAATGGGGTTTTCTAAATATACAATCATGTCATCTGCAAACAGGGACAATTTGACTTCTTCTTTTCCTAGCTGGATACCCTTTATTTCTTTCTCTTGGCTGATTGCCCTAGCCAGAACTTCCAACACTATGTTGAATAGGAGTGGTGAGAGAGGGCATCCCTGTCTTGTGCCAGTTTTCAAAGGGAATTTTTCCAGTTTTTGCCCATTCAGTATGATATTAGCTGTGGGTTTGTCATAAATAGCTCAGAGGACACAAACAAATGGAAGAACATACCATGCTCATGGAGAGGAAGAATCAATATCATGAAAATGGCCATACTGCCCAAGGTTATTTATAGATTCAATGCCATCCCCATCAAGCTACCAATGAGTTTCTCCACAGAATTGGAAAAAACTGCTTTAAAGTTCATATGGAACCAAAAAAGAGCCCACATTGCCAAGACAATCCTAAGTCAAAAGGACAAAGCTGGAGGTCTCACCCGACCTGACTTCAAGCTATACTACAAGGCTACAGTAACCAAAACAGCATGGTACTGGGACCAAAACAGAGATATAGACCAATGGAACAGAACAGAGTCCTCAGAAATAATACCACCCATCTACAGCCATCTGATCTTTGACAAACCTGAGAGAAACAAGAAATGGGGAAAGGATTCCCTATTTAATAAATGGTGCTGGGAAAATTGGCTAGCCATAAGTAGAAAGCTGAAACTGGATCCTTTCCTTAGTCCTTATACGAAGATTAATTCAAGATGGATTAGAGACTTAAATGTTAGACCTAATACCATAAAAACCCTACAAGAAAACCTAGGTAGTACCATTCAGGACATAGGCATGGGCAAGGACTTCATGTCTAAAACACCAAAAGCAACGGCAGCAAAAGCCAAAATTGACAAATGGGATCTAATTAAACTAAAGAGCTTTTGCACAGCAAAAGAAACTACCATCAGAGTGAACAGGCAACCTACAGAATGGGAGAACATTTTTGCAATCTACTCATCTGACAAAGGGCTAATATCCAGAATCTGCAGAGAACTCAAACAAATATACAAGAAAAAAAACAAACAACCCCATCAAAAAGTGGGCAAAGGATATGAACAGACATTTCTCAAAAGAAGACGTTCATACAGCCAACAGACACATGAAAATATGCTCATCATCACTGGCCATCAGAGAGATGCAAATCAAAACCACAATGAGATACCATCTCACACCAGTTAGAACGGCAATCATTAAAAAGTCAGGAAACAACAGGTGTTGGAGAGGATGTGGAGAAATAGGAGCACTTTTACACTGTTGGTGGGATTGTAAACTAGTTCAACCATTATGGAAAACACTATGGCAATTCCTCAAGGATCTAGAACTAGATGTACCATATGACCCAGCCATCCCACTAATGGGTATATACCCAAAGGATTATAAATTATGCTGCTACAAAGACACATGCACACGTATGTTTATTGCAGCACTATTCACAATAGCAAAGACTTGGAATCAACCCAAATGTCCATCTGTGACAGACTGGATTAAGAAAATGTGGCACATATACACCATGGAATACTATGCAGCCATCAAAATGGATGAGTTTGCGTCCTTTGTAGGGACATGGATGCAGCTGGAAACCATCATTCTTAGCAAACTGTCACAAGAACTGAAAACCAAACACCGCATGTTCTCACTCCTAGGTGGGAACTGAACAATGAGATCACTTGGACTCGGGAAGGGGAACATCACACACTGGGGCCTATCATGGGGAGGGGGGAGGGAGGGATTGCATTGGGAGTTATACATGATATAAATAATGAATTGATGGGTGCTGATGAGTTGATGGGTGCAGCACACCAACATGGCACAAGTATACATATGTAACAAACCTGCACGTTATGCACATGTACCCTAGAACTTAAAGTATAATAAAAATAAATAAATAAAAATAAATAAATAAATAAAAAGAAAAATATTATAATAACAATATAGTCATCCTTCAGTTTTCATGGGGAATTGGTTCCAGGATGTCCCACAGATAACCAAGTTCTTGGATGCTCAAGTCGCTTATAGAAAATGGTATAGTATTTACATATAAGCTACACATATCCTCCAATATAATTTAAATCAGTTCTTAGTTACTTATAATTCATAATACAATGTAAATGCTATACAAATATTTGCTATACTGTATTGTTTTGGTAGTAATTACAAGACAAACATCTGTATATGTTCAATATAAATGCAACCTCCATTTTTTTTCCAAAATATTTTAATCTGGTTGGTTGAATCTATGGCTGCAGAACCTATGAGTACAGAAGGCCAACTATGTATTAATTAACTGCATGATAAATCATATACGCATAGTCATTAACAAAGCAAACACTTCACTGATTCTCAATATTTAGAATCAACATATAGACAAAGCACAGAATATATGATTATATTATGAAGTAGAATACAAATGCTATTAACCTTGGCATTAACAGATAAAGGGAGTTCAGAGTTTGAGGGAAAATGGAGTTGAAAAAAATTGTTGGCAGTTTGCTTATTTTACAGAGTGAGCAGCATAGACAAAGTTTGGCTGTTTGTAAAAACAAGAGCTAAATGAATCATAAAATGGTAAGTTTCCAAAATTTTTGTATTAAGGAAACAGAAAATAGTGAATTCATTATTTGAGGAAGGAAAGAATATTCCATAGTAGTTAAAATAGTTAGTGTTGGCTACCAATGAGTTTCTTCACAGAATTGGAAAAAACTGCTTTAAAGTTCATATGGAACCAAAAAAGAGCCCACATTGCCAAGACAATCCTAAGTCAAAAGGACAAAGCTGGAGGCATCACGCTACCTGACTTCAAACTATACTACAAGGCTACAGTAACCAAAACAGCATGGTACTGGTACCAAAACAGAGATATAGACCAATGGAACAGAACAGAGTCCTCAGAAATAATATCACACATCTACAGCCATCTGATCTTTGACAAACCTGAGAGAAACAAGAAATGGGGAAAGGATTCCCTATTTAATAAATGGTGCTGGGAAAATTGGCTAGCCATAAGTAGAAAGCTGAAACTGGATCCTTTCCTTAGTCCTTATACGAAGATTAATTCAAGATGGATTAGAGACTTAAATGTTAGACCTAATACCATAAAAACCCTGCAAGAAAACCTAGGTAGTACAATTCAGGACATAGGCATGGGCAAGGACTTCATGTCTAAAACACCAAAAGCAATGGCAGCAAAAGCCAAAATTGACAAATGGGATCTAATTATACTAAAGAGCTTTTGCACAGCAAAAGAAACTACCACCAGAGTGGACAGGCAACCTACAGAATGGGAGAACATTTTTGCAATCTACTTATTTGACAAAGGGCTAACATCCAGAATCTACAGAGAACTCAAACAAATATACAAGAAAAAAACAAACCCGGCCGGGCGCGGTGGCTCAAGCCTGTAATCCCAGCACTTTGGGAGGCCGAGGCGGGCGGATCACAAGGTCAGGAGATCGAGACCATCCTGGCTAACACGGTGAAACCCCGTCTCTACTAAAAAATACAAAAAACTAGCCGGGCGAGGTGGCGGGCGCCTGTAGTCCCAGCTACTCGGGAGGCTGAGGCAGGAGAATGGCATGAACCCGGGAGGCGCAGCTTGCAGTGAGCTGAGATCTGGCCAGTGCACTCCAGCTTGGGTGACAGAGCGAGACTCCGTCTCAAAAAAAAAAAAAAAAAAGAATAAAAGAAAAAAACAACCCCATCAAAAAGTGGGCAAAGGATATGAACAGACATTTCTCAAAAGAAGACATTCATACAGCCAACAGACACATGAAAAAATGCTCATCATCACTGGCCATCAGAGAGATGCAAATCAAAACCACAATGAGATATCATCTCACACCAGTTAGAACAGCAATCATTAAAAAGTCAGGAAACAACAGGTGTTGGAGAGGATGTGGAGAAATAGGAACACTTTTACAGTGTTGGTGGGATTGTAAACTAGTTCAACCATTATGGAAAACAGTATGGCGATTCCTCAAGGATCTAGAACTAGATGTACCATATGACCCAGCCATCCCACTAATGGGTATATACCCAAAGGATTATAAATCATGCTGCTATAAAGACACATGCACACGTATGTTTATTGAGGCACTATTCACAATAGCAAAGACTTGGAATCAACCCAAATGTCCATCTGTGACAGACTGGATTAAGAAAATGTGGCACATATACACCATGGAATATGATGCAGCCATAAAAAAGGATTAGTTTGCGTCATTTGTAGGGACATGGATGCAGCTGGAAACCATCATTCTTAGCAAACTATCACAAGAACAGAAAACCAAACACCGCATGTTCTCACTCCTAGGTGGGAACTGAACAATGAGATCACTTGGACTCGGGAAGGGGAACATCACGCATCGGGGCCTATCATGGGGAGGGGGGAGGGGGGAGGGATTGCATTGGGAGTTATACCTGATATAAATGATGAATTGATGGGTGTGTGTGTATGTATATAGATATATAGATATATATAGAGAGAGAGAGAAGAGAGGGAGCTTGAAAATGGATGGAAAGTAAGATTCTTAAGACTAAAATTTTATCTACCCCTGCTCAGGACACTAAAATGTAATAATTTCGACTAATACAGGTGGAAAATATTTCCAGTTATCTTAGTTGCAGAAATGCTTGTTAAATTCTCCCAATTAGTGTGTATTCGCTCTCAATATCCAGAAAGGAATTTATGATCATAACTGATTATGCACATCAGAAAACAGAGAGAGTATGTGAACTACATATTAAAATCTCAGAAAAATTAATGAATTTATATTTAGATTTATAGCAAAGTCTCTCATAGATTTGATGGTGTTAAAATTACCCCATTAATAATTTGTTACAGAAATACTTATTAAAGCAGGTGTCTGGACTTGGGAACTATAGACCAATGGGCTACACAGTGCTCATGTTTCTTGTGGAGATGATGAAGATGAAGGAAGCAAGCCCAACAAAGTGTTTTTCATGCTTCTGCTTGTATCATATTTGCTAACATTTCATTAGCTAAAGCAAGTCACATGAGCACACAAAAAGCCAAGTAGTGGTAAAGTACATTTGCCCTGCAGAGGTGGAAGGAACTGTAGTGACATAGTGCATGGTTTGGATAAAGGGAAGGTGAATACTGCAGGTCAATGGAGCAATCTCCAATGTGTCTCAAGGTTAGGACTGTTACTTGCATATAAAGGATACAAATGAATATTTGTTTTTGAACTTTCTTGTAATATACTTTGCATTTACAGGTTTAAGAATTATCTCTAGCCCATTCCCATCTCTCTCTAAATAATGTATGCTAAACAAATTGGAATGTGAAGGAACATTAAGCAGGATAAAACAGGAAAACATATTTCATTTCTAATTCACCAATAAATAGGTAGAAAAAGCTTACATTTGGGACATGCAAGTCTGCATTTTGCTCATGCTGACTTGGAAGTAATAACTAATCTGTATTTATGCGAACAAAATGGATAAAATTATTTCATTTTAAATGGTGTGTTTTTGTTTCATTTAGACAGAAAGAGAGGCACCTGAGTTAAGTCTATTTCACAAAAGAAAAAAAAAAAAGGAAAAGAAACATATACATCTTTTAAAATTTCCAAAATAGGAGTCTTGGAATGCATATATATGAGAGTGGTGAGTAGGTGGACAATTCAGGTGCTATGGAGAAGATAGCAAGATAGGAATGGTTCAAACTGAGAATATGTATACAATTGCTAAGTATAGAGATAAGCAAGTCCACCTTTGTGTATTCAGAGAAGAAAATGGAAGAAAATGCTTTAGAGATGTACAGTAATAAAAATGGAAAAACTCAGTCTTTAAATAATCGATTGCTGTAAGTCATATCAGAGGTTGAATAACACGTGGAAAGAATATATATTGGGGGTAGAATTAATCCTGAAAGAAAATGGCTACTATTGTGGGAAAGCAAAAAAAAAAACAAAAAAAGCAAAAACAAACAAAAAACAAAAACAAACAAACAAACAAAAAACCCCTCAAACACTTGGTAAAATGCTTGATGACCAAGGAGTGGAATAAGGATGTTCATGTTACAGCAAGCACTAGGAGTGAGGCAAGACTGTTGTCATCATGAGAGTGTTTGATCCAATAACCAAAACAACCAGATGCAATTAGGTTTTCTAAGTATGTTGAATATAAATTTTAAAAATTATTTCTTTAAATCTGTACATAGGACTATACACTTTTTTTCCTCTGAGACTGAGTCTCTCTCTGTACCCCAGGCTGGAGTGCCATGGCATGATCTTGGCTCACTGCAAACTCCGCCTCCCGGGTTCACACCATTCACTCAGCCTCCCAAGTAGTTGGGACTACAGGCACCCACCACCACGCCCAGCTAATTTTGTTTTTGTATCTTTACTAGAGACGGTGTTTCATCTTGTTAGCCAGGATGGTCTCGATCTCCTGACCTCGTGCTCCGCCCACCTCGGCCTCTCAAAATACTGGGATTATGGGCATGAGCCATCGTGACCAGCCATAGGACTATATACTTTCTAAAGTAAAACATTTAGTATGTCTGGATCTGGAAGCACATGCATTAAGGTTTTATTAGAAAACAGTTGGGCACATCGTGGAGAAGTGGTAATTGAGTCTAGGTTTCGTCTAAGTGATCAAAGTTGTGGCTTGAAAGTGTGATTTAAATTGATTTGGGTTAAATCAAATCCACCTTAGATCCTGCTGCTTATGCTTGCAACCTTACCTAAGGATTATTGCATAACAGGAAGAAATGCCAAGCATTAGAAGAGATAACCAGGAAACAGTGCTGTAAATGAATGCTCACACTGAGAAACAACACATATTTTCCCCTGACTGTGAAAATGGATGTGTTAGTTGCAAATACAATAAAATAAGAGCATGAATATTTGATATAACTAAATAATGCCTTCAACCTAACCTCGGAAAACTCTTGACCCAGCACATTCTCACAAATTACAGCATGATTTTCAAAAGTCAGAGACTGCACATTGTTTACTGCACATTTTTTTTTTACATTACGTCACCAAATTTGTTTTAAGCAACTACTTTGAAATATTACCTATGAATACCCAGATGAATAAATGAGGGCCCTGTCCTCAAGAAGAGACACATGCACTGATAATTACTGTTACAATAATAGGAACGGGTCCTGTGTGTTAAGGAACACAAATAAGCAGCTTTTAAACTGACCTTAGATAGCTATGGGAAGCTTTCTAGAGGAGCTGATAATTGAATTGAGTGAATTGAGCCAAAGAATCAGGAAAGTGTGCTCTTGGTAGAGAGAAGAAGATAGGCAAAGGCACAAAAATAAGAAATAGCTTAATATGTAGAAGAAACAGCTTATAATTAGGATAATTAGAGTATGGTGTAGGAAGCTGACCCTGGCAGGGGATGAGGTTGTGGAGGTCACGTAACAGCATCACAGGTCAGGCTAAGGCTTTTTCTTTGGCAAACAGACTAAAAAAAGTTTTAATTGTGTACCTTTATCACTAAAAATATTTCAAGAATGCACTTTCAATATAATTTATGAGTGATATCCAAGTATTATTGCACCAATGTATTGGAAACAGTATAAAAACATTCATACAAACAAAACGTGTTTTAAAGGATAAGATAAATCATAAGTGGAAATTTTAATATTTTCCTCCTACACATCAGTAATTTGCCAAGCGTTTTTCTGGGTTGGAGGAAGATACACCCCTCTTGGAAATCACTATTCGAAACACTGAGAGTGAGGGAATTGACTTCGTTACTCTAACAGCAGAATGGAGGTTAGAGTTAAGACAGCCAAGATTAGAAAGGAGAAAGAATAGTTAGGAGAAGGTCAGTAAGAGTGATACTGGTAAGGTGGAGTGCAAATAAATTCTGAGGAAGAATTAGCTGGGCGTAGTGTTAGGCACCTGTAATCCCAACTGCTCAGGAGGTTAAGGTGGGATAATCACTTGAACCTGGGAGGTGGAGGTTGCAGTGAGCAGAGATCGCGCAACTGCACTCCAGCCAGGGCGACAAAGTAAGACTCTGTCTCAAAAAAACGAAAAACAACTTCTACAAAAAATTCTGAGGAAGAAGAAACAGTTGGACATATTAACTATTGTCTTCGGATGGCAGCTCCTATGTTCATAACTTAGTGTTAATTAAATGATTAAAATTGTTAAAGATTTCATAAAGAGGGCCAAGTTTAGCAGGCCAGTGCCCCATTTTTCCAGATACTTATTCTCCATTCAAATAATCTTTCAAAAATACTAGCAACAGAGTAATTTCAATATGCTGTGTTTATCTACCAAAACATGTCCATTTAAGGGCCTATATTTAGTTATCTAACTCAAGAAGATAGTGGTTACTTAAGACAGGGTGACACAATGGCAAAATAATAAAAATCCAGCTGATTTAGCCTCATGTAGTCTCTCAAAGTCACAAGATCACTTATGTACATCTGTCAAGATATAGGGGGTGACCATGGCAGTTAAAAGAGATAGTTTGGGGACATAGAAACTTTTTAAAGAATTGGTATTTGTTGTTGTTTGTGTGTTTGTTTGGAATGGTTATTAAGTTCCAGTGCTGGGAGTCAGAAAAAAATACAAAAGGGGCAGACTTTCTATCCCTATAACAATCTTTGAAAATTTTGAAATTGTCCTTGGAATTTGAAAAAGCCTAAACACCCAAGCATGAAAGCACTTTTGGATCTAATAAACTTTTATAAGAAATTTTCTTTATGGAAGAGCAAAGCTTTCTACAAATGTACGTTTCAATCTGACAACATCTCTGCTGCAGGAAATATATGAAGGTAGGTAAATTTCATTGAATGAAGAAGAAGGCAAAATGAGAATAATAGTAGACTTCGGGCTGGAAAGTATTGCAGTGATTGGTTTCAGTCTGGGACAGCTTCTTTTTGTCAAGCTTCTTCAAGGATGTGAGAATTTTTGATGTTGAAAATATTTTTTCATGTTTTTATGAGAAAACAGAAATAGCATATTTTAAATAAAAAATAACAGAATGGAACTAGAAGGAATGATGGAGACACAGTTGATCAAAATCTTAATTCTGACTTGACATTGTAGAATCACAGCAGAGGGAACTCAAGTCTCAATGAGTCCAGTCACTCGTTGGATACCTAAGATGCACATATTCCCATTTGCAGATGATAAAAGTATAATTAAACAAGGTTAAATACTCTGTCCATAAAACAGTGAGTTATTGGTGAAAGAATGGGAAATTAGGCTGCCTGCATTTTACAACTATCCACGAGGTAAATATCAGGAAATATGTTTGCTACCTATGAATTAATTATGTTGTATATACTATTTTTAAATAGCTGTTTTAATTTGATAAAGAAACCATTTAGCTGAAACATGAGTGTACATATGTCTGTGTATTTCTATGGGCATCTACATATCTGTCTACATGTTTAAAGGACCTATTTTGGTCAATAGAACAAGTGGACTTAAAATTTATCTGGATTTTATATTACAATGAATTCGCACAAAATCAAATATTCTGTGATATATTTTAAATGTATTTGTCTTTTTTGTTCACTATTCAGATAAGAGAAATCCAGATGAATATACGTATAGGTTATTTCTGATGTTTTTCTCACAGTAGGCTACATTTTATTAGCAATTACTTTTGCACCAACCTAATAAATCCAAAGTACAAAAACTGAGTGAAAAGATGAAGAATTGAAGTAAATGTTTTGCTCTTTTTTGGTATAGAATCATCATCTTGAGAGACTAGTGCTTTTATCCTCTTTACAAACACTTTTAGGTAATGTCTTGTCATAGTTAAGATCTCCAGAGCTGAAGAGAAAGTTGACATTGGAAAACCTAAATGGGCCTCATTAAAGATCTGGGACAAAGTGAATTGTTGAAGACAATAATTTTTTATAGCTATTTCTGAGACTGACCAATTTTAGGTTAGAAAAAATCCTGTAGTTGCCTTGCTATATTTCAGTACATATTGATGTTCTTTGAAGCAGACTCTCTAAAAACTAAATAACAAGGATTTTTAAATGACTATTTTCCCATGCCAAGTACTACTAAGTATACTTTTAAATACTTTTTTAATGGTGGAAATTTATAATCAGCGTCATTGGAAAAGAAATCTTTGTGTGGGGCATTAGAGAAAAAGAAGTTTTTTTAGAAAACCTCTCAACTTTTCTGTCACCTATTATTCACTGCAATGTGCTTATCTTTTGTTCTCTGCTTCAAATAGGTTTTAATTAAAGATATATACATTCCATATTTTATAAGGTATCATAGAGGAGGATAATGTATTCCTTTATGAGAGCAACAGATGGAAAAAAGAAAGAAAAATGATGAGCAACTAAGAAGCAAGTATATTTTAGAATCTCTCAAGAATTATAAATACATAAAGTTCTAAGACAAGTATATGAAAATGTGAGACCATTCCATCTCAGGAATATGCTACATAATCATTATATAATCATTAAAAATTTACAACTATAGCTTATTTTTGTTTTTTATTTTTATTTTTTTGACGGAGTCTCGCTCTATTGCCCAGGCTGGAATGCAGTGGGCCGATCTCGGCTCACTGCAAGCCCCGCCTCCCGGGTTCACGCCATTCACCTGCCTCAGCCTCCGGAGTAGCTGGCACTACAGGCGCCCGCCACCACGCCTGGCTAATTTTTTTTGTATTTTTAGTAGAGATGGGGTTTCACCGTGTTAGCCAGGATGGTCTTGATCTCCTGACCTCGTGATCCGCCCGCCTCGGCCTCCAAAAGTGCTGGGATTACCGGCGTGACAGCTTTTTATTTTTTAAATTTTTAAATTAACAATTTTATTAAGCATAATTTACATATTATAAAATCCACCCATTGGAATTATACATTTCAATGACTTTTAAATAAATGTATACAGTTGTGCAATCATCTCCATAATCCACTTCAGAGCTCTTTAGGGTTGCTTTTCTTTCTCAGATTCATAGAGGAGTCTCTTTTAATATATATGATCAATTAATCACTGATTGTTTAAAAATTGTAATACACCTTTCAATACATGCCAGTTTAGAAACATACACATATCTGTAGCAAAGTGACAGTGTAAGTAAATACAGTACAATTATTATACAGATCATAGGAATCTAATTTATCAGAATAAAAGCCTTTCTCAGAGAATCACAAAGTGTATAGACATATTTTTAAAGTGGTAAGTAAAATAAAAACCACAGGACATGTCTAAGAGGTATCCTTTCGTCCAATCTGTTCTCTTCATTGATAATTCTATTTTCAAGCTCACAATAGAAGCCTGACTCTTTCATGAAGCTTTCTCACATTTCTCCAATATAACTTTTTTCTCTCTCTCAGCTATATATTTATAACTCTAAACTTTTACATATGAAAGTCAGTGTATCTTATCTTAGAAATGTATATAAATTACACCATTTATTCTCTTTGAGTTCTACCATGGATTTTTCAAGTTTTTTTCCCACAGTGCCTAGCATTTTACTTTATGAATTAAGTAGTCAATTTATACATATTTAATTAAATATAAAGAATAAACTTTTCTTGATTGTGTGCATCTAGTGCACAATAAAGACAGAGTTTATGTTATCTGAAACTTTATAAAAGTGATAGGGAATATATATGTATAATATTATATAATATATCTAGATTAAATAGTATGTATATATATTATTTTATGTGTGTGTATTTATATAATTGTTGGTGTTCTCAGTACAGAGTACACTAAAGCCTGAGTTACCTAGGAATGATAATACATAAACCCAGAAATTAGGAATGATAATACATAAACCCAGAAATTACTCAATAAAGAGAGAGAAGAAGATATTATAGACAAGAAGAACAATTTAGAGTCTTTTTATAATAATAGCAAGAGAACTTGTCATACCTATATCTTAAAAATCTCTGCATTCATCCACAACTCCTGAACTGTGCAGTCCAGCCATGGTTTGTATCTACTAACGGTGTGGGGATTACTTTTCACTATTTGCAAAAGTATATTTGATCTATGATTAATGGTGCTGCCTTTGCTCTGCAGATACCTGGGTAGCTATAGATCTCTGAAGGGTAGTGACTTTTAGTTGGGAAAAAAAGGCCATTGTCACCCTACAACTTCTCCAAACTCAAGGAACCAGTGCCTTGCCAATTCTTATTTAACTGTGTGGGTTTCATAGTTTGCCATCTTTTCCTTTATTAACACTTATTTTCAGTATTTAAAAAATTAACTATCTTCATCTTTTTATCTTCTTTGATCTTCACCTTTAAAAAATATTTCTAGTTCTTTGAGCCTATTCATGCATCCATTGGAAGATCAAAAAGAATGTGAAAAAGCCAGAGTCAGCCATCTGGAGGATCAATTAAGAATGATAAACTTTTACACAAATGGTCCTTAATCCAGGGATGTATTCTGTTTCAAAATGACTCTAACGTCTGGTCTCTTTGGCAAAAGTAAAGCTAAGAATGAGAGTTATCACCCTGGGTAATTTTGGGAATAACTGTCTTTTTTGGCTACATTTGTCTAGGGCACCTGTCAGAAGAGAGTAGGGAGATGTATACTACAGGAAGAATAGCAGTAGTTTTGAGAAGCTCAGTGCACAACTTTACAATTGATGCCTCTTTGGGTTTTGGAAATGACTTTAAGGAGCCTTTTCAGAAACTTGCAACCTAAAAGGCAGTTAAAGGTGGTTCAAATAAACTCCTTCAGTTGAAAGAAGAGAGAAAGAATAAGATCAAGAAGGGAAGGGATGTGTGCTTAATCTGTATGTACTGCTATAACAAGTTGAGACTGAGTTATTTGTAAAGAATAGAAACATATTTTCTGATAGTTCTGGAGTCCATGAAGTCTAAAATCAAGGTGCCAGCAGGTTCATTTGTCTTGTGAGGGCTACTTATTGCTTCCAAGATGATGCCTTGTTGCTGCATCCTCCAGAAAAAAATAAGACTGTGTCCTCACATTGCAGGCCTCACAGTGGAAGGGCAAGCCAGAGGCATGCTGCCTGAAGTCTCCTTTATAGGACTTTTAATCCCATTCATAAGGAAGCAGCCCTTATGGTAGAATCACCTCTTAAAGGACTAACTTATTAATACTATCACATTGGTAACACCTGAATTTTGGAGGGGACACATTCAAACCATAGCAGATGTTAAGTCAGGAGGAGATTAGGAATACTGCCTTCAGAACCCTGCTTTGCAGCCCCTGGCTCCTCAGTTTTCATACTCCCAGAAGGTGAGTAGGAGGAGGAAAGGATCCTTGTTTTAGTGAGTTCCAGCTGCCATAAAAAATAGTCAGAGTCTGAGTGGCTTAAGCAACAGAAATGTATTTTCTCATAGTTCTGGAGGCTAAGAAGTCTAGCATCAAGGTGTGGACCAATTACTGGAAAAGGCTTTCTTCCTAAGCTTTCAGATGGCCACCTTCTCACTGTGTCCTCAACTGGTAGAGAGAGAGAAGGCACACTCTCTCATTTCTCTTCTTATAATGATACTAATACCATCATGAGGGTTCCCCTTTTGTGACCTTATTTATATCTAATTACCTCTCAAACATCTCATCACCACATATCATCTCATTTTGGGGAACATAATTTAGTCCATAGCTATTCTGCACTAAGAAAAGGATGTGCCTTTAGTGATGCTGCCACTTTGAACAGATCACTCTATCAGTATGAAATTTTTTTGCCTGATCTGTGAAATGACAATGAAAATTCCTAATCACTTGCATGCTGCAGGATGTCCAAATAGCTTGATTTCTTCAATGTATCTGCAGGGGATAACAAAGTGCCCATTAAACAGTAATTAGAAACTATAAGAAGTATAATATTTCTCTCAGAATCTTAACAAGCTACTGACTTATTTTAAGATGTATTTGAGTTATTCCTCGTTTCTATCATGATGGTTAATTCAGCAGTAAACTGGGTATGTTGGATATCTGGAGTCTGATATCTGACCCTTAACATCTATTACTATCTCAAGCTGCAAGGTGGTTTTCCACCTCTTCCATGATACAAGCTGCCTTTGCTTTTGTAGTCTCCCCAGACGTTTTATGAGGTTCCACCAATGATGGAAACAAGTTGAGTTTCTCCTAGCTGATTTCTGCCACCAATGTTCTCTAATATGTATCTAAGCCATACTGTTTATCTAGGATTATGTCAACGTGTTTCCCATTGGAGCTGTGGACTTATGTGGATAAATCCTCAAACATCTATGTGGGAAATAAGCTGGGGAGCGCCATATAAGATAGAATTTTAAGTCCTTTATTCAGGAGACAATGCCTTCTTTCTTATGCCCTAGAATAGAAGCACCACAGCACAGACTTGAGCCTAAATTTGCAAAGCAACTTATATGTACTTGCTGTGGAACCTCAAAGAACTCGTCTAAATTTTTTGAGCCCATTTCCTTATCCATGAAATGTAGTTATAATACCTATTTTGCAGTTATCAATATATATAAAAATAAATGAATTATGTTCTACATAATTTATGGTCTTCAATAAATAGTGTTATTTATGAAAATTATTTCATCATTATTGCCATCTTCATCATCATCATCATCATCATCATCATCATCATTGTCACTTAAGGATTCATAAGCTCAAACATCTGAGGAAGTTTTATTACACTTATTATAACATGGGCACCAAATATTGGAATTTTCATGGAACTTGGAGTATGTGTTTGGAATTAATGGTATGGACATTTTTGCCTCAGAGAAATAATATAAACTTTCTGGGTTTATTTCTTTTTTTCTAGGCTAATAACTTCCTATGTATAAACATTTATTTTTCAAAAATAAAAAAGTTACATAAGCATGCAAACTGAAACCCCTGTTTTTGGTGGGACGCATTTTCACTTTTACAAGGAGAATTGTCTTAAAAGGGAAGCCAAACTATAGTAAATCCTTGTAATTTTCTAGATCACAGCCACAATATAGTGTCACATCAATTATATTAATTTACTTTGCCATTATTTGGCCAGACATAAAGCTTCTGCAGAAAACTGCATTTGGACTGGCATATTATTTGGAATTGCCTGAGAGGATGGAGAATCAAGAAATTTTTATCAAGACCAGTTTGCTATTCAACACATGGGGAGTTATTCACCAATCCATTCTATTTTATAATACATTGGGTGTTCACTAATGTTCATCTTATTTATTTTCTTTACCCACAGTTGGTTTTTCTAGATTCTTATTTACCAGAGTAAGCTCTATCCAGTTTCTAAGGCCAGTACTGAAGTATTTAAATCCTCCCCAATTTAATTCTAAGGATTTCAACATCATCACCTTCTACTCATCAGCTGTCTTTAACTTGTGGGTACCCAAGTCCTGATAACCAAGACTTGCTTTGTTCCTGGAACTATAGTCCATGTTGTAGTTCTTATAACTGCTATTATTTTTTCCTTAGACTAGATGTTCTGCCTTTATAAACTGTATAACATCTAAATTTCTCTGAAGTATAGAGCCTCTGATGGCAATTGCCCTATGACCTGCTCACAGATTCTACAGTGCCAACTGCTTGCCTCCAACTTGAATGTGCAGAATTGTCAGATCTGATTAGATTTGCTTATAGGTGGATCTCTGATCTGTGATTAAGAACTCTTGATTTTCCCCCTGCACACTGTGCTATAATTTATCCCAAACCTTTGGCCTGGTCAGCCCTCAGATCTGGCTATTTTTTTTTCATGTATGTGTGTGTGTGTATATATATATACACACACACACATTATATATATACACACACACACATTATATATATACACACACATATTATATATATGATGTATATATAATATATATACATCATATATATGATATATATATAATTCTAATTATATATAAATTAGCATCATGTATATATGATTCTAATTTCTAATTTCTAACTCTGCCAATTCGCTCTATCCTTTTACAATTAACAAGCTTTGCCTTAAAAATTCGAGGTCTAAACCATAAATGGGCTTCATTACATCTTATCCCAAATTACTCTGAATAGAAATTTGGGATATGAAACTGTGAATGGGTAGGCAATCTGGTGCTGGAGTTGAGATGGAATGAAGGAGCAGAAGTTATATTGTGCCTTGAGTTATGAAACATCAAAGTAGGATTACTTTTTTCCAACTCCAGGTTCCAGAAACTTTGCCATTCTCTATATGAATCCATGGCTGCATTGAGCTATCTCAGCCATTGCTGAGAACACGATTCTGAGTTCTTTTATGGAAGTCTATCACGTCATTAATCACAGAGAATGTGTCAACACTGGAACTTCAAATTTACATCCCTATGGAATGGAATGTGTAATTAGTGGGTTACACTAATGAATGGTATGGGTAATTAGTGGGTCAAGAAGATTCATGATGTGTAAATTAAAGCATAGGGTACAGTAAACACGGTGACTTAATTATTGATACTTTTTCTTACACTTATGCTTAATCTTTTCTGTTTGAGCCTTCTTCATTCTCACTGTAACACCAGGAAATGATTGAAAGGACATCCTTTATGACACAAAGAGCTGAATTAGGCTTAGCTTTCTACTCACCACCACATTTTCCCTGGACCTCTCTTTCAGAGAATTATCTGACCCAACAACTGAATGGGTTTTTCCATTTATAAATCTTTTGTAACTCTAAACATTTACTCAGTGTGCTGTCCCAGTTTTATGCTCCTGATAATGCTATTCTGCCAATGACCAACGCAGAACTCCTCCTTTCTATGGGCTGTGTGTGTGTGTGTATGTATATGTGAGCATCATGTGGCAATTTCAGTTGTTGCAGTAGCTACGTATTGAGTTATAAGCGGGAGAAAATACAAATTAAACAATTTTTAACATCAAATGAGTTACCTCCAGGAGTTTAGCATCTTACAGACTGTGCTAGAGGCTCCTGCCACATGTCTAGCTTTTTAAAAAATTAATTAATTTATTCCTTTACACATAGCTGAAAGTAATGTTGCAGTACAGAAGTTATTTACAACTGTGCAGTAATGTGTTGCAAACTAAATTATCTAGAAGGCAGCAAAAGTACATTGTGAATGTATATAAAACTGTACAGCATTTATAGATACACTTTTTAAATGATTATTGGCTCTGTAGTGTTTCAAGTTATGTTCTCAGAAAGATAAACAAAATGCCCAAGATTAAAGGAAAAAAGATACAAACCATGTGGATTTGACTCCATTAGAAACACTATGGGGGTCCTGGTTCTGTGTCCCTCTGCCTGGGCAGGTGGCATGGCCAACGCCCTGCTCGGGACCAGGTCCTAAGCCCAGTCAGAGGCCATTGCAGCTCTGTGGAAACAGGACCATGGCTGGGATGGCACTCCTGCCCCTCCGACCTGGAGGTCACCGTTTGTGAGAGATGGACACCTTAATTTTATTTTCTTTAGTTGATCAGAATGGAGCAAAAAAATTTTTAAAATCCACTCCGTTCTCCACCTCCTGAAATACCTCTGCAGTTGGCTGGAGAAAAGGGCCCGAAGGTCACCGTTTTCAGACAGAAGCTGCCATGTGTACGCCCGGCACAAGGGAGCTTTGCCCCCGCCGCGGCAACTGGAGGACAAGAGACGTGTTTCACCTTCCCGACGTCTGGACCAGTCTGGAAGGGATGGAGACGTTTTGGCCTAGTGCAGTGTCTCTTGGGGTCTCTCCTCACCTGGGTGGACATGGCGCTCCCTCCTCGGCCCCTGGGGCTCAGCAGCAACCATGCAGCCCTCGCCTGCGTCCTGTGGTCCTCCCACGGTGTCACACCGGCAACAAAATAAAGTCGTCGTTGACGTCGACCATAGATAGGCACATAGAAGGAGGGCACCTCGTTCATGCACAGGGACTAGTGCCCAGCAGGGTCCAGCTTCTGCGCTTTCAGCTGCCACTCCATCCTCTGCACGGCGTTCAGGGCCGCAGCCTCGTGCTGCTGCTGCAGGAGGAGGCAGGTCTTCACGCGGTTGTACTTGTCGTCCAAGTTCTGGAGCCAGAAGATGAACTGGTGGGCGTTAAGCCGGTCGCACACTGACTTGTTCTCATCACCCTGGCTCTCTAGGGGTATGTTTTAAACCTCAGAGTCCAGCAGCATCGTGCCGGCGCTGAATAGCACTGCCTGGTTGGCGACGGTCCTGGCTGCCGGGCAATGAACCTGCAGAATCTCCTGCTCACAGGACACATCAGCTTCTCTCGATCCATGCTGTGCTGCAGACACAGCTTTCCCCGGACCGCCTCCTGCTGCCTGAACAGATCCTTCAGGGACTCCGCCAGCGAGGGAGGGGGTGCGATCAACGGGATGTGGAGCTTGCTGAGCGACTTGCTGTCCAGGAGATAGGATTCCGTGTAGGTGACGTATTCGGCGTGCCACTGGGGCGCCTGCGGTGAGATGCAGCGCAGAATCTTAAGCTTCTCCTGGATCTTCTTCCTGGTCTGCAGGAATTCGAAGTAGGGGTTGGCCCTGTCGCTGTGGTAGGGCTCGATGGCGTCCAGCTTGATGGCGTCCACGATAGTGGCTAGCGTCTGCTGGATCAGCTCCGGCGTCTGCTCCGTGGACTTCTTCAGTTGCTGGGTGGAGCGCTGGAAGCAGCGTTTGCCGGATGCTGGGCCTGGGCGAAGTCCTCCTCGGAGCCGCGGGCCTGGGGCACACTCCTTGGAGTGAGGTGTGTTCTACTTGCTCTGATTCACGAGCATCTGCCGGTTCCTGGTCATGTGCTGAGGGTTCTCCCCCACTCTGGGGACCTTTGGGGCTTCGGCCGTGGGTTTTGGTTCTGGTTCTGTGGCTTCTCGGTGGATGGTGCAGGGAGGGCCTTTGGCTGGGGCGGCAGGACTGGAGGCCTCAGTGTTGTCCTGGGGGCCAGCGTACTGTCCGCAGGCTGGGCTTGTGCCACAGTGTCCATGGGGGTCGGGGAGCGTTAGGGGCACAAAGGCATGCGGCGGGGGTTGGGGGCCTTCAGTCTTGGCCCCCTGGTCTCCGCTCCCCAGTGGGCACTGTTCAGGGGGAAAGGGTGTGGGCTCCATGCTGGAGTCCAGATCCCCAGAGGCCCTCTCTTCTGGCACTGCCTCTGCCTCTGTAGCTTCTAGAGCCACGTCCAGCTTTGGCTTCTCTGTGGGGAGCTGGGTGGAGGCCTGGTCGGGAGGCAGTGCTGGCTGCTCCTCAGCCACTAACGCAGAAAGATCCCTACCGTTTACGACCACAGGGGCCCCTGGAGAGACCTTTTCTGAAGGAGCAAGACTTTCTTATACAGGTTCTGTTTCAACATCTGGGACATCTTTAGTCTGCAAGGGAAGCTCTGGCAGTGAGAAGGACCGCAGGTCCAGGTCGTCTTCGGGGTTGGCGAAGGCCTCTGCCCAGGGCACCAGATCCACCTGGCCGAGGGTAGACAGGCTGTGGTTGTTGTCCAGGAAGCTCTTTTCCAGGGGTTCCAGAGCCTCCACCTGAGCCACAGCCTCAGGGGCCATGTCCAGCGGAGCTTCCGGAAGTGACTTGCAGTTGCTGAAGAAGGACTCCAGCCCGGAGGGAGGGGCGTAAGGAGCCGCCTCTGAGGTAGAGATGGAGGCAGGGATGGCTTCTGTCCAGTCTTTGACGTCCTCCAGTCCTGGCTCAGCGATGGGCAGAGTGTTCCAGGAGAGAGGCGGAAGTGGGGCGAGTATGGCACCTCTGAGGTGCTGAAGGGCCCTGGGGCAGCAGAGTGGAGGGAGTCCGCAGAGCAGAAATATTTCGGGGACTCGGGGAATCTTTGTGGAGACTTCAGCAGGAGGTCTGAGCCCACAGGCCAGCTGACAGGGTTTTCAGAGGCGCTCGCGATCAGACTAGAAGCAAGGGCCTGCTCAGCGGGGTGGGTCCACTCGACAGGCTCCTCTGTAATGATGGTGCTGACCCTCTTCCAGCGGCTCCAGGTAACTGGGCTCTGGGGGTATGATGGGGGCCATAGCCTGCTGGTCCTCTGTGGCGTCCAGGTGCCGGGAAATGGCCCCTTCAAGGGAAGGAACCAGCAGCTTATCTCTGGGGGAAGGGGAAGGTTTTGCTTGTAAACTTGAGAAGACGCCCTCTGTAGACGGGGTGACAGTGACAATGGCAGAGCGTCGACTTTGGGCGATGGGGGGTCATAGTCTGTGGAATATTATACTGAGGACAAGCAAGCAAATTTCTCCGTGGGAACCGGGGGCAGGGGCACCATATCTTTCATCTAGTGCGGCAGGGGAGAGTCATAGCTGGAGGCGGCAGGAACACTCTGCTTCCCGAAGAGCTTGTCTTCCACACTGAATTCATCCTAGGGAGTCCTCCTAATATCGACAGAAACCGACCAGTAAATGTTTGTGGAGACAGGCTTGGCAGGAGCCTGGCAGGCGTCTTCCGAAAGTCTACTTGATGCCACGGAGAACCTGTCAAAAAAGGAGGGGGACAGGCGCTGGAAGGGGCAGTGGGCACAGACTTGGAGTGCTGGGAGTCGGCGCAGTCGAACACAAGGTCCTTGTAGTCATCCGCTCTGCAGGAGGGGGTCCTGGGCGTGTGCATCACCTCCTCCTAGCTGGGGCAGGACAGCACCCACGTAGGGGTGGGGCTGCCAGTAGGTCGGCTCTGATCAGGCCTGGAAGATGCAGGCAGGACCTCTTTCATGTGAGGCCCTGCGAGCCAGTCTTTGGAGTCTGCACCTGATCCGGGGTATAGCTTATTTTTGGCAGCAGGTAGAATAGGAGTCAACTCCTTGAGATTTTTGTCTTTAAACGGAGGGTCCAGCCTAGGCGGTTTCTTGGCGGGAATGTCCAGACCCTTTTTCCACCCGTTGTCCACTGGCTTCCCCCTCTCCTTGAGGTTGGTGTCTCCGGACCGGTGCCTCAGCTTCTCCATCTGCTTCATCCTCTCCTTGTGCCCCTTGTGGCACTCCTCAATCTCCAGGTCCTTCTGGGAGAACATCCTCTCCAAGCTGGTCATCATCAGGTGGACCTCCCCCAGGAGTTTCTCCCTGGGCCTGGCCTCTTTCTTGCCTGGGTCTTTGAACTGCGATACTTTATCATCCCCCGTTGCTCATCTTCATAGAGTCGCCGTTTTCTTTCTCTGCACTGTCCTTGAATTTCTCCTTCAGTTTGGCCTCCCTGAGACTTGGGTCCTTCTCTCTGGACTTGTCTTTGAGCAGGCAGGGAGGGCTGTCCTTGTCCCTGGCAGTGGGCTCCTCCGTCCCTGTGGTGCCGCAGAAACCAGTCTGCATGCCTGTTTTGGTGCCTCTTCTTCTCCTCTGTCAGTTTCTCCCTGTGTTTCTGTCTTATTCTTCTCTTTTAGGATGTTGATGGTACTAGATCCATAAGGCTTTAGTTCCTTTTCCATTTTCTTGGACGGTTCTCTCTCCTAATCACTTTTATCTTTCTTTTCGGTAGAAAATAACTCAATGGTTTTATCTAGCCCATCTTCTATGTCAGCTTTCATGTAAGAAACTCCATAAGCAACCACCTCAGAAAGTCCTTTTCATATTGGCCGCAGTCCTTCCAAGCCCTCCTTGTAACATCTGCCCTTCTCTTTCTTCTCAGCCTTTTCTTTCTTGGCTCTCTCTCTCAGTAGTGGCTCTTCTTGTATGAGGATGAAGATGAGTAGTGTCTGTGCCTCTCCTTCTCTTTCAGGTTCTCCGGGAGGCAGGTGCTCTCCCTGGCCTCCTCCTATGCAGGCGGCTGCTTGAGGGAGACCTCCAGGAAGGCAGTCAGCCCTGGTTCCTGCTCTCAGTGCGTGAGGAGGTCAGAGGAGACCTCACTGATTTTATCATTGGAGTCTTCTCTGTACTCATGGAGAGCTTCTTCTTCTAACTTTTCAATCAGGCTTTTTTCCATGTCTGCACTTCTCAAGGATGTCCTCTCCTTGGAATGTTCTTTATCTGACTTCTCTTTGTGTTTGCTTTTAGCCCTGTCTTCAACAGAGTGTTTCTTTTCAGCCTTCTCCGGGAGCTTCTGTTTATTTTTCTTATCTTGGGTGAAGTTCACTGAAGCTCTTTCCTTCCTGTCCTTATACTTTTCTGGTACTCTTTGTCCTTCTTCTCCTTGTGCTTTTCAAGGACTTTCCCTTTTTTATCTCTCACCCCATCAGCAGCCCCTCTCTCCTTTCTCTTGGCTTTGGGGTCCTTGTCCTTTTGCCTCTCAGGGTGCTGCTCCTCAGAAGAGGACTTCCTGTGTCTGTCAGAGGCCTGGGCCTCCTGCTCTTCCTCCTTCTCCTGGAGGCCATCCACCCTCCGCAAGTCGCTGACCTCTCCGATCTTGAACCCACTGCCTGTGTAGTCGTCTTTGTCATCCTCACTCTCTTCTGTGAATACATCTGCGATGTACCAGCCTTTCTCCTTGCCTTTCTTGTCATTTTTGTTTTGTTTCATTTTTTCAGAGAAGTCTTCTGAGATAATCCCTGGGAAAGTCTTCTCCTTTTTCTCTTTCCCTTGGTCAAGAAACGCTTTCCTTTCTTTGTCTTTGCCATGTGTGTCTTTATGTTTTTTCCTTGGCATCTTGGTATTTTTTTCTCTTTAAAACATTTATCAAATTCTTTGTCCTTCTGACATTTTTCAAGGATAGATTTCTTACTTTTGTCCTTCTTACTGGACTTTTATTTGTATTTTTCTGGTTTTGTCTTCTCCTTCCTTTCCTTATCAAGGCTGTCCTTCTTCTCTTGTGCTGGGTGGTGTGGTTCCCACGGCTCCAGACCCTTCCCAAAGTCGCAGTCAGACTTCTTCTTGAAGACCATGTGGCAACCACACTCCTTCAGGGCAACCACACTCCTTCAGCTCTTCCAGGTGTGCAGTGTGCCTCCTCTGACTTGGCCCTGCTGTCCCCGCGCTCCTTGGAGCTCTGGAGAGTGTCCTTTCTGTCCCGCCCGGCCTCTGCGGACTTTCTCTCCTCTTCTTGTGGTTTTCCGAGAGGTAACTGGGGACACTTGACGCTTTTCAGTCTGGTCTTTTCTCAAAGAGTTTTTATCCAAATAGTCCCTGTCCTTTCGGAAGATGGGCTCTCTATAGTCTTGTTTTTTCCAGGCCCTGCTGTCCTGCTTACTCTCCTGGCTGTCCTCTTTCACTGTTTCCAAGATCAGCCTGGCCACAGAGTCATTCTTCAATCCCTGTAGTCTGTCACTGCAGAGTCCTAGCTGTCCCCCACTTTGAAATCAAAGAATGAATCGGATAAGTCAAAAAACCACCGATTTTGCTGATTGTCAGAAAGGCTAAATTTGGTGCCTTCATTCTCCAGAAACTGATTTTTATTAAAATATTCATCAAAAGCAGAATCTTCCCTATAAACTTTTTCTTTAGTTTTTCTTTATCTTCTTTAAGAGTCTCCTTCTCTTTTGAAATTTTGTCCTTTTTTTTTTTTTTTTTTTTCAGACAGAGTCTCACTCTGTCGCCCAGGCTGGAGTGCAGTGGCACAATCTCGGTTCACTGCAAGCTCCGCCTACAGGGTTCACGCCATTCTCCTGCCTCAGCCTCCCAAAGAGCTGGGACTACAGGCGCTTGCTACCACGCACGCCTAATTTTTGTTTTGTATTTTTAAGTAGAGATGAGGTTTCACCGTGTTAGCCAGGATGGTCTCTATCTCCTGACTTCATGATCCACCCACCTAGGCCTCCCAAAGTGCTGAGATTACAGGCGTGAGTCACCATGCCCGGCCTGTGCTCTTTTAAATCATTCTTTTTCTCTAATTTTTAGGGCTGGTGTTTTGACTTCTTCTTTCTCTACTCTTTATACAGTCTCAGTTTTTGTTCTTTTGAAGACTTTTCATTCAGAGATTTCTCCTTTTCTGTTTTATTCTAACAGTCTTTCTCTTCTCGGAAAGATCTGCCGATGTCTTTGTTCATGTCTTTGATTCTCTTCAGTGATTTTTCATCTTTGGAGACCTTATGATCTCATCTTTACGGAGCCATTCTTTCTCTTCTGATTTCATTTTGCTAAGTTTCTCTTCTTTTTTAAAGTGGTCTCCATCTTGCTTTAACACTTTTATTTTCAGTAGAAATATCATTCTCTAAAAGTATAGCCTTATCTGACTTTTGCTTGTAGTCCTTTTATTCATATGTAAAACTTGTCAATTTCAGCTCTTGGCTGATAGAACACTGTCCCTTCTCCTTGTTTTTGTGTTTTTGTTTTGTTTCATGTTTTTTGACAACTTTCCCCTTCTTGTCCATCTTGAGGATGGCGCCTCTGTGCTGCAGAGGAAAGGGCTTCTCTTCTCCGACAGGGAGCCCTGCAGCCTGCCCAGCTTCCTGTGCTCCTGCTTCTTCCTCACTGGCTTCAGCAATTCCACACTGGAGCCCTCAGAGGAGTAATCAGACTCGCTTGTCAGTCTCTTCCATGTGGAGTCTGATAAAGAATTGACCTCTGACCAAGCCGGGAGAGAAATGGTTTTCCAGTTGTCTGTCTGCCAGTGCTTGGTGTGCTGGTCTGTGTGGTTGGGGTTCTGCTTCTGGGTGGCAGAGTCCCCTTGAGATGAGGTGGAGGAAGCGGACAAGGAGATGAACAGGGAGGGGTCCTTCAGCACCAGCGGGGACCCCTTGAGGCAGCTGGAGCTCCCCAAGGAGTCCCTGTCATCCTCCCCACTCTCTGAGGACTCACTCTCCAACTCTGAGGAACAGAACTTGTCGATCCATTTTCCAAAGTGAACCTCTCTGCCTTTTGTTTCTTTCTTTCACTTCTTTTTCATTGTGTTTTATTTTTCCTTCTGCTGCTTGGCATTAGAAGCCTCTTGTGTCTTACTACCAGGCAATATCATATGTGCCGAGAGTCTCAGCTTCTCTCCTGTCCCCATGGTGACACTCACATCCTCCTTATCTGATGTGTCTGACAGGATATGATGGGATGCTTTCTTTCGTGCAATAGTGTTATTTTCAGTGTAACTTTTAACCTCCATTTTGGGTATAGAGATAAAACTATTGGATTTTGTTTTGTTTCTTTTCTGTAATACTTTTTCAACAGGTGCACCTTTCTCTTCTATTTCAGAGACTATTCTTTTCCTTTCTCTTCTATTTCAGAGACTGTCTATTTCTTTCTCTTCTATTCAGAGCACCTTTCTCTTCTATTTCAGTGACTCATAGATATATGGTAAAAAATAAAAAATAATGTCTTAGATGGCTTCTTCTACTCTTTCAACAACCTTCTTTCTAATTATGGCTACTTACCACTTCTCTGCTTTCATGAATATCTAACTTGTGTTCAATAACCACAAAGTATCAATATCAGCTAATACCTATTCTACATCTTGCAAATAAATAGTGGGATTTTATATACTACTTTAGGCCAGTGTGAAAAGAATCTTACATGTTTCACTTATATTACTAAGTTCTAATCACTTTTGAACTTACCAGTTTCCCTAAAGAGAATACAAGCTTCCAGATAGCACCACCAACAAAAAGTCAATTTTATATGTCTACCTTCTTGTAATAGAGTGAATTATTGTTTCCAATTCATCAGTTCCATGTAGTAGTTATTTATATACTCATCTTCATACCATTGTCATGACTTCCTTTACCTCCATTGACTTGGTGCTTGGCCATAATCACTTGCTTTGATGAACATAATGCTAATGGACAAGATATGAGTGAACACTTGAAATGAGCATGTATGATTGACTTTGTGCTCTTCTCTTCCATCTTTTTCCATTGGCAGGGTCACCTTGCGCTTCCTCTGATCCAAGGATAATGAGTAACACTTAGAGCAGACCTAGAACAACCTCAGAGATTGGGGCCAAACACAGCTGAGCCTAGCCTAGATGGCTAAACCTGAGATGATGTGAAGACATCTATGATACAGATATAAATGCTTATTTTTGTATACAACTGAGATTTTCTGGTGGTTTATTTTGTAGCATTATGTTTAACTCTCTATATTTATTACAGTGTTTACAATGTAGTAGGTATCTCAACATTTGTTTAAAATGAACAGAATGACCTTTATTTATTTATTTATTTATTTTTTTCAGAGTTGTCAGCATTAAATGTAATACAGGCATACAATTTTTTATACGCAGGTTTACTAGTCAATCAAGTTTATATTATCTTTACTAGATACTTAAGATTAAAAAACTATAAATGTATCATCCCAGGCAGGGTTTCATACAGTATGCTCCAATAGCAAAGAAGCAGTCTGTAAGTAGTGAATTTTAAAAATATTCTTGGATTTTATTTGTTCATATTTTATGCAGGATTCTCCCAAATATAATGACTACATGAGACCAGTCAACAGCTTCCTTTCTTTGTTAATTTTCAAAGACTTATGTGGTATTGGTCTATGCATCTTTCTGCTTCTTCTTGGATGGTATATAGTAATTTATATTTTGATTGGAAATCATCCATTTCCTATAGATTTTCAAATAGGCTGTTGCCAAATGGTTGCACAATCATAATTATTTTAATCTCCCTTCTAGCTGTCAGCTCTTTTATTCCCAATGTTGTAAACTTTTGCATTCTCTTTTTTTTTTAATTTTTTTTTATTATGCTTTAAGTTCTAGGGTACATGTGCATAACGTGCAGGTTTGTATTACATATGTATACTTATGCCGTGTTGGTGTGCTGCACCCATCAACTCGTCAGCACCCATCAATTCATCATTTATATCATGTATAACTCCCCAATGCAATCCCTCCCTCCTTCCCCCACCCCTCCATGATAGGCCCCAGTGTGTGATGTTCCCCTTCCCCAGTCCAAGTGATCTCATTGTTCAGTTCCCACCTATGAGTGAGAACATGCGGTGTTTGGTTTTCTCTTCTTGTGATAGTTTGCTAAGAATGATGGTTTCCAGCTGCATCCATGTCCCTACAAAGGATGCAAACTCATCATTTTTTAGGGCTGCATAGTATTCCATGGTGTATATATGCCACATTTTCTTAATCCAGTCTGTCACAGATGGACATTTGGGTTGATTCCAAGTCTTTGCTATTGTGAATAGTGCCGCAATAAACATACGTGTGCATGTGTCTTTGTAGTAGAATAATTTAAAATCCTTTGGGTATATGCCCAGTAGTGGGATGGCTGGGTCATATGGTACATCTAGTTCTAGATCCTTGAGGAATTGCCATACTGTTTTCCATAATGGTTGAACTAGTTTACAATCCCACCAACAGTGTAAAAGTGTTCCTATTTCTCCACATCCTCTCCAACACCTGTTGTTTCCTGACTTCTTAATGATTGCCATTCTAACTGGTGTGAGATGATATCTCATTGTGGTTTTGATTTGCATCTCTCTGATGGCCAGTGATGATGAGCATTTTTTCATGTGTCTGTTGGCTGTATGAATGTCTTCTTTTGAGAATGTCTGTTCATATCCTTTGCCCACTTTTTGATGGGGTTGTTTGTTTTTTCTTGTATATTTGTTTGAGTTCTTTGTAGATTCTGGATATTAGCCCTTCGTCAGATGAGTAGGTTGCAAAAATTTTCTCCCATTCTGTAGGTTGCCTGTTCACTCTGATGGTAGTTCTTTTGCTGTGCAAAAGCTCTTTAGTTTAATTAGATCCCATTTGTCAATTTTGGCTTTAGCTGCCATTGCTTTTGGTGTTTTAGACATGAAGTCCTTGCCCATGCCTATGTCCTGAATGGTACTACCTAGATTTTCTTCTAGGATTTTTATGGTATTAGGTCTAACATTTAAGTCTCTAATCCATCTTGAATTAATCTTCGTATAAGGAGTAAGGAAAGGATCCAGTTTCAGCTTTCTACTTATGGCTAGCCAATTTTCCCAGCACCATTTATTAAATAGGGAATCCTTTCCCCATTTCTTGTTTTTCTCAGGTTTGTCAAAGATCAGATGGCTGTGGATGTGTGGTATTATTTCTGAGGACTCTGTTCTATTCCATTGGTCTATATCTCTGTTGTGGTCCCAGTACCATGCTGTTTTGGTTACTGTAGCCTTGTAGTATATTTTGAAGTCAGGTAGTGTGACGCCTCCAGCTTTGTCCTTTTGACTTAGGATTGTCTTGGCAATGCGGGCTCTTTTTTGGTTCCATATGAACTTTAAAGCAGTTTTTCCAATTCTGTGAAGAAAGTCATTGGTAGCTTGATGGGATGGCATTGAATCTATAAATAGCCTTGGGCAGTATGGCCATTTTCACGATATGATTCTTCCTATCCATGAGCATGGTATGTTCTCCATTTGTTTGTGTCCTCTTTGATTTCACTGAGCAGTGGTTTGTAGTTCTCCTTGAAGAGGTCCTTTATATCCCTTGTAAGTTGGATTCCTAGGTATTTTATTCTCTTTGAAGCAATTGTGAATGGAAGTTCATCCTGATTTGGCTCTCTGCTTGTCTGTTACTGGTGTATAAGAATGCTTGTGATTTTTGCACATTAATTTTGTATCCTGAGACTTTGCTGAAGTTGCTTATCAGCTTAAGGAGATTTTGGGCTTAGACGATGGGATTTTCTAAATATACAATCATGTCATCTGCAAACAGGGACAATTTGACTTCTTCTTTTCCTAACTGAATACCCTTTATTTCTTTCTCTTGCCTGATTGCCATAGCCAGAACTTCCAACACTATGTTGAATAGGAGTGGTGAGAGAGGGCATCCCTGTCTTGTGCCAGTTTTCAAAGGGAATTTTTCCAGTTTTTGCTCATTCAGTATGATATTAGCTGTGGTTTGTCATAAATAGCTCTTATTATTTTGAGGTACGTTCCATCGATACTGAATTTATTGAGCGTTTTTAGCATGAAGGGCTGTTGAATTTTGTCAAAAGCCTTTTCTGCATCTATTGAGATAATCATGTGGTTCTTGTCTTGGTTCTGTTTATATGCTGGATTACGTTTATTGATTTGCGAATGTTGAACCAGCCTTGCATCCCAGGGATGAAGCCCACTTGATCATGATGGGTAAGCTTTTTGATGTGCTGCTGAATCCGGTTTGCCAGTATTTTATTGAGAATTTTTGCATCGATGTTCATCAGGGATATTGGTCTAAAATTCTCTTTTTTTGTTGTGTCTCTGCCAGGCTTTGTTATCAGGATGATGTTGGCCTCATAAAATGAGTTAGGGAGGATTCCCTCTTTTTCTATTGATTGGAATAGTTTCAGAAGGAATGGTACCAGCTCCTCCTTGTATCTCTGGTAGAATTCAGCTGTGAATCCATCTGGTCCTGGACTTTATTTGGTTGGTAGGCTATTATTTATTGCCTCAATTTCAGAGCCTGCTATTGGTCTATTCAGGGATTCAACTTCTTCCTGGTTTAGTCTTGGGAGAGTGTAAGTGTCCAGGAAATTATCCATTTCTTCTAGATTTTCTAGTTGATTTGCATAGAGGCGTTTATTCTCTGATGGTTGTTTGTATTTCTGTGGGGTCGGTGGTGATATCCCCTTTATCATTTTTTATTGCGTCTATTTGATTCTCTCTCTTTTCTTCTTGTTAGTCTTGCTAGCGGTCTGTCAATTTTGTTGATCTTTTCAAAACAAACTCCTGGATTCATTGATTTTTTGGAGGGTTTTTTGTGTCTCAATCTCCTTCGGTTCTGCTCTGATCTTAGTTATTTCTTGCCTTCTGCTAGCTTTTGAATGTGTTTGCTCTTGCCTCTCTAGTTCTTTTAATTGTGATGTTAGAGTGTCCATTTTAGATCTTTCCTGCTTTCTCTGTGGGGTTTAGTGCTATAAATTTCCTCTACACACTGCTTTAAATGTGTCCCAGAGATTCTGGTATGTTGTATCTTTGTTCTCATTGGTTTCAAAGAACATCTTTATTTCTGCTTTCATTTCGTTATGTACCCTGTAGTCATTCAGGAGCAGGTTGTTCAGTTTCCATGTAGTTGAGCGGTTTTGATTGAGTTTCTTAGTCCTGAGTTTTAGTTTGGTTGCACTGTGGTCTGAGAGACAGTTTGTTATAATTTCTGTTCTTGTACATTTGCTGAGGAGTGCTTTACTTCCAATTATGTGGTCATTTTGGAATAAGTGCGATGTGGTGCTGAGAAGAATGTATATTCTGTTGATTTGGGGTGGAGAGTTCTATAGATGTCTATTAGGTCGCTTGGTGCAGAGATGAGTTCAATTCCTGGATATCCTTGTTAACTTTCTGTCTCGTTGATCTGTCTAATGTTGACAGTGGAGTGTTGAAGTCTCCCATTATTATTGTATGGGAGTCTAAGTCTCTTTGTAAGTCTCTAAGGACTTGCTTGATGAATCTGGGTGCTCCTGTATTGGGTGCATATATATTAGGAGAGTTAGCTCTTCCTGTTGAATTGATACCTTTACCATTATGTAATGGCCTTCTTTGTCTCTTTTGATCTTTGATGGTTTAAAGTCTGTTTTATCAGAGACTAGGATTGCAACCCCTGCTTTTTTTTGTTCTCCATTTGCTTGGTAGATCTTCCTCCATCCTTCATTTTGAGCCTATGTATGTCTCTGCATGTGAGATGGGTCTCCTGAATACAGCAGTCTGATGAGTCTTGACTCTTTATCCAGTTTGCCAGTCTGTGTCTTTTAATTGGAGCATTTAGTCCATTGACATTAAGGTTAATATTGTTATGTGTGAACTTGATCCTGTCATTATGATATTAACTGGTTATTTTGCTCATTAGTTGATGCAGTTTCTTCCTAGCCTTGATGGTCTTTACATTTTGGCATGTTTTTGCAATGGCTGGTACCGGTTGTTCCTTTCCATGTTTAGGGCTTCCTTCAGGGTCTCTTGTAAGGCAGGCCTGGTGGTGACAAAATCTCTAAGCATTTGCTTATCTATAAAGGATTTTATTTCTCCTTCACTTATGAAACTTAGTTTGGCTGGATATGAAATTCTGGGTTTAAAATTCTTTTCTTTAAGAATGTTGAATATTGGCCCCCACTCTCTTCTGGCTTGTAGAGTTTCTGCCGAGAGATCTGCTATTAGTCTGATGGACTTCCCTTTGTGGGTAATCCGACCTTTCTCTCTGGCTGCCCTTAAGATTTTTTCCTTCATTTCAACTTTGGTGAATCTGGCAATTATGTGTCTTGGAGTTGCTCTTCTCGAAAAGTATCTTTGTGGTGTTCTCTGTATTTCCTGAATTTGAATGTTGGCCTGCCCTACTAGGTTGGGGAAGTTCTCCTGGATGATATCCTGAAGAGTGTTTTCCAACTTGGTTCCATTTTCCCCCTCACTTTCAGGCACCCCAATCAGACGTAGATTTGGTCTTTTTACATAATCCCATACTTCTTGCAGGCTTTGTTCATTTCTTTTTCTTCTTTTTTCTTTTGGTTTCTCTTCTCGCTTCATTTCATTCATTTGATCCTCAATCGCTGATACTCTTTCTTCCAGTTGATCGAGTCGGTTACTGAAGCTTGTGCATTTGTCACGTATTCTCGTTTCATGGTTTTCATCTCTGTCATTTCGTTTATGATCTTCTCTGCATTAATTATTCTAGCTGTCAATTCTTCCACTCTTTTTTCAAGATTTTTAGTTTCTTTGCACTGGGTGCGTAATTCCTCCTTTAGTTCTGAGAAGTTTGATGGACTGAAGCCTTCTTTTCTCATCTCATTAAAGTCATTCTCTGACCAGCTTTGATCCGTTGCTGGCGATGGGCTGCGCTCCTTTGCCGGGGGAGATGCGCTCTTATTTTTTGAATTTCCAGCTTTTCTGCCCTGCTTCTTCCCCATCTTTGTGATTTTATCTGTCTCTGGTCTTTGATGATGGTGACGTACTGATGGGGTTTTGGTGTAGGTGTGCTTCCTGTTTGATAGTTTTCCTTCTGACAGTCAGGACCCTCAGCTATAGGTCTGTTGGAGATTGCTTGAGGTCCACTCCAGACCCTGTTTGCCTGGGTATCAGCAGCAGAGGTTGCAGAAGATAGAATATTGCTGAACAGTGAGTGTACCTGTCTGATTCTTCCTTTGGAAGCTTCCTCTCAGGGGTGTACTCCACCCTGTGAGGTGTGGGGTGTCAGACTGCCCCTAGTGGGAGATGTCTCCCAGCTAGGCTACTCAGGGGTCAGGGACCCACCTGAGCAGGCAGTCTGTCCATTCTCAGATCTCAACCTCCGCGTTGGGAGATCCATGGCTCTCCCCAAAGCTGTCAGACAGAGTCATTCGCATCTGCACCGGCCCCCGCTGCTTCCCCTATTGGTCTTCAGCTGTGCGGTGTCCCCAGAGGTGTAGTCTACAGAGACAGGCAGGCTTCCTTGAGCTGCTGTGAGCTCCACCCAGTTCGAGCTTCCCAGCGGCGGTGTTTACCTACTTAAGCCTCAGCAATGGTGGGCGCCCCTCCCCAAGCCTCGCTGCTGCCTTGCGGATAGATCGCCGCAGACTGCTTTGTTAGCAGTGAGGGAGGCTCCTTGGGCGTGGGCCCCTCCCAGCCAGGTGTGGGATATATTCTCCTGGTGTGCCTGATTGCTGAAAGCGCAGTATTGGGGTGAGAGTTACCCGATTTTCCAGGTGTTGTGTGTCTCAGTTCCCCTGGCTAGGAAAACGGATTCCCTTCCCTCTTGCACTTCCAGGTGAGGCAATGCCTCACCCTGCTTCAGCTCTCACTGGTCAGGCTTCAGCAGCTGACCAGCACCGATTGTCCGGCACTCCCTAGTGAGATGACCCCAGTACCTCACTTGAAAATGCAGAAATCACCGGTCTTCTGTGTCGCTCGTGCTGGGAGTTGGAGACTGGAGCTGTTCCTATTCGGCCATCTTGCTCCGCCCCCCGACCATTATTTAAATCAACCCATTAAACAGACAGACACATTTGGGTAGATGATACTGCATTCAATAATCCTAAACAATATGGGAGCTTTTAAGAAAACCCATATGGATAGATCACAGTATGTCCCCATCACATGGCCAAATACTGACTAAAGTTGTTAAATGAAGATGATGTATCACCTAGTACTCTGGATAAAAAATCTAGTTGGAGTGATAGAACTGAGATGGTGAAACAAATGGTAGCGTTAAGTGTGAATGTGTTTCAGTTTATTAGATGTTCAGCAGAGCTCCAGAGCAGATGGAGATCACTGCAGACCAGAAAAGGAGTTTTAGAAGAGGGGAACCTAGAGCAGTACTTCTAAAAACTTGTAGGATTTATGGAGGAGGGGGAAGAAAGGGTCATTCTAGACAGAGAGAGGAACACATAGAAAACTGTGCAGGCAGTTGAGAATGGCCTATGTTGGTGAGAAAGAGTGTATACTGGACAGCGGGTCAAAATCAAAATGAGAGAAAGTAGCATAATTTGAGTAGGATCAAATACTGGGTGACAGTGAATGCAAACTAAGAGTCTGAAAATGGTCCATATGGAATTAGAAAAACACTGACAATTCTTGGGCCAGAAAATAATATAGTAAAAGAAAAATTTCTCTGGCAGAAGTATTTAGAGTTCTTTGAAGAAGGAGAAAATCAAGGTAATAGAATCACAGTGCTAGGTAGTGTACTTATGCAAACCTTAGCCTCATAACCTGAGATTTCTTTTTATACCACAGGCAAAAACAGTGTTCTCCAAAGTTATCATTTTCTCTATTATGTAAATTTGGAAGTGCATTTAAAAAGTTAAGCAGCGGGTTGTTGAGTGGTTAGGAAGGAATAATACTTTGGTATATCTGGACTTTGAGCCGGATTATTTTCTCTGAACTATGTTCATTATCTGAGACACTGATTATAAAGACCACGTTACCCAATGTATGTGCAAAAGAAAAAGTTAATTAAAGCTACTCTTGAGGAGTTAGAAGAAAAGGATTTTATTACCATGAGGCAGAATTCTTCCTCAGATGAGCTTCTGGAAATCACAACCCAAGTCTTAAACCTTACAATGTTACTCAAGCTCGGTAACATAAAAGTGATATCATTGTTGCTAGCAAATTAGAGGTCTTCAAATTGCTGAAAGAGACACAGTACAAGAGTTGAATCAATTATCTCATATTTAGGGTGTGTGTGTGTGTGTGTCTGTGTCTTCATAAATACTACGTAAACATGTTAGAATTTGATTTTGGGGCATTTTCCAACCTGTTACTAATACCTATCTCTATATATTCATTATATACCTGGTAAGATGCCTCTGTTACTTTTAATTTCAAATGTAGTTTTATAACATTATGGACTTTTAGAGCCGAACAAGATTTTATAGAAATCACATCCCATCTTGTCACTGTCAGAAGTGGAATCAGTTGTCTTAGTGGTGACTGCAGTGGTGGAGGTAGGCTGGAGAGCTTTTATTTTAGTGTTTCTTATTAACGATGCCACTGTTCATCAATCGCTTAAAGGCTTAAAGTCTTACAATCATCCCTGACTTCTCCCTTCTCTCATTCTCACCTGGAATTGATTCTGATACTGAAATGCCCTTTATTTCTGACTCCTCCTTTAAACTCCGTTTGAAACACTCTACTTTAAACCTCCATTATCTCTAACATAGAAAATTTCAATAACTTCAAAGTTTATTTCTGTGTCTTTTTTTTGTATTGTTTTTGTCCTTCTTACACATTGTTCTTTCTGAAAGAAAGGATTGATTATACAATTCCTGATTTAAAAATAATAATAATAGATTCTATATCTCATTACATGCCAAATAAAATTCAAGGTCTTTATGCTACACAACAGCACATTATGATATGATCCCAAAACACAACTTCAATCTTATGCCTATATATATGGCCAACTATGAGCCAGATACTGCTTATTACTGGACAAATGTGTCTCATGTTTTCCAACCCATATAAGAACTTACTGCATCAGAACCAATATTTATGATGCTAACTCTCAACAACAAAAACAATCTGATTTATATTTAAATTATTCTGAGATAAAATTATATATATTTTTTGTGTCTATATACATACACACACACGTGTATTTGTAATCTGATTTGGAAAGATTGTCATCATAAATGGCTATAATTTATAACATTTTGAATTTTAATTTGTATGGAATGACTCAAATTTTTTAAAAAGTTAATTAGCTATTATACCATCCTAAATATTACTCTTTTCTTTTTTTTTGCTTTAATGCATTAATTGGCTTTTTATACTGATTTCGATAGGGAATCACAACGTTTACTCAAATTACAATCAATATTCTCATGTCTGTATTATATCACAGGTGTTTTTCCTTTAAGAACCAAATGTATTTTCATAAACTACTTTCCATTTATCGAATAATCTCATAGAGTTTTCCACCTTTTACTTGTCAGCTCTTGCTCACATATGGCAAGTAGTCCATTGTCATGGTTAAGAGTTTGGGCTCTGCAGGTAGATTACCTCCACTGTAAACATATGTCTCTCGCTTAGTAGTTTCATGACCATAAAAAAACTATATAACCTTTGGGTGCCTCAGTTTTCTCATGTAAAAATAAGGATAATAATATTCCATATGTTGTTTATGAAGATTAAGACTATACATATACAAGCCTCTGAAGAGCATCTGACTCATAGCTATCACTCAGTAAGTATTAGCTAATATTATCCACAATTAACTGCCCTAAAACCTAAAGCTCAAAGCCCTTGAGCTATTTTATTCTCAAGTTATATTTGAACTTCCAACAATGACACAGAAATTTTCTAAAAACATTTTGTGTTATGTTTTAATGAATGGACTGAAATTTACCAGAAAAAAAATAATATCCTACTATATTACTAATAGTAGATAAAGAAGGTAGGTGTTGTAAGAATAAAATGATTACTTTGAATACTTGAAAGTGAAAGTTAATGCCTCTAGAAAGAAACCAGCTTCTTTTTATTTTCTCAACTTTTATTTTAAATACAGGGGTACATGTGCAGGTTTGTTACATAAGTAAATTGCATTTCGCTGGGGTTTGTTGTATAAATGATTTCGTCACCCACATAGTGAGCATAGTATCTAGTAGGTGTTGTTTTCGACCTTCATCCTCCTCCCACCCTTCCCCCTCAAGTAAGCTCTGGTGTCTATTGTTCCCTTATTTGTGTTCATGTGTGCTCAATATTTAGCTACCCCTTGTAAGTGAGAACATGAGGTATTTGGTTTTTTGTACCCACATTAACTCTCTTAGAATAATGGCTTCCAGCTGCATCCCTGTTGCTTCAAAAGACATAATTTCAGTTTTTTATGGCTGTGTATTGTTCCATGACAGAAACAACGTTCTTGATATTAGAGTCTGCTCAAGAATTTTGACCTTATAATTATCATGGTTCTACCACCTAACAGAGATTTTGAATGATTTCAAGAGAAAATAAGAGGCATGGACAAATTAGATGCATTGATACTGTCTTTATATCTGTCAGCTTTGTACTTGATACTGGAGATTAGCCCTCTGTAGTGTAGACATATCCTTCCCAGGCTGTTCTAGGAGACAGAAAAAAGAAGGTGCCTTTACATAGCTGATTTCAGTGTTTCTTAAAAGTTACCGTGCATCAGAATCACTGGGGTGAGAGTGGGGGGGTGCTTATTAAAATAGTGATAGCAGAAGGATTCAAGATGGCCGAATAGGAACAGCTCTGGTCTGCAGCTCCCAGTGAGATCAACACAGAAGGCAGGTGATGTCTGCATTTCCAACTGAGGTACCCGGTTCATCTCATTGGGACTGGTTGGACAGTGGGAGGGCGAGTGGAAGCAGGGCAGGGTCACCTCAGCTGGGAAGTGCAAAAGGTTGGGGAATTTTCTCCCCTAGCCAAGGAAAGGGGAGTGGTGAGTGTCTGAGCCTGAGGAACTCCAGCACAGATACTGCCCTTATCCCACAGTCTTCCCAAACCGCAAACCAGGAGATCCCCTCTGGTGCCTACCCCACCAGGGTCCTGGGTTTCAAACACAAAACTGGGCGGCCAATTGGGCAGACACCAAACTAGCTGCAGGAGCTCTTTTTTTTTTTTTCCATACCCCAGTGGCGTGTGGAACACCAGTGAGACAGAACCTTTCACTCCCTTGGAAAGGGGTGCGGAAGCCAGGAGCCAGGGAGCCAAGAGTCTAGCATGGCAGGTCCCTCCCACACAGAGTTCAGGAAACTAAGATTCATTGGCTTGAAATTCTTGCTGCCAGCAAGGTAACAATCTGAGATCCACCTGGGACATCCGAGCTTGATTGGGGGAGGGGCGTCTGCCATTTCTGAGAATTGAGTAGGTGGTTTATAGTCACAGTGTAAACAAAACCAGTGGGAAGTTCGAACTGGGTGGAACCCACTGCAGCTCAGCAAGGTTGCTATGGCCAGACTGCCAGATTTCTCCTCTCTGGACAGGGTATCTCTGTAAAAAAGGCAGCAGCCCCAGTCAGGGGCTTATAGCAGACTTAAAACGTCCCTGCCTGACCGCTCTGAAGAGAGCAACAGACCTCTCAGCACAGCCTTCGAGCTCTTCTGAGGGTCAGACTGCCTCCTCAAGTGGGTCCCTGACCCCCGTGTGTACTGACTGGGAGACACCTCCCAGTAGAGGTCGGCAGACACCTCATACAGGAGAGCTTTGGCTAGCACCTGGCAGATGCCCTTCTGAGACGAAGCTTCCAGAGGAAAGAACAGGCAGCAATCTTTGCTGCTCTGCAGCCTCCGCTGGTGATACCCAAGTGAATAGGGTCGGGAGTGGACCTCCAGCAAACTCCAGCAGACCTGCAGCAGAGGTGCCTCACTGTTAGAAGGAAAAGAAACAAACAGAAAGGATTAGCACATCCACCCAAAGACCCCATCCGAAGGTCACCAACATCAAAAACTAAAGGTAGAGAAATCCACAAAGATGAGGAAAAACCAGTGCAAAAAGGCTGAAAATTCAAAAAACCAGAATGCCTCTTCTCCTCAAAGGATCACAACTCCTCGTCAGCAAGGGAACAAAACTGGATGGAGAATGAATTTGACAAACTGACAGAAGTAGACTTCAGAAGGTGGGTAATAACAAACTCCTCCGAGCTACAGGAGCGTGTTCTGACCCAATGCAAGGGAGCTAAGAACATTGAAAAAAGGTTAGTCGAATTGTTAACTAGAATAACCCATGTAGAGAAGAACATAAATGTCCTGATGGAGCAGAAAAACACAGCAGGAGAACTTTGTGAAGAATACATAAGTATCAATAGCCAAATCGATCAAACAGAAGAAAGGATATCAGTGATTGAAGATCAACTTAATGAAATAAAGAGAGAAGACAAGATTAGAGAAAAGATAAAAAGAAATGAACAAAACCTCCAAGAAATATGGGACTATGTGAAAAGACCAAATCTATGTTTGATTGGTGTACCTAAAATTGACAGGAAGAATGGAACCAAGTTGGAAAACAATCTTCAGGATATTATCCAGGAGAACTTCCCCAACCTAGCAAGGCAGACCAACATTCAAATTCAGGAAATACAGAGAACAGCACAAAGATACTCTTTGAGAAGAGCAACCCTAAGACACATAATCATCAGATTCACCAAAGTTGAAATGAAGGAAAAAATGTTAAGGGCAGCAAGAGAGAAAGGTTGAGTTACCCACAAAGGGAAGCTCATCAGACTGACAGTGGATCTCTTGGCAGAAACCCTGCAAGCCAGAAGAGAATGGGGGCCAATATTCAACATTCTCAAAGAAAAGAATTTTCAGAGGCCGGGCGCGGTGGCTCAAGCCTGTAATCCCAGCACTTTGGGAGGCCGAGACGGGCGGATCACGAGGTCAGGAAATCGAGACCATCCTGGCTAACACAGTGAAACCCCGTCTCTACTAAAAAATACAAAAAACTAGCCGGGCGAGGTGGCGGGCGCCTGTAGTCCCAGCTACTCGGGAGGCTGAGGCGAGAGAATGGCGTAAACCCGGGAGGCGGAGCTTGCAGTGAGCTGAGATCCGGCCACTGCACTCCAGCCTGGGCGACAGAGCGAGACTCCGTCTCAAAAAAAAAAAAAAAAAAAAAAAAAAAGAAAAGAATTTTCAATCCAGAATATCATATTCAGCCAAACTAAGCTTCACAAGCAAAGGAGAAATAAAATCCTTTACAGACAAGCAAATGATGAGGGATTTTTGTCACCACCAGACCTGCCTTACCAGAGCTCCTGAAGGAAGCACTAAACATGGAAAGGAACAACGGGTACCAGTCTCTGCAAAAACATTCCAAATTTTAAAGAACATTGACATTATGAAGAAACTGCATTAACTAATGGGCAAAAAAACCAGCTAGCATCATAATGATAGGATCAAATTCACACATAACAATAGTAACCTTAAATGTAAATGGGCTAAATGCCTCAATTAAAAGACACAGACTGGCAAATTGGATAGAGTCAAGACCCGTCAGTGTGCTGTATTCAAGAGAGCCATCTCACATGCAGAGACACACATAGGCTCAAAATAAAGTGATGGAGGAAGATCTACCGAGCAAATGGAAAGCCAAAAAAAAAAAAAGGCAGGATTTGCAATCCTAGTCTCTGATAAAACAGACTTTAAACCAACAAAGATCAAAAGAGACAAAGAAGGCTATTACGTGATGGTACAGGGATCAATTCAACAAGAAGAGCTTACTATCCTAAATATATATGCACCCAATACAGAGCACCTAGCTTCATTAAGCAAGTGCTTAGAGACCTGCAAAGAGACTTAGACTCCCACACAATAAGAATGGGAGACTTTAACACCCCACTGTCAATATTAGATCAATGAGACAGAAGGTTAACAAGGATATCCAGGAATTGAACTCAGCTCTGCAGCAAGCAGACCTAATAGACATCTATAGAACTCTCCACCCCAAATCAACAGAATATACATTCTTCTCAGCACCACATCATACTTATTCTGAAACTGAGCACATAATCGGAAGTAAAGCACTCCTCAGCAAATGTAAAAGAACAGAAATCATAACAAACTGTCTCTCAGATGAAAGTGCAATCAAATTAGAACTCAGGATTAAGAAACTCACTCAAAACCACACAACTACATGGAAACTGAACAACTTGCTCCTGAATGACTATTGTGTACATAACGAAATGAAGGCAGAAATAAAGATGTTCTTTGAAACCAATGAGAACAAAGAAACAACATACCAGAATCTTTGGAACACATTTAAAGCAGTGTGTAGAGGGAAATTTATAGCAATAAATGACCATGAGAGAACAAGCAAGATCTAAAATTGACAACCTAACATCACAATTAAAAGAACTAGAGAGGCAAGAACACACATATTCAACAGCTAGCAGAAGACAAGAAATAACTAAAATCAGAGCAGAACTGAAAGAGATAGAGACACAAAAAACCCTTCAAAAAATTAATAAATCCAGGAGCTGGGTTTTTGTAAAGATCAACAAAATTGATAGACCACTAGGAAGACTAACAATGAAGAAAAGAGAGAAGAATGAAATACGCACCATAAAAAATGATAAAGGGGATATCACCACCGATCCCACAGAAGTACAAACTACCATCAGAGAATAATATAAACACCTCTACACAAATAAACAAGAAAATCTAGAAGAAATGGATAATTTCCTGGACACATACACCCTCCCAAGACTAAACCAGGAAGAAGTTGAATCTCTGAATAAACCAATAACAGGCTCTGAAATTGAGGCAATACTTAATAGCCTACCAACCAAAAAAAGTCCAGGACCAGCTGAATTCTACCAGAGGTACAAAGAGGAGCTGTTACCATTCCTTCTGAAACTATTCCAATCAATAGAAAAAGAGGGAATCCTCCTTAACTCATTTTATGAGGCCAGGATCATCCTGATACCAAAGCCTGGCAGAGACACAACAAAAAAAGAGAACTTTATACCAATGTCCCTGATGAACATCGATGCTAAAATCCTCAATAAAATACTGGCAAACCAAATCCAGCAGCACATCAAAAAGCTTATCCACCACAATCAAGTCGGCTTCATCCCTGGGATGCAAGCCTGGTTCAACATACACAAATCAATAAACGTAATATATCACATAAACAGAACCAATGAGAAAACCATATGATTATCTCAATAGATGCAGAAAAGGCCTTCAACAAAATTCAACAGTCCTTCATGCTAAAAACTCTCAACAAACAAGGTATGGATGGAACGTATCTCAAAATAATAAGAGCTATTTATGACAAACCCACAGCCAATATCATACTGAATGGGTAACAACTGGAAGCATTCTCTTTGAAAACTGGCACAAGACAAGGATGCCTTCTCTCACCACTCCTATTCAACATAGTATTAGAAGTTCTGGCCAGGGCAATCAGGCAAGAGAAAGCAATAGAAGGTATTCAAATAGGAAGAGAGGAAGTCAAATTGTCTCTGTTTGCAGATGACATAATTTTATATTTAGAAAACCCCATCGTCTCAGCCCAAAATCTCCTTAAGCTGATAAGCAACTTCAGCAAAGTCTCAGGATACAAAATCAATGTGCAAAAATCACAAGCATTCCTATACACCAATAACAAACAGCCAAATCATGAGTGAACTCCCATTCACAATTGCTTCAAAGAGAATAAAATACCTAGGAATCCAACTTACAAGGGATGTGAAGGACCTCTTCAAGGAGAACTGCAAACCTCTGCTCTAGGAAATAAGAGAGAACACAAACAAATGGAAAAACATTCCATTCTCATGGATAGGAAGAGTCATTGTCATGAAAATGGCCATACTGCCCAAAGAAATTTTAGATTCAATGCTATCCCTATTAAGCTACCAATGATTTTTTTTCACAGAATTGTAAAAAACTACTTAATATTTCATATGGAACCTAAAAAGAGTCTGCATAGCCAAGACAATCCTGGGCAGGAAGAACAAAGCTGGAGGCATCACACTACCTGACTTCGACCTATACCACAAGGCTACAGTAACCAAAACAGTATGGTCCTGGTACCAAAACAGATATAGAGACCAATGGAACAGAACGGAGGCCTCTGAAATAACACCACACATCTACAATCATCTGATCTTTGACAAACCTGACACACACAAGCAATGGGGAAAAGATTCCCTATTTAATAAATGCTGTTGGGAAAACTGGCTAGCCATATGCAGAAAATTGAAACTGGACCCCTTCCTTACACCCTAATACAAAAATCAACTCAAGATGCATGAACGACTTAAACGTAAGACCTAGGACCATAAAAATCCTAGAAGAAAACTTAGGCAATTCCATTCAGGACATAGGCTTGGGCAAGACTTCATGTCTAAAACATGAAAAGCAATGACAACAAAAGCCAAACTTGATAATTGGGATCTAATTAAACTAAAGAGCTTCTGCACAGCAAAAGAAATTATCATCACTGTGAACAGGCAACCTACAGAATGGGAGAAAATTTTTGCAATCTACTCCTCTGACAAAGGGGTAATACTCAGAATCTACAAAGAACTCAAAAAAATTTAAAAGAAAAAACAGCCCATCTAAAAGGGGGCAAAGGTTATGAACAGACATTTCTCAAAAGAAGACATTTGTGCAGCCAAGAGATATATGAAAAAATGCTCACCATCACTGGTCATTAAAGAAATGCAAATCAAAACTACAATGAGATACCATCTTATGCCAGGTAGAATGGCGATCATTAAAAAGTCAGGAAACATCAGATATTGGAGAGATTGTGGAAAAATAGGAACGCTTTTACATTGTTGGTGGGAGTGTTAATAAGTTCAACCATTGTGGAAGACAGTGTGGCAATTCCTCAAGGATCTAGAACTAGAAATATCATTTGACCCAGCAATCCCATTACTGGGCATATACCCAAAGGATTATAAATCATTCTGCGATAAAGACACATGCACACGTATGTTCACTGCGGCGCTATTCCCAATAGCAAACACTTGGAACCAACCCAAATGTCCATCAGTGATAGATTGGATTAAGAAAATGTGGCACATATACACCGTGGAATACTAGGCAGCCATAAAGAAGAATGAGTTCATGTCCTTTGCAGAGACATGAATGAAGCTGGAAACCATCATTCTCAGCAAACTATCACAAGAACAGAAAACCAGACACCACATGTTCTCACTCGTAAGTGGAAATTGAACAATGAGAACACATGGACACAGGGAGGGGAACATCACACACCAGGGCCTGTTGGGGGGGTGGGGGGCTAGGGGAGGGATAATATTAGGAGAAATATCTAATGTAGGTGTTGGGTTGATGGGTGCAGCAAACCACTATGGCACGTGTATACCTATGTAGCAAAGCTGCAAGTTCTGCCCAGGTAACCCAGAACTTAAAGTATAATAAAAATAAAATAGTGATGGCTGGGCCTTGGCCCCAGGTATTCTGGTTCAGCATTTTTTGGGGGAAGCATAGGACTTGCATCTCTAAAAAATTCCTAGGTAATATTGATGCCACTATCGAGATCCTAACTGAAAATAACTGATCTACTCTCTTCAAAGCTTTCTAACCTTCACATCATTGTCTCCTCTTATGTCTGTTCATTATTCCTCTCTTGATGAATACACTTATGTTTCTGTCTCTGATTGGGAGAGAGCTTTGGCTTCCTTTGCACATATTCAATGACAGGCATTGAAATGTATTGAAATTTCCTGTGTTTCACAAGTAGAAGAATCAGAAGCAATTTACAATACTTTTCCCAGACAGTTTCACTTTCCAACTATTCATCTTCTCCACTCCCTTAAAGATATCTTCCCTTGCTAGTTGATGTTCTTTGATCTTCTTCTCTTCATAACTCACAATACCTACTAGCTCATTTTCTTGTTTCACTCATTGTTACTTCGTATGGGTTATTTTCCTCCACATGACTTAATCATAAACTCTGTGAGAGTAGAGGACTTCACCATATATTTTTTGTTTCAGCACAGTCTTTGGTAAGTAGATGTTTCTTCTCAATGTGTTCTTATTTGTCATAAAATTTCTCTGATAGAGCCTTTCATGATATCAGCTAATAAGCAGGCAGAGTTTATGGCAATTTGCATGAGTCACGGGTAGGATTGTCAGGTTTAGTAAATAAAAATTCCACACCCTAAGGTAAGTTTGAAATTTAACAAAGAATAATTTTTAACATAAATATATCTCATGCAAACTTTGGGACATACTTATAAAAATTACATTGCTTTTCTGAAATTCAAATGTTATGAGCATACTATATTTTATCTGGCAACCGTTTTCATGGCTTTTCAGAACTTGATTCTTCAGAACGTCATTAATAGAGTCATATGAACATATCTTGCTCCCAGAAATAGCCCTTTTCAATATTTCATCATATATTAGCCATGTGACTTTAGGTAAAATACCTAATGTCTTTGAGCTTTAGTTGACTCAAGATAAATGGAGATAATAAATAAAATTGTCCAAGCAGATATACTTTCTCCAAGAATTCCAAGCTAATACTCACATAGTGACCATGAATATTCTTGTAAATTGGTAACCTAGGAAGATTCCAAGGTATTATGTTTAAAATATATACATATCACATATTATATTTAAAGCTCATGGTAAATTCTGTTAAGATATATTTCTCCTTGCTAGAAGAATAAACAAGTGGTAAGTTATGGAATGCACAAGTCTAAGAAATAGATTGTTAACAATTTTGGAATTCCTGGGGCCACTGGCCTCATAGTTCGAAACCAAGTCATCTGGTGAAAAGAAACAGAGAAAAGTCAGACCATGGGTGTTTCCTTGGATCCGGCTCCCTGTGATCCCATGGCTCCTACCACTAAGTTTTTCACCACCAGCATCACTACCACACAGTCATGGTTAATGAAATTTGTCCCTGGGATCAATTGCCCTAATTATATACTTTATCTAAGTTGGTCTCATTGGAAGAGAATTAGATGTGTGATCATAAGGTAAGATCTAAGAGATTTGCTTTCTCTAATATTATATAAGTAAATAATGCTCTGATGCTAAAATTTTATTATTTAACAGGTATCCTGGAGCAGGGTCTCATGAAATTGGAGGGTAGGAAACAGATGCCTGAGAAGAAAAACTAAGAGTGCTGATATAATTAACACATAGGCACCAGATAAATTTGCCTTTATCACTATTTTCCCAAGGCTGTCTCTCTGTCACAGAAATGTGGACAATTGTTAGGTTAAGTCACAAAGAGATAAGAAAAGACAGGAAGTTTATCAACTCTAGCCTGTTATGACTTGACGCCCACATGCTGACCTTAGTTTACTTTCAAATCCTCAGTACCACATCTGTGTCTGCTAAAACTCACTGTGGTCTAGTATGCTTGACCCTCTTTAAAAGAGTGAATGGTTCTGCTTTGTGCTTCATTTATCTTGAAAGGAGACTCAAGATTGTTTAAGGTCATGGAATGTATCCTAGGTTGAAGCTGTGACAGTTTAATGAATATTAAATGAGTATTTCCTACTGTTTGTAGTTATTTCTCAGCCTAGGGACGATTTTTGGCTGGTGTCAGGGTTTGAAGTTTCTTTATGTTGTTTTCTACTAAACATTATTCTCTCTCTCTCTTTTGGTTTTGTTCCTGATGTCGTATGTGCTTCTCAATCAGGCTGTACTTGTCAAATGCCTTTCAAGTTACTACTGCAGACTCTTCCCAAATGTGTTCATTTGTTTATTGTGAAATTATTATTGTCTCCTAAAATGTTTCTGCTTTCTCTTTTCTGTCATTGAATTTTTATCTTCTTTTGTTTTAAAATTATAAAAAATCAAGCAATAGTTGTATTTCATGCCTTCTTATTTAAGGAATTGTTACATGCAAGCAACTAGCTTGTACAATTACATTTTGTAACATATGTATTTGTTTTTAGCAAAAAGTTGGCTATAAACAACTTAATTATTTTCTTTACCTGTCGCTCAAATTGAATATAGCTCCAGAGGTGGTATTTTGGAAATAAAGAAAAACAAAAACAAAAGTTTCTTATTTCTTGTCAGTTAAGAAAATATAAAAGATAATTTTGGTGTCCTTTTAGTAGAAATTATTAAAGAAAATTGTATCACAACTCCTCTTTTAAGTAGAACTTCACTTAGTGGGCTGCAGCAGTATAATCGTGTCTTCAATTTAAATATCTATAGAACTGAAGGTTTTATCTGTCTTCTCTAAGATCCATCTTAGCAGAAAAATTAAAAAAGTAAATACTAAAATACGGAAGTAACTTACTTCATTAATTTCCATTTGACTTCATGTTAGTACACAGTTTGAAGAATCTATATATTTTTATGTTTTAGATTAGCAGAATATAAGTTTTGTCCATATAGACATATATTTAGATCTGGTTTTAATGTTTTGATAGAACTGTGCAGTCAAGTCAATGCAGAGTTTGATGTCACTTCCACTAAAACTATGGAAACATGTCTAATGCATAATTGCCAAAGGTTTATTTCCTTATTACAACATATTTAAATGAGATATTATTTTTTAAATGCATACTCCTGGGGTCTTACACATAGTGGAATAAGAGAAATCATGTTACATTCATTATCTCAACTTCTTTTTAAAATTCCCCAAACTTCTTCTCTAATATGATTTTCTGCACCCACACATTTACTTTCCTAGAGTTTTCCCAGTTTTCACAGGTAAAGAGCGAAATCTTTCAACAACTTCAAAACCAAGGTAAGTAGCTTCTGCAACTAGATATTGTGATACTATATATATTGCAGGCAAAACTAGTGCAAGAAGAGAAGTGACCAGCCAGTAATTCACCACATGTATGGAGGAAAAAGAAATCAATTGATCAAGAAATAAATGTAAGCAAACCCAACAGATAACCATTAGCAACTTCATATATGGGGACTAGGGTAAAGTACAATATGGAAGTATTGCTGGAGGTATGAAGTTAGGGTTGTTAATCCTTGGGCCTCCTAAAATTTGCAAAAAAGACCAACAAATTTTGACCCATTCTAACCAATTGTGTTACCATAGTATTCACTGCTTCACTTACTGTAGATAGCATGCTAAATATAATAAAATAATTTTCGCTAACTTCAGCATTTGTTCAAAATTGAATGGTATACTGCCAACAAAAGAGAAAAAGTTAAGTTGACACTTCTCAATAGCTCTAAATGACAGAAGCCAACCTGACACTTTTAGAATTTTAAAAATTAATTTTAATGAGAAATTATTTATAAAAATAAACTTCACCCATTTTAAATATAATACTTTCTGTTGGTTCCTTCTTTCTCCTCTCCATTTGTAATCCCCATTACTTATATATGAAACCACTTATTCTACATTTCACTGAGGCTCTGTTCATTTTTCTTAGTGTTGTTCTCTTTTCTTATTTACGAATATGCATAATATCTTTAAGTTAACCAATTGCTTCTTACATCTGTTGGTAATTCAGTCTCAATGTATTTTTCTTTCCTAATACTATATTTTTCATTTTTATCAAGTTCAATCTGGCCTTTAATTCATGACTATTTAACTTCTTTATTATGTTTCTTCTTTTCTTCATTTCTGTGAGCATATTTTAAAGATTTATAATATCTGTTTTACCTTGAATGCTAATTATAGAATCTTTATTTCCATTGATAGATTTTTTCATGGTTCTCTATTTTATTTTCCTGCTTTTTTGCACACCTGACAATTTTTCATTGGGCTTAAGTGTCAAATTTGTCTGTATTTCTAAAAAATATATTGGATGTTGGTTTAGCACAGAGTTAACTGGCAACAGCTTGATTATTTCAAGCTTTGCATTTTATTATTTATTATGCCAAATACAGAGGAGCCTTTATTCTGAAGCTAATTTAGCCCTACTACTAAGGCATATTCCTTCTGAGGACTCTCCCTAATGATCCTGTCTTACCTACAGGATTTGGTGCACCTGCTCTTCTATGGTTGTTTTTTCTGCGTATTTGGAGAGTTTCATCCCATTCCCACATATCTTAGTACTCAGTGGAAAAAGGGAGGAAACTATTTTGTAGTTCTCCTAAAGCTGTCTTTCATTGCAGTATTGTCCTCCTGGTATTCTGCTCTACATTTTCCAGTAGCCCAAACCTCTCCAAATTCTGGTTTCTGTCACAGTATCAAACTCTGATCTCAGGAATTTTAATGCTTGAAATAAACTAGCAAAAATAAAATATGTTCACATTTTCAACTTTTTGAATGACTCATTAAAAATTTTAGGGGGCGGAGCAAGATGGCCAAATAGGAACAGCTCCAGTCTCCAACTCCCAACGCAAGCGACACAGAAGACCAGTGATTTCTGCATTTTCAACTGAGGTACTGGGGTCATCTCACTAGGGAGTGCTGGACAATCGGGGCTGGTCAGCTGTTGCAGCCTGACCAGCGAGAGCTGAAGCAGGGCAAGGCATCACCTCACCTGGGAAGCGCAAGGGGGAAGGGAATCTCTTTTTCTAGCCAGGGGAACTGATACACACAACACCTGGAAAATCGGGTAACTCCCACCCCAATACTACGCTTTAAGCAAACGGGCACAGCAGGAGAATATATCCCACACCTGGCCGGGAGGGTCCCACGCCCACAGAGCCTCCCTCATTGCTAACACAGCAGTCTGCGATCTAACCACAAGGCAGCAGCGAGGCTGGGGGAGGGGCGCCCACCATTGCTGAGGCTTAAGTAGGTAAACAAAGCCGCTGGGAAGCTCGAACTGGGTGGAGCTCACAGCAGCTAAAGGAAACCCGCCTGTCTCTGTAGATTCCACCTCTGGGGATAGGGCACAGCTAAACAACAACAACAAAAAAAGCAGCAGAAGCCTTTGCAGACGCAAACGACTCTGTCTGACAGCTTTGAAGAGAGCAGTGGATCTCCCAACACAGAGGTTGAGATCTGAGAATGGACAGACTGCCTGCTCAAGTGGGTCCCTGACCCCTGAGTAGCCTAACTGGGAGACATCCCCCACTAGGGGCAGTCTGACACCCCACACCTCACAGGGTGGAGTACACCCCTGAGAGGAAGCTTCCAAAGGAAGAATCAGACAGGTACACTCGCTGTTCAGCAATATTCTATCTTCTGCAACCTCTGCTGCTGATACCCAGGCAAAAAGGGTCGGGAGTGGACCTCAAGCAATCTCCAACAGACCTACAGCTGAGGGTCCTTACTCTTAGAAGGAAAACTATCAAACAGGAAGGACACCTATACCAAAACCCCATCAGTACGTCACCATTGTCAAAGACCAGAGGCAGATAAAACCACAAAGATGGGGAAAAAGCAGGGCAGAAAAGCTGGAAATTCAAAAAATAAGAGCGCATCTCCCCCTGCAAGGGAGCGCAGCCCATCGCCAGCAATGGATCAAAGCTGGTCAGAGAATGACTTTGATGAGATGAGAGAAGAAGGCTTCAGTCCGTCAAACTTCTCAGAGCTAAAGGAGGAATTACATACCCAGTGCAAAGAAACTAAAAATCTTGAAAAAAGAGTGGAAGAATTGACAGCTAGAATAATTAATGCAGAGAAGGTCATAAACGAAATGACAGAGATGAAAACCATGACAGGAGAAATACGTGACAAATGTACAAGCTTCAGTAACCGACTCGATCAACTGGAAGAAAGAGTATCAGCGATTGAGGATCAAATGAATGAAATGGAGCGAGAAAAGAAACCAAAAGAAAAAAGAAGAAAAAGAAATGAACAAAGCCTGCAAGAAGTATGGGATTATGTTAAAAGACCAAATCTACGTCTGATTAGGGTGCCTGAAAGTGAGGGGGAAAATGGAATCCAGTTGGAAAACACTCTTCAGGATATCATCCAGGAGAACTTCCCCAACCTAGTAGGGCAGGCCAACATTCAAATTCAGGAAATACAGAGAACACCACAAAGATACTTTTCGAGAAGAGCAACTCCAAGACACATAATTGCCAGATTCACCAAAGTTGAAATGAAGGAAAAAATCCTAAGGGCAGCCAGAGAGAAAGGTCGGGTTACCCACAAAGGGAAGCCCATCAGACTAGCAGCAGATCTCTCGGCAGAAACTCTACAAGCCAGAAGAGAGTGGGGGCCAATATTCAACATTCTTAAAGAAAAGAATTTTAAACCCAGAATTTCATATCCAGCCAAACTAAGTTTCATAAGTGAAGGAGAAATAAAATCCTTTATAGATAAGCAAATGCTTAGAGATTTTGTCACCACCAGGCCTGCCTTACAAGAGACCATGAAGGAAGCCCTAAATATGGAAAGGAACAACCGGTACCAGCCATTGCAAAAACATGCCAAAATGTAAAGACCATCAAGGCTAGGAAGAAACTGCATCAACTAACGAGGAAAATAACCAGTTAATATCATAATGGCAGGATCAAGTTCACACATAACAATAGTAACCTTTATGTTAATGGACTAAATGCTCCAATTAAAAGATACAGACTGGCAAACTGGATAAAGAGTCAAGACCCATCTGTCTGCTGTATTCACGAGACCCATCTCACATGCAGAGACATACATAGGCTCAAAATAAAGGGATGGAGGAAGATCTACCAAGCAAATGGAGAACTAAAAAAAGCAGGGGTTGCAATCCTAGTCTCTGATAAAACAGACTTTAAACCATCAAAGATCAAAAGAGACAAAGAAGGCCATTACATAATGGTAAAGGGATCAATTCAACAGGAAAAGCTAACTCTCCTAAATATCTATGCACCCAATACAGGAGCACCCAGATTCATCAAGCAAGTCCTTAGAGACTTACAAAGAGACTTAGACTCCCATACAATAATAATGGGAGACTTCATTCCACTGTCAACATTAGACAGATCAACGAGACAGAAAGTTAACAAGGATATCCAGGAATTGAACACATCTCTGCACCAAGCAGACCTAATAGACATCTATAGAACTCTCCACCCCAAATCAACAGAATATACATTCTTCTCAGCACCACATCGCACTTATTCCAAAATTGACCACATAATTGGAAGTAAAGCACTCCTCAGCAAATGTAAAAGAACAGAAATTATAACAAACTGTCTCTCAGACCACAGTGCAACCAAACTAGAACTCAGGACTAAGAAACTCAATCAAAACTGCTCAACTACATGGAAACTGAACAACCTGCTCCTGAATGACTACAGGGTACATAACGAAATGAAGCCAGAAATAAAGATGTTCTTTGAAACCAATGAGAACAAAGATACAATACCAGAATCTCTGGGACACATTTAAAGCAGTGTGTAGAGGGAAATTTATAGCACTAAATGCCCACAAGAAAGCAGGAAAGATCTAAAATTGACACTCTAACATCACAATAAAAGAACTAGAGAGGCAAGAGCAAACACATTCAAAGCTAGCAGAAGGCAAGAAATAACTAAGATCAGAGCAGAACTGAAGGAGATAGAGACACAAAAAAACCCTCCAAAAAATCAATGAATCCAGGAGTTGGTTTTTGAAAAGATCAACAAAATTGACAGACCACTAGCAAGACTAATAAAGAAGAAAAAAGACAGGAATCAAATAGACGCAATAAAAAATGATAAAGGGGATATCACCACCGACCCCACAGAAATACAAACTCTCATCAGAGAATACTATAAACACCTCTATGCAAATCAACTAGAAAATCTAGAAGAAATGGATAATTCCTGGACACTTACACTCTCCCAAGACTAAACCAGGAAAGTTGAATCCTTGAACAGACCAATAGCAGGCTCTGAAATTGAGGCAATAATTAATAGCCTACCAACCAAAAAAAGTCCAGGACCAGATGGATTCACAGCTGAATTCTACCAGAGGTACAAGGAGGAGCTGGTACCTTTCCTTCTGAAACTATTCCAATCAATAGAAAAAGAGGGAATCCTCCCTAACTCATTTTATGAGGCCAACATCATCCTGATACAAAGCCTGGCAGAGACACAACAAAAAAAGAATTTTAGACCAATATCCCTGATCAACATCGATGCAAAAATCCTCAATAAAATACTGGCAAACCGGATTCAGCAGCACATCAAAAAGCTTATCCACCATGATCAAGTGGGCTTCATCCCTGGGGTGCAAGGCTGGTTCAACATTCGCAAATCAATAAACGTAATCCAGCATATAAACAGAACCAAAGACAAGAACCACATGATTATCTCAATAGATGCAGAAAAGGCTTCTGACAAAATTCAACAGCCCTTCATGCTAAAAATGCTCAATAAATTCGGTATTGATGGAACGTACCTCAAAATAATAAGAGCTATTTATGACAAACCCACAGCTAATATCACACTGAATGGGAAAAACTGGAAAAATTCCCTTTGAAAACTGGCACAAGACAAGGATGCCCTCTCTCACCACTCCTATTCAACATAGTGTTGGAAGTTCTGGCTAGGACAATCAGGCAAGAGAAAGAAATAAAGGGTATTCAGTTAGGAAAAGAAGAAGTCAAATTGTCCCTGTTTGCAGATGACATGATTGTATATTTAGAAAACCCCATCATCTCAGCCGAAAATCTCCTTAAGCTGATAAGCAACTTCAGCAAAGTCTCAGGATACAAAATTAATGTGCAAAAATCACAAGCATTCTTATACACCAGTAACAGACAAACAGAGAGCCAAATCAGGAATGAACTTCCATTCACAATTGCTTCAAAGAGAAAAAAATAGCTAGGAATCCAACTTACAAGGGATGTAAAGGACCTCTTCAAGGAGAACTACAAACCACTGCTCAGTGAAACAAAAGAGGACACAAACAAATGGAAGAACATACCATGCTCATGGAGAGGAAGAATCAATATCTTGAAAATGGCCATACTGCCCAAGGTTATTTATAGATTCAATGCCATCTCCATCAAGCTACCAATGAGTTTCTTCACAGAATTAGAAAAAACTGCTTCAAAGTTCATATGGAACCAAAAAAGAGCCCGCATTGCCAAGACAATCCTAAGTCAAAAGGACAAAGCTGGAGGTGTCATGCTACCTGACTTCAAACTATACTACAAGGCTACAGTAACCAAAACAGCATGGTACTGGTACCAAAACAGAGATATAGACCAATGGAACAGAACAGAGTCCTCAGAATTAATACCACACATCTACAGCCATCTGATCTTTGACAAACCTGAGAGAAACAAGAAATGGGGAAAGGATTCCCTATTTAATAAATATTGCTGGGAAAATTGGCTAGCCATAAATAGAAAGCTGAAACTGGATCCTTTCCTTACTACTTATACGAAGATTAATTCAAGATGGATTAGAGACTTAAATGTTAGACCTAATACCATAAAAACCCTAGAAGAAAACCTAGGTAGTACCATTCAGGACATAGGCATGGGCAAGGACTTCATGACTAAAACACCAAAAGCAATGGCAACAAAAGCCAAAATTGACAAATGGGATCTAATTAAACTAAAGAGCTTCTGCACAGCAAAAGAAACTACCATCAGCGTGAACAGGAAACCTACAGAATGGGAGAAAATTTTTGCAATCTACTCATCTGACAAAGGGCTAATATCCAGAATCTACAAAGAACTCAAACAAATATACAAGAAAAAAACAAACAACCCCATCAAAAAGTGGGCAAAGGATATGAACAGACATTTCTCAAAAGAAGACATTCATACAGCCAACAGACACATGAAAAAATGCTCATCATCACTCACCATCAGAGAAATGCAAATCAAAACCACAATGAGATACCATCTCACACCAGTTAGAATGGCAATCATTAAAAGTCAGGAAACAACAGGTGTTGGAGAGGATGTGGAGAAATAGGAACACTTTTACACTGTTGGTGGGATTGTAAACTAGTTCAACCATTATGGAAAACAGTATGGCAATTCCTCTAGGATCTAGAACTAGATGTACCATATGACCCAGCCATCCCACTACTGGGTATATACCCAAAGGATTATAAATCATGCTGCTATAAAGACACATGCACACGTACGTTTATTGTGGCACTATTCACTAGCAAAGACTTGGAATCAACCCAAATGTCCATCTGTGACAGACTGGATTAAGAAAATGTGGCACATATACACCATGGAATATTATGCAGCCATAAAAAAGGATGAGTTTATGTCCTTTGTAGGGACATGGATGCAGCTGGAAACCATCATTCTTAGCAAACTATCACAAGAACAGAAAGCCAAACACCACATGTTCTCACTCATAGGTGGGAACTGAACAATGACATCACTTGGACTCGGGAAGGAGAACATCACACACCGGGGCCTATCATGGGGAGGGGGGAGGGGGGAGGGATTGCATTGGGAGTTATACCTGATATAAATGATGAATTGATGGGTGCTGACGAGTTGATGGGTGCAGCACACCAACATGGCACAAGTATACATATGTAACAAACCTGCATGTTATGCACATGTACCCTAGAACTTAAAGTATAAAAAAAAATTTTTTTAAAGACTTTAGGAAATAAATTATGAGTATAGATAGCACTGCAATGCTTCTGCATCCAATTGTAACTTAACATGAGGATAAAACTATAAAACATAGTGAAAAAACCTTACAAACTCTTTGTTATCATGTATAAAGATTTTAAAGCTTATATAATGACATTTTGACAAATTTAGAATAAAGTACTAGATGTAAGAACTCTGTAAAATTATCAAGTAAAATTTAAAATTAGAAAAATGAGTCATATTGAGAATTATACTACTAAAATTCATCTCATTAATAAGATAAAAACATGTAATGCTCTAAATAAATGGCCAAAAATCATTTTACAAAGTGAAATATCCATCTCTAAGAAAAGCTTTTATTGAATTAGCAAGAGAATTATAATTCCTTAAGATAAAGACGAATATTTTCTACCAGAATAACTACTGGACTTCTCTCAATGTGGATTTTTTAAATGATAAATTTGAAAACCAAGTGCTTTGACTTTGAAAGTGCATTACTACAAAATTCGGCCTTATTTTTCTTAACACCTGAATTAGAAGACTACAGCATTTTACATTTTTTATTATCAGGCAGCCCTGTCCTTGTCTAAGTTTTCCTTCCTATCTCTTCTTAAAACCTAATGGGGATACCTACATTAATCATGGCTCCCTCATCCTCATTATTTACCATGTATACTGTTTGGGGCCCACCATCACAGTTGCTGCCCTGAGGGGAGAAATCAATCTCCATCTATTCAGGTTTTATTGCTGCTGGTCTCACGAGTTTGTACTCAATGGTGAAGTTCTGATAATACAAAAACGTGTGCTACACCCTGTCACTTCCACCACAATAGTCTTGATAGTAATTTTTGTTGGTTATTTTACTTGAGGATTTTAAAAATTTGAGACACAATTAACATACTATAAAACTCATGATTTTAAAATGTATAATTCATGAATAGCCACTCACCCTTACCTATTTCCATACAGGCCCTGGCAATTCACTATCGATTTGCCTATTTTGTACAGTTCATCTAAATGAAATCATTCTGTAATGTGGCATTTAGTATCTAGCTTCTTCTGGATAGTATGTTTTCAAGGTTCTTTTATGTTGGAACATCCAGAAATGCTTCATTCGTTTTTATGGCTGAAAAATATTCCATTGTATGCATATAGCACAATTTGTTTATCCATTCATTTGCTGATAGATATTTGGGTTGTTTCCAATTAAAATTATTCTATTAGCATACAAAATAATGGTGTGAACATTCATGTATAGCTTGTTATATAAATATATGTTTCCAATTCTCCTGGGGGTACACCTAGGAGTGAAATCACTAGGTAATAAGGTAATTCTATATTTAACTATTTGAGAAAATGCTAAACTGTTTTCTAAAGCAGTTGTATTATTTTACATTCTTATCTTCAATATATAAGGCACACAATTTATCCACATCTTTGTAAATGCTACTGTCAACTATCTTTCAGTTTGTAGCCATCCATTGCATTTCCTTTGATATGCTTTGACATATGTCCCCACCCAAATCTCATCTGGAATTGTAATCTCCAGGTGTCAAGGGAGGGACCTGGTGGGAGATGATTGGATCATAGGGGCGGTTTCTTCCATGCTTTTCTCTTGATAGTGAGTGACTGCCCACAACATCTGGTGTTTGGCAGTTCCCCTCCCAGCTTCCTGCTGTAAGATGGTCCTTGCTTCCCCTTTTCCTTCCACCATGATTGTAAGTTCCCTGAGGCCTTCCTGGCCATGTGAAACTGTGAAACCTCTTTCCTTTATAAATTACTCAGTCTCAGGTAGTATCTTTATAACAGTGTGAGAATGAACTAATACATCTTTAATTACCCTTAATGACTAATGATAGTGAGAATCTTTTCATATGCTTATTGACTATATGGCTATATATATAGCTTCTTTGGAGAAATGTGTACTCAAATTATTTTTTTCTCAACTTTTGTCTCTTTTATTAATTTAATTTTTTTATACATAGTAGTTTTATTTGTATTAGCCAAAAGCTAGAAACACCCAAGATGTTCTTCAACAGGCAATTTAAAAAAAAATATTTAATTTTTAATTTTTGCTGGTACAGAGTAAGTATATACATTTATAGAGTACATAGGATGTTTTAATACAAGTATGGAATGTGAAATAATCACATCGTGAAGAATGGAGTATTTACCCCCTCAAGCACTTATCTGTTGTGTTACAAACAATCCAATTGCACTCTTTTAGTTATTTTAAAATGTACAATTAAGATATTGTTGACTATAGTCACCCTATTGTGCTATCAAAGAGTAGGACTTGTTTATTGTCTCTATTTATTGTAACCATTAAGTATCCCCACCTCCCCTCCAGCCCCACACTACCCTTTTCAGCCTCTAGTAATTATCCTTCTACTCTCTATGTCCATGAGTTCTATTGTTTTGATTTTTAGATCCAGCGCATAAGTGAGAACATGCAATGTTTGTCTTTCTGTCCTCGCTTATTTCACTGAACATAATGATCCCCACTTCCATCCATGTTGCTGGTAATAACAAGATCTCATTCTTTCTTATGGCAGAATAGTACTCTTCTGTGTGTGTGTAACACGTTGTCTTTATCGATTCATCTGTTGATGGATATTTACATTTCTTCCAAATCTTAGCTATTGTGAACAGTGATGCAACAAACATGGGAGTGCAGATATCTCTCTGATATACTGATTTCTTTTCTTTTGGATATACTGATTTCCTTCTACTGGGGTATATACCCAGGACTGGAATTGCTGGATCATGTGGTAGCTCTATTTTTATTTTTTTTGAGGAACCACCAAACTGTTCTCTGTGGTGGTTGTACTAATTTGCAGTCCCACCAACAGTGTATGAGAGTTCCCCTTTCTTCACATTTTCACCAATATTTGTCCTTGCGTCTTTTGAGGATATAAATGATTTTATAATCGCTTTTAGTTATTGTATTTTATATCTGATCAGTGTTGCCTGAAAATATGTACAGAAAAAAAAGTAGTTCTGATTTAAAAGGAATTACATTTACTCTAGCAATTTGGGAATTATTGCCTTTTAACAATAACAAGTCTTTCAATCTGCAAACATTACATAAATTTTTGTTTATTTGGTTTTCCTTAATTTTTTCAATCATATTTTATAGTTTTCAATGTACAAATTTTACACATCTTATGTTAAATTTATCCCTACATAGTTTACTTTTTTGATACTATTGCAAATAGAATTGTTTTATTCATTTCATTTTCAGATTGTTCATTGCCAGAATGTAGAAATACAAATGATATTTGTACAGTGATCTTACAACTTGTGAACTTTCTGAATGCACTTACAAGCTCCAGTATTTTTATGAATTCCTTACTATTTTCTATGCATATGATTATGTTATCTGCACATAGAGATTTTTATTTCTTTTGTTACAACCTGGATATTTTGAATTTTTCTGTTGCCTAATTTTGCTAGTTTTAATTTCTACTACAATATAATATGAAGTAGAACTGATGACAGTAGATATCTTCACCTTATTTCTAAATTTACTTAGTGTGATGTTAAACTGTAGAGTTTTTAAAATTATATTTTAGACATCCTTCATTGGATCAATAAATTTTCTTCTAGTTTGTTGAGTTTTTAAAAATGATGAAACAATGTTGAATTTTGTCAGGTTTTTTTTCCAGTTTTTATTGGGATAATCATGTGCTTTTTTTCTTTTCTTCTATTAATATGGGGTATTACACTGGTTTATTTTTTATTTATTGAGCCAACCTTGCATTCGTAGAATAATTTCACATACTCATGATGTGTAATTTTCTTTATGTTATTAGATTCAGTTTGCTAGTATTTACTTGAGGATTTATGAAACTCTATTCATAAGGGACACTAGTTTACAGAGTTTTAAAAATATATTTTCATGGTTTTTGAATTGCAGTACTACTAGCCTTATCAAATGAACTCAAAAGTGGTTCCTCCTCCTCTTGTTTTTGGAAAAGTTTGAACGTATTGGTGTTTATTAAAACCTCGGGACTACATGCCTTCAGTAGTGTGGTCCTGAGATTTTCTTGGTGAGAAGTTTTTTGATTGTTAATTCAATGGTGGTGATTCTATTTCAACTTTCTGGGTTTTTTTCTTGAGAAAGTTTCACTGGTTCTGTCTAGGAATTTTCCAATTTTATCTGAGTTATGTAATTTGTTAACATATAATTGCTCATGCTGTTTTCACAAAATCTTTTTGTTTTTGTAAATTTTGTAGGAATGACTTATTCGTCATGTTTTATTTAGTAATTTAATTCTTCTCTTTTTCTTGTTCAGTCTATATAGTGGTTTGTCAATACTGTTGATTTTTTCAAAAAACTGTCTTTTGATTTTGTTAATTTCCTGTACTGTTTTTATTTTTATTTCATTTAATCACTGAAGTTTTTATTATTTTCTTCCTTAGCTTGCTTTAAAATTTTTTAATACAGCTATTTGCAGCTATACATTTCTCTTTGTGCATGTCTTTAGATTTATTTCACTTATTTCAGTATACTAGAGGAATGGGTGTTTATACTTGCTATGTTTTCCAAGTAATTGGCCTCCTACCATTATTGAATAGTTTTCTTTGTTGCTGCTATTTTTGTCTAAATTTTATTTTGTGTAACATTCCTATAGTAATCCCAGTTCTCTTTTGATTATTCTTCACGTGATATATCTTTTTTCATCCTTTTACTTCCAACATATTTACATCATTAAATAAGAAGTGTTTGATTTTATAGATAATACAGTTGAATAGTTTTTTTAAAAAATCCATTCTGTCAATCTCCATTTAAACTGGAGAGCTTAATTCATTTAAATTTAATGTAATTACTGCTAAGGTAAGGCTTACATCTGCCATTTGCTATTTCTTTTCTATATATCTTGTATCTTCTTTGTTTCTCAGTTTCTCCATTATTGCATTCTTTTGTGTTAAATAGATATTTTATAGTGTCTCATTTTAATATCCTTCTAACTTCTTTATATAACTTTAAGTTATTTTTATTAATGGTGGCTCTGAGGACTACATTTGACGTTATAACTCATAATAACCTAGTTGGATTAATACCAACCTAATTTCAACATTATGCAAAATATTCTTCTCTATAGCTCCTTTACTCCTTCTCATAATTTTGCACTTATTGTCATAAAGACTACTTCTATATACATTGTGTGTTTATCAGCTTAGATTTAGATTTATTGCATTATAGAGTTATCTTTACAATCAGATAGGAAAAAAATAGGAATTACAAATAAACCTTTAAGCCTTAGCTAGTCAGCTAAGCCTCAACTGTTATCCAACACACAAGGCAGTCATTAAATTAATTATTTGCCTTTAATTATTTTCAGCAGTCCCTGTGGAAAAGTCATTGAAAGATCTTCAACTGAAGCCCAACATGGGCAGAATAGCAAGTGCTGCTCTCCATGTTAAACAATGACAATCCTTTGGTAACAGACTTTGAAAGTTCTCTAGTTATGTCCTGTTTACTATATTATGCTCCTTTCAGTGGTTGAGATGCTATATGCTTTTACTGTAAAGATGACTTTTTTATTTTTATTTTTATTTTTTTATTTTTTGAGACGGAGTCTCGCTCTGTCACCCAGGCTGGAGTGCTGTGGCCGGATCTCAGCTCACTGCAAGCTCCACCTCCCGGGTTCATGCCATTCTCCTGCCTCAGCCTCCCTGGTAGCTGGGACTACAGGTGCCGCCACCTCGCCCGGCTAGTTTTTTGTAGTTTTTAGTAGACACGGGGTTTCACCGTGTTAGCCAGGATGGTCTCGATCTCCTGACCTCGTGATCCGCCCGTCTCGGCCTCCCAAAGTGCTGGGATTACAGGCTTGAGCCACCGCGCCCTGCCAAGATGACTTTTTTTAATGCTATCACAAAGCTGAAAAGTGGGGCATAAGAGTAGGGAAAGTAAAAACTTCATAAAACCCCCTGTTCTTACTGAGGTTCAGCTATTTTCCTCAAGAAAATGTTCTCTGGATTGCTACACGCTTTGGTTAATTTCCCAAGTCAGAAAGAGTTGCTTCTGACAATTTTTGTTATTTTTCTCATTGCTCTTTTGAAGGTGAATATTGTGGGAAGTCAGTACTTTTCTGTTTCACTCATGTTACTCCTGCAATAAATCTTGATCATGATCTTACCAGGCTGTCCCTGAGACCCAGTGATAAATTATGGTGTTCAGGATCACCACTTATACCTTAATTCAACCACTGCCTCTCACTTTTTCTGATATTCTACATATTACTTCCATGGTTACCTTCTCAAGTCTCAAGTCTCTGTTGATTCACTTAAGCCCCATTCTTCCCTGCGGTAGCAAAGAAAGTTCATTGTCACCTTTAATTTTGGATATCTGGAAAGAAATGTTCCTTGGCTCAAATTGTTACAAATCTTATCAGTTCAGTTCTTTCTGCTTTCACACTTGCAGTCTTTCCTCTAAAGAGTTTAGGTCAGTAATTAACATACCAGATTCTTTCTCTTGGAAGAAGCCCCTGTTGTTATTTCTGCTAAATGTCTTCTGCCAGAATCACTTTAGTCCTTTAAATATAATAATACTATTGAATATCACAAGCAAGATTTTAGAGTTCTCAATATAGCCTTTACTCGAGAGGTTACTCTAAGACAGCAAAATATTTTTAGATAAACTTACTAGCTTAGAGAAGGAAATTAGGCTATTCTTCCTAGAAGCATATGTGAACTAAAATACTTGAATATATCAAACTGAAAGACTGCCCTGGAATCTTTCCAACTAAAGCTTCAGGTCTTTGAGTAACTCCTAAATTATTTTACATATGGCATATTTATATAACAGAATATTGTGAGACAGTTAAGGTTGATATGCCTTAAAGATTATTTGCAATTTGGAAACAAAATGAAGTCAGAACAAGTCAAATTAGGACTGTAAGGACTGTAAGATGCCTAATTATTTCCCACTAAAATTGCCCTTTTTTGATTGGAATAATCAGCAGAAGCTTTGCTATGGTGGAGAAGGGCTCTCTGGTGAAGTTTTCTGGGTGTTTTTCTGCTAAAGCTTTGGCTACCTTTCTCAAAACACTCTAAAAAATCACAGAGGTCATCATTTCAAAGCCATCCAGAAAGTTGGCAAGCAAAGTGCCTTGAGCATTTAAAAAAAAAAAGCCCGGCGCAGTGGCTCAAGCCTGTAATCCCAGCACTTTGGGAGGCCGAGACGGGCGGATCACGAGGTCAGGAGATCGAGACCATCCTGGCTAACACAGTGAAACCCCGTCTCTACTAAAAACTACAAAAAACTAGCAGGGCAAGGTGGTGGTGCCTGTAGTCCCAGCTATTCGGGAGGCTGAGGCAGGAGAATAGCGTGAACCTGGGAGGCGGAGCTTGCAGTGAGCTGAGATCCTGCAACAGCACTCCAGCCTGGGCGACAGAGAGAGACTCCATCTCAAAAAACAAACAAACAAACAAACAAACAAAAAACTGTTGCCGTGGCCTTTGTTCTTGATAGGTCCACTTTTGCTTTGACTGGACCACTTCCAACTCTTGGTAGCCATCACTTTGATTATGCTTTGTCTTCAGGATCATACTGGTAAAGCCATGTTTCATTTTCTGTTATAATTTTTCAAGAAACAAAAAAGCTTCAGTATCTCAAAATCACTTGTTTAAAATTTCCACTGAAAGCTCCACTCTTGTCTGCAGCTGATCTGGGTGAAATGGTTGTCATACACATCAAGTTGAAAGTTTGCTCAACACTAATTTTTCAGTCAGAATTGTGTAAGCTGAACCATTTGAGATGTCTATGGTGTTGTCTATAATTTCTGTTGTTAATCTTCTGTCCTCTTTAATCAGGATACAAACAGGATGAATTTTTTCCTTGCAAATTGATGTAGATGGCTTGCCACTGTCAGCTTCATTTTCAGTATTCTCTTTTCCCTTCTCAAAATAAGTTATCAATTTGTAAACTGCTAATTTATTTTGGCACATTGTCCTAATCAACTTTTTTTAAAGTATCAATGATTTCACCATTCTTCCACCCAAGCTTCCCCATAAATTTAATGTTTGTTCTTGTTTCAATGGTATCAGAATTCATGTTAGTCTGATAGAGGTTTTTGTCAAACTGATGTCTTATTTTTCTTAATGCCTCAAAGTAGATGCTGTTTAGGCATATCTTAACAAGTTAGTACAAGTTTATTTTGGTGCAAATTGTTTTTGAAATGCATGCATAGTTTTTTATGATATGCATTTTTTGATGAACCCATATACCTTCATTTTTACATACTGAATGCTGGAAGTGATGCTCTGTGACTTCTGAAACTAGGGCATATGACTTTTATGCATTCCCACTCTGTTCACTGGGGATGTTTACTCTTGGAATTCAGCCATTGTGGATAAGAAAGTTCAGTCTATGAAAAGGCCGACGTAGAAAGGAACCAATGTCCTGGCCCACAGACTTGGTGAGTTTCCACCTGACAACCAGCATTAACATACCCATCATGTGAGGCAGCCGTTTGACAGTGGGTCCCAGGCCCTAGCTGAATAGCAAACTATATACATATTTATATACTTATGTAGAGTTTTGGTCAAATTGAAGGTGTATCAGTAAAATAATTATTGTTATTTAAAGAGACTCATATTTGCAGTTGTTTGTTACACAACAATAAATTACCTGGGTTTTTTGGTACCTAGAAGAAGGGAGTTACTATGGAAAAACAAAAAAGCAAGACATGTTGCATTAGCTTTGGAACAAGACAGAAGAAAGCTGGGAAGGGCTTTTAGAACACTGTTAGTGAAATCATGAAGGTCCTTGAGGAGAATGTTAGTGAAAGCTTAAAAAAAGTGAGGAAAAAATATTTTTATAGCTACAGAAAAAGAGATCCTTGCTATGTATCATGAAACTTTGGCAACCCTCTTCCCTGCAGTAATGTGGAAAATGCAAAATATATTATTCAAGCTACATTATCAAGTTATTTTTAAAAAAAGGTTAAGTCAAACTGTTGGAAGAACCATCTGGCTTCTTTATTTTTACCTGTAAGAAGAAGATGGGCCAGGCATGGTGGTTCATACCTGTAATCCCTGTGCTTTGGTGGGGCTGAAGTTAAAGGATCACATCAACTCAGGATTTCAAAACCAGCCTGGGTAACAAAGAGAGACTTCATCTCTACTAAAAACATTTTTTTAAAAATAGCCAGGCATTGTACCTGTAGTCCTAGCTACTAGGGAGTCTGAGGTGGGAGGATCGCTTGAACTCAGCAGGTCAAGGCTGCAGTGATCCCTGAGAGTGCCACTGCATTCCAGCCTAGGTAACAGAGTGAAACCCTGTATCAAAAAAAAAAAAAAAGAAGGAAAGAAAAAAAAGGAGAAGTCAAAGCAGCAGCAGCAGAAGAAGAAGAAGAAAGAAGAAAAGAAGGAGGAGGAGGAGAAGAAGAAGAAGAAGAAGAAGAAGAAGAAGAGGAAGAGGAAGAGGAAGAGGAAGAAGAAGAAGGAGGAGGAGGAGGAGAGGAAGCAGAAGAAGAAGGAGAAGAAGAAGGAGAAGGAGAAGGTGGAGGAGTAGGAGGAGGAGAAGGAGAAGGAGGAGGAGAAGAAGAGGAAGAAGAGGAAGAAGAAGAAGAAGAAGGAGGAGGAGGAGAAGAAGAAGAAAAAGAAGAAGAAGAGAAGGAGAAGAAGAAGAGAAAAAGGAGAAGAAGAGAAAAAGGAGAAGAAGAGAAAAAGAAAGAGAAGAAGAAGGGAGAAGAAGAAGAAGAAGAAGAAGAGGAAGAAGAAGAAGAGAAGAAGAAGAAGAAGAAGAAGAAGAAAAGAAGAAGAAGAAGAAGAAGAGAAGGAGAAGAGAAGAAGAAGGAGAGGAGGAGGAGAGGAGAGGAGAGGAGGAGAAGGAGGAGGAGAAGGAGAAGAAGAAAGAAGAAGAAGAGAAGAAGAAGAAGAAGAAGAGGAGGAGGAGGAGGAGAGGAGGAAGGAGGGGAGGAAGAGGGGAGGAAGGAGGGGAGGAAGGAGGGGAGGAAGGAGGGGAGGAAGGAGGGGAGGAAGAAGAAGAAAAGAAGAAGAAGAAAAGAAGAAGAAGAATAAGAAAGAAGAAAGAAGAAAAGAAGAAGAAAGAAGAAAGAAAAAGAAGAAAAGAAGAAGAAGAAGAGAAAAAGAAGAAGAAGAAGAAGAAGAAAGAAGAAGAAGAAGAGAGGAGGAGGAGGGGGAGGAGGAGGAGAGGAGGAAGGAGGGGAGGAAGGAGGGGAGGAAGAAGAAGAAGAAGAAGACGAAGAAGAAGAAGAAGAAGAAGAGAAAAGAAAAAGAAGAAAGAAGAGAAGAAGAAGAAAGAAGAAGAAGAAGAAGAAGAAGAAGAAGAAGAAAAGAAGAAGAAGAATAAGAAGAAGAAGAAGAAAGAAGAAGAAGAAAAAAGAAGAAGAAGAAGAAAATAGCAACCTAAAGGACATTGTTAAATCTCTAAGCCCAGGCCATCTGGGTGTGAAAAAAAAATCCTGTCTCAATTTTAGCCTCTCCTGGTAGAAATTTATTTTTAGATCAAGAAAGAATATCAAATCAAAAATCATAGAAATGTAGGGTTCTATGTTTTATAGTCTCAGAAGGACCTGTGGGATTCCCTCATAAGATTATTCAAGCAGACAAATACCTTACAAAAATATTAAGGACATGCCCTGTAGAATTTCTTGATGTGATGATAGAATTTCTAAGATTGCTAATCATATTATCCCATTGAAGTCTCCAAAGATCCCCTGACAGAGAAGGGCTTATTTCAAAAAGATGTGGGGGTATGATTTTTGTGTAATGGAGTGGTTTATAAATTGTTATATAGGAAAACCAAAATGTATCTTATAAGAATTATACCTATTAGACTAAAGATATAGAAAAAATACAAAATGAAAAGATATCTTTAGACTCCTAGTTTCTATATATACAAATCAGTATGAGAAAACTACTCCATTATAAATATGGGTTACTTTTTGTGGAAGAGGAAGATTGTTAGAATATAAAAGAAAACAAAACAAAAAGCAAAAGGTAGATCCTAAGCCGTTGGAAACAACCTCCTGGGAATAGGACCGAACTCTAATCAAGTGACTTACAACAGAAATTTTAGAATTATTATGAAACAGGATGTGTTCTGTTTCTCCCATTGTCTGCCTTTTTGAAGGGTAGTGTGACTATAGCGGTTACCATACTCATTTCTATCACTGTACATTGCATTTGTGGGTGGCAGATATCTTGTCTCATTCAGTCTTTAGATTGAGCGCAACAGAATGAAGAGCCTCATCTGCCCTTGAACATGATTTAGATAACTAGATTCTACTCTGGTATTTGATGCCGTAATGGCATTACACTTGAGGGTCTTGATACAGAGAGGAAAGTAGTTTGCATATAGAAGAGATGTAAATTGTTGTATTCAGAGGGAACCTGTGGCAGATTAATTTTCTCAAGATGGTGATTAATGTTCTCAGTGGACATTTTAACCTTTGCAACATGCGCAATATGGAAGAAATGAGGCTACATGAATTCTGAGGCTAGATTATAAATATGTCATACACATTTGACTTTTGCTTTGGGGATGCTTGCTCTTAAAAACCTATCATTATACTATAAAAAACCCTAAACTAGTCCATGGGGATAAACCACATGGAGGGGTCACATGCAATGGTTCTAGCTAACAACTCAGCTGATCTCTCACATCAACTGCCAGCCATGTGAATGAAGACATCTCTAGATGGTTCCAATGAAGGCTGAGTCACCACCAGCCTTTGAGTTTTCCAGGATGAACTTCCAGACATTGTAAGACAGAAGCAAGTCATCTACACTGTTTGCTTTCTCACTGAATGCCTCACCCACAGATTTTTGTGAGCATAATAAATAATTATTTTATGCTTCTGAATTTAATGTTGTTTGTTATACAACAGTAGTATCTGGAGCACCTTAAACCTTATTTGTTTCATTGCAATGAGTATTAGTGCATGTCCTCTCAAATAAAAAGAGGTTTTATGTTAACAACAGATATATTCTGTTTATAGCCAGTAATTTAAGAGTGAAAACTCAATGGTAGCATTTTAAAAGATAAGGAGAGATGGTTACGAGAAGAAATAACAGAGTAAGAAGAAACCAGCTGGTAATAGAGAAGAAACCTAGGGATTTAACTCCTGGAGGGTTTTAGCTTCCTCAATAATCTTTAAGACATTTTTGAACTCTTTATAATTGTATAGCATAAATACCAATCTATAATTTAACTTCATCTAGTAACAGTACAATTCCTGTCTAGCTGAACTTTTTTGCTTCACATACACACCTAAATAAATTTTCTGGTTTTTTACTCCATCAATTTGATGCCAACCTCTACTACATTCACTATATTCCTTTCAAAAAATGCAAAAATAAGCAAAGAACTTTAGGTAGTGTCAAGCACTCCCCCAAAATGCTAGCAACCTGGTTAAGAAACAAGTATAGTGACAACCATGGTTGGAAAAATAACTTCGTATTAAAATGAATTGAGGAAAAAAAAGGTTAGGAAGAAAAGAGTAGGAGATTTATTGGTGTAGTTTAGAAATATTTTTTGTAGCAAAGGCTTAAACTGAATCACAATAGAAATCCAGACTCTCAAAGTCTCAGACATTTTGACCCAAGTGTAGATAGGTGTGTTTGAAATTCTGTGAGTCAGCTCCCATGACACATCCTAGTGGTTCCAGAGACTTAGATATATGAGAAAATGGTTAGAAAACTGCTGAATTATATAATTTATATATCCCTATGCCACTTCAATCCTCACTTTATGAATAATGGGCAATTATTAAAACATGCGGGAATAGATTGAAGCTCATGTGAGGTTGGAGAAGATTTCTGAGTTTCCATGTAAGTGCCCATCTGCCCCGTGTCATCTGTAAGTGGTGAATACTGTATATTGGAAATGACACAATGGACATTAAATCTAGTAGGGTTCACACAGAACAAGTCAGTTTTAACCAATCTCAATTACTTCTCTGACAAACTTATAGACTGTTTATGACAGAATTCAATAAACAGAGCTGCATTCCAGTGAGGCAGTTGTCATTGTCTCTTGCCATAGCCTAGCTTATGACAAGAACTGGATAGAAGAGTGGTTAGATAGAATATAATATAGTCCAATAACTTCTCCAGTGATACTGGTTAATAGAGCACTGTCAATAATGCACAAGGTTTCTAGCATTCATCTTAGGACTGACACCTCTACATTTTCTGATCCCATCAATAATTTACATGGGCAATATGAAATGTACTAACCAAAAGTACAGACAAATATAATAGATACCAGAATAAGAATCTCAAAAATACCTGATAAGCTGAGACAAAAGGTAATCCTGAAAACATATAACTTAACAAAAATAAGTACATTTGATCTATTGAAGCCAATTACTTTGAAGACTGGAACAGAACTATCTCAAGGGTACTAATGCCCCCTTTAGGGACAGTAAATGCAATGTGAATTAGCACAGTGACATGACAACCTCCAAATCATTTTTCTGGTTCATTTCCAATTTAGAGCAATTATTAAGAAAGCAGCAAAAGATAAATCATTTTGTAATAAAAGTTGTATAATATAGCTTACACAGTAGATACACACTATGAAATGGAAAACTATGCAGCAATATTTTAAGTAAAGCTACATGCAATTGTATTAATGAGTCTCAGGAATATAATATTTCATAAGAAAAAACACAAATCATAGAAAAATAGAATATGATCATATTTACACAATTTCTCAAAACTGTCAAAACTATAATACATCATTAAGGAATAGAAATACAGGTATTTATATTTAAACCAACACAAAAGAATATTCACCACATGTTTAAGAGTTATGGATGATTCTGAAAGAGGATATAATTACTAAATGTAAAAGTGGATTTTTAAACTGTGTGTTTCATAAATGTGTTTCATTGAAATATTACCTTTAATTTCTTATGTATATTTAATAAATATAATTTTTTTACTTATGATATTTAATAAAGGCAATTATTTAAAATAACTAAAATTTTAGGACATCTAGACACCTTATTACTTGAACCATGGTTAAACTTTTTTTTAGGGGGAAACTTTTTTGGCAGGACTAGTTCACAGCTCAGATAATCAGAATTCATTTTAAGAATATGTGTGCTACCAAAAAGTGTCTTAATACTTTCCAAAACATTCAAGAAATGAAATATGTCTCAGGAGGTTGTGCAGGCCTTGGGAACCAGGGCACTTGATATCATTACTACACTCAGGACTTATTGTTTCTACTCTAGATTCCATCCACAACAGACCCCAGCTGATCTTTGCGTCTGCTTCTGCTGACAAAACTACTTAATTACAGGTTCTTATCCTTTGCCCACTTTTTGATGGGGTTTTTGTTTTTTTCTTGTAAGCATGTTTACTTTCCTTTTAGATTCTGGATGTTAGACCTTTGTCTGATAGGTAGATTGCAAAAATTTTCTGCCTTTCTCATGGTTGCCTGTTGACTCTGATGATAGTTTCTTTAGCTGTACAGAAGATTTTTAGTTTAATTAGTTCCCATTTTTCAAGTTTGACTTTTGTTGAAATTGCTTTTGGTGTTTTAGTCATGAAGTCTTTGCCCATGCCTATATCCTGAATGTTATTGCCTGGGTTTTCTTCTAGGGTTATTATGATTTGGGGTTTTACATTTAAGTCTTTAATCCATCCTGAGTTAATTTTTGTGTAAAGTGTAAGGAAAGGGTCCAGTTTCTGTTTTCTGCATATGGCTAGCCAGTTTTCCCAGCACCATTTATTAAACAGGAAATCCTTTCCTCATTGCTTGTTTTTGTCAGGTTTGTTCAAGATCAGATGGTTGTAGATGTGTAGCGTTGTTTCTGAAGTCTCTGTTCTGTTCCATTGGTCTATATATCTGTTTTGGTACCAGACCCTTCTCAAAAGAAGACATTTATGTGGGCAAGAAACATATGAAAAAAAGCTCATCATCACTGATCTAGAGAAACACAAATCAAAACCACAATCAGATACGATCTCATGCTAGTCAGAATGGCAATTGTTAAAAAGTCAGGAAACAATAGATGCTGCCAAGGCTGTGGAGAAATAGGAACATTTTAAAACTGTTTGTGGGAGGGTAGATTAGTTCAACCATTGTGGAAGACAATGTGGCAATTCCTCAAGAATCTAGAACCAGAAATACCATTTGACCCATCAATCCCATTACTGGGTATATACTCAAATGATTATAAATCATTCTACTATAAAGACACATGCACATATATGTTTCTTGCAGCACTATTTACAATAGCAAAGACTTGGAACCAACCCAAATACCCATCAACAATAGTCTGGATAAAGAAAATGTGGAACATATACAGCATGGAATACCATGCAGCCATAAAAAAAGAATGAGTTCATATCCTTTGCAGGGACATAGATGAAGCTGGAAGTCATCATTCTCAGCAAACTAGCACAGGAACAGACAACCAAACACTGCATGTTCTCACTCATAAGTGAGAGTTGAACAGTGAGAACACATAGACACAGAAAGAGGAACAGCACATACTGTGGACTGTTGCTGGGTAGGGGGCAAGGGGAGGGAGAGCCTTATGGCAAATACCTAAGGCATATGCTGCTTAAAAACCTAGATGAAGGGTTGGTGGGTGCAACAAACCACCATGGCACATGTATACCTATGTAACAAACTTGCACATTCTGCACATGTATCCTGGAACTTAAAGTAAAATTTAAAAAATCATAATAAAATAAAAAGAAATTCCAGGTTCTATATGCTCCTCATCTATACACTTTCAGAGAGAGAGATTCTGATGGTTTCGACAGGTAGTATTCAATATGGATTTCCCCTGGAAAATGGCCACATCAGAAGCTTCTGGGAATCAAACGAGCATCTTTTAAGTCAAGCTGTGTTGTTAGTCTAACTAGGAAAACAGTCGTCTTTTGTTTCCTATAAAGGGGGAAACAAAAATATGGCATTTACTCAAAGAATCATGTTATGGCCATTGGAACACATATGTAGGATATAAAAAAATGGTCTATAAGGTTATTTTTAAAATATTAATATTTTAATATTGATATTTTATTAATATTAATATTAAAAATGTTGCTATTCAAAGGCTAATGCTATACATTATCTGTCAATGCTCCTTTGATTACAGATAATGTTTTGTGAGTATATGAATTTAATGCTTGGTGAAGGCAAAAATTACTAAACGCTCAGTCCAATGAATAATTTAACCCTGTCTTGTACTTGTATTTAATGATTGTTTTTATGTCAGGCAGATAATGGCAATTAACAAATCAGTTCCATCTCTGATTTCGAAGAATAGTCCTCGTATGGCTGCAAAGAACATTTATGCATACAATTGTCTTTACCAAACTCAGCTTTATTTCAATTGTATAGGCATATAATGTTCGACAGAGTTCACTTTTTTTTTCTAGAAATCAAAGAAGAAAAATAACATATTCCGCAGGACAACCAGAGACAATCACTGATTCTGTTTTTCCATAACTCTCTTTTTATCCTGAACTAAGAAATTGTATTAAGAGGAAAATTCATCCCATTCTCACGCTTACCATATATTGCAGAGGGTGTAGGTGAGAGTTTTGAAAATCACATAGTTTGAACACAGCAATATGTATCAATATAATAGCAACATATAAATCATGTTTATACTGTAGTATGGTATCATAGAGAATCTTACCAACTCTCTCCCTCTTTATCTCTTTCTCCAGTTCATATTTGTTTAATGTTGGGGAGAATATTTTCCAGTGGACTCTAACAAATGTGCAGAACTCTACTCAGGCAGTTATTCTCTGAGCCTTAGGCTGTCAGAACAATACCCCAGATTTCATGTATTCAAGTCTAACATTGTTTTGCCAATTACAGCCCTTCCCCACTGAAATCCCATTCAACTTAGTAACTTGAAGGTTCAGACATTACATTAGAGACATATGAATACCCGGCTGGGTGCTGTAGCTCACGCCTGTAATCCCAGCACTTTGGGAGGCCGAGGCGGGTGGATCATGAGGTCAGAAGATCAAGACTATCCTGGCTAACACGGTGAAACCCTGTCTCTACTAAAAATACAAAAAATCAGCCAGGCGTGGTGGCGGGCCTCTGTAGTTCTAGCTACTTGGGAGGCTGAGGCAGGAGAATGGCGTGAATCCAGGAGGCGGAGGTTGCAGTGAGCTCAGATTGCGTCACTGCACTCCAGCCTGAGCGACAGAGAAAGACTACGTCTCAAAAAAGAAAAAAAAAAAAAAAAAAAAAAAAAAAAAAAGAAGAGAGAGAGAGAGATGAATACCCTAACATGCTGATTTCTGAGAACAAGATCAATCCTAAATGCTCTTACATTACGATTTCAATGCAATGACACACAGCATCTAGTCCACACTAGCAGATTAAAATCATGAACACTACACAGAGATACAGATCTAATATTTGGGGTGTTAGTTAACATCCTAACATTGTGGTATTAATGAGACACTCGTTAAGTTTATGTAAATTAACACTTCATTTCTCTTGACTGTAGATGGATGATCATCCCTGGATTGGGACTGGGTCTACAGTTGGGAGTCATGCCATTTCTGCTCTGGTGAGCTGGTAGGAGTTGAGAAATAAACAGGGTTTTAGAAACTGTTTCTCAAAAATGTGAGTATTCATATGAAGTTATCTAAAGGAAAAAATACTTTTACCTCATGAACTCAGTTTATATGCAATGATTTTAATAATTCATGTTTCATAGAGAAAGGGAGAGAGAAAGAAAGAGAAAGTTTTTTGTTCTTTTCTGGTCAAAAAAAGGCAATAAGTTTGGAAAGAAGTTGTTTTCATTTCAGTGGTTGTCTGTATTAAATAAAATGGTCAGAATCCCTTAGAAGCTCAAGAAGCATATTGGCAGGTGATCTACACTGCAGAAGAGGATACACACAATAATGGGAGATATGTTGGTCAGTAATTAGTTGACATCATTTACATTTCCTTTCCTGTCTATTAATAAAATACACTCCAGTGTTCATAGCCTACACTATCTCACCTGTTTATTGAAGACATTTCAGTTATGTTAGATTCTACAAATTGTGGTACAGGATCACTTTAATACTGCTCTCACTAACACATTTATGACATATTACTGCACCTATTGTGAGCCTGCTGTAAGAGCATTATCAGGGGCCTCTACTGAGTTTGATCAGCATTCATGTTATGTTTTTATTATATTTCTATGAGAAGTTTAACTGTATACTGAAAAAAAGAATGAGGATACCTTTAGATCTAGAAAGGAAGGATAGTTGCATATTCGCTTAGATGTGTTCAGTGTATGCACTATGAAGCTCCAACAACAAATATGTCATTGTCAGGAAATGTCAAGAAACCTGGAACTGGCCGCTTACTGATGGTAATAGTTCAAGTCTTTGATCTCCAGTTTATATCTGAGGTTCATACTCTGGAAAACACTGATTGCCAGAACAAAAAGATTCCGGTCTTTTTATTTGAGGTATTCCTTCCTTCTAACCAACGTCTGAGGACGAATTACACCCCTGAGGGTACTGGAAACTATGTTTAAAAAAAATTAGCTTTGTTAACTACAGAAATTGGCTTCATTAAACAAAGCAAACAACAACAAAAGTTCATTCAAATTTACCAACCAGAGATTAAAATGTTACATAAGAACAAAAATACAAACCTTCCTAATTATGAAAAGAAATTTCACAATATGAAAGAACAAATAAGCATATCATATAATACACATAATTCTAAAAGAGATTAGGTGAATGGAAAGAAAAATATCAGCCTTATTAAATGTGAATGGGGTTAGCTCACTTGCTAAAAAGAAAAAAAAAATTTCAATTGCAATTGCAAAAAAGACAACTACGTGTGATATATAGGAGATACTTTTATACCAAATTATTTTAAAGAGCTGAAAATAAGGGATTAGGAAAGATATACCAAATTGAAATAAAAAGAATTCATGGGTAGTGATAGCAATATTTAAAAAAGTAGAGTTCAATCCACAAAGCATTAAATGTTAGAAAAATAAAACAATTTAATAATAAAACTTACATTTTAAATGGAGAAATAATACATATGAATATGCATACACAAAATAGTGTATCAAACACTTACATAAATCAAAACTTGCCAGATATGCAAGAAGACACAGAAACACACAAATACTAGAAAATGTTAATACTTTGCTCTCAGTACAAGTCAGATCAAATAGGCTTATATGATTATATATTGAATTTATACGCTGGTTATAGAATATACCTTCTTTTTAGTGTATATAAGACAGTTACAAACATTATCATAATTTGTCACAAATAACAGAAAAATTTATAAAGTGAAAGTACTGCTATCAGTACTTTTCAATTACAATGTAATAACATGAGACATTATTAATACAATTATAAAAGCCATTCAAGCTAAACATTTTATAACTTTCTATTTTAAATAATTCTTATTTGAAAGAGAACATTGATAGTCCAAAGATAGAGAGTTTTAAAGTTTTCTTCATGTAGGCTATGAACATTTCTTGTCAAATTTAATTCTAGGTTTTAAAAAAAAATTTGTTTCTATTTTAAGTGGAGTTTTACTATCATTATCTTCTTAATATATATAATTTTTCTCTTATTATATCCTCAGTAAAAGGTTATTGTTTGTATATATGAATGCTCTTGATTTATGTATGTTAACTTTATAATTTGCTATTTTGTTAAATTCTTGTATGATTTGAATTAGGTTTATCATTGACTGTCTACTATTTTTCAAGCAAATAATCATATAATCTGGCAATATAAATATTTTAAAGTAATTTACTGCTATTTACATACCTTTGATTTCTAGCTCTTTTCTAACTACCTTGGCTAATACAATGTTGAAAAGTAGAAATATGGATGATCTTGTCCTATTCCTAAGCTTAGCAGTGTTAGAATGGAATAAAAATATAAATATGAACTCATAAACTTTAATACATAAAAAGAGCTAGATACAAAAATGGATGACCATGTCTGTGGGTGTGTATACATGTGTATGCACATGCACACATGTATGTATGTATAAATATACATACATTTATTTCCAAGTTCTCTATACTGAGAGTACCTAGAAAAAATAAAATACAGTAGCAATGAGCATATCTAGTACTCTAATCTTGGTTTTCCATTATAAGAAACCAGGTCTCCTCAAATAAATGGCTGATTTTAAGAATTAGACATATACCAAGAATATTTTTTTTTGTACCCCAAGTAAAATGGTGTTCAAAAAATTATAGGAACATACCTAAGTGATATAAGGAGACAAATTGAAGAGGCTGCCACTGGTCAAATATAACACAATTATGAACACATGCACTTCTCTTTACCATAGTATCAAGACAAAAACGTAGAAGTCATAAAGTTAGTGACATAATTTGACTTTGTGTCCGCACCCAAATCTCATCTCCAATTGTCCCCAGGGAAACAAAATAGCTGTGGCATTTTACATTTCCCCCAGCAGTATCCTGAGAATTCTGCATCATCTCCATCACTTGGTATAGTGTCTTGTAATTTTAGTCATGCTAATAGCTATGTAATGGTGCCTCACTGTGGTATTAATTTCATTTCCCTAGTAACTAATGATGTTGAACACATTTTCATAGGCTTCCTTGTTATCTAAATATCTTATTTGGTAACATGACTGTTCAAATATCTTTTTTTTTCCATTTTTTGTTGGGTTGTTTGTTTACTTATTATTTACTTTTGATAGTTCTTTATGTATTTTGGATATGAGATACTTATCATAGACGTGATATTCAAATATTTTTCCCAGGTCTGTTGCTTGAATTTTCATTACCTTAGCAGTATCTTTTAAAAGCAAATTTTTGGCTCCATGCAGTGGCTCACACCTGTAATCCCCAGTAGTTTGGGAGACCAAGGTGGAAAGAGCCTTTGAGGCCAAGAGTTTGAGACCAGCCTGGGAAATACAAGGAGATTCCATCTCTGCCAAAAGTTTCTAAAAATTAGCTGGCATGGTGGTACATACCTATAGTCCTAGCTACCTCAGAGTCTGAGGCTGGAGGGTTGCTTGAGCTGGAAGTTTTTTAATATACTAAAATTACTAGCTCTAATGTACTATTAATTGTGTAAATCTTATATCTATTTTGGTTTAGTAACCTTTATGGTAAAGTGCAATTATTTCATTTGTTTTTTAGTTCATTTTATTAATTCATTTATTCAACTGATAATGTTCAACAAAACATCATTATGTGCTCAGCAGACACTGTATTAGAGAAGTGACTCAAATAGCACAAGTGCTAAAAGTATTTGCATTGGGGTAGAGAGGTGTTTTCTAAACCATTCCAGCTCTCTAGAAAATGGAGATGATAATCTCACAGAGTAGATGTGAGGATGAAACAAGATATTATAAACAGGGGTTAGTATAGTACTTGACAGTCAGGACACAATGGGGGTTTGGGGAAGTTATATTTATTTCAATTAATGGTATTAGCAAAGTTTTCTATGATTTTTAATGGATTTCAAATATATTGAGTAATTTAGCAGTAATTCATTGTAAGATAATTAAATTCTCTGAGCTTTGGCTTTATAACATAAAAACTGTATCACTGGAAGAAACATGGTACAAGGAAAAAAGTGATTGCGATATCATAATAAACAAAATATTTAAAGTGAGTATGATTTTCCTGCCTATAAACAATATCCTTAACTATGAGGACTTCAATTTACTCAAGTGACCAGCAGGTGCACAGGCATATTTTGTTGATGTTCTGGGCCAGGCCATTAGATGCAACATGTATTGATATTTTACATAGACAAACTGAAGACTACAGGAGCCTCAATATTGCAAGGTAAAAGGGACTACCTCTTTATTTTAATAATTTCATCCTGAAAATAGCATTGAGGAAATGGGGGTGGAAGATTTCCTCAGTCCCCTTCAACTCTAAGACACTTGGGAAAAATACAAAACTGAGCAATGTGTTCAATTGCATTCAAAGAGTTTTCACATTTTATTGCTTGATTTGAATTATATTGTATATGGCTAACAATAATATCTCTTTTGTTACTAGTATATATAACAGACCTGTCATCATGAAGAACACCAGAAATGTCCACCATTTGTGGCCTTCAGTCTATTCTTTAATTTTCTGGTGTCACAGGCATAATTCGTGGCCAAGCTTTATTATTGATACTAGAATTTCCCTTTCTAGATAATGTACACCTGGGCTCATCCTGTTAAATAGTAAACTAATAATGATAATAATAATAATAATAATGGAGAGCTCTCAGTATATTTGTATTTTAACCCCATAAGAACTCTATTACATAGGTATCATTTTAATAATTTTTTATGTCATAAAGCCAAAGCTTAGAGAATTTAATTAACTTACACAAGATTGCAAAGTAACAGAACCAGTAATCAGGCTTAGAAAGTGTGATAACAGAGGAAGTGTTCAACCATCCTTCTAGCTGATAGATATCAGTTAAAGACCCTATTAAATTTTGGAACAATTAAAATAGAGAAAACTATAAGCAGAACTGGGGAGACATATTTATATTAAACATGTTATTTTATGACTACTGTTTGAAAAATCCCTAGTTTTCTTATTTTTATTTTCTCCTCCTCCTCCTCCTCCTCCTCCTCCTCCTCCTCCTCCTCCTTCTCCTTCTTCTTTCTTTCTTCTTCTTCTTCTTTTTTTTTTTTTTTTGACAGTTTCGCTCTTGTCACTCAGGCTGGAGTGCAGTGGTGCAATCTCAGCTCACTGCAACCTCTGCCTTCCGGGTTCAAGCAATTCTTCTGCCTCAGCCTCCCAAGTAGCTGGGAGTACAGGTGCCTGCCACCACGCCTGGGTAATTGTTTGTATTTTTAGTAGAGACAGGATTTCACCATGTTGGCCAGGCTGGTCTTGAACTCCCAACCTTAAGCAATCCACCCTTCTCAACTTCCCAAAATGCTGGGATTTACAGGCATGAGGCACCGCACTCGGTATAAAATCCCTAATTTTCAATGCTTCCACAATTGGCATGGTTGATCTTCATGATGTAAACCTATACTATTTTACATTATTGTCATTCTGAGGTCTTACATTTAGAGAGTTACTAAGAGACACAATAGTACCATGCCACTATTGCCTTTTTCTCCCTACTGTCATTATAAAACATTGATAGAGAGAAATGGGTGGTTCTTATCCCAATAATCCCAGAAGTATTTGTCTCTTCCTCCGTGCTTTCTCTTTTTCAAAACATACAGTCTGATGTTGGGGAAGCATTTGCTAGAACATTCATGGGCAAGCCAGAACCACACCTTTCCATTAAGAGGCAGCCTGACCATTCTGTAGATTTTAGAAGCAAAGGCAAATTTGTTCCATCTTAACAGTCACTAAAGGCTCTTAGACACCTTTCAGATAAATTGTTCACATGCTCTCCTTTGGGCTGCTATTAGACCAGACTCTAAACAATTCTGAAGCATTTACACTTCAAGTTTGGCAATTTCTCTGACCATCTTCCAAACTGTAGATCCTTTACAACTTACATGACTCCTTGGACACTAGCATCTTGTGACTGACATATCAGTGGATTCTGTAACTTTGATCCCTTCTGATATATAGAAAGAAGGCTCACTTCCAATCTTTTTGGGTCCCACTATTTATGATCTTAATGCTGCCAACATTAATACACATACCTCAGTTTGATGGTGCAGTAAAGGATTACTTCTTCCAAAAGCTAGATAATAAATGAAAATTCAGCCTTAGTGTTTGCAATTCAAATAGCTCATTCACCACCATCTGACAACACTTTTTATAATGCTCTCTGGAACAGAGATTCTTACAAAAAATATCACAACCCAGTTTTCTATTATAACATGCCTGTACCAGTGGTAGTATGTTTCTCATAAATAAATAAATGTGACTGCATAAAAACATTTGTGATCTCTTTCCCTTTCTCTCTCTCTCTCTCTCTGCCTAAAAGTACAGCTGTCATTTTGTAACCATAACTTGGTAAGGTATATATTACCATCACCCCCAATATTCAGTATCCTTGCATCATTAGTACTTGTAAAACTATACTCTTTGGTCTAATGTTGATTTTGGTCAATGAAGTGTGGGTGGAAATGACATGTATCTCTTCCAGGATGAAGCAGTCATTGCATGGTGAAGAGTTGCCAAGGAGATTCTTGGCATTAACAAAATAAACTTTGGTTATTGTGAGCCCCTGAGGTACAAAGGTTCTAAAATATCATAGCATGTACTAGGCCATTTTAACTAATAAAGATTGTAAGCATAGGATGAAAACTGATGCATTAAAGACACTATAGTGGAAAGGTTGAAATAGCCTTGTTTCCAAAGGCAGTATTGAACATCAGGACCAGCCCTGGACTGCTGGCTTCCAGATTTCTTATTGAGTGAAGATACAAAGAAAAACCGTTAAATTATTTAGTTGTATTTGTTTCCATTTGCTTTGTTTCATATTTTGCAACTGGAAACGTTGCTATACATATGTGTGTGTGTGTGTGTGTGTATGTGTGTGTGTGTGTGTATGTGTGTGTGTGTGTATATGTATATATATATATATAATGGAACACAGATATATAGATGAGAGAGTGATAGATACAGATACAGGTATAGATGTAGACAGATGTGGAGATATCAATATAGATATAGATACACATAGATATAGATGCTTCTCAATTTATGGAATTATATACTAGTAAACCCATCATAAACTGAAAATATTCATTTAATATTCCTAATCTACTGAACATTATAGTTTAGCCTAGCTTACCTTAGTCATGTTCAGAACATTTACATTAACCTACAATTGGGTAAAATCATCTGGAAACACAGTACTCTATAGAGTATCAGTTGTTTACTTTCTTGGTGATGTGGGTGACTGGGAGCTGTGCTTGCTGCCAATGCTGGGGAGTTGTGAGAGTGTCGTATTGCATATCAATAGCTTGAGAAAATATCAATATTAAAAATTTGAAGCCAGGCACAGTGGCTCACACCTGTAATCTCAGCACTTTGGAAGGCTGTGGTGGGCAGGTAGCCTGAGCTCAGGAGTTCGAGACCAGCCTGGGCAACATGGCGAAAGTCCATCTCTACCAAAAATAGAAAAATTAGCTGGGTATGTTGTTATGTGGCTGTAGTCCCAGCTACTCGGGAAGCTGTGGTGGGAGGATTGCTTGAGCCTGGGAAGTAGAGGCTGCAGCGGGCCAAAATTGCACCACTGCACTCCTACCTGGTTGACACCCTGTCCCCCAACCAAAAAATTTAAAGTATGGTTTCTACTGAATGAGTATTACTTTAGCACCATCTGTAAAATTTAAAAATTGTAAGTTGAACCATAGTAAGTCAGGTACCATGTGTATATATTCTATATTCTCATACATGAGATAGAATATACAATATATACTATCTCATGTATATATATATATTTCTCATATACATATATATTCTCTAGCTCTTCATGCTACTGCATAGCACAATACAACACATAAATGTTTATCTCATTATCTGTCTTGTTCTTGGACACTTGACAATTATTTTTATCTCAATGATAACTCAGACAAATAACCTGCACCTCTGTTACCACTAGAGGAGATATTGGGCTGGGTGACGCTGACCACATCATTGAAATTCAGGAAATCTATCCTTGCTTCATAGTGTAATCTTTGCTGCTTTATAGTAGTCTCACTCTATTTTTTTCATTCTGCTGAGAGCATGAAGATCAACAATTGCTCAGCATGTGAAAACTGTGTTCCTATTTGAACAATACTGTTCTGCAATATGAAAAAATTCAGTTCTACTCATTTATGCCAGACTGATGTATGCATTGTTAATTTCACTGGATGAATTTAAGAACTAACAAAGGACAAACTTGCAAAACAAAATAAATTGCTTGTTTCTCTTTTTTCTTGTTTCAAATCCAACAGCTTTTCAGATTTACTTTCCATTTATTAGAACAGATTGAAATTACTTATTGAAATTTCTTAGCACTCTTTTATAAGCCCAATGAACAGATGTAATTGTGCTTGGTAGATCAATTCATCCATTGCTCCATGCCCTGAAAATATGCTAGGGTTACCAAATAACAGCAAGTAGCCTGGTTGCTTAATTATTTCAAGTAGCTTGATGTCTTTTGAGAGAAGTAATCAATTTAAAATAAAATAAATCTTCAAGTTGGACAATCTATCCAATTAGTTAGATTTTCTTTGCCTAAGCTCACATTTCAAATTGATGGGCATAAATTTATTATCTATACAATCTACTGATAGAATCTTATCAGCATAATGCATGTTAACATCTCCATTAATAAAATTCTACCAAAGCCTGAAATACTAGAGAGGGCAGGCATGAATAATCGTTTAACATTAATTCTAATAACAACTTTTTCTATCAGAAGAGGAAAATTCTAGTATTTTCTCTTCAAACAAGAAGTACCTTGAAATATGTCAATGAATCATGTGTACATGAGTGTAATATCTTAATATGTCTTCATTCTTGAGATATAAGAGCATATATTTATGTTTCTCTTGGCTCTATTATCTTTTGCAGTAAAATGTCAGTGCACAAAATGCAAAACATGTCATTCAATTCAACCAATATCTATGAGATCTAATTCAGTGGTCAGTACAGGATTTTTAATGTTCCCCGGGTAATCTTACTGTTGTCACTTCATATCTAACTCCAGTGAAATTTTTATTTAATTAAATCAATCAAATCACATTTGTGACAATATGTTCTACTTCTTTCTATACTAATAGTACATGTTCTTTATAGGGACAGTAATGTTTGTTTTACAGACTTATCCAGTTCCCTTTGTGTAGCAGGGGAATCTCAAAAGTTTTTTTTATAGAAGTAATAAAAAATTGATGCTTTTTAATGTGAATATGTAAATGATGAGATGGAATATTTAAAAAAGGAACTTGAGGGGTGGTTGATGATCCCAATTTCTTTGGATATATCTCTAGATTCAGAGACTAAATATGAAGAGACAATAAGAAAATATTTTTTGTACGATTCTTCAAGAATGCTATGGGTGAACATCCACATGCATGAGCATCCACATTCCTTATTTGTTGAGAAAACTCTCTGGCCAGGAACTGGTTAATGTACTCAACTCAACAAACTCTAAATATGAGTCAGTGTTGATTCATTGGCACTACATAGAGGTGAAAGAATCATTATACATAAGGGGATTGCATAAGTTTATTTTGCTAATAAGGGTTAACTTTTGTGGCATGAATAAAATTAAATAAAAACTTGAAATCATAATCATAATTAACCTTTGGAGAGAAGGAAAGGGGCCTGAGAAAGGTTTCTGTTGTTCTGACAATATTTTATTTCTTGACACAGATGGCATTTAATGGGTGTATCTACTTTACATAATTTATCTGTACAGTCATTATTTGTCAACTTTTCTCTATGAATGAACTATTTTAATATCTAAATTGTATTTCAAAAAAGGATATAGATAAATAAGGATTTCTATCATGAAAGACGATGAGTTCAGTTTTAGATGTTTGAAGTTGTAAAGGCAATCACAAAGGTGCACAATAAAAAATGAGATATGTATCCTTTGATTTCAGGGAAATGTGCTAGGTTTGATATTAAGGCTTTTAGAGTTTTCATGATATAGTTCCATTAGAGTTAACAAAATAGTTAAGAATTTATGATAAGGAAGCATGACCAGAACAAAGTCTTGGAATGCAGTCAGATATGCAATTAGTGTAAGGTGCCTTTTGGTTAGCATTATCTTCTATACATCTCATAAAGAAAGATGAGTAGCCAAGAAGAAAATTCAGTCAGTTGACAGAAATAATAAAACATCAATTTTTAATACTTAAGTTTCGTTGATGAGGCTTGTAAATGTAGTTGTAGAATACATGAAAAGAGAAACTTTTTAAGAAATTGGGATTGGTAAATATTGCTGTAGTGAATGCTGTAATGCACTATCTAGATTCCCTTCAGAAGTGAAGTACTTAATTGTCCAGCAGGTGGAAGTGCGGTAGGCAGACAGCCTTGAGCTCTTAAACCTCAACTAGGATTGCAGTGGTTGAAGAGAACTGCCTCACTCAAGTTCACCCTCCTTTCCCAAGGTCTGTACACAATAACTGATGTGTACTGGGGTTAAAGATCCAGACTTCTTGTCCTAACTCAAGACACTCTGAAGAGTCATCTTAGCTTTAGAATTATCCATAGGATTAGCTAGCCTCCAGTGTGACTGTATCAAAACTCAACTTCTTCCTCTGCCTAATCCTGCTTTGTAAACTCCATAGGTGTTGATCAAAAGGAAACCTCTACATGTTAACTTACATCTGCTTTTCAAGGAGCCTACATTGCAATAATTGCCCAATACTGCAGAAACATAGGATACAAATATTTTTTTTAAAAATTTGCTGCAAAATAATCTTGTATGATATTTTTGAGCACAGCTTCAGTGCTGGTACATATAACAGTCTGCAAAAAAATGACTTGTCATACTGTACAAAAAATGAACGGTATTTGAAAAAACTCATTCTTCAAGTGTAGATGATATTTAAAAGAATATTTTTCTATAAAGACAATGTGAGAATAACAATGTTCCTTAGCTAGATGTAAGGTTAATATGTATTTTTTTAGTTGAGGGTAATTTTAACAAATGTATGTCCTTGGTGGAGGAAGGCAGAGAAAGCTTGTGTGGAAAAGGTTGAATAATAAATAAAATAAATATATAGAAAAATAAATAAAAAGAATAATAGTGGAATTTTTTTCTCTAAAGAGGCACAATGCTATGAAAACAAGAAGATAATACAGTAGTATAAATTAAAATAGATAGAAGAAACTGTCATACTAGAGAAATAAGAAATGGAGATAAAGATAGACACAACTGCAGTGAGGTTTATATCAAGGTAAATCATTGAGAACATTTTTATCTAATTGCTTTATATTCTTTGTGGTTAAAAAAGAGAAGCAAAAACATTTTTAGGGTGATGGAGAGTTGGTGAAGAGGTTATATTCTGGTTGTTTTTATTGCTTTTTCTACAGATAACCAAGTAAATGTTGGAATAAAGCAATTTTTTAATATTGGTCTAAGTATGTGATTTAGTGTAGGGAGATCCATGAAATTGTAAATGGTTAAGGGTGTTTAAGTTGCTTGTAAGTAATGAATTTAAAATAATATACAAAAAATTATATGCTTATTAAACAAGGATATCAAGTAAAGAGGGTCACTAGGCTGAAAGCAAAGGAAGGGAAGGAGTTAAGAACTATAGCAAAGGCAATAAATGGTTGGGGGGTAAAGTAAGGGGAGTACGAATGCTATAGTAGGGAGTAGAAGAGTATAGTCAGCAATGAGATTTTGTAGGAAGCAAGGAATAAGAGCACTTTAATTTAAAAAATGTGATATGGAAATTACATATTATAAAAGCACAATGATTCCATACGATAACAAGATTTAGGGTATTTTATGTTTATATAATGAACATCACAAAAGTTGAGCATGTTAAAGAACTGAGAGAGTAGAATCTTGAATGGGTCAACTCTACGAGTATTGAAACAATTGCAGGATTAGAGTGGGACTAGGCATTGAAAAAACTGAGTTTATTGTCAACATGTTTGATAAATTCATGAAAATGACCACATAGGTTGATAGGTGTTAATGATGAGTAGTCATAGGCATGAATATAGTTGGATGGAAACAGCTTTCAGGATACACCACACACACATACATACACATTTCTAGCATTTTGGAGCTAGAAAAGCTGCTAACTCCTGTTATCAAGTAATTATTCATTGGTACTGGGGAATGGGCAGTGTTCTGTTAAAATGACTGCATGAGAAGTTAATTTTCAGTTAAAGCAAAATGGTAAAGAGACAATTCATAGCACAGTTTAAAGTTATACAGAAATTTGTGCTGTGGAATAGAGATCTAGAGAGGAAACGTAGCAGCAGACAGTTGGGACAGGGGGCAAGAAAGGTCGATCTGAAGAGTCTGGAGAGGAGTGTATGGTAGAAGACATAATGATAATGTCTTGAATTTGACTGATAACAAAAGTGGCATATCTGTGATGTGCAGTTTGGTTAATTCTTCCAAACTCTGAATAAAACCCTAGTATGACATTTATTCAGTGTTGTCATAAGTTAAGTTTCTTATAGTATCAGGATTATGGTGACACTAACAGCCACAAAATATCTATCTATTGGTTGAATTAAATTTGTTCTTTTTGTAAAACAATAACAATCTAATCATCAAACAACTTTACATTAAGATAAAAAGGGGTAAGATGTTAATCACTTTAACTGTTTTGATACATTTCTCTATCATCATCTTTATCTATCTAAGTGATTCTCTTTTAATAAGACCATCTTTATCATTTAAATCAGTTCCATCGCCTTTAGTATAATCAGTAATATATGCAGGTTTAAATGTACTTACTCTCTTACTACTTTTTTGTTTTGCGTTTGTCCTTAATGTTCTCTGTTCACAATCCTCTTTTTTCTTGACTTGTCTTAGGTAAATTAATTATTCATTCATGTTCCATTTTATTTATCAGTTAATTATTTATACATTCTCTTTTTTAGTGTTTATCCTAGATATTAAAAATGCATACTTTACTCAAGTTTAATATAAATTGGTCATTTAATCATTTTTCAAAAATAAAAGTTCAGAGATAATTTTAAGTTGTTTAGTCCTCTCTTGCTCTATTGTTCATTATTGGCATGTATTTTAATTCTTTATATGTTTAGGATCCCATGATATTAATTTTTATGGTTTAATACTGTCTATCAACATGCCTACCTTTTCTCCACTCGTTTCTACCCTGCATTTCTTAGTTTGTTATCTGAATTCATCTTCCTTCCACTTAAAGTACATTTTAGGTTTGTGGGGTTTATGTGTGTGCGTGACTCATTACTCAAATTTCATAGTTATTGCTCAACTGAAAATATTTTCTGTTTAACCTTCATTTTGAAATGTTGTGTTGCCTTTTTTACTTCAGAATAAAGATTTATTTTAGTTTCTATAATTGTGTTGAAAATTCAGTAGCAAAGTTTTTTCTTGTTTTTTGAGAGATTATACTTTTCCTTCCTATAGTTGCTTTAATATTTCATGATGTTATTTATATTTATCTTTTGTATAGATAATGAATACATATGCATATTATCTTTTAGTATGTGACTTACTCTTAAATCTATGGCTTTATGTATTTCCTTGGTTTTGGAAAACTCTCACTTTTTGTTCTTTTTTTATTATACTATTATACTTTAAGCTCTAGGGTACATATGCATAACGTGCAGGTTTGTTACATATGTATACTTGTGCCATGTTGGTGTGCTGCACCCATTTTTACTATCATATTTTTCTAGGGTTCCAATTATATGTATGTTAAAATTTTCACTTTCCTCCTGAATATCTAAAGTATTTCTTAAATTGGCAATAATGAATCAGCATATATTCTTCTATGTCACTCAATCCACTAATGTTTTTTCCATTGTTTTTAATTTGTTGTAAAACCCATGTATTGAGTTAATTACAGTCATTCTTCAGTTTTAGAATTGATCTTCCTTCTACCTGAATTCACCATGGATCTTCTTTCTTGGAAGATCCTGAAACCCTATTTTGTTCTCCAAGTTCCATTAGAATACTGAGAGTTCAACTTCATTTCTGTCATTATCAACCCGAGCTATTCTCCCCTCAGCTTCCTTATATTTCAACTACTGCTTTCTAATGAGTCAGAGGAAAATCTGCAACAATGAGTTTCACGCCTCAGAATTCTCTACTTTTTCATGTCTTGACGCTGAAAATCTTAGCTTCTTAGATGACTTTGTAATGCCTTCAAATACTAGATCTTCTAGTTGTTCTCAGCACGAAGGTTAGTTCATGATAAGTGACTTATTACTGGCAGAATCAGAATTTCCGTCCTCTGCATTATTCTTCTTAATCACTGATACTTCACTGAACTATTTTCCTAAACCAGAAAAAAATTAGGAATCATGTTTTGGTTTATTTTGCCTTCCCCTTTATTCCTCAAATAAATCAATAAACTCTATATGTTTATTTCCTTGATGTTCTTTAATTCCATCCTCCACTCCCTCAACATCCCCATGGCGACTGGCTAACATTCTTAATTTCTCTGTTGGATTAAGGAAAAAACCTTCTAAATGTGTTGCTGCTTTGATTTTTGTTGCTCCTTTTATTTTATTTCCACTCTGCCATTCTAAATGTTTGTCTTTTAATTCATTTCTTATGGTATGAATTATCTGCTTATTTTTTAAAAACTGTCATACAATTCAAAACAAGTCTTTTAGCATTTCATATAATATTATTTGTGAACAGCTATGTGTTTCATTCAGTCATGTTAGTTAGCTTCTGTGCTCTTTTCCTTACTTTATATATTTCTGCCACACTCAACTATTCTAATTTTTTGAAAATACCATACCTTTGTCTTTGTATGTACCCTCTCCCACTGTTGTTGAAGAAGAAATTTTGTGCTTCTCAAAAATAATTTTTTGTGCCATATCACCACTTTCATTGTGCTTTCCAAATATGTTTGGGTGTCCTATCCTGGCTATTTCTCAAACTATTTTAAAATATGGAAGAATAGAATGTATAAGAATATATTTATACAAAGTTTAAAGTGTCATGTGAGTTCTTTGGAAGGCTTTATGCAACACATTAATGTAATCTTCAAAACTAGGCTTGTTTTTAGCACATAGTACATATCAGTAGATTTGGACTGAATTAATTATTTGACCAATTTATTATTGAGTTGAATACATGTTATATACAAATATTTTATTGGACACTGACAAGTATAAAAATGAATAAAGTAGTGACTTTATCCTTAAGGTATTCACAGTCTATTAATGAATATATAATTTAAACAGAAATATATTTCACATAAACTTAAGTGTGAAATTAAATATATTTAAAATGTCATAGTTTTCAAAGAAGGAGAGGAATTTTTATGTTATTAATTTTTAAATATTTTTTATTATACTTTAAGTTGTAGGGTACATGTGCACAACATTCAGGTTTCTTACATATTTATACATGTGCCATGTTGGTTTGCTGCACCCATTAATTTGTCATTTACATTAGGTATTTCTCCTAATGCTATCCCTCCCCCATCCTCCCACCCCATGACAGGCCCCAGTGTGTGATGTTCCCTGCCCTGTATCCAAGTGTTCTCATTGTTCAACTCCCACCTATAAGTGAGAACATGTGGTGTTTGCTTTTTCTGTCCTTACGATAATTTGCTGAGAATGATGGTTTCCAGCTTCATCCATGTCCCTACAAAGGACATGAACTCATCCATTTTATAGCTGCATAGTATTCCATGGTGTATATGTGCCACATTTTCTTAATTCAGTGTATCATTGATGGACATTTGGGTTGGTTCCAAGTCTTTGCTATTGTGAATAGTGCCACAATAAACATACATGTGCATGTGTCTATATAGTAGCATAATTTATAATCCTTTGGGTATATACTCAGTAATGGGATGACTGGGCCAAATGGTATTTCTAGTTCTAGATCCTTCAGGAACTGCCATACTGTCTTCCACAATGGGTTGAACTAGTTTACCCTCCCACCTACAGTGTAAAAGCGTTCCTATTTGAAGGAGAGGAATTTTTAAAAACTGCAAAACAAATGTCTCTTTAAACCCTTTTATTTAAAAAAAAAATTAAATCTACAAATATTTTATTAAATCAGTCTAATGATTTCCTATTCACCTAGGTTCTCCAATTGTTAACATTGGCCATATTCTTCTTTTTCTTAATTTTGTTCTTATTATTTTGCTAAACCCTTCAGAGTAAGTTACAGACATCATCACCCTGCAATCTAAGTACTTGAGCATAAATCTATTAAGAACAAGGTTTCCTCACATGAACACAGCAGAGCTATTAGATTCAGAAAAGTTACCACCAATATACTACCATAACCTAATATTTAGTTTGTTTTCAACCTTCACAAGTAATTCCCGTTCCATCCTTAATAAGATCTTTCTTTTTCTGTTCAGGATTTAATCCAGAACTATCTATTACATATAGTTTTCATGACTTTATAGTCTTATTTAATTTAGAACATTTTTCAGTCATTTTGTTGTCTTTAATAACATCATTTTTAAAAAATATAGGCTTTGTGTGTGTATGTGTGTGAGTGCACATGTGTATATTTGTCTATGATTGTTTCATCATGCTTGTATACAAGTGATACATTTTTAGCAAGAACATCACATTCTGGCAGATGAAATTTTATATAAGTTTTGGAAGATGGAAAATACTTATGTTGAGAAATGAAGTGTGGCACAGAAGATAACTAGAATGTTTACCTATTATATGGCTAGAATTGGTTCTCCAAAGGAAACTTTCAGCACTAGTTCTTGGTTAATTATGAATATAAGGAACATCTGCTTTTCCAAAACTTCAGTTTTAATTTTAAGGTACTTTGCTCTTTTATTGAAAAAAAAATTGACAACATTTTCTTTGGGATAAGGCTACATCCAGTATTACAGCAAGCTCCCGAAAGCTAATCATCACCTGTGAAATGTAGAGCATTTTAAATGTGGTAGTTATGATACCTTTCTTTACTGGATTTTGTAAAATCACAGAAGCATCAAATAGTCAGATTCTTGTAGACCGTCTCTTTATTGGTAGATACGGTGAACCCAGCTAAAGGATGATTTGCCCAAATTTATAGAGCTAAAAAGTAGTAGAGTTTAATTTCTCACCAAGGATTCCCAATGTATTGTACATCTGACAGATTCCTAAAGGACTCTGAGAATATGCTTGAGGAAACCACAACATTTTTATTTCATGGGTACCCTTTGACATGACTTTCACCTTGGTAGAGTAGGCCATTCACAGTTAGGCTCCATTGTTTCAATGGTAACTTGGCAGTGAAATGGGACATGTCAGGAGAGGTTTGCAACTGCTTTATCAGACACATTTTAGTCTCATTTATCTTGACTTCCAAGCATTTACTTACTAAACTGGTCCATACCATGAAGTTTCTTTTCAGATCAGTGCCAAATTTCAAGTGGTAAAGACCACAGAGAAATCATTTTTCATGAGATTCTTCATATATATACTCAACAATACTTTTATCAGCTATGTTTCTAATCCATTAGCAATATTGACTTTGCCATGAAATGAGAGTAATTCAATTTCAGATTATACTATAAAGCTGAAATTATTATAGCTTTGCCTTCTGGTTTTACAGTAGTTAAGGCTATGTCAGGGATTTCATGCTGAAGCTTTATATTTCAAAGTTTTATAACCAGACATAAAAAGAAAAAAAATAAAATGGGTTTGAGGCCACATTGGCACCAGTGAGAAATCCATGTTAGGCTTTTTATTCAAAGAGATCCACATCAATAGTCAAGTCCCTCTACTTAATAACTTTCATTATTATATTGGCTTTGGGTACATTTGATACATTTTTCTGATGCCAGAGGGGTTTGTTTGGTCGTAGCATGAGGTGTAAAACACTGTGTGGTGCTGTAAGCAGAAGGCAGGAGAAAATACACATCACCCACTCCCTTATTAGCTGTCTGTCTATGAACAAGGTACTTAATATCATTGGATATCACATTATATAAAATTTAAAAATGGGAGAAAATGTATCCTATCTGTATGGAGGCATGGGACTGGACCTTTTGTAATCCTTTCCAAAACTCATATCTGAGTTTAAATAAAATAAGCAAACAGCTAACATTTCATCTGAAATAGGAGAGGGATTGCTGTCTCCATGTTATATCTGAGACAAATCAGAAAAAAAGATTATTTTCCCAAGTATCCAACATAAGGCAGGCACCTGGCTTAAAACATGTTTATTTAAATTATCTCTCCAATAAATTACAAATGAATTTGGTTAGCTGTTAATAAAATGGCATGGACATTCAGAAGGCAGAGGTGTTTTAAAATATATTTGAGGGGCCATGTATAGGAAATTGCCATAAAGGAAATTACTTATCATTGATGAAAAGCTCCCTGAGGTCAGGGAAAATGGTAAACTGAGAAGAGAATGGGAGGCAGTACATTGAGTAAATTGGGACTTCCTGCATAATTCTGCCCAAGTTTACTAGTCTTTATTCATTTTTATTTAGTTCAACTTCACACAGAAGTAAGCCCCTTTATAGGGAAGGCAATGTTTTGACATCATGCTGGGTTTTAATAAATAAGATGTCTTCATGTGTTCTGGAAATTTACAACTTAATATGGAGAAATCTATGTAAATTCTTAATACGAGTAATAGTATGCATGTCTTCTGTATTTACTATATGACTGGCATTAATTTATATAACTCATATGTGTCATGTAAATAATCATGGCAATCCTATGAGGGAATTATCATTTTCACTTCACAGATAATGATGTGGAAGCTAATAGAGGAGAAATAACCTCACCAAGGTCATTTGTGAATGAAAAATTCAGTATTACGATCCAGTTTTAGCAAAGCCTGTACTCTTAAAATTGATTTTATATAATCTCTCCTAATGAAAAGAAAACTGAAAATCATTTAAGCAACACCTTTTCTATGAGAACAGCATGAAAAACTAATCCCTCAGTGGAGCTGGGGAAAGCATTACAGAAGAGGAACCTCTAACACAGCATTTCATAAGTGAGAACAATTGGTGCAAATCAATCTAAGCCCTGAAGTTGCTATTTCCAAACTACTCCTATCAACTCCTGTCTCTCTATCTCCAGAAACCCTGCTTTGTCCTGGTAACTCTTATATTTCCTATGAATCACTGAGATAGGCTCATAGAAGCCTTGTTCATGCTCCGATCCACCTGCAGGCAATCCAAGTTTGGAGATTGATATACACACTGAGTTGTTCAGTAACAAAATCTAGTAGGAAGTCTCCACAACACCATGGGTGGCTGATTCCTAGACTCTATTAATTGTGAATGCTAGATAAAAGGTGCACTTGGCTCAGAAGAGGAGAACCTCAGGGAAGTTATCAGTTAAATTTTCAGTGACATCAGCAGCCACTCTCACTCTATCAGCATCAGCCAGTATGACTTTCCTTAAGTTCCTCAAACAGGTCACGCTTCTTCTTGTCTTAGTACTATGAAATAGGCTTTTCTATTTTCATCTTCCTTGCATATCTGGCCACCATGTACAGTTAGTTCCTCCTCTTCTTCAGATTTCTATTTAATTTCTCCTTTGGTAAGTCTTCCTGAACTGACAGACATAGCAAGGTTTCTCTATCAGATACTCCTAGAGCATTTTGTACTTCTACTTGGCAACAACCATCATACAATCACAATTATAATTTGTTCTTTTTTCATCACAAAGTTTTTTTTATTGAGAGGAAAGGGGGACATTGGTGAAGTTTAAAAAGAGTTGCTATGTAATATTACTTGTATTTAAATGAATCTCTTTTGCAACTATTAAGTAGACAGCAGGAAGTCAAGGAGGAGAGAGGTGTGTTATGAGGCTCTTGTAGCAATCCAGATAAGAGGAGGACGATGGCCACAGTGGCTGCATTGGAGATGGAAATGAACAGATTGTGTAGCTGTATTGAGGGCACAGAAAGCTAGATTTATTTTTGTCAGATCACATTTAGAATGTAAATAAGGGTAAATATTTAAGGACAACTCCAGATTTTATTAACTTGAGCAACTAGATGGAGATTTTACCAACAAAATTGGGAAAGATTATGGGTGTAACATATGAAGTTTCTAGCAAAGGATATTGTTAAGTAGCATCTACAGTGGGAAACAGCAATGTATCTTTTAAAAACATGCAAATGTTGTGTATATGGCTAAAATGTAGATGCCATTATGCTTTTCAGGAAATGTCACTAAACCTATCTTCTAACAACAGCAGCACAGCTAGCTTGTGATTCAACCATTTGATAGTCATTGATCATGTAAAAAGGTACCATAAATATGGCAGAAACTTAAAATATTTGATCAATAAGTAAAAAAGGCAGTTAAGGAAGGAGGTAGTATGTTCTATTATGTGTCTATGTCAAAAATATTGCAAAGAGTAATCCAGGCATAATCATGGGCATGTATTTTTAATGACAGAATTTATGATATCAGAAAGAAACACTACAGGTACACTCTTTCATCTATAATTATGATAATCAGGAAACCTCTGAAGTAAGAGTAGTGAAATAGCATCTTTATGACCTGCCAGGCACACTGCACATGGTGTTTTGTTTTGCTTTGTTTTTGTTACTTTGCTTTGGATTTGTTTTTAGATCATCTCTTTATCATTTCAGACTCCCATATAGCACATACTTTATTTTTTTTTTTTCTATTTCCTGATTCGGGAACTGAGAAACAGAGAAATTAAGTCAATATCCATTTCACAAAACTACAAAGTGATAAAGCTATAATTTATATATAAATTTGAATCTGAGATCTTGAGCACAAGGAAATAATACTCTTGCTTAGAGACTGCCAAAGCATAATGGAAACTTTGCAAGTCCAGTTTTTGGTAAGTTGTTCAATTATAATCATAGCTCATTTACTTGTGTTTAGAAACAGCTCTCTTTACCTTAAATATCTCCAGTCTCTCTCAGAACACTTAAATTATGGTCAGTTACAATCCTGTTTTCTGAATAAAGCTTTCCTATTCTAACTTTCAGTAATTTTCCTCTCTGGCCCCCTATAACACTTACCTTGAAAAATAAACCATTTAGTTCTAAATTATTGGATGTTCTATAAGGCATATCGCTAGTTTTAGATGATTTATTTCACACACTGGCACTAACTTGGAGCTTAATTAAATGATTATTTTTGACTAATTCTAGAGTTAGCTAAAATTAAGGAAAATAATTATTTGAAATGTCAAACAACTACAGAATTTTCTTAATGCAAGGTTTACCTCTGCCTACCACTTAATCCAAATGTAAGTCATGGCATAATTTTAATTAAAAAGAATTATTTAAGGGTGGAGGACCTGGGCTTCATATTCCATAATAGGAAGCAATCACATGCAACTTCTATGAGATTACTTTATGAATCTTTTTAAAATGCGAGTTTACAGTTATCCCTAACCAAGAAAATTATAGGATACCAGAAATCTCAATATATTTTAATGTTCTATTGAATTTAGTTTTTCAGATGAAATTGCTCACTGCAATTTTAATCTTTCCAAATTAAGCAGCTAGAATGAGTAATCTTTGTCAGGAAGAAAATCTGGAATGATTATTTAGGAATGAAACTGTGTATTAAGACTAAATGTATTATTCTACTGCCAGATTCATGTGTGAGAACTTGGACCTAACTATAAAAATAGGAAAATAAAACTTAAAAAATACTCTAGGTTCTTAGTCATTATCGTCTACTTACATAGTCTCCTATGGATAAATGATGAGCTCTGTATATGGAGAAGGGCTGAATTTTCACACAAAAGTGAATTTTCTATTTCATCAAAGTATTTCTCAGGCATCAAAAAATCCCAACATTTTAATAATTGTTTAATGGAAGGCATCATATATTTATCTGTGTATAAGATGAAATGAGCATAATTAAATATATCCTTTTAAGTTTCAGATCAAGGAAAATGATACAATTTATGTACAGATTGCAGTTGGTCAATGTGACTTGACTATTACTCAGACATAAAGTTAATGGTGAGTAATTCCCGGGAGCTTCTTTGAACAGGGCACTCTTTGGTTTGATGTTCAAAATAGAAAAAAAAATGCAAGTATTAATAGGCAGGGGCTCATTATCTAAAAATCAACTTTGAAACTTTTCAGTTATCCAGTTTCCTAACTCACAGAGTGAAATTCTGAGATATGAACGTGGAAGAGAAATATTTGATGTTATGGTGAGAAAAGAAATTGGAAAGAATTTGTCTGCCTGAGGTTGGATGTGCATGGATTGGGTTTGAAAGATGAGACTACAGAGCCAAAGGGCTTCTGGAGGTTGCTGTGAGCATAAGGGGTTGGATTCTTCATAGAAGAGATGTAGAAAGGCAAGATATGCAACCTTTCTTTACAGTTACCCAGAAGGTTGGTCCTGTGCTTTGGCCCTTGCACCTTGGAGTTCAGCCTCTCACTTTGTTTACTGTTATGTCAGAGCTCCAGAAATCAATATTTAAGCTGTGGTCTTGCCTAAGCCACAAAGCAGTAGCTCTGATTCACAGCTGCAACTTACAGATGCCTGTACCATATGCTACCATTCAGAATATATTTCAGATATAAGCAGGGATGTCATTTCTCAAGGAAGAAAGGGGCTAAATTATTAGATAAATTGATCGGAATTAATATTAGCCTGATTAAGTCAGAACTTAATCTACTTTTGACATTCTCATTTTTGGTTCTTTTCAAAATCCAATTAACTTATACAGATGATTAGCATTTGCTAGTTTCTGATTTTAGAGCCTGCAAATTTCTCTCACCATTGCCTTCTCTTTCATTTTCATGACTATAATCTAAATATTACAAAGAGATTTGACAAAACATTAGAACATTAACCAGTTTAGAGTCTAAAAATTGCATGTGCAACTATCATTAATTATATTTTCAGAAGCTAAAACAGCCTCCTTAAAACAGGCAAACAGAATAAACCATACATGCCAAAGGAGGTGCCAAACCAGGCAACATAAGGTATGTAGAAACAGCATGTTTACTTCATCTGTATACTTCCTTCTTTATTGACTAATAATGAGCAAATAAACAATCAATGCTGCAGTAGCATTATGCTGCTTTCTGGAGAGAACCAAGAAAGTTGGTTTTTCTGTGTATTAGGAAATAGACTTTATTTTTATAAAATTTTATAAAGCCTTGAAAAGACTTCATGATCTTTTTATCTCACGCTTCCAAACCAGTGCCAGATCCATGGCACAATAATAAATGACAAAGTTAGTTAGTTTCTATAAGGCTACTATGGGAGCATGAGATTCTTAAAATTTCACAGAGAAGGGTTTGCTGTTCAGAGTTAAATCAAAAGCCTTAAATTTATTTTTCTGCTAGGATGTCCTGTTGGAGACTCTGAGCAAATCTCCAAGCTGAAATAACTAGACAAATGCGAAAGTCCAAAATTTAGTGAATTTAATAACTCTCAGAGGTAAGTAAAAGACAAAGTCAGCCCTCAGAATATGAGTTTCTTTAGAAACCTTGAATTCATGCTTTTTCAAATGAATGAGGCATGGAAACTGGGAGATAATCCCCAAATTTGCTACGGTGAAAATGTTAAGGAACACTCCAGAAAACAGCAGCAATAACAACAACAAAAAACAAAAAGCAATAACCAAGAAATACTTTTCTAAGCAAGCATATTTCTTTTGACCCTTGCACTCGGCAGAAGGGGAAAATAATCTCTGGTGAGAATCCCTACACATAAGCCTATCTTGATGTGACTTTCAATCCAAATTCCTGCTACTTTATTGCCTGAGAAACCTTGGTTATTTCAGGATTTTGCCTTGACACAAAGTACAACTCATGTAGAAAATGGTATAAACTATACATGGTGTCACAGAGCTATAAGAGATGTCTTTACCCTGTTACGCAATTTGTCCATTCCATTCTTTATCGACTCACATGGCTCCTGAACATAGGATGACTGGCCATATGGAATGTCACAAAGGACTCCAGCTGAGTGAAAGGCATTGTCTCTTCTGGGCATTTGTATTTAGAATACAGACGTTCTATTTGGTCTCTATAGATGTTGAAACTGGAAGATCATACAAAACCAAAAACAAAGATATCTGATAGCAATTCAACTGTGATGTACAGAAATGCATAAAGAAAAAAAAGTATATGTAAGGAAAAATAAAGCCAAGAAAAATCAGAATTAAATTTTTACTTTTTACGCTTAGTTCCTCTTGAGAACCCTATAATCTTCAAGCAAACTCCCCATTTGCTAGTTAAAGTAGATATCTAAACATTGAAACTAAATTACCCCAACTGTAATAGGACCTTAATATTAATAAGGTCAGGTTTCTTACTTAACAAACAAATGGAGAAACTAACCCAAGCAGGGGCAAAGGAATCTTCTAGAGTAACAGAATGACTCAGCCATAACTAGGTTTCAGATCAGCAACTCCCAAAATATTCTATCTCCATTCTCTGATATTGTCTCTTCATTTTAATTATTTAAGAAATTGAGAAAAGGTTATAAATTCATTCTTATTCTACCATTGATAAAGGTATTGAGGCCTGGGGCGGTGGCTCATGCCTATAATCCCAGCACTTTGAGGGCCGAGGCAGGCGGATCACGAGGTCAGGAAATCGAGACCATCTTGGCTAACACGGTGAAATCCCGTCTCCAGTAAAAATACAAAAAAATTAGCCGGATGTGGTGGTGGGCACCTGTAGTCCCAGCTACTCGGGACGGTGAGGCAGGATAATGCTGTGATCCCAGGAGGTGGAGCTTGCAGTGAGCGGAGATCGTGCCACTGCACTGCAGCCTGGGCAAGAGAGCGAGACTCTGCCTCAAAAAAAAGAAGATATTGAGAGTTCACTTTTTAGGGAGTATTAAATAAGCTAAACACTTGTTTGTATGATCAGTAAAGACTGCTTGAGGAATGCATTATTTCATAGCAGATATGTGAAGAAAGCAAGAGGCAGAATACTGAAAACTTAGAACACAGGAACTAATAAAGAGTATGTTCCTAGTTAATGAATAACTCGTCTGTGGTTGTTTGGATGTACTTCATTGAACCTATACTCACTCATTTCATCCATCCTCACAGTAGATAATGTGAACAGAAGATTGCAACAGCAAGTGTGAAAATAGAAAATCAGCTGCAGTCCATTTGTTTTCCATGTCAGGGGGCAGACAAATCATTGTTGACCTGAGCAGACCCAGTGCCATACAATGTAATGATCAGTCCTTCACACAAAGAAGTACCTACTTCAGGCTACTTAACTGTATGCACTGATGTAGTTTATCCATGTAGTATCCTTAAATGAATTGATTATTACATAATGTGTTTCTGTTCTGAATTGACCAACTGTTTACTGCAGTAATCAAGTTAATTATTTTGATCTATACAAATGCAATCTAGTGAATTATACGCATGTTCCTGTCATGAGAGTTTGCTTTCTTTGGTATATGTTTCTGGAACTCAGATCTTACTGAAAGAAAACAAAGAAAGCAAGGATCTATAAGACTTCAATGACAAATGAAATTAAAAGATTCTTATGATCATTAGAGCTACCATTAAAAACATAAAGAAGTATTCTCAAGAAGACTCAGATGATGTATTTATCAATCGGCAAACATTAAGCCTTACTTTTGTGTATTTTTTGCTTTTGTCCCCTGTGCTTTTGAGGTCTGACTCAAAAAATATTTGGCAATGTTCTGTAGATTTTCCCCTGTATTTTCTTTTAGTAGTTTCATATTTTAAGTTCTTACGTTTAAGTATGTAACCAATTTTCATTTTCATGTATAGTGAAAGATAGAAATCTAGTTTCATTCTTCTTCATATGGATATCCAGTTTTCCCAGCAACATTTATTAAAGAGAATATCTTTTCCCCAATGTATATTCTTGGCACCTTTATCAAAAATAAGTTGGCTGTAAATGAATGGATTTATTTTTGGATTCTCCATTCTGTTCTACTGGTCTATGCATCTGTTTTAATGCCAGTATCATGGTTTTTGCAGCTTTGTAGTACAATGTGAATCCAGGTAATGAGACACCTCCAGCTTTGTTCTTTCTACTCAGGATTGATTTCTATCTGTTCTTTTTTTTTTTTTTTTTAGTTAAATACAAATTTTAGAATTTTTTTCTATTTCTGTGCAGAATGTCGTTATTATTTTTATATAGAAATTGCAATGAATCTGTTGACTGCTTTGAGTAATATGGACATTTTAATAATATTAATTTTTCCAATCCATGAGCATGAGATATCATTCCATTTGTTTGTGTCCTCTTCAGTTTCTTTCATTGAGATTGTTTTATTATAGAGATCTTTCACTCCTTTGGTTGAAGCTATTACAGGTATTTTATTCTTATTTTTGAAGCTATTGTGAATGTAATTGATTTCTGAATTTCTTTTTCAAGCTGATCACTATTAGCATATTGGAAAAATTAACTTTTTTTGTAAAATATAAAACCAGAAAACTATGTTTTCTGCATGTTCTCACATATAATACTTAGAAAATATGATTGATTTTTGTATGTTGATTTTTTATTCTTCAAATTTGCCATTTATTTTTTACCAGTAACAAGTTGACTTTACTTTTTTTGTGTGTGTGTTGATAGATTTTTCTAAATATAAGATTATATCATATGCCACGAAAGATGATTTGACACTTTTCTTTCTAATTTGGATGACTTTTATATCTTTCTTTTGCCTAAGTGCTCTGACTGGGACTTCCAGAACTACACTGAATAAAAGTGGTGAAAGTAGGCATCCTTGCCATGTTATTAATGACAAAAAGACTTTCAATATTTCCCCATTCAGTATGACATTGCCTGTGGTTTTGTCATATGTGGCTCTTATTATTTTTAGATATGATACTTTTTTTTTTTTTTTTTTGAGACAGAGTTTTCGCTGTTGTTGCCCAGGCTGGAGTGCAATGGTGTGATCTCGGCTCACCACAACCTCCACCTCCCGGGTTCAAGCAATTCTCCTGCCTCAGCCTCCCAAGTAGCTGGGATTACAGGCATGCGCCACCACGCCTAGCTAATTTTGTATTTTTAGTAGAGATGGGGTTTCTCCATGTTGGTCAGGCTGGTCTCAAACTCCCAACCTCAAGTTATCTGCCTGCCTCAGCCTCTCAAAGTGTTGGGATTATAGGCATGAGTCACCACGACCGGCCTTGAGATATGATACTTCTACACTTACTTTGTTAAGCGTTGTTATCATGGTGGAATAGTTAATTTTATCAAATGCTTTTTCAGCATCTATTGAGATGATACATGGTATTTGTCTTTGATTCTGTTCATGTGATGCATCACATTTATTGATTTCCATATGTTGAACCATCTTTACATCCCTCAAATGAATCCTAATTGATAATGGTGAATGATCTTTTTTACTCCAACTTTTATTTTAGGTTCTGGGTGATACATGTACAAGTTTGTTACCTAGGTAAATTGCATGTTACTGGGGTTTGGTGTATGATTTATTTTGTCACCCAGATAGTGAGCATAGAACCTGTAAGGTAGTTTTTTTTTTTTTCTCACCCTCCTCTCAAACTCCACCCTCAAGTAAACTCTGGTGTCTGTTGTTCCCCTCTTTGTGTCCACGTGTACTCAAAGTTTAACTCCCATTTGTGTATGAGAACATGCAGAAAACATAGTTTTCTGTTCTTTCATTAATTCATTTAGGACAATGGCCTCCAGCTGCACCCATGCTGCCGCAAAGGACATAATTTCATTCTTTGTTATGGCTGCTTAGTATTCAGTGGTGTATATGTATCAACATTTTCTTTATTCTGTCCACCACTTATGGGCATCTAGGTTGATTCCATGTCTTTACTATTGTGAAAAATGCTGCAATGAGCATATTCATGCATGTATGTTTATGATAGCACAATTTATATTCTTTTGGGTATATACCCAACAATGGGATTGCTAGATGAAATGGGAGTTTTGTTTTAAGTTCTTTGAGAACTCTCTAAGTATCTTTTGCACAGCGGCTGAATTCATTTACATTGACACCAACAGTGTATGTGTGTTCCCCTTTCTCTACAACTTTGTCAACATGTTATTTTTTGAATTTTTAGTAGCAACCATTCTGACTAGTGTGAGATGGCATCTCATGATGGTTTTGATTTGCATTTCTCTAATGATTAGTGATGTCAAGCATTTTTTATATGCTTTTTAGCTGCATGTATGTCTTCTGTTGAGAAGTGTCTGTTCATGTCCTTTGGCCATTTTTGAATCGGGTTGTTTGGTTTTTGGCCGTTGATATGTTTAAGTTCCTTATAGATTCTGTATATTAGGCCTTTGTTGGATGCATTGCTTGTGAATATTTTTTCCATTCTGTTGGTTGTCTATTTACTCCACCAATAGTTTCTCTTGTTATGCAAATAAAGCTCTTTAGTTTAATTAGGTCTCACTTGACAATTTTCACGTTGCTCACAATTGCTTTTGGAGTCTTTATCATGAACTATTTGCCAAGGCCTACGTCCAGAATGATATTTCCTAGGTTTTTTAAGGCTTTTTATAGTTTTAGGTTTTACATTTAGTTTTTTATCCATCTTGAGTTGAATTTTGTATATGGTGAAAGGAAGGGGTCCAGGTTCAATCTTCTGCATATGGCTAGCCAGTTATCCTAGCACCATTTATTGAATAGTTTCTTTTCCCCATTGCTTGCTATTGTCTACTTTGTCCACGATCAGATGGTGGTAAGTGTATGGCTTTATTTATGTGTTCTGTAACCTGCTGCATTGGTCTATTTGTCTGCTTTCATACCAGTACTATGCTCTTTTTTGTTTCTGCATCCTTGTGGTATAGTTTGAAGTCAGTGTGCTGTATCTAGCTTTTTTTTTTTTGGTAGAATTTAGCAGTGAACCCATCAGGTCCTGGGCTTTTCTTCGATTGGGGGCCTTTTATTACTGCTTTGATCTTATTATTAATCTGTTTGGGTTTTCCATTTTTTCATGATTCAATCCTAATAAGTTGTGTGTCCAGGAATTTTTCAATTTCTTCTAGGTTTTCCAGTTTGTTAGCAAATAGTTGTTCAGAATAGTCTCTAGTGATTCTTTGTATTTCTGTGTTATCAGTTGTAGTGTTTTTATACATATCTGAATTTATTTATTTGCATCTTTTTCTTTTTTTTATTCTAGCTAAATGTGTGTTGGTTTTATCTTTTCAACAAACTTTTTGTTTTATTGATTTTTTGGTATTGCTCTTTATTCTTAATTTAGCTTATTTCTGTTCTGATCTTTAGACTTCTTTTCCTTCTATTAATTTTGGGTTTGATTCATTGTTTTGCTTTTGTATTTCCTTAACATATACTTCTAGATTGTTTGCCCAAAGTCTTTCTTTTTTTATTGATGTAAACATTTATTACTATATAGTACTACTTTTTCTGTATCCCTTAGTGATATATTATAATTCCATTTTTATTTCACAAATTTTTAAAATTATTTTCTTAAATTCTTCATTGATTCATTGGTCATTCTGATGCATGTTATTTAATTTATATGTATTTGTACAGTGTCCAAAGGTTCTCTTGTTATTGATTTCTAGTTTTATTCTACTGTGATCAGAAAAGATACTTGACATGTTACTGACTTTTTTAATTTGTTGAGACTAGTTTTTTGACTTAAAATATTATCTATCCTGGATAATATTTTATGTGTTGATGAAAAGAATGTATATTCCACTGCAATAAGATGTAATGTTTTATAAATGTCTGTTAAGGTCCATTTGGTCAATAGTGTTATTTAATTAACTCTCATGTTTTTTTGTTGATTTTCTGATTTTCTGCCTGCATGATCTTTCTATTGCTAAAAGTGGCATGTTCAAGTCCTCTACTATTGTGTTGTAGTCTTTTTCTTCCTTTAGATCTACTGATACTGCTTTATATATCAAGTGTTCGGTCAATATATGTTGACTATTGTTATATCCTCTTGCTGAATTGCCACATTTATCATTACATAAAAATCTTCTTCATCTCTTTTTAGTTTTTTACTGAAAATCTTTTTTATCTGATATAATTATATCTACTTCTGTATTTTTTGGTTCCATTTGCATAGAATATCTTTTTCCATCCCTCACATTCAATCTATATATTTCTTCATAGCTGAAGCAAATTTCTTATAGACAGCATTACATTGGGTCTGATTTTATCATGTCAACCATTCTATGTCTTTTAATTGGATAATCTAGTCAATTTACAACTGATACTATTGATAGGTAAAGACTTACTACTGCTATTTTGTTTCTTGTTTTCTGGTTGTGTTGTAGCTCTTCTCTTAGTTTTTTCATTTCTTACTGTCTTCCTTTGTGATTAAGTTATTTCTTAATTGCTACTGTGTTGCTATTTATTTTTAGTGTGTCTATTATAGGTTTTTACTTTGTGGTTTTCAGGAGGCTTACAAAAAATATTCTATTGTTATAACAATTTGTTTAAAACTGATACCAACTTAACTTCGATTACAAAAAAAGAAGAAAAGATCAGGTGCAGTGGCTCACACCTGTAATCCCAGCACTTTGAGAGGCTGAGGTGGGTGGATCACAAGGTCAGGAGATCAAGACCATCCTGGCTACCACGGTGAAATCCCGTCTCTACTAAAAATGTAAAAATTAGCCAGGCATGGTGGTGCTTGCCTACATGTAGTCCCAACTACTCAGGAGGCCGAGGCAGGAGAATCACTTGAACTCGGGAGGCAGAGGTTGCAGTGAGCTGAGATTGCACCACTGCACTCTAGCCTGGTGACAGAGCAAGACTCTGTCTCAAAAAATAAAATAAAATAAAAAGAAGAAAAAAAGGAAACAAAAAAGCCCTGTATATACTAACTTTATTCTCTGCAAATATTTTGAATTTTTTTCACAATTTACATTTTATATTGCCTATTTCATAACAAATTGTTGTAATAATTATTATTTTAATATATGTTTATTTAAGTTTTCTTACTAAATATATAAGTGGTTTACACACTATGATCACAATATTAGTATAGCCATCCAATTAGCATCTTTTCCTTTCAGTTTTCAGAACTCCCTTTAGAATTTCTTGTAGAACAGGGATAGTAGCAATACATTTCCTCAGCATTTGCTTGTCTAGAAAATACTTTAGTTCTTCATTTCTGAGAGATAGCTGTGCTGGATACAGCATTCTTCATTGACAAGTTTTTCTTGCAAAATGAAGGTCTGGTTCTTCTTTTATTGATTTCAGTTTAAATGTCAAAGAAAACTATTCTAATCACACCATTAGAAAGAAACAAACAATAGAGTACCCACCTGTAATTTTTTCCACTATGATTTCTTTTCTTAATATAGCAAAAAATGTTGTTGAGATATTTCCTTATTTATCTGATCTCTTGTGTTTGTTGAGTTATTTGCTTATTTACCTGATCTCTTCAGAGGTTGCAAGTTCTTTGAGAGCGTACATACACACACACACATATACTTTCTTTTTTTTTTTTTTTTTTTTTGGTACTTTGGTACTTTAATTATTTGAAATATTACATTTACATAATATCTTGATTCCTGAGGTTTTGGCTCCCTTTTTTTTTTTTATTTTTTTATTTTTTTATTTTTTTTTTTATTTTTTATTATACTTTAAGTTCTAGGGTACATGTGCATAACGTTTATATCATGTATAACTCCCCAAAGCAATCCCTCCCTCCTCCCCCCTCCCCATGATAGGCCCCAGTGTGTGATGTTCCCCTTCCCGAGTCCAAGTGATCTCATTGTTCAGTTCCCACCTATGAGTGAGAACATGCGGTGTTTGGTTTTCTCTTCTTGTGATAGTTTGCTAAGAATGATGGTTTCCAGCTGCATCCATGTCCCTACAAAGGACGCAAACTCATCCTTTTTTATGGCTGCATAGTATTCCATGGTGTATATGTGCCACATTTTCTTAATCCAGTCTGTCACAGATGGACATTTGGGTTGATTCCAAGTCTTTGCTATTGTGAATAGTGCCGCAATAAACATACGTGTGCATGTGTCTTTGTAGTAGAGTAATTTATAATCCTTTGGGTATATACCCAGTAGTGGGATGGCTGGGTCATATGGTACATCTAGTTCTAGATCCTTGAGGAATCGCCATACTGTTTTCCATAATGGTTGAACTAGTTTACAATCCCACCAACAGTGTAAAAGTGTTCCTATTTCTCCACATCCTCTCCAACATCTATTGTTTCCTGGCTAGGGCAATCAGGCAAGAGAAAGAAATCAAGGGTATCCAGTTAGGAAAAGAAGAAGTCAAATTGTCCCTGTTTGCAGATGACATGATTGTATATTTAGAAAACCCCATCGTCTCAGCCCAAAATCTCCTTAAGCTGATAAGCAACTTCAGCAAAGTCTCAGGATACAAAATTAATGTGCAAAAATCCCAAGCATTCTTATACACCAGTAACAGACAAGCAGAGAGCCAAATCAGGAATCAACTTCCATTCACAATTGCTTCAAAGAGAATAAAATACCTAGGAATCCAGCTTACAAGGGATGTAAAGGACCTCTTCAAGGAGAACTACAAACCACTGCTCAGTGAAATCAAGGAGGACACAAACAAATGGAAGAACATACCATGCTCATGGATAGGAAGAATCAATATCGTGAAAATGGCCATACTGCCCAAGGTTATTTATAGATTCAATGCCATCCCCATCAAGCTACCAATGAGTTTCTTCACAGAATTGGAAAAAACTGCTTTAAAGTTCATATGGAACCAAAAAAGAGCCCGCATTGCCAAGACAATCCTAGGTCAAAAGGACAAAGCTGGAGGCGTCACGCTACCTGACTTCAAACTATACTACAAGGCTACAGTAACCAAAACAGCATGGTACTGGTACCACAACAGAGAAATAGACCAGTGGAACAGAACAGAGTCCTCAGAAATAATACCACACATCTACAGCCATCTGATCTTTGACAAACCTGACAAAAACAAGAAATGGGGAAAGGATTCCCTATTTCATAAATGGTGCTGGGAAAATTGGCTAGCCACAAGTAGAAAGCTGAAACTGGATCCTTTCCTTACCCCTTATACGAAAATTAATTCAAGATGGATTAGAGACTTAAATGTTAGACCTAATACCATAAAAACCCTAGAAGAAAATCTAGGTAGTACCATTCAGGACATAGGCATGGGCAAGGACTTCATGTCTAAAACACCAATACTTTCTTATTAAATGTTTTATTTTTAGATTTTAAAATAGTGCTTGGCATTTATTAAGCCATCATAAAAATATACTATTAACTGTATACGTAAATAAATTAGTGAATTCATATTTACTTATGTTTTTATTAGTGTAAAAATTAAACAAATTTTGTAAAGGAACCTGATTACTCAACCAACATTAATGTAATGCTAAAATAATACAAGATGGGCCGGGCGCGGTGGCTCAAGCCTGTAATCCCAGCACTTTGGGAGGCTGAGACGGGCGGATCACGAGGTCAGGAGATCGAGACCATCCTGGCTAACACGGTGAAACCCCGTCTCTACTAAAAGTACAAAAAACTAGCCGGGCGAGGTGGCGGGCGCCTGTAGTCCCAGCTACTCGGGAGGCTGAGGCAGGAGAATGGCGTAAACCCAGGAGGCGGAGCTTGCAGTGAGCTGAGATCCCGCCACTGCACTCCAGTCCCGGCGACAGAGCGAGACTCCGCCTCAAAAAAAAAAAATAATAATAATACAAGATGGAAATATACTTCTCTAATTGGCAGACTGATAAAAGGTAAAAAGTGAATGAAGAGGCTCATATCTGAGTGGTTTGAGGTAATCTAGTCTTCATTTTTTTAGCTTATAAATTGCATGATTATTAGAATTATGCCTATCCATATAATAGACTTTCTTTGCACATTGGTATTTTGAGATATACTTAATTCAGGATTATAAATCACATAGGGAGATGATTTATGCAAATTTAGAATTCATTAGCATTTACAAAATTATTTTTCCTACAATTCAAGCAAACGGAACAAGTCAAATGGATCGAGTTGGAAAAGAAAAGCAATTTGATGATAATTCCTTCACAATGTTTATAAATAACCAGAAATGGATGAGTTGCAGGCTGCAGAAATCTTGTTACCTTTATTGTAATTCAAATGAATAGAGGAGACCCTCATTTACAATAAATAGTTGACTTTATGGATCAACTCATAGGCATCTTACTAATGACACTGGGCAAAATACATTTTCTCAACATAAAAATAACGTCTGTTACCTAGTATAAAAGTTATACTACTAGTTAATTATTCTTGTTATTGGAAGAGTCAAGTAATTTGTTGGTGGAAATGAGAAGCAAATAGTATAGGAAAAGGGAAAACCAGCTTCAAATCCTGATTCTACCACCTAGCAGCTTTACAAACTTATCTAATTTATCTAGCCTCTTGGAGACTTAGTTTTCTCATATACAATATGTAATAAATACTTCTAGCAAAACCTGTTGTAGTTAAATGCAAGATAATGCATGTAATAGCCTGATACATAATAGCTGTACATGTTTTTTTGAATCTGTTGGTTCTACATTTGTGGATTCAACAACTGCAGATCAAAAAATATTCAGGAAAAAAATGGAGGGTTGTGTTTATACTGAACATATGCAGACTTTTTTTCTTGTAATCATCCCCCAAACAATACAGTATAACAACTATTTACATAATATTTACATTATGTTAAGCATTAAAAATAATCTAGAGATGATTTAAAGTATACACAATGATATGCATAGGCTATTTTTAAATGCGATTAATACACCATTTTATATAAGACACTTGAGCACCTATGGATTCCAGTATCCAGGAGGGATTCTGGAACCTATCACTTATGCATACTGAGGGGCAACTGTACTGAATAAATATTATTTTCCTGCTATGTCCAAATTCACCTACCTTTTGGCAGCAAACTAAGCCTTCAAATGTCCTCTTTGACATATATTTTACCTTCCTTACTAACACTGAAATGTTTGTTCTAAAATGCATTTTTAATCAATTAATTATCTTGGCCAAATATTATCTATGTTCTTCCCAATGCACATAGGATCAGCTGACAGTCTTTACTATAATATTTGAATATTTCGGGCCGGGCGCGGTGGCTCACGCCTGTAATCCCAGCACTTTGGGAGGCCGAGGCGGGCGGATCACAAGGTCAGGAGATCGAGACCACAGTGAAACCCCGTCTCTACTAAAAATACAAAAAAAAAAATTAGCCGGGCGCGGTGGCGGGTGTCTGTAGTCCCAGCTACTCAGGAGGCTGAGGCAGGAGAATGGCGTGAACCTGGGAGGCGGAGCTTGCAGTAAGCCGAGATCGCGCCACTGCACTCCAGCCTGGGTGACAGAGCGAGACTCTGTCTCAAAAAAAAAAAAAAAAAAAAAAAAAATTTGAATATTTCATGTAATAAACCTACCATTTATTTTTAGCCACAGAAACCATTGTCAGGCTTAAAGATTTCTGTTTTCCTTTTCCAAATCTGACCATCATTGGCACATCTCTTATTTTTGTAGCCACCCATTAAATTTTTCATCTTTTCCCATCGGTGTTTAATAATAAATCGGAAAACAAAATTCTAAAGTTGGGGCCGGGCACAGTGGCTCATACTTATAATCAGAGCACTCTGGGAAACCAAGGCAGGCAGATTACTTGAGTCCAGGAGTTTGAGACCAGCCTGGGCAACATGCCGAAACCCCATCTCTAATAAAAATACAAAAAAATTAGCTGGGCATGAGGGCATGAGTCTGTTGTCCCAGATATTCAGAAGGCAGAGGTAGGAGAATCACCTGAGCCTGGGAAGGTTGAGGCTTCACTGAGTCAAGATAACACCACTGCACTCCAGCCTGGGCAACCAGAGTGGGAACCTGTCTCAAAAGAAAAACAAAAGTTCTAAATTTGGTTTTCACAATTTTTTAGCCTAGAAACCAGAGGCGATTCAAAGCCACTATTTAATGCTACATCCTTCTACTTGTAATACCTCTGTAGGATAAATGAGGTTTTTGTCTGTTATTGTTATTTGCCTCTTTTACACATTTACAGATTCATTCTAAATGGTGGGTTTGTTTTCAATTTCTATTTCCTGGTCTATAACTTTTTTTAATTTTTTTTTCAATTGTGGAGTGGAAGAATGTGAAAAATGAAGTTGGAATTGTCAAATCTAAAATTGAGTATAACATCTGCAATTTGTAGTTTATTGAGACTTGGGTTTGTTAGCATTTTTATATCCATTTTATAATTTCCAACTAAAACTACTCTAACAAATCAACTGGCATGCATAAGCACTTGGTATAGATCCTTCCTCTCCATTTACATATTGAAGATTACATTTATTATAACTGTGTAGTGATTCTTATATTTTTATGATAAGCCTATATCAGATCATCAGATTCTTACATTTTCTGATATGCATACATCAGATCATCTCTTTTCTTCTTTTATGAACACTAACTTGACATGATAATTTTCATCTTAAATTATCATCATTACTTTTCATGGGACATTTTTTTTCCATTTAATCAGCAGTTTTCAGGTGGGCTATGATTTGCCGGAAGTGTCCTCCTCTATGCACATATGTATTATATAATTGTGTTAGATTTCCATGGTATTTTACCAAAATTAGTGTATGTTATACTAATATGTTAATATAAATAATATTACATTATAGAGGAGTGGAATGCACAATTCATTGCAGTGTAGCTTCCTTAGCTCCAGATGTTTCGAACTGAAGGTATTATCAGGGTAGATTAGAGGATTTTGGTAGACTTGAAATACTAAATTGCTGCTATGCAGCAAGTCTTGAGTATTGTCACTATTTATGAAGAGCTTATAAAATAGATGTTTTTAAATCTTCAATCTGAGGGCATGTTTATAAGTGTAAAAATCCTCTGGTTCTTTGAGCAGTGTCAGTGAAGTCATAATCATGAATATCTTCTCTGCTTTTCACCTTTTAAGGCACTGAAAAACAGTTTTCTTAAGGCCAGAATTAAGACTTAGGTAATTACTTTTTCTCATTTTTTTCTTTATTAATAGAAAACAAATTTATTATTTATTCCTTATGGTATGCTAGAAATAAAAGTAATGCTTTTCAATTTCTTGATCATAAGCCATAATAAGTTTTTTACTCTATAATGTAAAAAAAACTCCCCTCACACACATACAAATAAGAATGTAATAAAATTATATTTAATTTTATAATATGTCATCATGTCTATTTTATTAATTTATAAATTGATTTTATCATTTAAATAATAATTGTGATACACTAAGTTGTTTTGTAACCTACTAATGGGTGGCAGCAAGTACTCTGAAAAATACTGAAGTTAAGCAGACTAAGATAAAGAGGACCTGGTTTTGCTGATCAGTTACAATCTTCTAGTGTCATAAATTGACCATTTACTATATATGTGACTCATGTTTGTTATGTCATGATGCCAAATAGGTGGGAAAAAAAAAAAAAAAGGGACCAGATGTGGATAAGGAAACTCACAGCTGAGATTTAGAAGAGACCACTTTTCTTTGGCCAAACAAGTACTTACCATTTTGCGGGGGATGGGTGAATTAGATGACGTTGAAAAGATTTCTGGTCTTTCAAGTTCTAGGAACAGTTTTAGAATAGTAATGCTCTACCGTCCTGCAAAAGAAATGGAATGAATCCTTGGAGAGCTATTTATTACCTAACGTCTACTTTCTTTCTTTCTTTCTCCCTTCCTTCCTTCCTTCCTTCCTTCCTTCCTTCCTTCTTCCTTTCTTTCTTTCTTTCTTTCTTCTTTCTTTCTTTTGAGACGGAGTCTCGCTCTGTCGCCCAGGCTGGAGTGCAGTGGCCAGATCTCAGCTCCCTGCAAGCTCCGCCTCTCAGGTTTACGCCATTCTCCTGCCTCAGCCTCCCGAATAGGTGGGACTACAGGCGGCCGCCACCTCACCCGGCTAGTTTTTTGTATTTTTTAGTAGAGGTGGGGTTTCACCGTGTTAGCCAGGATGGTCTCGATCTCCTGACCTCGTGATCTGCCCGTCTCGGCCTCCCAAAGTGCTGGGATTACAGGCTTGAGCCACCGCGCCCAGCCTTACCTAACGTCTACTTTCAACATCTCGGAAACAGCAACTATTTATTGCCAGGTGCTTCTCTAACATTCATATCTACTAACTCATTTAATTCTCATATCATAAAATACATGAATAATTATTATCTCTAGTTTATAGATCAGGAAACTGAAGCACAAAATGATTAAGTAGGTTGCCTAACTTGCAGAGTGTCAGGAATCTTTGTCACTAGGGAATACATCTCAATGTATCTGCTATGTAAAATTGCCTTGATAATAATAATAATACATTGATTATTCCCCATTAGTAAGCTATACCCTTCTAGGTTGCTACTTCCTGTGTGGAACTCAGTGTGTTCATGAGTAAAAGTTGCATCCATTTCTTGTGGTAGTTAATTCTGCAAGCATTCTAGGGCAGGTCCTATGCACATATGTTTGGAATAGTAATGATTAATCAAAAGAAGTACTCAAGAAAATATTACTGAGAAAAAATATTCTGGCACTAATGCTGGTGGGAAAGTGAGAAGCATATAAAACTTGTCTTCAAAAATGAAACATGATGTCCTGACATTATAGGTAAGAGCAGCTATTCAATAACAAAGATAAAACTGAAAGAAAATTATGTCTCATATTGAAATCTTACAAATAGAAAAATTATATATGTACATAAAATATAAAATTATTTTTAAATTAGTTTCTCCCTAGCTATTGATCAAAGTATTTTTTCAGGTTCTACAGTCATTCAAGAATATGTCAGTTTAGCTTTCAGGGTGATGGGTAAAATATCATAACCGCTCATGTTCTTTGTTATTTAGTCTCTTGAGAGACTTCTTTCTTCTGGTTTGACAATGCACTGAGCACTTGCCACGTAATAATGCAGCTGCTAACAGTGGCAGAGACCAAGACACTTATACCATTGTCAGTATTGCCTCTGGTACAGGAACTTCAGCCATTGGACCTGTGCCACCTATAAATGCATGTAAGACAATAGCAATGTACCCAAAGAGACTTAAAGCCAGCTATAAAGAAAAAAATGTATACTCAGATTATGTGGCTCCCAGAAAAGTAAAATTTCTGTAGGAGAGAGATAATAATCTGAATAAAATGATGATGATAATGATAATGGTAATGATGCTGTGATAATAATAATAATAAGATGCCATCTTTCCAGATGATAATTTTTTAAAAGCTCAATAAAATATTATTTATTTTTTTCTGATATATTTAACAGAATTGTGATGAATTACTGAGCCCATGTTCAGGAGAGACCTGGATCCCAGAAGTATGCCAACATATGGGGCTACCTTTCCTTAAGGTTATTTGAGAATCTAGGAAATAAAACTGAGAAGCTAGTTTGTGGTTTTGATAGCTGACTAGGACTTAAGGGACAAAAGTCAGGGCACATGTACTTACATGAGTATTTGTATACATCATCCTTTAGGTTCAGTCCCCAAAATGCTACTCAGAAATTTAAAGGAACTGGAAATAAATCAACCACAACATGACTTTCTGACTAGGTTCGTGTAATCTGCATAGCAAAAACCTCATGTCCTGAAATATAACTAAAATGATTTTTCATTATGTATGTCCTCTGGCACATGGAAAAAGCAAGGGAAGGTAAAGTCATCTAAGACTCAATGTATTTGCCCAAATTATTTTTCATACCTCAAAGCTAAAGCAATAAATGATAATCAGACATTTGAAGATAGAAAGAAAACATGAGTGAGTACCAGCAGAAATAAGTAAGTAGGGACGGGCACCCAGGTGCAAGAGATATGCATATTGTTAGTCATGTCTTTCAAAAACAAATTATGTTTACTACAAATGTGCATGGAGATATAAGCCAAGCTTAAACTGTTAGCAGGTAACCAAATATCATTTTTGAAAATTCACTTAAATAATTTGAAAAAATACAAATATAAATAAAAGAATAAACTGTCCTGAATTATAAATTAAATGGAGTTGCTTACAGAGTAGGCACTGAGGGATGCTAACACAAAGCCTCAAGCAAACTCACAAGTAATTTTTAAAAACCTGTTGATATATTCTTTTTAAGTAAGGGAAATAGGTAGTAATGAGAACATAGAGGACCTGTCAAATAAATTTAAAGAGGAAACATAACATTGGAGGGTTAAAAGAGCAAAAATGCTGTCATTACAGATGATATATTCAATCTTTTAAAAATTGAATTGAATCTACAGATAAATTATAAAATTTCAGTGGAGTTACGTGTACAAAAATCAATTTTAAAAACTAAGGACTACTCTGTACTGGCTCTAATCAAAGAGAAAGAAAAACGGAAAAAAAAATTCACATATAAAGCAACAACCTTTAGAATATAGTATTGATGATTAAAAGAGGAATTTTGCCTTTAAAATCAGCTCCAGGAAAAAAACATGTGCTTTCAGAATTTAAATAATATAATTAATTTTCAAAATCAAATCAATAGAAATATGTAGAAATTTTAATACTTGAAATAGAGAACAAGTATGTTTTTTATTTTTTAAATATGCCCATGGAACATCATTGAAAATCAATACAATTTTAAGAACGAATATTGAGTTTACCTACTTTAGTCTTTATATAATGCAAGAAAAGATACAGAAAATAGATTGAATAGTAAGAGTAGTACTTAAGAAGCTAAAATAAGTCTTGACCCTCTGCTTGGGTACGTAATAGATACTCAAGAGAATGCATATAATGAATCTGTTAAAATGGTTCAAATCCTGGTACAAACCCACACACCCTCACAAACACACATACCCATACCCTCAAACACACATATCAGGAAAGTAAAGAGAGAGGTAGATAAAGGAAGATAGAAAGGGAAGGAAGGGAGGGAATCAAGGAAAAAGAGAGAGAGAGAGAGATTGGGTATAGAAAAAGAGACTGATTAATAAAAAGGATAGTGTCCCAGAATTTTTAAGTTCTCCATCTGATTAAATCTGCTGATGTAAATCTTATTTTCCTAATTTTATATTTAAGAAAAATTGGACTGAAAAAATTACATGATTTGCGTAAGACTTCAAAATTAGAAAGTAATAGAAATGCAATGCAAATCTAAGTACTATTAAGGCTGAACTATTTTCTACATTCTGCTAGAGTGTGAATGATGGGTGGTTGATATATCTTTATTTTAATATGAAAAGTTACATGACAATGCAAGCCTATCATGGCCTACAAAGTTTTGGATCAATGATACTGGTGAGCAAATCATATTTTTCTTAATTATCAAATATTTATTATAGAATGTACATTGCCATGATTACATAAAGGCATGAAATTGAGATATAAGAGAAGATACCTTAATATGGGGCAGGGATTAGTCTGTAAAAATTACTGAGACGAGGAAAATTCTGGGAAGATGGTGGAGTAGGAAGCACCAGGAATCTGTCTCCCCACCTAGATAAAAATTGCACTGGCAGAATCTGTCTGATTTAACTATTTTAGAATTACAGAGTCTATTGAAGGACTATAACTTCCAAGGGAGGTTTAGAAGGAAATTACAGATAATTTTGGTCAATTTCAGCTCTTAGCACAGCAGTAACTATCATCCCCTACTGCCGTGGTAAACAGCTATGCGAATGTATGTGGTGCAGCTTGCACTTAGCTAGCAGGAGCCAGAGCAACAGAAAGGACCCTGTCTTCCAAGTATTGAATATCTGTGCTGTAATCACTAATACTTCTAAACTCAGAGGTGAAAAGAGGCAATGGTCATTGTTGCACCTCCTTTATTGCTGCAAGCCCTTCCCACTCCAGCTGAAATGACTTCCAATGGATTTAAAGAGCCACTGCCTTTTCCTTCATCCTCCTCAGTTTTTTCTACTTTCTTCATTTTTCTCTTTTTCTCCTTTTGGAACTCAAACCTTAAAAACTCAAAAAACACAGGATACGTGAGAAAAATTAAAGGTTAACCATCCATCCCAAGGGCAAGGTGTAGGATCAGAAAAGATCTGAAAACAATTTGACTTTACATCTTAGGATGATTCCTGATACTAACACAGTCTACAACAATAAAAACTTTTTAAAAAATACAAAAGTAAAGAACAAAAAACTCCAGGAAAGGGTGGCAACTCTGATTTCCAGACTAATCATATTATTAAATTCAAATGTCCAGTTTAAAACAAGCAACAATTTGACTTCCTCCCTTCCTATTTGAGTACCCATTATTTCTTTCTCTTGCCTGATTGCTCTGGCCAGAACTTCCAACACTATGTTGAGTGGGAGCGGTGAGAGAGGGCATCCTCGTCTTGCACCAGTTTTCAAAGGGAATTTCTTAACACAGCTTTCAGTTACCATCTACTGTTTCTTCATTTCACCCTTCAGGACTTCCTTAAACATTTCTTACAGGGGTCTAGTAGGAAAGAAATTCCTTAGCCCCTGTTTATCTGGGAACATCTTAATTTCCCCTTCACGTTTGAAGGACAATTTTGCCAGATAGAGGATTCTTGGTTGATAGTTTTTAAACTTCTGTTTTAGCCTTTTTTTGTCTCTGTTTGTAAATGACATGATTGTATATTTAGAAAACACCATCATCTCAGCTCTCAATCTCCTACATCTGATAAGGAACATCAGCAAAGTCTCAGATACAAAATCAATGTGCAAAAATCACAAGCATTCCTATACAACAGCAAGAGACAAGCAGAGAGCCAAATCATGAGTGAACTCCCATTTACAATTGCTACAAAGAGAATAAAATACCTAGGAATCCAACTTACAAGGGATCTGAAGGACCTCTTCAATAAGACCTACAAATCAATGTTCAAGGAAATAAGAAAAGACATAAACAAATGGAAAAAGAAATTCCGTGCTCATGGATAGGAAGAATCAATATTGTGAAAATGACCATACTGCCTAAAGTAATTTATAGATTCATGCTATTCCCGTCAAGCTACCATTGACTTCCTTTGCAGAATTAGAAAAAACTACTTTACATTTCATATGGAACTAAAAAAGAGCCCCTATAGCCAAGACAATCCTAAGCAAAAAAAACAAAGCTGGAGGCATCATGCTGCCTAACTTCAAACTATACTACAAGGCTACAATAACCAAAACAGCATGGTACTGATACCAAAACAAATATTTAGACCAATGGAACAGAATAGAGACCTCAGTAATAGCACCACACATCTACAACGATCTGATCTTCAACAAACCTGACAAAAACAAGCAATGGGGAAAGGATTTCCTATTTAATAAGTGTAGGGAAACCTGACTAGCCATATGCAGAAAACAGAAACTGGGCCCCTTCCTTATATCTTAACAAGCATTAATTCAAGATCAATTAAAGACTTAAATATAAAACCCCAAACCATAAAAACCCTAGAAGAACACCTACGCAGTACTATTCAGGACATAGACATGGACAAAGATTTCATGACTCAAACACCAAAAGCAATTGCAACAAAGACCAAAATTGACAAATGGATCTAATTAAACTAAAGAGCTTCAGTACAGCAAAAGAAACCATTATCAGAGTGAACAGGCAACCTACAAAATGGGAGAAAATTTTTGCAATCTACTCAGCTGACAGAGGACTAATATCCAGTGTGTACAAGGAACTTAAACAAATTTACAAGAAAAAAAAAGTCAAAAAGTGGGTGAAGGATATGAAGAGACACTTCTCAAAAGAAGACATTTATGCGGCCAATAAACATATGAAGAAAAGTTTGTTATCACTGGTCATTAGACAAATGCAAATCAAAACCACAGTGAGATAAATCTCATGCCAGTTAGAATGACCGTTATTAAAAAGTCAGGAAACAACAGATGCTGGCAAGGCTGTGGAGAAATAGGAATGCTTTACACTGTTTAATGGGACTGCAAATTACTTCAACCATTGTGGGAGACAGTGTGGTGATTCCTGTAGGATCTAGAACCAGAAATACCATTTGACCCAGAAATCCCATTACTGAGTATATATCCAAAGGATTATAAATCATTCTATAAAGACACATGCACACATATGTTTATTGCAGCACTCTTTACAATAGCAAAGACTTGGAACCAACCCCGATGTCCATCAATGATAGACTGGATAAAGAAAATGTGGCACATATACACCACAGAATACCATGCAGCCATCAAAAAGAATGAGATCATGTACTTTGCAGGGACATGGATGAAGCTAGAAGCCGTCATTCTCAGCACACTAACAGACAAACAGAAAACCAAACACCGCATGTACTCACTCATAGGTGGGAATTGTCCCATTCACAGTTGCTCACTGAACAATGAGAACACATGGACACAGGGAGGGGAACATCACACACAGGGTCCTGTCAGGTGTGGGAGCCAAGGGGAGGGAGAGCATTAGGACAAATACCTAATGCATACAGGGCTTAAAACCTAGACGACGGATTGATAGGTGCAGCAAACCACCATGGCACATGTATACCTATATAATCTGCACCCTCTGCACATGTATCCCAGAACTTAAAGTAAAATTAGAAAAAAAAAAAGAAACTAACATCTCAGTAAAGGTAAATAATACATGGGTAATTATAATAGCTAGTATTGTTGTAACAGTTCATAACTTTACATTTTTTCTTCTACATGATTTAAGAGAATGATACATTCTGAAAACCAGTGTTATTATAATTTGGATTTATAACTCTAAATTTTGTTTCCTATAAAATTTAAGAGACTAATGCAATTAAAAGAATGATTATGTTTGGGGACATAATCTATAAGGGCTATAATTTTGTGACACCAACTGAAATGGGTGGGATGGAGGTGTAAAGGAGCAGAATTTTTGAATGCTATTGAAGTTTAACTGTTATCAATTCCAATTAGATTATTATAACTTTAGAATGTTAAATGTAATCCCCATGGTAACCACAAATCCATAAGAGTGCATACAAAAAGGATGAGAAAGGAATTTAATCATTTCACTACAAACCAAAATTAAATACAAAACGGTGACAGTAATACAGGAAATGAACAAAAACCAAAAACTGTAAGACATATAAAAAACAAATATCAAAATGACAGAAGTCCCTCCTTATCAGCAATAACTTTAAATGTAATAGATTAAAATCTCCAAACAAAAGATGGAGATTGAGTCGATGGATAGGAACACATGATCCTCATATATGCTATTCAGAAAAACTTCACTTTAGGTCCAAGGACACAAAAACATGCCTTTATTTTAAGTTGCGAATGAAAAAGATATTTCATGCAAATAATTACCTAAAGAGAGCAGGAATGCTTATACTAATATCATAAAAAATAAAATCAAAATACAAAAGTTGACAAGGAACAAAGAAGAGCACTATATATTAAAAGTTTCAATAAAGCAAGGAAGTATAACAATCATAAACATTTACACACTTATTGATAGACCACAAAAATATATGAGGCAAAAACTAACAGACTTAAAAGGAGAACTATATAGTACTACAAATATAAAGTACTACCAATATACAATAGTACAATAATCATTGAATGTTTCAATGCTCTCAATAATGGATTAGAATAACCAAGACAGAAAATAGGTAAGAAAGTAAAGGAATTAAACAATGCAATAAACTAATTAGATCAAACAGACATTCTCAGACCAATCTACACAATAGCAACCATATACATATTCATTTCAAGTATACATGAAACATTTTCCAGGTAAACCATATGTTAGGCCACAAATTAAGTCTCAATATATTTTAAAAAGTGAATATCATTCAAAGTATCTTCCCTTATCACAACAGAATTGAGTTTGAAATCACTAATAGAAGTGAAACTGGAAAATTCACAAATCTTTGAAAATATAACAATACACTCTTTTTTCTTTTTTTTTTTTTTGAGACTGAGTCTCGCTGTGTCGCCCAGGCTGGAGTGCAGTGGCCGGATCTCAGCTCACTGCAAGCTCCGCCTCCCGGGTTTACGCCATTCTCCTGCCTCAGCCTCCCGAGTAGCTGGGACTACAGGCGCCCACCAGCTCGCCTGGCTAGTTTTTTTGTATTTTTTAGTAGAGACGGGGTTTCACCGTGTTAGCCAGGATAGTCTCGATCTGCTGACCTTGTGATCCGCCCGTCTCGGCCTCCCAAAGTGCTGGGATTATAGGCTTGAGCCACCGCGCCCGGCTACAATACACTCTTAACTAAACAAAGAATAAAAGCAGAGAACAAAGGGACATAAAAAATACTTAAGAATGAAAACAGAAACCCAATATATTAAAATATATGCAATAAAGACTGCTAAGGGAGAAATTTACAGCTATAAATGCTTACATTAAAAAATAGAAAGATTTTAAATCAACAGCTTCATCTTTGCGATTTAAGGAACTAGAGAGTAAAAACAAACTAAACCCAAAGCCTAGCAGAAACAATGAAAAAATAAAAATTAGAGCAGAACTTAACGAAATAGAGGATAGAAAAAATATAGAAACAAGCAAGAGAAAGCAAAAGTTGGTTTCATGAAAAAATGAGTAGAACTGGTAAACATTTAGTTAGATAGACTACTACAAAAAGAGACTCACATTTGTGTAAGATCAGAAATAAAAGTTGTGACATTGTTATTGATTCTACAGATCAATTATTATGACAATAATATGAACAATTGTATGTCAACAAATTAGATAACCTCTATGAAATGAACAAATTTGTAGATACACAAAACCTACCAAGAATAATTATGAAGAAACAGAAAATTTGAATAGATTTATAAGTAGAAAGGAGACTGAGCTAGTTTAAAAATCTCCCAATAACGTAGAAGCCTGAACCTGACGGCTTCACTGGTAAATTTCATTGAACATTTAAATAACTTATATCCATTCTTCCCAAACTTTGCCCAAAAACTTGAAGAGAATTTAATACTTTCTAACTCATCCTGTTAGGCCAGTATTATGGTACCAAAGCTAAAGAAACCACAGGAAAATAAAACTGCAGACTAATTCCTTATGAACATTGAAGCCAATACTCAAAAAATAATAGCATACCAAATTCAGCAGTGTTTTAAAAAGACTATATGCCATGAGAAAGTGAGATTTATTTCAAGAATACCGGGATGTTATAATATATGAAAATACAAAAATTAATCCATCTAATACACCACATTAACAGAATGAAGGAAAAAATGATCATCTCAATTGATCCAGAAAAAAATCTTTTAACAAAATGTAATAGCCTATCATGATAAAAAAATCTCAACAAACTAAGCATGGAATGAACTATTACAGCAAACATCACCCTCAATGGTGAAAATCAGAAAGTTTTTCCTCTAATATGAGGAATAAGACAATGATACCTATACTTACCATTTCTGTTTAACATTGTATCAAAAATTCTACTCAGAGAACTTAGGAAAGAATAAAATAGAAGGCATCCAAAATGGGGAGGAAGAAGCGAAATGATATCTGCTCACAGATGAAATGATTTTATATGTAGAAAACTTTACATATTTCACACAAAAAATTATAAGTAATTAATGGATTCAGCAAAGTAGTTGGATGCAAAATCAACATGCAAAAATCAGTTGCATTTCTATATATTAACAATGAACAATCTGAATAGCGATTATAAAGACAATGTCATTTACAATTGCATGAAAATGAATGAAAGACTCCGGAATTAAATGAATTTTTTTTTTTTTTTTTTTTTTTTTGAGAGAGTCTCGCTCTGTTGCCAGGCTGGAGTGCAGTGGCGTGATCTCGGGTCACTGCAACCGCCGCCTCCTGGATTCAAGTGATTCTCCTGCCTCAGCCTCCTGAGTAGCTAGGACTACAGGCATGCGCCACCATGGCCAGCTAATTTTTGTATTTTTTGTCGAGACGGGGTTTCACCACGTTGGCCAGGATGGTCTCGATCTCTTGACATCATGATTCACCCGCCTCACCCTCCCAAAATGCTGGGATTATGGGCATAAGCCCCCATGCCTGGCCAAAAAAAAAATTTAAATAAACAAATGAGAACAAATCCTATGATAGTGAATTAGAATTAATGTTGTTAAGATGTCAGTGCCACCCAAAATGATCTACAGATGTAGTGCAATTTCTCTCAAAATTCTACTCGGTTTTTTTTTTTTTTTTTTCCAGAAATAGAGAACCTTTTCCTACAAGTCTTATGGAAATTCAAGGGACCCCAAATAACCAAAGCAATCTTAACAACAAAGAACAAAACTGGAGGATCAAAATGTTGTGGTACTGGAATAAAGATAGCCATTTAGACAAACGAGAGCCTTGAAATAAACCCTCACATATATGGTCAAATAATTTTTTTTAGAAGAGTGTCAAAATCACTCAAAGGGGGAAGCACAATCTTCTCAACAAATGATGCTGGAATCTCTGCATGAAAAAAATGAAGTTGGACCCTTACATAACACAATACACAAAAAATTAATGGATCAAAGACTAAGTGTATGACCTAAAGCTATAGAACTGTTTGGAGAAAACATGGGGTAAAAGCTTCATGACATTGAATTTGTGATGATTTCTTGAATACAACACCAAAGGCATAGGCAACAGCAACAAAAACAAACAAAAAAAAATAGAAAAATAGGACTCATGAAAATTTTAAAAATATGTACTGCAAAAGAGAATATTAACAGAGTAAAAGGCAACCCACACAATGAAAGAAAATATTTGTAGATTTTATCTGATAAGGAATTAATATTCATGCTGAGAACTTCCAAAAGTTAACAATTAAAAAAATACTTGATTCAAAAATGGACAAAAGACTTCCATACACATTTCTTCAAAGAAGATAGACAAATGGCCAAAAAGCACAAAAAAAGATTCTTAATATCACTAATTATTAGGGAAATGCAAATCAAAACTACAATGAAATACCACCTCACACCAATAGATGACTACTATTAAAAAAAAAAAAAACAGAAAATAATAAGTGTTGACAAGAATGTGAAGAAATTGGAACCCTTAAACGCTGTTTGTGGGAAAGTAAAATGGTACAATTGCTGTGGAAAATAGTATGGTGATTCCTTAAAAAAATAAAAAATAGAATTACCATATCATCCAGCAATTTAACTTCTGAGTATATCCCCAAAAGTATTGAAAGCAGGGTCTAGAAGGGATATTTTCATATATGTGTTCATAGCAGTATCATTCACAATAGCCAAAATGTAGAAGCAACACAAGCGTCCATCAATGGATGAATGGATAAGCAGCATGTAGTCTGTCTATACAATGGAATATTATTCAGCCTTAAAAAAGAGGGAAATTCTGATATATGCTAAAACATGGATGCACCTTGAACATTATGTTAAATGAAATAAGCCAGTTACTAAAACACAAATGCAGTCGACCCTTGAGCAACAAAGTGGTTAAAAGCACTGACTCCCCACCCCCAACACACAGTAAAAAATTTATATATAACTTTGACTCTCAAAAAACTTGACTACTAATAGTCTACTTTTGATGGCAAGCCTTATCACTAACATAAGCAGTTGATTAACACATATTTTGTATATGTTATATATTGTATGTTTATAGTAAACTAGATAAAACATTAAGAAATTCATAAAAACTATATTTACCATTCATTAAGTGAAAGTACATCATTGTCAAGAACTTCATCCTCATTATCTTCACACTGAGTAGGCTGTGTTAAGGAAAATTAAGAGGAGTTGGTCCTGCTGTTTCAGAGGTGGCAGAGGTAGAGAAAACTCTAAGTGAACCCTCACAGCTCCAACCCAGGTTGTTCAAAAAGGATCAACTGTACTGTATGATTATCCCTATATGAGGTATCTAAAGTAGCCAAACTTACAGAAACAGAGAGCAGAATAGTGGTTGCTGGGGCAGAGGGAAGCAGGAAATGAGAGACTGCTGTTCCACAAGTATCAAGTTTCAGTTATATGAGATGAGTAGGTGCCAGAGATTTGCCGGACAATGTTTTGCCTTATTAATTAAAGGCACTTAAATAATTTTGCGCTTAAATACACAAGGGTATTTTATGCATAGTGTCCCATTTATTTATTTCATTTTATTTATTTATTTCATTTTATTTATTTATTTATTTATTGAGATGGGGTCTTGCTGTGTTGCCAGACTGGAGTGCAGTGGCATGATCTCAGCTCAGTGCAACCTCCTCTTCCCAGGTTCAGGCTATTTTTCTGCTTCAGCCTCCCTAGTAGCTGGGACTACAGGCATGCATCACTACACTCAATTAATTTTTGTATTTTTAGTAGAGACCGGGTTTCACCATGTTGGCCAGGATGTTCTGGATCTCTTGACCTCATGATCTGCTGGCCTCAGGCTCCCAAAGTGCTGGGATTACAGATGTGACACACCATGCTAGGCCCTATTGCAATTTAAGTACAAAAAATACTTATTTTGTACTTAAAAAGTTGTTAAGAGTATATATCTCATATTCAGTGTTCTTATCACAATTTTTAAAAGTACATTATATAGACTGTATGTTTGCCTAACTAAACTGACACTCTCTTTAAAAGGAGTACTATGCAAGCAAGAGAGTCTACAATGCAAATCTGATAGCAGCATTTCAAGGTACTAAAGGGTTGTTATTTGCTAGATTGCCTCCTCTGAGTACCTATGCTGCATGTATATGTGTGATCTGCTCCAAATCTCTTCTGATTTCACCTTAAGAATGAAAAAAAAACATATGTTTATTTTATATTATTAATTAATTTGCTTAGTGTGTCAAATAAAATAGTTGTAATAAAAATAGGAATCTGATGGATTTTGTGTCAATCAACATAAAAAAGGGAGCTGATAGTAATTTAACATTGTGCTGGATTTGGCCATGGTATAGAATTGCAAAGACTAGAATTTATCTACTTTACAACTTTGAATGGTATGCATAGAGCCTAATATAAGTTTTCATAGTGATGAATTACGCAAATCACTTTTCATTCTTTATCTATGTATTTTTATTACTTTTTTGTCCATCTCTTAGAAAATTAATAATAATAATCAGCAATATTTTGATAATACATCCTTAAAACTTGAATGCATACAGAGGGATTCATCTATAGTGATACTATAATACAGTGTATTTCTATATGTTTGTGAGTATATAAAATAAGAAAATCATTTTGTAATAATGCAGAAAATATACTTCTGCAATGTATAGAAATTTTATTGGAAGCTGTAGTCCATTAAGTAATATATTCAATTAAGTAATTCAGCAATTTAAAATGAGCTAAAAATATTCAGTTCAGAGGAAACAAATTATCTTATTGTAATGCCTTTAAACCATTAAAATAGATTACATTGTATAAACCAGGTTAAAATTTAAATCCAGCATAAAACAACAAAAAATGAAGTCCTAAAAGGGGATATAGTAAAATCAATATTGCTCTTTTAAAATGAAAGTTTTCTCTTGGAACAGGCCAGTAAACCATTAAGGTACCAGGACAAAATTTTTCAAGTGTAAATCCTATAAATTTCAAGAGTTAATTACTGATGAATTACTAGAATATGGTACTCTTAATTGTGGGATCTTCCCAGCCAATTATTATAGGCCCATAAAGAAAAATATCTCTATATCAATGACTACTCAAATTATATAAATGTAAATCATGTCGCAGGACAAAACAAATATGTAGCTAAGCTATGTCAATCTGGAAACAATTGCAGAAGGCCAGATAGCCCATTGTCATTCCCATAGACTTGGCTCTTATTCACTATTCAGGCTAGCAGGACCCAATTGCATTTAACCTGATATCAGTAAAAGCAGGTATTTAAATTAAAAGAAAAACAGGTGAATAGCTCAATTTGAGATTTTTTTTTTTTTAATTAGAGGTTAAAATTTCTAAATTTCAAAACTGACATTCAAGGAATATCAGACTTAGGAACGTTTGAAGTCGCAGAAACTAATTATCTTCCAGGTACATTCTCTCATCCTCCATGGATAAAAGGACATGCTTTAAATATTTATTTATATAGTAGCAATCATTTTTCTCTGTGTCCACTTCTAACTGCACTTGTAAATAGCTTTTATAGCCAATAAAATTATGAGTTTAACTATATGTCTTTGGTCATTATTTCTTCATTTATTAAAAGAAAAAAATGCAGTAGTGAAAGTTTAAATGGATGGCCATTATGGCTTAGAATTTTGTACTGGCTATGGGTATGAGCTTTGTGTTCGAGTCCTGTCTTTCCAAATTAGTAATTATATGATTCTTAACTAGTCAACTCCCCCATGCTTCACTGTTCTCCTCTGAAAATGGGGATGATGGTGATAATTATGATGCTAACGATCATAATAGCTATGTTAATACGTTTGTTATGAAGTTATGAAATTATACTTGTAAGCTGTTTATCATAGTAATAAAAGGAACAGAATACACTTAACTCCTCCACTAGCTCATGGCAAGTATTAATAAATAAACAAAACACTTATTGTTGCAGCCTACATTAATGATTATAGGGCCATAGAATGAAACATGCTAGCAGCTCACAGTACTAGTCACTGGAAAACTTAGGAGATGCAGATACTTGAAAATAAGTCTATAAACATCTTGCAAGTTTTATATATAGAAAGTGAAAGGATTTGTGGTAGCATAACAGGAGACCATTCCATTTATTTCTCAGCATTGATAGCTAAAAATTGGGTTGCAATGGATAAGGAGCATAGAATGATAGAGACATTTGTATGAAATATTCCATTTTAATGGAAAGTTCAGGAGGGACATTTGCTTGAGTATTATACTTGCACCTCCTAGTCTTTGAGACTGACTTACAGTTACTCTTTGCCATGGGAGACCTCAGAGTCATTTAATTCAGACCCAAGACCAACTCATAGAAGATAATTGGTTTTGACCTCTGGCCACTATTTCAAAGATGTTTTGTTCAGTTCCCTAGGGAAAAGAAATCTACCTTTAGGTTTTCACTTCCCAGAATCATAAAGTGTCTTCAAAAAATAAGTGAATAAAAGAAAAGAGAATCAGATTCTCAAAGACGTGAGATGAACTTTATATATAAATAACCAGATAAACCTCTATATGATTTTAAGTAGATCACCATCTTCTCAATTATCCCTGACACTGTATTTTAGAAAAAAAGAAAGGCTGGGTCTAGGGAAGGAAAGACACAAAACACTTTTATTCTGCTACAACTGGACCAATATATTTTGAAGAATCTTTGCACACAAACAGACAAAAGTGAGTTGGAGTCTCAGCCACTTAGCCTCAAGACCACACATAGTAGTGAGTCCTAAGGCACTAGCACAGAACACAGTGTCCCTGGTAAACATACTCACAAGCCACTAGGCTACAGCAAAGAGTTTCAGATTCTCTTTAGTTCTAGCATTTGATGATTTCAGAATTTTTTATTTGAAAAGCATCTTAGAAGCCATCCAAATCCACTTGAAGACATTAATTTTAAATAGAAAGATTGGGATTGGCAATAGCTTTTGACCTAAGTGATCATCATATTCATTGGAAGTTTTTAAATAAAAATATTACATAACACCCTGGAGAGGTTGTGATTCAGTCCACATAGTTTGAGGAACCAGAAAGTGAATGTTTAAAAATATACTACTGAGTGTAAAAACAAGCAAGATGTAGGGACAATAAGTAAATAAATAAGTGAATAAATAAATAAATAAATAAGTGTGGGAAAAAACTTCCCCCCTTGTCAGCACTAAAATATATGAAAATATAAATGACTAATCTGCTTGACTCTTCAGAAGACAGTTTTGAAGAACAGAAACTTTTTGAGAAAGTCTTAGAGAAAGCAACTGGGTAGATTTTTAAAAATTGAATATTTGTTGGCAGAAAAAGAAAGGAAAGGAGAATATGAAATGTACAGAAAAAATCAGAACACACCTTCCCATTTTGTAAGCTCAGTTGTTACCATGGCTTAGTGTGGTGAAACCTACAAGCCTCCAATGATCATTTTTATAAATTATGAGATTTGGTGCCAGAATATACAGAGAAAAATGTTGACTACACTATTTATGTTATAAGTATAAATAATTACTTATTTATAATTAAACAAATAGGCAAATAATTAGCCATCTGAGTTTTAGCTCTAAGTTGGGAACAAAAATAGACCCATGAGAAAGTAATTTGTAAAATGTTAAACAGGCAGTGGATATTTTAAAATAATTTACAAAACAGATTGAAATAATATACTTAGGTTAAGCAACACTACATTTAATCCAATTTGATTTTCATTGTTATACAGTGAGTTTCCCATACGGGAAAGTGAATCTTAGAGTTGTCCAGTCAAAAAACTAATAAATAGTAGAGTTAGAATTTGAGCCTAGGTCTCTGTTGTTTTCAAGTTCAGGCTTTTAACCTGTTGTACTTCATAATTTTGTAAGGTTTCCAAAAGTATAAAAGAAATAGAATTTTCCTGCAACTTGATATAATTTGCATACACTATAGTTACACTATAGTGTATCAAATAACAGAATGTTACAAGCCTAAAAACCACTCAAGAGTCTTCACATCATACATTTACCTCACTAAAGTACCAACTTTCTGTCCACACAAACATCAGACACTGGAAAAGGAAAATGTATGTCCTTTTGTATTTTCATGTTCAGTATCTTGGTTTTATATTGTTTGATGTGACAATAGTGACTGAAACTACATTCCGGGTATAAGTTTGCAAGTTTTTTAAAACTGACAATTGATCATAGTTTTCTTTAAGAATATTTTTATTTATTTCCCCTAAATAAATTGTCTTCATTATACATTAGCCTCTAATAGGTGGCATTATTTATAATCTTTATATTCTATATGAGATCATGCCTATCAAAATCCCTTTCCTTCCTTTCCCTGTCATTGGGCCCTTCTTTCAGCTAGCATTGATTTCCTAAGACATTACGAATGTTACCTGCATACAATACCACTGTGTCCTGTTAACTAATGATCACAATGTATTATATGAGCTTTCAGGATCTTTCTCTTTCTCTTCACTATGAAGTGTATGGTTAATAGATAGACATATATTTCTGGCTATTTCGATTTCTGAATTTTTTTTCTTTTTTTTTCTTTTTTTTTTTTGAGACAGAGTTTCGCTCTTGTTGCACAGACTGGCATGCAATGGCACGATCTCAGCTCACCACAACCTCAGCCTCCCAGGTTCAAGTGATTCTCCTGCCTCAGCCTCCCTAGTAGCTGGGATTACAGGCATGTGCCACCACACCCGGTTAATTTTGTATTAACCCTGGGGTTGGTCAGGCTGATCTCAAACTCCCAACCTCAGGTGATCCGCCCACCTTGGCCTCCCAAAGTGCTGGGATTACAGGCATGAGCCACTGTACCTGGCCAATTTCTGAATTTTGTTTTGTTTAAGTTTACATTAACTTTCTTTTTCAGGACTAAACAAAGTGTATATCAGCACATAATTTAAGCTCTAAATTTTAAAAAATCTCTTCCACAATTATTTGTAGCTGCTGTCCTGGGTTGGGGTCTGAAGACATATGTTTTATGAAAGCATCTATAGGACATCATTTCAAAAGTTCTACAAATAGGAAAAATAATGCTTCATTGATATTTCTGGAAAAAATATTCCTTCTACCTTTTTCAAATGGAATAACATTTTGGAAAAGTAAAGCAACCATTTATCATGTATTCCCTTATTTAGTAAGCCATTCAAAAATGTTTATTGAGACTTAATATATAATTTCAGTTTGAGAATCCATGAATTTGCACATTGCATGAAACAGATATTACTTAAATAAGCACACAAAAATGAAAATTGCAGTGTTCCACAGGAGCAAGTGTTCTGCAGGCATAGTACAGAGTGAAACAGAACATATAACAGGAAATTTTAAATAGTCTAGAATTCTTCTCCAGTTTTCCCTATTCACAGAGTAGATGTGTGAGCAGATTCTTTGAAAAGAGATTTAGAACTAACTTACTTTCTCCTTTCTTCCTTCCTCCCTTCCTTCCTTCCTTGCTTCCTTCTTCTTTCCTTCCTTCGTTCCTTCCCTTCCTTCCCTCCTTCCTTCCCTCCCTCCCTCCTTTCTCTCTTTTGTTTATGGCAGGAAAAGCCATATCTAGCACACTTTATATCAATATTTGTTATGTTTCAAAACCAACACTCAAAAGTAAAATTTATATGGATACATACATTTATTATTAAACAAGAAACAAATGAAACAAATGCACTAATATCAGGAAAAATATTTTAAAAATTCAAGTCCAAGAGAATTTGAAGCAGAGTAGTATGAAAACCAAGATAGAATCATGGGAATTAAAAAAAGAAAGCAATGAAATTGAGAAATGAATCCAACATTTCTACCTTCAACAAAGTGAAGGAGACCAGAGTTTTCTAAAATCCTATTATCAAAAAACATCTACTTTTGAAAATCACAAGAAAGTATGGGTAATTTCTGAGGCTCCAAAAAATCTACAAATGAGCTGAAGTAAGAGTGGCAACTGAAATCATAAAACTAGACTATTCTGGAGCATATTCGGTTAGCAGGAACCTCGAGCACTAAGTCTTATAGAGCCTACAGGGAAAGCAAACATGAAAACCCTCAAGTCCTGCACAGTGGGGGAGGTGGACTTGGTCTCCACTTCATAAAGCTGGGACTTTGAAGACATGTTAAGTAAGTGATGAGCCAAAAAGCATACACATGCTAATAAATCGTGTAAACAGAGAGAATGTCTGTCTCCATGATAACTCTGTTTGAAAGAAAACACATAAATGTCTTCAGAAATTGTAACTATATTTTGACTCTTATTTGAGTTTGTGGTTTAGTTTTACACCAACTGCATAATTGAGCACTGCTAGATTTAGTAACACCTTCAAATTCCTAGAAGAATAAATCCAGATATGTTTCAGAGGAAAATACAACCCATTAGCCCCAGGATTTCTGTGATTAAGATCAGACAAATCAAGAATCATAAAGCATATAAAGAAACAAGAAAAGGTGCCAACAGAAATAAGGAGTAACATAAGAGAACCGTTAAAATGTTGCACATTAAAATTACCCAATAGGAGATTGTGAAGAAAAGAGTTAACATAGCATGCTTGAGAATCCCATCTTTAGAAACGCATATTTGCAAGGTGGATCCTTTGCTGGCTGGACACTGATTTCAGAAGAGTTCACACCACTCCCTGATAGGAATGCCTCACTGTGCTGATAAGGATGTAAAGAAGCTATAATTACTATGGGGAAAATTCCAGCACAATCTGATCATGTTTAAGATTCATAAGTCCTTTGAGAGACATGTCTCATTTCAGTAAATTTGTCCTAAGTATTTAACCTTGAGAGGCTCTTGTTCATACCCAGAAGGAAGTATATTTATTAATAAGAATGTGCATAACAGCATTTTTTGTAGTAGTCTATAACTGGAAAGTACATAAAAGTTCATTCAGAGGATACTGAGTAATATGCTACAGTCACAAAATGAAATACATGTATTTCAGAAGACATCAAAAAGATCTAGTATTTTTTCATGTGTCTGTTGGCTGCATAAATGTCTTCTTTTGAGAAGGGTCTGTTCGTATCCTTCACCCACTTTTTGATGGGGTTCTTTGTTTTTTTTCTTGTAAATTTGTTTGAGTTCTTTGCAGATTCCGGATATTAGCCCTTTGTCAGATGAGTAGATTGCAAACATTTTCTCCCATTCTGTAGGTTGCCTGTTCACTCTGATGGTAGTTTATTTTGCTATGCAGAAGCTCTTTAGTTTAATTAGATCCCATTTGTCAATTTTGGCTTTTGTTGCCATTGTTTTGGTGTTTTAGACATGAAGTCCTTGCCCATGCCTATGTCCTGAGTGGTATTGCCTAGGTTTTCTTCTAGGGTTTTTATGGTTTTACGTCTAACATTTAAGTCTTTAATCCATCTTGAATTAATTCCTGTATAAGGTGTAAGGAAGGGATCCAGTTTCAGCTTTCTACATATGGCTAGCCAGTTTTCCCAGCACCATTTATTAAATGGGGAATCCTTTCCCCATTTCTTGTTTTTGTCAGATTTGTCAAAGATCAGATGGTTGTAGATGTGTGGTATTATTTCTGAGGACTCTGTTCTGTTCCATTGGTCTATATCTCTGTTTTGGTACCAGTACCCTGCTGTTTTGGTTACTGTAGCCTTGTAGTATAGTTTGAAGTCAGGTAGCATGATGCCTTCAGCTTTGTTCTTTTAGCTTAGGATTGTCTTGGCAATGTGGGCTCTTTTTTGGTTCCGTATGAACTCTAAAGTAGTTTTTTTTCTAATTATGTGAAGAAAGCCATTGGTAGCTTGATGGGGATGGCATTGAATCTATAAATTACATTGGGCAGTGTAGCCATTTTCACGATATTCATTCTTCCTATCCATGAACATGGAATGTTCTTCCATTTCTTTGTGTCCTCTTTTATGTCGTTGAGCAGTAGTTTGTGGTTCTCCTGGAAGAGGACCTTTACATCCCTCGTAATTTCGATTCTTAGGTATTTTATTCTCTTTGGAGCAATTGTGAATGGGAGTTCACTCATGATTTGGCTCTCTGTTATTGGTGTATAAGAATGCTTGGGATTTTTGCACATTGATTTTGTATCTTGAGACGTTGCTGAAGTTGCTTATCAATTTAAGGAGATTTTGGCCTGAGATGATGGGGTTTTTGAAATATACAATCATGTCATCTGCAAACAGGGACAATTTGACTTCCTCTTTTCCTAATTGAATACCCTTTATTTCTTTCTCCTGCCTGATTGCCCTGGCCAGAACTTCCAACACTATGTTGAATAGGAGTGGTGAGGGAGGGCATCCCTGTCTTGTGCCAGTTTTCAAAGGGAATACTTCCAATTTTTGCCCATTCAGTATGATATTGGCTGTGGGTTTATCATAAATAGCTCTTATTATTTTGAGATACATCCCATCAATACCTAGTTTATTGAGAGTTTTTGGCATAAAGGCTGTTGAATTTTGTCAAAGGCCTTTTCTGCATCTATTGAGATAATCATGTAGTTTTTGTCTTTGGTTCTGTTTATATGCTGGATTATGTTTATTGACTTGTGTATGTTGAACCAGGCTTGCATCCCAGGGATGAAGCCCACTTGATCATGGTGGATAAGCTTTTTGATGTGCTCCTGGATTCAGTTTCCCAGTATTTTATTGAGGATTTTTACATCGATGTTCATCAGGGATATTGGTCTAAAATTCTCTTTTTTTGTTGTGTCTCTGCCAGGCTTTGGTATCAGGATGATGCTGGCCCCATAAAATGAGTTAGGGAGGATTCCTTCTTTTTCTTTTTTTTTTTTTTTTTTTTTTTTTTTGAGGCGGAGTCTCGCTCTGTCGCCCGGACTGGAGTGCAGTGGCCGGATCTCAGCTCACTGCAAGCTCCGCCTCCCGGGTTTCCGCCATTCTCCTGCCTCAGCCTCCCGAGTAGCTGGGACTACAGGCGCCCGCCACCTCGCCCGGCTAGTTTTTGTATTTTTAGTAGAGACGGGGTTTCACCGTATTAGCCAGGATGGTCTCGATCTCCTGACCTTGTGATCCGCCCGTCTCGGCCTCCCAAAGTGCTGGGATTACAGGCTTGAGCCACCGCGCCCAGCCGATTCCTTCTTTTTCTATTGATTGGAATAGTTTCAGAAGGAATGGTATCAGCTCCTCTTTGTACCTCTGGTAGAATTCGGCTATGAATCCGTCTGGACCTGGACTTTTTTGGTTGGTTAGTTATTAATTATTGCCTCAATTTTGGAGCCTGTTATTGGTCTATTCAGTGATTCCACTTCTTCCTGGTTTAGTCTTGGGAGCGTGTGTCCAGGAATTTATCCATTTCTTCTAGATTTTCTAGTATATTTGCATAAAGGTGTTCATAGTATTCTCTGATGGTAGTTTGTATTTCTGTGGGATCATTGGTGATATTCCCTTTATCACTTTTTATTGCATCTATTTGATTCTTCTCTCTTTTCTTCTTTATTAGTCTTGCTAGCTGTCTATCAATTTTGTTGATCTTTACAAAAAAACAGGTCCTGGATTCATTGACTTTTTGAAGGGTTTTTGTGTCTCTATCTCCTTCAGTTTTGCTCTGATCTTAGTTATTTCTTGCCTTCTGCTAGCTTTTGAATGTGTTTGCTCTTGCTTCTCTAGTTCTTTTAATTGTGATGTTAGGGTGTCAGTTTTAGATCTTTCCTAAATGTTCACCATCACTGGCCAGCAGAGAAATGCAAATCAAAACCACAGTGAGATACCATCTCTGTTAGAATGGCGATCATTAAAAAGTCAGGAAACAACAGGTACTGAAGGGGATATGGAGAAATAGGAACACTTTTACACTGTTGATGGGACTGTAAACTAGTTCAACCATTGTGGAAGACAGTGTGGTGATTCATCAAGGATCTAGAACTAGAAGTACCATTTGACCCAGCCATCCCATTACTGGGTATATACCCAAATGATTATAAATCATGCCGCTATAAAGACACTTGCACACGTATGTTTATTGTGGCACTATTCACAGTAGCAAAGACTTGGAGCCAACCCAAATGTCCATCAATGATAGACTGGATTAAAAAAATGTAGCACATATGCACCATGGAATACTATGCAGCCATAAAAAAGGATGAGTTTATGTCCTTTGTAGGGACATGGATGCAGCTGGAAACCATCATTCTGAGCAAACTATCTCAAGAACAAAAAACCAAGCACCGCATGTTCTCACTCATAGGTGGGAATTGAACAATGAGAACACTTGGACACAGGAAGGGGAAGATCACACACTGGGGCCTGTCGGGTAGAGGAGGGTGAGGGGATAGCATTAGGAGATATACCTAATATAAATGATGAGTTAATGGGTGCAACACATGTATACATATGTAACAAGCCTGCATGTTGTGCACATGTATCTAGAACTTAAAGTATAATAAAAAAGAAATTATTTAAATACACACACACACACACACACACACACACAAAAGACCTAATAAAGAAAAAAAAAGAAAAAATTGCAGAAGCATAATACATTTTAATATTACTTTTATAGGTAGGTTAACCAAATACCAAAAAAATTCTATTCTATTATTTGGAAAATCAGAGAGAGTTCAAGCATAAAGAAATAAAGAGGCAAATTTATTCACAAAATTCAGAATTCGTGTTACCTCTGGTAAGGCACAAAGAAAAGTATGTCATTTATAAGAGGTTAATATATGTGTTCAACTTCACTATTAATATTTTAGTTTTCCTAATACTGATTCTGATTAAATGGGTATTTTTTTCTTTTATTAAGGCATCTATTTTTCTATACTAAATAATAGAAAATAAATTACATATATTATAAAAACCCTGTGTATAATATATTACTATATACAAAAATAGAAAAGTTGACATTACTCATAAATATACAAATATGTATTTTTTTCTATGACTATATAGGTATATGCATATATGTGTTTATAAATATATGTGTATATATTAAAAGTATTGTCATTATAAGTAATTGCGAACATCGCAGTTACTTTTGCACCAACCTAACATTTGCATGTGTTTGAAAAACAGGCATCATTTGCAATTTCAAGAATATTATAATTATCTCAGAATAAATCTTTTAAAAAGCATTGACTTATGTCCTTTTTTCATAAGGTTTTACCAAAAAACATTTAAGAAAATTTAAGTACCTGAAGAGATATAAACATTTCGTAGACATAAGGTCCAACATTGTAAAGACTTAATATTTTCTAATCTATAAATTGAATGCAAAGTTTTATGGATCTTGACAGGTTGATTGGAAAATTAATATATAACGGCACAGGGACAGAAAAACCAAAACACTCTTGATTAAAAACAAGATGGCTGTGCCTGCTTTAATAGATATAAATTATTGTAATATTACTTATGCTGAGTTTAAACTCTGATTTGGGTCTTTCTTCTGAAAGTCTCTCACTGAGAGATCTTTCATTTTTCATTTTCACTTCTTAATTCCTCTGAGAGGAATTAAGGTCCAGGACCAAAAGCCAGAAAAGCTGTAGGTTTCTGTCTCCATTACCTGTGAAAAGTCTGAAAGTTGCAATTCTTACCTTTTGTAGTAAGAACAGATAAGCAGCAGCAGTAAGATGCTTGCAATTCAAACCTGTTGGAGAGTTTTGTTTGTTTATAGAATGAGCCCTTTCCTAGCTTCTGTTTCTGCTTTTCATTGCTTTCCGGTGATACACATGTATATTTCTGTCTGTGTGTTTATATGTGTGCATATCTATACAGGTATCATTTTTTTAGAGAAGGAATCTGTTTAAAAGACTCATTTTAAAAGATAATTTATTTGGGGTGAAGGAAAAAATTGGGAAAAAAACGTAAGTTTTCTCTCAATTATCAAAGTATCAAAGTTATTGAAATTCTAATGATATTTAATATAGCAGTAAAAGATCTATGCACAAACACAGACACATTCCAGATATTAAGTATCTCTGGAAATGCTCTACTTTCTCCACATTTTATCTTAGTTTTTAAGTTACTTTACAAATTTATGCAAAAATTTTAAAGGATAGTGTAACAACATTTATGCAACTAAAACTACCAATAGAATTTCAGCTCCCCAGTATCCTATTCTAATTCCATCCTTTTAACACCAAAGATATCCACCAACCTAGACTTGATGCTTTTCAGGACCATGCATCTTTTTAGACTTCTTCACAAATGTATAAGTTAAAAATATGAGGTTTTAATTAATAATTTAATATTTATAGACATCATATACCATAGTATCCCGATGGAATTAACTGTTTTTGCTCAACATTTTATGTGATGTTTATTCATTCTAATACATGCTACTATCATTTGTTTATTTTTCACAATGTATTCTATTGTACTTATATACCACAAAATATTAATCAAATTTGTATTGGTGAATATTTAGATTTTTCACTCTTATAAACAGTCCTGCTATGTCCATTTTTGAGTTTGCTTTCTTGTTTATATATGTGATAGTATTCTTAGGTACCTATCCATCAGAGTTTGTGTATCTTTAACTTTAACAGGTAATTCTGAATGTCTCTCCAAAGTGGTCATATTTATTTAGATTCTTATGAGAATGGTACATTCTTTTCTGTTCCTCAAAGTCCTAGGTCAACATTTTCTACTGTAAGCCTTTTTTAATTTTTGCAACCCGAAAGGAAAGTGATTTTTACTTTAATTGTATTTTCCTGATTTCCATGGAAGCTGAGATACTTTTCATGTTTAATAACTTTATTTTTCCTCTTCTGTGAAAAGTCTCTTCTTGTTTCTATGGTGTTATCTAGTAGTTTTTTTCTCTTAAAATCAAATAAAGTTTTGGCTGGGCATGGTGACTCACTCCTGTAATCTCAGCACTTTGGGAAGCTGAAGTGGATGGATGGCTTGAGCTCAGGAGTTTAAGACCAACCTGGTCAACAGGGCAAGACCCCAAATCTACTAAAAATACACACAAAAATGTAGGTGGGCATCGTGGTGCACACTCAGCTACTTGCGAGTTTGAGGTAAGAGGATTGCTTGAGCCCAGGGGGACAGAGGTTGCAGTGAGCCAAGATCGCACCATTGCACTCCAGCCTGGGTGACAGAGCAAGACCCTGTCTCAAAAATAAATAAATAAATAAATAAATAAATAAATTTGTATTGTGGTAAGGCAGATAATGTGAGATCTATCACTTTAACAAAGTTTTAAGTAAGTATACACTGTATTAAGTATGTACAGTTAACTCTAAGAACAATGTTGTACAGTGATCTCTAGACCTTATTCATCTTGTATAACTAACACTTAATATCCATTGAACAACAGGTCTTACATTTAAATCTTTAATTAATTTCGAGCTTATTTTCGTGCATGGTGTAAGATAACAGTACAGTTTCACTGTTTTGCATGTTGATATCCAGTTTTTCCAACACCATTTGTTGAAGAGACTATCTTCTCCCAATTGCATATTCTTGGAATCTGTGTTGAAAATTAGATGACCATGTGTGTGTGATGTTATATATGGACTCTCTATTATATTGTTGGCCTATGTGTCTATTTTTATTCCAGTATCTGCTGTTTTGATTACTGTGGCTTTGTAATGTAGTATGAAATAATGAAGTGTGGTGCTTCCATCTTCGTTCTTCTTTCTCAAGATTACTTTGGCTCTTTGGGGTCTTTTCTTGTTTCATATAAGTTTTAGGAATTGTGTTTATTTTTCTGTAAATAAAATGCCATTGAAATTTAGATAGGGCTTGTATTGAATCTGTAGATTGCTTTGGGTAGTATGAACATTTGATCAATATTAAGTCTTCCAACACATGATCATAGAAATTTTTACATTATGTTTTTAATTTCTTTTATCAAAAATGTGTATTTTTCAGTGTAGCAGTATATTCTGTACTTCATTATATTTATTCCTAAACATTTTATTCTTTTTGATGCTATTGTGCATGGGATTTTTAAATTTTATTTCCAGATAGTTTGTTCAGTGCATAAAAATGCAACTATTTTTTAATGTTAATTTTGTATCCTGCCGCTTTACTGATTTCGTTCACTAGTTCTAACAATATTTTGATGGAGACTTTAAAATTATCTATATATAAGATCATGTCATCTACAAACAGAAACTATTTAACTTCTTCCTTTCTGTTTTGGATGCTTTTATTTCTTTTTCTAGCCTGATTACTCTGACTAGATCATTTAGTATTATGTTGAACAGAAGTGGTGAGAGTGGGCATTCTTGTCTTATTCCTGATCTTAGAGGATATGGTTTCAGTTTTTTACCATGATGTCAGCTTGATATGCACTTGGCATATATGGCCTTTATTATGTTGATATGTATTTATTCTATACCTAATTTATTGAGAAATTTTGTCATGAAAGGATATTGAGTTTTGTCAAATGTGGGTTTTTGCAACTATTCAGATGATTGTATAGTTTTTAATCCCTCATTCTCCTAACTCAGTGTATCCCATTTATTTACATGCATATGTTAAACTATTCTTGTGTCCGAGGGATAAATCCTACGTTATGTTGGGGAATAATCTTTTTGCTGTGTTATTGAATTTGGTTTACAGGATTTCTGCATCTATGGTCATCAGGGATATCGGCCGAATTTTCTCTTCTTTTAGTGTTCTTGTATAGCTTTTGTCTCATGTAAAATGAGTTTTGATGTGTTCTCTCCTCTTCAATTTCTTGGAGGAGTTGGAGGAGGATTGATATTAATTCATTCTTAAATATTAGGTAGAATTATCCAGTAAAATAATCTGTTCCTGCACCTTTCTTGTAGCGAAATTTGTTGGACTGTAGTTGTTTTTAGTATTAGCTTATGAACCTTTGTATATCAGTTGTAATTTATTCTATTTATTAAAGTTATATCAGTTGTAATATCTCCTATTTCATGTAGAAGCTTATTTATCTCAGTCATCTTTCTTTTACATTTGTCTAGCTTTTTTTTTTTTTTTTTTTAGGGTGTGCATAATATAACTTTTTTATTGTTCCATTATACAATTTTACCTTTATTTGGAATCTGCAATCCTCGTAATGGCAGAAAATTAGTCATGGTCATTTCCGGGTAAATTCAGGCATTTTATATTTAACTTTAGTTAATTAACAAGTGTTCTTTTTCTTACTCTGGCTCCTAAGCTTAGATATCTACCTCATATCTCAGTCTCAGGGAGAGGTGTCTGCTCCCCAGACCTCCAAGTGGAAGTTTGTCACTGACACTCCTGCACCTGAGTCCCCAAACTTTATCTGGAGAATTCGATAATATTCTCCCATACTTTTCTACATCTAATCCCCAGAGGAAGACACAGGGATATCCCTTCTTGGAAACCATGACTGCTTTTCTCATTACTTCCTCCCCTTTTCACCTCTTCCCTCAACTCAGCTTTACCTAATCTGGGGTTGGGAAGAGGGAAAAAAAACTGATTGAGCCAATATACAATTTGCTCAGTTTTTTTCTATCTTACATCTGGGTTGAGAACTTTAATCTTAAAACTCAAGAATTTGGCATATTCTTCACTGATTCCACTGTGACAGCTTCCATAACCAATGGATATCTTGCATCTACTTCCCCAAATGGTGGTTGGAGGAGGAATCCAGAGAAAAGGGACTGTGGAATGGGGGAACTATAACTGGTGGAACCTCACATATTATCCCAGCTATAAGAGACAGAGGATGTGAAGGACACAAACCAAATATTAACAGAGTTCACATCCAGGGCATAAGACCAAGAGAAAGAAGGGAGAAGCTTTTGGTTTTACATCTTTCTGTATTACTTAAATTGTTTTTACAATAAACATGTATTTTTTTGGAAATGAATTTAATTAGTCTAAAGATTTGAGGTTAAGGCTGAATGCAATAGCTAACATCTGTAATCCCAGTACTTTGGAAGGCTAAGGCAGGAGGATTGCTTGAGCCCCAGAGTTTGAGACCAGCCTGGGCAATATAGTGAGATCGCACCTCTACAATAAATTTAAAATTTAAAAATTAGATAGGCGTGGTGGTGCGCACCTATAGTCCCAGCTACCTGGAGGCTGAGCTGGGAGGTCAAGGCTGAAGTGAGCTGTGATTGTGCCACTATACTTCAGCCTTCAGCCTGACAGATCAAGACCCTGTCTCAGGAAAAAAATATATATATAGATATATTAGAGGTTGGGAGATTAGCCACACCTTATTTTCCCTCCTCTTCTTGCAATCATAGCCTGTGAAAGCTGTGCCACAGAATAGCAAGTAGACTGTGTCCCAGGAGACAAGGCACTGCTGTCTCCACACTCATCACCCTGTCCCCATCATTGCCTCTTCTAGAAGACTGGAGTCAGCAGGGCCTCAGTCATGGAGCCAGGTGCCAGTGCTTGGCAAATCCTGAAATAAGTGCCTGCCGTGTGCTGCGCCATGTGTCTCAGCCCTAAATAACAAGTGTCTTGTGATCATCTGAAGCTGCCTGAGGACCAGAAGCAGCAGAAAATCTTTTCTTTCTTTTGTTTTTAATTTAATGGAAGAAAAGGTCAGCTAAATAACCTTAATGGAGAAAGAAGGAAATAGTAGACATTTGTGGAGACTCCAATCACACGTCCTCCACTCTCCTACCCTGGGCCCAAAGTCAGTCAGGAGACACTCAGAGCCAGGTGTTTCCCTCGATGGGAATGTGATCAGGTATGATATGGGCTCACAGCTGCACTGAGGCTGGATCTTTTTTTTTTCTGTTCCGTCTGAGTCATGGTAGTGTTCAGAAGGGCTTATTCGGGTATTTTATTACCTTACTTACTTTACCCCATCACAATCAGTGCACTTTCCTGAACTGGAATTTTATTTTGATTATGGAAATTTTCAGCCATTACCTCTGCAAACATTTCATTTTCATTCCCCTGTTCTCACTATTTTTCTTATTCAGAAAATCTTCTTGGATGTGTGTCAGAATTCCTCAGTCTATCTCCCATGGCTCTCAACTTCTTATTCATATTTTCCATTTCTTCATCTTTTGATGCTATGTTTTTATTTTTATTTTTTTATTATACTTTAAGTTCTAGGGTACATGTGCATAACGTGCAGGTTTGTTACATATGTATACTTATGCCATGTTGGTGTGCTGCACCCATCAACTCGTCAGCACCCATCAATTCATCATTTATATCATGTATAACTCCCCAATGCAACCCCTCCCTCCTCCCCCCTCCCCATGATAGGCCCCAGTGTGTGATGTTCCCCTTCCCGAGTCCAAGTGATCTCATTGTTCAGTTCCCACCTATGAGTGAGAACATGCGGTGTTTGGTTTTCTGTTCTTGTGATAGTTTGCTAAGAATGATGGTTTCCAGCTGCATCCATGTCCCTACAAAGGACGCAAACTCACCCTTTTTTATGGCTGCATAGTATTCCATGGTGTATATGTGCCACATTTTCTTAATCCAGTCTGTCACAGATGGACATTTGGGTTGATTCCAAGTCTTTGCTATTGTGAATAGTGCCTCAATAAACATACATGTGCATGTGTCTTTGTAGTAGAGTGATTTATAATCCTTTGGGTATATACCCAGTAGTGGGATGGCTGGGTCATATGGTACATTTAGTTCTAGATCCTTGAGGAATTGCCATACTGTTTTCCATAATGGTTGAACTAGTTTACAATCCCACCAACACTGTAAAAGTGTTCCTATTTCTCCACATCCTCTCCAACACCTGTTGTTTCCTGACTTCTTAATGATTGCCATTCTAACTGGTGTGAGATGGTATCTCATTGTAGTTTTGATTTGCATTTCTCTGATGGTGAGTGATGATGAGCATTTTTTCATGTGTCTGTTGGCTGTATGCATGTCTTCTTTTGAGAAATGTCTGTTCATATCCTTTGCCCACTTTTTGATGGGGTTGTTTGTTTTTTTCTTGTATATTTGTTTGAGTTCTTTGTAGATTCTGGATATTAGCCCTTTGCCAGATGAGTAGATTGCAAAAATGTTCTCCCATTCTGTAGGTTGCCTGTTCACTCTGATGGTAGTTTCTTTTGCTGTGCAAAAGCTCTTTAGTTTAATTAGATCCCATTTGTCAATTTTGGCTTTTGCTGCCGTTGCTTTTGGTGTTTTAGACATGAAGTCCCTGCCCATGCCTATTTCCTGAATGGTACTACCTAGATTTTCTTCTAGGGTTTTTATGGTATTAGGTCTAACATTTAAGTCTCTAATTCATCTTGAATTAATCTTCGTATAAGGGGTAAGGAAAGGATCCAGTTTCAGCTTTCTACTTATGGCTAGCCTATTTTCCCAGCACCATTTATTGAATAGGGAATCCTTTCCCCATTTCTTGTTTCTCTCAGGTTTGTCAAAGATCAGATGGCTGTAGATGTGTGGTATTATTTCTGAGGACTCTGTTCTGTTCCATTGGTCTATATCTCTGTTTTGGTACCAGTACCATGCTGTTTTGGTTACTGTAGCCTTGTAGTATAGTTTGAAGTCAGGTAGCATGACGCCTCCAGCTTTGTCCTTTTGACTTAGGATTGTCTTGGCAATGCGGGCTCTTTTTTGGTTCCATATGAACTTTAAAGCAGTTTTTTCCAATTCTGTGAAGAAAGTCATTGGTAGCTTGATGGGGATGGCATTGAATCTATAAATAACCTTGGGCAGTATGGCCATTTTCACGATATTGATTCTTCCTATCCATGAGCATGGTATGTTCTTCCATTTGTTTGTGTCCTCTTTTATTTCACTGAGAAGTGGTTTATAGTTCTCCTTGAAGAGGTCCTTGACATCCCTTGTAAGTTGGATTCCTAGGTATTTTATGCTCTTTGAAGCTATTGTGAATGGAAGTTCATTCCTGATTTGGCTCTCTGTTTCTCTGTTACTGGTGTATAAGAATGCTTGTGATTTTTGCACATTAATTTTGTATCCTGAGACTTTGCTGAAGTTGCTTATCAGCTTAAGGAGATTTTGGGCTGAGATGATGGGGTTTTCTAAATATACAATCATGTCATCTGCAAACAGGGACAATTTGACTTCTTCTTTTCCTAACTGGATACCCTTGATTTCTTTCTCTTGACTGATTGCCCTAGCCAGAACTTCCAGCACTATGTTGAATAGGAGTGGTGAGAGAGGGCATCCCTGTCTTGTGCCAGTTTTCAAAGGGAATTTTTCCAATATTTGTCCATTCAGTATGATATTAGCTGTGGGTTTGTCATAAATAGCTCTTATTATTTTGAGGTACGTTCCATCAATACCGAATTTATTGAACATTTTTAGCATGAAGGGCTGTTGAATTTTGTCAGAAGCCTTTTCTGCATCTATTGAGACAATCATGTGGTTCTTGTCTTTGGTTCTGTTTATATGCTGGATTACGTTTATTGATTTGCGAATGTTGAACCAGCCTTGCATCCCAGGGATGAAGCCCACTTGATCATGGTGGATAAGCTTTTTGATGTGCTGCTGAATCCGGTTTGCCAGTATTTTATTGAGAATTTTTGCATCGATGTTCATCAGGGATATTGGTCTAAAATTCTCTTTTTTTGTTGTGTCTCTGCCAGGCTTTGGTATCAGGATGATATTGGCCTCATAAAATGAGTTAGGGAGGATTCCCTCTTTTTCTATTGATTGGAATAGTTTCAGAAGGAATGGTACCAGCTCCTCCTTGTACCTCTGGTAGAACTCAGCTGTGAATCCATCTGGTCCTGGAATTTTTTCGTGGGTAGGCTATTAATTGTTGCCTCAATTTCAGAGCCTGCTATTGGTCTATTCAGGGATTCAACTTCTTCCTGGTTTAGTCTTGGGAGAGTGTAAGTGTCCAGGAAATTATCCATTTCTTCTAGATTTTCTAGTTGATTTGCATAGAGGCCTTTGTAGTATTCTCTGATGGTTGTTTGTATTTCTGTGGGGTCGGTGGTGATATCCCCTTTATCATTTTTCGTTGCATCTATTTGATTCCTCTCTCTTTTCTTCTTTATTAGTCTTGCTAGTGGTCTGTCAATTTTGTTGATCTTTTCAAAAAACCAACTCCTGGATTCATTGATTTTTTGGAGGGTTTTTTGTGTCTCTATCTCCTTCAATTCTGCTCTGATCTTAGTTATTCCTTGCCTTCTGCTAGCTTTTGAATGTGTTTGCTCTTGCCTCTCTAGTTCTTTTAATTGTGATGTTAGAGTGTCAATTTTAGATCTTTCCAGCTTTCTCTTGTGGGCATTTAGTGCTATAAATTTCCCTCTACACACTGCTTTAAATGTGTCCCAGAGATTCTGGTATGTTGTATCTTTGTTCTCATTGGTTTCAAAGAACATCTTTATTTCTGCTTTCATTTCGTTATGTACCCAGTAGTCATTCAGGAGCAGGTTGTTCAGTTTCCATGTAGTTGAGTTTTGATTGAATTTCTTAGTCCTGAGTTCTAGTTTGATTGCACTGTGGTCTGAGAGACAGTTTGTTATAATTTCCGTTCTTGTACATTTGCTGAGGAGTGCTTTACTTCCATTATGTGGTCAATTTTGGAATAAGTGCGATGTGGTGCTGAGAAGAATGTATATTCTGTTGATTTGGGGTGGAGAGTTCTATAGATGTCTATTAGGTCCGCTTGGTGCAGAGATGAGTTCAATTCCTGGATATCCTTGTTAACTTTCTGTCTCGTTGATCTGTCTAATGTTGACAGTGGAGTGTTGAAGTCTCCCATTATTATTGTATGGGAGTCTAAGTCTCTTTGTAAGTCTCTAAGGACTTGCTTTATGAATCTGGGTGCTCCTGTATTGGGTGCATATATATTTAGGAGAGTTAGCTCTTCCTGTTGAATTGATCCCTTTACCATTATGTAATGGCCTTCTTTGTCTCTTTTGATCTTTGATGGTTTCAAGTCTGCTTTATCAGAGACTAGGATTGCAACCCCTGCTTTTTTTTGTTCTCCATTTGCTTGGTAGATCTTCCTCCATCCCTTTATTTTGAGCCTATGTATGTCTCTGCATGTGAGATGGGTCTCCTGAATACAGCAGACTGATGGGTCTTGACTCTTTATCCAGTTTGCCAGTCTGTGTCTTTTAATTGGACCATTTAGTCCATTTACATTTAAGGTTAATATTGTTATGTGTGAACTTGATCCTGTCATTGTGATATTAACTGGTTATTTTGCTCGTTAGTTGATGCAGTTTCTTCCTAGCCTCGATGGTCTTTACATTTTGGCATGTTTTTGCAATGGCTGGTACCGGTTGTTCCTTTCCATGTTTAGGGCTTCCTTCAGGGTCGCTTGTAAGGCAGGCCTGGTGGTGACAAAATCTCTAAGCATTTGCTTATCTATAAAGGATTTTATTTCTCCTTCACTTATGAAACTTAGTTTGGCTGGATATGAAATTCTGGGTTTAAAATTCTTTTCTTTAAGAACATTGAATATTGGCCCACACTCTCTTCTGGCTTGTAGAGTTTCTGCCGAGAGATCTGCTATTAGTCTGATGGGCTTCCCTTTGTGATTAACCCAACCTTTCTCTCTGGCTGCCCTTAAGATTTTTTCCTTCATTTCAACTTTGGTGAATCTGGCAATTATGTGTCTTGGAGTTGCTCTTCTGGAGGAGTATCTTTTTGGCATTCTCTGTATTTCCTGAATTTGAATGTTGGCCTGCCCTACTGGGTTGGGGAAGTTCTCCTGGATGATATCCTGAAGAGTGTTTTCCAACTTGGTTCCATTTTCCCCCTCACTTTCAGGCACCCTAATCAGACGTAGATTTGGTCTTTTTACATAATCCCATACTTCTTGCAGGCTTTGTTCGTTTCTTTTTCTTCTTTTTTCTTTTGGTTTCTCTTCTCGCTTCATTTCATTCATTTGATCCTCAATCGCTGATACTCTTTCTTCCAGTTGATCGAGTCGGTTACTGAAGCTTGTGCATTTGTCACGTATTTCTCGTGTCATGGTTTTCATCTCTGTCATTTCGTTTATGATCTTCTCTGCATTAATTAGTCTAGCTGTCAATTCTTCCACTCTTTTTTCAAGATTTTTAGTTTCTTTGCGCTGGGTACGTAATTCCTCCTTTAGCTCTGAGAAGTTTGATGGACTGAAGCCTTCTTCTCTCATCTCATCAAAGTCATTCTCTGACCAGCTTTGATCCGTTGCTGATGATGGGCTGCGCTCCTTTGCAGGGGGAGATGTGCTCTTATTTTTTGAATTTCCAGCTTTTCTGCCCTGCTTTTTCCCCATCTTTGTGGATTTATCTGTCTCTGGTCTTTGATGATGGTGACGTACTGATGGGGTTTTGGTATAGGTGTGCTTCCTGTTTGATAGTTTTCCTTCTGACAGTCAGGACCCTCAGCTATAGGTCTGTTGGAGATTGCTTGAGGTCCACTCCAGACCCTGTTTGCCTGGGTATCAGCAGCAGAGGTTGCAGAAGATAGAATATTGCTGAACAGCAAGTGTACCTGTCTGATTCTTCCTTTGGAAGCTTCCTCTCAGGGGTGTACTCCACCCTGTGACGTGTGGGGTGTCAGACTGCCCCTAGTGGGGGATGTCTCCCAGCTAGGGTACTCAGGGGTCAGGGACCCACCTGAGCAGGCAGTCTGTCCGTTCTCAGATCTCAACCTCCACGTTGGGAGATCCACGGCTCTCCCCAAAGCTGTCAGACAGAGTCGTTCACATCTGCACAGGCCCCGCTGTTTCCCCTGTTGGTCTTCAGCTGTGCGCTGTCCGTAGAGGTGGAATCTACAGAGAAAGGCAGGCTTCCTTGAGTTGCTGTGAGCTTCACCCCGTTCGAGCTTCCCAGCGGCTTTTTTTTACCTACTTAAGCCTCAGTAATGGCGGGCGCCCGTCCCCCAGCCTCGCTGCTGCCTTGCGGGTAGATTGCCGCAGACTGCTGTGTTAGCAATGAGGGAGGCTCCATGGGCGTGGGACCCTCCCGGCCAGGTGTGGGATATATTCTCTTGGTGTGCCTGTTTGCTTAAAGCGCAGTATTGGGGTGGGAGTTACCCGATTTTCCAGGTGTTGTGTGTCTCAGTTCCCCTGGCTAGGAAAAGGGATTCCCTTCCCCCTTGCGCTTCCAGGTGAGGCGATGCCTCGCCCTGCTTCACCTTTCGCTGGTCAGGCTGCAGCAGCTGACCAGCACCGATTGTCCGGCACTCCCTAGTGAGATGACCCCAGTACCTCAGTTGAAAATGCAGAAATCACCGGTCTTCTGTGTCGCTCGCGCTGGGAGTTGGAGACTGGAGCTGTTCCTATTCGGCCATCTTGCTTCTGTCTAGCTTTTTTTTTCTCAGGAACAATTTTGTTTATCTTCTCAAAGAACCAACTGTTACATTTGTTGATCTTCTTAATTATAATTTTTTGTCTCCATTTCATTTAGCTCTGTTCTGATCTTTGTTTTTCCATTTTTTCTGCTGATTGTGGGCTTTGTTTATTGTTTTCTAATTCCTTGAGGTGTAAAGTTAGGATGTTTACTTGAGATCTTACTTTTTTATCTTAATGTTCACACTCATCACTATAAACTTTCCTCATAGAACTAGTTTTGCTGTATTCCATACATTTAGGTATAGTATAGTTCCATACTTTTTGATTTTCCTTTTTATTTCTTCATTAACCAATTGGTACTTCAGGAATTTGTTGTTTATTTTCTAAACATTTTTGAATTTTCCAATTTTCCTTCTGTTATTGATTTCTAGTTTCATATTATTGTGGTTGGAAAAGATACTAAATATGATTTTAATGTTATTAAATTTATCAACACTCATGTGGTGGTCAAACATATGATCTATCTTGGAGAATGTTCCATCTGTAGTTGAGAAGAATATTTATTCTCTTGCTGTTGAATGGAATGTCCTACATATGTCTATTAGGTCCCTTTGGTCTATAGTGTTGCTCCAATTTGCTGTTTGTTTACTGATTTTCTTTGGATTGGATTACTTACTCATTGTTAAAAATGGGTTTTTGAGTCCCTCTACTCTTACTGTATTGCTGCTCTTTCTACCTTTAGTTTTGTATATTTGCTTTATATATTTAGATAATCCAATGCTGGATGCAGACATATTTATTATCATTATATCCTCTAGATGAATTGACCCCTTTATATAGTGAACTTATTCATCTCTTGTGACAGTTGTTGACTTCAAGTGTACTTTGTCTGATATATGTATATCAACTCTTGCTCTTTTTTGGTTAACATTTGCATTTAATGTTATTTCATCCTTCATTTTCAGCCTATGTGTGTCCTTAAAGATGAAGTCAGTCTCTTGAAGCATATAGTTGAATCTTGGTTTTTTTTTTTTAATCCTTTTAGTCACACTATGTCTTTTGAGTGGGCAGTTTAAGCCATTTACATGTAAAGTATTGATACATAGATGAGGACTTACTATTGACATTTTGTTAATTGTTTGACTTGTAGTTCCCTTCTTCTTTGCTGTATTCCTTTGTGATTTGAAGATTTTCTCATTTTTGCAATAGTATGCTTTGATTCCTTTAAAATTATCCTTTTATGTACACTAGAGTTTATTTTCCTTTGTGATTACCATGTGTTTAGATAAATTTTCTTATAGCTATAAAAATAGGTTTTAAGCTAATAACTACTTAACTTCAGCCCCATATAGAAATTCACACTTCTCCTTTCCCTCACATTTTTTGTTATTGATGCCATAATTTACATGTTTGTACATTATATACTCATTAACAAATATTGTAGCTATAATTTACTTATAAAATGTTTGTCTTTGAAATGTTATAATAGCTTTAAAAGGTTTACACCACTATAGCATTAGTGTAATCTGAATTGGACTAAATACTTACATTTATCAGCAAGTTTTATACTTTCATGTGTTTTCATTTTGTCAATTAGCATTCTTTTGTTTCAACTTAAGGAATTCTTTTGCATCTCTTCTAAGACAGGTCTATTGCTGATGATCTCCCTCAGGATTTTGTTTGTCTGGGAAAGTCTTTATTTGTCCTTCATTTGTGATGGACAGCATTGCTGAATATAGTATTATTCATTGAAAATGAATGTTTGTTTGTTTTTGTAATTTAAAGTTATCATCCCACTCTTGTTAGCCCTTTAAGGTTTCTGCTGAAAGATAGTTTCATCTCTTTTTTGTGACAAATCACTTTTCTATTGATGTTTCCAAAATTCTTTTTTTTGTCTTTGATTGTTGACAATTTGTTTATAATGTGTCTTGGTGAAGACATCTGTATGTTTAACCTATTTGCAGTTCTTTGGGCTTCATGTCCTGGAAGTTCATTTTTCTTCCTAAAATTGGGAAATTTTCTGTTATTATTTTTTAAAATAAGCCTTTTACCCCTTTCTCTTTTTTGCATCCTACATAGACACCCCAATTTCATATATTGGTTCACTTAACTGTGTCTCACAAATCTTGTAGTGTTCCTTCTTCTTCACTCTTTTTCTATTTATCTGACTGAGTGATTTCAATTTATATGTCTTTGAGATCACTGATTCTTTTGCTTAGACAAGTCTGCCATTAAAACTGTATTGAATTTTTTTTAAATTCTGTCATTGCATTCTTCAGTTTCAGAATTCCTCTTTGGTTCTTTGTTATGGTGTCCATGCCTTTGTTAAATTCCTTATTTTGTTTGTGTATTTTTCTTTCCTGATTTTGTTTAGGTGGACTCTCCTGTAGCTTACTAATCTTGGAGATTATTCTTGTGCCTTCTTTGTCAGGCAATTCATAGATCTCTATTTCTTTAGAGCAGCCATCAAAACTTTTTGTTTGGTGGTATCACATTTTCTTGATTCTTTGTGTTTCTTGATGACTTGCATTTTTGTCTTTGTATTTGAAAAAGCAGCCACCTCCTCTAGCTTGTACTGATTGACCTTAACCAATCAGCCTAACTAGAGATTTTAGAGGTATCTCAGATCCTTTCACTGGATATACCTACTCCATTCATTTTGTTCACTTTTAAGGGAAAAGTCTTATGTGCCTCCTCTTCATACTGCATAACTAGGCTGGATGCTGAGGACCTCAAGTTTATTTTTTCTAAGGAAGTTTCTTGAAATATTTAACTTTATATAGCTTACTCCCAATCCAGAAGAGTCAAGCTGGCAGCTGAAATTCATACATGCTACTGAGGTGCATGTGCTGTTTGCAGGGTCTTGGATGTGCTGTCTGTGGGTTTATTGGAGTGCCATGCCCAGGAGTGTGTGAGGTGCTAGCCACAGAGAGGAGCATAGTGTGCTGGGGGCATGCATTGGCTGTATCTACAGATGAGTTGTCCTGCAGCATTTGTGGATGGGGCTTTTGGTGGAGTCCATGAGCAAGTTAGCAGGCTCCATGACAGTTCTTGAGATTCACGCTGTTTTCTGTGAGTTCCTGCCTCTTCTTTCTGATCTTAGTTGTCCCCAAATAAGAGCAGTAAGGCAATCCCCTTGATATTCTATGAGGGTAAGACAAAAGCGGCGCTACTGGATAGTTTCCCACAGGGCTGACGAAGCTGGGTGGCTTACTTCACTCTTACTTTGCACCACTGGAAGAAACCATGAGCTAAAAGGAATTCTCTTGGCACCAAGTTATGTTGCCTTGATGGAGGGGTGACATGAGTACAGTGAAACTTCTCTTTCTTTTTCTTTTCTTTTCTTTCTTTCTTTCTTTTCTTTTCTTTTTTCTTTTTTTTTTTTTTTTTGAGACAGAGTCTCTCTCTGTTGCCCACTCGAGTGCAGTGGCGCTATCTCGGCTCACTGCAAGCCCCGCCTCCCGGAGCCATTCTCCTGCCTCAGGCTCCCGAGTAGTTGGCACTACAGGCGCCCGCGACCACGCCCGGCTAATTTTTTTGTATTTTTAGTAGAGACGGGGTTTCACTGTGTTAGCCAGGATAGTCTCGATCTCCCGACTTCGTGATCTGCGAAACTTCTCTTCTTACCTTCTTCAATGTGTCCACTTTCAGAATTTTTGCTTCACTGAGGTGCAGGATCCTTTCAGCTGAACCGTGGGGCTCCCACAAAGGCATTTTCATCCCTTAGTGGTTACAAAATAGGTGTTTATGGAGGTGGTGGCAGTGGAGATGAGGGTTAAAAACTCGTTTCCCACTATCTTATTGACATTTCTAACACTTTAAAAAATTGTAACTGTGATCTTTTCTGCTTTTCTGTTAACCAAGTGCCTTTTATTTTTATTATATCCTACATATTGTTAAGTTGAAAATATATTTTTTAAAAATTTACCCCTTATTTGTTTGAAAAATTGTTTTATCGACTTATTATATTGAATTGCTGTATATCACATCTGATTATAATGATAATATAGTTAGTATAAAGCTATTTTATATGTCTAGTCCCTTCCCAATCAATGTAAAGTTTTTAGCAAATGGTAAGTACTAATTGAAGAAACTCTTAGCCTTAGCCCTTGTAATTGCTCTCTGAAACAGTAAACTTTTTTTTTTTTTTTGGGAGACGGAGTATCCCTGTGTCACCTAGGCTGGAGAGCAGTGGCCGTGATCTCGGTTCACTGCAAGCTCAGTCTCCCGGATTCACGCCATTCTCCTGCCTCAGCCTCCCAAGTAGCTGGGACTACAGGCGCCCTCCACCACCCCCGGCTAATTTTTTGTATTTTTAGTAGAGACGGGGTTTCCCTGTGTTAGCCTGGATGGTCTCGATGTCCTGACCTGGTGATCCACCCGCCTTGGCCTCCCAAAGTGTTGAAATTACAGGCATGAGCCACCACGCCCAGCCCACTAAACATTTTAAAAACAATATTTATTTGTATTTATTCATTTATTTCAAAAGTATTTTGAAGGCATTACTTAAAGCTAACCACGTGGTTCCTTAGTTCTTGTGTTTGCCACTGCTTCTATTTTACTTCTTTTTCTGCTGAGGTATCCACTTCAGTAGTTCTTTTAGGAAGGATTAACCTAACAGAAATTCCTCTCCCTAAAATTACTTACCCATCCTATGTTATAGTTTTATATTACTTTGTGTGTTTCTCTAATTGTTTATTCCATTAATTCCAAGATACACTTTTCTTTTTTATATTTTAATATTTTTTAGATGGAGATGTTTTACAGTTGATGCAAAGTTAGCAATGTATCATAATTTAATAGGCAGTATGTTAGAGGTAATTTAAAATAATTGTGTATTTGTCTAGAACACACAAAATAATGTGTTCACATTTGCGGACTTTATCTATCCTTGGCATTATTTTTAATGATTTACACAAAATAAATCTTTGAATTAACTCAAAGTTCCAATTAGTGACAATTGAGCATTTTTTAAAATCAAAACGAGCCTAATTCTATAGCCCACCCTTTTAAAAACCACAAAATAATTTGTGAGTCTATTATTTCCAAACCTATATGATTCCTGCTCCTTACTTTTCTAAATTCCCTGATAATCAGCATCACCTAGAATACATAACATTAATTCCAACCCTTGTTCTTGTCTGAGGGTCACTAAATGAGAATCTCCAAAGGAAGAGCTATGTATGCTGTACTGTATCAAATGTTTCTAGGTGATTTATGTTTTCAGGCCAGTTAAGAAAATACTTTTTTAGCCCAGTTAGTCTGTGATAGATCCTTTTTAGCATCTGTAACTTTTCATCATCAAGCAAACTGAATATCCAAGCTATATTGGACAATTACTGTTTGTCTTGAGAGGTAATAAGAGTATTTAATTTTAGTTAATTGCCTCCTTAAGGTCTAAGCCTGATCCTACTTTGTGAGCTTGTCCTTTACGACCAGGGAGGGATATTTCCAGTTCTACCTCTTTGGGTACATCAGAGCACCTCATAACTTTTTGTCAGTCAGATCCCTAGTAAAGACTGATGATAGCTAACAGGGGTCAAAAAATGCTGCTTCTTAAACTACTTGGATTCTCAGTTTCTGAATTTGGAGGTATCAGTTTATAAAAGGGTTATACAATTCTGATATGATTGGGCTGTATCCCCACTTCAATCTCACCTTGAATTGTAATAATCTCCATGTGTCAAGGGCGGAGCCAGGTGGAGATAATTGAATCATGGGGCAGTTTCCCCCATACTGTTCTCGTGGTAGTAAATAAGTCTCATAAGATCTGATGATTTTATAAATGGGAGTTTCCCTGCACCAACATTCTTGCCTGCCACCATGTAAGATATGACTTTATTCCTCCTCCGTCTTCTGCCATGATTGTGAGGCCTCCCCAGTCATGCTGAACTGTGAGCCAATTAAACCTCTTTCCTTTATAAATTATGCAGTCTTGAGTTTGTCTTATTAGCAGTATGAGAAGGAACTAATACAACTTCTAAAACCTATTTGATAATCCTACAATCATTCGTTTCCTTCAAATATGCTGTGTATGTGTGTGTTTATGATACATATGTGAGTGCGTTAGGGACCTGTAACTCAAAGACATAATGAAGATTTTATAAGTTAGCATCAGACCTGACAAGAGTATCAGTGGAAAGGTCTTCAGCTCATTGCATTTTATTCTGTCTCAGGGGATCTTTTTTATTTTGGTGCATCTCTGAAATGAATGCATAATTGTTTCTACATTCATATTCCATGCAGTATATTGGGCTAAATGTCATTAATCTGAAAATCTCTCCCAGGTGGAACTCAGCTAAACTTTTTGTTGCAAATTAAATCAATTTGAATGAAATCAAGTTTAGAGTTTGATCTGACCTTGATGTCAAGCAAGATTCTCTTAATTTGGCTGGAAAATTGTGCTTTCAAGAGCAAAATTAATTTTAAAGGTTTTTCCTTTTCCCTCTTTTAACTCTATTCCTCTGAGTCAAAATGAATTGAATTTAGCTGTGTCTTTATTATTTTAATTTGGTAATTTTAACTGACAGATTGTGTCTTAAAATACCAATTCTAATCTATTAGATCTCAAAAGTTGGAGAGGTTCTTGGAAAAATGATTAAATAGGAAAGATTATTATTTGTTGAGAAAAATGAAAAAAGATTTAGAGTGTTATAGTGTTCAGTATGTCTGGATCGAAAAAAAGGATTAAAAATTACTTAGTAATTAAGAGTCAAGGGCACAAATTTGTCCTTATAGTTCAAGGTCTCAGATAACCCATATGTGAAATGAAGTTAGTAGACAACATGATCTACCCTTTGCTAGTCTTTAGAAAAACAAAAATTAGAAAAATAGCCTTTCAAATATAAAAGCAAATTAAAATATGTGCCTTTCCCACCATATAATGAATGTGTTATATCAAATCAGATTAATTATATTCTGTGTGTGTTAAGAAATGTAAGATGATGAATTTCAGTTCTCTTTCAACAGACTTATGATATGAATTAATGTAATAAGGAAAGATTCAACATCATTACATTTTTGTTTTATGTAGTTTCCCTCCTTTAAAGTCTCATATAATATCTTTATGTATCCATCTTTACTAAAATAACTAATTTCAATTTTCTTATATTTTCCCTAACTTTTCCTTTTATATGGAAAATTATTTGAGTCACTTATTTGACAGACCCTATTATGTATTTTTTAATAAAGTTCATGATATGGTTTGGCCCTGTGTCCCCACCCAAATCTCACTTTGAACTGTAATAATCCCCACATGTTGTGGGAGGGACATGGTGGGAGGTAACTGAATCATGGGAGTGAGTTTTTTTCCATGTTGTTCTCATGATAGTAAGTCTCACAAGATCTGATGGTTTTATAAATGGGAGTTCTCTTGCGCATGCTGTGTCTTGCCTGTTGCAATTTAAGACATGCCTTTGCTCTTCTGTTGCCTTCCACCAAGATCGTGAGGCCTCCCTAGCCATGTGGAACTGTGAGTCCATTAAACCTCTTTTTCTTTATAAATTACACAGTTTTGGGTATGTCTTTATTAGTCCCATAAGAACAGACTAATACACCTCATATTTCCCACTGATTTTTATTATTTTTCCTTGATTCAATACTATTTACCTATATTTTACTTAGTGATCCCAAATAATGACAACTTGAAGACATATCGAGATACATTTGGGCCTTTAAATAGTGCATTGAAACAAATAGTGTTAAGCCAAGGCAGTAAAATCGATCATATCTTTGCCACATACCTTGCCTTTTTATTGTTTGTTTTTTAATATTTTGACTCTGTAGTATTTGCAATTACCTATTTTTCTTTTTACCTTTTTGAAAATCTACATGATTTTTAAATAATATTCCTGGCTATGGCCCACTGCATTATCCTGAATTCAATACTGTGACTAATGTTTCACAGAATATCAAGTCTCATTGTTAGCTATGTTATCTGTTCACTGGCAAATCACAACTGAACATTATATCTATGGATCTGGATCTATTGATCTGCACTAATATCCTTTTAAGTAAGAGTGGTAATGCTTTTGTAGACACAACTTTTGCAATTTTTAAAAACATATTCATTTATCATATTTGGTAAATGGTATATGCACACTTTATTGGAGCTATAGCTTGTTTCCATCTTTTTAATATATTTTGCCAGCTAACTCCAAAACATCCTTCAATGGCACATTCAGATGAAGCTAAGCAAACTATAAACGTAGAGGGCATATGCCCTAAACGGCTCTCTCTCTGATATGTACAATAAGTTTGAGGGGAGAGAAAAAATTGTATCCAATCATCCTCAGGCTTGATAATTTGTTAAAATATCTCATAGCACTCCCTGAAGAGTATAATACACATAGCTATGGTTCATTATGAGAAAAAAAACGTAAGTTAAAATTAGCTAAGGGCAAAAGAAAAGCAGAGTTTCAAAGAACTACCAAATGCAGAATTCCTATTATATTCTTCTTGTGGTATGAAGATGCACTTCTCTTCCAACATCCATATATGGCAATATGTATAAAGTATTACCAACCAGAGAAACTTACTTGAGTCTTGGCATTCAGAAATTTTACTGGGGCTCCATTATGCAAGCATGATTGATTGATTGCCCATATGGTTGATCTCAGTCTTCAGGTCAATTGACACCATATGATCAAAAACCCTGATCCTAAATCACATTCTTGGTCTTTCTGGCATAACTAGTCCCCATGTTATATCACATTGTTACTATTTAGATAGGTGAAGGAGCCAAGAAAAACAAAGATTACCTCCAGGAGCTGAGGATGAGCATCAGACTTTTATTGTTCGAGGTTAAATTACTTACTGCAGAGGCTACCCTCTGGGCTTTGGCCAAGGATCTCTTACATTTAGTATAGAATTTATATAACAGAGATAGCAATTGTATCAATATAAATAAGCCTAACATTTGGAAAAGCCTGTGTGGGGTGGAAATAGATTTAAAGTAATAAATATCTATATGATAGTTATTACATACATTTTCATGTTTTGTTCCTTCATCTACCACTATTTGTAACTTATGATAAAATTGTACAGAACTATTTTGCATATAAATTAACAAATCCCACCATTCTTTAGGCTAGTCATGTTATGTTGGTGTTACATTCTCAGGAGTCTTTAACTCAATTTTCAATACATTTGACCATTGATGCCAGTGTTAGGCCATACCAGTATGACTGCAGAGGTGTAGATATAACCTGAAAAATAAGAGGCAGACACTACTACAGCCTGACTCTGATATTGATGAATAGTCTAGTCCATTGTCATATTGTATGACCAAAATGGCTCCAAAGTGGCACCACTCTTGTTTGTAGGCTTCCATGTAATTTTGTCACACAAAAAGAGGAGTGGTCTCAGCAACATATGATTTGACCTTTTCAGAAATCCAGTATAACTGACCTAAAACTCAAAGTTATGTCTTGCTCTGAGCCTTTTTTGAGACACCAATATAATATTGGATTCCTCTAATTGTATGACCTATTTTTTTCTTTATGCTCAGCCTTCTTTCCTTTTTCTTTCCATTTTTACCCCAAAACTTATCAGCCTTCAGAAGGTTTATTAGTGTCATCCTATATGCTTGTCCAAATTTCCAGCAGGAATACTAGTCTAGCAAATTTATCTTTCTCTCAGAACGCTTCCATTCATATAGGGTAGAGTTACATTAGGGTAGGGTTTCTTACATTTTCATGGTGGGCTATATCAATTGCTAAGCAATAGGGTTGCATTCATTATACACCTTGATTTTACCAGATGGGAGGAAGGTAAAAACTCAGTTCATCAGGCCCTTAGGAATTCTGATATTTAAATTTAAAAGTATGGTTACAGTTTCTTACTTAATAATCCTCTATTCTTCTGGTACACACAGTTGTAGTCAGGTTATGAGACCACTGCATGAAATAAGGAAAAAATTTTGAGGTTATGTGGGGAAAAAATAAAAGAAAGAAAAAAGAAAGAAAGAAAAGGAAAGAGTAGTAGTATCAGCATCCTTACTGGGTAGGAACAATTGTGTTCAGGTTGAGCATCTCTGGTGGAAAAATCTGAAATCCAAAATCCTCCAAAATCTAAAACTTGTTGAATGTTGGCATGAGATAGTGACACGTTTGCTTGCTGATGCTTCAATGTACACAAACTTTGTTTTATGTAGAAAATGATTAAGAATTTTGCTTAAAATTACCTTTAGGCTATGTGTGTAATGTGTGTGGAAAACATAAATGAATTTTGTGTTTAGATTTGGGTTCCTTCCCCAAGATATCTTATTATGTATATGCAAATATTTCAAAATTTTAAAAAATCTGAAATCTAAACACTTCTGGTCCCATGCATTTTGGATAAAGGATACTCAACTGCAGTTTTACCAGCAGCTGCCCTCCAGCCAACTTTTCATTCTAAATCCTCCAGAAAAGTGGAGGAATCTATTAAAAGGAGGAACCTTCCTTTGGGCCCCTCTCATGCTGAGTGTGAGCACATACTTACGAAGCTGTTCAAATCAACCCATCATACTTTCATCTCTTCCAGTTTTAGACAACAAAGGTTCTAATTGTCCACTCCGGTTTTCTCAGACCATTACTCTGAGAATGAAAGTGTGTTCTTGTTCTGAGGAAATGTGACATAGCTGATCATATTAGTGCATGTCTTCTGTTCTGGTTCTTTTATAGTACTCTGAACATTTGTATCTACTACTTTATTTTCTGAAACAGTGATTACTAGTAGGCTTAGCGGATTTGATTTTTATGTATAGAAGAGGACATTCTTGGCAATATTGAGAGCATACTTCTCAGGCATCTGCTTTTTTATCCTCATGGCAGCAAGTACAGACTCTTTTATTATTCGTGTTTTTTTTTTTTTTTGAGACGGAGTCTTGCTCTGTCGCCCAGGCTGGAGTGCAGTGGCGCGATCTCGGCTCACTGCAAGCTCCGCCCCCCGGGTTTACGCCATTCTCCTGCCTCAGCCTCTGGAGTAGCTGGGACTACAGGCGCCCGCCATCTCGCCCGGCTAGTTTTTTGTATTTTTTTAGTAGAGACGGGGTTTCACCGTGTAGGCCAGGATGGTCTCGATCTCCTGACCTCGTGATCCACCCGTCTTGGCCTCCCAAAGTGCTGGGATTACAGGCTTGAGCCACCGCGCCCGGCCTATTATTCGTGTTTTAGTTGTCATAGCATTTAAACATTTTTATCTGCCATTCTCACATTCAGCCTCTGAGGATAGCAAGAATGAATCATTACATACACTTTATAAATTAAAAAATGTTTAAAGAAGTTGATATTCTCAAATTAATTCAACTAACCAATAGAAGATGAATCATTAACATCCAAGTTTATTGGCTTTTTTTCTATTTATAATATGAACACATTTTAGCCATGCCCTGCCTAAGAACAGGTTTCAGAGTTCTCCCAATGTACACTCTGACTATGTTTCTACTATGGTATAATTCTTGCTTATTTACAATGTATTACCTGTGTTGGAGAGTAGGAAGGAGAGGCAAAATCCCAACAGGGACTCTCATGAAGCCTGGTACAAACAAATAATTAAAGAAATTCATCAGATAATTACTATGGGAACAATCCCTATCTTAGAATTAATTATCAAATAATATAAGAGCATATGAGTGCTTCTGATGTGTGTGTTGGGGGACATGAGTTTGAGATGATAAATTGAATACCAAAAATATACGTGTTGTCTGTTCCATATTCTAAATGTAAAATGAGCTGAAAAGATAGTATAAGAAAACAATGAACTATTTAAAGAATGTTCCAAACCCCCAGCACATCTCAAGAATTACCCATTCAGAATAGACAGCAGAGCAAAAAAAATCTGTCATCATTGTTATAAGGAAGTACTTGTTAAATAATTCCTACTTTACTACCATAGTATTTTTCATATATTTTGATATCATAAAGAGATTCAAGAACCATCTTTAAAAAAAAAAACACTTTATTGGGGTACAATTGGCACACAAGATGTTGTGCATATTTATATATACAATTTGACAAGTCTGGAGATCGTTCTATAAGATATAGATCTGTGAAACCATTACTGTAATCTATACTGTAAACATATCTATCACCTTCAATTTTTTTTTTTTTTTTTTTTTTTTTGCTATAACAGGACCATTTCAAAGCAAGTGGCAAGACATTTTGTTCTTTGGGTTACATAAATATATTTAAGCATCTATTATGAGGTATTAGTTTTACAGGTAGTAAACAGAATGCAGGCAGATAAACAATACATGTACCTGACATACAAGGTACATATATTTATGTAACACATGCATAATTTGCCGGTGTTCTGTGGCATACACATAGTCTGTTTCATAATGGATATGTGTTCTATGGCAAATGAAAACAGAGGATATGACCAACATTCAGAACAGAGTTCACATATTGGAGTTCACTAGATATACCTTATAGGCATGTTTTATTTATTTGCACAGTATTGTTCGGCATTATGTTTTAACATTTCAAAATTGGTTGTCAGCATTTATCAAAATATTTCATCTAAAAATCCAAGTGTCTAGATTCTAGGACTTCCATGTATACCCATGACAGTGTAAAGTACTGAATTTGCAGTATTATCATAAATAATTAAAACATGCATAAATAATTTAAAAAGGACAATATCTTCTATCAATTCAAATTTACCGGACAAACGACGAAGCTAAAAATATGATTCATTATCAGGAAAACAAGCAGTCTATAGAAATTGACCCTGAGATGATAGGATGATAGAATTAGCATAGAATAACTTTAACACAACAATTATACACATTACCAAAAATTGAAAAGATGTATGATTTTAATAAATGAAGAGATTAAAAATTCAAGTAGAGAAATGGAAATCATAAAGGAAATCTGATAGAAATATAGAAGTAAAAAGTATATATATAAAATGTAAAAAAAGGAAGAATTTAACAAATATTTAGAAATGTCAAAAGAATTACTTTTGTGCATTGAAGATAGATATGTACTATATTTTTAAAAATTTATTAAATAGATGGATACGTTTAAAAAACAAAACACAACAATCTGAAGAAAATAAGGAAGACAAAGACTAGAAGAAAATGAACACAACATAAGTGAACTAAGGGAAATATAAATTTTTCCATCATACATGTTATTGCTCCCAAAGAGAAAGAGAAAAAACTAGGCACAAAAAATACTTGATTAAATTTTTTTTTAAATTCCCATATTTTAAAAAAACCCTCTAAAAACAAATAATAGTTGGAATCATTAGCACATTGGTAGACAAATTCTTACTGGTAGCATTTGCTAATGCCCATGGTGTAAATACTCACACCCTTGCAAATTCCAGCCTACTATAGTGGCATATAAAAGAAAATAAGATCTCATCACTAACATTTCTAATGGTAAAGTATTGAACACTTTTCCCTAAGAGTATATATATTGTATCAAATAATCTAGTCAATGGAATAAGGCAGGAACCTCAGCAATAATTGGTAAATCTAATGGCTTGATGCAGAACGCACAATACCAATTCAGGTATTCCTGCCACAAACAATCAAGCAAACACAAGTTGATGGTCATTCTCCAAAATAAAAATCCTACATTCTTAAAAAATGTTACAGTTAAGAAAAAGACAAGAAATGCTAATAGATATTTCCAGATTTTAGGTGTGTAAATAAATGATATGCCTAATTCTGAATTGAGTTACAGCCAAAAAAAATTATTAAAAAAACTATAAAGGATGTAATTTTTTATGATTGATGAAATTGCAATATACATTTTAGTTTTGTTAGTAATAGTCAATCAATGTTAAACTTCTTCATTTTGATAACTATTTTATGCTTATATAATACTATTGTTTTTAACAAATAGCATGATAAATTTAGAGATAAAGAGTATTGGTGTCTGAAGCTTACTCTTATATGGCTCATTTAAAAAGTTATTCATTAATCTTTCAATATATGAGAAAGCATGTATATGCCTGTATGTATGTATGTATGTATATAACATGACATATAATATTATGCATATAGAATATGCACACATATATACACACATGAAAAAGAGATTAAAAAAGAAAATGGACAAAATATAAACAATGGCTAAATTTGTTTAAAAAGGAGTAGAATTTCTTTAAACTCCTCTTGCAAATTTTTGTTTGTTTAAAATTGTGTCCAAACATAACGTTATTGAGAATTTTAACACTTTTATCTCTTTCTAATGAAAATGTATCAATTTATTTTCTTTGTGATTGACCTATAACTGAATTTCAAACAAATTTTGTTCTCAATGTCTTTTCATTATCAAACCAGTATAGGTGTTTTACTTTATTAGGCATTTTCAGTTTCCATTTCTCTTTCCTTGTTTCTCTGTTCTGTCCCCCACTGATCTAGGGCAAAAGTCTTGCTGTGAATATAGAGATATGCAACTCTTCCATTCCCTTGCAGTATTGTGTAAGGAATTACTACCACGAAGTTAGTGGCTCAAAACAACACTTACTTCACAGTGCTGCAGGTCAGAAGTCTGGGCGTGGCAGAGCAGGGTTGCTGGACTTTCTGCTCATTGTATTCTAATGCTGAAACCAAGGCATTGGCTGGGCTGAGCTCTCATCTGGATGCTTTAGAGAAAAATTCACTTCCAAGATCATTCAGATTGTTGGCAGAATTCAGTTCTTTGTGACTTGTGAGGTCCCCAATCTTTTTCTTCTGGCTGTCAGTTGGAGGTTGATTACAGCTTCTATAGACTACTCCCAGGTCATTCCCACATGAACCCTCCATCTTCAAAGCTAGCAACAGATCATTCCCCTTTTATGATTTCAATCACTTTGATTTTCAATCTCTTTCACTAGGAAGAATCTCGACTCTAGCATTAGATTTTGATAGCTGCATAATAAAGTCTCAAAAGCTTTCCAGTTTGAAGTAAGATCCACTTACTAGCTCAAAGTTGCATGTATCTGGAGTCTGTCATGGCATGTATAAGTTCTGTGTTCAGAAATCCCAAGAGTGAAATCAAGGTGTTGGCCTGACTAAATTCTCATCTCAGGAAACCCTGCAGGGGAAAATTTCCTTCATAGTTTATTCTTCTTGGCAAAATTTAGTTCATTTTGGTAACTGGACTGGAGTTCCCATTCCTTGCTCATTGTACTCATGCACCACTCTCATTTCCTAGAGGTTACTCTCAAGTCCTTTCCATGTGGTTCCCATAGGGAGTTTGCATCATCCATGCCTGCTTTCTTCCAGGCCTGCTGCAGCACATCTTTCTGATGTTCCCTCTTGCAGTCAGACAAAGAAAACTCTGTGCTTTTAAATAGTTCAACAAATTGGGTGACTCCTATTCAGAATAATATTTTTTTGCTATATAATCTAACAAAACAATGAATATAATTGTATCTTATCTTATCCACAAACTGTGCCCCTACGTAAAGAGAAGGAAATTATTATAACAGCGTGAGGGTCCTTGAAGTCACTTTAAAATTCTGCCTATCACAGGGATCGTGTGGTTAGGCCCGTACCACCCAGGATAATCTCCCTTTTAAAAAGTCTGTTGTGCCAAATAACATAATGCAAACACAGGTATGATACCTCATTATATTCATATTACTCCAACACTCACTTAGAAGGATTATACAAGTGTGTGGCTCATTGGGGTTCATCATAGAATTCTGCTGTCACACCTAATGTATAACAAAGTTGTCAAATTATATCTAAAAAGAAACACCTGGAATTTTTCTTCTAAAGCTAAGGGTCCAGAAAGTAGGTTTCTTTAAGAACTTATTTTCAAATTATTTCACTTCTTTATTAACAAAGAGCATCTTCTATTATAAACTAAACAATGATTTATGGCAGAATCCTCATTGTAATATAAAACTATCTAATAGCAAACAGTTTATTTCTAGTTTGTTCCCACAAAATAAGTAGAAGACATAATCTATACTCTTCAAAATTTACTTTGTTTTATAAGAGAAGGAAAATGAATAGGCCAGAATTACATATTAGTATAAGAAAGTTTAATGCATCAGTAAATGTCATTAGATATATTATTACCTAAAAGCTTGATTGAACTAACAGCATTTTCTACTGGAAATATATTAGTTATTTATTTCTGAGTAACAATGTTACCACAAATTTAGAAGATTAGAACACTGGATATTTATTATCTCACAATTTCTGCTGGTCAGGAATTTGGTCAAGGTTTAACTGAATCCTCTGCTTAGGGTTTCAGGGTGTTGGAGTTGCTGACTTAAGTTCTCAGTTGGAGGCTCAATTTGGAAAACATTCACTTAAACTCACTCAGGTTGTTGGCAGAACTCATTTATTTGTGATTGTATGACTGAGAGGCACAGCTTCTTGCTAATTGTTGCTTACCGTATGTGCTTGCCTTCTAGAGGCTGCGGACAGTTCAATACTATGTGAGTTTTTCCCAACATGAACACTTTCTTCAACTAGCCAGCACAGAGGCTCTGGAAAGACAGTGTTGGGGAAACCAGCCCCACACCACCCAGCGGGTACCCTGAGTCCCGTGGAGACAAAGGAGTTAGAAAGAGACAGAATAAGTGTTTAAAACGCGGGTCCAGGGGACCAGAGTGTTGGCGGCTTGCTCACAGCCCAGGCTTCACCCAGTTTATTGGTTTACAAGCTCTTTGTTCTTATGGCAGATGGAAGGGGTAGGAAGGGATGAGGAAAAGGATTAATCAGTGAAGGAGAACTTGTGAGTCACTCAGTAAGATGTATAGCAGTGGCAGTTTCTGTGAATTTCCTTGAGCAAAAGCGTGTGTCTAAACTACTTGAGATCTTTAACTTATCGGGACAGAAATGGGTGGGAGTGGGTTTCAAGAGGAGCCAAGATGTTTGATTATACTCCACGGCTTCAAGGGAGTGTTATTTCCCTGAGCAACCTGTGGAATGCTGCTGAGCGGTTATGCTCTCGGGTCATAAAGACATGAAGGCAATAAGGAGACTTTTCTCCTCAGAGGCTGCCCATGGCTCCCCATGGGTGTCACACGGGAGAACAACTCATCTGGCACCCCAGAAACTCTCCCACAGAGAGTCTTAAAGAAAGTAATGTAATCACAAGAGTGACATCTTACTGCCTCAGCCATATTCTGTTAGAAGCAAGTCATAGTCCCCACCCACAACCAAGGGCTTTGAATTTTACAAAGGCATAAATATCAGGAAGTGAGGATTCTGAGGTGGGGGAGGAGGCTGTTAGAATCTGTCCATTAATGGAGGACAAGGGCTGGAGAGGTCACCATGGGATGAAGATTTCTGGAATGAAAAACTTTTACTATGGGCCTTCAATGATAGGTATTAATTGGAAAGATAGATTTGGAGGGACTATTATTATTTTAAGCCTTGCCATATAAGGCAATGCCATTTTTCTTTTCTGTAAAATATGATACTGTGGCAACTGTATCATATGAATGACAGAACACTGTGATGATCAGGAAAATCTGCAAAACATTGGAGATCAGATTAGTTATATGCATAGGTGGTTACACTAGATTCTGTTCAGTAAATGATACATACTTTTTATTATTGGACATCATGTCAAGCAAGCCTCAGAGATTATTGAAACTGAAGCCAAACCAACTTAAACACAAATGTTTATTAACATAATTAATGAAACAGGTTGTTTAAGAGGGTTCACAGTGTTTCAGTGGTAAAACTGACATTATAGTGCAACAATCTTATTTACCATTTAAAAATTTGTTTTCTTATTTATATTTCATTAATTTACACTTTCTATACTTAGGGGGTCAATGATGATTTGCATGTTCCTCAGCTCTCATTGCGTGAAAAGCAAAATAATTTTATTCCCCACAGGGCTCAAACTATTCCTTAAAAATCGCTGTGATTTCCCCTTTGTGAGTTACATAAGCCCCTCTATATCAATTGATACGGTTTGGCTCTGTATCTCCACCCAAATCTCATCTGGAACTGTAATCCCCATGTATCAGGAGGAGGACCTAGTGAGAGGTGATTGGATCATGGGTGTGGTTTCCTCCATGCCCTTCTCATGAAAGTCAGTGAGTTCTCACAAGATCTGATGGTTTAAAAGTATATGGTAGTTTCCCCTTCATTCTCTCTTTCTCCTGCTGCCATGTAAGATGTGCCTTGCTTCCTCTTCAGCTTCTGCCATGATTGTAAGTTTCCTAAGGCCTCCTCAGCCATGTGGAATTGTGAGTCAATTAGACCTCTTTTCTTTATACATTACTCAGTCTCAGGTAGTTCTTTATAGCAGTGTATATAGAAAACAGACTAATACATCAACCATCTTGTGTTGTTAGATGGAGAACTACAATTGGCTAGCCTATACAATGTGCTTTCTCCATGGCAGGATAGTCTTACCTTGTGATTAGGAAGCTAAAAGCTGAGAGAAAATAAATCCACCATTACAAAAAAAAAAAGAAGACAAGAATGAAAAATGACAGCCATCCTTCAACTCTAATAGATTGATATTAAAGCTGTGATTAAAAGTCATTGTAGTATTTGCATATATTTGCAAATTACATTGAATATTTTCCTTATGAAACAAGTTTAATTTTGAATTATATTTAATGAAAACCATTTGAATGACTTAATAACAATCAGGAATATTCAGCGTATAGTGGATGTGAAAGTACTTGGTAAAGTATAATGTAGCCTAAAATGTTTGCCATTTTTGATAGATTATATTTAAATGGGTAAATTTAAGATTTTTTAATATTTTTTATTTTTTATTTTTAAATTTAATATTTTTTAATAAGGATGGCCATCTAGAGTTTCAAAATTACTTTAGATATAATTCAGTGAAATAACATGGGCAATAGCAATGGATGGTTTTCTTCATGGAGCATTCTCACCCACCTTGAACTTCTTAACCAGGACCTTTCAGGATTATCTCTGTTGCAGTGTATCTCCTGTACAATATCATTTGTTTTATCTTGGAATCCCCAAAAGAAATCCTGGAGGAGTTCATATTCCAGGATGACTAACGAACAAAAACGTTAAAAATATGAGGAGCCTACCACAGCAAGCCAACAGATTAAATGAATGAATAAATGAGATTTCATAGCAATAATGGCTTTCCATGAGAATAACGTGATACTTAATGTAGTAGTCATGGGGCACATTTTTATTCCTAAGCACATTTGAACATATTGAATGATGATGAAAGAATCAGTATAAAATAAAACTTTATTTTTTCTACTTTTTTGGTCTCTATTTAGCAGCATCAAAATATTCTTTATCTTAAATGTGACTTCTTTCTTGGTTTTGCCATATTTTGTTGTAATTAAATGCAGACCGATTGAAGGGGTTAAATATATACTATTCTGGCCTATTGACTGTTTAAGTTAAAGACACTTGAAAAACAGAAGGTGCAAAAAAAAAAAAAAAATCACTTTGACCCTTGTGCTGTTTCTTCAAAGCAGAAAATGAAATTCCCATGTGAATGACGCCCTCTCTATACTAGAAAGATACAGCCCCCAATCTACAAAGATAAGAAATGGAAACCAAAAGCCCTTGTTAAATAACTTTCAAGGCTTTCCACATAATTTAGTCACATTTTCACAGTTTACTATTCTATGTTCAATCCAGCATACGAGTATAACTGACTCTAACTGTATCTTTGGGATCTTCATTTTTTATGATAGCTCTTTTGCCACTTACTAGTTTTCTTCTGCTTTTCCTCTAATAATCTATCTTATATCAATTTAATTCTCAGGCCAAGCTTGGACCTTAAAAGAAGGGAGGGAGGTTTTTTACACCTAGAGTAATCAGAATGATTTTATTCTATTTTTTGCAAGGTATTAAGTCCATCTACATGGATATACACTGAGTAGGGACAGCATACCTACTTTGTCAGGAATATTCTAGGTTTATGAATGTTGTCCCAGGAAAATGTATAAAAAGCTCTTCCTTTTGCTTTCAAAATTTTTTTGTTTAGATAATAAATTATGTGATCTCCCTGGCTCTGCAAGCTTTTCGTATGCTCTAAGATTGCCATTAGGTTATTTTATAAATCACAAACTTCATAAAGTTTATCACTATTTCATAAGGATGCTTAAAAATATCCACCATACTAGTAGCACAACAACAACATAACAATAATTCCTTAATACCAATACATAACCAGCCAGTGTTCAAATTATCCTAAATGTTTCCTATTTTTACAGCTTACTTGTTTGATTCAGGATCAAGATTGATTCTGCACATTGGAACTGGCTTATATATCCCTTACATAATTTTAGTCTTTGTTTTTCTACTCTTTTTTTTGCAATTATGTTTGAGGAAATTAGATCATTTGTTCTCTAGAGTATCCCACATTCTGGATTTTGTTGATTGTATCTGTTAGCCTTACGTATTTCATGTTAACGGGTATTTAGATCTAGAGTTTTTATTATAATTAATCCTTTTCCTTCCCTCCCCCCTTCCTTCCTTCCTTCCTTCCTTCCTTCCTTCCTTCCTTCTTTCCTCTCTCTAGCTTTCTTTCTTTTCTCTCCATTTCGTTTCATTTCATTTTGTTTCTTTTCTTTTCTTTTCTTGTTGCCCAGGTTGGAGAGCAGTGGTATGATCCCACCTCAGCCTCCCAACTAGCTGAGACTAAAAGTGCATGCCACCACGCCTGGTTAACTTTTTCTTCTACTCTCTGCCTCATTCACATTCACTTGGGAACCAAAAATTCCCCTCAGTGCTTAGTATTCCCATCAATGGGAAAAGTATGTCACATTATGTAATGAGAACCAGTACCATCTATCCCCAGATATCTTGGAAGTAGCTGAAGGTTCTTTGGAAACTTCAGAGAAGTCTTTGTCTTCCTCATTTTCTTCTAAGTAAATTAAGACTTTATTTTTTCCCCAAGAACCAGCATCTAAGATAAAAATGTTAAAAATTTATTATGATAGGCATAAAAAGGAATGAAGTCTGAGTTATGCTGCAACTTGGATAAACCTTGAATACATTATGCTAAGTAAAAGCACCTTAAAGACATTGTGCTAAGTAAAGTTCCCATATGTAATTTTATTTATATGAAATGTCCAGTACAGAAAAATCTGGAGACCAAGTATGTTACTGATTATTTAGGCCTGGAGGAGGTGGTGTTGGGAAAATAAAAGTGTTAGAGCTAAAGGGTGAAGGGTTTCTTTTAGCAGTGATAAAAATATTCTAAAATTGACAGTGATGTTGCTTGCATGTACATGTGAGTATATTAAAAATCTAAAGTGTTCACTTGGAGCAAATTGTAATGTGTGTGAATTACATCTGAATGCATTTTTATTTAAAAATTTAAAAATAAAAATGAAAAACACACACCAAGAAAGGAAAGCTATAGACCAAAATTCTCATGAACAGTGATGCAAATACCCATAGCAAAATATTATAAATCGAATATAACCATGTATAAAAATAATTATATACCATGACCAAGTGGAATTTGTTTCAGGTCTTCAAGACTGGTTCTGTATTCTAAAGCCAAACTATATAATTCAGTATATTAATAGTTCAAGAATAAAATTTATATAGTCATTGCATTGATGTAGAAAAAGCTTTTAACCATATTCAAGAGCAATTTATTATAAATACTGTCAGCATATTAGTAATAGTGGTGATTTTCTCACCTCAATAAAGAAGATATACAAAATACTGTTAGCTAACATCACACTTACTCATGAGAAACTAGCTTCTTTTGCACAAATATTAGGAAAAAAGTATGGATGTCCCTTCTTACCTCTTATTTAACATCATACTGGAAGTTCTAGCTAATGCAATACATCATACTTATTAATATCATACTGGAAGTTCTAGCTAGTGCAATACAAAAGAAAAGGAAATTAAAAATAAACAGATTGGAAAGGAAGAAATAAAACTCTGTTTGTAGATGACTTGCTTATTTATGTAGAAAATCCCAAAGAATCAACAAAAACATTTCTGAAACTAATGAATAATTATAGCAAGGTTGTAGAGTATAAAGTTACTACGCAAAAGTCAATTGCTTTTCTATATACAAATAATAAACAATTGGAATTTAAAGTTAAAATCACAATGCCATTTACATTATCACCCAAACTGTGAAATACTAAGGTATAAATCTAATAAAATATGTGCATAAAATATATGAGGAAAACTATAAAACTCTTATAAATCAAGGAAGATCTAAACATATGAGGAGGCATTCCATATTCACAGATAGGAAGATTTTTTTTTTTTTTTTTTTTTTTTTGAGGTGGAGTCTCTCTGTCGCCCAGGCTGGAGTGCAGTGGCCAGATCTCAGCTCACTGCAAGCTCCGCCTGCCAGGTTTACACCATTCTCCTGCCTCAGCCTCCCGAGTAGCTGGGCCTACAGGCGCCCGCCACCATGCCCGGCTAATTTTTTGTATTTTTTAGTAGAAACGGGGTTTCACCGTGTTAGCCAGGCTGGTCTCCATCTCCTGACCTCGTGATTCACCCGTCTCGGCCTCCCAAAGTGCTGGGATTACAGGCTTGAGCCACTGCGCCCAGCCAATAGGAAGATTTAAGGTTAAGATACCAGTTCTTTCCAATTTGATCTATAGATGCAATGTAATTCCAGACAAAATCACAGAAAGTTATGGATATCAACAATCTGATTCTAAATTTTATATGGAAAGACAAAACATTGAAAACAGCCAACACAATATTAAATAAAATCTAAGTCAGAGAAAAGACACTATTTGACTTTCACATTTACTATAAAACCACAGTCATCAAGATAGAATGGTGTTAGTAGAGATACAGACAAATTGATGAAAGAGATCAGAATGCCCAGAAATAGATGCACATTAATAGAGTCAAATGTTTTTTGACAAAATTTTAAATGCAATTTGATGCAGAAAGAATAGTCTTTTCAACAATTAGTGCTGGAACAATAGGATGGCCATAGACAAAAGCAAATTTAAAAACTCTGGGCATATAACTTATAACATTCACAAAAACTAACTCAAGATGTGTCACACAGGTAAATGTAAAATGCAAAATATAAAAGTTCTAGAAGGAAGTAAAGGAACAATTTTATGTAATAACAAATTTATGATAATTTCTAAAAACAATACAGAAAGCATAATATATTAAAGAAAAACTTGATAAATTGAACTTTATTATTAATATTAAAACTTCGGCTCTGTAAAATACTGTTCAAAGAATAAAAAGATGGACTACAGACTGGAAAACAAATATGAAACATATACATTTGATTATGGACTTGTATTCAAAATACATAAAGAATATTTTAAACCCAATGACTAGAAAAAAAAAAACAAAACTACCAGAAAATGCGCAAAAGATATGCAGAATAAAAACAAGCATATGAAGTGTTTTTAAACATAATTTGACACTAGGAAAATGAAAAATGTAAAAGCAATGAGATTATACTACAAACCTATTAGAATAGCTAAAACCTAAAAATTTGACAATATTTCTTGCTGGTGAGAATGTGGACTACGTGAACTCTCATTAATTTCTGGAGGATTCACAAAATAATAGGAATATGGTTGGGAAGTTTCTTTAAAAAGTAAATATAGTCTTGTCATAAAATTTATCTGTCTTTCTCTTGGGTATTTATTCAACTGATTTTAAAGTTTATGTCAAAATAAACAGAAAAAAATGCCAAAATCATGCACATAAACACTTATAGCAGCTATACTCATAATCCCCCGCAATTATAATAAACCAAGATGTCTTTTAATGGGTGAATAGATTTTTTAAGAATGTGATATGTACATATATACAACTGAATATTGCTTAGTGATAAAAATAAGTAAGCTATCAAGCCATAAAAAGACACGAAGAACCTTAAATGTCTTTGCTAATTTTACAAAGCCAATCTGTGAAGTCTGTATACTGTATGATTCCAATTTCAAGATATTCTGAAAAAGACAAACTATAGAGCCAATAAAAAGATTAGTTATTGTCAGGAATTTAGTGGGAGGGCACAATGGTTGAATAATAGTTGAAGCACAGGGAATATTTTGGAGTGATAAAACTATTCTGTGTGACACTTTAGTGGTGAATGTATGATACTACTTCTCAAAAACTATAGAAATTTGCAGTGCACTGAGTGAACCAGATTGTATGCAACTTAATGAAAAATTGTTTAAAGTCCTTGGGGGATGCTAGGATAAAATGCAAAATGTCACAAAACAATCTAACTCTATTACAAACATTTAAAAAACTCACTGAAGATAGGGGAAAAGGTGCTGATATAAGTAATATTGGAAATGGCTGGATTTTGTAAAACTGAAGACAAAAACATTGTACACTAATGCATAAAGTGGTTTTACACTGGGGTATGGTCACCAGCTGTGAAACTGTTATATATGTAAGTTGGAAATGTACAATTCTGTAAATGGATAGTGGTTGGTGGAAGCCAACTTTTTCGTGTTGGATTGAGAAGTTACAGATAAGTAGTGAAAGGAGGCATGAAAGATGCACATGGTAAAGTATTATGGTTGAAAATATTAGTATGAACTCATGTTTAGCATGCCACATATATGGATGACTATATACAGAAATATTTCTAGATAAGTGTTTGTACAGGATTAGTATACACCTTATGTATATATTTTTTACTCAGTCAGATGAGAAGGTCTAAAAGAAATGACACCCTTGTGGCAATGAGCACACTAGATACCCAGATTGTGATTTCCAATTTAATTTTCTAATTAAAGAAACCAGGCCTTCTTGGAGAAATGACTAATTTTAAAACTGGGGCACAAAATACACAAGATGAGCCTGAAGCATCTTAGAGTTCCATAACTAAAGATTTGCTCAAAAAGCAAGCAAAAATAACTGAAATCTCACAATGATGGAGATATGTTAAGAAGACGCAAATTTCAACTGAAAGTCAGTGACCAAAGTTAGAACAATTTGATCTACAATGTAAATAAAATATTATTAGATTAAAACACAAAGTATTATATATATATATATATCTGTGAGTCCATACTGGTGTAAATAAATGATTGAATACATAAACAAACGGGGAAAATTTGAAAAATCTCCCAAGCATAAAAATTTCAAATAATTTATATAGTCTGCCTTCAGAGATGTGCAGCATAATTCATGCCCTTCAGTGTGGGCTGTGCATATTGACTTTCTTCCCAAGAGTATAGTATAAAAGCAGGGAGGGAAGGGAATTTTATAGTGGAGACAGTTGAAAAACACTTCCTCAGCCAAGTAATCAAGGTTAACACCCACAGTCTCAAGACGTGTTGACAGTGTGTATTCTTGGTGCGATGCAGTGAAAGAGTGTTTTACTTCTGTGGTCTTTCTCCTAAAAACACATTACCATAGAATAATATGAGAAAAACATCAGACAAATTCCAATTGAAGGACAATTTGCCAAATTCTTGATCAGAACTCCTTAAACTTTCAAGGTGATCAAAAGCAAGAAAAGACTAAGACACCATGACAGTCCTGAGTAGCCTGAAAGTACATGATTATTGATCAATTTCTAATAATTGTAACAAGCAAATCACATTAGTGTAACATAGGGAAAACTGGATATAAATATATAACTCTGTACTCTTTTTTCTGTAAATCTAAAAGTGTTCTTAGAAAGTTTATTAAATATAAATATTATTAAGAAAAATGTTATCAATATTACCCAACAAAAAATGTAACCTAGTTTTAATAACTGAAAACTTTTCCTGTTGAAATTTAAAAATTACAGAAACATTTTTAAAGCTTGAGCTGTTAGTGAAGGGAAGATTATTAAAGCATGGAAATTTCACAAAATTTTATACAGGTAGACAGGGATATGTAAAATGACTTTTAAAATAATATTAGTTATATAGAGAAAAAATAAAGACTATCTATACTGCATCAGTTTTCTAGTGATAGATAACAAATTACCCTTAACTTTGGTGAGTTAAAATAACCCACAGTTATTATCTCAGTTTCCGTGGGTCAGAAGTCTGGACAAGGCTTACCCCAGCTTGGGTTTTTTCACTAGCAGAAATCGATGTGTCAGCTGGGCAATCTAAAGACTTGACTAGGGAGAATTCACTTCTAAGATCATTTGTTTGTTGACATTATTGTAGGTTGTTAGAATAAGAGTCTCATTCTCTCACTGAATGTTTGAGGTTTCTCTTAGCTGCTTACCGTTAAGTCTCACAAATAAGACCACTTGCTTCATCAAAGTGTGCAGGTCAGAAAGCAAGAGAGTCTGCTAGCAAGGTGAAAATTACAATCTTTTGTAACCTCATTGCAGATGTGACACCCTATCACTTTTACTGTATTATCTTTTTAGAGGCAAGTTACAGTAAGTCTTCTCTTAATATCATTGATAAATTATTGGAAACTACAACTGTAAGTAAAATGACATGTAATGAAACAAATATTATCATAGGCTAATTTATGTAAACAAGAGTTAAATTCCTATGACATATTTCTTGTCGCAAAAAAAGTCACCAAACTTCTAAATAAAGACCCCAAACACTTCTCATATGAAACATTGAAATAAATGTGAGCTATACTTACATTTAAGAAAAATTAACAAAAACAAGTACAATACTTGTTTACCCAATATTTGGTGGATGGATGAGTGACAGTGGTCATAGTGAGAGTGGGTTTAATCAAGGAATAAATGTAATTTATTTTCTTCTGCTGCCTTTGGGGTTAGTTTGTTCTTGCTTTTTTTTAGTTTCTCTAAATATGATATTAGATCATTAATTTGAGATATTTCTAACTGTTTGAGGTAGGTATTTAGTGCTGTAAACTTTCTTCTTATCACTGCTTTTGCTGCATCCCAGAGATTTTGGTATGCTGTGTCTATGTATTTGAAACAACTTTTTTATTTCTTCCTTAATTTTATTGTTTACCCAAAGTCATCCAGGAGCAAGTTGTTGAATTTCCATGTCACTGTGTGGTTTCGAGAGAATCTCTTGGTATTTATTTCTATTTTTATTTCACTGTCATCCAACAGTACCAAGGTAATCATATTTTGGTATTATTTCAATTTTTTGGAATTTATTGAGGTTTGCTTTATTGCCAAGCATGCAGTCAATCTTGGAGTATGTCCTATATGCAGGTGAGAAGAATGTATATTATGTAGTTGATGGGTGGCGTGTTCTCTAGGTGTCTATTAGGTCCAGTTGGTTACGTTGAGTTTAAGTTTAGAATTTCAATGATCTGTCTAATGCTGACAGAGGGTGTTGAAGTCCCCTACTGTTATTGTATGGCTAAGTCTTCCACTAGTCTAGCAGTACATGTTTTATGAATCTGGGTACTCCAGAGTTGAGTGTGTATGTATTTAGTACAGTTAAATCTTCTAGTTGAATTGAATCCTTTATCATTATGTAATGTCCTTTTTTGTCCTTCTTGATCTTTGTTGGTCATCATCTGTTTTATCTGATGTAAGAATAGTAACCTCTGCTCTTTTGTGTTTTCCCTTTGGGTAGTAGGTCTTTCTCCAACCCCTTACTTTGAGCCTATGGATGTCATTATATGTGAGATGGGTCTATTGAAGACAGCAGATGGGTGGGGTTATTATTATTATTCATCTTGCCACTCTGGGTCTTTTAAGTGGGCATTTAGACCATTTACATTCAAAGTTAATGTTGATAAGTGAGGTTTTGATCCTATTGTAAAGCTGTTAGCTGTTTGCTTTGTAGTTTCTGTTGTGTGATTTCTTTATATGGTATGTGGGCCATGTACTTAAGCGTGTTTTTGTAGTAGCAGGTATTGTTCTTTCACTTCCATGTTTACCAACTCTCTTTAAAAAATCTCTTATATGGCTGGTCTAGTGGTGATAAACTTCTATAGCACTTTCTTATCTAGAAAAGATTTTATTTCTCCTCCACTTATGAAGCTTAGTTTGGCTGGATATGAAATTATTGGTTGGAATTACTTTTCTTTTTTTTTTTTTTTTTATTTTTTATTTTTTTTTTTTTATTTTTTATTTTTTATTATACTTTAAGTTCTAGGGTACATGTGCATAACGTTTATATCATGTATAACTCCCCAATGCAATCCCTCCCTCCTCCCCCCTCCCCATGATAGGCCCCAGTGTGTGATGTTCTCCAATCAATAGAAAAAGAGGGAATCCTCCCTAACTCATTTTATGAGGCCAACATCATCCTGATACCAAAGCCTGGCAGAGACACAACAAAAAAAGAGAATTTTAGACCAATATCCCTGATGAACATCGATGCAAAAATTCTCAATAAAATACTGGCAAACCGGATTCAGCAGCACATCAAAAAGCTTATCCACCATGATCAAGTGGGCTTCATCCCTGGGATGCAAGGCTGGTTCAACATTCGCAAATCAATAAACGTAATCCAGCATATAAACAGAACCAAAGACAAGAACCACATGATTATCTCAATAGATGCAGAAAAGGCTTTTGACAAAATTCAACAGCCCTTTATGCTAAAAACGCTCAATAAATTCGGTATTGATGGAACGTACCTCAAAATAATAAGAGCTATTTACGACAAACCCACAGCTAATATCATACTGAATGGGCAAAAACTGGAAAAATTCCCTTTGAAAACTGGCACAAGACAGGGATGCCCTCTCTCACCACTCCTATTCAACATAGTGTTGGAAGTTCTGGCTAGGGCAATCAGGCAAGAGAAAGAAATCAAGGGTATCCAGTTAGGAAAAGAAGAAGTCAAATTGTCCCTGTTTGCAGATGACATGATTGTATATTTAGAAAACCCCATCGTCTCAGCCCAAAATCTCCTTAAGCTGATAAGCAACTTCAGCAAAGTCTCAGGATACAAAATTAATGTGCAAAAATCACAAGCATTCTTATACACCAGTAACAGACAAGCAGAGAGCCAAATCAGGAATTACTTTTCTTTAAGAAAGCTGAAAATAGTCCCTAAATCTCTCCTGGCTTGTAAGGTTTCTTCTGGGAAGTCCACTGTTAGCTTGATGAGGATCACTTTGTATAAGATTGGACCTTTTTCTCTTGCTGCCTTTAAGGTTTTTTTGTTTATGTTTTTGTTTTAACATTGATCTCAGACAGTCTGGTGCCTTAATGATGTTTGTTTTGGATAGTATCTCACAAGTGTTCTCTGGATTTTTCATATCTAGATGTCCTCTCTCTAGCAAGATCAGAAAAATTGTCTTGATTTTTTCCCTTAAATATGTTTCCAAGTTGCTTACTTTCCCTTGCTCTATCTCAAGAATGCCAATAATTCATATGTTTGGCCACTTTATATAATCTCATATTTCTTGAAGTATTGTTCATTAAAAAATTTTTTTTCTTTATTTTTGTTTCACTGTGGATAGTTTGAAAGACACGTTTTCAGCTCTAAAATTCTTTGTTCTGCTTGGTCCAGTCTAATGATAAAGCTTTCAATTGTATTTTAATATTTCTTAAATGAGTTTTTCAATTTCAGAAGCTCTGAAGGATTTATTTTTACTATGTTTGTCTCTTCCTTCATTTCCTAAATTTCTCTAGAAGTTTTATTGTGTTTATTTCCAACCTTGTCTTGCATCTCATTGAGTTTATTTTCAAATCATGCTTTGAATTATTTATCTGTCTTTTCTGAGTTTCCATTTTAGATAGGAACTATTGCTGGAGAACTAGTACAATCCTTTAGAAGTGTGGCTATGTTCAGATTTTTCATGATGCCAGAATTCTTGTTGTGGTTCCTTCTCACTTATTATTTTTGTAATTATTTTCATACAGGTAGAAAATTTTCTTTTTCTACCTTTCTTTGTAATTTTTCTTTTTTCACTTTTCCTTCTCTCCCTCCCTATGGTGTGCGACTGTAGAGAATGCAAGATAGGGTATTTGGCTTTGCTTCTACAGCCCTATGAACTTCGGTTGGCAGGTTTTATATTGGGTTGTTTGATCTACAAGCCAGTAGATGGCACTTATAGATAAGAACTGACTGTGGGCCTGGTGCGGTGGCTCACATCTGTAATCCCAGCACTTTGGGAGGCCGAGGTGAGCGGATCACGAGGTCAGGAGATCGAGACCATGGTGAAACCCCGTCTCTACTAAAAATACAAAAAAATAGCCAGGCGCGGTGGCAGGCACCTGTAGTCCCAGCTACTCAGGAGGCTGAGGCAGGAGAATGGCGTGAACCCGGGATGTGGAACTTGCAGTGAGCTGAGATCGCACCACTGCACTCCAGACTGGGTGACAGAGCAAGACTCCATCTCAAAAAAAAAAAAAAAAAAGAACTGACTGTGGCCAACGTTGCTGAGTATATACTTGATTTTTTTTTTTTTTTTTTTTTTTACTGGTAGAAGCTCTTTGTTGCCTCAGGGAATGGTCCATGGAACTCACAATGGTCTGAGCTCCCTGCTTAGCCCCAGTGGCAGAAACCATGATGGGTGGTGTTGGACTGGTATGTCCACCTACAGGTCTCGGATGCCAGGCATAAGCACTAACACCACAGGAGAATCCAGTGGGCAGCCATCTAGACATGTGCCTAGGCATGGAGCTGGAAAACTCACTTGGCCCTAAGTTCTCTACATGGGGTTTGATGGCAGATTAAACTCTTAATCCTAGATACTGGGTGCTCTAGATGATTGGAGATCTGCGTGGGCATGAGGTGGAGAGTACCTCCCTGCCCCAGAATCTCCTCACAGGAAGTATGGGGTGGCTGAGACTGCTGATCCAGTTGAACTGGGGCTCCAAATGCCTGAAAATATTCCTGGTTGCGGAGCACAGAGGGACCCCCTGTATCAGAATCTTTGTATATGGAGGGATGGGGGAACTCAAGCTGTTGAACCAGGCAAGCAGGTGCTCTGAATGCCTGAAGATCTATCTGCCTGGGCATGTATCAGAGAAGGAAGAACTGACTTCTTAGTAATATTGAGACCTTCTAATCTTGAAAACATTATAGCTCTCCATTTAGTTAGGGTTTTTAGAAATTTGCCTGTTTCAGGAAAACTCCCTCTAATCATGATTTTCCTCTGCCCTCACACCATAGCAATAATTATCACAGAAGAATATTTCTATGACCAAAGGTACGAGGACTTTTCCCCACACACTAAGCAGCAGACATCAGCTGCGTGTCCTGACACTATCTTCCTGGGGATAGTGTCAGATCCCACAGGTTGAGAGTTCAGTCCCCAAAGCTGCCCCCTAACCCCCAAGACACCAGTTGCAAGTCCAGGCCTCTGGAACTTCTGACTAACTGGCTTTGAGTTGAGGTTCCCACAACACCCTCTTTGGGTTCAATTAATTTGCTGAAGCAACTCAGAGATATCAGGGAAGCATATTTAATGGCTTATTATAAAGGATATTGCAAAGGATACAGATAAATAAATGCACAGGGCAAGGTATAATAGAAGAGTCACAGAGCTTCCATGCCCTCCTAAGGTACCCCACGCACCAGGAACCTCCACGTGTTTATTAAATGTGGAGTCCTGGAACTCTTCAAACACAATCTTCCTGAGTTTTTATGGTAGCATTCTTTCCTTCAGAGCATGAGGCAGGACCCTCTCAGGGAAGAGCCCTAAGACTCATATTCAGGAAAGTAGGAGAAGATTAGAGTCCTGCTTTGGGGCAGGTAAAAGGAGGGCAGGTGAGAGATTCTTTTTCTTGAGGACTAACATACCTGATATTATAACAAAGGACTGTAATGAGGGCTATGTGTGCTATAAACTAAAAACCACAGGGGGGAAAAAAAAAAAAATATATATATATATATATATATATATATATTTATGTTTATAAACACCACATTGCATCAACCAATGTTTTATAGTTCTTAGTGTAGAAACCTTTTATATATTGTATTTTTATGCATTAGATTTACATGTTTTTGATATTTCACCAGTGATATCTTTTATCTTCTAATGTTTGTTGCTATTATATAGAAATAAAATTGATTTTATTTTTGACCATGTAAGCCAGTAATCTTGGTAAATTCTTAGTTCTTATTTGTTAGTTTATTAAGGATTTCTTTATCAACAATCATATCTTCTGTTAATAAAAATAGTTTTCTTTTTCTTTCCAAACTTTCTGAAATGTATTTATTTATTTTGTTCATTACTATTCAGTGCAAAGCTACATACAAGTGGTGAGAATATACAGTTAAGCTTTGAACTTATGAAGAACCATTTAATATATTAACCATGGCATTAGTTGTAGATATTTTCAAAATTTCTTTTATCATATTGATACATTTCCCTCTATTTATAGTTTTCTGTTTTTAATCACAGATAAATGTTGAAGTTTGTGAAATAATTTTTCTGCATTCATTGAAATGATATATTTTTCCTTCTTTATATTCAATGTGGTAAATTATTCTACTTGATTTTATAAATTAAATCAATTTTGCATTTTTGAAACAAATCCCACTTAATACTGTTATTTTATTTAGTATTGAATAATATACATAATAGTAGTATTAAATAAGCTCACATGGGCTTTGAGGGTTGAATGTGTGTGTGTGTGTGTGTGTGTGTGTCTATGTGTGTGTGAATATTTGGATGACAAATTTGACTTATTTATGTATGACTATTCTGAATCAGCATGTTAAACTGGTTTTTTTCAAGGAATTTTTTGCATTTTGGCATAGTGTCATTTATGATATGCTGTTGTCTCCCTTTTATTATTTGGAGGATGATCAGTATTAATAGTTTATCTTTCATTTCTGTAATTGTTAATTTTGCTCTGTATTTCTTTTTCTCTATCTCTGTGTCTCTCTCAGTATGTCTTGTTAGTATGTCTTCTAAAAGAATATGCTATTTCATTTGCTTTACTTTAGAATTATTGCTATATTTTCTTTTTCATTTATTCTGCTCATCTTTATAATTTGCTCTATTTTAATTATATTGAATTTAAATTACTCAACTTTTTAATGATAGAAAAGTTTTACTTTTTTCCTTCTCATATAAGCACTTATATCATAGATTTTGCTCTTATCACTGCATTCCACAAATGTATATGTTATAGTATTATCATTTGATTTAAAATATTTTAGAATGGCCTACATGACTGATTTTTGTCATGACTACTTACCAGTGTGTGATAAACTTTTCAAATTTGTGGGGTTTTCAAGATACTTTATATTACAATTATTAATTTAATACCATTATTTTCAAAGCGTATGGTTTGTAACATTTCTATCTTTGATATTGATTTATTTTTAGGCTAACTGCTTATTTGTACCTATCCTATTCTGTCTATGAAATTGTGCTTTTTCTCTCAAGAGACTCTTGTAAGAAATTTTTGTTATGTTTTCTTGGAATTTGCATTAGGTTTGAAGCTAAAAAATTTGTTTAAAAGTCAAAAGTAGAGATTTCATCTCTAGACTGGTGCAAATTCCAGCTTGGGCATATCTTTGTCTAGAAATCTAAAGCCCCCTCTTCCAGTTCTAATTCCTTCTAAGATATGCTATTTTTTTTTGAAGGCTATCCCTAATTTCTAAATATATGGCATAAAAATGTTGTGAATCTCTTCTATCTTACTTGATGGATGGGTGAGAAAATGGTGGTGGTAAGAAAGGAATATAAGAATGAGACTGGCAAAGTAATTCAATATTCAGCCATTCCAACAAGCCCCTATTACAGCTACCACTCTCCCTTTCCCTCTCTCTCTTTGTGCTGCCATTTTAATGATTCTGCTAGGCTGCTAGGCAGATATAGAGACACTCTCCCCTCTACTACAATTGTCACTTCTGAGTACTGAACTCTGGCTTCCTGGACATACTTCATCCATAAATAGGTAGAAATTTCTCATCCACCCAATCTATCTCCTGTATCATTTGTTTTTATGAGTGTATTTTATTATCATTTTATAATATCCTTGGAGCAAAGAGAAATAGACACGGTAGGTTTGACTAACCACCTTGAACTCACTACCTCTTCCGTGTCATTTTCTTATTTTAAGCTGATATCATGGCCAATAAAAATGTTGACCTTTTATATCAGAACTTTTCAAATAAATCCTTCTTCCTAATTTTGTATGACTGCTTTGTAAAACCCAAATCAGAAATGTTTTATATATAATTTGGTTAGATTACATTTCATGACCCTCTTGTTAACCTTTTAAAGTGTTTTTGACTCTATTTTGTCATCTGAAATATCACAGCTCTCTCCTGCCAGTATGCCATCTGTGATGACATATGGTGATTTTACTTCTACAGCACAATTTGAAAAGGATCATTGCATCACTGTCAGCCTGAATCCTAAGTTAGACAACTAACCTGAGGCCCCTTTCCAGGTGCAAAGGCAAATTGTTTTTGGGCCTTTGAAAATTGTTCCCCTGATACAACTAAAGTTATTTGCTCAAAAGGAGAGAAAGTAAAATTTAAGGATAAAATAAATGTCTTGAATTGTAAATGCATTATGTCTATTAAATTTCAAAAATGTAAAGTTATAATATTTTTCTATTAAGGACAGAGATACTTGAGCAAAAGGCATTTACACCACTGGGTTACACAGCCAGCAACTGAGGAGAAACTTGAACTTATAGCTGATGTCTCCAAAACTCGTGCTCTTTCCACTGCTACTTGCATAGCTTTTTAAAAATTTGTTTCATTTTAGATTCAAGGGTACATGTATATGTTTGTCACAAGAGTGTGTTGTACACTGGGAGGGACTGGACTTCTAGTGTACCCATTACTCAAATAGTGAATACTCTACCTCATAGGTAAGTCTTCAGCTCTTACCCCTATTCCCTTCTCCTCCATTTTGGAGTCCCCAGTGTCTATTATTTCCATCTTTATGTATGACCATTGTTTCGCTCTCACTTTTGATTGAGAAAATGTGGTATTTGCCTTTCTGTTTCTGAGTTAATTCACTTAGGATAATGGCCTCCAGCTCCACCCATGTTGCTGCAAAGGACATGATTTATTTCTTTTTATGGCTGTGTAATATTCCATGGTGTACATATACCACATTCTCTTTTATCCAATGAACTACTGATGGATACTTAGGTAGGTTCCATGACTTTGCTATTGTGAATAGTGCTATAATACACATATGAGTGCAGGTGTCTTTTTAAGGTAATGATATATTTTCCCTTTAGTAGACACCCAGTAGTGGGATTTCTGGGTCAGATGGTAGTTCTATTTTTATTTCTTTGAGATATCATCATACTGGTTTTCATAGAGAATGAACTATTTACATTTCCACCAACAGTGTATAAGCATTCACAGGCTCATTTTGTTGTAATAGCAAGCTAAACAATGAAATAAAATTATCAGAGCTCAGCAATTCCAGTTCTTCCTGTATCCTAATCTTGGACTCCAGCTTTACAAGAAGTGTTTCAGTCTACCTTAGTCTGATGTTTCCTCAGAAAAGACTGTATTTGCTACAATTAGCAAGGAACAAGATTTCTGGTTTAGTTCAATTGCACAAAGATATCAAATGTCACTGCTGTTCTCTTTACTGAGAAAAAACAGAGGCTGAGGCAGGAGAATGGCGTGAACCCGGAAGGCGGAGCTTGCAGTGAGCTGAGATCCGGCCACTGCACTCCAGCCTGGGCGACAGAGCAAGACTCCGTCTCAAAAAAAAAAAAAAGGAAATATTTTGAGAGTCATTGTTTAAACTACCACATGTTCAAAAGAAAATGCAAAAAGATGTATCATATAATGCCTCATCGTAAGAAAGCTAAAGTTGATATTTTAATCTTAAAGAGTAGACTTCAGGAAAATAAATATTACAATGAAAAAGACAGATATTTAAGTGATAAAACAAACAATCTATAAAAATTACATAATCCAAATTTATATTCACAAAATTATAGACCAGATCCAAACACATGAAACATGTACTAAAACAGAAATTTAAAAAGAGGCAAATTAGTGATTGGATTTGAGTATTTCAATATTTATTTCTCAGTAATTGGTGGTACATTTAAGCAAATTAAAATTAATAAGGTAAATATATAATATATAATTAAAATTGATAAGGAATAGTAGACTTGAATAACAATATAAACCAACTCAGTCTAATCAATATTTATAGAACACTGTATCCAAAGTAAAAAAGATCAAAATCATGGAGGAAAGTATTTCAAAATTTTATGTTTGGCAACATAAATAAATGTAAATATATATAACTGTAACAAAATCAAAACAAAGCAAAACATAATATTTTTGTAATAATTCGAAAGTAGTAATTAGAAAGAAATGTATAGCATTAATACTTTCATTAGGAAAAAAGCAAAGAATATAAACAATAACCTAGTTTTCTGATTTAAGAAGCTAGAAAAAGTCAAATTATAATCAAAGACAGTATAATTAAGAAAATTATGAAGATAATAGCAGAAGCAAGTAAAAAGAGAAAACATATAATAAATAGAATCAATGGCTCAAAAGTTGATTCATTAACAATATTAATAAATTTGATAATTTTTTCTTGTTGAGAATTACAAAGAAAAAGATAAATAGATACAATATTAAGAATGAAGAGACATCACTAAGAGTCTTACAAATACTACAATAATAATAAAAGAATAAAAGATTTTCCTTGAAAATCACAACTTCAAGGCTTTTCTCAAGAAGAAATGAATCCTCAGAATAGCCTTAAATGAATTGAATAAATTATACCTAAAGTAAAAAAAAACACACACACACAGACACAAAAATTTAAAATCACACAGTTTCACTAATCAGTCCTATCAATATATTTTAAATTAAAAATTATAATTTTTCAGTAAATCATTCAGAAAATTAGGAAGAAAAAGTTACTAACTCATTTTAGGAGATCAGTATTTTCCAAAATCTAAAACCAAATAAAATACAAGAAAATAAATCAAGAAAACACACAGTAAAAAATAAACAAAATGTAAGACAGTACTCCTCATGAATATATGTTTTAAAACAATTAATCAACTGTTAGGAAATATAATCACACAATATAGGAAATGATAATACAACATGCTCAAATGCAGGTTATCCAGGAGTAGAAATTAATATACCATGAGTTACTGCCATATTCTCACTACTATGGCTAAAATGAAAGACTGACAATTCCAAATGTAGTTAACTAAGGTAAAAATCACTTTAGAAAATATTTCACAGTCTATTGTATAATTTACCTCACTTATATGATATAGCTGTACTATTACATATTTAAATAAGATAAATAAAAAGGTAGCTGGGCACCATGGCTCACACCTATAATCCCAGCACTTTGGGAGGCCGAGGTGGGCAGATCACGAGGTCAGGAGTTTGAAACCAGCCTGGCCAACATGGTGAAACCCTGTCTCTACTGAAAATACAAAAATTAGCCAGATGTGGTGGTGCACACCTGTAATCCCAGCCACTGAGGAGGCTGAGGCAGGAGAATCCCTTGAACCCTTCAAGCAGAGGGTGCAGTGAGCCAAGATCGTACTATTGCACTCCAGCCTGGGCAACAGAGTGAGGCTCCCTATCAAAAAAAAATAAAATAAAATAGGCAAAATGTCTACACAAAGACTTGGACAGTTGTATCCATAGCTTATTTGTATGAATTTGTCATAAATTGAAAAATGAAAACCAGTGAAAAATAATTGAATAAGTACACAAATTCTGATACATCTGTATGAATAGTAAATAGAAATGAATGATGTGCTGATACTCAAAAGCACATAGATAAATCTCAATACCATTGTTCTGAGTGAACAAAATTAGACATTAAAGAGTAAACATCATATCTTTCCATGTATATAAAGCCCTAGAAAAGGCAAATGTAGTGTTTAGTTATAGAAAGCATATCAATAATAGTCTTGGACCACGAGTGGAAGGGTATTGACTGGAAGAAACACAAAGGAGATGTGTTTGAGTTGTTGGAAATATTCAACATAATCTCACATTTGTCAATAGGTGCAATTCATTTTGTTAAATTTTATCTCAGTATATTTATTGTTAAAATATCATACCCTTCTTCCCCTTTTACTTTACAACTTATCATTCAGATTTTTTTAATCTATTTAGGCTTTACCTTTATATGTTGTATTAGGTGTGTTTTTTGTTTGGTTAGACTAAATTTTGTTTTTCTCTATTTAATTAACATATTTTTGTAACTCTATTATACGTTAATTTTGTTTGGAGTTTGCTTTTCACATTATTGTATTTCAAATCCTAATACATACCTGGGTCCTCCAATAGGCTTTTTCTCCATTGACCCACATGACTTGTTCTTTTATCAATACCTCTGTTACTTTCTATTAAGATATGCTAATATCTTTACACAAAATCTCTACTCTTTTTTTGTCTTCTCTAAAGTTAGCTCTTGTGAGCCATGATTAATCCATATATATTTTAGAGTATGCTATCAAATTTCTAAAACAATCCAACTAAAAGTTTTATTTTGTATTGTCTAGATTCATAGATTAAATTGTAACAATTTTATGTTTTAAAAATATTTTCATTATGTCCAATAACACTTCTCAATTTATTCAGATCACCTCTTTTGTTGTTCATTATACCTTAATGTTTGTTGTTGTTGTTGTTGTTGTTGTTGTTTTGCACAGAAGGCTTTCATTTCTTTGGTTAAATTTTTCCTGAGTAGCTTTTTATTTGTGGCAGTTTGAATAGTATCTTAATTTTGCTATATTTTCTACTCTCTTTAGTACAAGATTTCTCTAAATAAATCTTGTTCACCAATTTTTTGAATTTGAAAAAGAAGTGACATTTGCTTGCATGAAAATATATATCATCCTCTTTGATTTCCAGTTGTGCATCTAAAGGGTAGGAAATTACCACTTCATCCTAACACATAAAAATCTGAAATAAAAATAAAACTGAAAAACCAAGAACTCTTCTTAGACCAATAAGAGATATGAGGTCACAAGTCTTGCCACCCTCCCCCAAATTGGAGAAATATATAAGAGGATACTGAGAATCACAACATACCAGAGCAGAAACCGCCACAAGAACCAGTGCCTGGGTCGAAAAACCTGAATTGTAATTGGTGAAACACTGAAGTTTTTCAGTTTTCAGCTAGCTGTAAAGCCTTAGACTTAAAAATTCCAGAAACATCTAGTAACAGGAGCGTTCCACACTTTTCTAAGTTTTACCTCCAATAGCTTGACTTCATTCTCAAAATAAAAGCTGAAAACAAGTCCTCTCATGGAAAATAATCATTTTAAAATATGCCTGGGCTCTCTGTTCCTAACAAGGCCTGCCCTCAGGAGAAACTAGTTAATCAGAGCTTAATCTTTTGTGGATTTATCAATCTAACTGATCTGGGGAAACGGAAGTACCAAACCATAGCCAGCCCATAGTCAGCTCTTACATGTGGTTGAAGGGAAATGCCCAACTCCGTCTCACTTTAACTATCCTATTTCACTTAAGAGGAAAGGGAAGGCAGGGCGCGGTGGCTCAAGCCTGTAATCCCAGCACTTTGGGAGGCCGAGACGGGCGGATCACGAGGTCAGGAGATCGAGACCATCCTGGCTAACACGGTGAAACCCCGTCTCTACTAAAAAATATAAAAAACTAGCCGGGCGAGGTGGCGGCGCCTGTAGTCCCAGCTACTCGGGAGGCTGAGGCAGGAGAATGGCGTGAACCCGGGAGGCGGAGGTTGCAGTGAGCTGAGATCCGGCCACAGCACTCCAGCCTGGGTGACAGAGCGAGACTCCGTCTCAAAAAAAAAAAAAAAAAAAAAAAAAAAAACAGGGAAGGGAAAAGAACTTAGAAACATTTGTGAAGTTCAAAGCCCAGAGGCATACATTTACTAAGAGAATAAAACATAACCATGAAACTCTAGGATGTCTCTCCCCCAACATCTAACCAAAATATTATGAAATGTCTATTACAGCAGTTCTTTTTTACCCAAAACATTATGTCAAGGGCATACTAAAAGCCCAAAACAAACAAGCAAAAAAGCAAACATACAGTTTGAAGATACAGAGCTAGCATCAGAACCAGATATGTCAGAAATATAAGAATTATGAGGTAGGAAATATAAAACATCTATAATTAATATAGTAAGAACTCTAATAAATCAAATAGACACCATGTAAGGAGATATGAGCAATGTAAGCAGAGAGATAGAAAGCCTAAGAAATAACAAAAAAGAAATGCTAGAGATCAAAAACACTGTAACAGAAATGAAAAATACCTTTGATGGACTTATTAGCAGACTAGACATACCTGGAGAGAGAATCTCTGAACTTGAATATATATAAATAGAAATCTTCAAAACTAAAAAGCAGAGAGAATAAGGACTGAAAGAAATAGAACAGAATATGTAGGAATTGTGTTCTTAGATATTACAACTACAAATGCTGTAATGCACACATAATGGGAATACCTGAAGGAGAAAAATAAAACAGAAGTTGTATTTGGAACAGTGACTGAGAACTTTTCCAAAGTAATGTGAATTTTCAAAGGACAAACCTAAAACTCTCCGAGAATATCAGGCAGGATAAATGCCATAAAAACTGCACTGAGGCATATCATTTACAAGCTACTACAAACCAAATATAAAGAAAAATCTTAAAAGAAGCCACAAGGGAAAACACCTTACCTGTAGGAGAGCAAAGGTAAGAGTTACATCCAACTTATCAGCAACCTGGCAAACAAAAGGAAAGTGGAATGCAATAAAGTGCTGAAAGAAAAGTAATTTAAGACACCACCAAGTTAGAATTTTGAACATTGTATCCTGTGAAATTATCCTACAAAAGTGAAAAGGAAATAAACTTTCTCAAACAGCATTGAGAAAAAATATTTTTCAGTAAAGCTGCCTTTTAAGAAACATCTAAAGTTCTTGAGAGAGAAGGAAAATATGGGTCAGAAAGTTGGTTCTATGTGAAGAAATAAAGAATATTGAAGAAGAAATAAGCAAGGGTGAAATCAAAATTTTTATTTTGCTTCTTAATTGGTCTAACAGATGAAGTTTGTTTGCAAAATATATTTGATCATGCATGTGTTTTATATGTGTGTGTGTATATACATGTGCATACATATATGCTTATGTATGTTTTTATGTTAGGGAATAAATGATAACAATAATAGAAGGGATAGGAGGGAAGAATTAGGATTCTTTTGTTGTAAAATCCTCAATTACCTATGAAGTGGTACAGCGTTATTTGAAAGAAAGCTTAGATTAATTGCTCATGTATATTGTAAACTCTACTGCAGCCACTAAAAAAAAAATGAACTATAATAGATGTGTTAATAAAAGAGAGAAAATTGAATCATATAAAATGCTCAAATGGGAAAATAATAGGCAAATATATGGACATAGCAGGCAGAAAATAAGTACGAACATAGTTGAACTCAACAATACTTTCAATCAATCAACTGGATACAATTCACATTCATAGAATATTTCATCCAGCAACAGTAGAAAACACATTTTTCTCAAGTTCACATGGAACATCTGCCAAGATAGACCACATTCTGGGCCATAGAACACACTTAACAAATTAAAAAGAATAGAAATCGTATAATGTCTGCTCTCAGAACACAGTGCAATACTGAGAAACTAACAATCACTATAATGGGCTATTACCTTACAGTAGTGTCTATAAAGCCTACTCTTTCCCCACCATCACATTTTTTAGTAAATCTACGTGGAACATAATTAAGTTCTGTGAGTCATGGCAGTGGTTAGTTTTCTTCATCCATTTAAAAACTACTTTAAATTCATAAGCGTTTTGTAATCACTAGAATAATTTTGTATCTAATTCTTTTAGAAGAGAATATTTGGAAATGCCAGTACTATGTAATCCAGTCACTAGCTTGTTTCAACCATGATAACCACTTTTCACATATTTTAGTTCCATGACATTAGATTTACTAAATGTGTCATCTTTTCATAGTCACCTATTCCTATGAATCATCTCCATTTTTATCCATAACTTGCATGCTCATATTAAATAGAAATATGCCACTAAATAAACTAAATTTTGGAAGTCTTTAATCTGACAACTAAAATTACTAACTTCGTCTACATTTGGATAAATCATATTATATCTCTGATTTTCAGTTTCCTCACTTGTAAAATTAGGATAATGACATTTTTATGCTTACCTCTTAGCATATTTAAAAGGATCGACACATGATTATAATTTACAAATTGCCAAGTGCCCTACAAATGCAAATTATTTCTGATATAAAAATTAGCTTTTAAGCATACTCTTACTGCTAGGGAAACATATATATTGGTAAAAACTTTAGGAAGAGATGTTTTATATTTTCCACTTTGATTAATTACACTGATAATAATTTATTTTATAGAATTAACATAACTATATACAAAGACTTCTAAGAATTATACTCATCACAGGAAAAAGACAACCAAATAATAAATACATCATGGTACATCTTTATGATAATAAACTATGCAAAACTTTTATAGTCCTGATTATCATAACTATTACAATGGTGCATATGCTTGCACAATAAAATATGTGAGACTACTATATACAGTTGGATCCCAGATTTGTTTCAAACACACACACAAGCAAATTTAATATATAGACTACATTAGGCTGTTGAAAGTTCTTACTCCTGTGCTAGATTATGAATGTTTTTAAGTTTTCTTCATAGTTTAAGGAGCAGAGAGAAAAAGAATTTAAAAATGAACAGAAGCATGTGTCCAAGTCTACAATCAAGTATATGTACTATCTTATTTCTAGAAGGAGTAGACAGAAAGAGAAGAAATAATATTTGAAAAAAATGATAGTCTATATTTCCCAAATATTATAAAATACATTAATTTACATATCCAAGAGGTACAATGAACTCCAAAAAGCATAAACTCAAAGACTTCTTAGTGATAAACATTTCACAAGGAGAGAATCTTGAAACTAGCAAGAGAAAAGTGACTGATCACAGACATGGGACCTTCACCGATTATCAGCCGATATCTCATCAGAAACCATGATGGCCAGATGGCAATCAAATGATATATGTAAAGTACTGAAAGAAAAGAAAAAAATGTTAAGCAAGAATTTCATATCGAGCAAAATCTCCCTTCAATAATGAACAATAAATTAAGACTTCTGCAGGTAAAGAAGAGCTGAGTAAGTTTATGCCACTAGACCTGCCCTATGGGAAATGCTAAATAGAGTCCTTCAGATTGAAGTGTTAGAATATTAAGCAGTAACTTGGAGTCACATAATGATAGAAATATAACCATAAAAGTAGCTACACGAGCAAATATGAAAGAATTGCTGTATGTTTATAACTCTTTTTTTATTTTTTGAGATGGAGTTTTGTACTTGTTGTCCAGGCTGGAGTGCAATGGTGTGATCTCAGCTTACTGCAACCTCTGCCTCCCGGGTTCAATCAACTCTCCCCGCTCAGCCTCCTGAGTAGATGGGATTACAGGTGCTCCTGCCACCATGCCTGGCTAATTTTTTGTATTTTTAGTAGAGACAGGGTTTCGCCATGTTGGCCATATTGGTCTCAAACCCCTGATCTCGGATGATCCACTTACCTCGGCCTCCCAAAATGCTGGGATTACAGGCATGAGCCACAGCTCCTGGCCCAATTTTTAATTCACCATAGAATTTAAAAAGAAAAATGTGTAAAATAGACCTAAAATGGCTGTTAGACTGTTATTTGGAACATAATATATAAAGAGGTAAATTATGACAAAAACAACATAAAGTGGGGGATGGAGCAATATAGGAGTAATTTTTTATGTTAATGAAGTTAATTTGAAATCAACTTGAACTAGATTGTTAATAATTTATGGTGCTAAATATAATCTCCACAGTACACCAAAAGAACATCTCTAAAAAATGTACAGAATGGAAAATGTGGAATGAATAAGAAATGATTCTCTATAAAAAATCAACTTAAAAGTAGGCATTAATGAAAGAAATGAGGCAAAAATGTGTAAGACATGGAGAAAACAAATGGCAAAGTGGCATTCATAAGTTATTTAGTTATTTTTATCAGTCATTACTTTTTGTATAAATAAATTAAACCCTCTAATCATGAGTCAGAGATTGGCAGATGGAATAAAACACACAGGCACAAAACAAAAATGAAAAAGCCTGTGTGATGCCAACAAGAGACTCACTTTAGATCCAAAGAAGTAAAAAATTTGAAAGTTAAAGGATGAAGAAGATATTTCATTAAAGTAGTAACCACAAAATATAGTTGCTATACTAACACAAAAATATACTAACTCAAAATATAGAGTTGCTATACTAATATCAGAAACATACAAACTTTACATCAAAACTATAACAAGAAACAACAAAGACAATATGGATCAATACATCAAGAAGATAAAAATATCAATATATGCACACAAAACAAAGCCACTAAATATATTAAAAATGCATTGATAGAATTGAAAGGAGAAAAGATCGTTCTATAAAATTGATTGGAGAATTCAACACCTTACTTTCAATAATGGATAGAACAAAGGTAGAGAATCAATACGGAAATGGAAAATTTTTATAATACTGCTCCAACTAAATCTAACAGGAACATGTATAATACTTCACATAATGAATAAATACATATTTTTCTCCAGAGAACATAAAGTATTTCAATGATAGATCTTATGTTAGGCCACAAACCAATCTCCACAACTTGAACAGATTGAAATCACACAAAGTATCCTGCAAACACAATGGAATGAAGCTAGAAATCAGTAACAGAAGGAAAACTAGAAAAATCATAGACACATGCAGATTAAACAATACCCTTGTAAGCAACCAATGTGTCAAAACATAAGTCAAAAAATAAATTAAAAAATACTTAGAGACAAATGAAAATCAAAGCACAACGTACCAAAACTCATAGAATGCCTTAAAGGCAGTGCTCAGTGGGAAACTTATAGCTCTTAATGCCTACATTAAAAAAATAAGAAAAGTATCCTCAATAACCTAACTTTATACCTTGAAGAACTATAAAATTATAAGCAAACTTAATGCCAATCTAGCAGAAGGAAGAAAATAATAAAGATGAGAGTGAAGTTAAACTAAACAGAGAATAGAAAAACAATAGAGAAGATCAATGGATCAAATCAAATGCAGTTTCTTGGAAAGATCAACCAAACTGGAAGAAGTTTAGCCAGAGTGAGAAGTGAAAAAGGAGAGAAAATACAAATAAATAAAATTACTAATGAAAGTGGGGATATTAATACTGACCTTAGAGAAAAATAATAATTATAAAATAATATTATAAATAATTGTTGGTTGCCAATTTAGATTTTGTAGATGAAATGGACAAATTTCTAGAAACACATAAATTATCAAAACTGACTCAAGAAGAAATAGAAAATTTCAACAGACCCATAAGAAGAGATTGATTCATTAATCAACCCTATTCCAAGAAAATTCAGGACCAGATGGGCTCTTTGGTGAATTTTACTGAACATTTAAAGAATTAACGCCAATTCTTCTAAACTCTTCCAAAAATATATAAGAGGGGTAATAATTCTTAACATCTTATGAAGCTAGAGTTACCATGATCCAAAGATAGTGACATCACAAGAAAAGAAAATTATAGATCAATAGTCCTTATGAATATAGATTCAATCACTCTCAACAATATGGCAAACCAAATACAGTAGCATATTAAAATTGTTATACACCATAGACAAGTGGGAAGTATCCTAGGAATGCAAGGACAACTCATCATAAAATCAATGAATGTAATTTGCTGCCTTAATAGAACAAATAGAGGAAACAACATTATTATCCCAATTGACATAGAAAATCCATTTGAGAAAATCAAACATCCTTTTATAATAAAAATATTTAGAAAACTAAGAATAGAAGAGAAGCTCCCTAACATGATTGGAATGAGACTGAAATCTTTCCCCTTGTTTTTTTTTTCCTGAGGACTCTCTTTGGCTTGTAGATGGCCACCTTCTGACTGTGTCTTCATATAGCCTTTCCTCTGTGCATGTGCATTCCTGGTGTTTCTTCCTCTGCTTATAAGGAGCATAGTCACATTGGATTAAAATCCCACCCTTATCATCTTATTTAACCATAATTATCTCTTTAAGTGTCCTGTCTACAAATGCAGTTACATTGAAGGTTAGGATTTTAACAGGTGTATTTTGAGTGGAAACTCCTACAACTCCTACAACTCAACAATAACAAAGAAACACAAACAACCCAATGAAAAAATAAGCCAAATACTTCAATAAATATGTTTTAAGAGAAGATATACAAACAGTCAATAAGCTCATGAAAAAAGGCCCCAAAGTCACTAGGGAAATGAAAATCACAACTACAATAAGATATTACTTTAACTAGAATGAATATTATATATAATATTGTCCATTAAAATATATATTATATATATTATATAGCACTCAGAGCTAATTCTTAGACCAACTCTTTCTATTTATAAATACATATATATCTATATATCTATATCTATATCTCTATATATAGATATCTTAATGGACAATACAAGTTTGATGAGGCTATAGAAAAATTGAAACTTTCATGCATTGCTGGTAGGAATGGAAAATGGTAAAGTGGCTGCGGAATATAGTTTGATAGTTTGTCATAAAGATAAACATAGAATTATATGACCTAGTATTTCTACTTTTAGGTCTATGCATCAAAAATAAATGAAAAAAAAAAAAAGAAAGAGATTTAAACAGATAATTTATACCAATGTTCATTGTAGCATTATTGACAATAGCCAAAATGTGGAAACAAACCAGATGTCCATAAACAGCTGAATGAATAAGTAAAATGTATATGCATACCATAAAATACTATTCAGCCATAAAAAGGAATAAAGTTCTTATACATATTATACATATTATAACATGAATGATTCTTGATACAGAACATGGATGATTCTTGATAACATTATGCTAAGTAAAATAATTCAGATACAAAAGAATAAATATATGATCCCGCTTATATGATAAAAATATCTAGAATAAGCAAATTGTAGAGACAGAAGGTAGATGTGGGGTCACAAAGACTGAGTGATGAAATCAATAAAGAATTATTGTTTAATGGTTACAAAGTTTCTGTTTGAAGAAATAAAAATATTTTGGAAATAGATAAAAGTGATGATTGTACAACACTGTGAATATAATTAATGCCAATGAATTACACATTTTAAAATTGTTAAAGTAACTATATATATATAAATATATATATATTTCCACAATGAAAAAGTGGTTTCATGATGTTTATATACCCCTCTGTGAAAATGCTGACTATATTTTCTTTGCCCAGAGTTTTTGTGTTTTAAAATTATGTTATCAGAGAATTATTAAAAAGAAAGAACATATATTATCTGCCCCAACTCCTGCATTTTACAGAAATAGAAACTGAGATCCAGATGTGCTTAATGACTCAAATCACACTACCATTTAGAATGCTTTAGAATCAAGTTCTACTAACATGTTGGACCTTTCATTGATTTATGTTTTATTATTTATTATGTAATGACTGGTTTATTCTTATTATAGGACTTGCAATGTTCGTCAATCAGATAAAGGTTACATAATTTTCTGGAAAAAGTCTAGGGTAAAGTAGATGGCTTTGCAGAAGGCTTGAAATAACATTTCATAAACAACTGTTTTCTTGGTAAAATGAGCAGTCCTAAGGTTAGGAAAGGACAGCAGTCAAGGAGTAAGAAATCCAATTTAACAGCATGTGTAGGAGCCTGAGACTGGGGCCTAAGGTGCACAATTCTGGTATTAGCGGCACTCACAGCTGATTCTTGGAACAATGCTATTGGTTTCTAGAATTACTACAGTCTTAAAAAGTTTCTTCTGGGCTGATGATTTGGCCTGGAAATCAGAGCTGAATTGGATACTTGAACCAGGCAAATTAACCCTTTTATGCCTAGTGTTCATTATTGGAACGCTAAGCTTATAAGAATTATTTGTATACTACTGCTCAAGGTCATCATCAAAGTCTGATTTTTCTCAAAAAAATTTGCAACCTCCAGCATAAATGGGTTAAGTCAGTCACAATAACACCATGCATGATCAGTGTTGAAAAGTAAAATGCTCTTCAGGCTATTCCTGTGTTAAAGAATTGAAACCAAAGTAATGTCTAACACAAGATATTGGTATCTGACCTCTTTCTTATAACAACTCTGAAAAGTGTGTGTAGCCTGAATAAAAATGTGTAAGCTGCTAAGTAAATTGACATTCAGAAGAACATTTAGTGAGAGTGCTATGGAATACAGTGGCAGGAGTATTTAACTCAAATTCAGCATATCTAGATTCTAATTCAATTTACTAACTTGTATTGTGATTGAAGACAACAACAATAAGACATTACTGGATAGCTCTGGACTTCCTTGTTAGATGCAGAGATTATTAAAACAACACTCACCAGTAAGCTTTTAGAACCAAATGCCCATTATGGTTCTGTATATGAAGTAATAATCAATAACACCTACATAAGTGGCCGTCAGTGTTGAAGAAATTATCTGTAAAATTTAGTGAGGTTATATTGGGATTTTAAAGATGAAGCTAGTAGTTGTGATTGAATTGACAAAATCTTACCAAGTTTACAAATAGATTATGCAGATGTCAAGTGCATTTTCAAAATTGACATGGCAAATTCAAGACTCAATATAAAAATGGAAAAATAGTAGATTGCTATTTGGTGATTGGAAAGGTTAGTTTGGGCTGATGACTGTCTCAGTGATTTGGAACTTGCAAGGAATTTACAAGTTTTTAATGAATTTGATGTTTCTAATGCATCTGATACCCCAAGAGAACACTAAAATATAAAGCAGAAGTCTAATTTTATTTCTGCTCTTTGGGTGTAAAATTGTCCAATAAGAAGGAAATTAAGAGTGCATGCTGAAATCAACTCCTTATCCTTCCTGATCTCACCATATATTGTGTGGTCAGCTATTATATGTTAAAGCAATTACAGAAATGTGGGGCCTCAGTGTTCTTGGAATAATGCCTCATACTCATTTTGCTGTGTAGGGTAAGAGTTTAGGAGAGGCCTACTGCCAGAAAGAGCATGAGATTTAGTTCTAACTGCCATCTCTTTTACTACAAAAGCAGGAAAATAATAGCTGCTTTAACTGTTGTGATGGCAATGATGAGATAATCCACTTGAAAGCACTTTACAAAGTCTTGAAGGATTTGTAAGTGATGACTGACTTTTCGGTGCCTGCCCTATTCCTGTAGTCCAATGAATAAATCAATAATGGGATGATTTGGAGGTAGGAGTTTGAGATGGCAAATATTATTGTTAGGTTTTAGTGTATTGAGATGAATTTAAGACAATAGATAAAACCTGAGCCCAATGTGCTGATTTAGAGTAAGCTGAGGTGTTTTTAAAATATATTTCTTCTAAGTATACATGGTTTATTTTCAGGATTTGTGTTATTGAATTTGTGTGAGAATCATCAGAGCAGGGACTATCTTTTGATTTTGTGTGCACCCTTGGTTCTTGATAGACTCTTTAGAAATGCCTCAATGTTTGGCCACAGTTCTTTACTTGTAGATTGTTCTTCAGCTCAATACTGTTCTTGCCTTTCACTTCCAAAATTCATAACCTAATTGCTATTAGTGATAGCTAAATCACCTCAGCCAGTATCTTAGGTACATACATCTCCTTAGACCAATCTGTACTTCTCTGCTTTCTGATGCCAACTCCAACAGGCTCAGCCAGTCAAGAGCTCCACATAGTCCCTTTGTTTTCCTACATGAAAGTTGTAAAGTCAGATCAAGTTCTGCTAGGTTTTCCTCACAGTCTTTCTCTTCCAGAGGAATCAGATGGGGTAGGGGAAGTAGTCTTTGTTCTTCAGTTACATTCTGATTTTTTGTTTCTTAAATCCTTCAGCTAATGACTGAAAAACGGAGTGTGATCTTGAGATTAACCTTTCTATGCTTTATTTTCCCCATATATAAAATGAAAATAATAATAGCATTTACTCCTCAGGGTTATTTGAAGTAGTAAATTAGTTTATACTTGCACCATTTATAATGACATCTAGAACCTAGGAAGAACTTAGAAAAAGTCAATAATTATTATTATGACCCATCTGTGTATTTTCTGAGATAGCTTCTACCCTAATTGCAGCCTCCTGTCTCTGTGCATTGTGTATGTGTGTATATGTGTCCAAACAACTAGATAAAAATAGAAAAAAATCTACTTTTCAATTATTTATTTAAGAATAGGCTCATCAGCCCTGCCCAAATGAAGAAAGATATTGAAGGCTATTCACAATCAATATGAATGTCAACATACTTAGACAGATGGTCAACCTGCCTTGTGAGAAGCACAATGAACAAATCAATGAAACTCATTAGAAGGCACTTAAGAATAATAAATTATGAAGGAATAAATAATAATTCAGCAAAGGCTTGGTTCCAGGAGCTTGAATTGAGGGTGTCAGAATTGGAAACCACTCAAATAGTCCCCATATAATTTAAGACAAGGTAAAATATATGAATCATTTCTGAAATGTTAAAAATTTTTCTGTATGAACAAAATGTATTGGTCAATTTGCATTTAAGTGTTCTCCTCTGTGAAGTGGCTTGAACATGCAACAGAAGCACTATTTTCTGTCTACCAGTATGGTCACTCTCCACCCCACCTCCTAAGTAGTCATAAACAAGAAAACATTGATTTAGGGTACTAAATTGTCACTACTACAGATGCATAAACAACACAGAAATCTGTCCTGAGTTACTGGTTGGGAATAAATCTAGTATTCTATTTTACCATTATTACATTTGGCTGTTTATCCCTAGTTAGTTTTCCATATTATGTATGGTTAGTATGCTTAGAGTAAAGGATCTGAATCTGGGGTCAATGGAGAAACTTCTCTGACTGTAGCTAATTGGAAAGGACCTAAATAGTCATTCATATTTAACTTGTTAAAACTCCCAGGGAAAGTTCAATATAAACAAGGGATAAGCCTTAAATCCCAGAAATGCATCTATAATGTTACAGGTTGATGTTAACAATGAAGCAATGAAGAATAAATTGGAGTTATAGAAGTCTGACCACTTTCCCTGAAATCATATATTCTATTCAGGTAGCAGTTTTCTTCCCTACATACAGCTAGAGTTACCCTGGATTTTGGACAAAAATGCTGTAAATCTGCACATTGCCTTCTGGAATTTTGTAACCAATTAAACCATCTGTTAGTGCCCTGGAGCACACCCACCTACAAGTTTTTCAGCTAATGAGTTGCTTGGTGGTTTCAGTAAAAGAGTTTCTCCTTGAGGACCATGCCTTACCCAGTTAAAAAGCCTGCAAGACATTGCTAAAGCATAGAGAAATACAAGAATATGTACTTTTTCTACAGTAAAAGGGTCAGTGTCAAACAAGTGTGCAAAAAGTGTATAAGATCAGTTCAGTAACTGGGTGATCTCTTCACAGCTTCTACAAGTTTACCACCCTTTAGAAAGAAATTAACATAGGCCTGAGATAAGATTCTTTGTGTGTGTGTGTGTGTGTGTGTGTGTGTGTGTGTGTGTTTTGTAGAAGCTGCCTTCTTTGATATACCTGAATAATATCATTAAAATGCATCTTCAAAAAAAATGATCAGATTCTACTTACTGGTAAAAATTTACTTATGGTTTATAGGAACAAGGTATACAATAGAGAAATTATTTCCTAATATATTGTGTGTGTGAGTGACCTGCAAAGAGCTACTGACATATCAGGGGAGGTGGTGGATAACACTGCACTAGGAGTAAATGTCATAAATCTGGAAAACTTCAGAGATACATATGTGGAAAACTCAAATATGTTGGTCTTCAATTAAAACAGTGCACACACGTTGAGTCTGATACCGACACCTATCTAGCTATAAGTTTTACATATGTGCCCTCATGCAGCCCTAACACTTTGACCTTGATTGTTGCATGTATGTGAGCATTATAGATAGACACTGATAAGGGCCTGTGTCTGAAGCTGGGACTTACAGTCAGAATTTGTATACGTAGCACCAAAATGTCTAGAGGTTATTAAATCCCCACTCTCAAGTTCTATTCTAATTGATCATATTATGTCTTTATATTTTTGTCATCTCTGCTTTTTATCTCACCATTTTCAATAGATTTCAGCATATTCTTTAAATCCTTTGTTCGCTTTTGAAAATCTCTACTTTGGGGGAGGTGGATCAAGACGGTTGATTAAAAGCAGCTATAGTGCAGGGCATTTACAAAGAGGAAGAAAAGAGTTGGGTAAATACAGCACCTTCTACTGAAATATCTAGGTACTCACATTGGGACTGATTGAGGAAACAACTCAACCCACAGAGAATGAAGGAAAGAAGGACAAGATGATGGCCCATTCAGGAGCAACATGGAGCCAAGAGAACCCCCACCTCCAGCCAAGGGAAGTGGTGAGTAAATGTGTGACCCTGGGTAATATGCATATCCCATAGACCTTTTGAACCCATGGATCAGGAGCTCACCTCCTGAGCCCACTCCACCAGGGCCTTGGGTTCAACACACAGAGCTGTGTGGAGTCTCAGCAGAACTGCTGCTCAGAAACACACAGAGACCTGGGAGCTTTACATACTCTAGACCTGGGATCTCTGACAAAGGTAACTGCCACTCAGACAAGGTGTGAGGTCCATACATATCCCAAAGAAGGGGGCTAAATCCAAGAAGCTAAGCAGTGTCAGTCTGTGGACTCCATTTACCAGCCACTACAAAAACACACTGAAATACACAGACCAGTGACACTATGAAGCAACCACATAAACAAGTCTACAAAATAACTAGCTAGCATCGTGATGACAGGAGAAAAATCCACACATAACAGTACTAACCTTAAATGTAAATGGGATAAATGCTTCAATTACAAGACACAGAGTGGCAAGCTGGATAAAGAACCAACACTCATTGGTATGCCGTCTTCAAGAGACTCATCTCACGTGCAAAGACACATATAGGGTCAAAATAAAGCGATGGACAAAAATTTGCCAAGCAAATGGAAAACAGAAAAAAGCAAGGTTTGCAATCCTAGTTTCTGACAAAACAGACTTTAAACCAGCAAAAATTTAAAAAAAAAAAAAAAGACAAAGAAGAGCATTACATATGGTAAAGGGTTCAATTCCACAAGAAGATCTAATTATACTAAACATAAATGTACCCAATACAGGAACATCCAGATTCATAAGGCAAATTCTTAGAGATCTTCAAAGAGACTTAGACTCCCACACAGTAATAGTGGGTGACTTTACACCCCACTGATAGTATTAGACAGATCTTCAATAAAAAAATTAACAAAAATATTTAGGACCTGAACTCAGCTCTGGATCAAGTGGACCTGAGAGATATCTACAGAAATCTCCACCCAAAACACCAGAATATACATTCTTCTCATTGCTACATAGCACTTCCTCTAAAATTGATCATATAATCAGAAGTAAAACACTCCTCAGCAAATGTAAAAGAACTGAAATCATAACAGTCTCTTGAACAACAGTGCAAACAAATTAGAACTCAAGATTAAGAAATTCATTCAAAGCCACACAACTACATGGAAATTGAACAAAATCCTCCTTTGGATAAATAATGAAATTAAGGCAGAAATCAAGAAGTTCTTTGAAACTAATGAAAACAAAGACAAATGTACAAGAATCTCTGTGACACAGCTAAAGCACTGTTAAGAGGGAAATTTATAGTACAAAATACCCACACCAAAAAGCTAGAAAGATCTCAAGTTAACAACCCAACATCACAACTAAAATAACTAGAGAACCAAGAGCAAACAAACCCCAAAGCTAGCAGGAGACAAGAAGTAATCAAGAGGAGAGCTGAATGAAGGAGATGGACACATGAAAATCTCTTCAAAAGATCAAATCCAGGAGCGGCTTTTTTTTTTTTTTTTTTTTTTGGAAAAAAAATAGACTGCTAGCTAGACTAATAAAGAAGAAAGGGGAGAAGATTCAAATAGACACAATTAGAAATGATAGGGGGGATATTACCATTGACCACACAGAAATACAACCACAGAGAATATTAAAAACACTTTTGTACACATAAACCAGAAGAAATAGATAAATTCCTGTACACGAACACTCTCCCAAGACTGAACCAAGAAGAAATTGTATCCCTGAAGAGACCAATAACAAGTTCTGAAATTGAGGCAATAGTAAGTAGCCTACCAACCAAAAAACAAACAAACAAAAGCCAGGACCAGACAGATTCACAGATGAACGATACCAGAGGTACAAAGTACAGCTGGTACCATTTCTACTGAAACTATTCCAAAAATATTGAAAAGGAGAGACTCCTCCCTAACTCATTCTATAAGGCCTGCATCATGTATTACCAAAACCTGGCAGAGATACAACACATGAAAAACTTCAGGCCAATATCCTTGATTAACATCAATGCAGAAATCCTCAACAAAATACCGGCCTCAAAAAGCTTATCCACCACAATTAACAAGGCTTCATCCCTGGGATGCAAGGTAATTTTAACATATAGAAATCAATAAATGCAATTCATCACATAAACAGAACTAAAAACAAAAACCACAAGATTATCTTAATAGATTCAGAAAAGACCTTTAACAAAATTCAACATCCCTTCATGTTAAAAACTCTCAATTAACTAGGTATTGAAGGAACATACCACAAAATAATAAGAGCCATAAATCACAAACCCACAACCAGTATCATACTGAATGGGCAAAAAGCTGGAATCATTTGTCTTGAAAACCAGCACAAGGCAAGGTTACCCTGTCTCACTTCAACATGTTATTGAAAGTTCTGGCCTGGGAAATCAAGCAAGAGAAAGAAATAAAGGGTATTCAAGTAGAAAGAGAGGAAGTCGAATTATCTTTGTTTGCAGATTACATGATACTATATTTAGAAAACCCCATTGTCTCAGTCCAAAAGCTTCATAAGCTGACAAGAACTTCAGAAAAGCCTCAGGATACAAAATCAATGAACAAAAGTCGCTAGCATTCCTATAAACCAGCAGCGGGCAAGCAGAGAGCTACATCATGAATGAACTCCCATTCACAATTGCCACAAAAAGAATAAATTACCTAGGAATACAACTAACAAGGGAAGTGAAGGACCTCTTCAAGAAGAACTACAAACCAATGCTCGAAAAAATCAGAGATGACAAAAACAAATGGAAAAACATTCCATGCTCACGAATATAAATAATCAATATTATCAAATGGCTATACTGCCCAAAGTAATTTATAGATTCAATGCTATTCCCATTAAACTATCATTGACATTCTTCACAAAATTAGAAAAAAAATATTTTAAAATTCATACAGAACCAAAATAAAAGAGCCCAAATAGACAAGGCAATATTAAGCAAGAAGAAAAAGCTGGAGTCATTACACTACCTGACTTCAAACAATACTATAGGGTTACAGTAACCAAAACATCATGGTACTGGTACAAGAACAGACACATAGACCAATGGAACAGAATAGGGAATCCAGAAATAAGGCTGCACACCTACAACCATCTGATCTGTGACAAACCTGACAAAAACCAATGGGGAAAGGATTCCATATTTAATAAACAGTGCTGGGAGAACTGACTAGCCATATGCAGAAGATTGAAACTGCACCCCTTCTCTACACCACAGACAAACATTAACTCAAAATGGATTAAGGACTTAAATGTAAAACCAAAAACTATAAAAACCCTAGAAGAAAATCTAGACAATACCATTCAGGACATAGGCATGGGCAAATATTTCATGATGAAGATGCCAAAAGCAATTGCAACAAAAGCAAAAATAGGCAAATGGTATCTAATTAAACTGAAGAGCTTCTGCACAGCAAAAGAAAGTATCAACAGGATAAACAGACAACCTACAAAATGAGAGAAAATTTTTGCAATCTATGCATCTGACAAAGGTCTAATATCCAGCATCTATAAGCAACTTAAACAAATTTACGAGAACAAACAACCCCATTAAAAAGTGGGCAAAGGACATGAACAGATACTTCACAAAAGAAGACATACATCCTTTCAACAACATATGGAAAAAAAGCTCAACATCACTAATCATTAGAGAAATGTAAATAAAAACTACAATGAAATATCACCTCACGGTAGTCAGAATGGCTATTACTAAAAAGTCAAAAAACAACAGATGCTGTTGAGTTTGTGGAGAAAAAGGAATGCTTCTGCATTATTGGTGGATGTGTAAGTTAGTTCAACCATTGTAAAATACAGTGTAGTAATTCCTCAAAGATCTAGAGGCAGAATACCATTTGATTTCAGCAATGCCATTATTGGATATATACCCAAAGGAATATAAATTGTTCTATTATGAAGACACATGCATTCGAATGCTCATTGCAATGCTATTCACAATAGCAAAGAAATAGAATTGACCTAAATGTTCATAAATGATACACTAGATAAAGAAAATGTGGTACATATACATTATGGAACACTATGCAGCCATAAAAGGAATGAAATCATATCCTTTGCAGGGGCATGGATGGAGCTGGAGGCCATAATTCTTAGCAAACTAACACAGAAACAGAAAACCAAATACTGCATGTTCTCACCTAAAAGTGAGAGCTAAATTATGAGAACATATGGACACATGCTGGGGAAAAATACACACTGGGACTTGTCAGAGGGTTGGGGGTGGAAGAAGGGAGAGTATTAGGGAGAATATTAATAGCTAGTAGATTCTGAAATTAATACCTAGGTGATGGGAAGATCTGTGCAGAAAACTACCATGGCACATATTTACCTATAACAAACCTGCACATGTACCCCTGAATGTAAAATAAATGTTGGAAATAAAAGATAAAAAATAAATTTAAAAATAAAAATCTAATTTTTATTTTACAAACTTATTTGCCCTATGTGACTGTCATTTAGGTTAGCACTGAAAAACTGTAAAACAATCCAAAATAAAAACAGACAATAAAGCCTACAAAATCTTGAACTTCAGTAGACTGTATGAAACCAAGTGACTTCATTTGAAAATTTGGAGATATCCATTTCTTATTGATACCTGTTTTCCTCAATTGTCATTGCTAAAAAGGTTTATGTTTATTTTTGATGTTACCAATATTCCTGTATTACTACTTAAATTTCAATGCCTTCATTAAGATTGCCTAAGAGTTCCACTGCAACATAACTCATCCCTTTCTTTATGAAACCAAACTACATTTGGATCCTGTTTGATTCCTAATAGTGTTTTTTAAAGGAGTTTACCTAGCTGGAGCTGACACCTGTCTATACTGTGCAGTTTGAAGGATATAAGGAAAGATTTTCCACAAAGAAAAAAGACTGCTTTTGATATAATCTCAGAAATTATGCCATCAGCGATTTCTTCACTTTTTATTAAGTATTATGCTCTGTGGACTCCTATTTTGAACTGAAAAAAATTATTTCTCAATTGGTATGAATTCACTGTTTTGCTCAGAACAGGGAGACTCTAAACTGGATAGAAGTACTCTGCATACCATGGGAGGGAAAAAGGGATTTAAGTTGGGTACCAAAAGAAGGCTCCAGATCACTAGATAAAATTCTCTCCATTTTACAAACAAGGCAAATAAGAAGGAGAGAGGAGATGATTTGCTTTAGCTCATATGTTTGTCCTGCCACATGCTCAGTACGCATTGCTTTCACGGGTAAGTCTCTGTTTTTTGTAATCACCCCAAATCCTAAACAAATTGTTCAAAATAAGAGTTTTAATGTAAGGACATGGTTTTCAGTTTCACCTTACCTCCCAGGTCCAGCATTTAAAAAATATTTTTAAAATATCAAATAATAACAGAAAAACACATCACTTTAATTTTCTTTGGTACCATAATTCATGTCAATCAGGTACTTCTACTTCCCTTTGAATGGACTGATTTATTCCTAAACTATGACTACCACCATCTGCTACTTTTCCTTTTGTCTAACTTATTTTCATCTTCAAAGCATCCTTATAATAAATTCATTGGTAAATATAAAGCAGCCACTGCCCTGTTGGCTACAGTCCTGCCGCCTTATTCCTTAGCACCTAAAGAATTGTTGTGGTTGTTTTCATTATCTTTCATCTCTGCTGAAAGTGAAAGTAGGAGGGGAGACAAGAGATGGTTCCATCACAGGCTCCACTTCAAAAGAGCCTTGATCGTGAAAGGTGAGAGCCACATGAGTTGACTTTCTCTTCTAGCACACAATTATCTTAATATTAAGTAATTTACTCTGTAATTATTATGAAATCTTACAACCTCTAAAACTAGGAACACTCTTAACATGAACAGATTCAATTCAAATTTTATTCCACTTTAAAAAACTTGTACTGAGTTCATACCAGGGTTCAGATATTGTAATGGGAACCAAGACTTCAAAGATCTAAAAAAAATCTACTGCATTCTCACAAAGACTTCATGGTCTATTCTGTAGCCCAAACAGCAAAGGTATTTAGGATAATCTCAAACATATTGGAGGAGAAAATATATATATATATATATATAATATATATATATATATATATACTTTTTGAAATTTATGTATAGTATACAAATAGAGGCAAGTATGTAGAGGTAAGTGTAAAATACATGGAAGTTCAGAGAAAGAGTTCAAACAGAGTCTATGTGTTTTTCCCCTGTGTTTTTTAATTTAATTCATTAAATCTTCTTCTGAGCTGGACACTACCTGACCCTTCTTGCCCTCAGTGCACATACAAAATCCACACTCTATAGACAGAACCATTCTACCACAGGTCATTTCACTTGACAAACATTTTTACAGATTTGTTTATAGTCTATCAAGTGGCCAATCAATTTCATTGGAAATGAGACACAACTGGTTACTTAGATAAATTGACCTTTTCTCCCAGAGCTAAGCTGTGTGGTTTCTATCACTCATAAAGACACCTTCCTCTCCTAAAGAAAATTGATGATCATCAAGGGACCCGGAACCGGACACACTGAGTTTACATTCTTTGGATTAGATTCATTTGTAGTACGCTGGACAAGCTATAAAAGGCTAATCTGAGTTTGCAAACTTGTCCTCACTTCCTAGGTGTGAGATTGTATAAAGATGGAATACAGAAGTTACATGAGAAAAATAACAAGGCAGAAAGTGTACATAGCTTCACAATGCTTCTCTAACCCCCAACAGATGTGCAATTGTTTTATATTCAGTGAATCCCATGCAGAATGAGAAATTTACCAGTGTGAAGGACCTAAGAAACCATAGACTCTCTCTTTAACATAATTAGATGGAAGAGAGGTGGAGAGCACAGCTACCTTCAACCATCTAAGACAATTTCTTATGCTATCACACCATGAAAACAGATATTTAAACTGAGACTAAAAGACAATTGAAAGAACATTCAAATGAGATTCAGCAATTTATGCCTTTTAAGCCTCTTATCCATTTTGAGATTACAGGTATAAAATGGTTGAAAGTTGGAGATTTAGAGTGAACTTATCATGCCCCTTACTTGAAATTTAGGAAAAAGGAGCTTTTTTTCTTCTTCTTCTTTTCTCTGTCCTTTTTTTAAAAAAAATATTATACTTTAAGTTCTAGGGTACATGTGCACAATGGGCAGGTTTGTTACGTATGTATACATGTGCCAAGTGGGTGTGCTGCACCCATTAACTCCTCATTTATATTAGGTATTTATCCTAATGCTATCCTTCCCCACTCCCCGCACTCCATGACAGGCCCCAGTGTGTGATGTTCCCAACCCTGTGTCCAAGTGTTCTCATTGTTCAATTCCCACCTATGAGTGAGAACATATGGTGCTTGCTTTTCTGTCTTTGAGATAGTTTACTAAGAATGATGGTTTCCAGCTTCATCCATGTCCCTACAAAGGACATGAACTCATCCTTTTTTATGGCTGCATAGTGTTCCATGGTGTATATGTGCCTTCCCCACTCCAACAATAGGCTGATGTTCCCCTTCCTGCGTCCAAGTGATCTCATTGTTCAAGTCCCACCTATGAGTGAGAACATGCAGCATTTGGTTTTCTGTTCGTGTGATAGTTTGCTGAGAATGATGGTTTCCAGCTGCATTCATGTCCCTACAAAGGACACAAATTCATCTTTTTTTATGGCTGCATAGTGTTCCGTGGTGTATATGTGCCACATTTTCTTAATCCAGCCTGTCACTGATGGACATTTGGGTTGATTCCAAGTCTTTGCTATTGTGAATAGTGCTGCAATAAACATACGTGTGCCTGTGTCTTTATAGTAACATGATTTATAATCCTTTGGGTATATACCCAGTAATGGGATGGCTGGGTCAAATGGTATTTCTAGTTCTAGGTCCCTGAGGAATCGCCACACTGTTTTCCACATTGGTTGAACTAGTTTACAGTCTCACCAACAGTGTAAAAGTGTTCCTATTTCTCTACATCTTCTCCAGCACCTGTTGTTTCCTGACTTTTTAATGATTGCCATTCTAACTGGTGTGAGATGGTATCTCATTGTGATTTTGATTTGCAATTCTCTGATGGCCAGTGATGATGAGTACTTTTTCATGTATCTGTTGGCTGTATGAATGTCTTCTTTTGAGAAGTGTCTGTTCATATCCTTTGCCCACTTTTTGATGGGGTTGTTTGTTTTTTTCTTGTAAATTTGTTTGAGTTATTTGTAGGTTCTGGATATTAGCCCTTTGTCAGATGAGTAGATTGCAAAAATTTTCTCCCATTCTATAGATTGCCTGTTTGCTCTGATGGTAATTTCTTTTGCTGAGCAGAAGCTCTTTGGTTTAATTAGATCCCATTTGTCGATTTTGGCTTTTGTTGCCGTTGCTTTTGGTGTTTTAGACATGAAGTACTTGCCCATGCCTATGTCCTGAATGGTATTACCTAGGTTTTCTTGCAGGGTTTTTATGGTATTAGGTCTAACATTTAAGTCTCTAATCCATCTTGAATTAATTTTCGTATAAGGAGTAAGGAAAGGATCCAGTTTCAGCTTTCTACTTATGGCTAGCCAATTTCCAGGCACCATTTATTAAATAGGGAATCCTTTCCGCATTTCTTGTTTTTGTCAGGTTTGTCAAAGATCAGATGGTTGTAGATGTGTGGTATTATTTCTGAGAGCTCTGTTCTGTTCCATTGGTCTATATCTCTGTTTTGGTACCAGTGCCATGCTGTTTTGGTTACTAGAGCCTTGTAGTATAGTTTGAAGTCAGGTAGCATGATGCCTCCAGCTTTGTTCTTTTGGCTTAGGATTGTCTTGGCAATGTGGTCTCTTTTTTGGTTCCATATGAACTTTAAAGCAGTTTTTTCCAATTCTGTGAAGAAAGTCATTGGTAGCTTAATGGGGATGGCATTGAACCTATAAATTGCCTTGGGCAGTATGGCCATTTTCATGATATTTATTCTTCCTATCCTTGAGCATGGTATGTTCTTCCTTTTGTTTGTGTCCGCTTTTATTTTGTTGAGCAGTAGTTGGTAGTTCTCCTTGAAGAGATCCTTTACATCCTTTGTAAGTTGGATTCCTAGGTATTTTATTCTCTTTGAAGCTATTGTGAATGGGAGTTCATTCACGATTTGGCTCTCTGTTTGTCTGTTATTGGTGTATAGGAATGCTTGTGATTTTTGCACACTGATTTTGTATCCAGAAACTTTGCTGAAATTTGCTTATCAGCTTAAGGAGATTTTTGGCTGAGACCATGGGATTTTCCAAATATACAATCATGTCATCTGCAAACAGAGACAATTTAACTTCCTCTTTTCCTAATTGAATACCCTTTATTTCTTTCTCCTGCCTGATTGCCCTGGCCAGAACTTCCAATGCTATGTTGAATAGCAGTTGTGAGAGAGGGCATCCCTGTCTTGTGCCAGTTTTCAAAGGAAATTCTTCCAGTTTTTGCCCATTCAATATGATATTGGCTGTGGGTCTGTCATAAGTAGTTCTTATTATTTTGAGATGCATCCCATCAATACCTAGTTTATAGAGAGTTTTTAGCATGAAGTACTGTTGAATTTTGTTGAGGGCCTTTTCTGCATCTATTGAGATAATTATGTGGTTTTTGTCTTTGATTTCATTTATGTGATGGATTTTGTTTATTGATTTGTGTATGTTGAACTAGTCTTGCATCCCAGGGATGAAGCCAAGTTGATCATGGTGGATAAACTTTTGGATGTGCTCCTCGATTCAGTTTGCCAGTATTTTACTGAGGACTTTTGCATCAATATTCATTGGGGATATTGGTCTAAAATTCTTTTTTTGTTGTGTCTCTGCCAGGCTTTGGTATCAGGATGATGCTGGCCTCATAAAATGAGTTAGAAAGGATTCCCTCTTTTTCTATTGATTGGAATAGTTTCAGAAGGAATGGTACCAGCTCCTCTTTGTACCTCTGGTAGAATTCGGCTGTGAATCCATCTGCTCCTGGACTTTTTTTGGTTTGTAGGCTATTAATTATTGCCTCAATTTCAGAGCCTGCTATTGGTGTATTCAGGGATTCCCCTTCTTCCTGGTTTAGTCTTGGGAGGGTGTATGTGTCCAGGAATTTATCCATTTCTTCTAGGTTTTCTAGTTTATTTGCATGGAGGTGTTTATAGTGCTCTCTGATGGTAGTTTGTGTTTCTGTGGGATCTTTGGTGATATCCCCTTTATCATTTTTTATTGTGTCTATTTGATTCTTCTCTCTTTTCTTCTTTATTAGTCTTGCTAGCAGTCTATCAATTTTGTTGATCTTTTAAAAAAACCAGCTCCTGGATTCATTGATTTTTTTGAAGTGTTTTTTTTTGTCTCTGTCTCCTTCAGTTCTGCTCTGGTCTTGGTTATTTCTTGCCTTCTGCTAGCTTTTGAATGTGTTTGCTCTTGCTTCTCTAGTTCTTTTAATTGTGATGTTGATTTTAGATCTTTCCAGCTTTCTCTTGTGGGCATTTAGTGCTATAAATTTCCCTCTACACACTGCTTTAAATGTGTCCCAGCGATTCTGATATGTTGTGTTGTTGTTCTCATTCATTTCAAAGAACATCTTTATTTCTGCCTTCATTTTTTTATGTACCCAGTAGTCATTCAGGAGCAGGTTGTTCAGTTTCCATGTAGTTGTGTGGTTTTCATTGAGTTTCTTAATCCTGAGTTCTAATTTGATGGCACTTTGATCTTAGAGACAGTTTGTTGTGAAATCTATTCTTTTACATTTGCTGAGGAGTGCTTTACTTCCAATGATATGGTCTATTTTGGAATAAGTGTGATGTGGTGCTGAAAAGAATGTATTTTCTGTTGATTTGGAGTGGAGAGTTTTGTAGATGTCTATTAGGTTCGTTTGGTGCCGAGCTGAGTTCAAGTCCTGGATATCCTTGTTAACCTTCTGTCTCATTGATCTAATATTCACAGTGAGATGTGAACTCTCCCATTATTATTGTGTGGGAGTCTAAGTTTCTTTGTAGGTCTCTAAGGACTTGCCTTAAGAATCTGGATGCTCCTGTATTGGGTGCATATATTTAGGATAGTTAGCTCTTCTTGTTGAATTAAACCTTTTATGCAATGTCCTTCTTCATCTCTTTCGATCTTTGTTGGTTTAAAGTCTCTTTTATCAGAGACTAGAATTGCAACCCTTGCTTTTTTGTTTTGTTTTGTTTTCCATTTGCTTGGCAGATCTTCCTGCATCCCTTTATTTTGAGCCTATGTGTGTCTCCGCATGTGAGATGGGTCTCCTGAATACAGCACACTGATGGGTCTTGACTCTTTATCCAATTTGCCAGTCTGTGTCTTTTAATTGGGGCATTTAGCCCATTTACATCTAAGGTTAATATTATTATGTATGAAATTGATCCTGTCACTATGATGTTAGCTGGTTATTTTGCTTGTTATTTGATGCAGTTTCTTCCTAGCATCAGTGGGCTTTACAATTTGGCAAGTTTTTGCAGTGGCTGGTACCGGTTGTTCCTTTCCACATTTAGTGCTTCCTTCAGGAGCTCTTGTAAGGCAAGCCTGGTGGTGACAAAATCTCTCAATATTTGCTTGTTTATAAAGGATTTTATTCCTCCTTTGCTTATGAAACTTAGTTTAGCTGCATATGAAATTCTAGCTTGAAAATTCTTTTCTTTAATAATGTTGAATATTGGCCCCCACTCTCTTCTGACTTTTAGAGTTTCTGCCGAGAGATCCGCTACTAGTCTGATGGGCTTCCCTTTGTGGGTAACCCAACCTTTCTCTCTGGCTGCCCTTAACATTTTTTCCTTCATTTCAACCTTGGTGAACCTGACAATTATGTGTCTTGGGGTTCCTCTTCTTGAGGAGTACCTTTGTGGTGTTCTCTGTATTTCCTGAATTTGACTATTGGTCTGCCTTGCTAGGTTGAGGAAGTTCTCCTGTATAATATCTTGCAGAGTGTTTTCCAACTTGGATCCATTCTCCCTGTCACTTTCATGTACACCAATCAAACAGAGATTTGCTCTTTTCACATAGTCCCATATTTCTAGGAGGATTTGTTCATTTCTTTTTACTCTTTTTTCTCTAAACTTCTCTTCTCATTTCATTTCATTCATTTGATCTTCAATCACTGGTACCCTTTATCCACTTGATTGAATCGGCTACTGAAGCTTGTGCATGGGTCATGTAGTTCTGTTCCCATGGTTTTCAGCTCCATCAGATCATTTAAGGTCTTCTCTATGCTGTTTATTCTAGTTAGCCATTCATCTAATCTTTTTTCAAGATTTTTAGCTTCCTTTTGATGGGTTTGAACGTCCTCCTTTAGCTCGGAGAAGTTTGTTATTACAGACCTTCTGAAGCCTACTTCTGTCAACTCATCAAAGTCATTATCTGTCCAGCTTTATTGTATTGCTGGCAAGGAGTTGTGACCCTTTGGATGAGAAGAGGCACTCTGGTTTTTAGAATTTTCAGCTTTTCTGCTCTGGTTTCTCCCCATCTTTGTGATTTTATCTATCTTTGGTCTTTGATAGTGGTGACCCACAGATGAATTTTTGTTGTGGTGTCCTTTTGTTGATGTTGATGCTATTCCTTTCTGTTTGTTAGTTTTCCTTCTAGCAGTCACTACCCTCAGCTGCAGGTCTGTTGGAATTTGCTGGAAGTCCACTCCAGACTCTATTTGCCTGAGTATCACCAGTAGAGGCTGCAAAACAGGAAATATTGCTGTCTGATCCTTCCTCTGGAAGCTCCATCTCAGGGGGCACCCAGGTGTATGAGGTGTCAGTCAGCCCCTACTGGCAGGTGTCTCCCAGTTAGGCTACACAGGGGTCAGGGACCCACTTGAGGAGAGAGTCTGTCCGTTCTCAGAGCTCAAACTCCATCCTGGGAGAACCACTACTCTCTTCAAAGTTGTCAGACAGGGACGTTTAAGTCTGCAGAGGTTTCTGCTGCCTTTTGTTCAGCTATGCCCTGCCCCCAGAGGTGAAGTCTCCAGAGGCAGGCAGGCCTTGTTGAGCTGTGGTGGGCTCCACTCAGTTCCAGCTTCCCAGTCGCTTTGTTTACCTACTCAAGTCTCAGCAATGGTGGACGCCCTTCCCCGATCCCAGGCTGCTGCCTCGCAGTTCCATCTTGGGTTGCTGCGCTAGCAGTGAGTAAGGCTCTGTGCATGTGGGACCCACCAAACTGGGCATGGGATATAATCTCCTGGTGTGCCATTTGCTAAGACTGTTGGAAAACACACAGAATTAGGGCAGGAGTGTCCTGATTTTCCAGGAACTGTCTGTCACGGCTTCCCTTGGCTAGGAAAGGAAAATCCCCCAACCCCTTGTGCTTCCTGTGTGAGGTGACACCCTGCCCTGCTTCACCTCACCCCCCCGTGGGCTGCACCCACTGTCCAACCAGTCCCAGTGAGATGAACCAGGTACCTCAGTTGGAAATGCAGAAATCACCTGTCTTCTGCATCAATCACACTGGGAGCTGCAGACCAGAGCTGTTCCTCTTCGGCCATCTTGGAACCTCTTTTTGGAAAAAGGAGCTTTAAGCAACCATTCCATATAAATATGCATTTGACCATTTCAAGGAAACTGCAGCAATATACAAGAATATTTTTCCAAAGAATGGACAAAACTGCCGGGCGCAGTGACTCACGACTGTAATCCCAGCACTTTGGGAGGCCAAGAAGGGCAGATCACAAGGTCAGGAGATTGAGACCATGCTGGCCAACATGGTGAAACCCCATCTCTACTAAAAACACAAAAATTAGCTGGGCATAGTGGCGTGTTCCTGTAATCCCAGCTACTTGGAAGGCTAAGGCAGGAGAATTTCTTGAACCAGGGAGTCAGAGGTTGCAGTGAGCCGAGATCATGCCACTGCACTCCAGCCTGGTGACAGAGTGAGGCTCCATCTCAAAAAAAAAAAAAAAAAAAGAATGCACAAAAACAACAGACACACACACACACACACACACAGGAGTGAGGGAGTATTCTAGCTTAAATATCTATAAAATTCAGAGAGTACTTTAGGAGATTATAGCCATAGTTAGCAAGATATGGAAGAAATACTAGGTGAGAAAAGTAAAGAGGTGACCACTTGAACCCTTGCCAAACTCAATCTTCTCTTTAGCATTAGATTTTAGCTGGGGCAATGAACAAGTTTGAACTCTAAATCAAGTTGTAACTTTGGATTATTCTGAAAAGACATTTCAGATGAGTTGATACAGTACTTTGTATCTTAAAGTGACCAATAAAATTGTATTACGTAAGCATCTAGTTTTTACAGAGGGTGTGAGGAAAACCTAGTGCCCATGGCTGTGTTCAAATCGGTAGAATAAAGCCATAATGCATTTCTTATGATTCTATCTCCTAAACTAGACTGCTTAAATGCAACAGTCATATATTTATTACCGCATGAGTAAGCCTACATCAAGCTGGCCAGAGCATACCACACTTATTAAAATTAATTTATTGAAGAGTCTCAACTCATCACAGGTTTAAATGGGAAACCATTTTATGTTTCCACTAACTGCGTGACAACTCTTCTATATAAATCCATTTCCATTGATCTTTTTGTAATATTTTAATAGATTCCATACAAGTAACTTCAGTTTATTCAAACTATGCCACTTCAGTTTCAAAATCTAGTTCTGCTCATTTGTAAGTTTCATTTAAATCACTTCTCCTCCCCTTCCTGTATTACAAGCTACAACTATCAGTGGATTTAGTAACTTTCAGTCTTAAGATGGGGTGAAAGTTGGGTGGAATGATCTCTTTACTTCTTTCGCCTATTCACTTTCACATGCATCTTCTCTGCTAATGGGCAAGGAGAAGGGAGAGTGAAACAAAGGTCTAAATACTTGGCACATTTCTTTCCCTGTCTAAAAAGAACTGGTTGGACATACTGCGTAATGGGAGGGTACTCATTAGTTGTTTTGAGTGTCCTATGGTTCCAATTTAATGACCTTGAAGATCCAGTTTCATTTCATCTTTTTCCTGGTCCATGCACTAAAGATAAAACTGATCCATGACACCAAAACTATGTCCGTCAGATTCCCAAAATAGAGCAGATGAACTCAAAGAGAGTAGTGAAAATATTTAATGAATACATTATTTACATAGTTGTGTGTTGAATTCAGTGAAACAACAATGGATGATGACACATCCAGGGAGTGGTGATATCAAGAAACTACTACCGCTGCAAGTCCTGAAGAGCAAAATGAAGAAAGAGAGTTACTGAGTTTCAGTAAGAGCTGAAATTGTTCAGGTGGAATTGTCTGGCAGGGCCTGGATTTAGTCACTGGAGAGAGGGTCCTTAACAGGAACTGTGCTTACATAGAGGAACACAGTCACATGTCCCAGAGTAGAAAGAATAAAACTTGCATCTGGAGAGTGAACAGAGAATATAGAGCTCTGAACTGCTTTTTGTCTCCTCCATTCAGTAGGTAGTTTGCTTGGAAAATTAAAGGAAGGTTTTTCAAGTTTAGCTGCTTTCACTAGTGTACAATTGACTATGGGGAAAAATGCATATTTAATCCACATTAAAGAGTGATTTGCTTTTCCCCCACTAGTGTACCCTCTCTCAACTCTTCCATCTCTCCATACCTCAGAAGCTTCAGGAACCCTAAAGACCCAGATATGCAGTGACTTTCAGAGAAGGACACTGAGAAGTGTCCTTGATTTATCACCATATATTACAAGTAATTCTGCCATGTTAGTAGGGAAGAACAGCTCTGCTATTTTCTCTCTAAAAGGAGGCATAATAGATTCCCTAGGAACCTGCACACAAAATTATTTGACATCTTTCTGAGTACTGTTCTTATATGAATTGAGGGATAATGGGGGGACATGGATGATAGGGCATCTTTTTCTAAACTGGGACCACTCAGTAAACACTACAAACGGTGTTATTCCCTTTTGGTGATTCCCTGTATTATAAATATAGGAAATTTAACATCTTTGTTCTTCAGGTAAAATTTTTAGACATCAGGAAAAAAGAGTACGCTATAAGATGTTACAGATGTAGAGATAAGCAGGAAAGATCTAAGGGCTAATAGTCTCAAAGGAGTAAGATAGAGTGAAAAAGAAAGAGATGGGTGAATGTAGAGCTTTGGACAGAAGCTAATATTTTTCTTTTCACCTGTGTTCCATACAACTTGTTGGGTGTGAGCAGCCCTGATCCCATTGCTGTTGATATAATCATATAATATTAGTGCTTGAGGATCCTTAGAGATACTCTAGTCTAAACCATTTTTAAGAGAGAGAATTTTAAATAAAAAAGAATTGTTTATGATTGCGTCATTTCTCTGGTGGATGCAGATTCTCACTTTTACAGTAAATATTTCATGCTTGTTTCTTACATGTGTGTCTCGTATATCAAACAAATCATAAAGTTCTTGAAGGAAGGACCTTCTTTTCTGTACATTCCATTGGCCTTAGCCACACTCTGGGGAGTATAGTACTCGATAAAAGCTGACTAACTAAATGTAATAGGAGTAAGTTAAGAATTACCCTAGTTTATAAGACTTTAGAGAATTTTTAATTATTAAATGTATCCTTATTGGCCTCATCTTGCTTTACCTGGTTCTAAATTTTTTCTCTTAACTGGGGATCAGGTAACATTCTTATATGTAAAACTTTGCATACTTACCTATTTTTGAGGGGGAAGAGATTTATATTTTGATTTAGTTTGTTTTATAACTAAGTTTTCAATGAGATTACCCAAAATATATTGACAATTTTTTTGGTGGACAAACATTTTAGGGAGCAGGCACTCTACTAAAAATTGAGAGACTGGAAGCTTAGGATTCTATACTGATACTGCAAGTAGTTAGCTGTGATTCCGGATTTTCTTTTTCTTTGAGACAGAGTCTCACTCTGTCACCCAGACTGGAGTACAGAGGCATGATTGTGGCTTAAGGCAACCTCAAACTCCTGAGCTCAAGTGATCCTCCTGCCTCAGCCTCCAACATAGCAGGAACTACAGGCACACAACACCATGCCTGGCCAACTATTTTTTAATTTTTCTTTTTTATATATGGTGTCGCGCTATGTTGACTGAGCTGGTTTTGAATGCCTGGCCTCAAATGATCCTCCCTTCTTGGCCTCCCAAAGTGCTGGATTACAGGGGTGAGCCACTGCACTCAACTTGGAATATATTTTGTTAAATAATGGTATGGTTTCTGCTGATCATTTAAACTTCCCAACCTATATTCTCTCCTCTTGGAGCATCACTAAAAGATTTACTATGATGACTGAACACTCCTTGATAGAAGGGGCAGGGTCACTGCCATACCATTATATCTTAAGGTTGCTAACTCAAGGCCTGACTCCGAGTAGGTGCTCTGCATTAAATGTTTACAGACTCCATGACATAATGAAATAACCAAAACTTCTCTAAGCTTTAATTCTTCTACAGAAAAATAATAATGACTCAATATGATTCTTCATTAGCATAAGCCAAAGGATTAGTATTGTAGAAGTTTTAGGTTCTGAGTTAGGCCCCTTGAACAGCATGATTTCTACAATCCTGTGCTTTCTTCACTCACCAGTTGTGCCTTAACTATGGCATGTACAACATTTTTAATGTATCTGCTTTGATTTAACCTTCTGTAAAACTGAGATAACATTATTACTTAATTCATTTTTTGAAAGTTTTTTAAAAGTTAATAATATGAAATATTTTAAATATTGTCCTCAAATAGAAAATGCTGAAATGATTTTAGCAATAACAGCTATATAAACAAGGAAGTCTCTGGTTGTTCCAAAAATAATGTATCGTTACATTTAAGCACAGAACTAGCTTGGGGAGTCATGTTAGGTTGCAGCATGCTTATGAGAAGGGACATACATCAGGAGTAAGTAGACCTAGTGTATTAGACTCTTTTCATACTGTTGATAAAGACATACCTGAAGCTGGGCAACTTACAAAAGAAAGAGGTTTAATGGACTTACAGTTCCATGTGGCTAGGGAAGTCTCACAATCATGTCAGGGGACAAGGAAGAGCAAGTCACGTCTTATGTGGATGGCAGCAGGCAAAAAAGAGCTTTTGCAGGGAAATTCCCATTTTTTGAATTATCAGATCTCCTGAGACTTATTTACTCTCATGAGAACAGCATGGGAAAGGCCACCCCCATGATTTAATTACCTCCCCACTGGGTCCCTCCCACAACACGTGGGAATTCAAGATGAGACTTGGGTGGGGATACAGAGTCAAACCATATCGCCTAAGTTCACATTTTAGAGCTTTTGATCTTGCCGTTTGTTCTTAACAGTATGCCTACGGGTTCTCTCAAGTAGAGATTTACACATACGTAATGGGTTACTATAATGAGTGGGTTCGGCTTGGTGATCTCAGTATTGCAGACTCATTTATTAATCTAAATTGCCTCTCTTCACTCCTATCTTGAGTCAGATTAAACTTCTTCTATGTGCAGGAAGCTTGTTGGCTCTCTGTCACCATTAAAGTACTAAATGGTTTTCTCTTAGGTCTCTTGGAGTCCCTCCTCTGAATAAATAGGGTGTTCTTCCCATCCCTCCTCTCTTCACTCCTTTCTTCCCCCTTTTCTTCTTTTCTAATATGTCTTTAAAGGAGTGTGTGCCTTCTCTTCTTTTATCTTTTC